>NC_090667.1:18977985-20227985 GCF_013368605.1 Nyctibius grandis | reverse complement strand
CAACATGAATGGTGGTTGCTACAGCTGAAAACAATAGCTGACCCTTTATCTTGAAAAGTATACATGACTAAGGAGCTAATCTGATACGATACCACTGTTATGTGCAGAAGACTTGAGAGGGTTTCCAACTGCACATTTTAATACCCACTCCCCAAATCCTCTGTATGAGCGTGCCTGAGAAGGTGAAATCATTTTGACTTTTAGTGCTTCTTTGTGGCAGTAGTTCTTAACAGCTCCCAGGCATTCATACAGTCAGCAGTGGCCAAAGAGCAAATCGCCTTCCTGGTCTTCACTAAGGACATATAGAAAGAGATCAGTGGTGCTGACAGTTCAAGACCCACACATTCAATACATTTTCCTGTGCTCCCCAGCTCAAAGTATTAATGCACAACACTGGCATCTTCCAGACAAAGTTCAAGTGTTAAGTTGGGTTTTCTCCTAGCTGAGCCTCACATTAATTACTGAAGGCCAGGACTTCATCAGGCAAATATTAACGAGTGGGAAAAAAGATGACAGTCCTCAAAATACAGCCAGCCCTCTACAGTTCTCCATGGAAAGCAGCAAGATTAGGTCACCAGCATTTTTCCTGGTTAGGTCCAACATTCATGTTTCTGAAACCTTCAGAGTATTTCCAATGGCAGTATTTGTACATCCCATCATACTGCTGCCCAGTGTTTCAGCAGACCTGCTGAAGAACTGTAAGATGGTAAAAGGTGAATAGCTTCATCTTTTGTTTCTCTCTTATTCTATTCATTCTTTGTTTCTTTCTATTCTTCCTAAATCTAGTTTATATGAAATCCAGATGAAACTGAAGCAGAAAACATTTCTATCACTAGGCTGCTAGAAGTAAAAAATTGAGCAAATCAGATAAAATGAGAAACTTCTTACTTTACATGAGGCTTGCTGGAGTCTTACTGTTTGAGGCTCTGCTACTAACTACAAATTAGTAGGTTAATGAAGTTCAAGCAAGAACTGTGAAATTCTAAATGTTGTTTCTGAAACTCAAAGTTTTCTGTCCCACTTCAAGAAGACAGCAATTTCTTTTACTTTAAGTTAGAAAAGTCAAGCATATCTATGTTTCCACAACAAAATCTTGCTGAAAATTATTCGATTTTTCAATAGATACTGATCTTTAACCACTTTGTTAAAAAATGCAGGGTGGGAAAAAAAAAAAAAACACAAACAACAAAATCAAAATTTTGTATCTCTCAGGAGAGAAATCAGTCTTGATTCCCTAGCTGTAAAATGGGAATTATTACATTTGCCATTCTTGCAGGACTGAAAATGCCTGATGAAAGCTGTTCCATAGCACTACTAGTCCTCCAAAGCATTACTGGTACTTCATATCAACAGATCCTCTACCTAATATACACTGCCAACAATAACACAGAGTGGTACTCCAGACTCTCTACCTGAGCACTTAACAAACCATACTGAAAAAGTCAAACTTGCCATTTCTGAATGCAGCACCTCCACCTTGTGATCACACTAATTCAGCTTCTAACAGGTTCCCTTTGGATGAAATCTTCACACAGTAGCTTGCGTAACACTATCTAATTCCAGGCAAGAGCAACACTAGCAACAGAAAGAATTTAGCTCTTTCTCAGATTTACCTGCTGAAATAATTTCACCACCGCAGTCAGGCTATGGTTCTATTTTTAGCAGGAACAAAATAACTACCTGCCTGTATCTCAGAGCCTGGAAGAAACTCTTCATTTGACCTAATGTTTACAGGCAAACTAATCAGGGCATCATTAACTCAGAATGATCACAGAATGTGAATGATAAGTAATAAGACACCTTCCTAATATGTTGCTAGTATCTGTGAATCTGTCTCACTTGTGTGACATCCTAGAAGAGCTAAAAAAAAACCCTTACTTTTCACATTTTCTACTAAGCCAATAGCTTAAGGATCACCATGAGTCACAGAGGCTGACTAGCTGGTGACAATTGTGTTGAAATTATAAACGTCAAAAGGCTGTGATTCACTTAAATCAAGGGCCTGTGTTTAATTTATTTATATTAAGCTTCCACATTTCTGAGACATGGTTTCACCCAACTGCTTTCCCTAGGAGTGTAAATCACCATCAAAGTACAGAAGAGTAAATCTGCAGAACATAACTGGGTTTGAACATGACGCACAGCAAACAATTGCAAAAGCACATACACGGATTCATTGTTAAAGCTGCTCCAGCCTTGGAAACGTCTTCACATTTTTCCACAGTTTATACAGGAATTTAGAATGTTGCAAGTATATAATTAGTATTAGATGTGATTAATTCATACTGTGGGAAAATACAGAAAGAACTGAAATAGAGCTCTGTGGATCTCCTTTCTCTCCACCCAAACTGCAATCAAGCATACGCCTATTCGACTCTCTGAACGTACTGCCAGAACTCAATTTTGGGAGCTGTTTTTTTTCTCCTCTGGCTGTAATATTGAATGTTTCATTTTTCAATGTCATACTATTTACCATGCACATATTTTAGTCATATCATTTCACAGTATGGTTCTGGGGCTGGTTGGCTCACGGCTTCTTTGTACCTATTTTTCTTCATTATCTTTTTCATTTCTTTCTCACAAGGCTGTTTGCCAAGTCTTATTTGCCTATATTTGTAAAATAAGAACAAACCATTATCAGTCCCTTTGAAAGGCACATAATACAGAGTTCTAGGAAAAAAGATGCAGGTTTCATCTGCACGGTTTGAGAAGAATCAGTTTTGATTTCTACTCTGGTTCACTCTGGATTTTGCTCTGAGCCGTGTGTCAGGATCAGATCTAAAAGTCTTCGAAGTTTACTTCTTGTAATGCTGAAAACATGAAACTTAAACCTTTTTAGACTTTGGTACAGAACAATAAATCAGTCAGATTACTGCAATGGGGCTCAAATTTGCTTGAAGAGTTCTGCAAACCTTAGCAAAAATCTCATGGAAATCTAGCTTTTAATGATAGCTGAAGTCCATCAATGCTTGACACAGTTCCACAAGTTTTAACATAAGGTTTGCAAAGCTTTGGCAAGCACGTGCTTTCACTGGTGTTTACTTACCTACAATAAGCAAGAGCAATACATTCCTATGTATTCTAAGTTTCTGAATTTGGTATGTATTTCACCATGCTAAAATTAAGTGAAACCAAGATGACAGAGAAAAAAGTGATATAAGGAATAAAGCATGGGAAAAGAAATTAAGACTTTGGTCCTACTCTGCCCAAAACTGCATGTGCCTCCTGAGAAGATGAGAAGTGAAATGGAAAAAATAAATGCCTGAGTGACTTAAATATTTAAGTTTCATTCTCAAATCTTGCATTTGGCTTTAAATTTGGTGTGACCTCTGCTGTGCTTAAAGGTAGCTGTGCTGTACGACATGTCCCAGGGCAGAAACTCTCTTAATTCAGAGACTAAAACAAGTGAGCTGGAAGCTGTACTACCTTGCCTACACAGTACTATGCCCAAGTTAACAGGCATTATTAAGAGAAGAGCCCAGACACCAGAGGCAGCCTCATACTACACAGACCTGCTTTCAAGACCACAGCTAACGGCTTCCTCACAGCACTGCCTTTGGCCGTGCAGACAGACCAGCATCTTACCCTGCGTGCGTCACAAAGGATGTCGCAGAAAAACTGCACTCAGGTGTTTCTAATCATTTTATCCAACAGTTAGTTATAAGCCTGCCTTTAAACTGTCCTGAGCTGCCTTTTTCTTCTGGAGGCTACTGCTGTATGATACCCTAAAAAGAAGCTGTTCTGTACACTAGAAACAGAAAAAAAGATGAACAAACAAATTATAATATTATAAATGGCATACCATAATGCTAAAAGTTATTTTATAACACATTCCTAATTCTAATCACAACTTCCTACTCTGGTAAGTATAATTGTGTTGATTTTAATGTAAAATAATCCTTAATTTTCTACTATCTAGGTTATTGCTTGTGTTAGCTAAAAAGCATATAGATCATTGATTATATTCATAAGCTCATCAATTATCACATTGCTATCATTCTGCAGTAACTGTTTTTAACCAGGTTCAACATATTAAGGGGTGTAAACACTCTGAAAATAAAATCTGGCCCTTAACCATATTTGTTTGTATTTTTAGCCTATGTTTATCTGGCACTTACTGGCCTCCGAGTTATATACCTGCACTAATGGGGGAATAAACCTCCTTATGCCAGAATTTACTCAAAAAACCATTTGGTCATGTACTCTCCCTTCTTCTCTTAAATTCAGTATATTGTACTTTCCTTGACTTTATAAAGGTTATTCTTATTGCAAATTCTAAGTCTTGGAACAGACTTTATTAGATTAAAATTAATTTCTCCAAAAATGTCTGTCCTACATCTAAGGAGAACATTCGGACTTAATATTTTGAGGGGAGGGGGAAAAACTAGTTAATTAGGGGGAAAAATATGCACATACCCTGCACTCTGACAACAGACGTACTTTGGTCTGTGTACAGCACAGTCTTCTCCCACCCTGGTGCTCCCTACACGCTCTGCCTGAGGTTTCCCATGAGGAACACCCCAGCACTGGCCTGGCCCCCGCTGCCCCTGCGGGTCCAGGTGCAACACCCCCGAGCAAGCCGTGCACTGCAAGCAACTCACTACCTCCTTCTGCCTACCAGCCACAGCCTCTACGTCTGCGCTTCTCCAGACTGCACGAGATATTGCAGGGGTTCGTACTCAATTATAGGATTGGAAACCCCTCTACCAAGGTCTGTCCCTTCTCCCTTTTAGTTGCTACAAGGTGGCATCAGCAAGGTAGTTTATTGCCACACTAGAAGCTTCCTGACATGGGCAACTTGCCCATGGTTTAAGGTGGGGAGACATTACTTGGAGAAGATCCTCCTTCACCACAGAGAGGAAAACTCTACTGGATATTTCTTCTTTTTTCTTTGTTTTCTTTTAGTGACAACAGCAGACATGAGATGTTTTCAAACCGTAGCACACAAACCACTTTGGAGCAGTAAGGGGTTGCTGCAAGCAGTGCAGCAGTGCTCAGTCTTACCTGGATGAGGAGCCAAGGCTTCGGCCACCCCTGCCGCACTGTCCGCGGGCACAGCTGGAGCCGCTGTCCCTATCCGCAGCACAGCAGCACCATCCCACACCCACACGTGCTGCACTTGTGCTCTGGCAGCTGGCAGAGGCAAGGAAGGATACAGCAGGGAGCAGGGCTTCAGCTGGGGAATGGCTGCTTCTCGGGGAGGACAAGGGGTGAGCTGCTCCTCACTGGAGCTGGATGGGGTTGCGATGGGTATGGGGTGAGGGTCCTGGTCTGGGAAAAGAGAGGGTGTGTGCGCACTGCCCAGGAGCTGCTGCTCCTTCTGCAGATGGTGGCTTTTGAGCAAAACTGGCATCTGCAAACCCTTGACATGGAGCTTTCAGACCGAGGGCACAGAATTACTCTTGACAAAGGGAACTGCCAGCCATCGCCCCTTGGGGAGAAGCAAACTAAATACTTCCTTGCATTTGTGTGAGCCAATACAGCGTTGTAAGAGATTTATTTTCTCCAGGTACACTACATGAAGACACACTTTAGAGAAGCTGGTACAAAGACTCTTTTCACCACTGCCGCCTAAATATTCATAGAAAAGGGAAGTAATGAGGAGCTTATTAGGAAGAGATTATAAAGGGGAGATCAGATCTACAGAGTGACCTTTAACAAATAACTGCTATGGTCCCAAGTGACTTAATAAAACTGCAGACTAATTTAACCACATCCCCTTAACTTGCCCTTCAACAACTCTATGGTCAAGACACTGTATACAAACAGAGAGGTCAGCATTTGCTAATGACCACAAAAAGCTTCCTCACTGCAGTACGGCAGACAGACTGTAGTTACGAGACTTGAGCACTGAGTCACAGACTATATCCTTCCCTACATGTGTGAGACATTAAGTGTTCATCACAGAAACTTAAATAAATTAAATCATTCCATTGCAAATGACAAAAAGGGAACTTTCAAGTTATTATTCAGAGATATGGAAGCAATAAAGTTAAGGTTCCACATGCATCCTCAGCTCTGTGCTTTGGTCTGCATGTAGTGTGTTGTTAATACCATAAACCACTAATAGTTTGTCTTCCCTAAAAAGAACAGAATAATACTTTTTATCTGAATGCAGTCTATAAACTAGCGCTCTCTAGAAAAACAGCTCTATTTTTATTTAAATAATCCAGTCTCCTCTTTACTGACACATTTTTATGCTCTAAGATCTTTTTCTTGTATTTACACATCTTGACGTTCCAATCGCATTTCTCTACACACAGCCCCACCAACAATCCTCACCTCTAAGAATTTAATCAGAGTACAAAGGGCTTTCTCAATGGATGGATCCCTCTGTGTTTTTCTATCAATTCACACAGCATTCCACATACCCTGGAAAGTACTCAGCTAAATCTAAATCTAACTTAATTGCATGTGCAGGAGGTCTTTATATGCCTATAATTTTTCATTGTTACTCAGTCTTGTTATTCACAGGCTGTTGCAGGTTACTTATAAAACATATACTGTGTATTTTTCAAGCAAGTGACTTCCAATGACTCTGGCTGGCATACATGTAGTTTACAGTATGTAGAAGCTATCTCATATATACATTTAAAGCTGCAATAAAAATATTTGATGCTATATGGAAAACAGTATTAAAATCACGTAATTAAAGGCTATACCAAATTAACACAAATAAAACAGAACAGAGTCAGTCTTGTCAACAAAAGAGGATATATTTATCTCTACCATTGATGTCTACAACATCTGAGGGCTTATTTGTCCGGTGTTACTGACAACATAATTTATTTTGGTTTTCCTTTTCTTGTGAGACAGGCAAGTTTGTGAGACATTTTCTTATTGAATTTTGAGCTACCATTTTAAAAGAAATTCCAGAATATGGAAACATTTCTCTGGAAACAAGTGACCACTATATTCCACATAGTTTGCAAGATGCAGAAAGGAGTGATTCTTACACAAATATTCAGGACTCCACTGTGTTTCCTTTAGAAAAGGTAGATGAATTTAGAAGAGCTTAATATTTTAACTGTGTATCCATTTGGGGCGCAATGCTTCCTTTTACGAGATCAAACAAAGAAATTCAAATGTACTATATCGAGGCCCAGGTCTGCATTATGCCTTGTGCAGATGAAACATTACAATTTTGTTATGTTGAAGGTTGTAGGGATTACTTTTTAAAAAAAACTTTTCTTGTATTGTCTCAAATAACTTGAGCATTTTTACACTTACTCATCATCAACTACCTGGCTAAGAAAATCCTGGAAGATGCAAATTGGGGGATAGGCATCTACAGAAAGGCAACTCGCATGGAAATGTCATGACAACTGTAGCAGAGAGGTTGCCAATGGTAAAATCTGAATATACAAGAAGTTCAAGAACTCCCTACTGTATCTGGTATAGAAAAAAAGCAAAGGTGAAGTTCTTGGCAGAACTAAAAAAAAAATAGATTTAGCACTTCTTGCACCATAAGTGCTGAGAAATCAATGAGAATCACAGATGGATACACATGCCAGAAGTTTGTGAATTCCACCCAAAGAGAAAAATGAGACATAGCACGGCACAGCCACGCAAGGGGCCCGCGACAAAGAGAATTGTCTAGGGATAGCTTTGAAATATTTATAAACAAGTGTAACATTACTGAGGCGGGAAGGAACACTATAAACAATAGGGTCATATTGTAGCTTTAATTAAAAAAAAAAAAAAAAAAGGCAAAATAGCTGAAATACCCGAGGAACGTGTTTGGGGGGGCTGGGGCCGGCGGGGCTTTGAAACGCCCGTGGATCCCCGAGAGGCGCCGCGGGCTGAGGCAAGAGCGGCACCTAGCGGCTGGCGGCGTCACCGCGCGCACTCGGGGCCCCGCTGCCCGCGGCGCTCGCTGCGATCGTCTGCGCGGTAACGGGGCGTCTCGCGAGTATCTCGACGGCAAAACTTGGGGGGGGCGGAAGGTTAAGGTGTAAAGGAATAAGAGGTATTATTCTCTGTTTATCTGTGCTTTGTCAGCGACTTAGCTTAGAAGCAAGTAGATGAGAATTTTTTTTTTTTTACATCTAGCAAGAAGAAATTGCACAGTCTTGAAGAAAATATTTAGCCCTGCTAGAGGACTGATAGTGACCTGTTTATGGACACACGTGTTCAGCTACCACCGACTTCTAACTACAAAGAATATTAACAGAACCCTTTCACACATCAAATACATGTTTGGTGACATTTTCCAAAATTTACTTAATACTCTTTAGAAGTTGCATATTTTTTACTGTGAAAATATTGGAAACAAGTTCCCCAATCGGGAATTTTGGAAATTCCTCATGAGAGGAGCCAATGTATTTGCAGGAACAGATTTCATGAGAGTCATTCAGTTCCCCTGGGGCAAGATCACTTTGTTTGCCGAGGAAAGGGTACAGTATTATGGTATTAGGGAGGCTTGATGAATTTTTGATCCAGGTTCCATTTTAATTACGTATTATTAATCATTTTGCAGTTGGGAAAAAATCTAACATTATCTATGTATAACTAATTAGGAAGGAACTCATGTTTCTTAAATTAAAGAACCATGTAGAGGTTTCTTTTGCAATGTGGAGCTGAGAATACAAAGCACCAGAGCATACATTTTACTTCACAGTTCAGAAATTGTTCCTCAAGAACAGCAAATAAACAGGAAATTAAATTGTGTATTATATTCCAAAATTAGTGTGAGATACTACATACATTCCTGATTCTTCAAATATGACCACTTAAAAAGCCATTTAAATAACCCTAAGCTGCTTTGTATTTGCAGTTCTTATCTTTTTGAAACTGTTCTCTGATAGTAAAAATAATTTCGCTAATAATCCCTGCACGCTGTAACCACACAAGCATAAGTCCATATTCATTGATATTACTGTTCATGACTAGGATGGCAATGAAAGTGAACATTACAAATGCTGCTATTACTGTCAGCAGTTCAGAACAGCAGGCAAGGAAGATCTGAATTGCAATCACTGTCATACACAGAGCCATTAAACTAATATTTATATTTAACCTATATTTAGCAGAATTGAATTGTTGAATGTTAATATAGATATAAACAATGACATAATTTAAAACATTTAAAAATTTATGTAACATGGAATAAAATACAAAATCTGTGTCTGGTTGTAATTCATTGCTTTAGAGTTCAACTTATCAAAGTGCCTATATACTTTGGAAATTATTCTTTTTTTTTTTTTTTTCAGTTTTCAGATTTCATACTGAAATTTAAAGCTAAAATTTCAGTTTTCTAACTGAAATACAAAATTATTGCAGATTTTTAGAAAGTACTTAGATTCTGTCAAACATTGATATTCACCAAGTCCAAACAGCAATTTTAAAATTTTTTTTCCTAAACTTTTGGTTAAGAGAGTTCACCCTGGCTTAATATGGCTGATAATGTGAAAGCTTGAATTTAAGTCCCTGGAAAATAAAGGATTTTGAAATTAAGGAGAGTGTAACCCTTATCCATTTTCTATCGTTTCAATAATATAGCTGCTGACGTACAATACAGTACAGCAAATGAGATTCGTTGGCCCAAAGTGACAGAATTGTAAGCTTTAAGTACATTCCTACTCTCGGTAGTAAGAAAGTTTAAAATACAAGCAAATGTGAAGCCTTAGTCAGTACATTATCTGACTATATTGTGTACTATCTAGTATTTCTAACATACATCACTAATTTTACAACATTATTATGTTCCTGCTGTTAAGTTTCCTGTATCTGTCCTTTGAGTATTCAGCAGACAACAGCTGTATGCCTTTTTGAAACACCCACAAAACTCAAAATGTAAATTAGCTTTTTAAAATTTGTTTATTTTTCCCCACGTAGGCCAGCTATACATGCTAGATCACTCATCAAACCCTCCCCATAACCTTGTGGTTAGGACAGGTTGTATGTCCAACAGTTAAAGTACAGCTAAGTGGCAACTGAATTGCACTATTTACTTGTGCAAGTAAAGAGCATGCAGGAGTTTGAGTCACGGAACAGGACTCAGATGCACTAACTGCTGTTAACGCGCATGCCATCACATGCATGCATGCAAAGTGATCCCTGCTGTAGAGTTTTTCATCTAAACAAAAGCGAAGAGGTTTATACAGATAGGCAGGGGACATCAGTAAATAATTAGGTAATACCGATCATGAAGATAAGCAACACTTTCAGATCATCAACCACCTTATCTGCCATCAACGATTTGTGGGGGTGGGGGCAGGAAGAAGCAGCAGAGGATCATTTGTTGAAAAAGGACAATCAAAAAGAAAGAAAAAATGTAATTAAAGTGAAACATTTTAAATGTAAAACCAGCCAGCTCCCACCTGTAATCACCCATGAAACCCAGAAACAATGATTGCACCGATCTCCAAAAGCCTTGTCTTTTGCCAGCTCCAATACACTGAAGGAACTGACCATCTGCAGGGACGTGTAAGATACCTGCCCCGAACGTGTGAATGACAGCTTTTGTTGAAGACATGTTTTTAGTTAATGCAAGACAGTTCAACTGGCAAAACGTTACTAAATCAATTGTATATCAATATACATTCTGGTATCACAGCAGTTACAGTTCAGCATGTAGGGTAACAATAATGGAAAACAGAACTTGCCATTATGTATCATTAAAGTATAATCAATTACAGGAACCTGTTAGTGCTTTCCTTCAGAGAATCAATCACAAGGAAACACAATCCACTTAAAAGTGCAGATAACAAACGGAAATGATTTTTAAAACAAGGTGACTGGGTTGAAAACATTTTTAAAGATAAACTTTAACAGATTTCCTGACCTCATTTTATTAATGCAAAAGTCAAAATAGACAAAAATGCTGGCTTTATGTTCCAAGAATGGAATATGAAAGTTCCTATTAAATCTGGGCCTGGAGCGTGCATTTTCCAGCCAACATCCAAGATTGCGTTTTCTGTATTCCTCATTATATATTTGTGTGTATATACAATGATGTCACTGTTTATGGCACTATAAAGTCCAATTCAAAAAACACAGTTTTTATACTGTCCTTCTGGAGTTCACTTAGACACAGGCTGAGGTGCAATGCTCACCAAATTCACAAGATAATGTCAGGGCTTATCTGGAAACAAGCACACAGAGGTGCCTGTACGCAGGGGTGAGCACGCTCGTGCGCTCGAGGAGCTAGGCAGCCACGGGAAAAGCTAATGAAACCACCAGACACATCCTCGGTTGTGCACCAGAGGATTTGTCACTGCAGAAATGCTTTATCAGTCAAAAGTAGAGCTGAACTGCAGTCTGAAGAGAAAGGGCAAGACAACAAATGAAATAGTTTTGTATCCTGTAAATTCTCTCCCTGTGTCTCTGCCCAGATTTACCCCGATACACCAGGGTCACTCATGGTTTACACAAGTACCACGGGTACGAGTCACCCCTGTAAGACAAGACTGCATCAGCTGAAACGCTTAGGACTTGGCAGCAATCCCGCTTCCCAGTTCTGTCTGCTCACACACAAATGGGTAACAGGAAGATGAGGTGAAAACCTGTGTTGGGATAGGATGAGGGGAAGGAACAACTCTTGAAACATTAGGGGTGGGAGGAAAAAAAGCTCACCAATAGATGGAAAAAATGCTGCCAGGGCTGAATAGCTTTCACCCCAACCAGTCCCAAGCGCTACTGAAAAGTATTACCTTTCGATCAAAGCGAAAGCAAGCAACGTGCAAGACCTGCATTAGGAGGATTGCAGGGGGTCCTTGTTTAGAACTGCTCTGTCTCCATCTTGTATCCTTCACTGCCTTCTCTCAACAGAATCGCCCTAATTACCATTTAATTTCTCCACAAGCCCAGCAACCCCCACTCAAGAGGAACACTGGTCCTGCCAGTAGGTAGAAAGATCAAGGACTGGGACATTATTTGGAAGAAATATATAGCAAGGTATTTACCAAGAGACCACAAGGAATTAAAAAAAAAAATAATTTCATTTATCTATGGGGATAATTGTGGATTCTAATTGGGCTGCTATTTTATGGAATTTGGTGCAGAACTTGGACCAAAAATGACAAACATTTTGGGATTCAAGTATTTTTATAGTACATACTACACATTCTTATTTTCTGAATTTCAATTAATGTTTAAGAGATTTCCCATTCTATAACCTGTAATAGATCCCATAAAATCTGCAGAAAATTGCAATTCTGAGACACGGAATGCAGTAGGGAAGGGGAGTAGGTACAGAAATTGAGTAATTTTTTCATAACACCATCATTTTATATTTCACCTCCTTACTATGCCTTTTCATATCATTGACATTTTACGGATAGTTAAAGCCTGTAAATTTGTGTCTTTTTAGAAGAACAACAATCACTCGACCTCTAGAGAGCTACTTCAATAGCCATTTACCTGTATGGGAACTTCAGTAAAAATGTGGACAATTTTCAAAAGGCAAGATAGGATTTACCCCTTCACTGAGAGATGTGAACTTTGAACATCCCTACCTCCATCATTAATCAGTGACACTAACACAGTCATACTTCATGGGACTATTCATTTCCTAAGTGTTTGCAGGAAACAGCTGGATCCCCAGCTACTACATGAATGCACTAGAAGACACGACGCTTGTGTCCAGGAAAGATTGTCAGGGATTTGAAGTAGTACATGATCTTACGAAAAATATTACACAGCTTGCTATGAAAGATCTTTGTGTAAGATACTATCAACCAATAGCCAGGCACTGTGCTGAATACAGGCAAAAATGTCCAGGGCAGCAGACCATGTTGCCAATAGCAAGAGAGTGAAGATGAGTCAGGGTAGCACAGGCTTTGACAGAGCAGATCCCCAACCTGCCTCCACAGGCCGCTGTTGCCATGGGGGCAGAATTTGAAGTAGGAGAGGAGGGAACTGAGGTGGGCACCCTGGTGAGAAGGGAAGTGTGACAGAAAGAAGACCATTCAGAACAGTTTGGAACTGTGCTAGGGAGGGCAAGGTCTACTGGTAGGCTGGGGAGGAAGCCTTGGAAAACCCTTGGGGCCTCCAAGACCTCCCACAGCCTTTCACAACTTCAGGGGGCCTCCATCCAGACCATTGTACCTCATCACAATTCCATACACCCTTTCCAAAAATCACAAACCCAGCATAAGCTCCCACAAGCCCTACAAATCATACCAGATCTCCTCACCTTGCTGCCAACCAGATGGCCTTTGCTAGCCCTACACCCAAAACCTCCACTGTCCCTTCCACGATAACACATACCCCCCAGCTCAACTCTTCTTTGTTACAAAATTCTGTACTTCATTTGCATATGATGCTGCAAGCTCTTGAGCTGACTTGGTCAGCAGGAGCTTCACACAGGCACAGAATATCCACTAAACCTTTCACTAATATCTTTGATAGGCACGTTTTGGATGCACAGTAATACTTCTCTGAACACATGCTCCTCATTTTGCACAGTTAACTGGATGCAGAATAAGATCTCAAGTCCTTTTTTTTTTGCATCTAAATTGAATAGTCCGAAAGCTTTAGCTATATAGCTGTTAGTTTAAATCTGAAATGTGAAACACGTAAAATGTAACATTAAAACAAATTACTGTTATTGAAATGTTGCTTTTTTTTTAATGAACCGCAAACAAAACACTTATTTAAACTTGGACTCTTATGATTTTTCAAGGAACATACCATCGCTTTTTCCCAAGCTTTTCCCATAGGCAAGTACATCCTCTATTTTTTATTTCATCTGTTTATCTATTTATCCATTGCACTTTGTTGCAACACCCCTGAGCCTGATCTTGGATATTGTCTTTCACAAGGAGGTTTTTTGTTGGGGGTTTTCTTTGGTGGTTTGTTTTTGGTTTTGTGTTTTGTTGGTTTTTTTTTCCCTTAACCAGGACATCTCCCACAGCATGACCCACAAAACCAGTGATAAAGATGTGCACATCAGGCAATATATACAAGGTTGAAATGCAAAACTTTGAACAAAATTATTAAAACATAAATACTAAACTATACATGCATATAAATATGCATAATTATTTCATACTATCAGTCATGGTCAAAACTGTACTAGCATGCACAGTACAGCTCAGAAGACTGTTCTTCTAAGTCTGAAGTTTCTACACATCATCATAGAATTGTCATATTTTTTAATTTTCAATTTTTATATTAAAAAGACCTGAAAGCCATTAACTATGGCCCTTGACATTGATCTATCTATTGTGTTTTGTGCTATTACCTATTATTCCTGGAAAAATAATTGCTTTTATTTTTCCAAATAATTTTCAAAAAATCTGAGTTTAAAAGTCACCAGTGACAATTTCACAAGCAGGAGCTTTCAACTAACCATTAAACAAATATGAAGAGTATTTTTACAATTAAAAAACCCCCATAGTTCACTGAATTCAGACAAATCCTGTATATTATGAATCGACCAACCACATGATTGATGAAATGATGCGTGAAAATAGAGGCAGAAGCAAAATAACCTACTTGAACCCAGAAAATTTTCAGACAATAATCATTACCAGCTTTAATTAACTTCAACACAAAAGCGGGGGCTCCTTCTGTTTCAACTTAATGAAGCTCAACACACAGACACTACAATTAGAGACAAAGCGTAAGTCTAAAGCAAGTCATATCTTAGGATTGAAATAATGAGCTTAGTATTTTAATTTTGCAGTCAGCAATTATGTGAGATTTAGAAACAAAGAAACAATACATGCAACTGCAATGTTAAGGTACAAATGTAGCTGGTTTTCACTCAATATATTTCTTATAAGCCAAAGGCAAGAAAGTAACCTTTTTCCTACAATAAGCAGTATGTACAATACCTTGGAAATATTTCCACTATGATCATCTACGATTTACTCACTTTCATACTACACAAGTCAGAAATGTGACCTCATCTAAAGCTATGAACTGCTTAGTGACTTCTATCTTGCCTTTCTCATATATATTCATTAAATCTTTATCTATAATACCGTTATTTCCATTTAAAATGATTGTTGTGTAGCAAAAAAGCTGCTCTCCCACAAAAATGAATAAATGTAGATTACTTCCACCCTTTTCAATAATTTGCCTATTCCTAAATACCAGGTTGGAAGAATATATGACCTTTAACTTAATCTCATCACCAAGCACCTCCAAAAAAAAAAGCACAAAAAGAGAAAAGATGGTCTGCCAGTTATTTCTCCCATTTATAGTTTATTAAACCTAAAGATAATAGGAAAAAGGTGGAAAAAAGCAGAGAACGTCTGGGCTGTAGTATCAGATATCACTGCTTATTACTGGCTATCTGCCTAGTAATCATAAATCCATAGGGTAATATTCTAAAATCTTTTGCTTTTCAGGTAGGTGTGAGCCAAAAAGAAAAAAAAGTTTAATTTTCTATGAAAGGCAGAAAACAGCAAGCACAGCACAACTGGGTACCAGGATGCATAAATATTCCTGATTACAAACCCTTTCACATAAAGCAAACAGGAAGAGTTTGAAGCTAACAGTGTGTACATCATGCAGAAGGTATCTCTGTCCCAAAAGATAGATATCACATCGACTATGAATGAACTGCTCCAATAAATTATATTATTCCTCAGAGGGGAAAGGAGAGCAATGCTATAAACAGTGACTTCAGAAAAGTGAGAACAATAGGGCATTGAATTTTGCAAGAGTGAATTAAGGATCTTTTTTTCCTGGAGGGGAGCTCAGTATCATTGACCAATGAGCCTTATAAATAAAAACATTAACTCTAGCACTGCCTGGTCCTCTAAGTACCTTAGCATCTCGTCTTTTTGACATATCAAAACCTAAATGTAGATATAAAATACATACAAGTACATACAGAATTCAATAGATGTTTCAAATAGATTCTTTAAAATAAACTTTCCAGACAGTTCAGAAAGCCTGTGATTCTGCCAAAATGCGCATCTCAAACACGCAGCTTTGATGATAGACTGTGCTGTGTACCTTTGGTGTAGGAGTCCTAACAAATCAGAAAACAACAATCTCTGTACATCACCTCCTCCTTGTGCTGTCTGATACGTACTGAATACCCACGGATAAAGGAAAGCTGAGCCAGAGCAGCATTTTTCAAAATTTATCTTGATAGAATGAAAATCCTCAGAACTGTCACTTGCTTTTGGCATCACTTAAACCAAGGAGAATCGTTTTGTTAAAACGTTCATCGAGATCTTGACAGGACTAAAGGAGCGTACAAGTAAATCTGACTCCCAGGGTACAACTGCTCAGTGCTGAGGGGAGGGCTGCTGCTAGCCAGGTAAAAGGCACGGGGCTCAGAGCACCAGTCGCTGAGTAGCTGACCTTTTCCGCAGCAGAAAGTTAAAAGCTAATTAGAAAGCATTTTCAGAAGGTGACAAGCTCTCTTTTTTGTCTGAGAGAGGGATGATCACCAATTTCTAGGCCACAGTCTCGACAAGCAAGTCAAACAACTGCCCACTATGAAGAGATTTTTAATCCCAAATTTCTGTTTGCTGTCACCAATATGCCAAACATTAAGCACTGGGAACTCTAACTTCATCTTGCATGGTCATTTGTCCTTTTCTCAGGCTCTTTAGCTGCTTTCTTGGTTAGTTAGAATTGGAAATTGATAGCCCCATAAATGTCTACTAGAGACACGTGTTTAAATGCATCATCTCTGCTCTGACAATGATAAAACAAGTGTGTCTGAGGTTTATGGCAATCACAAGGAACATACGTTTTTCAATATCGTTGTGATATTTTTCCTCATCTCCTATGCAGCGTTCCTCCCTCACTCCCTTCACATACTTGTTTTGCCAAACTTCTCTGAAATACATTTTTTAATGGTATTTGAATGTTACCTACTCTTATTCTCTCTGAAAGTTTCTTTAGAATTATAATGAAGCTTATGTCAGGCAGCTTCTTACTGTTTATGTAATTGCCAAACCTGACACAGAAGAGGAGAAAGGAAAGAAGGTTTTGCCTTTTTTTTTTTTTTTCCCCCAAAGTAGCTGAAAATGGTTTCTCCATTTTAGCCTCACTATAAGCAAAGGTAATGGTTTTAGAGAGACTTGCAAAAAGATTACTGTCAGTACTCTGGAAACACAAAGATATTAACACTTAACAGCTTTCCATTTACACATTATTTAGTTATTTCTCCTTCTCCAGCCTTCTTTCCTGTGCCATACAGCCTTCTGACACTGAACCTTTTTCTGCACTGTTTCTGCTTCCTTCTGCACCCTCTGCAGCCTTTCTTTCACAAACCTCAGTTACCCCTTGCTTCGTTTAACTTCTCCCTACTCTTACGTCCCTGCCGAGATCAGCGGGCCTGGTGTCCAGGAGGTGCTCATCTCCCCAGACAACGGCCTGCTTTGAAATGCAGGGGAAGTTGCCAACTTCCCAATTATAAATTGCAGCATGCATGGATCACATCCTATTCTGACTGTGTGGAAAGGCAATCGCATTGGCAGAAGCTATTCTGGTTTGGGCACTTTTGGAAGGAATGCTAGGCGTTTTGAAAGAGGAAATGTTTTTGAAGTCTCAGGTGAAGTTCTTGCAAGCTTACACTAACTCCCAGCTTGATATGACAAATTTTAATCTAATTTTAAGGCTGCAGCATAAAGTATTTTTATCAATTTTCTGCTAAAAGTTCATTTCATAATGTCTCTTGTTTTTCTTTTTTTCTTTTTTTTTTTTCCCCTGCTTGAAAGTGACTGGCTCCTGGTACATCATTATCCGTTTATCTGAACAATGCGAGCTTATTCCTCTATCTATTCTATTGGAATAAGTTCAAGAATTGCCTTGCAAAAAACAATAAAAGAAAGAATTCTGTGTTGCAAACACCGATTTTTATCACTATTTTAATGACAACTTCTGTTTTATTTATAACTTTAACCTGTGAATTTATGTGAATACGCAAGAATCTCAGCTTTTATTTCTTTTAAACATGTCTCTAATTCTTATAAGATGCTTGCAAAGAACATAAAAAAGCAACCTGGAAATACTTAATGATTTGAGCATGGGAAAGGAAAAACTGTATATATGTATTATACGTATGTAAATACTTTCTGTTCCATCTTGTTATTGCTGTTAGACCTGATCTGTGATTCTTCTTAGTTTTGGAAAATACATTTCTTTTTTGCAGAATTGTGCCAGAGAGGAAAAGCCTTAAACTGCAGTTCAAATCCATCCTCTGAATCACACAGAACAGAAACTCAGACTAGGGCCTCTGAGATCCAAAATGACTGACCCATCCATCAGGCTTTACCGAGCTGAGTATCTCACAAACTCTTCTGCTGCAGTTGTTTCATATCATATAAATAATTCAATATTCACTAGAGAAACAACTTGAACAGGTTTCTCATATCCTGAGAGCCCCACCTATTTGATTATGAGTTGTTCCAAAGCAGAGGTTTCTCCTGCTCAGGAAAAGCTTTGGAGTATCTTAATGGTTAATCAGAGAACTTGAAATTTTCAAAACACTCATGGTATAAGAAAACTATTTCCTTCTCATTTCTGGTAGCAAGCAAACATAATAAAGGGACAAATAAACACAAAAGGAAAAATCTCAGGAAGAGAAAATTATCTGTTTAGTCATATAGTTCTTTGACAATTCTAGGTTTCAGATTTCTGTAATTGTTTACAGCAGATATCACCAGGCAAAAGGCACCGTGTCTGTATTCAATGGGTAGAAATGAATTTATAGTGTGTTCTTCAGTACACACTTCAGATTGCAGTTGCTACCACAAGAGAGGTAGGCAGGAATAAATCCATAACTGTCTAAAAACTATTTCTGGTAGCGCTTTAATGAGTCCAGCCTTTTAAGGGTACCAAAAGGATGAGTCCTATAACTGCAGTCAAAAGAATGAATCTCTGGAACTCCATGCCAAACTTTCTCAGAAGCAGAGCACATTATTAGCAATAGCAAATTCAGACCACAGCTGCCAGTTCCTTTGCTGTCGAGCCCCACGTAGACAGAACAGCTGTTGAACTAAACAGGGAGAGAATTACTGTTCTTTTTTGATGGCTCCCTTACATAAGGCAGAATGGCAACAAAATGCCAAACAATTATTTACAGCAGAGAAATTATGAATTTGTTGAAAAATCATCTCCTGCATCTCTGCTTCTGAGATAGTGGGTTAAACTCTGCATTTCTGTGCTTGGCTATCAAACTCGCTCCTTGTCAACGGAAGTTATGAACACACATAAAAATAAAATAGTTCTAGTAATTTACATTTATTAGTTTGTAGTAAGCGAACTTAGATATTCTTAGAAAGATACAAGTGTGGAAGGGGGAAAAGTAATGAAAATTATCCATTTATCATAATTGTTTTAAAAAGACAAAAATTTCCCTCAATCCTCAAAAAATTCTACGAAACTCCAAAGTGAAAAAACTAATGAAGAAGTTAATCTTCATCATTAAAAGATGAACTAAAATATCACTAGCTGTTTTTGGGGGGTTTGTTTTGTTTTTTTTACCTGGCTTCATAAAACTCTGTTCTGTTTTTCTGTTCACCTACCACAGAGGCAGAAAACAGATAATAGCTTGGAGATTAAAATATCCCAAACAGTGCACAGCCCCTCTTTCTCTGTACACTCTCTTTCCAATACTTAATCCCTGCCATGCATTCAGAGCAAAAGCGATGTGAAAGTCTTCCTGTGAAGGTTACCTTCCATGTGCATCAGTTCTAGAGAACTCTTAACCAGTAACATCTGAATTCACTGATGTCTCAAATGGTTCCATAGTCGTTTTGGTTTTCCTCTTCCCAGCCGCAGCAATAAATAGGAAAGAGTAGACAAGTTCAAGTGCTCTCCACTGAAAGGGCTTATCCTTAGAGCTAAAAATCTGGAAATCAATTTGTTACAGTTCTGGTATTAGAGCAGTTCAGAAGTCCTTAATTTGAGCTTACAGAAATCAATAATACTAAACAAAGAACTGCAAAGCTGAAGCTTTTTTTTTTTCTTTCAGGAAAAAAGTATAGAAGAATTTTCTGAAAGAAAAAAAAATTTAACAGAGGAAAAACTGAAACAAAATAAAGACACTTTTATCATTTAAATGTGTCCTGCTGTGCCCTGTAGTTCACTAACTCCCCAGATGCTCATGCTCCTATTTCCTTTTTTCCTTCCTGTTAGCCCTCAAACTGCAGTGCAATTCTTAAGAGCTTGGGGCTTTGTTGTTGCTGTTGGTTTTTAATGACATTCTGAATTCTATGCTTGCTGTCTTTCCTTGGTCTCCCTTACCTTTTGATCAGTACTGAAAAATTTGATCTGTTCAGAAATCTCAGTAACAGTAATCTGCAGGCCCTGGCAGCATTTCTATATCATAGTTGTATCCAAATCATGCCTCCAGTTGGATGCACATAATCATATAGAAGAGCTTGTGGCAGTATCACAAGTGTCAGAGGAACACAAAGACAAACCTCTTGAGAGCAGGTGCTGTGTAAGGCACCTCAGGAAAGAGCTCAAGAGCCAGATTTTACAACTGAACAATCTATAATGTTTCCAGGATTTCTAGCTACTTCTGCAAGAGTTGCACAGGGTCGTGGAAAGTTAACAGTTTAGATTGGTGCTAGGTAAGGATCTCTTCCTAGTGCCTTCTTACAGGTTTCTCCCAAACCTTTGAAGTCTCACCTTTTGTAGACTTTCAAAAAACATTAAATATGTATAAAAAAGCACATTGTTCACCTGTAAACCACTGGAAAAAAGATTTTTTTTCCTACAGCCAACATATATACTCTAAGTGGAAGGATGAGATTTTCAAGGACACGAAGTACAATTAGGACTTAACACAGCCAGCCAAATCTGGCAGACAGGTACCTAACTGTGGTATAGTTTTGAAAACCTCTTCCTTAAGACTCGGCCATATGTTATAGATCTAAAAATATGAATAATGAAAAGCAGCCTTATACCATTATTCCTTTTTTATCCCAACTAAATTAACTTTAAGAGTATTCTTAAAAGAAAGTAATCCTTTCCTAAAAACTATTTGATTAATCCTCTTCTACTCTCGTGACATAAAACTGAAATAAGGTCAACCATCTTAAAGTATTGGCACTTGGATCTATCCTATCCAGAAAGTGAAACTACAACAATCCAAAAAGAAAACATCTAGTAATTCAGGTGACATCAACTACGCACTAGTCTTCATTCTATCAAAAAGAAATAACCTTCCTTTTTTATTATCACATCACACACAGGCAGAGAAAAGTCAGCTGGAATATAAGGCAAGTGAACTAATGAACTTAATTAACACAGAGAAAATAAAAGAACTACCCTGCAAACGTGTATGTATAATGAAACCATTCAGCAAATGAACCAGCAGTCATAACAAAATTTTGCATGACTTCCTCCTCCCATTGGGGTCAGAAGTATGAAAACTGGGTAGGAACCAAGTATTATAAATCTTTGATCCTAAAATTAATACTTTTTTTTTTTAAGTTTGTAAGAAACAAAGTGCAAGTTACATTTACTGCTCCATTGAGAACTCCAGCATCAGTTCCACTGCTGAGCGTCCACCTCCTGAGATTATTGAACACCAGAAATAATACAACACTATAACAGATCTTACCCTCACTCTGTTCAGATGGTAACAACACTCTATGCATTTCTATCCTAAGAAAGAGGTCAGATACAATTCCATAAATAGTACGATATTGTAGA
The DNA here is from genome assembly GCF_013368605.1 of Nyctibius grandis. NCBI lineage: Eukaryota > Metazoa > Chordata > Aves > Nyctibiiformes > Nyctibiidae > Nyctibius > Nyctibius grandis. The sequence continues at coordinate 20,206,400 of NC_090667.1, read as the reverse complement.
GGATTTAGGTGACAACACAGACCACATGACTGCAGTTTAAGCGTGCTTTACCACCCTGCTAATAACTGCATGGTAAGAGCAGCTGGGTATCACATTGGTGTATTTTTACACAACAAAATCCATCCAGTTTCTAGCGGTTTGAGGAAACGTGGTGGGAGGAGAAAGCCTCTAAACCTATGTGGCTGTATCAGCTGCATATCAACAAATTCTTAGGTATATGACAGCTCCAGGGAAGAGTTTTCCACTTCAGAGCCTCTTCCGGAGGTCTGAACACAAATTCCACCACGGTGTTTCTGTGAATCATAACAATGCAGTTTATATCTCAGGAAACACATACTCAAGTACAAGGGAAGGAGATAATCAGGAGGCCAAATTTCAGTTAACAATGATTACAAATGATTTGAAATTTCTTTTTAATAGGTCACCTCATAACAGAAGATGTTACCCTCTTTTTTATCTTTTCCCCAAAATTTTTCTCTGGCAAACAATTAAGTCAACAAAACTAAAAGATGGTTGTGGAATCACTTCAAAACCTTCAGCATCCAATACTTTTCCTGCGTCTGTGCTCGGCAGTTGGCCCCTATATTGGTTTTTTCATCGTGTTAAAGCCACAAAATCAGGAAGAATTACTTCATTTTAAACAGAGGCAAGCACAGAGACAGTGTCCCATATAAAGCAAGATGAGCAATCCTTTAAGACTATAGAAATATTGTGACAAGGCAACTTGTTGTAGCAATACAAATGGTAATTTATCTTATATCTCCAAATACATTATTAGGCATGATTAAAGATAGTAATTCCACTTAGCAACAATTTGAAAAGAGTCTTTAGTAACACAGAATAACTTGAAACCATACCCACCAGGTAAGAAAACCCTGGATTGGGTAAAAGATTCAAATACAACATTTAGAAGGTTATTTCCTCATAACTTGCTCTAGGTTCACATCCCTAACAGGAAAAAAAATCTCCCAAAGCCCAAATACTGCAGGGTAAATCATTACAGTCAGCTCTCACCAATTCTTAGTTTGGCCATTACTCAAACATGTAATATATAATGCTGATGAGTTAAACACCATATCACCCATTTTGATTTATTTCTTTCAATTCACTAGGAATTTTATTTATGTTTATAACTACTAGGTTTTTGTTGGTGGTGCCAATAGATTCAGTCCATTAATAGTTGAGTGCTTAGACCATTATAAGGTATATTGATTAGACTACCTATAAAATAACTAAGGACAAAACTAATAATGTTACTTTAAAAAAATGCCCATAAGGGATCAGGTCTAGCCTAACCAAATAACATAGTTTCAGCATTGCTGAAGAGAATACCAGCAGCCTAAAAGATGAACTCTTCCAGTTATTATTTTCTTTTAGTTGGTGTTTTTTCATCGTCAATAACAATATTAATATAATTTTATTTCTCCCTTATATCATTTTTATGTACTGACACAATATTATCTATACTGTCCTCAAGACATAGAAGGTGATGTTGGACCAATAAAAAGCACAAAAGCACTTTCTTTATGTGCTTTCTGAATTTCCAGAATATCTGAGCACAAAGAGTGCAGACTGGTGCTGTATCACATACCACTAATTCAAAGCATTTAATCCTGTCTTCCACACGCCGGCCAAGGCCATACAAATGCCAAAAATTTCCTCTTTGATAGCAGAATTATATACACTGTATATTGTATAAGCCTTCTGTCCCCCTCCACTTGAATGTATACTATCAAATCATTCTGGCCATTATTTTATATTGAGCAGATGGTATTATGAGTTTTTTGATAAAGAACAACAATCACCCAGCAAGGGTTGCAAAGGGGTCGCTGAAACCAAGATTAACAATTGATTAGCTTTAATGGACCGTGACAATAATAAACAACAGACCTCTACACAAAGATTTGATTGTCCTGTTAATGCTGTTGACACAAATGGCTTTTAACTGGCTTCCTGAAAGTGTTAATATCTTCAAAGCCTCAGCAAATGAAGGACTTCATCAAAGTGAGAACTATCCTGTAGTGAAGAAGCACTTACTGTAGACCTCTAAAAAATCTTCTGTGAAGTGTGTTCCTGATTTATTCAGACAATAGCTCCTATTTCTCCAAGGCTTAAAGTTCAAAAAAATAAAATGCAGCACACCTCTGCGAGGCTGGAATGTAACAGACCTCTAAAGCATTTGAGTACAGAAGCTGGCATTCATTGAATACAACAATAATATGAATTATAACTTTCAATGCACTCATTTTATCCTCACTCCAACATGGGCTGACAGATCTCAGTATCGCAGCCTTCTAAACTCAATTTTTTATCCTAAAAAGGTCACTATTTTTTTCCTTTCTGCACAGAAATCAGTAATTTGCATCACATTTTCATAAAAATAAAATGTTTTGTGATTACTGGAAGTAACCATGGTAAAATCTGAAAATAGAACTTACAGAGCTGTGTATTTCTTAGATACATGTATGGGAAAAAGTCTACAGAAAAAGTCTCTGTTTCCCTTAATGCTTAATCTCAAAATTTAAATAGACATATGGCAAATATTCACAGAAGGTTTTAAAATTAAATCTAGATAGCTAGAGACAAAGTAAACAAAACTGCACCTAACATGGCATTCAAGAAACCAAGGACATCGGAATTCATTGAAGGTATTTACTCATTTCAGTATTAACACTTTCTATTAAACTTTCCATTTTAGCTTAGATTACTTGGTTTCTAAATTAACTTGTTTTTTTTTTCATTGAGTGTCTTATTTAAGCAAAGGTTTTTCTTTTAAACATCTTTAACTGTGAGCTGCCACAGTCCTTCTCCCTCCTGTATTATTCCTAAAGGCAACATTTTGAGACAATAATGGTACGGCTCTAAGGGCTTCTAGGTAAGAGAAAAAACGGTGTCAGCTCTAGACACAGATCCAAACGCAAACCACTTGCACAAATCAAGGTCATACTAATCCCATCCCTGTGGGTCCCACCCCATCTGCAAATTCAACTCTCCATAGAACAATTCCTTGCCAGTACACTGCAACGATGAAACATGCTGCTAATTACTGTGTTTAAAAATCTTGACCTAAGCAGACATGTAGGGAATTTAAATGAAATCTCTAAAAGAGTAAAATCCACCTGCTTGGTCTCCTGACACACAAACATTAAATGCATAACCTGTCAAAATACTGAGCCAGCCTTCATTAAGTCTGTTCTCTGTAATCAGCATCCTTCTATTACTCACATGCTTAGCTTTCTACAGCAGTTCTTCAAGCAAGCTATTGTGTAAACCATTATAGTACACTCTGATTATAAGTATTTAAGAAAATAATTATTAATTACCTGTAGGTCAGCATCAAACTCATGTTTCAGGTAAGCATCTTCTGCAGCTTCAACAAGACGCTGAAAAAGAAAAAAAAGTATTTTTCAAATAATAGATAACATCTTTAAATCCAAGTGTTTCTTCCAGTGTAACAACAGGGATTATTTGAGAACTGTGTAATTGTCACCACATAATATCTGCTACGATGCTTCATAGAATAGCAATAAATGATCCAGATTTAAAAAAAAAAAAAAACACCCCACCAAGTTTTTTAAACCCTCAGCATCCATGACTGATGGTACAAAAATCTCAAAACAGCTCAACTACTAATAAATAAATAATCAAAAAAAAGGTCATTTTTTCCACTAGTGCTCAGCACCCTGCAGCTCCCAGTCTGATACTGATTTTTGAGAGAACACAAAATAAATTTGCTTTCACACAGGACCTTAATTTTGCACATAGGAGCCCTTTTAAAGTCTTTCTTCAAATTAAAATAGGAGGTATTTCCTAATAATGCACTTGATTGCAAGCAACTGAAATAAAAAGGAATTTCTAAATAGCACATCAAATATAAAAGATTAGACAAACAGAGATTAGGTTTGTTTTGAAGATTTGAAGTGATGTGCATAATACCTTAACATGGTGCATAATCACACGAAGATTTTTCTGCTCTTACAGAAGTAATATTTACTGAATGACAGCAATTCAGTAGTATTTTTTTCCTCTTAATAATATTCAGAACTCCCTGCAGTAGTTATTGTTCCTTACTGCTGTCATCTGAAGGAAAAGAGGGGTTGCACTAAAACACAGCTACTTGAAAAATTTAATTCATATAGGGGTTTAATTCATATAGGGGTTTAATTCATATAGGGGTTTGATTCATATAGGGGTTTGATTCATATAGGGGTTTGATTCATATAGGGGTTTAATTCATATAGGGGTTTAATTCATATAGGGGTTTGCTGCAGACATTCTCTTGAAAAGACATTATATCCTTTCTAAGGATTTATTTAGGGTTCTTTGTAGTTCTGAATATTTTAACTATGGAAGTAACTCTTTCTAGTTTTTATTTAACCTAACGGAATATTCATATATGTACAACCCAAAATTAATCAAAGAATGATCTGTCACAGAATACTCAATATATTACTTGTAGTTTCTTTGATCTATCAAGACACTGGTACACAGGTATCCTTTCAAATATTTTGTATCATGAAGGAAATGAGCTACAGGCTCTCATTAATGATACACAGAGTGGACAGGCATGCACAATTTTGCTTCTGTTTTCAGAACTGTACACACTTCTATTGAGTCTTTGGATATAAATCAAAATGGAATTGGAATTCATATCGATTGCTATACAATTTGAACTATAACGGAAATTGAATCAAGAAACATATTTCTGGTTGCCAATCCAGAATAAATGGTTCAACAAAAAGCTGACAGTTTAAGGCAGAGCCATGTTGGTTATAGCGAGCATTTGAGTTCGCAGAGGTCTGCAAAGCAGCAGCGTGTCACAGCCTTTCCTGACACATCTCTCTCTCACTGCATCACTTACCCACATGTGAGCACAAGCCTCACTAAACCCTCAATCCTCTGCTGGGCTTCTGCATCTTCCCTGCAGACCCCAGTGGGAAGGCTTTTCCTACCTTTTCCCTTAGTGCAGTGTTACAGATCTCAATGATTTAATGAAAAACCGGAAACACTACTGATGCCTAGGCTGATACAGAAGAGCAAGAGAGAGCAGATGAAGTCCACCTTCCCCGAGCCCTGCACTGTGTGTACACCCCTCTCATTTGACTGTTTCCACCTTCAAAAATCTTGTCGCATGTAAATTCAGCTGGTCTTAGCAAACCCTTTTGACCTAAACTGAAATGGAACTGAAATGGTTCCAACCCTGGGCAAGCCAAACCAGAACTGAACTGAAAAACGTACCAGCTCACCTTCCCACATGCACACACATGGGTAAAAGAACCCAACGACTAATGATACATCACAACAGGCTATGTGAGGGGAAGCCATGAAAAAATATTTCAAATGTAACAGTGAAGTTCTATGGAATTGTTCCTACTGCTCCTGTATTGTAGGAATAGTAGTAGAAAGAGACCTTGCAATTTGAAAGGTCATCAAATATTAAAATTTGACCCACAATTCTTTTTTGCATTTAGAATTTTAAAAGTAGCACAAACTAACTACGTTGAGGGGGAAGCCTTGCGCAACTGAAAGAGAGTCTTAAACATTTGAATGGTCTCAGAAGACCAGCATGTTAGTGACCTGCTGAAGGTATTTTATAAATCTAGCCCTCATTTTTAAGTATGAAAAAGGCATTTTATATAAAATAACTACTCTAATTCAATGCATTTCTGCAGGTGTGTACTCCTTTATATTGAAACTACAGTTGCCTTACTACTCTGTGCCCACCTAATACACAAGACCATGACTGATGAGTCTGAAGGGAAAAAAGGGTCCAAAAAATTCTTCACACAGAAATGAATACAGGGATAAGAGAAACACGTTTTCCTTTCTATGATGAAATATTTACTTACTCACCAGAAGGAAAATTATTATAGTATTTCATGAGATACCAGTGCCTAGATATTAGTACCTAGTGGTCTAGAAAAATAATTCATGGCTTCTTATGTAGTTTGTATTGATCCCAACGTGTTTCAATTACATTTTTGCCTCAGCGAAATAAATTTAAACTCAGATTTATCCCCCATGTAAGAAATAGCTAGAGAAGCATAAGATGGGTAATAGTAGAAACATCTGGTAAGGAGGGCAGCTCAGAAATGAAAAGTACTGATGGATACTTTATTGATTTATTCATTAAGATTTCAGTTGTTACATTTATTCTTTTAGAAAAAAAAGTTACAGACATTTCAGCAACATTCTCTACAGGAAACAGAACAAAAAAGCAAACAAACTACCAACATGTATTTTTCCTTGAAGATGTAGACACAAATACACACACACACACTACATGCTTCACCCTCACAAGTCTAATAAGAAAATTAAAATTTTGGTACACTGAATGTAGACAACGCAAGCATATGCTGCATCTCCTATGTAATAGTCCTCAGCTACAGTTTGCTTTAAACATCTTAACACCCTTATGAAGGAGACCGTGAGAAATCCGGGAGAGCTACAGAAAAGGTAAGCTAGTAATAAGCCTAAATTCATAAAATTACATATTAGTGGATATACAGATGATATCAGAATGAAGAAATTGTATACAACTGTTTGGCGGGCGGGGGCTTTTTTGGTTGTTTTGTTTGGTTGGGTTTTTTTGTTGTTGTTGTTTTTGGGGTTTGTTTTTTTTTGTTTGTTTGTTTGTTTTTTGGTTTGGTTTGGTTTTAAAGAAGTCCCCAAAGGGATGAAGCATGATGGAAGAAATTCCTTGATGCTCTGGAGGCAAAAATATAAAAACCACATGTAACACTGCAACATTTTTATATTAAGGCCAAAAATCCCTTTTAAAATATTTTAATGACTGAACAGTTATCTAGCAATGATTCTCAACATTAGCATGATTAGCAATTTTAACTTAATGGTTTATAATGACACTCTTAATACAAATGCCAATATATTTTCATTTGAGTAAACAATGCTCTAAAATCATTGCTGTAGCAAGTAAATGCTTACCAAGACATGGTTATCCTGAAGGGAATTGCAAGTTATCTATATCCTTTTACACAGAATGAATTATGAACACTGAGTAAGCACTGTTAGAGTTACACCATTTAAGGGTCTATATTTTAGGAGTAGTTAGCTCTACATGTGGAAAGATGTTTGCATGTGCATGCACAGACAAGTCAAGGGCAGCATATAATCCTTACATAAAGGACAATTTCCACTTTCTATGGCACAGTTCAGTTGAGGTTCCCCCAGTTAAGGAACTAATCCTTATAACTTTCCCAATATGTGTAAATATGAGAAAGATTAACTGACTTACCCAGCATATCACAAAGCAGCATCGATAAAAATAGGGCATGAACCAGGAGATGGAACAAATATGACACCCAAAGAAAACCCAAAATGGTCACCAAAACACAATGTCAATGTTTGGTATTTTTAGTAGCACTAGTATCACAGATAATGTAGAGAAAGCTGAGAGAAGAAAAAGAAATGTTTGTTTCCTCTCAAAAACATTAAAAAAAAAATCACTGAGCTATCTCTGAATAGGATATTCTTAACAAATGGCATTTTAATTTCAGTGAACTGATATTCCCAAATTCTCATTCAAGGTTGGTTGTTATAGAGATAGCAAAGGAAAGGTGAGTGAAACAGAATGGATGAGGGAAAAAGAGAATCCATCAGAGAGTAAGGGGAAAATGGAACAGATGGGTAGAAAGTTGAAAATAAATTAATAAGAAATTAACAATTTCAAGGAAAAACATCAAACATCCAGAGCATAGGGTTCTCATTTTAGCTTGAGATCTTTACTCTTTCCATGTGCCTTGTAAGGTTTTCAGTTTGCTTTTCAATGATTCTTCTTCATTAGAATCCCGTTTTGAAGTTAGATTAAATAAATTCATAAGCATAACAAAGTTTGAAACTGTTTCTAAACTCCTGAACTGCAGAGGGTCACTAACCTTTATCCGTAAATGCTGACGGAAGTTATGTTCCTCTCTCTCTTCAGCTATCAAATCTTGAAGCAGCATATTTATATTTCATTGTTTCCTTTCTGTTTTTCTAAGATAAACCAACTGCTACACATAAGACCAGAAATGCTGCTAGAAATTGCTCTTCTCCAAACCAAACTGCTATAAATTTCAAAAAAGGATGGAAGACTGCTCTACCTTAATTATAACTGGTACCAACTAGGTACTGATATTATCTCAGTCCATAACATTAATAGTTTATATTCCATTAGATCAATATGATAAAATTTAATTTCAAAATAGCAAGAAAAAAGTACTATATTGTGATGTACTTAAACAGAAAATGAAAGATCTACCCTCTCAATTGTAGATGCTCCTTCTTTACTCAGTCCCCGGCTAATGCCTCACTGCTACAAAAAGAACCAAGAACAGCTTCAGTTCTGTCGGTCAAAAAACATGAGCTTCTCAGCAGCCCTTCTACCAATGTGTTCTTCCCAAACTCACTACACTGCCTTAACATTTCTTGCAGTACATTATGTGATTCTTGCCAGTTTGAGCTGTTAACCTCCATATCATCCTGTGCAATGCAGAATTATTTATCATTTTAGAGCTACGAGAATTTCAGCCAGAGTATGCCTGTCAAGGGCCACCAATTCTGACCCTGCTCTGAGCAGTGAGATATCATAGTCATTAAAAAAAAAAATGTAGATAAATCTGTAGGAGGCTCTTATATCCGAGCATCTGAGTGCATTCAACCAACAGCAAAAACTAGCCCTGAACCCTAACACCCTTTCTCATAGTTTTCCCATGGCATCAGATCTGTTTGAGGTTCACCTCCTATACAAACTTTGTATATGGCTTCAAGGTTGATTTGCGATGTATTTTGGAAATAAAAAAATAATTTAAATCCATTCTTATTAAAAAAGTGGCAAGAAGTCTAAACACAAGAAAATCCTGTGAATATACTGCACTGAAAGTTTGTCTTGAAAAACAACAATATGTAAGAAAAAAACCCCAGGAATTTATGTAACTTTAAAAGCTTGTCTCCCAGACTCCTATATATGGAATTATAACATGTATTTCTATCTTAATCAAATGTAAACAAACTTTGTCAATAAAGACAGCAGGTAGCGAAACAAAGGAAAACTAATCCCTGTTTCTAACAGCTTCTTTCTTTCATATTTGTAGCAAGTTTTCTGGTACATTACCAAGCAAAAACCAGCAGTATTCTGTATACAGAAAATACTTACAACTACCAATAGTTACCCTTCTTCAGTTGAAATACTCGGTGCAATTTTAATAACCTTACTATTTATTTCAACATCTAATTTCCAATCAAAATTTGTAGTAATTGAGCTGTGAACACGCTAAAAATATTTCCTAAAGTGCAGCCAGATAACTATTTAAAACATAGTTCAGCAGTTGAGTATATTCCTGGGAGAGAAACCAGAACTTGTGTTTCAATCATCAGAGCAATTTTCTTCACCGGTTTCTTCATGAGAAGCCTATGCTGTGCATATGGGAGCACTCAGTAATGGATTACCAAACTTTAGAAACATTACCCAGGTACCTTCCTGTGACTTCCCCATTTTGGGGTTGATTTCAGAAGTGAAAAAGGGATTTCCTTTCCAGGAAACCTGTAAGGCCACAGGTGCTTTGAAAACTTCTGAAAAAGTTGGGCTGTTTTGGTAAAGAACAAGATTTATTAGCATTAAGTGAGCTTAGGTAATATCCTGGCATGGGTGGTAATTCTGCCGCAAGCCCTCCTTACTTCCATCAGAGTTCTGGGGTTTGCTTCTTTCACAGTTCATTTAGTGGAGAAGGTAAAGAAGCCAACAGAGAATATTTGATGTTGTTCATCAGTACCTCTATTACTATCTGTGCTTGAAAACAGTATCATATAACATGGCAATGAATGCACTGATGTGCAAACAGGCCTCTCAGTCTCACTATTTTATTGCAAATAGCTCTGCACATGTTGGCCGTAACCAACAGAGCAGCAGCATAGATATCAGAGACTGATGCTGACCTTGGAGGAATATTTGCTACCATCAGAAACACATGAGTTTTCAGACAGGCCAATGACAACAGACTTGCAATTTGGCTGGTTTTATCCTTGAGATTGGGGGGTGGGGGGAACTCGGGGGGACACGGACAGTTTTTTCAGAAAGCCCAGCAGCATATTTTATTTCCCACTCTGTTCTCCTCAGCTATGAGCTATTTTCTAGGAAATTCTATCACTAAAATTGCTGTTGCTGTGGCTAAGATGCACTGAAAATTATTTAGGCTCCTGTTATCTTGATATTAGAGTTCCTAGTGCTTGTAGCTTAAGACAGATATCAATCTTGCAACTAATGTCATACAAAAAAATGACTGCTCTATGACTGCTATCAAATTCCACTACAACAACTCACTAGACAATGCTCAGTCACAGTAAGTGCTGCATCAAAGCACAAATTATAAATAAAAGATAAAAATAAATTAAAAGCCTAGCAATTATTGTAAATAACTTCAATTATCCACTTATATTCATTCGAGACTGGCAGATTTTCAGGTTGATCATTGTTAGAGCACTCGCTGGTTTTTTGAAGCAATATAATGAGTTCAGCTTGGCAAAGAGCTGGACAAACAGAAATGAAACTGTAAATGGATTGAAGTACATGAAACTCACACATTGCATAACAGTGGCTAAGACAATCCTGGAGTAATTAGATGCATTTCTAACTTAAGTAGGTCAACACTATTTTTAGTTACGGCATCCAGAGATTGCCATGGCATGGAAGGAAGACTGCAAATGAAGGAGGTAACACATTTGTGCTCAGCTTGTACTGAGTTCTGCTCTGCTCAAGGCTGCACAAAGCCAATATATCAGATACAAAATATGCAGATTATCAAATCTGCTCCTACCATGTTATTATGTCTGCCACAGAGCAGAAAGGAATGGTGTGCTAAATAAGGTTTTATTCCATACTTTTAAGTCCGTATGTACCAGCCATCAAGGAATCACTTCAACTGCAGACACATCTTAGAGCTGTTTCAGGGCTATTTAAAATGCGATTTGCCTGCCTGAGGTATAGCAGCAACCAGCTCCTTCAGCCACCTCGCCTACCTCAGGGCCAAGGGGATGGTTCTTCAGCATTTCACACCAATTATGTATTCATCCAAGGTTGGGTAATTCTCTGGAAATACCTTTATGTATCTTTTTAGTTCCACTTGCAACATGGCAACACAATTTGTAAAGTTTTGCTTTCAATGAATAATTCACAACTGGTACGCTGCTCTCTTCCACACGAATTTAAAAATCTGTTTACAATGTTACTTTGTAAAACACCTTCCAAAATCAAGGGAAGCTGGCCTGTGTATGTGTCTAAATATCCACCTGTGTACACATATATTTACATACATATTTATTCAATACTAACCTGTAAGTATCACTATGGATCCGTATTCCTGCCCCTGTACTGAAATTACTAGATTAAAACATCTGATTTATTTATCTTTTTCATACAACTATGCTACCACAGGTCACACTCTTTACCTGATTGTCACAATCACTATCCTGTTCGGATAATGCCAGACTGTCTTTCTGCATTTGAGTCTAGCAAGGACTTACACAATGTCTGAGCAAAAATAGTTTGCCCTCAGCTCTGACAGCTCCCAACGCCATTGCTGGATGCTTGGCAGATATTGTTGAAGAAATATTTGGGTTAACTGTTTTCATGCAACTTCATTTAATGCAAAATTCTCCATTGGTAGAATTTATCTCACCTAACCTCAGCTATTTCAAAGTTAATCATTTCTCTACACAAGTTAACTAAACATCCTGCATATGTAGAGACAGAAAACGCCAAAGGTGCTGCTTGTCCCATTCTAAAAGAGCTCATAAGATACTGGGAAGAACTTTGGAGCTTTTCCTTCACTCTTTTCTTTATTAGATGTTTAACTTTATATGAACAAAGTTAAGGGAGATGAATCCCACACCATATGTGCAAAATAAATGAGCTAAAGGGAAATGGAAATATTCCTATGCTCGCTAATAGGGGAAAGGAGTCTTGAGGCAACACTTTGTCCTGACAGCAGTCCTGGGACTAGCCGAGGTGTTTCTGTTCTGTTTACACTTAGAAGCACCAAGTGAAAACAATTGTCTTTGCTTTGTTCCCTCCCTCAGCTTTTTCATCACCTCTGCACTAAGGCTCAATCCCCCAAGTTAATTCAAATTCAGCTTGCAATTTCTGGTCCAGTTCAACAAAATCAGCTATGATATACTGTCCTTCTTCCACTTTCCAACCAGATTACTATCACACAACAACAGCAAAAAACCCTCAGGATTTATTACTCAAAACAAAGGTCAGTTCCAGAGTTTGTGGGGACTTATTTCCGTTGCCTAGCCCAGCACTCAATCACACAACACTGAGCCTTGTGTTTGCTTTCAAACCAAGCCATGAAAACAGTAGGTATTACTCTCTCTCAAGTGAAGTCAATTGGATCGTTGTTTTTTTTTAATTTCCACACAGTCAGGATTTCAGTTGCCAATATGCAAAATTAAAGGAAAACTTAAAAAAAAAAAAAAGCAAACTCTGAGTTTTCTACTAAAACCTTTCCAACTCCCTATCGGAAGTGGAATTCTTTAAGTTAGATATTGAGGCAAGTAGAGTGTTATTGTGAAGAAGGAAGTACTTGATGAAGTAAGAAGGTGGTGTCTTTTCAATACATAGAGCCAGTTTAAAATAGGAATACGGGGAAGATACTGTAGCAAATATTCCATCTCTCACAATAACTGTCCTGAGAATTTAAACAAATCAGTATTAGCATTGTTATATTTCTATAATTTTATAACAAAAAAAATTACGCTAAAAAATTCAAACACTATTATGAATGCAAAGCCAAACTAAGTTAGGAAATGCCAGAATGAAGTTGCCTCTAACTTCAGTCCCCAGTATTATAGTATCATTTTGTCCGTACGATTTTGCTTGGTTAGAAAATACCAACTAAGATATTTGCAGTCCTCACTAAGAGTGATGGCAGTTGGTATCCATTTCTATATGTATCAGTAGCGGATTTTTGCAAGCATTCATCCAAGACTTAGAAATCCAGTGTTACATCTCAGGTTATACAGGTACAGATTCTTTGACCCACTTCAATGCTGCAATGTACCCAATTCTGCCTTCAAACATAACCATGGCTTACTCCTGTTCCTTTCCTACCTGACCACAGCCCTAGACCTACTCATATTTCTTTCCTATCCCTCTCTCCACATCCTGAGCTCGTTAAGCTCATATTGCATGTCCCAATCTCCAGCACTAAGGTTTTTCATTCTACTCTCCACTTCTTCTCTAGCAACTAACAATTATTCTTCCTCCTTCTTCATATCAGCCTTGGCATCCACGCTGCCAAGCATGTTCATGACCAGTCTTTTCCATGCCCCTACCAATACCTCATTCCTTACTCTGCCAACGTATATTTCCAATTTTCCCTGTTCCCCATACAATTTCATTGACCCCACCTAGACACCTAGAATATCTTGTACCATTTATAATTCTAAATCCCAGCACAGTCCAATCCTGTTCCCTTTGTCTCAAACCATCTAATTCTCCATTCTCTGTTCTCCTTGTGCCAGGTGCCTTCCTCAGCCTCTCCTAAATCCATCAACAGACTCCCTTAGCCACTGACCCTTCCATTTTCCAGTGCCCTAACGTGAACACAGAGATACAGGAGACAAGAAATCTCTCTCCTTGAGTCTCCTTAATCTCCCTCCTGGGTCTAGAAGGCACATGGATGCACTGACTGCCTCAGCAGAGAAAAACTTTGTTTCCCCTGCCTGCTGCTCGCTCAAGCCATAAGAGACTAATGGTGCAATTCAGGAAAGTCTTGTTCAACCATGTACTGAAAAATCACAGTGCAAAGAATTTTCGAAGATTTCACTCACAGACAGTTTTGCTCTGGTAGGTTTCTAATGGCCATATGCCTCTATGTGCAGAGTTGCCATATGATAACAACTTGATCCAGCTGGAACAGACTTTATAAGAAAACCTTGTGTCAAGGCCACATCCCTGCCAATTTCAAGAGTTGGTTCCGAAGCATAGGAGTGCTATAGAACCTTAACGAAAAGAACAGCAGTATTATTTTTAAGAGAGTAAACCAATGTATTTTCCCCTAGTTTCTCTCTTGGAAACATCTGAAGTTCAAAGATAAAATTCCAAGCTTTTTGGTCTCCTGGACCATACTTTATCATTCTGAAGACTTGATTACAGTTGAAGATGCTGGAATTAATTACAAAAGCAATTTTCAGACTAAGTGATAATTTAGTCTTGTCATAATTTTTTTATATTCTGGCAGGTCTAGTAAGAAAAAGATAAAAGGCTACATTGAAACTCTCTGGTCACACATTTATCTAGCTGATTAATCCTGGGATCTTATGTCCACAGTTAGTAACTAGACATTGGTTCCATGTACGTAGAAGGATTTTCTGGTACACTATGAATTAATGTTTAAGTCACAGAATAATATAGGGGCATCACTTTTCCAAAGTCATGCTTATATACAGACTTACAAGCCTATATATAGGTACAGACGCCATTTCATATATTCATTTATTATTTTTTTAAATAAATCTTTTTTTAATAATGGTCAGTATTTTTTACTCTATCTCAAGAACAATATTAAATTGTCCTTGTAATTAAAGGAATATTTGCAAATTCCCAAACCCAAAGGAAAGGCTGCATTGCATAGTCAAATCCTTATCTGCTTTACTTTGCAAAGGCAATGAGTTCAAATCCAGTGGGTGTTTTGTTTTTTATTAAGGAAAGTCCTGTAACTTGTATTCTTCTAGTAACTAAAAGATTGCTATACTTTCACCTCTTAATTATTTTTTATCAACTGAAATGTTCAGCATTTAATTATTGTATGTAGGTTTATTTGGAAAATGAATTAAAATATGCAACATAGCACCTCATTTCCATTAAGTTTGACACACCTCTAGATTTTGCTATGACCTAGGGAACTCATTTCATAGAATACCCCCATTTTTCATAATACTTTTTCCTCTTGACTCTCAAAGTACTCCTTAAAAGCACTTGGGGAGCAATATCAGCCTTCACATAGTTAACTAACACCTGCAGGTTCAAGTGACAACTGAAGACTGCAACCAAGCCGACAAAAACTAATACCTTATGTTTGCAGAGGCAGTGAGTAAATTATAACAGTAGTTTTCCACTTATTTTGGATTATAGGAGAATAGTGAACCACCCCATGCTTCTGGCAAGGCTTCCTCTATTGGCTGAACAACTCCCTCACCCACCATCACAGGCTCTTCAGCTATACATTAATCCACAACCAGCAAGTGTCCTCCAACCTTTAAAGTCCTAACAAGCACAAAACCACTAAGGTCATTAACGTTGCTACAAGCAGTTTTAACTCCCAGTCAACCCTGATCCTGAGAAACATGTGCAAAACACTTTTTTTTCCTAACAAACCATGAAGCCCTAAAGACCTGTAACTGCTGATGCTCCTTACCTTCTCTGTTTTTCCAATCTAAAACCCACATGCTAGTGTAGGAGAATCACAGAAATGAGAGATGCAAAGGAGAAAGGAAAGATCTAAGCTAGCTCTCTGGTTCCATATGGAGGTAGATTTCCCTTTTGTTAAATCCTTATTCCATGAAGCTGCCTACACTTTGCAGGCTGAAGCCTCTGTGAACACCTTGACTTTGTACACTCCAATAAATCTATACCTGGCACTGGCAATAGCATGGCCAAAGCCAGGTATGAAAATGAGTGACAGTTCCTCCAGCTCAGGGTTTGTGGGGTGATAGCAGGAGACTGCCTTAAGCAAACACGCAGGGCCAGCCTTAGATGTTACTTTCGTGTAACCCCACTGAAAGAGGTTATGTTAGATCTGGTGTGTTTGTGCAATGTTAGATTGCAAAATTTCTCATCCATTGGTTATTAAATCTGTTGGGCAATCTCTCTTAAAGACTTATGTATTAGACTTGGCTTTTAAATAGTGTCTTTCATGCCCTTTTAGGAGTTACAACCCATTCCAGAATAATAAACTGAATAAAGTGATTTGTAGTATCTGTCATGAAAAATATGTAATACTATTGAAACGAAGATTAAATGAAATATATTTTCTACAACAAAAATATTATCATTATTGTTTTTACTACACCAGAATATAAAGAGGAGTTAAACATGCTCAGCAATTAGGCTTTCATCATAGACCCTTGAAAAAAATAAACACCGAAGTAAAATGAAGAACACTTCTGTGTACTAAAATCGTTCAGAATGAGCTCTCACCAACAGGATTTTTTCTATTTCTGATACACAGCAGTCCATATAAACTATATAAGACCTCAATTACATAAGTACCAATAAATAGTAATAAAAATTACAAAAAAAAAGACAGAGCAATAACTTCTTGCATCAGAAAATTTCTAAGTGGTCTACTGTAACTATTGGTAGATGATCTGAAATACAAATTGACTGAAAAGCCTTAGGAAAAAGATTCCATGTAATTATAGAGAGCGTATACAGAGCGAGTGCATATATAATAAACACAAATATTTATAAGAAATTACAGCTCAGTTTACATTCTTCTTTCCATGGTTCTGTACAATCTTCAACTGCTAACGAGTAATTTGCCTACAACACTTTTGAATTCAAAGTATTACACTGGTAAGTTCTAAAATTTCTTAGTTCTCCTCACTTTTAAGTCAATAACATAGGATCATTAACAAATGCCAGCATGTTACTAACTTCCCCAAGCTTTCTAGACTACTCAGATATTTCCTGAACTAACTAGAAGAAACTCTTGCTTTAGTACAGGTCTGAGAGCCCTACCAAAAAGCCCATCCTCTCCACACAACCTGCTTGGCTTGGAGAGCAGACAGGCATCTTTTCAGCATTTTACCCTGTGAGGAGGTTCCAGAACAATGTTACCCGAGTGGAGAGGATTTTTCCAAGTTTTGCTCTTCCTTGATTAGCTTTTTGCCTTCAAAGCCCACCCATGGTCACTGCAGGGCTGCTGCAAGCGGTCTGGAAGCAGCAGGGTTTGATGCAGACACTGTGCCACTGGGTGAGGGACAACAGAGCTGACTGTGGCCTCAATGAGGCAGCAATATAGATATGTGCCCTCATATGTGAACGCTATACACAAATGTGGTGTATATCATTGCATATGACATCACTGTTCTGAACTCTCCTCAAAAACATGCTGCAAGTTTTATCCATAACCATAAATAATAGTTTCATATCAAATTTTGGTTACTTTCTAGCCAATGGTTTAATACTGTATCATAGCTTTTTAAGTGTCTGTGTAGCTATGAATAAGGGTAGTTAAATATGATTGCAAGGTTGCAGTCTTTCTAAAATGAATAAAATCTGTTTACTTGATACCCTCTCCAATCATAAAAAAAAAAAAAATCAAAAAAACTAGTATTTAAAATACATAATATAAAGCCAAATTTTTGGCAGGTCTTTAGCAAAGGCTACCATTTATCACCAGAGACTTTTTTTTTTTACACTAATTTGTAAGGAAACAGAGCTGTGCTTTGCTGGGATCTACCTGAACACTTGGAAAGGAAAATCAACTACTGTACCATGATTTTTTATGTAAGGGGATTATTTCTATGCATTTCATCTTGTTGATTGATGAACACAGCAACCTACTGATCTAATATGCCAGATCCTAGTAACATCTCCAAAACCTGAAACACTTAAAGCACAAACGAATCTGAACCGTAAGTAGTTCTTGCTCATTAGCAGTCTACTTGTGAAGTGCTCTTTCCCGATCACTGCCCTCTGCACGCCTTGTAATTGAACATTCCACAGTCAAAATAAAACTATAGCTATGTCACCCTAAAACTTTGAAATATAGGGTTTTTTTCCCCTCTATGTCTACTTAACAAGTAATTTTTATTATCCAGTGTAGCTAGGAATAAATTATGGTTGCCGTACATATCGCTTTCTAGACAGCACAGAATTTTGGGGACAAAGACTGCCACCTTTCGGCAATAGCCTGTAACAGAAAAATGCCTGTTTTCTTATGCAAATCAATGCTGTTCTAATAAACATTTTTACTGTACTATTTTAGCAACTTATATCCAGCAAACAAACTGAAGAACAAAACATAGGGTTCAACTGAAGCCAATCTGGAAAAAAACCCTACCTTTAGGATTGCTATATACAAGGTTTCATAGCATAAATCAGAGCTCGTTTTTTTATTCCTGGAGGACACTATAAGTAGATAGCCCTGGTACACAATGTTGAATATTACACAGGAAAACTCATTTGTTTAAAGATAAAAAGATGAAGGAAGGCATATATGAATTCTTTTATGCACAATTTTGTTTTCCATGCAGCGCTGATTTAACCTTTGAGTAGGTCTGCTCTATGCATTAGGTCAGAAGACCTAAAGAAAAATTATTAAATAATTAATAATTGTATCATAATACAAATAATATATTGCCAATCCTAACTCTGGTATTTCCCACATTTTCTGTGCTTGACCTTCAAAACAATGATTTTCATTTGGGGTTTTGAGTGAGGTTTTTTTTTTTTAATAGCTGAAATAAAAGGGGGTAAAATGAAATTCCAGCATACAGCACAATAGTTATATTGGCATGGTTTCAGGAGAAAGAGCTTTACATTTGGTAATGTATCTGATAGAAAAAAACATCAAGGATGGTTAAGTCACCAATCCCTGGAGGTATTTAAAAGATATGTAGACATGGCACTTAGGGACATGGTTTAGAGGTGGACTTGGCAGTGTTAGGTTAACAGCTGGGCTCTGTGATCTTAAGGGTCTTTTCCAACCTAAATGATTCTATGTTCTACATCAGTATTTTGCCATTGGAGCAAAGAAACTGTAACAACAAAAGACTGGGCCAGCATCACAAAAGGAAAGGACAAAATGGATCTCCTAGTCATTTGGTGATGGCAGAGGAACAATCAGGAGTTACACTGCATTCTCACTAGAACTGTTTCATCATACTTAAAGACATGCACGTCAATGTATAGATGTATCCTGAAATGACATTAGTACCACAGCTAAGCATATCCTTATTGCCAAAGAGAATTTCAAAAAGTTATTATCTGGGACCAAAAGAGCTTCAGGTGACCAGCCTAACTCACAACTACTATCTTGATAGAGCAAGGCAAAAGACTTACTGTAATAAATAAATTAACAGAATAAGTGAGCCTCTAGATTCCTTCTGAGAAATGCAAAAAAAGTACAGGTAGAATTCTCCTTTACAGGAAACGTAAAACATGGACAGAAATCCTTGGGGAATAATTAGGAAATGGTTTGAGGCTTTAGCAAAGTACATAGAGGTCTCAGAAAATACTGATAGCAAATGAACAAGCCATCCCAATGTAGGAAATATGCTGAGAGGTCCAAAAGAGGTAAGTAATACAGAGGACAAAGGGATGGCCAAAACAGGACGTGAGACAGCCTGAGGAAACTTTTAAAAGTTTCTAAGTCAGAAGCGTGAAAAAAAAAAATAACATTATTATTTTTATTTTCACAATATAATGTAAAAGCCAGAACTTGCACAGAAGAGCAGAGAAGAAAAACTAAGATAGTACTAATAACACAAGACTAATTTGTAAGGATATCAACACATGAAGAAATAATATTAATAAGTTAAAGAATGAACACAGAAATGCAGATATATTTTTTTTGTTAAAACAAATGCAATTATAAAAAGATCAAGAGTATTTTACTGAGCTCCTCAATGCTGAAATTCACAAAAGCAAACACAACAATCAGACTTTTTCCAGACAGCTGAGCCATTTGCAGAAAAATGAGATTGTGAAGAGCTTCAAGAGGCAATCAGAATACTGAGGAGTAACAAAAGCACCAGGTGTGAGTAATCTGGCCACTGAATTATCAAGAACAAGAGGGGAAAGGAAGTCAAACATTTTCTAGGGCTATTTAGTTGGTTTGAGTTTGGGGAAAATTTTCAAGCATAAAATATATATATGTCGTATTCCCGTTTTAAAACCTAAGAAAAATGAATCTACTCATTTTACAGAAAACTAATCTGATATTGAATAGCATTTGGAAGCTTTAGCTTAAAATGCTATTTTGAAAATCAGTTACATTACACCAGCATGTTAAATATGTATATATCTTCCACAAATGTTGGAGGAGTTTTTTCGGTTTTTTTTCGTTGTTGTTGCTCTTGTTTTTAATTGAATTAAACACACATAATCTATTAAAAGCAGTAACTTAAACAGAAATCTACTTCTGATTTAAAGACTCTAAATATCTTCACAATTAATAGCTCACCCCCTTTAAATACTAGCTGTATTGAAAACAAGTGATTAACCTCATGCCATGTGGACTTCCATTGATTTAACTGAATTTCAGCAGTATAATTCTGCTTTTACTAGTGGGACTTATGAAAGTAGATGAAGGGTAGCAGAGCACAGCAGAGCACAGCACAGCCTACTACCTGTCTGGCACCATAACCATCCCGCACAGATGGAAGAGGGATATGGTACAGGCTTCCACATCACACAATTCACAGCTCTTTGGAGCAGTATGACAGTACATACTGCTTAAAAAGTATTTTGCTACTGTCAGCAGGACTTCCATATGGGGACTGTCGAGTTCCCAACACACATATTACACCACTTGCTGAAGAATGTGCCATTTACAGTCTTTTCAAAACCATGTCCTAGTGGTCAGGCTTAATGTCTTTAATATCCTTCCCTTGATAGTTTTCAGCTGACTGAGGAAGTAAAGAAAAACATTTTTTTAGGACTCAGATAAAAAGGCTAGGCTTAGGGGTATAGAACAGTATCATTATCTTGGCAGCCTCAACACTGAATTTCTTCTGGTGTTGAGTTTTTTTGTTTTGGTTTGTTGGGTTTTTTTTGTTGGGGGTTTTTTGTTGTTGCTTTTGAATTTTCAGGGTTGAGGGGGGTTATGCACATGCCGCTTTGTCTGATTCTCAAGAGTTATTTAAGCCTCTTTTTTCCAACAGGTGTTTGGAAAATTATATTAAAATAAAAATATGTATGTAAGATGTTTCCTATGAATCTTTAAGAAGCATGCATGATGGCTAAGTCATAAACCAATAAAACTTTCAAGGTCAATTTTATTACACAAATGTGTAACAGACTGTGAAAATGGTAATTAAATCCTCAATTTTTGCAAGTTGTGATATTGCTTTCTTCTTCAGACATTCAGTAGGGATTTCCAAAAGCAGACAGTGAAACCCAGAGATCTCCACTGATATATCTAGGAAAATATTTCAGTTCCTCATTAACACAGTCAAATGGCAAAACAACAAAGGATGAATCCTTATACAGTAGTATAATAGTACAGCACTAGTAAGTACAGTAATGCAACACTCCTTTGTATAACCATGAGTATTGATATATTAATTCAGATCACATTTTGATACAAAGGTTGCACTGACCACCATCACACTTAACTATCTGATGAGATAAGGTACACGGAAGAATAGCATAATGTCTTAATTATACTTTATATACGTGCCTTGTATATATTAACTTTTAACATCTGCAAAAAACAGTCACTGGATATTGCAGCTCCAACCCTACCCTGTTTATGCAGGCATCATACAAACATTTGCTTGATGACCTCCAAAGCAAGAAAGTTATTGTCCCATAGTATTTTACCAGCCTTTAATTCTACTTTCTTGTTCTGATAAAGGGAATCAATGCAATCATCTTAAAAGAATGTTTTTGAGGAAGATAGCTAGGGTAGAACCTAATAGAAAGTCCCAATATGATAATTTTGAACATTTTCAGTCCCATTCTTATAAGCAGTTTCACAGATAATACTTCCATTTATGCAGACTATTCTGGTTTGGGCTAGTTTCCCAAATCATTTACATTGTGATACAGGTTTGTACTGTTTTTAAAACAATTTTACCTCCATTTTAAAAGACTGAAAAAAAACTAAAGAAAAATTTACCACACTAAGTGAGCCAACATAGTAACAATATTGTTTTGTTTATAACTCCTAGCTCTATTTTGCTTTACGTTTATGTTTTTTCTGATGCCATGAAAGTATCAAAGGATATGCTAATGATAAGCCATAGTGGCAGTGACAGATAACACTTTAAAGGTGAAATGCATAATTCTCTAATAACCTTGGTAGCATAGTCACCTTCCCTGAAACACATAGTGCAAAGCCACTCTTTTTGCATCACATTACTCAGGCTCAGAAATTAAGAAATAAACCTCAGGTCTTGGTCTTTTTTCTGTTTTGATTTTAATACATCTAGAGCTAAAACTTATTTCCAAGTGTTGCTTCATCAAATGGATAGTATTTTGTTTCAGGTTCAAATGTTAGAAGGATAAAAAAAGACACCTTTAGCACTGTAGGACAGCTAATTGTTTTCTGCAGGTATACTGGTGTCTCCATTTAGCCCACACCCAGGGCTAAACAATAACCAGTTGTCCTATCACCCATCTCCCCTCCCCAGCTGAGAAAGGGAATTGGGAAAAGGAGGGAGAGTGGGGGGCTGAAATTTAAACAGATTTAATAAAATAAGAGAACCAATATCAATACTAATATAAAAGACAAAAAATTATACTCAGCCCATAGAGTGGTGGCAAGTTCCTCCAGGGATAGCAACAAAGAAGAGAAGAGAGCCCCAGCAGATTTCCCATTCACAGTGAACGTGATGTTAATGTTATAGAATACACCTGTGGGCCCACCTGGGTCAGCCCTGATCACCATCCCACAGCCGGCCACAAACTAAAACAGAAAATTGATTCTATAAATTTTATCACTGCAAAACCAGGACAACTGGTAAAGCTGCACAGAAATATCTGTTCAGCAACCTTAAATTGCAGTATTAAATTCTTGAGTTTTGCGTGGCAATTTTTATACTCAGATATTGTTTATGCCTTGAAAAATGACGTGGTTTGCTCTGCTGAGTTGTCTAACTATTTACATCCTCAAAGTAGTTTGGAGTCATTCACTTCTCAGCTCATTTAACAGATTTTACACGGATTTGTTCCATCTCAATTAATATTGCCTAAAAAATAATAAATTGTGAAATTCTTTCACATTAAAGAGAAAACAAATATTAGAAACATTTCCAACCAACCTGCATCTAACTACTATCACCGTCACATTATAATATAAAGCACTACACATCACTTTTTGCAAACAGAAAGCACATTTACTCAGTCTATTTTGTCTTTGCACATTATTATAGGCAAATGTTTTAGAAAGCTTTTCTCTAAAACTTCAAATGCAGAGGAGCCCTGTGTTTTCAAGTCATATATTAATATTATTACAGCACAGATTTTTGAACGACTGCAAGAATGAGAAGTTTACATACAGTGACCAATCTGTGCTTAAAAAAAACTACAACAGATGTTAATAGGTAGCAAAATAGCTTAATTTCAAATACAAATAAGCTTGAATTGCACATTTCAAACCTGAATCAGGATATTATACTACCTCTAACACCATACAGGAGTGACAGCCTTACACTAGCCTCCCACTTGTCATAAATACGTCCTTTCCTCTTCCCAAAAGATGATACAAAAAGATGATACATATGCAACAGATTCTTTTTAATTTTAGTAATGTTACTTGAGTTGGTGTTGCTTTTTAGCTGTTACTTTTCTGTCATTCATATGCTTTTCTTGACTTACACATCAACATTGAGTCAGCGGATAGAGCAAGGACAAAGGAATGCGCCTTGTACCTGGAGTGGACAAAAGGAAAACCGGAGGCTATTTGCCATGCATTCCTGTTAGAGTTCATTCTCCCCTTGTGAAAGGTAAACCTACCTCCCACCGGCTTTCATTGTGGGAAGTTCCACACACCATCGAAATGAAGCCATTAATGATGCTTTTCACACCAGAATTGCATATTCGTTCACACCCATTTGCACCTCTCCAATGGCAATTTGAAAGCTATTTTTCCAAGAGTCCCGGAGTGTGGAATTCACTCGGGGATCTCTCTGGAACGGATCTGGCAGAATCCAGGTTTCTCCGTTCCAGGAGTTTAGAAGGCAAGTAGTAAGTGGTCACTATCAGCTACAATACACGTTCATTCAAAAAGTTCTAATTAATCCTTTGGCCAAATCAGGATTTAGAAGTTTGGGAACACCAGACAAAGCACCACCAAGAATCCCACTAGCTCTGGGTTCAAAAGAATGAGTTTTCCTGTCTGAAAATTCAACCTGTTTCAGTCAGGTTCCCAGAATAAACTCCTTCCCGTTGTTCACACTGCCTACCGATCAAAAGTCCTCTCGGTAAAGCCAAACTTAAAAACACTTTCTCAAAAATGATTTGCTAACAGACAGTTCTGTATCACCAGGGTTGCACAGCTCCTGGACACGAGGGAGTCAGCACACAGTTGTCTGAGTATACAGACTGATGCTAAGTCTTTTAGGAGAATTTGGTGATGTTGGGGTTGTTTACATCATTCATTTTGGTTCCCTAAGGAGGTAATAAGTAAATAAATGCACAAAGATTTCAGAGCATTTTCTATGAGCTACCGGGATAAAATAATCAGCCGCACAGGTGCTTTAACTGCACTGAGAGGAGCCAGTTCTGTCAGAGACATGGAAATCGTTCCAATTTTAATTTCACTTCAAGTGCTAACAGAGGACTTGAGAGCAGGTGTCTGTGACCCAGCCAGCACTGCTCTGGTTTCAGAGCATTTTGCCTTCCACAGGCACTCCCTTTCACAGTCACTCATCGTAAATCTCGTATGCAGAATACAGGTTTGGGAACTTCGAAGCCAATTAATTCTGTCCTTTAGTCGGAGAGAAAAATCACAAAGCTTACTGTTTCTAAAGCCTGACTGCAGATAGAGGAAAACAAAACAAAATCAAACAAGCTGCACCTTCAGGTAGCAGAAAAGGTGCACTGTAGAGGGGGAAGGTTTAGGAATAGCATGCTTTGCTCATTAAAATGTAGGAAGATTAATATCCCCAGTACATCTTCTTTAGTTGCATTCATGGAATTATCAGCAACCAGCTAGAGGGAGTGCAAAGATCTGCAGATCCTTCCAGGCATAAGAGGCCTAATATCAGCCAGGGGAGAGGTACAGAGATGGAAGAGACCCCTGCTCACAAGCCTCTCTGCACAAAAACCAGCTACCTAAGGAAAGCAGCACGGCTATGGGGGGAATGCTAATTCTGGGCTGGTTTATTATCGGCTTGAAGTAATGAAATGAGCCAGGGTGGCATTTCATCCTTGAGGTTTAAGGTTTATTTTCAAATCCAAAGAAAATGAAGCTCAGGGATACCGTGAACTCAGACTGACAGATTTCACACAGCTTACCCCAAAATTAATAAATGCCTTGGTGATATTCCTTTCTTTCTTTTTTAATTAAGTGATTTCCAGATAGAGTAGATTGGAGTATTAAAATTAAAGGATACACTGAATCTTATTACTAGTTTTGCTGTTCTGCAACTCCAGCGAGAATTTTACCATTTCTAGAAGCTCTCTATATTTCTGCTTAGTTTTTTCTTGTTCTGAGGCAAATCTGATGCCAATTCCAGAAGATGGGGAAGGTGCTATACAGAATTAATTTCAGCTGCAATTCCTATTTCAAAGTATCTCTTTGAAGGTAGCACATGCAGCAGATTTGATATTCTCAGAACATACTCATCACTGTGTATCTACTTTGCCTGACAGTTTAAGTGAGACATTTAAATATTCTCTCTTGATTGCAGTATCCTATATTTCACTTAAGTCCCACAAAATCCTTTGCTGTCAACGTTCTCCTCCTGTATCACACAGTACCCATCACGACACATTCTGAATTGTAAGGAACATCTACAGAGCAGAAATACTAGGTATGCCCTATGGCAAAAGTCAGATTAATTGCTAAAATGAGAGAGAGATCCAAAACACTGCTTGGAGACCACTTTGCAACACTATCTCTTGCAATTGCCAAAGGCAGGTTTCTGAGGGAAAAAAAAAGGTCCTTTATGAACCCTCAAAACTATCAGTACAAGAGCTGTACATACATCAAACTAAAGAAAAGGAAATAGCCCTCAGATTTAAAAATAGAGCTCGATTTAAAACAAAACCAAAAAGCACAAAGCTGACTTTTGGCAAAAATTAAACTCGATTAAGAATTTGTCAGGTTTGTTTGTGTGTGTGCAAGAAGAGAATGTCATTTCTAGTAAAACTGAGAGAGACCTCTGAATACATGACAGCCAACCAGAGGGGGCCGTCATCCAAAGATCTGGGAAACTGCATTCATATACTTATATTTTGGCATTATAGATTCTAGATTGGAGCTGACCCTAAAAAAAAAACACCCTCCCTGCAACAGAAATTGATGAGCTCTGAATTTTTCCTACTTCATTTTAGTATAATTAGCTTTCTGCATACAAATACATCGCCTTGCTAACAAGCTGCTGAGTCTGGGCTTTTCAGGCTGTAACTACTCCAGAGCTAAACTATACAGTTCCCCTCCTACACCTTAGACCAGGTATGTGCACTCAGATCATGGAGTCCATCTAGACCAGCATTCAGTCTCAGAAGTGGTCAAAAGAAGAAAACCAAGGAAGCACAAAATAACAATATAACTATATATGATAATGATCCAGAGTACCCTGCCAAGCCTCCAGTCTGCAGCTCTGGGATGTCACGAGAACTGAACACCCACCTTAGGTATTGCACTGGAAAGCAGAGCAGCCACTTGCTCTCCAATTCTCCCTACATCTCATTTATGACGTTACTGACTCCTTTTATATACCCCATCCCTCAGTTCTCCTTTTTCCAGATTGAAGAATCCACATGTATGTAATCCACTTGCAATAAAGTTATTCAAATCTGCAATTGTCTTTGCTTCCTTTCTCTGAACTTTTTAGGTTTGATATTGCCTTCCTAAGACAGTAAAAACTGAAACACACCCTGCTGAAGGTGCAGCTGCCTTGTAAATTATGGTATTCCTTGGCAGACAGTTTACATAGAAATTAGGGAGTTCACAGTGGCCTTTATCACACCTGAAAGCATGAGGTGAAAAGCCTCAGCATAAACCAGAACACAGCTACCAAATCGCAACTGAGGCTTTGAGGTCTAAAACCTAACCATATAGACTGCTCTGCTGAAGCCTGAAGGTTGAAGACTTGAGCCAGCTGCCTGCCCATGCTACATCTCTTGCTAGGACCACAAGACATTGGTCACCACTAGGTGAAAGCTGATGATCTTTTCTGTTACATCACCCTCGCATCATGATGCCATTCACTACATCACAACACCATCTGCACTCACCTACTAGAAACATATACATTTTTTAAAAAAAAAAATAAATTTATAAACTGTGTTCTAGGATTTCAAATGTCTTCCCTGAGTTTCCACTTAAATGAAAGTTTGAAAACTAAAGTCTGTATACAAATAGGTTTTTTTATTTAATTCCCCCCAGCACCACAAATAAATGTCAAGTCTGAGCATCTCTAAAGGCAAAACGAGTTCCTTATTACTTTGAAGGTGGGATTTTCCCAGTATTTTTCATGTTTTAAAAACATTATCTAGCTTTCTATTATCTAACATTTCAGAATCCCACCATTTTTAAATAAAATCATTTTCTGTGCTACCTATTTTGACATCAAAAAGAATTAGAAAGAGCAGGAATATTGAAAGTGCCATCCAGCATTAATGGGCAAGGAGGAGAAGCAGCAACAGGAGAGAGCACTATTTAAGACAACTGAAGCACTAAAAGGGCTTCCCATACCTCATAAAAGGGATGGGGAGCTCTCCAGCTCTGCATTAAGATACTGAAATTAAGACATGGAATTGAGTTCCTTTTCAGTTGTCACACATTTACTGTGTGATATGGGACATTAACTTATTCCAGTTTACAGCTTATAAAATAAAAATATCATTTCTCAATTCTCTTCTAAAAAATTGAACAGACTGAACACTCTGAGGTTCACAGTAAGCCTTGAGATCTTTAGGGATGAAGAGATGGAGAAGAATGATTTTAGTAGAATAACTGAGGACATCACAAAAGCTGAGAACACCACCTTTATTAAGAAGATTCTATTAAGTTTACAAAGTTTAAATCTAATGCAAGTTTTATTTGACATTTATAGAGCTTTTCCTCAAGACCATAAACATGCCCAACCGCCTGTGGTATGAGGTCTTAGCAGAGCAGAGATTTTTTTTTTTTTTTTTAAGAACCACAAAACTGCATCTTATCACGAAATTGCCAATACCTGGGAAAGACCAAGTTTATTTACGCTGGAATTTGATAGGACAATGGAGCACCTACTCAGAGACTGCCAAGTTATGATTCACTAAGCAGAGTCAAGGTTAGACCCAGATGCCAATAAAGATTCATTAAGTATGAAATACAATATCAGCAGTGTCTTTGTAATGACCTGAACGCTACTTTTGGCTCAGAGCACTCAAATTCCCCAACAAAAGGAAGGCAAAGGGGAACAATTTAACAGCTTTTAACAACAAATGGAATAACATGCAAAACATTTGAAAAGATATTGGGAGCTATATAAAAGTGAGAGTAGGTAAGTGATATACATCATTGCAAATTAATAGTGTTTACTTAGATTTTTTCTTTATTTATTCTAGTGCAAAGAATGATTCATTTTCCTAGTTAACGTTATGATTACTGCACCAAAACAATACATTAAAATTATTTGCGTCATCTAATTCATATACCATGCCGTACCAGAAGACTA
The DNA here is from genome assembly GCF_013368605.1 of Nyctibius grandis. NCBI lineage: Eukaryota > Metazoa > Chordata > Aves > Nyctibiiformes > Nyctibiidae > Nyctibius > Nyctibius grandis. Next base: position 20,177,834 of record NC_090667.1, on the reverse strand, counting down.
AAACAGTTAGCTAACACAATAGCACGTAGACAAAGGAATAAAATTCATGTATAATTTTTCTATTCTCAACTCTTCATAAATAAATAGCATGAAAAATAATTAACTACTAGAAAAGGAAGGCTAGATTTTCAAAAGAAGCAGAATTGTGTGGGAAGAAATACTGAGGCTGATATGCCCTTTTTAAAAGAAAATGGAAATTAAAAAAAAAAAAAAACACCAACAAAAAGAAAGCCTTACAAAGTTGGTAGATTGATAGCTTTGTTTTTTTATTAAATTTTATAGGCTGTTTTCATGCCAGTAGGTTATACTTGCTTGTCCCCCAAGAAGCATTATAAGCAACCAATAGTGAAATCAGACTGAATGAAGTCTCATCCTGGATAAAATTTTATGTTCTTTTACTTTAGACTGAAATTAAATTTTCAGCCCACTTTAGATGGCAGTGCAATTAATTTCTGGAGTAACAATCACCATGCCTCTTTCTCATTTCACTTTTTAAAGCATTAGTGCTTTGTAACACAAATAAGGGGAACCAAATAACAGACATTTATGATAGATAACGGAAGCCATTTCTCCTTCAAAACACTTTCCTAAATGCAGTCCCATTAGCCATAATTCCAAGTTACCATTGCAGGCTGGTCAAAGTCCTCTGTGAAATGAGTTCCTGGTGCTAATATTTCTGACTGGACAATCATCTGTACCGCAATCAGTATGACTTGGTAAATATGTTAGCTTTGACAGAATGCAGAGGATTAACCAGGCTTTGATACTAAATTATTCTTGTCACCATACATACAGATCATAACTAAATTCAGTCACATTTACAATCTGAAAAGATGTTTTCCCTCATACAGGCATTAATGATAACATGCAAAATATTTTACATGATTTAAAGAAAAAGTACTTAATTTTTTTTTTTCAATCCCAATGATAAATTTTATATATGGCATCACAGGGGTTTTTCTACACTGGAGCTCTAAACCAGATTTTGCAGGATCACAATCAGTGAATGTCTGTGAGTTTATCTTATCTTTTAGCTGCCTTGGAAGACTTACTCAAACAAATTAAAATTAACCTAAAGCTTAGTGCTTACGATTTTTATTGTCCCTTGTACTTACCTCTTTACAGTGGACATTTATATGCCGTGCAAGAAGAAATAAAGTATATCAGCTACATCGGTACCCACAAGGACTCCAGCCTTGTAAGATTTTCACAAACAGCATGGATTTGTCTTGTATGGGAACAAAACAAATCTAGGGGTACGCTACACGGAGCTTCTATCACAGGACTGGCACTAAATTCTCCTTGAAAGAATGCACAATGTTTATGGCTACTTATAAATTCCATGTCTTTGTCTGAATTCTGGAAAAAACCTGCAGTTTATATTTACACCTGGGATGTTGTGCATTCTGCTGAGTCTGTGCTCTACAACATAACCAGAATAATGTAGGATCAATTACCTTTACGACATGAAGCACCACATCATACCACGATTCTCAACTTTTCTGCTGTGGAATGAAGCTATTTAAGACTTCATTTAATCATGCATAATATATGAAAGGCTTGTAATTTTGACTTAGCTCTGCCATTTTAGATGAAACATTTCAGTTATGTCATACAGAATACCTAGAGTTTATTCTGACTACATCCTATATCCCCTTTAACATAGGGAACCCTCAACAGGAGCAGCTGGACTTTTACGATTTTGCAACTACATAAGATAATGTTTCTCCTATACCTGCCATGCACTCTAATGAGATACTAGCAGTAAACACATATATGCCTCAAGATTGATGCAATAATATGTTACGCTAAAATGTTTTAAGAACACGTAACATAGAAGCCATTATTTTGTATTACTTTACTTTTTAAACATTTTTAAAGTATGCTCTATTTCTTTGTCGGTCTTGTAGTAAAACCATATTCTTTTCTGTGCCATCCCCTCATCATGCTGACACAACTATATTTTTTTCACCTGTTCCACTCCAGTACTCCCATACATATGCAGAAAGATGACTCTTCCAAAACTCAGTCTGAGTTACACCTGCATGATAAAAACCGACTTTCAAATCTAGTCATTAGCAAGTTAATCTTTAAAAATATTCTAATAAACTCCTCTTTTGCCTTCAGTTCATAGAACATAATAATTCTTAGTCTTTCTTCATAAAAAGTGACTTAGTTCACTAAGACTTTTCAGACAAATGGCAGCAAAGCTGTTAAGTAACTGATGTGTAAAAATGTGTATCAATATACTCATAGTGAAAAAAAAAATTAAGATAACCCAGTTCTAGAAACAGGGAGTCGCTGCAACCATTCCCAAGTTCATGACGACTTTCTTAGGAGATATACTAATTATAAAAGCTAATTCTACCAGACTAAACCAAACCACTACACCTTAATGTTGAGTATTTTGTACAAGAACCGGTTTAATTTCAATCACCATTTCTAGCATTCTGAAAGGGTAGAAGCCTTCTTTTCAAACCCTTACCTTCAAAATAAATATCTCATTTATACAAAAAACATGTCTTGTGACTTTTTCATCTCTTTCATTGTTATTGACAGTTGACAAGTTCCAGTTCTCTTAATTCCTTCATAGGAAAAGCACCTGTCCTGCAAACTCATGCACTAAAAGCAATGTGCACCGTAAGGCCTTACAGCCATTGTTTCTTTAGCAAACAGTACACTCAGACAAGAAGTATCAAAAGAAATTAAAATTATTCCTGGAATTTCACCTCAGGGTAATTACAAAATAATCACTTTGTGTTTTCCTTTTCTGTTGACAATGAACATACAATTCTAATAAGAAATGTTATATTCATAAATACAATGTACATCTGAAAGATGAAATAAGAAAGTCAATGCTGACTTCATTAGGCTTACAATGGCAAAGGTAAATAACTGGTTCAATTATGGGAGAAAGGAAAAAGTACACCATCATAGTTTAAAAATATCTAAGGAGCAAGGCAGTGGGTAAACAAATTAGAATGTAAGATGAAGCACCACATGACGAGTAACCCAGCAGTGCAGACAAAGTAGACTTAAGTATGATTAAGAAAAAACAGCTTAGAGAAGGCTGAAGATAAATAGGGAAGAAAATCAAGTAGTCCAAAATTAAAACATCCAATAAAATATTAGAAAAGTGGAAGAAGTTCTCCAAAAAGCAGCAAGCATGTTGGCAGGGAGGCAGCCAGACTACAAAGGATCTGGGAAGAAAGTGGCAGTCAGTATTGACATAGCATGGAACAAGTGAAGTAATTGGCTCAGAGTTCAGTACAAAAGCCACAAAACAGTGATCAGGGATTTTGTTTTATTTTTTAATGAGAACATGTGCTTTAAAAAAAAGGCAAGAACCAAGGTAATTAAATAATTTCTATGAAACTCCAAAACCAATAGTTACAATAGCTTCTAGCTTAAAGTCTATCAAGGCACCAATAATTCCTTTGGTGCAGACTGTCACTTGGAATAGCCTAAAATAATTAGCTTATCTCCATTCCTACAGCTTCCCAACCACACACGCCATCTCCTTAGTCATGAAAAATGGCAAGCAATTCTATGAAGTGTTTATGTGATATATTGTATTATAGTTATCACAACGGAGTAATAAAATGTATTTCTACCAATTAATTGTGTCTTCAAACGCAGAGCAGGGTACTGGGGAAAAGTTCAAAACTGTCACCTGCAGCCAGGACCAGCATGTAAGATACTGCCCATATTCTCACAGAGATGTAGATCTAGTTGAAACAAATGAACAATGTTTGGTTATTACTACAATAAAAATATACCTCTTTTTCATCTGCTTACACCCATGAACAGTCATGGTACTATATGTAGCAAAGCCTAGTTTCAACATCCAAAAAACCCAAAGAAAAAAAAGCCCAAAGACCTCAGACTATTTTAAACCCAAAGCAACTCTCTGTCTTTAGGTTTATGTTTTTATACTTTGGGGTTGTATTGATCTAGTTCTGGGGAACTTTTGCTTCACACTTTTATCACACAATACTCCGAGTTTCTACTGACCATTGCTTTGGGTTTGCACAAGGAAACCAGGCCAGTGTCATCTGCGTGGTTCACTTCCCTCTGGGCAGAAAAATAAAAGCTGAAGATTCAGCACATGGTTGTGTCTGACACCACATCACACTGATTTGAGCTCAGAAAACAAGATGATGAACGAGAATACAAAAGCGAGAAAACATGAAGCATTTTGTAAAATAAAATGTAATTTTTTAGTTAAAGATTATACCAGCTCCTAAAGAACTGTATCGTAAGCTCAACAAACTACTTAGTCTTTCAAAAGCATAGCATTCATCTAACAACTTTTTAAGTTCAGCTCATCAAGATGTTTACAGAATCACAGCAATGAGTCTATGCTATCACACCATATAATGTCAGTACATAAGAAAGACATCTCCAAACCTTTCTTCAGCAGTGGTCAGCAGTGCTTGCTGAAAAAAAAGAACTTAAGAAACAGGGAAAAATCTTTTTTTTTTTTTTTTTTTTTTTTTAGTAAACCACTCAAGCTTATGGCAATCAGTGTTTTATGGGCTTCTTGAGTTAAACGTTGTCCATCAGTATAATAATTAGCCACCTATGGACGCATCTTTTATGAATTTATCTAATCCCTTATTGAATTTCAGTTAAAAATAAAGATCAAGAGGTTAGCGATTTAATTTCCAGATCAGGAGCATGAAATTATCTAAAAGCAAAAGGAAAATAACTATTCCCATTTCTATAACGATTCATAGTGACATTTAAATGAAAATTGCTTAATTCACAAATCAAGGTAGTATTTCCATTTTTATATGTCAAAAATATTTGCATTAAAATAAGATAATTTAGTCTTCTTAGATCATCTCAAAAATAACGCTGTAGTAATATTTTTCAAGCGTAAAAAAGTAAAGCTCCATAAATATCCATAAACGTAACACAATTAAGATAAATGCAAAATTAATGACTCCAGAATTACTAATTTACTGGCACATTTACAAAGTGCTAAATTACCATCTCACCACAAGATATGGGAAATAAGTGATTAAAAATATGATTTTCCTGACAAAACTCAGTTTTTTCAATATAATGAAAAATTACAAGACAAGCCAATCTTTTTTAATTACAATTTTTATTCTAGCCTGCTCAGTGCGTTAAGGACAAAATCTCATTGTGCTAGCCTCAAAGGATACCAAAACCAACGGCCCCAGCGTTGAAACAATGTGAGGTATAAACTAGCAAATAAAAATGTTTACCAGTGTTCTCCTTTAAAGTGTCCCCTGCCTGTGCCAAACATCTACCAGTTAAAGTGGTTTTTAAATACTGTCTGATCCTTAACACAAAAACTAAAGAATTAACCTCAGACATCCTGCAAATTTCTTCTAACATGTATAAAAAGTTGTCCTGTAATCTTCAGGGGAGGCTGCAGTGTATAGCCCATGCTGTGATACATCTGGGAAGGGTGATGTGAAGATAGACTGCACTTAGAGATTTCGTGTAAGTGCATTTTTCTGCAGCATAGCTTGCTTCTCCAATTCCAGCTTGTTTTTAAAACAAAGACTCGCAGGTACAGAGCAGTTATTTGCTTTTCTTCTTGCATATAATGCTTTTGTTGCATTTTTTTCATTGCACTGAAATGACCCATCAGAAATACAGGGCACAAGATTTTTCTGTAATGTAGTATCTCTGTAGTGCTTTGTGCCAATGATTGCTGTAATTTAACCTTTATATTAAAAAACAGATCCATCAATAAAGCTTCAATTTATAGTATTAGTTTGGAACTGTTTATTTCTTCCATGAAACACCTTTTTTGTCACAATTTACTCAAACAGTTTGTCCCCCGGGAGTACTTGCACAGCATTGCCAGAAGCAATCATCCAAGATATGCTGTGCTAGCTTAAAGGACAGAGAAAAGTGTTTGATCCAACAATACATAGCTATACTTATTTATATGGATAGTAAGACAAGTTATAAAGTGTTCTCTATAATTTATTGTTGGTTCCTTTCAGTGTGATTTTAAAACATATAGCAAGGATAAAGTGGCATAATTACATGTATTGAAATTAAGATGTTACCTGAAATAAATGACTACACTGTTGTTCTTACTATTGCTACAGCACCAAGGACAAAGCACCAAATGACACAACACTTAAGAGAGAGACTTACAAGTTTGAACATGAGCTACACAATATTTTTCCTTCCAAACTTAAAATAACACAAAACCAAAAATCACACTTCTATTTCCACACATTCCCCTCCACCCACCCACCATCCCCAGGGATTTTTAACTTTGTATTATCTCAAAATAGAAAAGCAATCTCACATACACTTGTCACGCTCTGTACCCACTCTCACACAAGTGCACTGCAGTACTGCTTCACAGAGCTGTGGTCCTCAGCTGTTCTTTCCACAAATGCTAATTTGACAACATAAACGTCTTAAGATCCTTTTGTCTGTGCATATGGAAAGAATTGCCTGGACATTTTCATGAAAACCCACATTCATAGTCCTCTTTCGAAGTAATTTGAAGTCCATTAACATGTTATTTTTAAGCACATTTTAATCAGTAAAATAGATCAACAGCAAGGCTATGTTTTAGTAGGATTCTTTCTATCCCTCCTATCATCCCTAAAGCTGGTTGATCTCCAGTGCCAAAGACTGAAGTACCATCAGAATTTGAGTACTAGGAGACTCAGGCTTCAGTGGGTTTATGTTGTTCTTGGGATGTTGCCCTTCTGCCTAGCCTAACAAAAGCCTCAAATCTAACAATCGATACATGCCATGTGTGAGCCAGTTTGCCTTATTCCCTCAGAAAATGAAAGCACAAATCTTCTTTCTTTTTTTCTGAAGCTCTAGAGACTCAGGTTACAAATTTGAAACATTTTTGATCAGACATCTACAGTTTGAGCTGAAGAGCTCAGCTTTCTGCAGATAATTTACATAAGAAATCGATTATCTACAAAGGGGTTGAAGGAGGAGATGCTCACCTGCTAGTGTGGAATGCAACAGCAAAAACATTTAGCACAGTAACACATACAAGATCAGACCACAAGCATCTCATTTACACACAAGTAATTAGACAATTTCCCTAAACAGCTGTGCAGTCACCATAGAGCTTAAAAAAACACTCAAATAGAAAGATGGTTCAATATGGTTTTAAGCCATCACTGCCATCTCCATAAAAACACACAAAAGTGGTGTCCATCACATGATCCAACTCATTCCTGTCTCCTATGTCCTTCCTGTGCTTTGCTGTTACAATTATTTTTCATCTCATGCAATGAACAAAATCTTAGTTAATCTAAGGGAAAGAAAGCCTCTCTTAGGGTTTTTGTTTTGGGGTTTCTGGACTGGATAATTCTTCAGTCTTCTAAATTCTCACACTATTCTGCACAGCCACGCAAACATTTGGCAGAGCGCAGTGGAGGGAACAGAAAATTAACGGAGAGAGGAGAAAGCACCTGTGGAAGCTGGTGGGGAGACTTTTTTTTGAAGAGCCAGTGCCAACTTGCAAGCCCATCAAAGTACAGGCTAGGGCAATTCAGAAGTTTATTGCTAACAAAAAAAACTTGAGCCTTTTTCTTGGTATTCATCAAAAGGAAGATTAAAAATTTGAAGTTTTAGACATTTGAAGTTCTAGTTACAGCATCAAGTCTGATGTTTTAGTACAGCTGCATGTCACACAGCTGTTAAAATACAGTTCAAAACAAGAATGTTAACTAAACGCTTCAGTTAACTGACTCTCAAAAAAAACCCTGCTTTACCAGGAAAAAAGCAGCATCTCACCTCACTTTCAGTCTTCTTTTGTGTCCCAAAAGTGTTTCACATAGCACAAGGCCAGTCATGATAATCCTGAACTCCTGATTTACTCAAGCAGAAATTGTGAATTGGGAAAGGAGCATGATGGGTTTACTGTATAAATCTATAAAGTATAGTTCTATTCAAATGAGAAGATAAAAGTAACTATAGTGTCCAGGGAAAATAAGATGAGGCAGAATAACTTCTGAATCAGTAAGTGTTAAAAATTCAAAAGGTGAGAGAGAAAGCAACTGCTGACCAGCGCTGTGTACATTTGGAATACATAATCAGCAGATTAAGCAGGCATCTTCCTACCTAATTACACTGAAGTCAAACTCAAGAAAGGTGGGAGTGAAGAGGATAAATGGGGTATTTGCCCTCAGTTATCTGTGTAGGAGGCTCTTCTCACAATGGTGCTCCAGTGGCAGTTCAGGCTACGCTCACATACCTGACCTAACACAATACCCACTGGAAGCACACAATACCCACTGGAAGCTCTACTGCAAATAAAGAGAAGAGTGAAGAGTTAAAGCTCTTTAAAAATACTAATGAATTCTCTTTATAGCTCTTTTCATTGAAATGCTTCTGAGCACTTCAACATGAAGAACCACACAGAGATGATAGTCTCTCTCCTACTCAAAATATTGATAAATGACCAGTCATTAAATCCCTCCAGGAAAGCTATTAATGGGCTCCTCCTTCGCACTGCTCCTAGTGTTCCCTCACGCTCCACAGACCGAACAGAGGAGTTTGGCATCATTCGTGTAACGAGAAAAGGAGGCAGCAGCTTGAAAATCTACGCTGTATGAATGCAGGTTGCACCAAAGTGAGCATTCTCTTTAAGAAGATATCTTTTTTCATTATCTAAGCATTAAATTGAATGTATGTAAGGTTTTGGAAAACAGGCTAACGTTACATGAACAGCAAGCAAGCTATAGTGCATCTTCTCAAGAGAATATTGATAGTCAATTAATAATAATGTATTTACAATATGAAATAAGAATTATAATTTAAAATTGAACAGGTGACAGTTATGCAAGTAGAATTAAATTTTAATTATAATACATTACTATTTGAAGGGACTAGCTTAAATCACACATTAAACAGCAAGTTGGACAATATGACTATTTTTGTTAAAATAATGTTAATATTAAAATACGCTAATACTCTAAAACAGTGATAAGAAGGAAGGATACATGAGGCTTAACCATTCTTCCAAAACTACTTTACTGTTTTTTTCCTGCTGTGTAGAAAGCTATTTTATGTTTAGACTAAATGTTATGTACTTTTGCAATGAAGTCTAATACAAGAATTATTCTGTGAAGTGGCTGGTTTGATTTTTCTCTCTGCCTGTATCTTCAGATAAGTGTTCTATATTTGAATGCACTATCTTTAAATGCTTTTCACTTCTTCTCTCAGCACTGAAGATGAAACTGTCATAATCATCTCCAGCAACAAAATGCTTTTAAGTTTTTTCTACAAGTCTTTATTTTCCTCCCTTTTTTCTTAAGAGTATTGTTTCTGTTTTCTAAATTCAAACTTCCAAAAGAAATTCACTAAATTTCCTAAGACTGGCTGGATGGTGTGGATTTTTTTTTTTTAACATACAAACATGCCAGAGTTTTAAAGACGGTCAAAATTCAAAGCACAGTTCATGTTGCTTCATTTTTTTGTAGATATTTATTTCAAGCTGTACCAAGACAATGAAAGCTCCAAGTTTGCAGAGCCATAGAAGTGTGCATTTAGGAAACAGTGGTTCCTAGATACGGCATGTACCAGGTTATGTACATAACTCCCCAGAAATCTTGACAAATACATATCCCTGAATCTCCTAAACATGATCAACATGAACTACTGCTCATTCCTCAAAAAAACGTACCTAGCGAGTTCCTATTTTTTCTTTAACACATATTAGTACTCGGAGACCGAAAAAAGAAAATTCACTCTGAGCAGAGAAAAAAAGGTTAATTACAAAATGCTTTTCATCTGATTAAAGTCTTTGCAATTAAGGCATTCCTGAACTGTTTAAAAAATAAATGATTAAGCAGCAGATAAAAGATCTCCCTGAAGTTTTTGCTGGTTTTCTTTTCATTCTGTGGAAGTAAACACTGAGAAATTCAGAATGCATGAGAAAAAGCAACTGAGTTTTCCAGGTTTTGCCTCTTCCCCCTGCCACTACCTATTTAAAGAATAGCTTTCCGTAGAATCAGTTAACCTGTATTTTAGGACATTTAGGAGTTAGATAAAGATTTAATCAATGCACTTGGGCTCCCTGCTGTGATTCAGAGAGGTCTATAGACAAAATTCCCAGCTCCATTAAACCTACGTATTCCATTACACAGGTAGTAGAGGTATGAGATAACTGATTGTACCTTTTCCCTTCACTTTTGTTCACCAGCAACGTGCCTGAGGACAGTGTGAGTGCTCATATCGCAGCTATGTGATGGGAATAAAGGTTAAGAGAAGCCCACCTATCGTCCAATAAAAAGAAACTTATTTTTCCCTTTCAGAATTCACAGGAGTATCTATTTACAAATACACACATTTATTGGGAAGCTCAAAGAACCACAAAGCAAAGAAGCAACATGTGATCTAGCTGATTGGCATTAGAATAGGTTTACTAATGCTTCATTTGTCAAAGATCCTAACTTCTACACATTTAGCAAAAGCAATCCTTAAGTCCAATGGCAATAACTAAGAAAAATAAAGCTCTCAATGCTTTCAGAACAGAAATCCATCACTTACATATGAAGGAGACCAGTAGAAGAGTGAGCAAAGTTCAAATGATACCAAAAGTATCTAGCAACAATTACAGTTAAAATACTAAATGTGAATACAAAAATATTGCTGAAAACCTTTAATTTGTTGGCAGTAATTAACACAATTGTGGCCATCTCTTTTATTCATTATGTCTCTACTCTGTCATTTAAAACTATTTATAGTGACATTAGGTTGATTCACCATAATTTCCTTCCTCCCACAATCATTTATAATTTTTTCCTCCAGTAATTTTATAAACTTAAGGGTATTTTTTTTTCACTTCCATCTGCTGATAAAAAACAATCCATCTTACTATATTAAAAAAAAATCAAGGGTCAGAATAGCACCCATTGAGCCGCACAACTTTAAAGAATGCATGTTATACTCATTTTTCTTCCTTCTAATTCTGCAGATGCAAATTAGCTCAATGAGCGAACAGAGTAGATAGTGAAAAAGGGTTTGTTATGCATTTAGAAATAGTGAGCCTAGCAAAGTAATAAGTTTTGACATTTAGGACCTTTCTATCTTCTATTATATTATATGAATATGAAATACGAATGATTATTTGCTTCTCTTCTCAAGAATGTCGTTCCCAGTCTAGCCTTGATCAAAGTGACAGAAAATCAGAATAAAAATACAGTGTAATAAAATACACAGTGGATATTAAAGACCACGTACACTTAAAAATAGTCTCAAAAAAAAATCAGTTCAAAATTCACCTGGAAAATTCCTCACTGTTGCCTCAATTTTTCTTTAGGCACTGTGGGAAGCCACTATGTTTCAACTTCCAAGTCAACAAAGTACAATCTAAATACTAAACCCCATCATGCAAAAATGTTCTGGCTCCAGTAAATACTCTTAATTGGCATGATGACATAGCAGTGACAACCTCAACTTCTCTGATTTAACAGGTTTTACAAAAATTTTCCACTATGCAGGAATGTAAACTGGAGATTACATTCCAGCATTTCTTAGTTCACAGATTATATATTACAAAATGTAAGGTAGAAAATTATGCAGATGGCTGTTATTTTAAAATCCCATTTAAAACCATAGTGGAAAAAATATCAAACATTGTTTTATACATAATGACGTCTGCACCAGAGACACCTGTCTGTAAGAAAGCAGAATACACAATGGACCTAGGACACTGGCAATGTCTTGTAGTATATTACATTTGATATATTTGATCTTTGATCTAAAAGATAATTATACTGCTGGGAAGTGTTCTGAGCTGTAAAGTGCACAAAAAATCCAAAGCTTTGCAGGTCCTATGAATGTCTAGACAACAACAATATGGTTACTCGTGAGCAGCTCAATAACCTACTCAGATAACCCTGTAGATAAGTACTTCCACTTAGAGTTAAATGCTCCTTCAATTAATATGCGTGTTAAAGGTACTTTCAATATAACATTTATTCAAGTCAGACTTTGTTTAAATATAATTGAGTAAAAATGTTATTGTATCTAATCCAACAGATATACACCCCCTATATATAGAACTATACTTGCTTTGGTCACAGACACACACAAAACCAAAATACAGCTCAATGGTATTAAGAACATACATCCAAGACTATTGAACAGAAAGGAGCATTTCTTTGGTTTTTCAATTGTTTTGTTTTTAATCCTTCATCAGGTTTCCATTTTCCATATAACACACTAATATTTTTTTGTCTCTTCCCCGCATCCATTAAATAAGACCCCCATAATTTATTCAGGTCCCTTCTATATAACCCCTAGTACCCTTTCACTGCAATATGTTCTCCAGTCCTTTCCTATGACTGAATTTTCTCTGCCATTCCTCAGTGAGGATGCAGGATCTCTTCCCTGTATCCCTTCCCTGATTCTGATGACACTTGCAGGGATTTAACCACTAGCAAGAGTGACAATAGGTTCAAATGTAATTGGGGGGGGCGGAAAGGAAAGCAGTCTTCCTCAACCAAAGAACATGACAAAAATTATCCACCCTAAGAAGAGAAGCAGCCCCCAAAAGATTGTATAAAAACTTCCTTATCAATGACCACATATGAAATAATGACACCTTTCTAAAACTTGAGTTTTACTTAGCGTGTTTGCTGTGATTACACTTCTGTGTGAGTTCAGTGACATAACTCGTAGCAGCAATCTTAAAGTGAATGACTGAAATAACTCCTGGAATGGAAAGGTATTTAACAGTGGGTAAGAAATCCATCTACTTTAGCATCTACTTTCAAAAACCAGTTCTAAATGCTACCCTCAACGAACCAGAAAACAAAAACTACCTTCTGTACCAATGTGTCTGATCAAATGGAGAAGAACTTACCATTAAGTTACACACCAAAAACGAGTTAAATTCCAAATACACCCAAGAAAACAGGAAAGTACTTGCAGGTGGTTTGTAAATAAAAGCTACGTTCATTGACTACAATATTCACTATGAATTCTTTACTGGGTTTTCATAAACAAGTCTATTCAGAGGACTGCAAAATATTCCTATGGAAAAAGAAGCTTCCCCTGTTGAGGACCTTTCACTCTCAGCTTTGGAATACTTGCCATGATCTCTTGTGTTCATCCAGCCAAATTCATTTTGCACTCGCCAACATATCCCTTTATTTACTTTAAATAAAAATTAATTTATTTTAAATGAAAATTAATTTATTGATCAGGACACCAATTTACCAGCATTTGCTTGGAAAAACATCGATGCGGTACATGTAGTTTAATACTTTGCTTACATATATATGCAAAAAATCAATAGTAAATTGCATCTGTTGATTTTGCATATACAACCCTCAAAATGCGTGTGTGTAAAGATATATACCCACACATATACATCCACATACTGAAATGTGCAAAGCCAATATGTATATGAATAAGCACAAACATTTCAAATACATACTTTACACTTTTTTAACTGTGCATAAACAATATCATCCTCATAGTACCTGAATACAGTTTAAAGACTGGTGTAAAAATCATCAGTGAAAAAACCCACATTTCTCTTCATGGCAAATGTTTGTTAAATGTAAATGCTGATATTCTACTCCTTGGAAGAACATTTGTCTGCATGTGGAATTTCATGATAAAAAGCTTTAAAGTCCCAGGTTTCTCTAGATAAACCCCACTGGCTTACTGATGCATGAGTGCACTGAAATTGAATTACTGTACAACAGCAATTACTTTTCACAGTACAGTTATAATGAGAATCAGCTTCACAATGAAAGCCAGGTAGCTACAGTAGCAAAAGTTAATAAAAAGAAATCTCTTTTATTTGCATTTTCCACTGCAGCAATGGTAGTTGCCTTAAAGAAAAGTAATCCTTAACACTTGATTTGCCATCTTACAAGTAAATCAACAATCATTTTTACAGGATTCTCTTTACTTGCCAAGAAACACTAATGAAAATAGAAATTTCATTGCACAGTTAGTTTCAATAATAGCTTTTTGAATATTCCCTAATAACCTGTTTATCTTTCATTTTGCTTTCTTTTCTATTTCCCTGTATCTATCTTTGATTTTTTTTCCTGTTACACCATTAACTAGGAAAAGTAAAAGCACCAAATGAATAGTTTTAATTCCACCTCTTTTTCACTATCAAGTTTGTTTCAGTAGTCATTTGTTACTGAGCATTATGTCATCGTGCTCTATTCCTCTTCAGTTTCAAATGAGTGGAGTAACTAAAGTATCCTAAAAGCTTCTAAAATATTATATTAAGAAAAAAACAATTACAGCTAACTTTAAATTAAGACTGATCAAGAACATTTTCTGTGAGTGAAATCACTAAAAGTCCAGGAAAAGCAACACCGCAAGTGACAGCGGACTACATGAGGCTCTCAAAGGGATTATTTGGGTTTGGCTGTAAAATTAAACTCACTGCTGAACATCTCAGGAAACATTTCCACTTATGCCACCTTATGGGCAGTAAGGTTTTTCCTGACTCGAATGTCATAGTCTTAAAGGTAAATGGATACATCTACATTTGTCACAGCTAGAAACAAGGCATCAGCAACATTGAATCAAAACCACTCTTCAGTGGTTTTAAGTTAAATCATGTCACAAATATTTCAAAATAAAATCTGAAGTTGCCTTTCCGAAATTCGATCAAGTAGGACAGTATTAGGAAGGAAATAGTTAACAGGAATATCCTGAACTGACATAAATCTTAGGTAAATAGTGAACCCTGGAAAGGGGGAGGAAAAAAGAAAAAGTTGCTTGCAAGGGTTTCCATCAGTAAGTAGATGACAAAAGGTTATATAATTGGTTTAGCACTTTCAGTTTTCCATTTATTTTATGTATCTGACAGCACAAAAATAGGACATTCTGTGATAGGATAATTGCATGCTGAAGGGTAATTCAAACAGGGGATGAATACGATAAAAATCACAGTGAATCAATTAATCACTATTAAAAGCAATGGGACAGAAAGATAAAAATTCAACCAGAATATAAAGTGGGAAGAGGGAGAAGAGAGTTCAAATGTGATTAGTAGCTTCGAATATGTTAATGTGTTTTAAAGCATAAAGCAAAACAAAAAATCTGAAGGCCTTTCCAAGCCATCCTATTTCTCTATTTCCAGGTCTTTCTTCTTGGCCTTTTCTACAAATTAAAAATTTTATATACTGTGACTTTCAACAGTTGTCTCACATTGTTACATCTGTTACAAACTGAAAAAGTATGTTGATTTATATATTTTGTCTAAAAAAGTATTTTAAATTAAACCATGGATTTTGATATCTGCTTGAAGCTAATTCAATGAGCAGTGTAGGGTAACAATTTGGGGTAACATTGGAACATGTTTTCTGAGCACTTGGATTTGAACCCTTGCAATGGTCACCTCATTATTTCTAGGGATGAGAGATATTTTGTAAGTTACTCTTCATTTAGAACTTACCCCAATATTACCGCCAGCATATCTAAAATATTACTCTGAATTCTAGGTTTCAGTGCTCTTAGTGTAAGTTTCCATCAAAAGCTTATGCCAAAATTCCATTATTTTACCAGCAAAGTTATGCAGTATTACTTTGTCTCAGGGCGGAGCAGAGGTCTTAGGGCCATATGAGCTTTGTTACTCCAACCTCACCCTCTCCAGATATGAAGAGAAAATTAGCTATGATGTTCCAAAGATGGAACTCATGCAAAACCTGCACTGTAAAAAAGGATTTTGTACTTATCAGAACATAAAATACTAGGCAGTACTTACTACCAGAACAGATCACCTTATATAGTTATACAAAAAAAAAAAACTTTATTGGAAGGTACACTAACCAGATCATTTTTTAAATGAAATGACTCTATCCCAACCAAGCTTCTAGCCTCCTTTCCACAGATGGAAAGCTTCCAAAGAAGGCTCTGGATTTCAGTCAGTTTTTCCAGCACTAAAACCCTTTCACACAATACTACATGCATAGTTTAACCTCACAGAATTTGGGCTTATTTTTACTCAGAGCATGGTGGCCTATGTTGGTCTTATATCTTTTTTCCTCCTTCGACAAAAACACCATCTGTATGAAGAGGCTGAATCAGTTCTAAACACTCACAAACATTAGAAAACACTCACTACAATCTCTAAGTGAGAGTCAAACTCCTCTTCCCCCAGAGCACTCCACACCAATGGAACAGAGCTCTGCTTTCCTTGTGTGCAGCTTGCTGGTCACTTCTTGCGCTAAATGAGTGCTGCCCCAAGAATGTTTTTTTCACATAGTTACGATCTCAGGACAGTAGTTTTCTCTGCTAAGGAACAAAGAAAACAACCCCTGCCTCGAGTCAATATTCTGCAGGCTTCTGGAAGCTGTTGCACACATCAAGTGCAGTTTTTCTCTGAAAAAACAGACTGTAAAAATAGCACTGCGAGGTTCCATGTTTATTGTCTTTCTCTGCTTCCCTGCCAAGCGTGCTCAGTTTACAAGCTGAAATGTGTTTTACTTCACTGCCAGCCCAGAAAATTCAGCCTCTAAAACGTAGCCAAATTCCTTCCTCCCTTTTGCACCGTAACGAAAAATAAAAGGCTGAGGGCAAAATTGTATCTACAGTTACACAAACGGAATCCTTGTCCTTGGATGATGCCTTCAGCTCCACAGTTGAGACACAAAGACCTTCAACTCAATTGAGTGGATAAATCTGACTGAAATAGAGTAGCTGGTAGTAAACAGCATCACCACAATGTCCTGTTAGTTTGTTGATATAAGTCATGTAACAGGAACTACCATTACAGGCAGCCACCTAAATTTCTAGCAAATAATAACGCAAAATTAAAACTACAACAGGAAGACTTGTTATTCTTTAGGACATGTATGTTACAATGAACTCCTATTCGATAGAGTAAAACACAGAACTCAGAACTTTTTCTTTTTTTTTTTTATGATAAATCTAATCTGATAGGATGCCAAAGCTACTACAAAAGAAGCAGCAGAAAGGAGATTAAAAAAAACACAACCCAAACCCTACAGATGTACAGAAAGCTCAATGTAGCTACTTAATGGTCAGTAATAAGTTGTCTTTAGAGTGATGTAGTACCACAATTAGAGGAACTTTGGATTTAGCCCCATTTGAGGCATCTGAATCTTCTATATTTGAACTAAAGGACAGTTATTGAACTCTGAAGATTCACTGCAATATTATTTTTGTGACAGTGAGCAGTGAAATTAAGTTGCTTTTGTTTGATATTTTTAAATGTAACATTTTAACACACAACCATATATAGTTATGTTTTACTGAACATAAGCAACATCTTACAAACTCATGGGAAACTGGTAGTCCAAATCTAGTTACACTCTTGCATTTATCTGTTGATGGTATAAATAATTTGTACCTATTCTTCTAAACACTGATCTTGAAATACTTCTGAAGGCTTTAGTATTTCCACTTCAGCACTTCACTAGTACAGCCTTCAGAGCAGAGCCCAAATTATACACTTAGTTTTACATCACAGAATGAAATAGCAGGCTGATCTGCTGCTTACCCGTACGGCTTCAGACTTCTTATGAAACATTTCTTCCATATTCTTTGCTAACTTCTTCACAAGCTGAAGGCCATCTATTTCTTCTATTGCGACATCCTTCTCATATTCTTTGTATTTCTGGGAAAAAAAAAAGAAAAAAAGAATTAGGGAAAAGTCACTCACGTGAACCAGCTGAAATTTTGACAACTAATTATTAGTTTCCTATTACACTTTTGCTGTTAGTTTCCTATTACACTTTTGCTGTTAGTTTCCTATTACACTTTTGCTGACATTCTTCATTTATTTGATGTTTATTTGTGTGACAGAAGGCTCTGTCATAGTGATAGAATACCTGGGTTAGAATCTCCATTAAGAAACTGAAATAGAAATATTTATCTCATGCGTTGTAGGAAAACTATAATTCTCCTTCACAACGTTTAAATAACCCCTCCCCACAATTGAACAGCCAAAAAAAGTAGTAAAAAATCCTGATATCCCATCCAAAAACCATTTAAAACTAGTGATATGCTTGGCAACCCACTGCGCCTTAAAAACCTATAGTCTTCCTCCTAAGCTGAGCTTCTTGTAGTTGTCTATTTCACAAACTTTATACGCAATACTTATATTATGAATACTTATACTACAAGCTTATCTAGAGATTCTTAACTTTCCATGCAAAGAAAATCCTAAATAAACCACATAAACATGAGTCTTTATCTGAATGCAAGCATAAAAGTATCCTTTATCCAGTATATGGATGAGCATTACCTTACAGTCTCTCTTCACAATGTGAGTAACTCTCAGACTAAGCACTAGAAATATATTCAAAACAATTTTTATCCTCCATTTCCTGCATATCAACGTTTTTTCTTTATCAGTGTTTACAATGAAGCTTGTAAGAATATAATGCACAAAAAAAGCATAATATACTTTGGAGTCAATCTTCAAAACATTTAATACTGAGAACATTCCTCTTTTCCATGTCATTCCATCATAGCCTGTACTCTAAGTGATGGCTTTCAATCTAGTTATTGTTTGCTTATCTCTATTTAAAACATATACGGTTGTGATGAACTAATCATTGCCCATTACCGAACCCTTAACCTACTTAGATAATTGTACCTCCATTATACTAAGAGGAAGACGAAAAGCATACCTGGCTTCTACCAGCTTTAGCCCTATGTGCAAAAAATATCTTCCAAACCTCTAAAGTAAATCAGACTCAGTGCAATGCACAGCACAATACTTGAGTCAATGAGATGAACTGGTATTATTAAAAAGATTTACCAATAAAATTTGCCTATAGAATTACAATTATCTCCAAACCTTATATAACTCCAGAGAGAGAAGGAAGAATAATGGCATCAAAAACAGTGCCTCAAAGCACCTGGATGAGCACTAAAATGATCAAAACAGTAAGTCAGGACCAGTCATGTCCTGGCTGGTGACAGAAGGAAGGATTCTCTTGTCAGAGAATGCCTGTATATATTGTACCCATTTCTTCTGACAAAACTAATTTTCAAGGCAAAGTGACACTTTGGACCTGCTTTAATCCTTATACTTCTCTGCAAAAACTTGTGCAAATGTTTTGATAGGCAAATAATATTCAATAAAACATCATTTGCAGACAATTTCACAAGAAGGTTAAAAAATACAAAGTTGTCAGTAAAGATTTAGGACACTATTTTTTATATTCTGTAATTTCAGTAATAATTTTAGGAATAATTTCATTTTTTCACACCATATCCTGTTAGGAGGCTCTATTCTACTGGGATTTTAACAGTAGTGTAAGCAACCTAAGAAACCAAGTAGACCACCTGCATTTTGCTCTCTGGAGGCAGAAGGGGAGATTTGGTTATTTCCCATTCTCAGTCTGCATTTAAATTGCCATAAGCAGAATTCCAATTTCAACTCTGCAAGTCCATTTATGCCATTACTAGATTCACTACTCTCCACTCTGAAAAAATTAATTTAGGATCGCACAGTGATTTGTCTAAAATAGAGAAATACTATTTTTTTATTAGAGAAATATAGAGAAAATATAAAAACACAGTAGACAACAGAGAGGTAAATGTTAGTGTAACAAACACTAATGTGATAAAATGTAGTAAATTAACAGTAAATCAAACACAATCCCAGTTAATTAATGATGTCAAAGTCTGTTCACATCCCACAGGATTTGAAGCTTTGGAGAATTTAAAACAAATGAAACAAAGTGCACTGCCATGAACAACTATCGTATTTATTATGTCAATAGATCAAGTACATATTTGAATCATGTATTTCAAGCTGCACAGATCATGTTCAACATATCAAGTTCTGATAAAAATGGTTTCCTTTAGCATTGACCTTTGAGTTCTTAGAAAGCATTCTAAAATGCATCGCTGCAAGAGACTGTTTTCAGGTCATCAGATTTATTGATTTAAGCTTTGACATCAAGTGAAGAAAACCAGGAGGTTATTCACTGCATTTGTCTGAAAACTGAACGGTACAATTGAAATCAACAAATTTTCTAGGCACAGAGAATCATACTGTATAGTCTATTAGGCTATTGTGAGTACATACTAAAAAGACACGCTTCGCAACTTTGACTAACTGCTGCCTTTGAAAATTAATAACAACTTGCACTCAAAATAGATAGAAATTATTTATTAACTGATCATTTATGATTTTATAATTATGTTAGTAATACATAAATTCATTTTTTCCTAATTTAAATGCCAAAGTTCTAACATAAAAAAAAAAAAGAGGAAAGAGAAGATATTATTTAAGTTGTATTTGAAAAGACCACACATCTTGCATGGTGCATGTCTAGTCAATGTTGGAAACCTTCAAGAACATTTGCAGCAAACTACAAGTATTTACTTGATCTGCAAGACCTTGGCAACCAAGAGGTTTACATAATATGTATTTGACATTCAGTATTTCATTGCCATAAAAATACTTCATTATTTTTTCAGCCGTCAGTGGAAGGTTCCAAAGCAGGAGAAATCATGTGGTTGGAAAAAACACCAGTTGTTTTTAGTATCCTTGTGCTCTAGTGATTGTGTCTGGAGGGAAGAGGTGCCAGCTTAATCTGTGCGTGTCTATGCATTTCCTCTTAATACTCAACGTGCGTGAGGCTGGGAATTCAGATTCAATCTAGAAAGCAGGTGATTTTATAATAACTATTAATGCAAGAAACCTGAACCACAGCAGATAGTGAAAAAAACAAAACCACAATAAAACTGTAACAAAGGACGTCATTAATAATGGATTCCTTTTCTTTCACTGCAGAGGCTGTCTGACCTCCAGGCTCTCATCACTTCCCTACCATTAGATTTTACATATTAGATTTGTTTTTAATTTAAATAAATTAGCTAAAACAGCAAAGACACAGTTCCTTTTAAAAGAATTTGAAATAGTTTTTAAAAGAAAATAAATAATTTCATTTTATGTAATCTTGAGAAGACAGCAGTGTGCCACAAGGCTTGCAATTAAGCAAAATGCTATCACAGACAGTAGTGAAAAAACTTAGCTTCTGGGCCAGGCTGTCCTTTATATTCCAGACTTGCAAACTACCTTGTACTACTGCTACTTGATATGGCTCTTCCAAGCAATGCCTTAAACAGCCATTTCCCTCAACTGTAAAAAAATATGAAGTTGATGATAAAGTTTTTGTTTTGTTTTGTTTTTAAAAAAAAATAAAAGATTAAACCCTCAATTTTTTTCAATATGCTATAATTTTATTCCAGTAAGAGATACTGAAAAATTCTCATCAACATTTGTTATCATACCCAGTAACACATTTGTAATGTTATTAAAAGGAGAAAAAACAGCCTTAACTTTGCTATAAATAATTGAATTGCATAATGAAAGGGTATGAAAAGTCAGAGTCACAGCTAGACATTTCTCTAGATAAGTGGATTTCTAATTGTCTAGAAGATCGAGCAGATACAGCTTCTGATTTCCTGTGTTACAAAAAAAAAATACTTGAAACACTGATTCTTTCTGCTTACAAAAATCACCATTTGTTAAGAAATTCTCCAGAGAGACAAGAACATT
This sequence comes from Nyctibius grandis, assembly GCF_013368605.1. Taxonomy (NCBI): domain Eukaryota; kingdom Metazoa; phylum Chordata; class Aves; order Nyctibiiformes; family Nyctibiidae; genus Nyctibius; species Nyctibius grandis. Next base: position 20,156,332 of record NC_090667.1, on the reverse strand, counting down.
TATCATTCCAGAAAGCACACTAAAAATACATTATTTTTTCAGTATCTGTTTTGCCAGATCATTTCACGTAAACACCAGGGAAAGACAGACAGTATTTCACTGTCAGAACTTTTAACACTGTTCATGGATTTAGGCACGAGGCTTTTTTCTTGCATGGTAAATGATCATCTAGAAATAACATACTAGAAAGCGATCTATACAATACTCAGGCTTGAAGCATTTCATGCAATCCAAGTATTTGGCACTGAAACATCAACACACAAAACATCCCCAGACCAAAATAACAACAAATAAAACCCTCAAAAAAAACCCCAACAACAAAAAAACCCACAAACAAAACACAAACAAATAAAACCACCACACCAAAAAACCATGCAGCTTGAGTGACCAAAGCAGGAAAAGAAATATCCCTCTTGAAGCAAGACAACTTCAGAAAGATGCCGTATGTCAACTACAGTTTGAATTTTTACTCCTTGGGGTTTTTTTCTCCCAAGAGAAACATGATCTTTGTGTTGCCATTTGTATTTGTATCTACTTCTATCAGCTCCTATCAAAATCAAGATAATTGTCTATATAAAAATATTTCAAGTTACTTACAAGTGTGCAAACAGTCCTTAGTATGACTCTTTCAACAAGTCTGTGGGTGCTTTGCACATGCACAGAACAATACCACCATTTATGACCAAAATTCTTTCCTCTCCCTAGGATTTTCAGAGCCAGTATTCACTATCATCCTGATTAAAGAAATTTATTTACTCAACAGGAATATTGTAATAATCCTTTAAAAGTAATCTTTGGTTTGTGTTGCATATTAGGAACTGATATATGCCTCTGAGGTGTATTCATAGCTATAGCTTGCATAGTTGTACATATTTTACAAATGTTGCTATTTGAGAGTGTTTTTGTCACATACATGTTAAATATGCACGTACACATTTTTTGGTTTATAATGAAAAAGCAGAACTAGCATGCAAATGAAAGATCAAACATCCAATCTATCCATTGTTTCCATGACAAAATATGTTTACTCCATGTCATTTTAAAAAAAAACAACCAAAAAACCCCACACCAAAACCACTTTCAGATGTTCAAGTCTCAACATTGCAAATGTAAAGTGAAATTACAGAAACATACATTTTTGATTAAATCACCAACTTTTTATTTCAGTTAATACCTATTGCCCAGCAGAAAGGCTGTGCTATGCATTGCCTGAACTCTTTAAACTTGCTTCAGACACTCTGCCACGTAAGTCCTAACAGTGACTCCCTTTGGCACAGAAGTGCTGGTTTGAAGTGCCACATGAATTAATCGGCTTATTGAAACTATTTTAATTCTATATTTGAGATGTCCCAACAATCGAATATAATCAAGGAATGAGTCTACAAGGTTGCAAAAAGCTTACAGCTAGTACAATTTCCAGCTATTAATGTGGTTTCTTTAGTTACAGAGTCAAAAGCTACGTCAGTCTTAAACATAATTCTGTCTTAGCTAATTCCTAAGCTCTAAACTTAAGTGGATTTCTTCACTACTGTTAACTTTCCTACTCAAAGTAACCTTGGATTTTTAGGTCAAGTTATTCTAGAGTGTAGGGATCAGAAGGCTGATAACATACTACGTTTTTATGCATCAAGAAAAATGTTTTTCTTTCACTAATCTATTGCTTATTGCAATCAAAAAATAAAGCTCACATTCAATTTTTATGCTGTTCTCATTGTATAACAGTTTTTAAGTTACATGTTATTAACTCTACTGCACAAAATTTAAAACAAATGGCATTTATTCAGGGTGCTTTAAAAACACCTACTCCTTTTTACACTTTGTGGGTTTTGGTTTTGTTGTTTTTTTCATGGTTTTTGGGGGGTTTGTTTGTTTGGTTTGGTTTGTTGTGTTTTTTTTTGTTGTTTTGCTTTATTGGTTTTTTTATTTATATTATAAACCCCCAAATCTACAATTTACATGGAGCAAACTGGCAATGCAGTCACATTAGGTGCTGACTTACACCATTAACAGTTCACTTGAAATTAAAAGAACTATGCACAGTGCAAGGTTTCCCACTATTATCAAAATATGGCTCTGAGCTTTTGAATCAAAACTAAGAATATAAATTGCTCTTGATGTGGAAAATCTATCACAGCATTTTATAAGACAATATTCTTTTAAAACAATATCCGTGTTCAAATTGATGGGACACAAACTGTGAAAGTTCAGACCTTACATGGCTTGAGCTCTTGCAGTGCTCTACCACAGCACCACACATCCCTTCTGCATGTGAAAGATGGTATAGGAATTCCCAGCAGAAGATTTAAAAATATACAGCACAGCCTCTAAATGCTTCATCAGAAGTGAGGGGTCGCTAATTATATATGCACTGTTGGAATAAACCTGAATTTGAAGCCAAATAAAAAGCAGTCTCCAGAATTGCACGTGCACGCGACTGGGAAGCTGAGCTTTTCCCATTGAGCAGAAGGGTACTCAGATGGCACTAACACAGCAGAGATATCAAATACAGATGGTGCGCTCCTCTGACAGACTCATCTGTGAATGTCTCCTTAGTAAAAGATTTTGTATTTTCCTGTTATCGCATTCACCCTATGGTGGTGTGGGGTTTTTTACACTGTAGTGCCAGTGTTATGTTGTTATTATCTGGTCCTCCTTACTCTAAAATTCATTCAGTGGAGCAACTTCAAAGGCCTTAACAAAATAAGCCATATTAAGAGTTGTTTTTATTTTGATGACATCTGGTGAACCTTTATAAACAAAATTATTTTAGTTCAGAGCTGGTATAGAATTCTTCAGCCACAGAGCTCCAAAGACTTTATAAAAGGAGTATCTATGATAACCTCCATTCTGTACATGGGGGTATTGAGATAGACAAATTCAGTGACGTGCCAAATGCCACAAAACAGTTCATAACTACAAAGAGAACAAGTTCTCTTGGTTACTCTTCCAGTGCCCTGCCCAATAGATCACAGACAACTTTGCGACTCATCTTTCCATACAGATCAAGCTGAATTTAACAATGGCATATTTCTCCTAACCTTGACATTAGAGAACTCCTTGATAATTGGGAGTTTGTGTTACACCACATTACACACTCCTATTAACCTTTAATGAACCTCTTTGTGTTGGTGAAATCCATCAGCAATGACCAGTGCGATGGCACGCTCCTTTTCTTTTCTGCAGAGAAAATTTTATTCACTTCATCAAATGACTCCAAGGAGCTCTACATTAGCCTGTCATGTTTGACTCTTGCCACACACTGGTGTCTGAAGAACTCCTGTTGCCTCAAACTCCCCTTTAGTTGCTTCATAAAATACACTTTGAAATCTAAAATATTGAAAGATTTGTTACATCCTATTTTACTATGATTAGCTACTCAAAGCTGTACCTGGTATATTATAGCCAAACATCAGCTATCCTGGGAAATCCAGCAGCAGCAGACTTGACAAGAATAGTTACTGCTTTCCTTGCAAAATAGTTTACACACAAAGTATCTTACAGTCATTGCAAGTGCACTATATGCCCAGCATATTTAATCTTTACAGAGATACTGACTTCTGACCTATTTTGACCTCATTACTACATGCAAGTGCTACAAAACCAAATCAATTAAAGCATTAAGCTAAATTGTAATCAAAAATAAATCAACCAACCTATTTCCTGATTTAGCAATATTCCTCTGCCCTGTCTGTGAAATGTGGCCACACAAGATACCTCCTCAAACCTTTGCACAACTAGATATGTATAGGTATACCAGATAAACAGCAATAACTGGAAGAGTCTTGAATATATACCTGGTTAAAACAGCTGAGCTAGTGCAGAAAGGTACAAGCTACTCTACAATATAGAGTATTTCTCATCACAAATAAAATTTATTAGCAGCAGTCACACTGCTGATGCGTAAATTATAATATTCTCTAATATATAAAAAGATAAGGAAACACACTCCAGAAGTTTCAAATGCTTGCTTTCTAAGACTAATTCAGTATTGCAATTTTTACTTTAATTAGTTAACAAGCCTCTGACTAAGCAACCATCACCAAAAATGTGTGATCCAAGTAACAATCTAGTTAGGAGATCTAATTCTAAGCAGTTGAACAGAGGTCAGGAATGCACACTCATCTTTCCTTCTAAGAGTTGCTTTGGGTCAGGGCTAACCAGAATAACAAAACACGTTGGAGGAGGTTTGCCTTGCTGCTGCCTCCAGCATCCAGGGGCAGAGGCCGAGGGGATTCCAGACTCTCTTGCAAAAGAGTGCCAGCTCACCATCTTTCTTGACTATAAACTCAATCGTATTGAAAATGGTTGAAAAAGCAAATTACTGTCTTGTAAATTCTTTTAGACATCTGAAACATCTTCTCAGGCCAGCATGGGTGTTTTAAGAGCCAGTTAACCAAGCCTATTAAAAACTGCTTTAGAAATATATTTTACAGAAGCTGTCTATGTAGTTATACATACCTTTGCTTCTATTTTAGAAGAGAACATAAAGCCTTCATTTAAACCAAAAAAGAACATTCTGGAACTTCCCTGGAGACTCTTTTTTCCATAAAGATGTACTTGATACTCATGAAAACACACTACAGTATTTCACATGAACTGCTTTAAACAATGAACAAAAACCCCATAGGTATAAATCTGCAGAATCACAATATGACCCAGAGGGCATGTTCATCCAAGGCAAAGCCATCACTATATTTCCAGATGAAAGAAGGTATATTAGAGGCATGTACATCTAATCTGCTCCTCACACAAGTCTGAAGAAATGTGAGAATGCAGTCCTTTCATCCTGGATAGTTATTGTGAGTCACTGAAGATTCAGAAGTAAGGAACCTGACAACTTACTATTTTCACCAATTTCTCAGCCAGGATGAGATACTACATTTTCTTTTGTACACCAAACTGCATTGGTCTTCTCTGAAAGCCTTTATGGTTACTGGAAACAAGGACAACCAAAAGAGACAGCTTGCTTTGTGCTGTAAGGTCACAGGATACATCCACAAACTAATTCTTTCAGAGTTTCTTTATAAAGTTTTTTCTCATTATACTTCCTTTTATCACTGTCTCTCTCTCTCCCCCTCCTTATTGTTCCATTTCTGCAGACCTATGCCTGCCTTACACCCAGCTGCCCTTCTGGGTTTCAGTATTTCTATATACTTTTTTTAGACAATGCTTATTTTCCATCCCAGAAAAACTAGACAATTGTCTCCCCACCTTCCATGGTTGCCCCTAAATGAGCAATAAAATAAAATGAGCAACAAGGAAAGATAGAGACAAAGCGGAGTACAGACTCAAAAACTGAAGTGCATTCTGAAGACAAACCTTTGCTTAGCAATACCCATGTCTTGTGACAAGATTTAAAAGCACTGCTCATTTAGAATAGCTAATGGTTATTGTTCCTCAGAAAAAGAAACACTTAATCTCATCTCCTTGGGACACAAACTGTGTTAGCAATTTGCAACGTTCTCCATACCTAACATTCATCTGCTTGGATAATACTTCTAAATCTTTACCCTTTGCATTGTGTGGGACCTTCAACATTAACTCTTAAATGGGCTTTCTTTCACTGTTTGTCACTATGAAGGATATGGCATTGATTCCTGCTGCTATATCTCATCATTGCACTTTTCTGTATCCACCTGATCAAAGTATTCATATTGATTTAGGGTTTTAGACAGGTATCAGAACACTATGTATCAAAGTGGACTTCTAATAACAAGAAAAAGCATAATATCTGAATATCTGAACTCAGGCACCTAAATTTAGGCTTCCAATTCTTTATTTCATCATTGAACATGAAAAATGATTTTATTTTCAAAAATCTAAACTCCTCTCAGTCACATCAAAGCCAGCAATGCCAGTATGTCCTCAGCATCTCTGAAAATCAGACCACGTGCATGTGGTCTGTGTGCAGAAGAATTGAGAAGAATTCAGCAGGCTAACCATATCAAAAATAAGATTTGGAAACTGAACTATAGTATTTGGCACTGCCTGGAAGTGTGAAAACACATTTGTGTTTTTGCCACACAAGCTAATGCTTTTCACTTTCATGTGTGATTCTCAGTCACTAATAAAACTTCACAAGTAACAGTACAGAACAACCAGCCTTTCTGTACATTTAGGTAGAGTAGTATATTCACCATGATTTCTTTCAAAGCCTCATAAAACTGGTAAACACACAAGGAAAAACAAAAGGTTACAGTTTGATTGCCAAACCATGTCCAATCCAATATTTAATAACTGCCTTTGAAAGACTGTAATATGATATAAACTAATGCCCTGTAAAACAGAACTTACCCAGATCTTTTTCTCTTTGGATCATTTAGCTATAATGCATCTATTCTTAGACTGGCATCTGAAATACTGGCATGCTGATAGCTCCCAATATGTTTTTTCCCCCCTCAGAGTTTTTTTCTCTCTTGCACTTTTAAAAATGAAGCTTGAAACCTAGTTAAGAAAAAGCCCTGTACATAAAACAACAAACATATCAAAACCAGGGCCAGAGCTCTGGTTATAGCTCTTGCTTTATTTTTTTTTAATGAAAATTGGATGAATAATCTACAGAATAATAGCCTTTGTATCATATCACACCCATGCTATACCATAAGCAGGTATTCCAAAACATCACTGTAAAGAGTAAATAAACACACTGAGCAATTTAAAATTTTGCAGAGGAGCGTGAAGAATATCAGCCTTAATCTCAGTCCTTATTTTCCCCTGAAACTGAAAACACAAGACATTTTACTAAAGTGCACATAGCTCCCTAATAATAGTCTTTATGAAAACGTATGTCAAAAAATAACCAGATTCAGACCCTCTACTTAGAAATTTGTGTAATCTTGTGCCTGTATTAGTCTTCTCTTTTCTCTCTCTCAAAAAAAAAAAAAACCCATAAAAAACAAACCACAAAACCAAACCATCAACAAACTAGAAACTAAGTTGACTACCAAGCTAAGGTAGATTTATTTTTGTGTACTTACATGTCAGTATCTGATCAGACTGGAAACATTTCAACAAATCATCAGTTTAGTGCTGTTTTTGCAAAATTAAAAACTTTTGCCCAAATTTAACAAAATTAAGTCTGAACCAAACCTCCCTCAAGTTAAAGTGTAGGGCGCATTTTTTTCTATTATTTACAGAGGTTTCTACACGCAGTTAGTTGTATCATATACACAAACGTGGAGATGCTTATTCAGCTTTTATCTGATTCTCAAAGGACTAGAAAGTTTTTGTAATTTAGGAATGCATTACATTACCAGAGCTCATCTCACAAAAAAAAAAAAATAACACATATTACATATAACACCACAATAGGTCCTTGTCATAGAGTATAAAAATAAACCAACTCGAGAGTCTATAATAGAAAGCATAAACTAATACATTTATCAGAAAAATTATGGACATTTTGCACTGGGAAAGAACCCAGTAACAGCTTTGTTTTGCTTGGTCAATAAACCACTATTAATGATAATGTATCTATGAATTAAAGATGCATCAATCTGCATAGCAGAGAATAGAAGCCATGAATAATAGCCAAATCAATACTATGAAGTCGTAAAGAATACAGTGTGCTCTCCTTCAGGCTAATGGTAATTAATTTACTTTTGCTCCCTTCACACATGAGAGGAAGCTAGTAGAAGAACACTTTAATCACATAAAAGTTGTTAATTAGAAAAAGAACACATGCTATTATCTCTGTACTGTATCTTTTCTGTTCATATGCTTATAGCACTTTAAAAAATATTACTTTATTCGCACATATCTAGAGAAAACAGCTTGTGTTTTAGGAGCATATGCATATACTGGCTGATATTTTCAAGTACTCAATTTGAAAGTTGCATCTTAAATAAAAGATCTTGTTCTAGCTGGGATGTTGGTTAGTATAAAAAGCTGATATCTTAAAATCACATTTCTGCAACACAAATACTCTATTCGGGAATATAGGTATAGAAACGTTTTAAGCCTTATGTGGTTCATTATATTCATTATACCATCATGGAAAGCCTTATCACTGAAAAATTATGTTTGCTTATGTTGAGTCTTAGTTTTCATTTGATTCAATTCCACTAGTTAATTAAATAATTCCTTTTCTGCAATTCAAAAAAGACCAGGTTTAAGTGATCAGCATCTAATGGAGGCATCCACTTCTTAGGAAATAAAAAAGATTTGGTGGTCCTGTTACTTTGAGGGACTGGCCCTAGACCAGCAAGCCTCTAGAAGAGGAAACAAGATAAAGCTACTGGTTCTCTGGTTTTAAGAGTGTCATTGCTTTCTGAAGAACAGAATTTTAATATTCATTGTGTTTGAAATCTTTTAAGTAGTATTTTTGCACAAAGTAAACTTTAAATTGCTACAATTAACAGTATATTTTCACAAAGACATCAAAATTAAAGTTTCCATTTTAAAATTATGTTCTTCATGATAATGTTTAGCCAACTGCCATCAACAAACTGCTACAATTTCATTGCTTAATAAAAACACACAATTTCACTAAGCCTCAGAACATTAAAGCAAGCCGCTTGAATCACAGGTTACTGCTTGTCAATCTATTGATAAATTCCTCTCTGCTCACCACAAAGCAATGACCTTCTTGGTGAACTGCATTCAAGCCTTTAAGACAGTAAAGTAATGAACATATACTTAAGTTAAAATCACTAGTGGTCCTATTGAAGCAGGCAGAACAAGTCAGCACTTAAAGCTATCTACGTGTGAATTAGGGTCCCAATGGTCATTTCTGACTTGCAACGCATCCTTACATAGGTTTGTTAAACTCATGTCATCAAGCTCAAAAAAGCTAACTTCTGAGGCTGCACTTGACCTTTAGTCGTTTACCAGCAACTGTGTAAAAGATTCATAATGTAGGGTCACATCTCCACCTTGTGTGCTTTCTAAATAAGTTTTGCCGTGAAAGAACATAAAGCACATAACCAAGGACAGAATTCTCTCTTAATTTCCAACACCAGATATTGTCATGTTAACCTACTGAAAAATTGTAATAATTATTTAGATTCTTGTCAAACTGCTCTGCAATGTAAACACCCTGAATATACTTGCAGGTTTCCTCCTTTCACAAAAATACAATTTGTCCCTTATTATTACAAACATACAAATAACAGCGTACATCAATAAAGTATAATTGCGGCAACTGGACATTGTTTGCATTTGGAGGGACGGCAGAGCCTGTGCTGTGTGCACAGGACTGCCAGAGGCATACATCTGTTTGTGCAGTTCTCGTTCAGTAGGTTAAGGAATGAAGTATCACCTCATTACAGAACTGCCATGTATGAGTGAATTTGTGGAGCTTGCCCTCCTCACAGTCAGACAGTTCTAATCTCCTTGCAAACCGCAGTGGCAGCACAGAGATGAAGTGTTAAGCTTATCAGGCCTCATCTGTACCATCACCTACTTAGTTAAGCCCAGGCCATCCATTTCTCTGTCATTTCTTTGTTCCTGAGGTGCCTGAATGCATAATAGCCACTAGCGAAAGATACAAGATATCTTTAAGACTTCACAAGAACACCATCTACATTTTTTTAAAAACGCAAACTGAAAACAATTCACAAGCACCGGTTTGATCATAGGTTGCACTACCTGCATTTTTTTCTTACACTAGAATTCTTGTACTATCATGACATAACCTATTACAATAAAGCTATTCATTTATTTTATATTAACTTCCAATGCGTGCATAAAAATTCCTAACTCTAAAAACGCCTGTATTCCTATTACAGTATAACACTTAGGAAGGGTTCTGGTAATTGAAAATCTTATGGCATAATAAAAACAACTTTGTACTCAACCATTCTTTTTGGGCATCATCAAGCAAATCAACATAGTTTTGTTTCGGTCACAAAATAAGAATTGTTCTTCAGTGGCTTTAAAAAGCCATGAAAAAAAGTTGTCTTCAATTCATTCAAACTAAAGTTCCCTTTTAACCTTTCTTTTCAGTAACACAACTCTGCTTTCAAGATCATGACACTTTATGGATTTTTATTTCAGGAATAAGGTCCAAACTTCACATATGAGCAACTGCACCCACAAGATATCCTAAACACTTGGCAGGAAAAACTTGGCCTCTAGTAAAGTACTCTGAGCTAGGAGAAGACTTGCCCTCAGATCCGAGCCATTCTGCTGTTTTGAGAGCATTTGAGCCAACATAGTAACCTCCTGGTGAGAAGTTTGGCCACACAGGACTCCTCTTCCTAAGCACTTTCTGGAGCCGGGGAACCGAGATGGACTAACCTCCAAGGTTCCTAGTCACCAGCTGAAAGAGACTTTTCCTCTCTCCCCCAGCTATGGTGGAAGGACAAGTAAATCAGATTGATTAGGCTAGTTAGCAAGACCTGCCCACCACATCTCCTGGTTTAACACATCTTCCAGATTACTGTTAGAGGTGTACAAGTACTACTGAGGGATGCACATGAGGAGACACTAATGCCATTCCAGACCCCACGTCACTGATAGCTATCGACCACAAATAGGGAAAAGAGCTCTTACAGTTGTGTTCAGTCTCTGTGGTGCTGGGAATACACAAGCAGCATGTTGCCCCTCCCCATGTAGCCCTGCACAAACAATGCAGCAGCATTCTGATCAGATTATGTATCATCTACACCAAAATTCATCTAAAGGGATTTTGAAAATAGAAGAAGTCCTTTTGCAGGAGCATCCCAAGCCTGCATGCAACACTTCACTAATTGATATCTATAGAGCCTGTGAGGATTCCTCAGCATTATTTAATGCTTCAAAGGTATTGATGGTGCCACCTTACATCTCTAGGTGTCTCTAAAACACTCTAATCAGGCCTACGTTGAAAGGCTCCTCAGTTGAAATGGGAATGCTTTCCAGCCTTCAAAAAAACCAAACAGAACTGTTCATAATCAGCAATTTGCTTTTTGCTCATTCTTCAAAATTTTCCTGTTCCAACTGGAGATTAAAAGTCAAACCACAAGAATACTGCCAATCACTTCATCATTAGCTCATTGCAAGTCAGAAAAAATAAAATTATACATTTATAAGAGAGAGAGAAAGAGAGAGGGAGCATTTATTGCAGTAAATTAGATAATTTTACAATAACAGCTTACGTTAAAGAATGTTAATTTGATTCCTGTTAGTTTTACAGCTTTCTGTCAACACTGCATTTGAAAAAATGTCAAGAAATAAGCATGAAAATATTCCACTCACACTCCAGCCCATTTATATCCTTGCTTCAAACAACAAGGTTTTGTTGACAGTTTTAGATGTGTGGTTGATGGAAGCTCATTCCCAGAACAATGAATAGGAAATTGCATGAACACATTTGTTTAAATAACTATCTAAAAATTAGAGCTTAGGTGCCACAAGGTGTGAAATACACTACATAAAAAGCCACTAGCAGCCTTGACAAGATGACTTTACTAAATAAAACAGTGGAGCAGAAATTGAAGAAGATGCAGGACATCTCAACATCCTCTTTCTGATCTCTGGTACTCAGTACTAGAAGACAGTACTAGAAGTTTGCTTCTAGCAAACTAACCTTTATCATATATTAATTCTTTCCAGTAAAAAGTAACGATCAGTTACCAGATTTAGAACTCTCTGATGACCCTGATAGCTGGGAAAATATCCTCCACTATACGTTATGATCTCCTGCCAAAACAGATGAAGGATATTCAAGGATACCAAGGATATTTTTGAAGAGTGACTCACTTCACCATAAACTGTTTATTTCACAATTAGTGGTTAAAGAAATCGCCCATCCTCTATCACTTTTGGCGAACCATTAATTCCCCACTAAGAATACCAGCATCAGATTATTTTCTTCTCCCCATCTGGTTCTGCTGACCCAGTGCGTAAGATTATTCTCTGGAAAAGAAAAGCCACAGGGACAGAATGAGGCATGTTTCCATAAGGCCCTCTTAAAAGTCTCTGGTTACTGTGGGATGACAAGGGGAGGAGTGCCAAAGCACACAACATCACAGCTGACAGGAAGATAATGTCTCAATGTAACTGTTCCTGGATATTTTACTGTTATTGCTTCTGCAAGCCTCACCTCTTTGTTCTCTTAATTAGCATGCAGCAGCTATAATCCTGCCCAGAAACAGTCTTTGTTCCCAGATAATAATTTCACTAACAAGCAGAAACATTTTACAAATTTTATAACAACAAATGAGTTAAGGTCATAATCAGCTGGTCATCTTTGGCTTTCCTTGGAATTCTTCCCTAATCCAATTTCTGAATAATATTAGTTAACTACTTACAGCATATGAAAGGATCAGTAAATTTAGAAAAGATACCCAATTCCATGACTCTTAGAGCTGAACTTCTATCTATTGTTTATAAAAAGGTAGTAGTTCTCTTCTGGTTTAAGAAGTTGGAGGCGGGTTTAAGGGTCGTATATGGACAAAAAGAAAGGATAAATAGGTCCTCTTTTTTTGCACAGTACACTAAGAGTCAAAACAAAGCACTTGCTAAATGACAATTGGGAAGACAACACAAATCTAAGCACTGCAGCTGCCTTCCCAGCACTGCAGCAGTCTTCTGATGGAATTATTTTAACTTTTCTGTGTCTTTACTTCCTCATTTGTAAAACAAATTAAACTTGTTTTACAGGAATAGTCTGATGCTGAAATTGCTATCATTCTTCAATATCCTTGTACAGAAAGGATGAATAAACATTTAAAATATATTATTCATTCATCCACTAAAATATTTACAAAGATCTTTAGAGAAGTTTGAACTTAAGATCTTCTGAGATAGTTTAAGAGGACCAGGTATTAGCATATATCACAGAGCAAACTGCATAAGATTGAATAAATATCCAAAAGTACCATTAAATTTATTTCTACTCCAGTAGGATAACTTAACAAACCAGATCTTTGAAGCTGTATCTGAAAATTGTGTTCCCTTGAAAATATTTTGGTAAACAGAAGACTAGAATTTTTTCCTAAAACAGCATACTTACATTAGGTATTGAAGAAGCCTTAAATATTGTATATTTCTGTTTCTTTCCCAATAATTGTAGTAAGCATGTTTGGACTCATAATTATTTATTGTCCTTCCAGTTACTGGTCCTGGCTTGTCACCCTTTGCCAGGGCTGAATTGGCACAAAAATCTCATATTTTTCCAGGTTTAGTTTCACAAGTTGCGTTTGAAAAAATCATCATTTTGCTCTATAATAAAACATCTTCTAGACAGGCAGCATATACTCCATTTTTTTTTTCCCCTCTTGTATATGAGACTTTTACTTCTTCAAAATGAGAGCTACAATATAAATCAAGTCTGATATTAACTGTTCCTCTACTGAGGCTTTAAATTTTAGGACGCTGAACTGTCACATTATTAATAATTTCTTCAGAATTTAGCTTTCATTTTATATATAAATATATATTGAGAGAGAGAATAAATCTATCAAAACTATGCTTTGTAGTTCAAATATTGTCCATATAAACATGATCTGCCTAGTTTCAGGCAATGACTACAGTAAATAATAAAATTATCTGTAATATTAGGGGACAGACAAAAGGAAGTCTCACAGACAGCATAAAAAGTCTTACTATTTAAGCTTAAAGATGCTTAAAAAAAAAAACAGTGATTTTACCAATAAATAAAACTTAATAATAGTCAAACAGACTTTGCAGAAGCAGTTTTTAACTCCCTTGCTATTTGAGAGCAACTATGGAAAATGTCAGTCAAAGGGATTTTGGTTTTGCAGTAAAATTAGCATAAGTGAAATTCAGGGTTATAATGAAGGCTATATTCTTAGCGGAAGAATGGTCTGGTGGTTGAGATATTAACCTTGGACTTGAAAGAACTGGGCTCAGGTCCCAGCTCTGCCAGAGAGTTTTGCATAACCTTGAATTAGTCACCTAATTCCTCAGTGCTTCTGTTCTCAAGGTATTAAACAAGGATAATAATATTTCCATAGTCAGCTTCACCTTGGTCTTAGGCTTAGTCTTGCAAATTAGGCAGAAAACAAAATCTGTGAAAAGCCCCCAGTAGTCTAGCCCCAAGAACAACTTGTTTCAGGGCTGAGAATTAGTTTCTGTTCTGAAGACTTGGCATCAGTCTCAGTTTGCATGGTGCAATCCCAAACACCATCAAAAATGCTAGGAACTACAGTAACAGAAACAGTCAATAATAATAGCATTCTGGCAATAATATTTCTATCACATATACTGTATCTGCATAGAAGGCAAAGGCTTATTACATCAATTGCAGAAAAAACCCTAGCTAGCTAACTTCAAATCTAATAGAGAAGTCAAAAGACAAATATTTGGTTTTTTAATATATTACGTATTTTCAGGGTTCTGTGTACATGTTTAAAAAGTGAAAAGAATACAGAAGTCCGAGTAAAACTTGAATCTGATGGAATAAAACGTACTTTGCATAATTCACATACAAGAAAGATATACACAGACTAAGCAGCAACACTCCTTCTGCAGCAAGAGCACAAAATAGCTGTTGTTCTGAAGTACTGTGATACAAACATAAAAAATTCTTTGTGTTTATCTACCATGAAGTGCTTATGCACATACTCTGTTACTTGGTTTGTAAAAATAGTTATCCACTTGAGCATATGGTAAATATCTATCATGAAGCATCACAAGGACTTTATATCACTTAAAAATAAAAACAATAGTTTTCAATATAAATGCCCTATTTTTATTTCTCCCATCAACAAAGAACTCTTAAGAAATGCATTGCATAAAAATATTTTCCAGCCACTACTTAATTGAAAACTGTACATCTCCACAAGAAATAGAGGCTCATATAATTGCAGTTAGAATCACAACACTCATATCTATTTCGATTCCATAAAATCATGCACATATCAAGCTAAAAGCTTTTATCAAACACAATGTCAAAGAATTTAAGCTGACTAATGAGCAATCAAACTTTGGACATTTAAAAAAAAAAAGACAACACTAAAAACATTCCACCTATAGCTTAGATGTTAATTTGTAGTAGTTTGAAAACAAAAGCTATTACTGATCCTATCCATAACCTTGCAATAAAAAGAAAAGAGAGAGAACAGGCGCGAGAGCTCTCACACTGTCATAAGATAGGAAGATGTACAGAGACACTATTTAATATGTGAAAGGAGGTGAGGTTCATGTGTTGAGCGACAAAAGAAAATCACGTGAATTTGGAATTACCAAGTTTGAACTGGAATAATTCTTCTTCTGGGCTCCGCTGACGGAGCATCACAAACCACCCGAGCTTTGCATTTGAAGTTTATGTCATCAGCAGAACTCCTCAGTGGAATTATGGGTCTGTAATTCACAGTTGTCACTATTTATTCTATACATTATTGGTTGCCTGAATTTCATTTGCACAAAGCATGCACTCAGGCACTTATTACCCCTGGACCATTATGTACTTGCATAAATCATCATTTCTTTTCTTCTAAAGCAGAGTGTGCAATCCATCCCGATGGAGAAACAACAAAATCTGACTGCATAAGCATTTTCCTTTCATGCCAAATTTCCCTAGTCCAAAAATAATAGAGAGTTCTACACAAACTATTTGATTATCCTACAAGTTCTCACTCAGAACTACAAAATGGCTAGCTATACCTAGTTTCTTGGAAATGATAATAAATAAACTAAATGGGGACAAGACATCCATGTATTCTACCAAAATAAACCACAATGTTAACAGACTAAACTTTTTTATTAACCACAGGTAAAAAACTGTGAAAATGAAAATGAGGTACAAAGGTAAAGCTAATGTTATTAAAACAGTTTGAAAGAAACCATGACTTTACTAACCAGTTTCATAATGCTAACGTGGGGGCAGAGTGGAAAGAACAAGAAAAAAATTTATTTAATTAGCCTAAAAAAATTTCTCAGGTAGGAGTGGATGAGTCTTTTTTTTAGGTTGTTTTTTTTTTTCTATTGTCTTTTTTTTCCATAAAGCTGGAGGAAATTTTATTGCTTAATGCATGAGATGCAAGTGTTCTAAATCATTTTAAACTCAAAGAAATTTGCATACAGCATATGATACATTCCTGCAAACCCTCCTTCACCTACTTGATCAAACTGACATCAGCACAGCTCCTACTTGTGCAAATAGTACTAACAGGAGTAGAAACTACCAGACTGAGATCTTAAATTTAAATGCATATATAGACAGCATGAAATAAATACTCCAAAGCACTGTAAAAGTAGTATGAAATGTAAGAATCTATAATTCAAGCAGAAGCCAGAATCAGACTTATATCCAATATAAATGCAATATAACACAAAGAGCAAAATACTACTACAACTAACTAAAAGCTGTAAGTGGTCTAACATGAAGCCCCAAAACCTGCAGAGATACTGCAACAAAACAGTACTTTATAGCACTTCACAGAGCGATGACAAGAATACTTGATATTGCTTTTCTTTGATAAACATATTTCTATTTTATCTACCACATTTGAAGTTTTTACTCACTGCAGCTTATGGAAAAGTGAGACATTTCAAAATACAGCTATCATATAATATCCTAGAACCAGTGGACAATCCAGTATTTCTGCTAAGACTGAAGGTGTACTAAACAGTGCCTTCATGTGATCGCTATCATCGATTTCTATTAATCTAAAAACAAAGCACTGTAAGAATCCCTCACTGCATTATCTATTTTGCACTTGTGTTCTATTTAATCAAAACATAAAAATCAGTTTTATCACTATTTTAAGAGCTCATCCAACAATTACAAATCACTAGTGAAGCATGTATTCTTTTTCAGGAACTGATACTGTACTTCCGATTCCTACAGTGTCTCCAATACTCTCAATGGCAATTTTGTTTGAGGACTGCAGGCTTGAGAGTGTACCAAAACAAGTCTTCTCCTTGAAAAACCACTGAAAATACAGATTCATAAAATTCTAGCTTGAAAATTTAGTCACCTGTATACAGACACTCATCTATATTTACTATATGGAGTATTGACCCAGATCCAAAGAAGTGACTACATTTTATCGTGACAATTCGGCAACCCTGCCTGCTCAATAAATCTGCCACCGAAATTTTTTTGTTGGAAACAAGTTCCTGCACAGGCACGATGGCTGCTTTTCAAAACATAACAGCCAGGTTCGTTTCCACATATAGTTTTTTCTAATATATTTCGTCAAATTTTCAGTGTAAATTGTCCATATCATGCACTAAGTCTTCAGGTTTTTCACTCCAAAAAAAGAAATGAAGTCTCTCTTTTGGACCATTTTAAAAACTACAGATACAAAATACATTACTATACTAGAACCTGCTGCACTATTATTTTCACCTCTCATACCCAGTACACGAAAGAATTAAAAATTTTCAATTTATGTAGAGTAGAACACTGGGCTATACACATTACCTTCAGCTATACACATACAAATCAATCGAATCAAGGAATATTCGATGGTAAACTGGATTAGGAGAAGGGAAAAAAAAAAAAAAAATCAAGATAATTCTATGGCACAGAGCTTTTTCATTCTATCCAGATTCCCACAGCTGCTGACTGCGCTCCACTTCACCGTAACTGCAGTGGTGGCTGCCTCAGTAGCTGTTCCACCTGCATGGGTCCATCTCGCATCCAAAGAAAGTGCTGACAGCACTCCAAGCGAGTCTGCTGATGAGAACGAGTGGTAGCAGGACAGCTATGTCCCTACCGTCTTGATGGATCACACCAAGGTGAGGAGCTCTCATCCCTGGATGGATTTGTGGGGAGCAGTGCACAGACTGTTCATGCCTGGCCGATCCGCCCCAGCAGGTGCTAAGTCCCTCCTGCATTTGTGGTACATCTGCTCTCTGCTCCTTTGCTCCTGATGCATTATTACTATCTGTTAGCTCTGACTCAGGAAAACAAAACAGGAATTATCTAGCATAAGGCTGAGAGCGTGTCCTAAATGGCTTTCAGAATAAGGGAATGTCTGAGCACACATGACCTGCTGTGACACCTCTGAGGACCTCAGTCTCAGCACAGTACACACTCCTATAACACTCCTAGACGGGATTCTCCAGCAAATGAGTGTCCACAATTCATCTTGCAGAAATCAAGTTGGTTGCTCTCAAAGACAGCCCAAAAATAAAGTCCTGGAACAAAACGGGGACCAAAACAAACTCCTAGTGTAGACAGACCTAACGTCAGCAGAACACACCAGTGTCCATTAGATTTTGTAGTGCTAACATGTTCAATTACTTCAGCAAGCACTCCAGCTTGTCCGTTTCTCAAAATTGAGTCACTTCAGCTTTATTCCCAAAATGCTCCGAGAACAGAGGTATAGAGAAAGAGAAAAAAGTAATTCCTACTTATACACTAAGCTTTAGGCAGACAGGCAATTCTCAGCTGACAGTGGGTATTCTGTAGCCAAGTCAGACGAATAACCAGTACCTGTGTGAGATACGTTTATGATGGTTGACTCAAGTGAATGAAAGCAGAATTTTGATCCATTTTTCTAACAAGTTATAATCGTACAATGCATTACATGTGCCTACAAATATATTATCCAGGATTAAGGCACAAATAAGGAAAGAAACTACAGTTTCTGAAAACTAGCATACACGTGCAGGCATGCAGGTTCTTTAGAAAAAGTGTTTTCCAATTCTGAAACAGACAAATATAATCCTCAAATTTTCTAGTCCAATCAAAGCAGTTATATACCGAGCGCTTGCTACTTCAAACATGGCTATTGGGAATGGAGACAAATTTCTGGTTTTAAAGGCAGCATTAGGTTCAGTTTCTGTAACACACTCAAGTTTCATAACTGTACCAGAACCAGAGGGCCAATAGCCACAAAACCCCCTCTCTGTCCAAGTATTTCCCACTCAGTAGTATTCAGCTGTGCATTTTTCTTTATAGCTGCTTCCTTCCTTTATTTTTTTAAAGCATCTTGCTCCGAGTAGGCAATCTGTTACACAAGAAGGGTGAATTTCACTAGCTTATCAAAGTGCAAAATGGACTTCAGATGTAGTATTACCATATGAGAGAAAAAGAAGACAAGGTACACCTGGCAAAGCTCTCGGACAGAGAAAGTCTGTCTTCTTTGATTTACAGAAATAAAACAACATCTCGCACAATTTCAGTTTCAAGTAATATTTTCATTATGATCATATTTTAAACAAATATCCAGCCTTCACTATAGAAGAGATACGAAAACTTAGTAAGTAGAAGTCAGAATCAATGACTATTTAAGCCTACAAAAGGTTGGGAGATTTATTACATGAAAATTTACATAAATATTTTCCTGATAGCAATTGCATTAACACTACCTACAAATGCTAACAGATTTTTTACATGGCAAACAACCACTTAGTAAATGGAAGATTCAATGCTGACTTCAAGAAAAGAAAAAAAAAAAAGAAATAACATATGACGGTAAATAGACCAGCCTGTCGAGGCTCAGAAAATAGCATGTTTTTATCGTATCTAAATTTGCTTTGATTTTCAATTCTTAAAAAGTCATAGCCAGTTTTTGTTAAAACAACACATGTCAACATTTAGTAGTGAACTAATACAATTTTTTCGTTTTTAAAAGAGTACCAAAAAACATCCAGATGCACACTGCTACACACACGAACAGGCACAAAACCCTCCATAAGAAACTAGAACTAGTAAACTAGCTGTGTAACACTGTTCAAATACAAGACCCACCAAAAGTGAGCATCTCAAAGAACTTCAACAAGAAAACTTATTTCAGAAATGGAAAGCATTACTTGAACTTCCAGCAGAGAGATATGTTCTCTGCCCAGAAAATTTTTGTCTCAGGTGAAGCTGTCCAGACTGAAGATAAATAGCTGGAATCTATATCTTTGGGGCAACACCAATGTGCTTCAGCATGCTTGGTCCTACCATGCCTATTATTCTGCCCTGCAACCCTCCCCTCCTTTGATCTCTAAAGGCAAAACATGTACTTTGATTTTCTTTTTCTACTTCATGTAGCTGATATTTCTTTCCTATGAGAAACTAGAGTTTTAAGACATTTATCAAGCAAGCTTTTGAATTTCTTCTCCTTACAATTTAATAAAACAAACTAAAAATCAATACGTGTAGAAACAATCTTAGAACTGTAAGTGACTGAGGGTGTATTATATTTGATACCATAGATTAAATAAAACTTGAGGGATCACAGATCACATACCATAATAGCAACAAAGCAGACAGGATTATGGTAATTAAGAAGTAGACAGATCAATAGAATATCTGTTATATTTTGGAAAGTCAGCAAATAGCAGTTCTCCAAGTTTCTGACCTACAGAACAGGCTGATACACTTTTTCTTGCCCCAGCATAATCTATCTTCCAGAAAGAGCTTTGTTGTGTATTTAGCTCAGGGATGAATTAAAGACAAATGTCAGATTTCAGTGAGTTCATTGCAAAAAAAAAAAACAATTTCAAGGAACCAGTCAAAGCTCAACAAAAAATAGTGGACTTCAAAAAAAGAAAGAGTTGGGTGTTTGGGGGAGGGTGTGTTTTTTTCTCTGCCCCTCCCCTTTTTAATGCATGGAAGTACAACAGTAGTTGATTAATTTGTGTGTGCACTTCTTTAGGAGAAAGCATGATATTTGATAGATATACACACCTGAAATTGTACAGCAAAACACAAAAATTAATTTAATTTCAAAAATTTTGTCTCAAGGTATAACTGAAAGAATAAGATCCCTGCTGACTGTTTCAGCACAACTACAGAAGAAAAAAAAGAGAGAACAAGGAAAAGTATCTCTTGCAGGTTTTTTATATTTGCTAGAGTTGAGCCACAACTGGCCCTGGGCTTACTTCATTTGTTTTTAATTCATGCCTACATCCTGAAAATCCAATTTAAATTTCAGATGGTAGTATAAACTTAAACTTGTTCATGCAGAAAGCAACCAAAAATCCAAACAAGTGAAAATTAAAAAAAACCCTCTCAATTAACACTGGACAAATTTTGAGCCAGATGTTTCATAAAAGATTTGGATTTTGTTTCAGTTATTTCATATAACTCAAAATATTTTTTTTTCTTTCCACATAGGGAAGTTGATTTAACCAAATCACTTTTTCCAGGGTGTAACACTTCTTAATTCTACTTGATTCTCTGGACCTGCTGATACACACTACTAACCTCAGACCTTAGAAGGTGCCTCTAGGTTCACTCACAGCAGTATTATGTTCTATAAATAGTCCCTGAACACTTGCAAAACATCTTAAAAAGTTTTTGGTGGATTTAAAAATAAATATGGAATAAAGTTTTGATTAAATGTACTTTCAATTATTTGTTTTCCTTAAATATATTTCAATATTGTATATCATATCCTTCTTATAAAATCATTCTAAAGAAACTCTTCTGTTAAAAGTGATAAACAGTCAAAAGACAGTGGCAGGGAAATGATGCAAATTAACTCTGTTCACAGATCAGTTAGAAGTTCTGAACTTTTTTTTCAGATAATCAGTCTTCTGCAAACAAAAGTTCACTCAGTTATACCTATGTAGCAAATTCAATATTTGGCATTAAATTTTTGCATTTATTAATTACAAAGAGAAAAAATGTACAGCAAGTCAATGCATGTAATGCAATGCAGGTATACGCAGTAGCTGCAAATTCAAGTCAAGCAAAAGCCCACCCCATATTTGATGGGATAGCTATGCATTCTCAGTCTGTGTTTTATTCCTTTCATATTTTCTAACATGAAGTACTATTAATGACTACAAATACCAGCTTTGTCGTTAGACAAGTGTCCCATCAATATTTTCTATCCATCAATATTTTGTAAACACTTACTGGGGAAATGCCTTTTCAGCAAAAGCAGAGATTTTCAGACAGAAGCAACACCTATCTGGTCTGGACCATTTTCCTTTAATGAATTCTTGTTAACAGAGATGTCTCATCAACAGGAATAGTTGAGAAATGTTAATTTAGAGCATTAGATAAAAAAAAAGGCTCAAGGTGTTAACTAGAAGGTAGGTTTAGGCAAGGATCAGAACTACTAGGTATTATTTCTTCTTATTGAATTTTCCTGGGAATATTTACAATTGTCTCCTCTCTGTCATTACTTTCAGGCATATACAGTTAATTTAAAAAAGAAAAAACAAACAAACAAACCAAAATTCAGCAACGTAGCACTACCAACACCACTACATCACCCACTCTTTGCTTAGGGACAGATTCTTTGCTTTTATTTTCATTAGGGCCCCTTCCATTGACATTACAGTCCAAATTTGGAGGCCAGGCCTGAAAACCACCCATAAGCAAACTTCTACCAGTCTCAGTGCAGCAGTTATCTCACAACGCTCCCAGGAGCGCGCCAGCTGCAATCGCACTGGTGTCCACCACTGCCTTTCCCCCACTACTCAGCACTGCCCAGCCTAACCTGAGTTACTGGTTTCAAAAAGGCATAAACTCTAACCTCAGTCACTACAAAAGCAGCAGAGGCATACGCACACGTGAATGCTTATTATAAAAGACAAAGAGCAGAGTTGAACAGCGTAAGGTGAGGCCAGACTGGATGACATGGTTCAGTGAGACGTCATATCTGTGATGTTTGTTGATAGATACTACTGAGATTATCTAATAATTTTGGTACTTAATACATTAGACTAGCATTGTGTGTTACTATGCTACTGCTCATCACTAAAGCATAAGACATGACACAAATGTGGAACACGTGGCACAGGGTATGGATGAGGAAGAAGAGGCCTCATGGGATCGGTATGATAAAAGCTGTCAGAGTACAGCTCAAGTCCTTTAAGATGTTTGTTGGGCAAGAAGCAAAGGTTTGTCTGTTAAGTGATGTTCTTGAAAAAATAAACCATCTGTGCATCTGCTTAGGGTACACTAGAAAACTTGTTAGTAGTGTTCCATCACTAGAAGATTCCCTAGAAAGACCATAAGAAAGCAATGCAGTTGTAACATTGAAACACGATGAACAAGTCACTTTAGAAGTATAACCTCCCCACCACCACCACTTTACACAACGTATCTTTAGAGCACTGAAATTACCATCACAAAAAAAACACTGAGGTCAACTAGATAAGCAATATTTTAAAAGATTTACCATCTCCTGTGCTGATGAGAGAATAGTGGCTTTAAGACAGTACTCTTTTTTTCCAATAAGCAGAAGAGACACGAACCTTTATAGTTATAAAAATAAACCCAGGGACTCTGTGCTGGGCTCTTCACTTGTGCAAGAAGGTTGTTCCCAGCTGTTCATAACAGAAATATTAGCATTATCCTCACACACATTTAAGTCTGACACTGACAGACAGGATGGTAGCTTGAGAAACAGCCAGTAATTTCCACAGCTATTTCTACATTTTCCATATTCAAACCAGTTTACTCATACCCAGTTATAACTTTATTTTGTTAGATTTTAAACAAATGCAGTAAACTTACATATGCATAGATGCATGCACACCATGCCAGTTTATTATAAACAACCCTTGCCTTTCCGTTGAGAGGGAAAAGCTCATACAAAAGAGAAGAAAATGACCAAACAGAATAGGACAAAGTTAAAAACCTTTAAGTTCAAATATTTTAGCAGCATGAATATTCTTCAACTAAACCTAAAGCTAAAACATAACGTACTTAAAGTAGAAGCACACAAAGTATTAAGGGGAACACAATTTTGTGTACTGTACTAATAACCATCACTACATTAGCGCAATAAGTGTTGTCTTACTTAGCTTCCATTCCTTAATAAGCGATTTGTCCAACCTACCATCAACAGACCATAGTGGTACGGCACAGTACATCAATATTTATGTTTCTAAATATTTTCTTTCACTGAATGTAGTCCCTATTTTTACATCAAGGCAATTTGAAGATAACATCTTCAGTATAAACGTCCATTAAAAAAATAAACTAGCAATGATGCAACGTTTCAGACAAAAAAAAAGTCAGTTTCCAAACATTATCTCACTCTGCTATACTTGCATATACAAGGATTTGGGATTTTCTTGCCTCAGTGTTACTCCTATATTTTAAAACGTTTCAATAGTTTGGATCATAAAGCCTATTTTTCTCTTACCAAGATATGCAATTCCTTCCTCAAAAACCTGAAAGGATATTAATTTTGTCAGAGCCCTTGAGTCACTAATTCCTTTGCTTATGCTTAAAAGGGCAAAAGAACTGATCTGGTGAGGAAAAGACAAAGACCAAAAAAGCCACACCTAACAGAGCACAGAGACTGTACTGTTCCCAGGCTACACACAGCAACAAATTACTCTCTCAAAAGAAGAATACAGGTCTTACATGAAGTGGAACAATTAATTTCACGCTTGTCAGCCCAGTCTCAATAGTGTGTTGATTTGAATCAGATATTTGTGGTGCATTACTGCATGCAGCGGACAGTCTTGATGCCTCCTGAGCAGACATACTGCAATGATGACTATCATTGTAAACCAATCCATCAATAAGAGTAATTACAGTATTGATCAAAATGGCTCATTGTTTTGTATCAGAATCAATTCTCAGGAGTTGCCAGAAACAGAAATATCTAATGGACTATTCCATCACTGCAGCAACTGAAACAGCTAATATTCTGGAAAGCTCTTAATAATTACTCATTGACTCTAGATTTCTGCTTCAGTGGTTAACTATACCCTGCTTACCGTTGCTTGAAAGTCAGTCTTATTTCAACCACTAAGATTCCAATGCAAATTTATAAAGTGCTAACATCTGCAAAAAAATTCAAAAACACCTTATATAATTTCACTGTGTTCTGCTAATCAGAGAATCTAATTATATTTCTTATTACATTGTTTCTGGGTGAGAAACTGCATTCTGGATGCCGACAGCTCATTTTACAGTGGCTGCTCTTACAGTACTCTACAACAGGCAGGGTGGAATGCATTATCGCTCAGACTGTAAACAACAGAAAGCATAATACCATTAATGGGATATTTTTGTGTAAGTGTCATTCACTGAATTACAGATGGCATTGAGATAGCATCAGCTCTTAATGCTGCACTATAAACCCTAGAAGATATCTTCATAACATGTTCCTGTTTCATTTCAGATTTGTCTGTTTTAAACTGTCCTACTAGTGAACTGCATGTAATTAAAACTATATTAAAATACATTTGCATGCTGATATAATCTTAAATTGCCAATAAAAACATATTTAAATTAATAAACTGGCACATTACACAGGCACTGCAAGAGACAGTATTACACCATTTCTAATAAAAAACGTTCATATAACACATCAGCATTATCATCAATTGGAAATCACTAATATTTCCTCTGATGTTTGCTGAAGTAGCATTAATTATGCTCCCTTTCTTTTGGTATTCATGTACCATCAATGTAATTAATTTGGAGTTTACTGAAGTGTGAAATGTTCTGCCTGATAATAGATTTCCCAGAACCTCATACAGCAGTCAACCTTAAGCATTCCAGTTTTGCTATGGCTAAACATAGAGGTTGAGTTCAATACCACAGTATCCTCAACAGTAAAGCAGCAGCACAGGAAATAACAGCAATCTGGAAGCCTTTCTTAAAAATATTTTGCTGATAAGGTTAGCATAAATATTTAGGTATTATCTCAATAGATGAAAAGGTAAGCTGAAGCATGGAAAGGCACCAACGCAAAGAGCGTGGCTGAGTTCTGACTGCAGGGTGAAAAGAACTAGAATTGCTTCAATTTAGTTTTAATTGCTTAGAGTATCTTTTAGAAATCATTGAAGGTCTTAGGACTGTACTTAATAACATGGAACATTTTGAAGCAAGGATGCTTAGGGCAAAATAAATGAAATTTTGCAAAGTAAGAACAACAAGGAACAATTATTATATTAAATAACAGCCCCCATTTAATCTATCATTGATGGTAATGAGGAAACTCCATAAGCTTATATAGGACTTGTTTCACACCCCGCTGAAGTCGAGAGGAATTTTCTTTTATACCCCTTGTGTTTAGGATCAGGCCTTATAACACAGTGCTCTCCATAAATACCAACACAGTGAGAACATAAAATATTTTAAGTACTTAGATATATAAACATTTTTCTCTGTATTGTTCTATTTATACACCCTAAGTTGTGTTCCACTTAATTCCACATTGCTAACATCGCCGTGGTTTTTTTTCCTCAAAGGAGTTATATTTCCACCCTAATGATATCATCATCAGAAAGTTAATCTATGCTCATCCAAGATGCTTTAATCATTTCCTGCATCTAACAGCTGGCAAAGTCTGTCAAATGCAATATTAAAAAAGCCTAAGAGTCTTAGTGCATGAGCCACCTGACACTACTAAACTTTACAAAACTGTGACAGTAATCAGGGAAGAACTACAATAGTTCAGATACTACCAAACCACTTCTGATAAATACTGACCTTTTAATATGTACCAGCATATTTTTTTAACACTACAATCACAAGGATGAATGACCAGCAGTTTGTACCGTTCCCATTCGTCTTGCTTCCTTCAGAAAAAGAAAGCTCGGGAAAAGCTTCTCCAAATAGAATGCCTAAAATTTACAAAACTAAGATTAAAAAACATCCCTCAGAAACCCAGAATACAAAACCAGACAAAAGAGATGGCACATCTTCTTTGGAGAATGGGTATTTTCCTTCCACACTTCCCATACACACATATTTACTCTGTGCTAAGGCTGCAGAGTGTGGCTTAGTGTAGCAGGACCAGCTTTTACAAGCCCAGATTCCAGATACAGGAATAAAAATAGCCTAAACAAAAATGTTTATTCTGCAAATGCAGGTAAAATTTTATGACAGTATGGTTTCAAAATATGACAATAAAGAGTGTTTGTGAGATAGCTATAAATTATCGGACACTTAGGACCTACAGGGAAACTCCCACAAAGGCAGGTCTTCTCTAAACCGAATGAACGCACTGCACTCAGGATATACGTCCTTATGCCTTTATAATTTATACTTTTAATTCATCATAGTATTATCTTTTTTAAAAACCTTCCTTGAGCAAAAGCTATGCACAGCTGGTGAATGAATGTCATAAAATCCCTGTCCTCTGAAAATAGCTGACAGAAAAAGTTAATGATGCCTGAAGTGTCTGTGTGCCACCGTTAACACAGAATTAGCCCATTCTATTTCAACAAATCATGCTTAAAAAAAAAAAGTAATTTTAAAGTGCCAGTAAGACATTGTTTGCTTGCTATGCTGTAGGAAAAAAAAATGTACAACTTCCCTGCATTGTTTATATCACTATCATTTAAAACTACATGTTAACAAACATCATAAAAATGCTGACAGTGATATTTATTATTGATAAAGACAGATAATGTTATTAAGCAAGGAGATATACTTTTAGTAATTTGCAATTATCATAGGAGTTTGCCATGATTATAAGCCATCTTCACTAAAAAGCAGCAAATGAATTCAGTTTGTTTCAATAGATTTGAAGCATCTCTTTCTGCCACAGCATTTCCAGTTTCTGCTCATTTCAACGGGCCAGAATTCTTTGTAGGTAATTATTGCTTAGAGACAATTTCATAATGTTGCTGCCTTCCACCAGACTGCATTTTGCTAGAGACAGCTTAGACCATGGCTTGCAAGCAGGTCATAAGCCACCTATTTACATTTTCCTACCTGAACATTTTACCATGATAGCAATCCAAAGCAACAGAGACTACAGAGCTCCATGAGGTCTCCTATAACACATCAAAGTGTATGTTCTGAGAAGCTCCCACCTAGAGCCTATGCAAAGCTATGCAGAATTTGTGACAGACAACCAGAAAAACATTTAAGAATTCTTAGAATTTTTGGGCAGATTATTATTCCAATTGTCTTGGTTCTACAGAATTCATATTATACATTCAGTTTCATATTACTGCTTCAGACAAACCAGACATGGTTTAATAACTACAATTATATCTTCCCACAACATTTTGTTGATTTAACCTTTGTTTAATTACACAGTTCCAGGAGAGGCATGCACACTCATGCTATCTGCTGATGTGGATTTAATGTTGACTAAACAGCAGCTTCTTACACACAGAAGAAAATCCACATCACTCTATGAAAGAAGTTGGTAGAAACTGCTTGCTTCCTTGAGGCTCGAAACATACAACAAAATTCTCATATAATAAACACATTGTGTTCTTATAGCAAGAGAGCATGTCTGACACGTCTCTGCTCAGCCACAGCATAAGCAACCTTCAAAACTAAGAAACTTGCCGGCACTACAACTGCAAGCACTGTAGGACCTGACGGTCCTTTTTGAAAACAAGAACACAACTAATCTGTTGTAAAATGGGCATAAAATATCACTTATATAAGAACTAAGCTGTGGTAAAGGGTTAAACACTTGGCGTAGCTGGTATGACACCACCATATCTGAGTAAGAATATCTTCCCTGGTCTTGTTTCATATGTCCAGGTATATCAGACTGTGACAAAGAGGCAAGAGAGAGATTGAGTGAGTGACCAATACCTCCAAGAAACCACTAAAGAAAGAAAAAATTGAATATTAAAAATATAATTTATTATTCAAACATACCCAAATGCTAAAATGCAAACCACCAGCATTTTTCAGTATATTGAAGTCATCAAAATATACTATATATAAACAACAGATACGTGTTTTTCAGAAAACCTTAATTATTGCAACTAGCTTTCTCTCCATGAAAAAGGGTGAGATCAAAGGCATAGCAGCATGCTCTGTGTGTAAACACATACTAGATTGTTGGTACATACACAGAAACCTACTTATAGTTGTATTTGAAATACAAACCACTGTTTTAGCTCTCAACTACCTGCAAGAGCTGAGGGTGCACACACAATTAGCCAAATACTGGAACTAGTGTTAAGTTCTGTAGCCTCTTACATCCCTTCCAGTCTGGTTAACACACTTTTGGCAGACTTACCATAGATTTTAATATGTACATATATTTTTTTAAAAGTATATTTATACTAAGGAGTGCAAAGCAAATAACATTGTTAAGAATACTTGTTCTTTGAGGATTCTTGCTTCATGTGCGTGGACCAAGGCTTGTTGACAAAACCTGCTGAATGTAGTAGATATGCAGATTTTATTCCCTCCTCCATATGAAAATTAACTAGAAGCAGGTGCAGTTGTCAGATATTTTTCAGAGCTACAAAAGACTAAATATTAAAAGTTTTTATGCAGAAAAGTGATCAAGTTGTACAATATTTCATTATGCCCTGAGATTTGTTAAATACCATCTTCTAGATTCCCCCGTTTCACTTTATCCTTGTAGAAACCTCTCCCTTTTTGCAGATGACATATAAAACTACAAGAGAAACATCTTTTTCTGAGCCAAGAAAGAGTGGCAAGGATTGCCTTTGGTTTTTTAAAACAAGGATTACTATAAAACACACATTTTTCTTTTTCTTAAACTGCCTGCTGGGATTATCTTTTTTCCTCATCAGTCAAGCATCTAGTAAAGATGACAGGTTCAAATCACACAATTTCACTGGAACTACTGAAGTATGCATAATGTTTGGGCAGATCTGCCCATTCTATTAATTACTCTCCAGTTAAGGCAGCTGTTTATGTTTATGAATAACGGGGTTACAAAATCCAATCTAAGCAGAAAGATTCTGAAAAATAAGTTAGCTTATCTATGAGCAACTCATGATGCAAACCCATTACTCCATTTCTAAATGGCAATACAATTTCAATTTGGAAGTTTCAGCTCTTTAGTGTACCAGCAATTTCAAAGCTATTTCTACCTTTTCTTTCCAAGTTATATAACCTTTCACTACTGTTTACAGTGCAATAGCAGTTTCAGAATGGACCAGCTTTTAATGCAAGCATTAAAATGTCTTTTAATGCAAATATAAACCTGTGAATCTAAGCAAAAGTGCAGAATTATTGTTTTGCACTAAATGGCAACATACTTTTCTTCTCCAATTGTTCTCAAATGTCTCAGCATTTTGAAATTCATTAAAAAATACACAGTAGCAAACCCATTGAAGCTAAAATCGAAAATGCCTAAAAGTTTACAGTGCAAAACTTTCATCATCTTCACTCATTTTCTTACCACAATCAGTACAAAAATTTTAGAATTCAGGGTAGCAATAATTTCTACTCAACCAGTTGTAGCCTCATATTCCATATTAGCATTAATGGCTTTTTTATGAAACTTGTGAAAATTCTTTGGAACAAAACAGGTTACTCTCCAAAGTTAGCCACAACAACATGAGAAATCTCTGTCCATCAAGACCTTGTCCTTTACCATGGTGTTCCCAGTTTCCTGTTTTGTGAAAAGGAGACACACACAAGGAACCTGTAGTTCCCTGGAATTCAGAGTTCACCGATATCTGCAGTCCCACTTCCTTTGAGTTACAACAGTAAAAATCAGAGTCTTCAGTAGAAATAGCTTGTAGCATTTAACTGCTCTGCTTTTTATCCCTACAGCCACATGAAGTCTTTGCAATTTTTAGTTTGAGGGAAGCAAAAATCTTAATTTAGAATATATACTGTGACTACTTATGTTAATATCTTATACTTTCCCCTATATGACACTACAATAAACAAATAATCTACTTAATTTTGTGAAATAATTTCCAATGCTCATTTTCAGGGCACCATAATTTATCTGAAGAAATTCAAGGGTTAGAGGCTGACATATCTTGTGTTAAAACTGTTGTAAATGGGAAGAAATTAAAAAAAAATAATAAAGAACATTCCATTTGTCTTGCTAGCATGCACATGCCACACGAAATATTTCTTGCTATATATGTGTTGAAGCAGCAATGTTTGAAAGGAAAGAAATTATTCGTTCTCTAAGTAAGACACTGTCTGCAATACTATTTGCAGACACGAGATTGACAATTCCATGCTTCCAGAAAGCTATAAGGCTTGTCTAAATGCCTAATTAGACATGCAAGCACACTATTTAAGGCATTTTAGTTGGTAAACTACTAAACTAATAGTAATTAAAATAACATGCTTAAGGTAAACACTAACAGGAACAGTTAACAAGTGTCATTTATGTACCTGGTGCTATACTCTGGAAGTACAAGTCTTATTCATCTTCTATACAAAAATCAGCTATGTGGAAGAGAAAACTAAAAACTGCTCACAGTGACACATAAGACAAGGCTCTACAATGTATTTAATTGTGATTTGTATGGATGTCTGCTAATCGGACAAGGAAGAGACAGAATTAGACTAATTCAGGACTAAATTTAGCCTTAATCTGACACAAATACACTTTTTTCCAACATCAGTAAGTATAGGAAATGGCCAACGTAGGCACCTATAAGCATCGCGCTGCGAACTGCAGCATACCATGCATGACAGCAAAGCTTTGCCTGCAAATTATTTTTTCTCCTTCTATACCCGGAGCATTATGTTAAATAAGCTGTTCCATTGCGCTTACTATAAGAAGTGTCTCCAATTCCAGTTTTTACCACGTATGTCACTATGAAGCACACATAAATGCAGATTAACTCAGCCAGTTCAAAGAATCTTGCTGCTTCTGAAGACACATAACAGTTTTGTTTATTGTCATCCTCTTATCTTCGGACTCTTCTCAACCATGTCGCCAAGATACAGTCTCATGTTATCTCAGCCACTAATAATTTCTCATTTACCCATCTGACAAGTAATAAGTTCATTTGTAAGCTTTAGGACAGTAAGCCTGAGAAGCTAAACTCATGAATATCTAATCCACTTTAAACTTTGTTTCATGTTGGTGAGACAGCTGGTGTGCTGGGACCACCGCTTATTAGACTCATCACAACTACTCACTCTTCCCTAGAGCACCCGTGCTGCTGCAGTATCCAGCTGCTCTCATGTTATATTTAGACTGCAGACTTCTGGGGCTAGAATTGTCTTTTCGTTGCCCATATATAATAACTATACACAACTGAACTCTGAGGTGCTCTAAAACAAACATGTTAAAATAATTCAATAAAACATATACAGCATGACAAGTTTATCATTCTCATTCTATCTCGGATTTGTTGCCAGTGTTGTTATTGATATTACGGAAGTTACACAAACAATAGAGTTCTCAGTTCAGTGGCCAAATAAATTACTTCAGCTTGGGTCAAGATGAGTTATCCCCTTCTTGTCCTTTCATTTTGAAAAGGAAATACAGATGTCAATTCTGAAACAGAAGTGGAATTTGGAGACACAGTTTGAAGGTTGAATTTTTACTTTTCCAAAACATTCTGAAACTGCAAGAATTAAACGCTTTGCATTTTTAGGACACCATCCCACTACTGAATTACCTCCTAGATACAAAGAGGAAACAAAATCTAACTCTGTGTAGGAGGAAAAGACAGCAACCTCTATGTTTAGTTTGCCTAAATAAAAAAAATCTTGTGATCTTTCCTATTAGAACTGCTACTGTTTGCTGCAAAAGCTGTTGATATTCTCCAAGGACAAGAAAACAGGCTACAGCGTTGTGCTAGTTGTCACTGATACACTACGTGTTAGTAATACGGGAAGAGCTTCTCCTTTCTCTTGCTTGGATTTGTCAGAAGCATTTTACTTTGTCATCTTGTCAAAGTTAACACTGGAAGATGAAAACTGTAGATTTCTTAGGTAGTGGCTACTAAGATCACTACCAGCAGCAACAGCACTACCACAAAGGGGCTGGAAACGCTCAGGAGGGACCAGGGCAGCTGCAAGAAGGGCAGACAGAGACCCAAGACTAGAGTTGCCCAGTAGAAGCAGCACAGGACCACAGTACCTCAGTGCCTCAGGTGGCATCCCTGTCCATCTGTTCTTCTAGGCTAATCATCTTCTCAAGCCACACGCCCCTACCATCAGTCCTAAAGGTTACCTCCTCACAACCGAAGTACCCATTTAGATCCATCCATCACAAAGGATGTTTACAACTGGAAACACAAGAATCTGTTTGAGGCTTTATTTTTAAAAAT
The DNA here is from genome assembly GCF_013368605.1 of Nyctibius grandis. Taxonomy (NCBI): domain Eukaryota; kingdom Metazoa; phylum Chordata; class Aves; order Nyctibiiformes; family Nyctibiidae; genus Nyctibius; species Nyctibius grandis. Next base: position 20,123,584 of record NC_090667.1, on the reverse strand, counting down.
GAGCAAATAAAAACCCTCAGGGAAACAGCAAATGAACAAGCTACACTAAAAAAAATAAAAAAAAAACAAACCAAAACCCAACAATTTAGCTGACAAACTCAAGCACTTGTAAACTAAGAGAAGCTTGATTTACAGTTGCAAAAACATTTGAGCTTAACTCTGCTTGTCTGTTTCTTCATAAAATCACAGCGACTTTCAGTGCACAGGATAGTCTCAATCTCACAAACTAAGGTTTCAAATGTGCAATTTTGCAACTGGAATGATGCTTTCTATGCAAAATTATTATATTTAATTGCTATTTTTTTTTTCTATTCAGTTCTAATGTTTCCCATCAAGGAAACATTTCTATGGATGCAGCAACATTTTATAAATCCAGATGTAGACCTGATTCATTAACAGAACCTCAGAAAACCAGACACTAATTCCAACAGCTGAAAATTACTGTGAATAAAAGCAAAAGCTGCATCTGATGAACTCCTATAAACCTCTTAAGAAAATACACCCCTAAAAAGACTTGCCTTTGCATCTTTGGTTTGAAAAAGAAATGCTTACTGTTTTGACTCTACCCACTGAGACCATCTTCCACGATTTAACATGACTTTCACAGAAAGAACTTTCTATAACCTGTATGAAGTAAATGGGTTGAATCTTCAATGTCAAAAGACAACGTGCACAACTAATCTGAGAACGTAAAGATGACTAAATAGTGGCTTTGTGCTATTCAAATCCAACGCTCAACATGCAAACTGACAGTGACCTACTTTCTGGATGCTCTCTCCCAGTTCTGTGAAACAGCTCTGTTCTGGTAGAACTGCAGAAAACGCAACTTTAAAATTTTACACTTGTACGGCAGCACAGGAAACGTCAACGAAGTTACTTTGGCAAGTTTTGATGCTCTCAAGATACTTTTGTAAAAAAACTAGACATTTACACATTTCCACCCCACTGTCAAACTGAATCAGCTACAGCGATTTTATTATTTAAACTAAAGCAAAAATCTCAGTGTTAATGAGATATATTTGGGAACTTTGGGTCAAACCCTATGATGGTTAACACAGTGAAAAGATATGAAACATCACAAAGCGCTTGAGGGGAGTTCCTCACAACATTAAATTTTTAGCCTGGCAGAATAATACTCATTATAAGATCCCACAGATGAAAACTAATGTACTGTGAATGTTATACTGCTTCATTATAATTCAAATGACTTTTTCTTCCTTCTTACATTTTCTTTGTCTGATATACTACAATACCTCTGCTCCTTTTATAAAGCATAGGAATAGTGTCAATGTTCATCAAATAATATATTAAATAAGTAATATTCAACAACTACATATGGCTGAATATTATTGAACTATGTTATGCTACAAAATTGTCATTTCATATCAAAATATGACATATAGTAAGGCAAAGAGGCAAGTGTTCTTTTAAGGGGAAGAAAAAAATCAAACCTTTTGTATTAGTCATGCACTGTTTTCAAAATTGATTTTTATGAAAAGCATTCAAAGATGCTCTCCAACTTTTAACACTTATTTTCAAATCCTCAATATAAGCACATTCAGTACATTAAGGCATACCCCAGCTTTTTGTAAGCCACTGGTAAAAATTAGCCCACTACCCACTCCATTCTACACAGATTCAGAGACCATTGTACTGGACCAAGCACTTCTGGATATCTGATAGTTACTCAGCACCTTCCTTATTTTCACAGTAGAAGTCAGTTTTGCTGCTGTTCAGAAAAAAAGACATTTTAAGTATTGGTGTCTTTTCTCTCTTGAGACCTTAGTCTTCAATGTAGGCTGCAGTCTATCACAAAAATATTAACCTAATTACTATAACCATACAATTAGGCTGACAAACTATTTTCCTATGCTAATTTGCACAACCTCAACAGTTCACTCCCAGTCTCTTGACTTTTTATGTGAAGAATGTAAAAGCTACTGAGTTTCTTCCAGTGCTACTGAAAACAAAAGTGTTTCATTATGGGCAAAATCATTTCTGTATCACACCATGGAATGTCTATTTTCTTCAATCTCTTAACTTAAAATCCTTGCTGCTCTATTGCTCCCCACTTCAGCACGCTTACTGGAAGCTCTGGGATTTTCTATATAAAAGTAATGTCTTTCATACCTCTTCAACTGTATACAGTTAAATTTTTCCCTTGCTTTTCAGGAAGTGTTTTTGAGCCATAAATATAAAATAAATTTACAAAGGAAACAAAATATAATTTATTCCACAACTACGTGTTTGTTTTCACAGAGATTTTTTTTTTTAAGTAGGTCAAAACCTTTTAGAAGAGTACTGACAACTCAATTTTCTTCCATCCTTAGAGTCCCTGTGTGTGCTGTTCCATCAAAGTCCCAGGCTACCCATAAAAATTTGCCTGGTCAAGACAGGACCTGGCCTGACTCTTGGTCAGTAGTACAAGATCCAGCACTTTAAAATAATTTTCACTGCTTCCTCAAAGAGCCTGCGGAGGACAAGAGACTTGCAGTTCAGCACTCCCCTTGTGCACTCTGAGTTTGCCTCTAAATTCAAGCCTCTCCAACCAACACTCTTCACCCAGCGATTCATACCCGCATCATTTCCTTGTCAAGGGTCAGTGTTTACTGCTGTGATGGGCAGTGTTGCTTTGAGTAGGCTGGCTCGCAGGCTGTGTGCAATGTTCATTTTCAAAAAGAACAACCGAGCCTGGTGTAACTTGCTAAGAGCTGGAAGAAAGACTGGGGAGGTGAAGGGAGATTGCTCCTTTTTAGAAAGCTGTGGGGTAAGCAGCTCAAGAGGTAGTGAGTGGTGGAGTGGAGGCATGAGATGGTCTCAGCAAAGAGCTGGTGGTCCCCAGCTTAAGCAGAGACACTGCTGAGAGGAAGCCACACTTCTCTAGTTTATCAATCCTTTAGTGAAACTCATAAGGGGAAGATTAAGCCATCAGAATACATCAGAGTCCCATCATAACAATCCATACAAAAGTATTAAGAACGTCTTGGTGATTGCAGAGGACATATGACCGACTTGGGAAGGTCAGTGTTATCGGGAGTTGGGAGGTCAAAGAGTCTTTAGAGGCAGCTGATGCCCCTGTTCTGGCTCACATATGTGTTTAGGGGAGGAATGTTTACCTCAGATCACTGGACCAAAATCAGGGGTAGGACACGCAACACAGAGGAAAGGCACTCTGCCAAGGAAGCACCGGGACTGGAACAGCAAAAGCAGCTAAAGAGTGGGTGGCTGTGCGGGAATCATCTAGGAGAAGGAGCTGGAGAAGCCCAGGGCAGAGGAAAGCAGAGAGGACTGAAGAGAGCAGCGGGATGAGGCAGCGCCAATGCCACCCAAAACCCTCAGCAGCTGCGTGCCCTGTCTCTCGCAGACTGCATATACCTGGACCACCTCCCCCTGATGTATCCGTAACACCTACTTCCCACAGCTAACTAGAAATGCACTAGCCCTTAAAGAAAAAAAAGGGCATGGTCTGTGCCTTTTAGTTAACGGTTCTCTGGCTGCATGGGACAGAAAAACGACACGTAGAGAAAAAGTTTAAGATTCAATGCCTTGGTGCCAAATGTCCAGGGGAACAAGTTCCATCAGCCTGACAGCACTCACGCCGGCGGGCTGCTTTAACGCGTACGTCGCTACAGCTTAGTCTGAAACAAGCAGCGAATGTGCACTTCTGAAAGTATCATCTTCTACTTAATAAAACTCCTTTTCTCAGAACTTCACTTTCCTGCAAATGCTTGAAAATTGCTTTGTTCTGGTGGAAATGCCTGCTAGTGACACACAGTCCTTTAAAATATGCTGACCACGTCATGAACTTCATTTGCATATTAATAGATCTCTCTCTCTCTCTCGGGATTAATTGCCTTCCCAATAGAATCACACAATCCCATTTATGCAGGTTTATTCTGGCTCTGTGATGGGGGTGGGGATGGGCAGTTCCTTGACGGCAATTCTATTGTTTCAGAATTTGGGATTTCTCAGCACTTACTTTTTTATGTTCTTAAACACTTTTCGGTAATCATGGGCAGTGTGAAAGAGAGATGGACCTTTTAAACCAAGTTTATCCCATTCAACACTGGTTTGTATTCTGAAATTATTCAATTTATGATTTTTAAAGAGGATGGCAAATCATTTAATTATAGAATTCTACAGAGTGGATAAATTGCACGTTAAAAAGTAATTGATACACATTATTATAAATGTAAAAACTAGAAGTTTGAGTACAGTGATAATCTAGAACTCCTTACTTTGCAAAAAGAGAAGTCTATTGAGACAATACGATGGCAGGTTATTCTCTCACACAGGCTATTTCTCAACTAACATGCTCAATGGGGCCACACATTTGTAGTCTCTCCTATAGTCAGTCAGGAGGACATTTTAAAGTACCCTCACAATATACTGGGACTGAAGTTATCTAAATATGCCAGGATTCTCGTACAAATGAATTTTATTGCAACCATGGAACTCACAGCTTAAACTAAGAAAACATCTAGTGAAGACAGTGTTCACATGACAAGAGCTCATTAGCGAATATGACAGAGGCTACAGAGAATTTCTAAGATATTGCAGTGACTTGCAATACAAGAGCCAACTTGGCAGATTTCAAATAATCTCTCCAAGTGATAACCTATTTACTTTTCCCCTAAAAGGGATATATAAGGTGATGGGGATAGACTAGAGACCTACTTCAAATTAGACACTAAAATATTTTCTACCTGAATTATTGTAATAACCTTGCATTTACTACAAACTTCTTGGGAAAATATGTATTTATCTCAGTTCACAATCTTTTTCCCCCAAAGTATTTTCCCCACTCACTCCTCTGGTTCATCCTTTCTGTAAATAGATTCAATACAAGTTGAAACACAGCTTCACACAACTGGGAATACAGTGTCTTTAATGACATTCATCTCAGTGCTTTTTGGGCCCAAGGATATGCAGATAATAATAGCAGAAAGTAGTTTTAAAAAAAACATCACCACTGTAATGACCATATCTTTTTCTTGCACTACTGCTGTTCCAAAGCCTCTGCCTCTGCTAAGCATTTGTGCTGGGCCATTTCAGAGGAAGTAAATAATCATCATAAAATTCTCTGCTTTTGCTGTTCTGAAGTTATCAATGAACAACTTTGATAAGACTTCACAACAAAAACCTCAGATTTTAATCAGCTAATAATGAAAGCCCAGTTGCAGTGCACTTTGTATTTATCTTCAATAGAAGAAGGGATAAAAAAAATATTTAAAGGGATAAAAATATTTAAGGGGATAAGGAGAAATACGCATACAAAGAGAACATTACTCAAGATTCTAACTTAACTCCAGCATCACCCACACAAAACTCTACAGCACTTAACATTTAGCCTAAGGGTGTCCTACATGGATTAAGGGCTAAAGACACCCTCCCAACATCTCAGGAAAAGAATGCTTATTTTTCCCATATGGGAAAAATCAGGTCAAGTCAGGTACCTTAAATATAATCCTCTTTGCGAGCAAAGAAGGTGTAAAATCCTTTCTTTGAACACAGAGTCAACCAAGAGAAATCATTACCCTTGTTGACCACTCCTTTATACTTTCTCCAAGCACAAGACAGAATGTCTTCTAAGCTTTCTTTCAGAACATGCCATCTCACCTCCTCTAACATGCCAAGGTCGCAAACATTCTTCTCAAAAACACCAGCCAGTGAAGCTCTGCACTCACAATTTAACTCTGGAGTCCAGGGACCGTGTGCCTCAGCATCTTGCCTCCAACTACTCCTTGCCATTAGCCTGAACCATCTCAGCAAGACCCTATGGCAACAGATAGGCTTACAAACTGAACCTTGCTCAGTGTTAACTACAGCAACTTGAAATAGGCGAGATGTTGCTAACGTGATTTGATAGGATATAAACATCTAGACTTGAAAGCTGGACATTTTCAGGGCATTCACACCACCCCAGGTCTGACTCTTATAGTTAACTGGGATCTGTGAGTTCCTAAGAAGGATACAAGGCTCATTTTCTCACCAAGCACCTGCAGAGGACTGATCCAGGATTCCAGAAGGATTTTTTTCCTGCTCCATATTCATAGAAGCATAGCATTTGATAGACTATTTTTCCTGCCCATTACACTCTGTATCAATTGGCATTGCTTCCATGCTTTGTAGGATGTCTCAGGGTTATTATACAGAAGGAATCTAGAAGTGATTTTATAGTTTTAAAGTAACTTTTAAAATATGCCTGAAATAAAAGAGCAGAATTTATGTGGTCAAAAGGTGTGAAATTTTACACAATACGAATTTTATGACCTCTAGACTTTCCATGGATTAATTATCTCGTTTCTCTTCATAATTGCAATAGGAAGATTTTCAGTCTGATTCAGGTCACATTTTTCAAATATCTGTTTTAAGAGAATTTTTAAAAAGCTACTTTCTACCCCAAACAAATTTTATAAAAAGGAATGAATTGAGCACAAGTTATATAACCAGATGGTTTGGGAACTTTTACATCACACTGAGAGCACATTTTTGCTAACATATCTATATTGCTATTGAAAGTTTCTGTACTGTGATCAAACCTGATCATCAGGACAGATGCATCTGTGCCTTATTTCTAAATTGGTCCAATTGCATCTGATTTCACTGATGGGAGGAGCCTGGACGTGGTCCAGTCAGCCTGGCTGAAAGTGGACTGTGTGCTCACACCTGATCATGAAGATTAAAATGAAGATAATTGTTAAAGAAAATATTTGGCAAAAGCAGCATATCCTATTGTGAAGCACTGCTTCATTATGTGTGAGACTCAATGTAAAATGCTCTGGACCCACTTTTGACATTTTAGCCCTGGAAATGAATTTTAATATACTGATGAATCTCAAAAATGTTATCTTAAACAAAAAACTCTCTAATGAAATAAGATATAAATATATAGAAAATTAGTTAACTATAAGTCACTACAAAAGACCACTTATCTACAAAAAGTGTGATCCATACTAGAAATATTGTATTGGAATATATCCCTTGGTAGAAATGTACATAATTTGCACCAAGACACCGTGAGCCAAATTCATACAACCCTTTTTGGCTTTACTACAACTGCAGCTTTAGTGAAGATTCAGAAAGGCTTGAAGCTTCTGATCAAAAAAGGGACTGTAAATCCTATTAAAATGGATTAAGGGAAACACTGCACATTGCTAAAAATATCAAGCATAATTCTAAAAGTCTTCAAATGTTACCATTCCATTACACTGATAATATTTTAGCAAAAAAAAAAGTTTTTTAAAAATAGAGTTGTGTTTCAATTTGAACATGTATTTTACACGGACTTTATAGCATATCTCATCCATCCTACTGTCTGACAAGCCTCCATACAGTTAATGTTTTACCACCAGCAGCTTCTTTCTGCAGGTTTCAAACTGTTCCGCAATCACATCAAAGAGTTGTCTAATGTTAAAGATACAGGACTACCTGCTGGCACAAGCACGGGGACCGCGTTCTGCCTAGCATTATACTGTAACTTCAGGTAGGGCAAATTTCACCCAGGGGCCACTGATCGGTTACTAAAAGCTGAGTGCCCTGGGGAAAGCTAGGAAGTCTGAGATGGATCTTTCTAACAAGACTCAGTTTATACACTGGTTTTTCTTTTTCTACTTTTTGCATTTCTATATTTACATAGAAAATACAATGCACAATTAATAAAGACTAAAGGCAATTCTGTAATAGGTTCATTTTGTTGAAATCAATTCAAAACATAATAGGAAAGATCTTGTCTCTTGTTATTTTATGTTGCTATTCCTCATGATAGTGCCTGCATGTTTTCCACATATATTCTCATCTATATTGAGCTACAGAGCATTTGATGTGTCTTTTCAGAGTGAGTTCTATGTCTATAGTATGATTATTTTTTCAGAGATCTTAGATTTTGATGTTTAGGCTATTTCAGGACTTGCTTTATATTTTAATTGGTTAGGATTCACAGAATACAGATGCTTTTATAAGAGCTCACAATGCTTGCCACTAGCTTTTCTAGGACCAAAGACAGAGCTTTATGGTGACTGTAGCCCTACAGTCAGCCAGCTCTTAATCAGTTTAGTCACTAACCCTTTAAACATTTCTGCTAGGGACAATGGGACTGTTTATATTCAGAAAATTATGCATTTCTATGACTGTTTATGGAACAGAATTTAATACACAGCAGTCCCAATTTTCCCTCATTTAAGGTAGGAATGATTCAGAATACTGCTAAAGATTTGCTTACACCAGAACTCTAGACACACTAAATGTAGTTAATCAACATATATGCAACTATTTCATCGACATACACTTTATATTCTGATAGAGCCAGAAACAATTCAGCCCTTAAAAGTAACCAAAGGCAAGTTTTGTCACCCTACAAGAAACACCAAAAGCAGCTAAAAGATGACAGTTGTGAAACACTGACGTAGTACAGTTAAAGCCAGACTACCCTCAGTTCTGCTGGGTTCTCATGTCTGCGAGAGAATAACCTTAACAGACAGTGCCTCCATACTATCATCCAAACACTACATTCATTGAGATTGGCACTGCAAACAAAACTTTAAAGGAGAGGATTGAAGCGATTCTTGCTCAGTTCCACTAAAGGGAAGCTGGACGAGATATTTAAATGCTTTTCAATGCCACAATTTACAGCTCAGGATTTTAATGTAGGCTGTAAATCATCAAGTTGCACAGAGGATATTAGGTGTTACCTCACTTCCTCTCTACCATCTTGCAGGAGCTGCAGTTTCTAAGAAAAGCTAAGGGCAGGAGGGCAACAAACATTTAGCAATCTCAGTTTAACCCAGCACTGCATGAAAGCAACCCTAATAGTCATTAGGAACAGTCTTACCTGTCAATTTAATGATAATATTCCAGCGCCTATAACTACAATTATTTATCTCCTTCAGAATTTTTCTATTATTTATACTGATGAAGAATTAGAAGTAATTTTGAAAAACCGGATTATAGTCTGCATTCTGTGGGAGAAAGCAGAAGTCTTATGTTTTCCAATTACTCATCAGAAAGGGTTGCCATAGCCTTTCAAATATTTCACTACAATCAGAACAGCATGTAACAGAAAAATATAGCCCCAAATCTTCAAAACCTAAATTTTAAAAATGTAAAATATTGGAACTATTCTAATACATAATTACCAAAAGCCATTACAAAATATTGTTGGTCATTCTCCACTATAATAATATTTCAAATTAAAATCCACCAACTGATTGGACAGATGCAAGTTAGAAAAGGATTGAAAATTATGTAAAGATTTTAAGTTTCCTATTATTCTAAAAGTACTGGAATCATTGCTGAACATAAGTTTCCTTACTTTATATAATATGCAGAAGAAAGGACATGTGTTTCTCTTTATAATGAAACTATTGAAGTCAAAGAACTTTGCTACTGAATGTGGTAGGAGCAACTTTATGTGTAATACGAGCATTCAAACAACATGGGAAATAGGTACTTGCCTTTATAAAGCTACTCAATATCTGAGGTTTGGTCACCTGCATAAAACACAGTGAAGGTTACTTTTGCAGAAAGTGGGAGGTTGTGCTACCTAATGATAGTTATAAACTTTTGCTTGAATAACACTACATTGATATCGGATGGATCTGGAAAATTCAGTACTTGTCAGAGTTAAACAAACTGTGTCAACTAACCAGTAGCACTTATTTAAAAAGTTGAGGTATTAAGGACTCAAAGTAATAAACAAAAAAAATTCAGAACAATTTTTTTCCTGCAACAGTTAGCAGAAGCAAGTGTCCAGCCAGTATTCAGAAGCAGAACTACATGTCTAGCTCATCTCCTGCTTAAATACCTTTTCTACTAAATACAGCAAAGGCAGAAGCAGGTCATTTGTTTCCCAAGGAAGGATCCCCTCCGCCAAAGAAAGTGTTTAGCTGCATGGAATTCAAGTGAATTAGGAAGCTCATTCCTTCCTTTGGAAACGATGAATGAAGCACCAGGGAACGAAGAGCCACTGCTGCCTGCGCCTCCAGCAGCCCTCGCCATTCCTCCTTCACAGCAGCCAGTGGCAACCCACGCCCGGTGACACTTGGCATTTTGGTGACACTGTAGGATATCCACCTGAGCCAGTCTCCTATGCCAAGACTGGAAATCACAACATCAGAAAGAAATTAAATATGTAGCAAAATAATGTAGCTGCTTTCATAACATTAGCTTTATGATGCTCTACAGTCAAAACACCCTTGGAAAGGTGTTGGGTTTTTTTTTTGAAAGTTAAATACCTAGCCCTATTCATCTCCTAATCATTTCTGTTCTAACGCTGTTACAGGATGCTTCTAAAGCCATTTTTTCCATGGGATTTGGGGAACACCGAGAACTAAGCCTTATTCCCACAGTCACCAAGACATACAGAATCTGGTTAAATTGCAGCTATATTTGGGATGCGGGTGAGACCCGCTCCTCGGCTCCAGGAGCACGTCATAGCCATCTCCTTAATTCACCTAAGATTCCTCGAGCAATGCGAGTAAACAAACACATCTGTGATTATGGCCACGGGAACAGAAAAGGAAAAAAGGCTGTTATCGTCTCCAGACAGACTCTTATCAACACTCCCATTAAAGCACAGTAAACTGCTACCAATGATAAAATTACCAGTAAGGAATTTTAAATGCATTATTGATGTACTCTTGCGGGAGTAGAGAGAAGTTAACCCTTTGTCGTATGCACAAGTGTTAATACCAAGTGAACTGTATACCACTAAGCTATGAGTACTTTTTTCATTTAAAATACTTGTATTTTCATTGCTAGCCATTAATATGCATGTTTCCAAACACACGTGATGCTGAGTGCCTTCAACATCTTTTCAAGTAAATGAAAGTTGAGAGTAATCAGCACCTCATAAGTGATCCTCAGTATCTCACAACATGCAGTTCCTGGGTTTTGGTGTTTTGGAGTTGTTGTTTTCTTGGTTGATTGGTTGGCTTTTGTTTTGGTTTATTTTTTGTTTTCTAGTGTGTGGTGTTTTTTGTTGGCTTTTTTAACAGAAAAGCAAGAGACTGAACATATCACCCCTCTTGCATACATTTCTGTTATTTTCAGTCACGAAAATCTCATTTGTCCTGTTTCAAACAAACGGCACATGCAGTTACTTTTTGTCTTTGCAACCCGGCTTCTGTTAAAGCATAAATTAATCATGCATGATAAATCACCATTTGTCTGAACCTCTACATATTGGTGGTTGCTTAGTTCGCAAACCTTACTGTAATTATTACTTGGTACTGTTTTGAATCACCATGCCCCCTGAGTCCATTACTTCACCATTTAGTTTTAAAATAATTTTCCAGATAAGGTACCTTCTAAACATTTTAATTTTCCCTCTGGATGAATCATTACACTAATTGTTTATCAGAAAACTGCAGGCTGCCACTGGATTAGGAGAAAACAGAAAGGCCATATTTAGTTCTGTTTGACAGAACTCAAAGCAAAAAAAAAAAAAAAAACCCAAAAAACCAACGTTAAAAATATTCAAGACTAGACTTAACCTGTACCTTTTCTTCACAGGACCAAAATTTAAACAGAATAAATAGGGACACTTTCTAAAATCATTTTCTTGGCAAAATACAAATTCTAATAAGCAAAGGGTAGAATGTAACTAATTGCCTTAAAATACAGTATGGATACAAAACTGACTTATGCTCAGAATATTTAATTTACAACAGAATTTTTTTTTGCTTTTTCCTGCAGCTAACTGCAGAGTGAAGATCTAGAAATCATTTGAATTCATAGCTTTCATAACTATTTCATAACTATTAATGAAATTATAACCACAGTGACACTTACTGATCAGGGTGCACAACACTGTCTTACTTGATTGTTATGATTTCCAAAGGAGAAAGGCAGGCCACAAACTGAGAAAAGGAATGATTTTTCCCAGCAAATTAAGCACACCTGACATGAAATTCAGAGAAACTTGGGGCAATGGTATTCTACAGCATTTTTTATACTATAGCAACATTTTAATACACCTACTTCAAAGGTTATCATTGAAAATTTATAAAGCTAACACCTACTTCACTACTCCCCTCCCACCCCCAAATTACGTGTACTTTGAAAAAAGAACTTATTATATTGCATGAATTAGAATAACTGACTAGTTAGGAAAAAGATAACTAGTGTCCTCTAAAGCACTGCTCTTTCCTCTGTAATCAGGCTCCAAAACCAGGCTTAAATACAGTGCTGTAAAAGCTAACGACTGGCACAAAATCTTTATACTTTGATACATAAACAAGTGATGATAAATAGGCCATCACACCATTTCAAACTGAAATCCAGTGTACTATCCATTACAGTGTATCCATTTTCATACTAACGTTAATTACCACCTCGCTAGCACCAACTTTTAACCCTGGCTGGCTGAATTTGCTTTTCAGGATCAATATGAAATGCTTTCTATAGTCTAGCAGGTATTTTGTTCTCTATTGTATATTAGTTCAGGTTTCATAACTGTTCTTTTTAATCACATCTGAAATTCAAGCCAGCCGAGTTCCTGCATTTATGAAAAGATCACAGGAAATGAAAAAATTTGAATAGGTCAAGTGATGTGAATATGCATGGACAAATCATTATCTGTTCTTCTCTTATTCTTTTGGTAAATGGGTAGAGGAGAAACATAAATCATTGCTCAGCACGTATTCAACTGGCTTTTCTTAACTCATACTTGGAGAACGCCACTGACTGAACAAGTGTGCGTACGGGAATTAGACTATTACACGCCAAACCATACTATGGCTGCTGCTTGTAAATTATCAGTTTAAAGTGTAAAATAACCAGATTTAGAGCTATGTAGAAATTGATCTTAACATTGAATTAATTTAAATCAAAGCTGCCCTTTTCCATTTTTCCTCACAGAATTAAGTGCTAAGCATTTTAGCCCTCTACCCCTTTAATTCAATAAAATGCATATATTAACATCACTTAAAGATTTCCTGAAATAAATATACAGCATAGATCTGGACCTGAATTGTATATTCTCCTTTCACAGAACAGAAGAAAAAACTTTCCAGAAAAAACATCAGATCTCATAATGCTTTATAAATAGAGAAAAATTAAATACTTCCAAAAAATACTTGTCAGAAAAAGGATACACAAAAGGGTTTTCAAACATTTGCTTTTTTCTTGCTGAATCCAAAAAAGAGAAGGGGGGAAGAGAAGGTTAATCAACTGAAAGAAAGAAGAAACCTAACAGCTTTCCAAAATAGGTAGCTGATAAGAAAGTTGTCTGATTCTCAGTTTGGTAAGAAAGACTGATTATATTTGATGGAAGAATTGTATTATCCCTAAAATTTCCTAACCAAACTTTTTCCACCTTCCACCAACTCTTTTTTTTTTTTTTCTTCCAGACATCACTCAGAAATATGGTGAATGTGTACTGGGCGAATATTACAGAAGTGTCTTGAATATGCTTGCAGCATTTCTCCATTCATACCTCTTTTTGTGTGCTTTACAAAATACCTTTTTCAACTGATTATGGAGAGAATTTTCCTGGAATTAATTCTCTCAAAGATACATGTCATCTCCACATCTCAGCATCGCAATGTCTTACAGCAGATTCAAATGTGATGCTCAAACTACAAACAAGTGAACTTTGCTATCCCAACTGAGTGAAAAAAGTAATACGGAAAATGTATCAAAATAAATACCAATTATTATGTAAAGTTTGAATAAATAAGTGGGCATGCACTCCGTGAAAAACGCAGAATGAGACTTTAACACATAATTGCTAGCACAGCCTTAAAACTGGTGCAGAAGTACTCTCACAGTATGGGAAATATATTTTGCATGCTAAATAAAAACTGACAAAAGATGTATATGCCCACATTGTCAGCATGTTCCTTGCTGCCAAAAGCCAGTCGGCCATCAAATAGATTATGTTCATTTGGCCTTTGGGAATGGCGGCATCTCACAATTTCAATTTCAAAATATAATTAGAAAAAGAAAAAAAAAAAAAAACACAAACATAAAAATGACTGGAGGAGGAATACCTTGTATAGAATACTTAATTCAGGATTGGCATTTTTATTTGGTATTTTACTGGAAACCAGTGAATCAGCCAGAGACTGGAACATACAAAATATTATGCCAGTACTGCACAGACCTGTTTTCCTCAAAAACATGAGTATTCCAATGGAAATGAGGGCAATCATTGTGCAAGTCAGGGCACAAGCTAAAGTACCAAACTTGCGCCACAAAACCACTCAATGAAGAACAGCCATGCAGGCACGGAAAATATTTCCACTCATGTATTATGGAAATATTAGAAAGAAAGTGAAGTATGGTGGTTAAGGAAAGGTTTTTCCATACAGCACACTGCTTTTCAGTTTCTCCATCTAGGTGATCACAGGACTATGAGGAACGTTATCTAATAATACACTAATTTTTTATCTCAGAAAGCAGAGATAACGTTGATATATGTTTAAAAAAAAAAAACAGATGGCTCTAAGTGAATAACAGATTCACTTAACCAAACATTTTATTTCCTGTATCTTGAATAATTAACAAAAAAAGTGTTTACCAACAATTATATAACAGCTTTTATAGTAACACAAGGAGGAGAAAAACATTTAGCACTGAATCTCATAAATAATTCAAAAGGTCTAATTTACCATAATCATGTCTGGCATTTATCTTCAGTAAATAATGTATTAGGCATATACCGTGCAGTATTTCCTACAGCAACTACTAGAGAGCATTAGGAACAAACCCATCTGTGTTTAGCATTCTGTAAATCAGGCCAGCTCTTGCATGCATAAAGTGATTGCTGATGAAGCCATTTGCCTACGCAATGCATAGAAGTGACATCTTTTAATGTAAAATTAAATAAAAATTATAGAAATTGCTACACAGATGAGGTTTTTTGTATACCATAAATATTCATAGCTTCCAAATTGACAAAGCATACCTCAGAAACCATAGGAACCACTCTAGGAAAAGAGTTAGGTCTTCCACATTCACTATGCCACTGACAGGTTAATTTGCATAAGAGCAAATTAACATCTCAAAAGCCTTGTCTTTGCTAGCGTTTTCAAGAAGTCACCCACCATTAGGCTAAAACCACTGCAGCTACCTTGACACAACAGAAATATGAGTTCTAGCCTTATCCAGACTTAGGGTGCTTTTGTTCATTTGTTTGCTTAAAGCACCACTGTTCCAGCTCCTTCCTTCTGTATTTGTATCACAAATACATCTCTCCAGAATTAAGGAACACTCTAATGCAACTACACTCAAACTGATCAGTCACATCTTTAGTTTGTGCCTTACCTATCAAGTAAGAATACAGAACACAGTATACAACCTGCACACAAAACAAGGACTACCATTCTGTTAAAAGCTCACTTCCCTGTTTTATTAATTTTTTTTTCAACTTTTTGCAGTGTGCTTAACAGATATTCAAAATAACGTAAGCAGAATCTTCCAAAACTCTGTACACTTTAGCTCTTCATATGATTTTTAGTGTTGTACATACCCAAGACTTTGTAATACAATTCTCGCATTCTGGCAAATATGTACTTAAGTATAAAGTTTTATATGAATGAGTCAAGTGAAATCAAGAGCATACTTTCTCACATAAATCAAGGACACAAGGCAGCTAAATTAAGTGATCTAATGAAATTTCACACACCTTAACAAGTGCTATATCCTTGAGATCTCCAAGAAGTCTACATTAAACAGGCCATGGAGTACATTCAGCAGGATTTTCTGTATTTTTCAAGCACGTTTATGTTAATTTGGTTAATTACCTTTATTCCTTATGCATGTATAATAAACACCAATATGCACCACAGCCACGTATTTGTCCACTCATGTCCTAGGCTTATTTCATCATTTAAAGAAAGGTTTCAGTTGTAAGAAGTAGCTAGAATGTTTCACTTTCATTACAGCATATATTCTTGTATGATCCTTTTGAGACTCATTTTCTGAATAGGAGCACTTTACATATCTCCTATTAAATGAATCAGCCTATGATAATGAATTACATAAAAGACATTCCAGAAGATAGAAAATGTAGAAAGATTTTAAGAACTGTTGTTTCTTTCACATTATTTTACATCACTAGACCACTGAAATTAGTTTTAAACACCAGTACAAATTAGCAGAATTACTTTTTCTATTTTGATTCATATTGAGAGACCAGGAAAATGTGGAATACCTGTGGTTTCTGACTGTCTCTCAGTTTCTTCAAAGCTTAGGTGGAAACAGGTCACGTTAACATGACTCAGACTGCAAAGAATAGAGCGCCAGAGTATTGCTCAGCTCACCACCTAATGAAACATAGCAGCAGCTCAAGAGAAGGCAAAGCCTCAGTGACAGCTCAGCAGGATGGAGAAGGCCTTCATTACGCAGCCTGTTTGAATTACAAAAAGGACGCATGAAAGAAGATGGCTGGCTAGTTATCTTTATGATCCCTATCCCTATTTTTTCTGCTACTCAACATTAACATCATAAATTGTCATTTTGACATCAAGGTAGTAAAGTTTTGTAGTGTCTCCAGTGGGCTAACACACCAGATCAGTGAGAAGTGAATTCAACCTGGGTTAAATAAAAACATCAGAACGTTGGCACTTAATAACCACTGAACAGGTATGTGTTCACAGAATCACAGAATGTTAGGGATTGGAAGGGACCTCAAAAGATCATCCCACTGACAGGAAAACCACTGTTTTAATTGGAAAGAAATTCTAATTATACTGCTTACTGAAATCTTTAGGTCTCCATAAAGAAATCACAGAAGGATATTTTTTAAATGGTAATAAGTATCTTCAGCAATAAAATAAATAGAGCAAGTTAGATCAACCTTCTGCATCTTGTCTGGAATCACACCTGCATTAAATACCACGTGGGGAGAGATGCACCCCCTCATTATGAAAGAAGGGCCCTTGAGAACAGAAAAATATAAACACACATGCTCCAAAGACTCAGTCAAAGAGCAACAAGCATAAGGGTAATTTACACAGATATTGTCAAAGGCAATACAGTTTGTATGACACGATATAATTTAATCACACACTATTCCATAACAAGGCTTCCGTCAAAATATCTTTCAGTCATGGATCTCAACCAGCATAAAAATCCCAGTTAGTTACAAGCAGTTTCTTAACTCTCACTTGTTTAATTTCCCTTTAATTGTCAGTGCTGATTGAGAAGCTTCATATTGATCTCAACAACTAAACATTAACAGTGCAGAAAATACTTCATATAACATGTATATTTCATCTGAAGGTACTATATATGAACCAAATAAAACTGAAAACACATAAGTTACTACATGTAAAATAGAATACAAATTACATTTGTTCATCATAGCGTTTTATAAAGTCAGAGGAAGACCTATCTCCAGCTTCAGCCTCCTAATCAAAAAAATGAAATCCTACTGTCAATTTGTCAAGTCCAGATAAAACCTAATTTCATAATCCATGAAAAAAAGGAAAAACATAGCAGGAACCTAACAACAGAAAATTATACTATCAGGATAAGTGTCAGGCACTAAATAAGCATGTCTATGAAAACTCCATGCTGTAAACTGCTGATATCGCTGAGCTATTGCCATATTTTCAAATTGAAAGACAAAGGCCAACTATTCTGATGTCTAAACAGATCATAAAGGAACTAGTGATTAGAGGGTCCTTTCACTAACAGACTTTACACCACCATGGCATTCTGTCAGTAAGACTGAGCTAGTAAATAAATTGGTGCTGAATCCTCTGAAAGCCAGAAACAGTAGGGATATGGGATTGATCATCTTGGTGAACAAAAAAGTTCAATAAAAGCCAGGCAAGAAATCCACTTGAAGAGTCAGTTGTCATCCTTATAATTGTCTTTAAATACTTTTATTTTAGTCAACAGATGCATGGTAGACAGCTCATTTAATACATTCATAATTACAGATTATTTTTAGATTCTTATCATTGTATTACAACTGATTTTTATCCCTTATCACACAAAGAGCATACCTATTCATGCAACACACTGAATACACCGCTAAAATATCCTTTGTACTCTCACACTCACAGAAACACAGAAAATCTAAGACAACCCTCTATATGCCCACACAGAGAGGCATACAGATTCGAAGGAGCTCTGATCCTCCTTCAAATCCTTATGAGGGCAGGCAGATCAGTAGAAGATTTAGAACTGGAGCTTTCAAAGAGTCTGGGATATTTTCCTCCACAGTATATAAATCATCAAATTACTTAACAGCTATTCCACACACAACTGCTTCCTCCAAATTCCAGATACTTGCTACCTATTTGTTAAATCTATTTGTATCTTCTCTTAGATAGGAAACGTGCTCCTGAAGTTGTCCCTGCCAGGGTGGTCACCAATACTTTCATGGAAATTACTGTACAGTAAAGATTTATTTTAAAAGCCAATCCAAAACAAAGAAAAGCAGGAGTGCCCCCTCAACTTATCTATAATAATATGGTCCATACAGCTATTAGAAAATACAAGTACACCTATACCATAAAAGACTAAACTCAAACCCAAAATTCCTCATCGTATTTCTACGACCTTTTTAGGGAAAAATACTAGTTTCTCTGATTCAAGTTTTCAGGAAAAAATTTTTATTTTGAAAATAACTGCAACTCTAATGCAGACTTTTGATTGAACTCACATAGTATCATGTAATTTTTAAAAAAATATGCCTATTTTACTATTCTGAAAGACTTTATGTTTAAATATTATAATAAAAAGTAGAGTGCAACAAAAACAATAGGTTCAAAAAAACAATATTCATTTATGCAAGCTACATTAAAGAGAGATGAAGTCACTAATTCAAAAACTGAGAACAGTTACAGACATAAGGCAATAGCAATAGAAAACATTTGAAAAAATAATCCTAAAAATCTGAGAGTCGTAGGACTATATATGTCCTGAAGACTGAAAAAACTTCATCTTTCGTTTAATCATCATAACTCCCCAAGACAGTGATTGCACTGCTGCTTTTCAGCATCACACACATGCCGCACATTGCCAAAATGTAGTTCACAGCTGTTTAACCTCCTTCAGCAAGAAGCATGCATCTTGAAAACCTAAGTGACATTCAAAGGTCAAACAATATTTATAACACCTCTGAACTTCGTTTTTCTAAACTAAGTTCTCCTGCAGCACCATAACTAACTCCTTTATAATCCCCCTCTATATCCTGGGCACCCAGCCACATTTGCCAGTCTGTCTTCAGCCACCTTAAAACAAATATTAATAGCAGAATTAGAATTGAGACCAAAAAAATGTTCTCTGTCTGCCAAAATATCAGAGTTATTTGAGTACTCCACTGTAAATAACTACAGCAGTGAGTATATTTCATTTTATTAACCCAGAATTGCAAAGCACTATGCAACTGGATTGAAGCATAAGCTGAAGATCTCTCTCCTGGAACGTGTGTGTGACAAATTACACACACAGATACATACAAACACTCTGAAGAAAATGTAAATGCCCTAAAGGTTTTATCTCAAGTCTCTCACATATTTGCCTTCACCTTTTATCAGTTCTCTGTGAACTACCCACTAAGATCTGTCTTAGATTATGATCTTGCAATACAAACAGTAAGAGTCAGATAGGAGTAGAAAGTAAATAGCGAGATCATGTGGTCTTTTGCCCCACAATGAATATACTGAGTTTTTAAAACATGAAATAAACTATAGTAAGTAGGTAAATACCTTGTAACTAATGGACTGATAACCTCTCATTTTACCTCTCACATGCTAATCACCTGCACATATTCAGGTATACTTGTTAGGACATGAGGGGAGGGAAATCTGTAGAAATATTATTAATATGTTAAACCTATTATTTATTTATCACCTTAATTATTGTTTTCTGACTTCAGTTTAAATTGTGTTAACCGTTATATAACAATGGCAGGTCATAAATAAATGGGGTCTTACAAAACCTAATGTGGAAAAAGAAGTTAACACGTGAGTATAAAATGAGTTTTGGAACAAGAATGTATGTTAAAATGTAATTTTAGCAACTATCACAAATGCATAAGATCACAGCTATAACCCACAATATGTCTCCATGCATCTGCAAAGGCTGCTGAAAATTAAGCACGTTAACAATTCAGCCAGTAAAATACCTTGTTCACGTAACCAGAATTCATCACCAAACAGCTCTGCAGATTGGCACTGCAGAAAAGACTATACATTCTAAATAAGATTGTGAATGCTCTTTATCTCTTTCTCTCATTTAATAAGTTTCTGACAAATACTGTCAACATTTATTATATGGATGAAATATAAAAAAACCTGCATTCTTAGCAAGACAGAGCAGCAAATGAAATTACAGAACTGGTGCTGCAGTTCTTAGTTGATATTTTGCATTAGACAAGAGCCTCACACATTCTGCCTTGTTGTTTTAGGAAAGAGACTATTTAAATGAGCCTGTATTAACAAATTAACAGGTGCAAAAACATGCTCAAAACTAGAGATATTAACAAGGGGAGCAACAAGGACTCAGTAGCAACATGCTACTAGACATCTTAAAGAGGATGGGATTTCAAGGAACACAATTTATGAATTAAATGTTTGTGAAATACACAGACAGATACTTTTTAGTTTGGAACATAACTCTAATATTCATTATAAGTTTGATGTAGCTAAGTTTCCTGAAGTGTTTGACAGTAAATTAGCTTTAATAAATGCTATGTTATAACACTGAACTTCTAGAGTTTCCATAGCAGAAGAGCGTCTGACAAATTTTCTTATTAATCACTGCAACTCTCAAGCTGTTTGATGCCTTTTTAAAGGCTCGTTTTCTGGGGAAAAAGAAGTTACTACATATAAATTGAGTTCTAATCAAAAAGTATACATATCAATTTCATGATTTCGGAGTAAATCCTGAAAACATTGGTCAACCTCAAGATTAAAAACTAGTAGAGCAAGAAGGTACAATGTATTGGTTCTACCTCTAGTACTCAAGCCCATCTATTGTTTCAAGGGGACCGTCTCACAATTTTTGATTGCTTAGGACTGGTACTATTATGCAAGAAGGACATATTTCCTTATTGCTTGCTTGATAGCCTAGAAATAGATCCGATGGGTAGGACAGCAAGACTAGTCACACAAGCAAGGAACTTTTGCCTTTCTCACTGTGTATTTTGAAGCTTCAGTACCTCTTGCCGTTTTTTCAAAAACGGTAAATCTTTCCCTCCCGAGTATACAGTCCATGGCAGTTTTCAGTGTGCCAATTCTGCCACAACTTGGTTCCAGACAAGCAAAGCCATTAAATAACTGGTGAGCAGAGCACATCAATATCTTCAGTTTGGCATTTACATCCCAGAAGAGAGGGTTCAGCCCACTTATGTACGAATGTGTATGTTGTAACTATAAACTACCTTTCATACACTTTAATCACATGAAAATAATCCAATTTTAGATTATGAAAATACAGCAACTAAGAAAGTTAAGAGTTTTGCTATTGGTAGTACTAGTTGTTTCTTCATGCTCTCTTTGTAGATTCAAAAGCATTCTACTCCGCTCTATATTTCACTGGCTATTTAGAGGTAAACTTACTGTTTCTCATGCATGCATAAAAATAACATTAGTTTGTTTGGACTCAGGATGCAGGGAACTTAAAAATGAAAGTTACTGCTTTCTTTTATGATGATTACATAAAAGTAATCTCAATCTTCAGATAGCTTACTGTAACACAATAAAATCAAACCTAAAAACCCTTCAGGATTTAAGTGATAATTCTTCTCTTCCTTTGGTAGCATTATCACCATATGGTGTTTTTAAAAATATCTATTTCATTTGAAAATATCCTGTTAAATAAATCACTATTTTATTTAGCAATTCATGAAATGGCACAGAAAAGCATATATCCTAGATTGCACTTTTCCCCCAAAAGCAAGAATAAATGCAGTTGAGGCTGGAACAGATGCTGTGGTCTAGTCTCATTCAATACAGCTGTAATTATGTAATTTTAGCAATTAATTCTGACTGGGGCTTTGCTCAGCTCTGACTGAATGTTCAGTGGTTGATTGTTCAGAAAGTGGCCTCGTGTGATTCGTTTCCTCTCTGCAGTTAAACATTCAGATGGCAACATTTGCTTTCAGCAGTCTGAAAAAAGGACAAGAAATCCTGAAAACTCTTTAGGATTCAAGTGATAATTTGAAAAGCACAAGCAAAGCAGCAGACAGGGTTTCTACCCAGTCTGCTGTTAAAAAAAAAAAAAAAAAAAAGAGAACGGTAGAGCACAGTTCTCTATATATCAGGGTAAAACAGAACTTTAGATTTCTGCCACAGCTCATAGAGTTATCTATGAAAATGCTAAAGAAAGATGAAGGAGGTGAACTGAAGAGAGTTTAAATCTTACTATTTGGTTCATGGGACTGGTCATCCAAATAATTATACTTGTTTAATTTTAAAAATTTCCAAAATGAATGAGAATTAATTGAGAGAGAGGAATTAACACAAGAGAATGGTTTTCAAAAGTTAATGTTGGAGCAAAAGACAAAGCTAAAATACATATTATTTTTGAGATTAAATAATGTCATGAAGATCTTTCAAATAAATGTAAGATCTAAACCACTTTGTATAGTTCCTACTGGAAAGGAAAGCTTCTTTCTTTTCCACGAACATTAATGATTTCATAGCATTTTCTGAGAAATCTGCAATTTGCCTGGGAATTATTTTTTGCAGTCTCAAGTGGAATGTACACTTTTCATGTAACACCATTTCAACAACAGAGACTGCCTTGCAGTGGTGCTGTGCAGCAATAAAGTACGCTGAGATCCACTGCCTCTACAGTTTTTGGATTGGGTTTTTTGGTTGTGTGAGGTTTTTTGTGCGTGTGTTTGGTATTTTTCCTTCCTCCATCAAATTCATTAAGCCACTTAGATTTCATACAGAAAGCTCCAGGAATTACAGGAAGTATGAATAAGACCCAAAAAAAGTATCTATTTACAGAAACTTAGTTTTTCACATAAGTTTACTGAAGTCACGATGGTTGTCTACCGTACAAGGAAAACAATTTGTTAGAAATTTAAATTATAGAGATTCATTAAATAGATGTGCAAAGACTTCTGCTCCTTATCAGTTGCAACATGTATTCTTTACGTATTACACACCATTCTTGTCATTTGCAAGTATATCCTTTTCATCTTCTCATACAATGAGAAATTTTTCAACTCCAGAAACAAGAGAATCATGTTAAGAATGAATACAAGAAATCTCTCTGTAAAATATAACATTAGAACTCACACAGAAGACAGCGAGAGACAGTGAAAGTCAGTATGATGCATATGTTCCCATAGCATGCACGGCAAGAAAATCTCATCCATCATACTTTCCCATTATAAGTGTTTCTAAGTTAACTTGGCAACACTCACTTCTAGTTGTCATCTCTCACCAAATGAATGTTTAAGATTATAAAGCTCACAAAATTGTATATATGAATGTGAACATATGCGCATTTCTTCCCCATAGAAGTTTAAGTTCACAGTCCCTACTCTGTTAACTATGGTTATAATGATTAATAGCACCACAATAATTGGTGTCCAGTGTCTATTCATCATAGGGGTTCCATTTCTTTGTGGAGTTCCTCTTTATGTAATAAATATAGGACTTTCACATTGTACCTGACAGCTTGATTAATGATGCAACACAGTTAGTTTCTCACACAATAAGCATGGCATAAGTATTTTAAGTGTCAGTTGTCTGGACTAGTTTCAAGTCGATTTACTGCTCTTCACCATTAACAAAGGGTAAAAGAGGTGAAAAAAGGTGTACATATTGTCAAGTCTTCTTTTAAAATTAATTTTAGCTGTACATAGCTCTGCTATTTTAGCTATGAAGAAAAAACAAAGAAGCTAGTAATATCTAATCAGTTAAATAATCTATTTAGAGCAACAGACTACAAACTACGTCGACTATGTATCAAAGATTTACCGTGTCAGCTTATACTTCTAATTTTCTTTTTTTTGTTGTTTTACAACAACAAAAATAATTGCAAGCAATAAATAGTAATGGCTTGATGCGAAATGACACAAGAAGAAACATTCAGACACGGAACTCTTAACTCATGATGCCTTTCACAGCACTTCAGCATACATAACTGACAAGTGCAGGTTTTCCATGCGAGTTCATTGTAGATGGAGGCTCCTGCATATGGAGTTCCAAATTTAACTGCACATCCAGTTTTGTCGGTGAATCAGACACTTAATGCTGTCTTCAAACCATTTTTCAGATGTCGGTTGATTTCTTTGTGGCTAAGTAATTTTAATTGACCTTTCCAAATAGTCACACTAACAAATTATTTTATCAAGAAATTTAAAAGTAATTGAACTAACAAATATAATTCACAACAACACAGCAAATTACTTGAAGTAGTAGCAGTAAGAAAGAGTTTGGTGCAGTTTATAGTTGACAGCAAAAAGGCAACATCTGTGTTATTTTCTTCCTTTTATGTGTTAAAGATGCCACATATAGTTCAAAAGATAAACAACGCAAATAAACCATTCCTCTAGCCTAGTGTGCAGCAATCAAAGACTACTTATACTAGAACGTTATCAAAACTTACAACACAACACTTAAGTCATACACTCTACTCCACAAGCTAACACACACACAGAAAACACTATAATGGAAAGCAAAACAGTCAAGTTATAAATAAGAGACACAATAACACCCTGTGGATTTGTTTCTCTTTGGCACAGGAAATTATGCCTAGACTTCTGTAGTGTTCATTGCCCTGAGGCAACCATGACTTATGTTGTCACCCATAATTAGCATAAATGAACAAGGTATTCTTTATGTAGCCTACCAAATATCACTATGAACACAAGAATAGCCATACTGGATGAACACAGTGTTCACTGATACAGCGTCCAGCAGCAGATACTTAAAGAACATGCTACAAAGATGAAGACGTATGTGTTAATATTCTCCCAATATATTCTCCTAGGCATCAATAACCTGTGATGTAAGAACTTCAAGACAAAACTAGCATCTGCATCCATTTAATTTTTAATGCTTTTTGGTAAACCTTTCCTCCATGCACTTGTCTAATTGCTTTTTGAACTTATTTATACTTCAGCATTGGTAATATCCCATGACAATGAATTACATAGATTAATTATGTCTAAAGGAAACAGCACCTCCTTTACATCAAAATTTTAAACTTAATTTCATATGATGCTCTTCAAGTCTTCTCTTAAGAGAAACTGAATAATTTCTTTATCACTTCTTTCCTGTCATCAGTGATTTTATACAGCTTTCAAACTATCCTTTCCTCCCTTTTCTTTTTTATGCTAGTCTTAATTTCACCCCACAAAGGTGTCCTGCTCCTCTCATCATATTAAAGATTTGCCTCTACCTTTTCTCATTCTACTGCAGCCTTATTGAGATGGAAAATCAGCACTGCGTATTTCATTCAAGATTTGAGTCCAACATGGATTAATAGCATAGCATAATATTTTGCTTCATTCTCTGTTCTGTTCCCAGCAATTCTTACTGTCCTCTTTGCCACTTTTGACTTCCACTCTGCATAAAGTGTTATTCTGTAGGTCTCAGTTACACCACCGAACTTGCTCTTTTGCTGTAAATTCATAGGTAGTAAAGGGAATCAGAGGGACCAAAGAGAGATGAGAAAATGGCACATTCTCCCTTTACGACATCAGTAGTAGTGTATCCCCTTAAAAGATATAATTTCCCCAGAGACAGAAGTTTTCCTCACCCAAGAGCTAACTGTGTGGAATTTTTAGAAAAAGGCAGAGATCAAGACCAACCGTGTCATTTGTTGAACTTAACAGTGGATGTATTACAAAGCCTGCAAGCATCAACTCAAGGTTATAAAGCAAACACTGTGATTTAGCAGAACACAACTGTAATGTAGGACTTCACTATTCTGGTTTTTCATCAAACTCCTGGACTCCATAAGTCTAAAGAAGTAGTAGATACATGAACTAGGTCATACTGAATATATTAGGATATACTGGTGGATTGCACAATTTCTATGTTATGCTGCTTTCCAACTGTAAGGCATATAACCAACTGCACATTTAAAATTGGTCTTGGTCACATGAATATCATCCCATTTATTTATACTCCTTGAAGGAGTTATTGCTTTCAGTAGTAATCTTAAGCTCATGAAAGAAAACCACCCGCTTTTTAAATCTTTCAAATTTAAGAATATACTAAAATATGCCATTGTAAGGAAGAGTACTGTTTCAAGTTAATTTTTAAATATAAAATAAGACAGATTTCAAAAATTAGAAGGCTGAAGTAATATGAAGAGATATTTTTAAGCTCATTTGAAATTCTTTCATCTTTTCATTCACTAACTCATGCAGCTGATGGAACTCAGTCCACAATACAACTGAGTTGCTAGGCCTTATTTCCATTTCTATAGAGGCACATATTGAATCCAGAAACAAACAGTGAAGGATTTAAAATATTACATAAAATAAGCATAATTCTCTTTCTGCACATGGTCAACATCTAAATGGATCTGACTTCTAGAGCAGACAGTGAAGAAGAAATAAGCACAAGAGAAAACATTAACCCAAGACTGGAACAGGACAAAAGCACTATGATTATGACCCAATACAGAATGTCTGATGTGTGCAAGCAGTACTGTATCTCCCTTTTACAATTCAAATTTAATGGCTGACACAAGAGAAGTGAGAAAGTCTGAAAACAGGGAGTAGTTCTTAATAAGTGCTGCTTTAAGCTCTATTGGTGTTCTAGTAGCATGTACATTTCCCTGCCTTTTTACAGAGATGACATGTTAAAATTTAAGAAGAAACAATAGCAACATTAAAACAAGCGATTAGGAAAAAAATATTTACACACATTTTCTTTTTTAAAGGAAAAGAGTTTGGTTTGAGTTTTAAGAAGGGCAAGAGATTGTCCTAGGAACTATTAAAATTGTGCTAGGCTTCTCAAAGAAGTCTAAGTCTGATGACCTAGTAAGAGTCCTCAGATTATGCAGCTGCAATATTCTCCGCACATGTAGCATTAAATGTTCAAAAAGCTTTTGCCCTAGCAAAGATTTGTTAATTTTGATCAAACACTGCAAACTTTATCAGTTTCTGATACACAACACCAAGAACAAAAATAGCATAAAATCGCATAAATACATTTTGGAGTAGAATTATATTTAGGGGCAAATTACTAATTGATTCAAGATAAGTTTTACAAAGTCCTACTAAAGAAGAGCCTTAGAATCTCTTTCCATCTCGAATCACCCTGAAACCACAGAAATACCATTTTGAGAACTGTTATCCCTGGCAGAGTTATCTGTACCTTACAAAAAGATTGCTTCCATTCAAGTTTGCTCAACACGATCTCTAATTATTACAATGTTATCCTCAGATGTCTGAACTGTTTCAGTTGCTATAACAACTTAGCTCAACCACTGTATCACAGGCCTTTATTAGAAATATATAAATATGTATTTTCAGACAGAATAAAATTCCATTGGCAAATAATGAACAGTAACAAATGGAATAATCCAAATGAATAGTCTCTATTCTGCCCTGCAATTTCAAGTTACATTTCCTATATTCTGCAACTATCCATCTTCAATGCCAACAGCACAGTCATGTTTCCTTGGGTCCTCCAATACCCCTTAAGTAAAAACTGCTTTTTGTCCTGTAGCATCTATTCTGTAAGGGCTCTGATTTCACAGAAAGTATGAATTCTGAAGGGTAAAGTTTTGCTGAGCATTAGTAGTCCCCTCTTTACAACAGAAGCCACTTTACAGTGGACCCATAACACTCACCTGAATGTGGGCAATTATTTTGGATATCCCAACCCTGTGCTACAAAATCAGTTTTCTTCCCATAATATTTGACATAAAATGTTCTCTAAATTAGTCTTACTATAAAACTTAAAACAGTATCTTGACCTGTAATGTATGCAACACTAGGCTTGGAGCACACCAAAGTCACTGCCTATCCCCAATAACCACGAGCTTCTTTCCAAAGAGGGCAAAACAGCAGTAACTCCCAGGCAAACTTGAGGTTCTTCTCATCCCCATCCACCACCACCATCACCCCCCCGCCCCAAGCCTCCCCCCACCAGGCTTTTCAGTGAGGAAAGGTCAGAATGTATTCAGAAACAGAAAGGAAAAAATAAATTACTTTACAGAAATGGAATGGTATCCATTCGAGACAACAGTTTTCCAGGAAAATAACATTTTGGGAGAAGTTGGGGTTTAGCTATTAGTGATAACAGACCCTTCTGTACACTCCAAAATACGAAATAGTATATCAACTATCTATGATGAAAGAAAACTTTATGGCCTAATACAAAAGACAGCAAACAAATATGGCTAAGTCTGGCTTTGCAAATACAACTGATTTGAAAAGCCTCTTCCAAATTTTAAACCATGTGAAATGAGCTGAAACCCTTTGCTCAGAACTGATCCTAACAGACTGATTCTAAGTTTAATCCCTTTCTAGGACTATGGCAGAGAATGTGAGAATGGCTGTGCTTTATACTTTCCAAACACCTTCCCTCAATTTTCAGAAAGTCCTTTACAAACATTGATGTGTCCATATCCACAAGACAGATAAGGAAAACATGTAATAAGCCAAAATAAATAACTTTTTCAAATTCCTTCCAGCTGAAGCTGGTATCCACTAACTGCAATCATTGCCATAACACCAACCAAGAGATTCTCTGTTTTTCTGTCTCAAGACACAATACATCATGACAAGAAGTAGTCAAGAAAATGCGTGCCCATGAGGGGAGAAAGAAATAATGGAGGGAGCGTAGCACCAGCCTATACCACTTCTGTATGTATCGCCTTTCCTCCTCCTCCAATAGAAAACAAACAAACAAAAACAAAACAAACCCCCCCACACCCTTCAAAGCAAACATTACTTTTCTCTCACATATTGGAAAAAATTACTGTAAACTCAGAGTTACCTATTCCATTATGCAGTTATTCCAGTACAATAAAACATCATTCCCTACAAGTGAAAGACATGTACAATCATGAGTATCAGAACTCATGAATTTAAATTATATGAGACATTACAGTTTGACAGAAATTAAACTGCAGAGAAAAAGCAAGACCCGTTAATTCAAGATTTTCATTTAGAACCAAAAGAATAACTCCAAATTTAAATTCTGTTTAAAAAAGCAACTTGAGATCTAAACAAAAACCTCAAAAGAATTCAGTTTGAAAATATTTAACTGTGAAATAATTAAAAATATAGGTTGTAAAATACTTTTTTTTAATGCAAAGCTCATCTTTTTCAGAAGACTTCCCTTTTTTAATTATCAGCCATATTAACAAACTAATAAGTTTATCAGAATGCCCTCTTCATGCTTTGAAACAATAGGCATATTGAGTTGTACCTAATCATAATTTATTCTTTCTTAAGAAAATTTTGAAGGTTGATAGTGATGATGCTAAATTCTTCCTGTACCCACAACAAAGCAACACACATAAGAGTCAATAATTCTTTTCCTAGCAGTCTGATGAATTCAGTAAGCATTTTACTTTCCAGAATCCAACATACAGTACTATGATAACCTAATGAGAATGGTGGACACAGAGGGGTGTCCACTTGTTAAACAAACCCTAAAACATCTCGGTGCATGTGGTGATGAGGGGAAAAAAAAAAAGTGGGGAAGATACTCCTTCAAGCTACCAAAGTGTATAATTTTATGATTTACTTCAGTTACTACATAACAGCTGATCTAAAACAATTCTTTAACTGCCATTGTCTCCTTTCTGCTGTTAATGACAATTAGTGAATTTAGGAACTGCATTTTCAATATATAATTCTAGATGTCAGGATACTTTTCATTTTTATTCACAGGTTTTCAAGGTGAACAGCTAATAACCTACAGTAAGTCAAATTACTCACTTAAGATTAATGGTATTGAGTGTAGAGTATTACAACTCAGTTCTGTAATCCTTCACAGGATATATGGGTGAATGAACAAGATAAAAGAAACCTGCCTATGGTTCTTGGGACACACATGATCTCAAGAAGTGACTTTTTCAACCTTGGGCTTGCCCTTTGGAATAAAAGATGGTCAGCAGAGACTATTCATGCACAGAACTTGCATTCGCTTCTGCACTTTACATCATCTATCTAGTAGTTAACAACTGTGGACCATATCCATTCAGGCCTGGCAATTTGGTGCTACTACCCTAAAACTGAACAAAAAGGACCTACTCCATCATTCTTAATTTTTTTTTTTTTAATGACTAGCCGAGCATGCCACCTCAGTAATTCAAATAGAATAAAATTTTGATCAAGAAAATTTTGAACTTGACAGAAAATTTAAGAATCTGATGCAAAGTCCAGTGAAGTCACATGATTTTTACTGACTTCAGTATCCTTGGATGAAGCCCATAAATGCTTTAAAAGGCTGTTTCACCATTTTCTTTCAGAATGGCATCACTAGTACACTGTATCCTCTAAAATCTCATTTGCAAAAAATTTACTATTCATGAAAGTCATTGTCGTGTCTGGATCCTGGTGTAGAAGGAACAGCAAGCACTAGAACTTGTGCAAAACATCTCGTGTCACGTAATCCACCCTACTGCACAGTAATAGCCCACCTTACAGCAGTTCTTATATTGAAAGAAAAAAGTGAAACATTCTTTTTCACTCTCTATAAATAGTCTCATACATCAAGTCATATACAACAAAAATCACCAGACACTGTGACTGTGAATAGTTAAACAAAGCTGTACACAAACTACAGACAAAATAAATATAATGTACTTGTATCTAAAAATCTGCAGAATGTTAATCTTTCTTTTGATGTTCAGCAATGAACACCAGTAAGTTTAAACTGGATTTGCATTCAGCTACTCCAGTATATACAGAACTAGAATTTTATTCTTTTAAAATATTCTTTGAATTTAAATGAAGAATATTTCAATTCTGTATTTCTAAATTTATAGAAGTCATTTATCTCTCTCACGAGATTACAGAAAAAGAAATCTGGTAAAGTAAGAAGATAATCTTAGGCAAACAAAAAGCCAGTCAGCAATAAATATCATCATAGATATTAAAAACAAAACTCCATTTAGGAATGTATTAGAAGGAGCATTTGTAGTTTTCAGATCACTTTGTAGCAAAGCCAGGGTGGATGAGGCTTTGAGCAACCTGGTCTAGAGGAAAGGTGTCCCTGCCTGTGGCAGGGGGGTTGGAACTAGATGATCTTTAAGGTCCCTTCCAACCCAAACCATTCTATGATTCTATGAAATATTTAAATTTCTCCTATACATTTCAACACAATATTTTTTTGTAGAAATTTGAAAAGAAATTTTGGAATTTTCACTGTGTCATTTTTAGTCTCTAATACTTTTCAATATGAAAAATATTGGCATAATGATACATTAAATCTGTTTTGCATACATTTTTCACACTGTTTTCACTAATTATTCTCTTTGAACAGATGATCACATTTTTGAATTTGTAAACAGATGTGAATACTCTCTAACATGAAATAATTTTTCATGTATTTCAGGAAGAACGTTCAGGACATCTTTAACTGTAGTGCAGAAACCAATGCAACCCTGGAAGACAGATACTTACACATGAAAAGAGAATCTCTTATTTGTAGCAGCTAACTGCCCCTAAGCACACATGATGGCACTTCTAAGGCATTTCATTTACTTTTTAAGGTTAACCTGCACATAAATTCCACTAGATATGGAGCTTCATTTTCCGCTGTCCTCCAGGGAGTCAATTTTCAGTTTATCTCAAAAAATAAAACAAGAGGTAATAGGTAACAAGTATCTTTTACTCACTTCAGCTTCAGGGCTTGTAAAGCTATTTGGGGAAATGGCAGCAAGAACACTTAAAGAGCATTCACCAGCTGGTCACAACCTCACCTGGTTGCACAAGGTGCAATGCCCACTCTCTTCTACTTTGTCATTTATCCACACTGATAAATGCTCAGCTAATGGTACTGGATTGTTTCTCAGGTTAGGAAACTGCAGTAAGAAATGTATACTCATTCTTTCATACAGAACTTAGTTTGCAGAGGAAGGAGAGCAGTGGAGACTTCTGGGGATTAAAGGTCACGGAATCAAAGAACTGGCCTCCCAAATAAGATCTATTCTTACACACACACTTTTGTCATCTGACAATCACTGCCATGGTTTTTAGTCCATGTACATGTCCTCTCTGCATTTTATTTTCTCATTCTCCTTCTGAAACCCCTTTTCCAAGTTTGTGTTTTTTTTTTTTTTATAACCCCCTGCATAAAGTAGCAAGTTGCAACAGATTTATGTCCTTTGTTTGCTTCCTTTTCAGTTTATTATGAAATATTGGTTCTTAAATCAGCAACAGTAATTCACCTTCATCAGACTGTAGACTTGCAAGAGTCTACTGTTTCTCTCTGTATAAGAACTCTTCCTCACCTTTTCCATAAAATAACCTGACTGTAAAATTGTCTGCCTCAGATTTTCTGCTAGAATACTAAAAGTCTATTGACTGTCCCCAACAGGAATGCCAGAATAACGGGCCGATACATAGTTGGGAATTTGCAAGTAAGCCTTGCTTCTCAAACATAAATCTCAAAGTAGGAGATACTGTTGTGGTTTCCATCCCTCAGTAGCCTAAGCAATTTTTAAAAACCATTCTTTTCCTTCTCCATTCCCTTTCCCATCCAGTTCCCACTACTGCAAAATGCTGAATTACTCACACTACTGCTTTTCACTGAGGGAAGGAGTAAGAAAATTATTTCAAATGTTTTAAGTTACTTTCTTACAGAGGAATCTATTTCTAAAAAGAGCATAGGGTATGTGTTATCTGGGTATTCAGTACACAAGGACATCAGAAAAACAAAACTTCAGCATGCCAATGGAGGCAAGTAAAAAAAGCAGATAACTATATGCCAAAGCAAAGATAAACCTGGTAGTTATGCCAAAGTTAGAATATTAATTGCTAACCTGAAATAGTCTTGTTCTCTATATGTGCCAACTAGCAACAGTACGTGTATCAGACAGCACTGACTACAGAGCAGATATTACAGAATTCATCTCCATTAATTGAAATGAAAATGCTGTACTCCAAGTTCAAAGTCAATAATTTTCTTTGGAATCATATAGAATGTTTAAAATTACACATTCTAGTCAAAGTACTTGTGGACGGAAGCTGCCTGGAACAAACTGTTGAAGACAATGTTTAGTTGCTTTTTGTTGAAAAGACAAATGCTGTCCATTCTATTGCTCTCCCTCACAGTCCACTTTACAGCTCAACATCCCACTTTAAGGAAAAGAACTAACCAACTCAAGCACCGACTTTTACAGTTGTCAGCTGATGTGAAAAATGCAATATTCAGATGTTTTATAAAACAAATTTGAATTTTTTTTGGAGCCAAAATAGTGTGACAAAGCTCAATATTCACCCACCCATAAGTTTATCTTCTCTATTTAATGTATTATTATTTTTTACCTTGTAAATTTAAATTGTAAGTGCTTTCAGGAGTTTGTGCAGTAACTGAATTGACTTCACTAAGCTGCAATCACATCAAGGCAAACATTTAAAGAACTCTGCATCATGAATTTCCCCAGTTCTCTTTGAAGAGTGAGAAGCTACACAAGCCTAAAAAAGATGCCCAATTAACATTCCACTTAAGTTGATCTTGTTCTGTTTTGCAACTGTGATGTATTTGAACTGTTTAGATCAGGTAGCTCATTCACTAGCATATACATTACTAGCAGATATGTGTTTTCATTCTTGTTTGATTACTATTTTTTTAACGAGATCCCTGGTAGCAGCACACTGTGATCCTGCCGAGGATTCCCACATGCTCACTGTTCCATACAGTTGCTTCCGTAAGAGACAGAGACTTGCCTAAAATGCAGCTCAGGAAATAAATGCTAATGAGTTGTCATTCTTAGCTCTTGCCTTCAAGAGGATCTTAGAACATGGTCTTTGCAGCTCTCTAGTTATGCTACACTGAGATCCCTTTATGCAATATCACTTACTACTGTTAGAACCTTTAACCAAAAAGGACAAAATAAGCATAATTTCTCTTTCCTGGGATATTGAAAGCAAATCTCCTTATGCTCATACTTCTTCCAAATATGCAGATATAGCTCTGTAAAAAGAAGACGCCAATAAGAAGATTTGTGTATGTATTTTTATCATTGCATAATAAGTTGCACTGTGCAAAGGCATTTTTAGTGAAGGAGCTGGTATAGAATAGCTACAGATCTTAAAACTCACTCTCTGGTTGATTCCATGCATCGTCATGTAGAAATGTCTGGAGAATGGTCAAATACTTTTCGCTCTATTTCTGCTCATGATACCATCATGGGAAAAAGGATGAGCTCCCCAACAGAGCCTGTTGAACTGCAATGGTATGATTTGCTAATGGATGTGATCTACAGGCAAAACTAATGAACATAATGAAACCACACGTATTCTCTGCTATTCACTGCATAAGTAATGGAAGTAATTACTTTTACTTTCTGGTCACTGCTAGCACAACATACAGGTCCTTGAAGATTGCAGACTCATTCTTATGCTGCATCAGCCTCACAGAGGAACGTGGTCACATTACCATTTGAAGAGGCCTAACAATGGTTGGGGGATATATTCAACTGCTACTTGTATATCTAATAGGCACATTGTACAGCATCAATAGATGAAATTGTTCACATGTTTTTCTGTGAATACAAATATACTACTACCAAGAATGTCAAACAAATTAGAACTGAAATAACACTTGATACACAGAAAATGAATAGGAAGGACATGAACCACTCGCAGAATAAAATGGACAAAGTAATAGAGTTTGTAAATGTAAATCTGCATAGCAAGCAATATAGTTAAAGCCCCAAAATTACCGGCAGCTGGGAGCACCAGGGAGCGAGTTTGCTCAGATCCCCAGTGGCAGCAAAGCACTATGCTGCTGTTTGCTGAACCCTCCAGCAGACTCGGAAGCAGCATCGATGGCATCTGGAGGGATAATGCAGAGCTCTCTTCAGCTGAAGGGGTGTCTTGTTTTGATGCAGGATTGAAGAATACTGCAGAATTATTTGATGCTTTCAAAAGGGCCCAGCAATTCCCCAAAGGAAAGTGACTAATAAACACCACAGAATTGATCAAAGACATGGTTAGCTTTGTGGTTGATGTAGCTTTATGTGAGAGCACATGACAAAAAGTGGTTTATAGCAGAATTATCTGCAGGGGCAAATGAAGATCTGATATGAAAGAAGTCTGCAAGGAAAGATAGATTACATAATCAGAGTCACACTAAGTGATACATCAGCACATGTATCACCCAAAATTCACGGGAAGTCTAACATCCCCTCACTAGTTCCCCCTTTCTATTGACAATGCCCTATAATAACAATTCTTGTTCCTACAAAAAAGAAAATAAATAGATCTCCACCTATTGCATTGCACCATTCTGCTTTTACTGCTAATCGCTATCTGGGAAAACAGTTATTTTGCATAAATAAATAAATACTAGGAACTACACGAACAGAGTTGGTTCTTCATATCACACACCAAAATTCTGCATAATTGATTTTTTTTTTTTTTTTTTGCTTACAGTAAGTCCATTCCAACGTTATAACAATAGTTTTTATCCCCAACCCAAAGCAGAAAGGAATAAAATAGAGTTTTGGGCTGGTTCTTTTTTTTTTTTTTAAAAAAAAAAAAAAAAAAAAAAAAATGCTTCCAAGCTTCTCGGAAAGAGAGAGGGAGATTTGCTTCATTCCTCTCTGGTTAAAAACATCATGGGAAGGCAAAAGAGACTGCACAAGGATACAAGTCTGGTTTTCCTATTTGTGGACAAAACATTGAAAATGCTCACTTGCTTAATCAGTGACTGCCTCTGCTATTCTGGAAGTTGTATACCCATGATGGCAAATGCTGTTTTTATTTCAGACTGAAATTGCAGCCTGTATTCACAGATGAACCCAGACCCAAGCCATGAACTTCTGTAAGGCATAGCACTTTGTCAAGAAAATGCGTCCTAGGATCTTTGTATTGAATTCATCTACAGAAACAGGAAGAAGAATTCAGTCCACATTGCAGAGAGTTTTCAGGAGGAAAAGATTTTTCTTCATCTCCAAGTTGGAACAAGTGTTGAGAGTCCGAATTTTCAGCTATAAAGCTCCTAAATACAATGGTCAAGCAGGACAGAAAACCAGCAGAGAATATAATTCAGAGGAAACTAAGACTGTTAAACTTGGAGAGTTTAGATTTAAGTAACAGAAGTAAAATCTAGAAGTATTAGGTCATGGAGACAAGGCAGCTTCCCTCCATTCGCATCCTACCTTTTTAAGCCAACAGTTTCAAGTACTAAGGCAACGGGTGACAAGAAAAGTCAGTCCGTAGTTTTGTATGAATCAGAACACATATGTACAGATTCGAGAACTACTGAATCTGAAAAACAGGTGCTTTTTCAGCTGAGAAGATTTACACGCTTATGTATATTGTCATAAATATGGTATATTTTTGAGATACAATCACTGCACCTGACATGGGGATGTCTAGGAATAGTAGCTGTCCTACACAAACTAGTGATTTTGTGAGAGCTCTTCCCCAGGACCTAGTTAAACTAATGATCAAACAACTCATTTAAAAAAATTGATTTGGCCTACAAAGTTCTAAGAATAGCCAAGCTTCCCCTGAGTTTAGGGATCCAGGCATTTGGTTCAGGTTCAAGTATATGTTTTATGAAATACGCTCGCAAGCCAGAAGTCTGTAACCCAGTAACAAAAAAAAAAAAAAAAAAAAAATTTCCAAATCATATACAAGCATGCTCAAAATCAACCCTGGGTTCTAATCTGGAAAATAAAAGGCCAATACATAAAAATTAAGTTAATACTATTTTAAAAGCCTGATCTGAATGGAAATTTCATCTTTCAAATGAAAAGTTTATCCCCTTCATCCCTTCACAAGTTATTATTCAGATTATAAAACAATGTACAAGCATTGGAAACTTAGATATTCAGAGTCTTTACAATGTAAAATTATATCTAACCCCTACCCTTGAAGGGCAACAAAGCCAACCCTTTACAAATCTTTAAAACATGTCAAAAAGGACTGACCGCTATTCCTTCTTAGGGTCTTACTCATGCTGCCATCCTGTGACAAGAAACAGTAAATACAAGAAAAAAGTCCCACAGAAAAACCCCAGACGATTATCAAAATATTTCTGAAATTCCTTCTCATTTTAAGCTTAGAAGAAAGTCTTGCATTAAACATAAAATTTCAAAATACAATGCCTTAAAGGGCTGTGTAATTGCTTTATCATTTTCACAGTAATAAACTGACACTTCTCCTAATCTCTATTACAGAAATTGTCACAAAAGGAAGGAAAACTACTAAATAGGTCAAGCTAATAAAAGCTTATTATGGATCCAGAGTGATTTTTTTTTTTGCCTTCTATAACAATGTAACAGGTAACATTTTCGTAAAACACCCTGCCTTGTGGCAGAATATCAGAAGATTAAAATGCTTCTCCTGACTTGGTGAATAAAGTACCCATAACACGAGACATGAGATGGAACTGGGCTCTAAGGAAAACCTAAACGTTAGGCTGAGCACTACTGAAAACAGCAGCATACAAGCAGTTACTTCAAGTCAAAGTCTAACTGAATATTCTTAAGGTGTTTTAATTATTCCTAATGGTAATAAATCCTAGAAAGGTAAGAGAGTTTCACAGGATTTGGGTTTTTTTTTTCCTGTGTAGACAAAGTTTGTTGTGTGAAACCAGACTTGATAGCAACGCAGGTTACCTTCAAGAATCAGCACATTGGCAGCAATACTAAAACAGAAAGAAAAGGACAAGTGGTATAAGAGACTCAAACTGTGTATCAGGTTTTGTCTGTACCCTACAAAGTCATTGGTGGTTGAAAAGGGGATTTGGGCTTAGAAGGGGAAAAAAAAAATATATATATATATATAGGTGACAATTTTTCAGGGAACATCAGGACAAGCTTAATGACAAGCACCCACCTTACAGGACCTCTTACAGAGGTCACGATGCCCAACACTCTCTGAGCATGTTCTCCTGAGAGGTGACAAGCCCTCAGACCAGATCTCTACACAGGCAACCTGAAAATACAGCTGGAGAATGCCTTTGGGACCACAGAAGATGTCACCTCCCTGAGCATGCCTGCCAGCTCCATATACAGCACCGTTCAGTAGCTTAATACGCTGCCCAGGATTTTCTTTCAGACTGGCAGGCTGCAGGCAGTCTGCTTTCCAAAGCAGTCGCATGAATGGAAAATGAACAGATCACAGACTATGCTGTTCTCACAGCCGCTCTCATGGCTGCCTGTCATAAGGCTGTATGGACATAGTCATTGAGTCTATACCTGATTTGAGAAGAAAGATTGGCAGTTAGCCTAGTGGAGTCAAAGCAGACTGAAACAGTCTGTAGGTATTTTCACTTGTACTGAAGATCGAAACTATCAAATTCCACAGCCACTAGCCAGGACTAAAAAAAGGAGGGTGGGCAGAAAAAAAAAGGCACAGATCATAGACAGAAGCAGCTCAGGCAACTGCAGAAATGCTGAAGGGTTTATTTTTAAAAGTTGAGACAAGGTACATTAGCTGAAAAGTCTGGCTTGCACATGGCACTGGTTAAGGAGAACCTCCTGAAAAATGGAATGATTCGTGTGAAAATTTGCATCCTCTTAGGAGGAGGGCAAGTTATCTTGAGCAATCAAAATAGATTAATAAAATGTTAGAAAATGAAATATTGATCAGTTTGCACAAAAAGATATTTTGCGTGTTTGCAAATGTTTTCATTTGCACATTCACAACTCTCTCTTGCTTATTACTCCACCTACGTGAAAAAGGCTCAGTGTAGGACAATGTAAGACACTGGAATCTGAATACAGGAACTTTTCAAGCAGCTCACCCAGAAGGAAGCAGGGCTGAAGTGTTTTTGGTTTTGTTTTTTTTTGTCATTAATTTTATTCCAGTTATGAAGGCTTAAACTTAATGATGTCCGGGTAAGAATCTGCTCATAGACAAAGTGTGGGCTGGATTAAGAGCTATATACCAATGATTCATTGCTGAGGCTATTAGTCTTACTTCAGTCAGAGCAACTAAGATTCTCAGTGTGACTTAATACCTTCTGGCAACTTCCACAGTTCATCTTTTAGTATCAGCCGATTAACTAAAAACCAACTGTTTATAAGAGGAATACATTTTCCTTTGGAGAGAGGGTAAAAAAAGGGACAGAACCATGCCTAGACAAAGAGACCAACACCTACTGTTAGAGAAAATTCTCCACACACTCCCCACAAAGTTCTAAAATTAAAGCCTCAAATTCCTAATGAAAATAAGCAATTAGAGAGAAAAAACCCGACAAGGTGTTTCATACAAAATATAACACTTTTTTATTCTGATAGCTGTATACAGGTAGATATTGACAAGTATTATTGAGTGGATGGGATAGTCACAGAAAAATGTGATTTTCATTTTTAGCAGCAAAATATCCCTCAGTCTCTTAAGCCATATATTAGTGCAGTATTTTATATTAATCTAGTTTCTCTGAAACTTACATTTACCTGGTTTTCACCTAACCAAAACAAAAATGTTTGAAGGCTAAAAATGCTATGAGTTTTTCTTTATTTTACCCATTCCTCTTGTAGACATTTCTCTTCAGAATATTTTGGTACTGAAAACAAGCCTTAGAAGAGGCCTACTGAGACAGACATGAACAGTCCAGCCGCTAAGTGATGATTATAACACACAAAGGGTTCCTCTTGCAGAGATGTAATGTGAAGGGCGGGGGGGGGGGAGTGTCATCAAAAAAAAAAAATCAAAATGCACACCAAAAAAATAAGTGACTCTGTGCTACAAATTTTGTTCCTACTCTGAAAAATAACTTCACAAGGATCACACGTGACCTACAACTAGGTCAACTTCAAGAGCTAAGCATTCAGAGTCAAGAACAAATTTTCCAAAGGTTTCAGCTTATCTGAAATAAATCAAAACAACCCAACACATTATAGCTTTCAACTAGTCTGGCAATTCCATGAAAGAGTCTTTTCCCACAAGGTTTGACTCCAAACTTATACAGAAACGTGATAACACCCCAGCCTAAGTCTGCCATTCCCAGTGTCGGAACAGGAAAGCTGAGGGAATGAGAAATGACTACCCCACCTACACTGATCTTCACAAACATGTTTGTTACGTCTTATGCACAATGGGCAGCGTACATCAAAATATATGGCAAGTCATTAACAATCAGCCTTTGATTAAAACTTTAATCTTAATTTGATTAAAGTTTTAATCAAAAAATCACTTCCCTTTGAGCATTTGCTGTACGTTCTGATTCAACAGCATTTGGGGCAAAAAGGCGCCTCAGAAGCAATCTCAGCAGACTCGCTGAGAAGAGACACGGCCACCCAGGATACCTCTGCCCCTGCACTTGGCTACAATGCCAGCCTTAAAAACTAAGGAGTTTTCAGGTTGTAACTGTTTCCTTTTCCAGTATTTTCTCTCCGAGGTCAGCTACACACCAAACCTTAGTAGGATGACAACTCCACAAGTCAAGTTTTCTTTACAATTTTCTATTTTAGTTTGAATTTGTTTAAACTGTGTACCAAGCAAAATGAGAACTTTATATACCTATACGCCACAAAAATGTACCGGTGAGGGGTGGACTAAGGGAGCCCTCTTGTCTCTCTCTCATTTTTTAGTACTTTTAGCATTTAGGGGTTTTTAGTACATTTACTCCTGAACATGTGACATAGTAGCAGCTCTAGGCTATGCAGTTCCCCAGACAGTAGCTGAGCACTACTAAAATACCACTTCTACATAGTATTGATGTACACAGTTTAAGTACCTAATTGCTACTATGTTCAACAGTTTACTAAACTTTGGTGAATAAAAACAAACAAACAACAAAACTAACAAAGCTAAGATCTCTTTCACAGCATGCTCTGGAGAAATATGTTGCCCCACGTTTTTTTTGTTCGTTTCTTTAACTTTTATGATTTAGGGTGGTTCATTTTAGTTTTAATTGTCATTGAATAAGTGTTTTATATACGAGCCACAGCAGCTCAGCAGAGAATACAGAATCACATAGATTGAAAGGGAACTATAGAGGTAACCTAGACTGACAGCAAGGCCACTATGAAGCGAAGCCATGCTCCAGGCTCATCCCCAGACCAGCTAAGTCATCGTTCTGGCTACAGAGGCAGCGCCAGCCAGACATGGCACTGACCACACTGTTCTGTTACCTACCGTCCTCTATGTACTTGCAACAATGCTGGCGTGGCAAATCATATGGTTTTGAAACCATATTAATGTTGGGTATTTATGTTTAAAAAAATGGAAGCCTGGCAAAGGATTTTTCCTCTGAAAGGTCAAAGGATCCAGAAGGTATCTTATAAAAAAACAAAAATAAATCCTGCTCTGAGAAGGTCAGACAACAAGAGACTTGGCTTGTCTAGTACAATGAACCACGGTATCCAATTTCACCTACTGCCTTTTTTCTTTATTTCTATGTTTCATAATGGTCTGCTGTTAATACTTATATAGCACAACCAGAGCAAATCTTTCTTCACAATTTCTCCACATTCCAGAAAGACCAGAGTAAGGGAGATAATTTTTTTCATGCCTGGATGAACACCACCTGCAATACAACATATTGCTGCAGTACTTGGGTATTTTTATCTCTGCACAGGTAGAGCAATCCTTGAATGCATAATGAATACACAGGAGGGTGAGGAATCTGTACAGGGTTGTTTTTCTATCAGCTTTTTTCTTGTTCTCCAATAACATGGTTATCCAGGCTACTAGAATTAATAAAAAGTTCACCCTGTAATCCTTATCCAAAGTTGGAATCATATCACAGTTCTATTATTTGACTTTTAAGGACTATTCAGAAAGAGGAAACAAAGTTTAGATGACATGGTAGGCAACACTCATTAGTGATAAATTTAACAATCTCAAACAATAAGGTCTATTAAAATGGCTCCATTACTTTTTATATCTTCTTTTATCTAACCTCATAATGCTTTATACAGTTACAAAATACAAACAAATTAGTACAATATTTTCTGAGATTCTGGGGGTTTTGGGTTTTTTTGTTCATGGGGGTTTGGTTTTTGGTTTTGGTTTTTGGTTTTTTGTTTTTTTTTTTTTAAGGATAGCATAAGGCCACCATAAGATGTACCTTGTAAAAATCTTTCAGTCACTAGCAATGAAAGAAAATTTAAGATGTACACAGGACAGGTAAATAGTTTTAAAAATGGAATTTTAACCATGGAATAAAAAAAAAGATGCATAAAACTATACAAAAGCTATTGTTACCCCTTTTGAGCACAGTAGTTGCACAAAGAAACCGATCCAATTACCTGTTGTTTAATGGCAACCATGTTCATTTAAAGAAAAACACACTTTTTATAGGGCTTTACAATTGCAGGTTGTTTTATGCCTCCTCTATTTCCCTTTTCTGTGGAATTTTGCGTTGTTTCATACTCTTCCTCAAACACATATATGCTATTTCAAAGCCCAGAAAACTCTTCCACCAGTACAGCCTAGGTTTTTAACTGATCCTGAAAAAGGATATTGTAATGTGACAATCCTATTCTGCTTCTGTTGTGTAAGGGTATTTTAACTGCTTTTAACACTCACCCTGAATAAATAATGATGGTTACCCTTTTTCACTTCAAAGTTTTATCCAAACACAAGCATAACTATTGCAGATGAGATCCAGAAAAACAGGTTCTTGCAGGGGGGGAGAGGGGAAAGAAAAAAAGATGAAATTATAAGACAGGAGGGAAAAAAATAAGATTATTCTAGTAAGAAACCCATTTTTCCTACACATAACAAATAGCTTTATTTAAATCTCAAAAATCTCACTACTATACATTCAAAATACTTCTATGCTTAACCAAATGTGTGGTCACACAATATGACCTATATGCATAGAGAGAAGTAAGAATAAAACAAAGCAAGACTATGAAAAACTCTTGAGGAAAGCAAATTAAATTAGAAAAATAAAATATATTTTGAATTAGTCTCTGAACTACCTGGAGTATCGTGAAACTAGTGCAGTATAATAGTTTTAGCTTTTTGCAGCTAGGGGGGTTTGCAACTAGTGGCAATATGTGACAGGAATATTCTGAATGAACCATGCTGGAGGACTGGGTTGCAATCCTCGTGGTAACAGAACTATGGGTACCATGGCAAGTCAAGAACAAATTTCAGGTAGCGCCTTGCAACTTTGCAGTAGATGCAGAGTACCAGATAGCTATTCAAACATAAAACTGAGCTAGACTGTCTCAAAGACGTTGCTACTAGGCAGAATGTATGAAGGACAGAATCATTTGCTCAAGATGACCCAGCAGCCCTGGTGACACACATAGTAACAGGAGGCATTAAAAAGGTAGAGGAGTAAAAGGCATTTAAGAGGTAGAATAAGACTGGTGGAGATAGAGAGGTCCATGTACATCAAGGTTAGATACTATATTTCTTAAGAGAGAGGTATAGGCATATTTCAAAGAGCTAAGAAGGTACTAATGGAATGGAACTCATCAATACTCTTTTACTACACATCTGTACTCATGTATAATTTTTTTAAGTTAATACATAGGACTAAATCTGAAAACAAGATTAAGAAAGCCGTATTCTGAAAAAGCCAATTATCAAATAATATCAGAAATTTGACGTGAGTACAGAGGATTGGAGGGGAGGAATCAGAAGTATCAGAAACAAGAAGAAAAAGAAATGCTTCAGGCAGAAGATATATTGTATTATCAAGTCACTTACTAAAAAGGAAAAAAGCAATTCCTCATACATGACATAATGAAGGAGAAGGGCTAGTGCCACAGAAGGATTGCCAGCTCCTCTGGGAAGGAACGAACAGAAGAAGTTGGGGAGTGCGTATGTTGAAATCACTAGGAGAGATAATCTTATTTTATTGTTTATCTACAAGAAATGGGATTCTATTTCAGTTACTTTACTTTTCAGGCAATTAAACAAGGAAACAAAAGCCATCTTTCAATTCTAACCTCCTATCCACCAAGGAGAAAAAGTAAAAATCTGCAAAGTACATATACTTTTGCACTTAAAATAAATTGCAATTTGACTTAATGTGAAGCCATCAAGGAGATTTATACTTACTCCTCGTATTTAAACCATAACATTCTTCCAGTCTAAAGAACATTGCACCCTCAAACATTCACACCTCTTTTCCAACAGAATACAGTCTCATTACAGATAACAGTCTCATTACTGTGTACAACTATTGTGAGTATAAAAGAAAACTTCCAGATTGCAGATCCAATCCTTTTGCAACTTACACAATAGTCAGCATTCTAAGTACTGGTTTAAAGACTTGCAAGGTGGCATACAATCATAGTACACACAGACCTACTCATATATCCTAGATATATGTGGAGAATACCTTTTTACTTGCATGTACCTTAACTAGCTGCCAGTCCAGCAGCAATTCTTTTCCTCAGTTTTGTTCTTTACATCATTTCTCATCAACAGTCATGACTTTAGCCCTAGACAGTCAACAGAGAATCAGCTATTCTTTTACAACATTTGAGCTAATCAACACTTTATGCAAGTACTTTTCATTAAAAGCATGTATACTGTTACCAAAAATTACCTTATTTCAGGCACAAGACTACGACAGAGGTGCCACTCATATCAACAAAGTAACTCCCATCTACTTTTGCCTCAATTGCTCCTTAACTGCTGTGAGTTCAAATGTTGTGGTAATTAGTTTACTCTTAAATGAAATTACAATAATAATGTTAATCCTGCACACACCTTGTTTTCATTCAAGTTCCTAAGCCTTTGGAAACAGATGCTATATTATCCAGACTCCAAGACTGTTCTTTTTTGACAGCACTGCTACTATAGGGGAAAGTTACAGAAAATTAACCTGTTCAGTCAACTAGATCAATCATTCATCAATACATACTAGTAAGTGATATTTGATGTCATTTTATTAAAAAAAAAAAAACCATACACAAAACCACAACAAAACTACAAAACTAAAAACACCACATCAAA
Source organism: Nyctibius grandis (assembly GCF_013368605.1). Taxonomy (NCBI): domain Eukaryota; kingdom Metazoa; phylum Chordata; class Aves; order Nyctibiiformes; family Nyctibiidae; genus Nyctibius; species Nyctibius grandis. The sequence goes on along the minus strand of NC_090667.1, from coordinate 20,078,628 downwards.
AACACACCTCACAAAAGCAAATCTTACACACGAGCAGTCACCAAAACTTCTTTTTTAAACTGCAGACAGTAAGCATAATTTTCCACATCTTTATAAATATGGAATCAGACATATATCAGAATTGATTTGCACAAGGTCTATCAACAGGTCAGGGGCAAAACCAGGACTTACAGGTTTTTGGAGGCTTCTAAAGCAGAAGGAGCATTATTTAATTCAATGTAAAGATTGCACCAACTAGCCAACAAATTGACATTTCAACCAGTAACTAAGATGCAAAAGGATCGTCTCTGCCAAATTACAGATTTGTCCCATAATATTGAAAACTTTGCTTTAAGTGAGTGAAGTTCAAGCAATGCAAGCCACTGTACAGTCTGCCCAGATTTGTTGCCCTTCTAGTCACACCAGGAAGCCACAGGTTTTTACTAGACTCTTGAGAGGAAGATATATCCAATAAGGGCACAGAGGATTTGTGCAAAAATGGGAATTTTGTGCTTTTCAAGACACTATTTTTTAGGTTGTGCATTTTACTGAAGATTCTTAAGAGCAGCAGAGTTAGCAGCTGGTCTTGTCTGATAAATTATGTTCAGAATAATTAGTTTGCAGCTATACGACTCCTGTATATTTATAAACCAAGATAAATAAACAGCAATCAGATAAATATGGCCATACACGAATAATTCTATACACTAACATTTGAATTATTCCAACACATAAGTATAGGTCCCAATCCCACATATAATGCTGTTTTCTACCATCCTTTTTCAGACAAGATTCCCCAGACATCTTGTAATGCTGAGGAAGTTCTACTGAACAAACATATATTTACATTAATAACGTGCTTCAGGTGACTGGACAGGATTAGTGCCATGTTATGAATGTAGTTGAACTCTATTCCTATTACACTGGGGCTGTACAGAATAAAGGACTTCAGCAAAGCAAACATCAAATTTAAAAAAATGTCAAAGCATTCAAATTTTAAGCATCTGGGAAGCCAAATACAAAAGTCAGAATTATGTCCTTACTAATATACTCAGTTTAATTTCAGATACCTTTCCTGAATTGAAATTTACATTTCTTAGCACGTAATTTCCTCTGAACTTCAGTTCTTGGCAAATGTTTTGAAATCATGCATTAAAAAAATAGCAGACTTGACTTTCTGACTGTGGCTTATATACTTTTAATATGAAAATTATTCATTTAATAGATTTGTCAAAAATAATTACCAGAATACAGATATTAACTGAATTTCATACAAATGTATTCTCCAATTATATTAAACTACAGAGAAAAAAAAAAACTTCTTCAGTCATTCTGCTTCTTCACTCCCAACACATTCCATTCCTCTTCATCTTCACAGAATCACAGAATGTCAGGGATTGGAAGGGACCTCGAAAGATCATCTAGTCCAATCCCCCTGCCGGAGCAGGATTGCCTAGACCATATCACACAGGAACGCGTCCAGGCGGGTTTTGAATGTCTCCAGAGAAGGAGACTCCACAACCTCTCTGGGCAGCCTGTTCCAGTGTTCGGTCACCCTCACCGTAAAGAAGTTTTTCCTCATATTTATGTGGAACCTCCTGTGTTCCAGCTTGCACCCATTGCCCTTTGTCCTGTCAAGGGATGTCACTGAGAAGAGCCTGGCTCCATCCTCATGACACTTGCCCTTTACATATTTATAAACATTAATGAGGTCACCCCTCAGTCTCCTCTTCTCCAAGCTAAAGAGACCCAGCTCCCTCAGCCTCTCCTCATAAGGGAGATGTTCCACCCCCTTAATCATCTTCGTGGCTCTGCGCTGGACTCTCTCTAGCAGTTCCCTGTCCTTCTTGAACTGAGGGGCCCAGAACTGAACACAATACTCCAGATGCGGCCTCACCAGGGCAGAGTAGAGGGGGAGGAGAACATCTCTCGACCTGCTAACCACACCCCTTCTAATACACCCCAGGATGCCATTGGCCTTCTTGGCCACAAGGGCACACTGCTGGCTCATGGACATCCTGCTGTCCACTAGGACCCCCAGGTCCCTTTCCCCTATGCTGGTCTCCAACAGGTCTGTCCCCAACTTGTACTGGTACCTGGGGTTGTTCTTGCCCAGATGCAGGACTCTACACTTGCCCTTGTTATATTTCATTAAGTTTCTCCCCGCCCAACTCTCCAGCCTGACTAGGTCTCTCTGAACGGCTGCGCAGCCTTCTGGGGTGTCAGCCACTCCTCCCAGTTTTGTGTCATCAGCGAACTTGCTGACAGTGCACTCTATTCCCTCATCCAAGTCATTAATGAATATATTGAATAGAACTGGTCCCAGTACCAACCCTTGAGGGACTCCGCTAGACACAGACCTCCAACTGGACTCTGTCCCATTGACCACCACTCTCTGGCTTCTTTCCTTCAGCCAGTTCACAATCCACCTCACTACCCGATCATCCAGACCACACTTCCTCAGTTTAGCTGCGAGGATGCTGTGGGAGACCGTGTCAAACGCTTTACTGAAATCGAGATAGACCACATCCACAGCTTTACCATCATCTATCCACCGGCTTACATCCTCATAAAAGGCTATCAAGTTGGTTGAGCATGACTTCCCCTTGGTGAAGCCATGCTGAGTGCCCGTAATGATCCCCCATCCTTGATGTGCCTAGAGACAGCACCAAGAACAAGTTGCTCCATCACCTTTCCAGGGATGGAGGTGAGGCTGACCAGTCTATAGTTACCCGGGTCCTCCTTCTTGCCCTTTTTGAAGACTGGAGTGACATTCACTTTCCTCCAGTCCTCAGGCACTTCTCCCATTGCCCACGACTTTGCAAAGATGATGGAGAGTGGCCTAGCAATGACTTCCACCAGCTCCCTCAGCACCCGCGGGTGCATCCCATCAGGGCCCATGGATTTATGGACGTCCAGGTTGTTTAATTGGTCCCTGACCCAGCCCTCATCAACCAAGACAGATTCCTCCTCTATCCTGACTTCTTCTGGGGCCTCAGGGGTCCGGGGCTCCTCAGGACAGCCTCCAGCAGTATAGACAGAGGCAAAGAAGGCATTCGGTAACTCTGCCTTCTTTTTATCCTCTGTCTCCAGGGCCCCCACCTCATTCATCAGTGGGTCTACATTGCCTCTAGTGTTGGTTTTACCTGCAATGTATTTGAAGAAGCCCTTTCTGTTGTCCTTGACCTCTCTTGCAAGGTTTAATTCCAAGGAGGCCTTAGCTTTCCTAGTTGCCTCCCTACATACTCTGACAACAGACTTATATTCCTCCCAAGTGGCCAGCCCCTCCCTTCCATGATCTGTACACCCTCTTCTTCCACTTGAGTTTGCCCAGCAGTTCCCTGTTTAACCATGCAGGTCTCCTGGTACCCTTCCTTGACTTCCTACCTGCTGGGATGCTCTGATCTTGAGCTCAGAAGAAGCAGTCCTTGAATGCTAACCAACTATCTCGAGCCCCCTTACCTTCTAGTACCCTGTCCCATGGGATTTCCCCTAGCAATTGCTTGAAAAGGCCAAAGTTGGCCCTACTGAAGTCCAGGGTTGTAATTCTGCTAGCTATTCTGTTCCTGCCACATGAGATCCTGAACTCTACCATCTCATGGTCACTACCACCAAGGCTGCCCTCAACCTTTACCTCTTCAACCAGACCCTCCTTGTTAGTGAGGATCAGATCCAGCAGTGCTCCTCTCCTAGTTGGCTCATCCACCATTTGCATCTTACTACCTTTACCTGTCCCGGTTCTCACCTTTAGCTGTTTTTAAACAGACTGCAGTAGCTTCCCAACACTGACTCCTCCCTGCAATTTGTATTGTCAGAAAGATGCTGTAAACTTGCCTCCTCTGCTATGACATAAGATTTCCATTTAATTTTGGAGGAAACCCTGTCTCTCCAACACACCCCCTCCCCCCATCCTGAACATGCCATCCAAGTTACAACTAAGTACATTGGCTGTTACTGGGGAAATAATAACCTTCTCTTTCCAATAATGTTCACAATGTGATCTACTGTGTTCACCAGTAGATCTTACTGTATTTATTCTTCCTTTTAAAAGTTCAAACAGCATAACTTAATAAAAATATAATTTGAAGAAGAGCACTTCCATTTGCATAACCTTCCCCCATTCTTATGTATTAAAGTGTTATTAAGCCATTACTCATTTTATTTCTGCATATTTTTCTCCAGCTAACCAGATCCTCACTACAGCATTATGATTACATCTGCTCAAAGCACTGAAAAAAAACGCATGAATGGTAAAAATTTCCAGAGGAAAAAAGCAATGGGTATAAAACAAGTGGGAGCACAGAGAAGGACAGAGTGAGAAAGTAACACAGAGAAAATAAATTTCTATGGTAATTGTGATACAGACAGAAATAATCAGCTACTCATAAAGGGATAAAGTTGTTTGATTCCCAACTTAACTGCATTTGACATTTGTGAATTTGACTTTGTAACAAGTCTTATTCGTTGGATCTCACTTGGAAGGAAATCAGAAAAGGTCAGTTTAAAGGATCTAGAGGAAAAAAATAGCACAGAACTGTAGTTTTGTGGAAAATGGATAGTAGGAAAGAAGTACCAGGGTGGGGAAATAAATGTATAAGGGAAAGAAGAAAATGTTTGCAAAATTGAAAATTATTTTCTAATATCAGCATAACATATCACATTGTATTCAAAGCATAGGAAGAATTAATTCTGTGACAAGAAAGGGTTCAATATCACTTGCCAGCACAATGCTATATGGAGATTTATTGCCAACTACAGATACCAAACATCAACAGCAGAAATAAGAGGGTTTTGATCTATTTTGTAGTTATTCAGGACTGTTACAGGAAACCATTTATCTTTTCAGTAGTAAAAAAGTTTTATTTAAAAAGTGTGTTAAAATTAGTGCTTTGTGGCGCTCGGAGCTGATCCATTCCATGTACTTTGCTTTACTTCCATATCCTTATGCTGGTGCTGTTCTTCACCACCTGATCCTCTCCATATGCTAAACACTACAAAAAGTGTTACTCCTAATCCAAACAATTTCAAAGTTTAGAAATGTAAGAAAAAAGGCAGTATTGCTAGGCCCATTTTACACAGGAAAGAGGCAAAGATGCCTCCGTTTGGGGGTGGGGGGGGAGTAGGGGGCTGAAGGGCAGAAATCCTGCTTGCGGTTTCAACTTTCAGTTCAAGACTTCTGGCACTCTGGATGAAATCCTACCACCACCACAAGTGCTGAATTTGTATGTGTGACATTACAGGTTAAGTTAATATCATGCTTAAGGGACGCACCAAATTTTGGCCACCAAGATTATGTGGCCTAAGCAAACTATCAAGAAAGTTATCACAGACCCAGGATAAGAAGCCAGATATATCTGAATCTCAGTCTGCTGCCTTGATTTTAATAGGAAAATTAAAATCTGAGTTGGCCAACAGAAATCCTCCAGTTTTCTTTCATATTCTGCCCCTCATCCCCCGTGATGTTTTCATGGAAAGTTCCAGGGGGATGTCAGAACTCATCTCTACTTTTACTGCAAAATTGCATTGCAATCGGTAATGATAGGTGGAAGTCTGAAGTGAGTACTCAGATTTTGCTGTTCCATGCCATCTATAATATCATCTTTCTTGTACTTTGTTCAAGGAATGGCAGAAGATATTGTAAAAGGCACGATGTGCATAGGGGGTAATAAATCTGTTGGATGCAGATAGTCAGTGGCTGCAAGTCATAACATAAAGCTTTACTCCTAGCCTCCTACCAGTTTTCATTATCAGTGAAAATTTCTATTAATGTAATACGATAGCATCAGGTACAAACAGCTCAGCAGTCATATTTTGCACAGCTGTCATACAATGATAGTCATTTAGCTTCAAGGTAAAGCTGAAGTTTGAATATTCCTGCTTTTCATCTTTGAAGCTTTGTCACTTCAGAAGATAATTATCTAATTTTGTGACCAATGACGTGTTCCCAACACATCAAATTTTAATACCCGTAGTATGTAGATCTTTTGTGTCCTGAAAATTAGCCACTTAGATAGCTTGACACAAAATCTTGGGAGTATATTGAATAGTGAAACACTAAAACATGACCTAGGAGAACAATAGGAACACTACATGCTGTGGCCCTGACCAAAGTTTTCATATGCCTTCCAAATAGCATTTTCACACTGCTTTCATCTAACAGGCTAGAGATACTACGACTGCATAATTTTGACTCATGCTTTTTAGGAAAGCAAGTCAAATCCTTGTTTGTATATAAAAGCATGAAGATGCTCTTTGCCAGCTACTGTAGAACAGTTTAAAGTAAAAATAGATGATAAGACATAAAACCTTCTACCACCTGACAAATTATTTCTGTACAACACTAAGTTCACTTAAGATATTGTGGTTGATAGTAAAAGAAAATGGCTAGTGAAGCAACTGGGAACTAAAGGGTTTGGTTTAGCCCTAGATTAGAAGGGAAATTCCTGTGTTATCGCAACAAATTTTAAAAAAAAAATCTCCAATTCATGCAATCAACTTTGTGGAAATCAGTCTTGAGACATCGTAATTATGAGAACAGTTACATACTCCTATTCTGAGAACAGGAGTGTCTGTGGAAAAAAAGCCCACCTGAATATTAAACAGCAGAGAGTTCAGTTTAAGAGTCTATAATGTTAGTGCAAACTATTTTAGAAGAATGGGTCAGAAAAGAAAGTGTTGGGACTGGATGAAGCACTAAAATAGGGTATAATATAGTTTATAACTGAGGCCTAAGAGAGGCCTGCTACAACAGTGTCATGCCTTTCAATACCTACGAGGAGGCTACAGAGAAGATGAACCAAGGCTATTTATGGAGGTGCACAGTAGGAGAAGCAACAGAATGCACTCATAAATTGAAATAGGAGGTTCCAGCTTAAGTAACTTTTCATCCCAAGTAGAGTCAAGCATTGGAACAAAAGAGGTTGTGGTATTTCTGTCCTTGAAGGTTCTGAAGATCAGACTTAAAGCCCCAAGAAATCTGCCCTCATTTCAGCATTGACCTCGCTTTGAGCAGGAAGTTAAAAGACCTTCTAAATGTTCTTCCAGAATGAATTATTCTGCAATTCCAGAAATTATTAAAAACAGAGTTCAACAGTGGAAGAGAGTAAGACAGTTGTACAAAGGGGGAAGATGAGGGGTTTTTTCCAGAACCAGTTTTGCCAATCACTAGTGCCAAACGCAAGTGTCTCAGTTATGAGTACAATTAGAATTTTTAAATTCAGTATTACTGTATTTAGAAGAACATTAATCAGGAGACCTACTCAACTTGCACGTTATAGAGACACAGTGTTAACATAATATATAATCTGCCAACTGCACAAAATTCAGGGAAGCCTGTCAACTCCACCTTTTGAGTACACCAAAGGAAAACATTTCATGAGGCTATTAGAAGCTCGAAAGTAATTACCACCCTTTCCTAAAAACTAAGAACAAAACTTCAATAAGGAAATTACTGTCAGTTATGCATATAAGCAAGCTAACTAATGAAACTAACAGGATCCACACATTAAGCTCTGATAAACTGAATGAATTATACACACATACTTCTCATGTTAGATCCCCAATCTTTTAAACTAGATTAGGTTACCATAAGATTTTTTTTGTTAATGGACGTGCAAACAACTTTTTCTTTCATCTTTTTCTTCCTTAACTTGGGTGCTCTAAGATATTACTAGTTATCCTTCAAACTAGATTATGATAGCTATCATTTTAAGTGCCTCCTGTACTGCAATCTGATCTATGCAAAACATTTGGCATCAGTCTCAGAAGAAAACATTTCTCTCTAGAACACCTGCCCATTTTAAAAGAGAAAGATTCAAATATAAGCTAAATAAGGTGGTTCAGAAAAAGGATATGGAGAGAGAGACAAAGACAACAATAAAACATGTCAAATCAAGCAAGGCAAAAGCAAAACACAGGAGTAAGAACAAGTGCTCTGACAAAGAGAATGCCTTGTAATATTTTAGAAATTGTTTTGGTCACTTTAATGAAATGTATTGGTTTAACTTTACGGTTCTTTCAGGAATCTCAGCAGACAGAACAAATGGCTAGAAACAACCACCCGTCAAACCCTTCACTGATTAAGAGTCATTGTCAGAACCTATATGCCTTGATGGCTCTACCAAACCAACAAAACAGACTCTACCAAAAAAAAAAAAATATCAAAAATTCAGCGTAAGTGGTGCTTAGGAAGAACTCTTCTCAAGAGTAAGAAGAATTCAGAACAAACTTTACTAAATACCAACAATTGCTGATAGCAAAGCACTAGAACATGTGGCAGGTACTTAAGGAACAAACCAGGAGTTCACATCTAATCAGCCATTTCCTTCTCTCTCATTGGTACATCACACTGTCTTACAAGCCCTAGTGAAGCTCTATTACATACATACTTTGTAGTCATACCTAACATAAGAACATTTTAGGACATCTTGAAAAGCTAACCCTGCTGAAGTCTTACCATGTGGTTGTTGGACTTCAGGTCAAATAGATGAAGACTGCTCACAGATTTGATCTGTTATATTTAATACATTTATCCTTCTATAATAAAAATACATATATTTCAATAAGACTATTTGAATGTGTGCTTAAAAAGGTGGGGTGGGGGGGAAGGTAAAGCAAGCTTCAGCCAACCTGGCCAACCCATACACCAATAATTAGTGATTTATAACCTGTTTCTGCCCTGAAAACTTAAGGACTCCTCAGCTACGTCTCAAGGAGATAAAGGCACAAGAATGAACAGTGCATAGACAAAGAAATACATTTACTTTTATTGGTTATAGTCCAAGAAAAAAAAAAAAAAAAAAAAGACACCAAAAGAAAGGGTTATGTAGCTCATCTTCCTAACATAAGGCAGTTCAATGAGATCTACATAATGGCAGGTAACCTGTTCTGAAATGCCACCCTGCAAGAGTTCCTTGTTTTCTTTCTGTTTAAAAAAAACAAAAAAAACCCCCAAAAACCACAAAAAAAAAACCCACCCCCCCCAAAAAACAAAAAACCCCCCAAACCCCCCCAAAAAAAAACCAAAACCCCCCAAAAAACACCCCCAAAACCCCCCAAAAAACACCCCCAAAACCCCCCAAAAAACACCCCCAAAACCCCCCAAAAAACACCCCCAAAACCCCCCCAAAAAACACCCCCAAAACCCCCCCAAAAAACATCCCCAAAACCCCCCCAAAAAACACCCCCAAAACCCCCCCCAAAAAAACCCCAAAACCCAAAAAAACCAAAACCCCCCCAAAAAAAACCCAAAAAAAAAACCCAAAAAAAACCCCCAAAACCCCCCCAACAAAAACAAAAACACAAAAAAACAACAAAAAAAAAAACACAAAAAACCCCCCCAAAAAACAAAAAAAAAAACACAAAAAAAACCCCAAAAACAGAAGGAAAAAGTAATTCTTGTGTTTAAAGACCAGCTCTTGTTCATCTACCATGGATACAGAGAACACATTCTTCTTCCTGGTTTTCTGCATGTGAAGACTGTTGCCATATTTCCTTTCAAATTTTTACTAGTTTTGCACAGGCACAGCTTGGCCCACAGCATTAAATCACTGTCTAGTGAAACAAACCTAGTTCTTCTCTTCCCTCTCCCCTGCCCCATTTACATTTCTCCACACTTTCTTTCACAGTTCAAAAGGAAATACACCATTTTTTTTAAGTTTGGGCTTTTTTTCCCCCTACAGTTTTCTAGCTTATTTGAAGGTGATTCTCTCCTTCACACAGCATACTTGTCTGCATCAGACATTGGAAGATTTTTTGGAATTCAGGACTGGTTATCCCCCTCTGTCTATAAGACGTAAAAAATCTTACCTTTAAGGGTTTTTATAGTTTAGAACATTTCTAGTCTCATAAATATGGATTTGACATATGCTTTATCACACATGAGGCTCCCAGTCAATTCTCAGCTTTCTACAGAGATTAAAGATAGCCACACCATCCATTTTACAGAAAATATGGCAGAAATTTGGAGCAGGTAAAAACGTGTGAGATCATATGAATCTTTGAGAGTAAAACATTCCTCATCCCTCAGTATAGCCATAATAGCCACAGATACCAGAAGAAGCAAGAACACCTGGAATATGACCTCCTCCGCTGGTGGCTTCTGTGAATCAGTGTCTTGACACATCTATAATGGGTTATGATGGGTGGAACTGACAGGAAAAAAGAAGAGTCAGTAGAGAGAGAAGAGAGAATAATCCTTGCTTGTAGTAAGTGCAAAAGGAATCGGTGTGAAAAGCAACAAAAGAGAAAACTAATTTGTGCTCCTAACAAACAGGAAACCTCAAGTATAATAGGAAGCTAGTGCAGGACTTCAGTCTCTCTGAAGGCATCTATAAAAGATTACAGATGTCTACTTAAATCAATCTAGAAGCAGAAGCAACAATTCTGCCCATCTCTGCCTCCAAAGCTCTTGCTAAGGAAATCTGCTTACTCATCGCATTTTGGAAAGAGTCTTCTGGAAAAAAAATGCATTTTTCCTGTGTTAGGGATCTTCCAGGAAAGAAACTTGAACCTCATATGCATGAAATGAAAATCTTATTCCTATACAAAGCATCCAGCAAACCTTATTATTTCTGTCTTCCATTACAGCAATCATCTTCACATCCTCAACCACCATCTCCTTCCTGAAAATTGCCTGGCACTGAGTATTGCTCAGGCATTCCTATTTTGAAGATACATTTAAAACACACACACCACCAACAAGCTTGTCCAAGATTTGAATACAGATCATTTCAAACATACAGTTATACACCTAACACTAACTTCACTATAAATTCAAATCTGTGTCTCCCTTCATTCTCAAAGAGCACCATTGATGAAATGGTCTAATGTTACCTTTGTCTAGCTAAATAAATTATTTTCTTCTAAACTTGACTTCTATCTACTGTCAACTCAAGTCCAGCTCATTAAAGCAACCCAAGACGCTCTAGCTACTGCTAAGACCCTGCTAAAGACTGCATGAATCCAACTCTCTTATGCTGGAGGGATTTATGACAGCTTAATTCCTGTGCTCTGTATTCTACTGTCTACTACTTTATTCCCACATTAAATTTGATATGCTGGTTGTAACATCTGTACACTCCCATGTGAACAAGTCTGTCTCTCTTGACCAGTCACAATCTCCTCACATCTTATATCACCATCCTCAGAAACTGTGTAGTAGTTATCAACTATAAGATGGGTAAGTCCATCTGTAAAGTCCTAGGAGATCTGAGGGCAGGATAATTTCAGAAAGTACCTGTGCCTGGAATTCATCACATCTGGAAAGGCTTACAAGACCCTTCCCAACTTCTCTCCAACTATGATTTTAAAAAAAAAAAAAAAGAAAAAAAAAAAGAAAAAAAAAAAGAAAAAAAAAGAAAAAAAAAGAAAAAAAGAAAAAAAAGAAAAAAAAGAAAAAAAAGAAAAAAAAAGAAAAAAAAAGAAAAAAAAAGAAAAAAAAAGAAAAAAAAATAAAAAAAAAATAAAAAAAAAGAAAAAAAAAGTAAAAAAAAGAAAAAAAAAGAAAAAAAAAGTAAAAAATAAAAAGAAAAAAAAAGAAAAAAAGAAAAAAAAAAGAAAAAAAAGAAAAAAAAAAGAGAAAAAAAGAAAAAAAAGAAAAAAAAAGAAAAAAAAAGAAAAAAAAAGAAAAAAAAGAAAAAAAGAAAAAAAAGAAAAAAAAGAAAAAAAAAGAAAAAAAAAGAAAAAAAAAGAAAAAAAAACAAAAAAAAAAAAAAAAAAACAAAAAAAACAAAAAAACAAAAAAAACAAAAAAAACAAAAAAAAATAAAAAAAACAAAAAAAAGAAAAAGAAAAAAAAAGAAAAAAAAGAAAAAAAAGAAAAAAAAAGAAAAAAAAAGCAGCACATTTTTACACAGACTTCCTTTTGGAATACAAATCTTGCAATGATTTTTGTCATTCACTCTAAAAAAGTACTTAAGCTTTACAAATGAACAGGGCAGATGCTAAATAGGGTCACAAAAATGTCCATGCAATTTAGCAAAAACATTTTACATAGAAAAAGCAAAATGGAACTTCATAAGAATAACATATCAAAGTATTTCATGAAGACCTTTCATTGAAGTTTCTACAGCAACCTAAAATACAATCTATCCTATCAATATATAATTTGTGTTGTACAATGTGTAATCACTTATTATCAGCAACAAAAAATTGTACCCTACAGAACAGTAATGACATTTAAAAGTGTAGAGTATCGATTAGCAGTTGCTTTAAAGTGAATCACCACTACAATGCGGCATCTATTCATGGCTCTACATACCTCCACTGCCAAGATAATTTGCATGGAGACTGGCTCTTTTAACCTTGAAATGTAAGCATTTTCCAATACAAGATGTGAAAACAAACAACCATAAAGGCATTAAGCAAGGGAATTAGCATTCATTTCCTTTCAGGATCTAATGTTTTCCAGTTGGGTTGTCCACTCAATAATTTCCATATTAAAAGATATTATTGAAAGTGTAATGCATGTATCAAACTTACTGAAGCCATCTCATATTTCTATTACGTATTAACAATAGAACATATTTACTTTCAATAATACAAGAAAGAGGATCATGCTGTGTTTGCAAAACCCAGAAAATACTGCAAAATATAGAGTGCAGACGGCAGAAGAGAATGAATTCACTGTGGCTTAAAACAGGGCTTTCCTTCCAGTTAAAGGGAAATATAAAACATAATGATTGATATTCAGGCTGATTTAGACTACATTTTGAAAATATTACCATCACCAAGAAATTATTACTCCTGCCATATATCAAAGAGGAGATGAGAGCAAGACCGCAGATCATTCAAGATGCAACACAAACTTCATTGAAGGTAAAGAAAATTTTCCAATACCTTCAGAGAAGGCAGAACTTCATTACAAGAAAGAAGGAAAAACTATTCTCTGTTATTGAGAAAAAGAGACTACACTATTGGAAGTTTGATATCACTGTGATATTTTCCTCTACAGATCAATATGCTACCTGAAAATTAGTATTGGACCCAGCAGGTTTTTCTACCTAATACATTAGTAGCATATGAATGTGTTTGATTTTTTTTTTTTTTTTAACAAAGAAAAATTAAAATATCTATCCAAAAGAATTTACTTTTATGTCTGCAGATAATAACATTAAATACTTCACCAAACACACTGAAATGCTCTGTAACAAGTTTGGCACAGAGAATAACCTTGTTATTTATGTAGCCCGAAGATCTATAAGAACTAAAGGGGATGGGGGTTCAAGCTCTGCAAGTTCCAAAACATCATTTTCATTAATCATCAGAATTAAAGCGATTTAAGATTCTCAGATGCATATCTCTTTTGTTTTCTGATGCTTGGTTTTAATTCAGTGCTAGGAGACACATTTTACATAATCCAGACTTCAGGAGTTTGAATTATAATAAATTAACTTTGAATAGAGCTTTTTGTAAACTCTATACCATTTACCTGGCTTGTGTTTTTTTGAGTTTGGGGTTTTTTTTTTTACTTTGGGGGAGGGGGGAGGGTGTCATTGCTGTTGGTTTGGGGCTTTTGCAGGGGGAGGGTTGGCACTGGGTTTGTTTGAAATCATAGTCATATGTCTACACTTTTTTGATCATTTTTCTCCTATTTTTGAAAGGAAAAAAAATATCAGTATTATTTTTGCAGTTTTAAAATTGCTCAGCTGGCAAAAGTTTAAATTGGTCTCCAAGAAGCCAGTCCATGGCTATACCTTAAACTGCATGTCTCAATCATACTGACCCTTCCTTCAAAGCAGGAGTTGCAGTGTCTCGAGCAAAGAAGAAACAGCCCGCAGAGAACAAAATCCAACATAAGGCTGAATAAAAGAAAAGCAATTAATGTCAAGATGATCAGACTAAACTTCTCTAAGAATTTAAGTCACTATTATACAATTTAAAACTAAAGATAGATGTACTGCATGAATCAGATACACCAGCTGAATGCTAATTGACCTAAATCACCCTGTTATATTAGTTTTGCACTGACATTTCCATAGTTGTAAGAAACTACCAAGATACAGCACCAAATCTAGTCAGCAAGACAAAGTGCAACTCTGAACCTTTAAAGACAGCAATGTTACACTGATTGAAGAATCTGCTTTGAGAAAACACAATGATTTGAGAACTCCTAACACAATGAAGAATATGTTGAAAGCAGCAGGCAGATGCAGACTCCAGCCTGCTCGAGACCAAGGCAGGCAGCGCTTACATAACCACGAAGGCTCCTCCAGACGACTTACATAAGAAAAATCTGAGATAGCCTTAAACAAGCTTGTCTTCAGTAAGAAACCTTTATGGCAGAACCGATAAATAAAAGTTTCTTTTCAATTAAAAACTGTTCCTACAGTAGCAATAAAATAATATCAACTATTCAGGAACAAATCAATAATTATCAAAGCTCAGAATATGGAGGGGGTGGGAGGGAAGTAGTCTCTCCAAAAGAGATCTGAGAAAGCATAGACCACACTGCATTTTTAGAGAATCAGACACTTCATCAATATTAGAAAAGCTTTCCTGTGTAACAACTGTTTTTAACATTAACAGAAGGCACATTATCTGTATTTTTTGCATCCATTTTATTACTACTATTATTTTGCATCAGCACGGAACTGAAAACATACTATTAGCATGGACACTATAACGTGAACAGTAGCATTCCCCAAAGTCTGTTCCTCAAAAATTCTGATCGTAGCAGCCTAAGTAAGGAATATTTTTCTTGCTTTGCATCCTATACTTAAAGCCTGGCTTTGCCAGCAGGCTACACTCACATTTACTACAGTACTGACTAAACAATCAGTGTTTAAAAAAAAATTTCAAGAAGTGTTAAGATTAAAACAAGGCAGATGTCTTTTGCAAGTCTAAAGAAAAAAATATAAGCACCTAAGAGACAATTAAAATCTGAATCAATTCTTAGGCCCCAGCAGTATTTGCCAACTAAGCGAAGAGTATGCATGTCTCTACAGCACCAATCAGCTGCTTGTACACTGCCAAATCTATATGACAATTGTAAAAGCTCCATAAATCAGATAACTTAGGAATGATATTGTCCTGTTTTCTTCTGTATGGTTTTTTGAACACTGAATCATCTTCCTTCACTTTGAAAACAAGTAGCAGAACATTAAAATGCTACATTAAGTGTTAATTTTGCTTAAAAGCTCATCATCATTTCTGAAATTTACTGAATTATTATTTTCTGACCTATTTATAGTGTCTGTATTTCATCTAAAGTCATTCCAGAAAAAAATCATATATCCCATATACTCTCTTAGGAGGCATAACAACACACTTGGATAAGATTATCATAATGCAATAAAATAATATCAGTTAAGCAAAGGCAAGCAGTGCTTTTTTAAAAAAATAGTTTCAAAAAGTGACAAAAATATTCTTACGTATCTTATTGAAACTCAAGAGGGTAGCAATGCTGATTACTCATGTGATGTTCACAGTATAGCAAGACTTAAGAATGGTAATAACTAAATCAATATTCACAGCTATAACCTGGCAAAATTTTGCTTTACTGAGTATCTCACATAACTTCATTTGCTCAATGAAATTTTAGTATGGGTCAAGTGACTCTTAACGCATAAAACATTTGAGCAGCAGAGTGTCAATCATGCCTTGATTTCAAAGGCATTCCTTTCAAAGTAGTGCTTACGTGATTCATTTTGTTAGCATATATAGTAACCTTTACATTAATTTTTCATTTAGCAAGCCTTTATTAAACTAAATGGCACTACAAAGCAGTTGGTAATTAAGAATCTATACTGCCCAGTTACATAATTATACTCACATTTTATATCTTCATTTGTTTAACAATGCTTAACTCATAATCAGAAAATGTGGATTCCTCCAGTACTATCAGAAGCCACACTGCTTCTAAAAGTGGAATCTTGACTTTAAAGAGACATTGACTCTGCTCACCCAGAGCTTACAGTACAAACCAAATGGATTCTTGATGCCTGGCTAGCAGGGAGGGAGGGAAGGCGTCTGCATTTAGAGCCCTACTGTGCTGTCACCCCCTTAATTATTATAACAACTTCTGCCACTGACTTTGCCTGTTGAAAATACTTGCAAATCTTAAAGTTCGGAATGTTTTTATGCACACAAGCTTACAGAAGAAGTATACTTTATAACAATACAAAAAGATACATGTTAAAGTTATCTGCCAACCAGGCGCATTTGCCACAACCAACAGCAAGAAACAGCAAGCTTAAAAGCACAGGGACACTTGGAATTTTAAATAAAAATAAAAAGCACCAGAGGTTTCCTAAAACTACTGTAACCAGAGGGGAAAAACAAGAAGAAAATAGGGGATGTGACAGAGGAACAAAAATGCTCTAAATACCTGTCAAATCTGTTTTGTCTTTCCTCTCTCATTCTATAATGAAACATAACAAAGGCAAGATACAAAATAGCTGGGAACGAACATATACTGTCCACCTTCAAAAACAGGAGCACAGATTTGTTAGTGAAATAGAAAGGATGCTGATGAAAAGGTAAAATGAATAGCTTCCAATTATCTTCAATTATAACAACCAATAGGAAGAAATCTTGCTACTTCAGAAGGGAAAAAAAAACATTACAGAAGGGACGACAGCAGTATCTACTATGAGGAAGAAAAGAATGATTAAGGATCTCACACAGATTCTTTGTGGATTTTAGTACAATTGCAAAACATAGTATATTCTATATTTCTTCCAGTAAATGTTGGACTATCTGTATTTGGTAGATTTAATTTTTAAAGCCATTTTAGTGCAAAAAATGGCTGTGCACAGTACAGTTCCAAAGTTAAATAAAGGTACCTGTTTGTTATGGCCCAATAAAAAAATTAAAGCCTTTTAATAATACTTGATTGGATACTAATCAAAACTGAAAGGTCCATCTGCTTGATAAATTTAAGGAGTTCATACAAAAATGCAATGATATAAGACTACACAGACTTTAAAGAATGTGAGCTAGAAGTATAATAAATACTGAATATCCATTTTTTCAGATTAAAATAAAGTTTGCACAATATATTGAAGTGAAACCATTTAATGGCCTTGAAAGGTAGTAAGAGACCTCAAATATTTTTGTTCTTAATAGCTCTGTATTTTAGCTTAGTGAAGTTCACGTTTTGCAGTCCTGGGTATACACTGAGAAGACAGATACTGCTAAGGAACTCATATGCTTTCAGTAATCATTAAGTCAGTTGCTTTCATTTACATGGAGAGCATAAGTTTTTTTATTTGAACTGCTACATATACTGTCTTTACATAATTTCACACATATACAAGGCCTTTCAAAATAAGTGCTACAAGCTAAAGGAATAATTTCCTTCATAATCAGACCAAAATAAAAATTAACACGTTACCCAGAACTAAAAATCATGTCTAAAAACCAGCAGGAATTTAACATATGGGTTGAATGAGTGTCTCTGTAGTCAGTGAACATCTCAATATTTTACCATTTTCATACTGCATTTTGAGGATCACATGTTAAATGCTGCAAAATCACAGTCTTAAAATCTTTAACATATTCCTCTTAGTCTCTCATTGTATTTTTTTCAGCAACAGCTGTAAAAAAAGAATTGTCTACAATACAGACCTTTACTATAGGTTGCATATTTAAACTAGACTAGACACAGTCCTCGATATATACCTAATACTCAAATCCGCTTTCTCATTACTCTCTCCCCAATTATGTAGACTTACACCAATTTCTCAAGTTTTTGCAATACTTCACTAGCTTATTACCCAGCTGTGCAGCTGAGCAAGAAGATAACCACATTCAGTCCTCTTATCTGTAATGATGTAATACATCCCAGCACTGGGTTGAGATGATTGGGGGAATAATGGGATTGTAAAAACTGCAGAGATGACAAACAACAGTGCAGCCGCCTTCTCCTGATACAGGGAATTGCATACATACAGCACAGGGTGAAAATAATACAATATGCACTAATTCTGCTCCTTGAATGAAGTTAACACTTTTCATAAGAAGCAGCTGTTTCTGCACAGAAACATCATCATCACAACGCAGCAACCAGATTAAATACCCGCAATCTATGCCAAAGCCTAGTCTTCAAGAAATAAGTGTTGGAGTTTACTTTCTAATGATAACAAAAAAATCATCCAAAAATAAAAATACCAGTTTAATCAAGGACTCTCCATATAGTGCAGTGCAGTACAATGCGAAGAGTCATCAGGGACTACTATGCAATACAAAAATAGATCTTGGACCAAAGCATGTACAGCACTGCTTTCCTATTCATTTAAAAAAAATAAATCTGCCTCCATTTTCTCTGTTAAAAGCTTCCTTATTACAACTGAAGAGATCCTTACCTTCTGCAGGAGCTGGGAACCTGAGTACTTGGCTGCAATAGATTTGATCTCCCCACCAAATGCTGAGGCCCAGAGCTTTACACTGTGAAGGAAAAAAAAAAAAAAAAAAGAGACAGGAAGAAATGTAATACACATGTCATAGCAAGCAACACAGACTCTAACAGCTTCAGCTGCACTCAGAAGGATCCTAGCAATTTTGTATTAAAGAGCTCACTAAGGAACCTAAGCACAGCAAAAGATTAGCAAAGCTGTTCAAGTATAAACACAAACTAGATGCTGTGCTAAGGTAAGGCCTCTGATATGAAACTACCCAACCTACACTGTTTAAATTTAAATAATAAACTTGTACAGAAACATGCTTTGGCACAACATAACATACATCCATTGAAAGGAAAGAAGCACATAAAATGGCAGAACAGTTCCGAATGATAAATTCTCACATGATAAGGAGTTAACAGCATCAACTTCAGTAAATACAAGCACTTAAGACTCTGCGGCCACATACTCCACCAACACATGCTCCTACAATAAAATTAAAGTACTGCTGAGCGCGTTAGAGACTAGCATTTTAAACACAGCTGACAGAAGAGCAAAGGTGCCTTGAACAGTCAAATATCTGCAATATAAAAAGATGAGAACTTGAGGTGCCAAGTTCTCATCCTTGAACATGGTCCTGAGAGCAATAGCATGAAAACACTTACACAGACAAGGGGATCTGCTGCTCCGATCCAACCACATCCACTAAGGCTGTGTTAAAAGCTGTCCAGAAGATAAAGAAAAACCCCCAAAACCCCCGAGGAAGATTCAGATTCTGTGGCATTGTGCCTCTCTGTGCCTAGAAAGATTTGGGGAAATTCAAGTAAAGCTGAATTCAGCAGCAGTGGGGTTTTGCTTCTAAAGCTTCTTTCCCCACCCTCACCCCCTCCACTAGAACAACACTAGAAGAAATCACAGCTCCATCCTCATCCCTCCAAAGAATGACCCTTCTCTGTGTAATGGAAGGAGAGGACCAGGAGCAAAGCTCTAATGACTTGAAAACTATTGTGTCCCTGGTAACAGCAAAGCGTTTTCCAGCACTACTGGAGCCACTTGCACGTAGTTCTTTACAACTCCGCAGTCAGCAGTGTGCTGAAGTTACTTCAGTGACCTACTGCTGCTCCAAAGTGCCCTTAGCAGCAAGAAAGCAGACTATTGATTCCAAACGGGGAGGCTGTCTTCTTGCAATTACTGCTCACTTTGCAAACGGAAAGCTGCCTAGAGTTCTCCTTTCCCTCGCCGGTAACCTCCAGCCTTCATCCCAGATCAAGTCAGCCAATGCCTTGGTTCACTGGAGCAGGAGCAGCAGCCTTTTAACGGGCTAGCGCGGACACAGAGAGGCAGGCACAGGAGGAGCTGGACCAGAGGGAGGGTGCCTCTGTATGGCACAAGCGGCGAAAGTCTGAAGGAGCTGAAAGTGTAGTTGAGCCCTTCCAGGGAGGCGAGAAGAGAGCGCTGCACATTGCCGGGGGCTGAGCTAGGGAGGGCTCGGCAGGGCTGGCAGGGGCGGGGGGGCCGCACACACCCACCGGAGACCCGGCCAATTCAGGCAGGGCACCGCTGCGTGACAAGCAGCTGTCACACAGCCCGGAGAGGCGACGGACGGACGGAGCTCAGCCCCTGGCGCCGAGAGCGCCCGGCATCCCGACCGCGGAGCCGCTCCGGGGAGGGCGCGGGCGACGGGAGGAGGAGAGGAGCGGTCCCCGCCGAGGCAGCATCGCTGACGAGCCGGAGCAGCGGGTTCCCGGAGCGGGCCCCGGGTTTAGGTCAGGCTCGCACATTTAATTGAGTCATACAGAGCACGTCCTTGTGCATAAAGGCACGTTTGCTGCTGCCTCCCACGCCTGAGCGCTGCAGCGAGTCGCTATCCGAGAGATCGGGACTAGCAAAGGCTTATGAATGAAAAGAAATGCAGCATAAGTAAATCAATGCGGGCTAACTGACTCGAGCCTATGAATAAATTATTAATTTGTGCTCGTAGAAGAATCCTCTTGATAGAGCAAACATAGGATTACAAGCTCCTCCACGGAGACAGCAGCGTGGGGAGCAGGAGGGATTGGTCCAGGTATTTTTCTTGTTGCATTTTAAAATCTACCCTCCCTCCTTTTGCTTTTATTCCTCTCCCTCTGTTTGTTTCTCACCTTCTGCTCTACTAAATGCACAGACTTAAAATAGCAATTGAACTTTAATGTAAATAAGTATGGCAAGACCCGGAGACGATCTGAGCATGGGCTGAGTCATCCTCACATCATACAATACAGCTCCAGTGTCCGCTCCAGAATTCTAGTTTCTTCCCTCTGGAGTTAGAATTAACACCCCAAAATATTCACTCTGCCTTTGTATACTGTTTTTGTCTTGTTTAACATTTTCTTTCTTGAAGCTAGATATGTAGTACCTGTATTTTTTTTCCACATTAACATTTCTAAGAGGACTGAACAGTTTGCTTTAAATATCAAAACCTCTATTCAACACCTGGCTGATAAAAGCTTTCTGCTTTCTCAAAAGAAACTAGAAGTTTAAAGATAGATAGACTACCTTAGGGAAACTGTACAGAACAGAGTAGCATGGTACACTGCAACTTTCACCACCCACTGGCCATCCCCACCAGGAACAGTAAATAGATCATATTTCTGTCTGTGCTGTTACCTTCATATGAAGGCAATAACGAACGTTTTGTTAAAAGGGAGACTTATTTTGTGTATTAATCAACCATTTTGAAAGCCCTATTATCTGTGCTGTTGCTGGGGATTTTCTAAGCAGTGTTTTAAATATGCTGCCATGTCACCAGGTGTTCAGCGTACCTACAGGCAGAAATGTAAAAATGCACATGGCTGACTAACCATATACAATGAATTATGTGCCCCTTTGAACATATTATATAAACAACAGTATCTTTTCAAAACTAGGAATGGTGGACTGCCTCACTACTTGCGCTGTTTAGCTTTTTTACATGCTAAACAATGTCAGGAAGGAAATTCATAAGGGGAAGGGAATTCATTTGTGGGGGACAAACTTCATTTTTACATTAACACAGATCCTTATCTACTTCAAGTCACAGTGCACTGGTGACAAGTAACAGCTAACTTCATTCTTCAAAGAATTACTGAAAGCCCTAGAAACTTTTTGAAAGCACATACAATATACCTGTGTTCAATAGGCCTGAGAAATTTAACACATTAAAACCATCACTAATTACTAGCAGAAAAGATGATAAAGTCACTTGTCAAACCTTGACTTTATTTACATTTATTATACACTCAATACTATATCAGATCTACAATTTAGGCATTTGGCACGTATATCTGGACACTCACGTTTATTTAATATAGAAATCCTATTTTTACTATCACTAGTCTCGGAAATAAATTCACTTGAAAAAGAAATTTATACTTGAGAGTGCAAGGACGGCTACCTCCTTTTGTGCTAACAAACATTTGTATGCATTATCCCGTAGAGTGCTTCCAGCGTCATTCATTAACACACACTGGTTATGTTCATGCAGTTATTTAGTTCCTCTCAATAATTCAGTGAATGGAAAGCAAACCTATACTGTTAACAGTGGTTTAACACATATGAACCATACATATAAAACACTAGAAGTGACAACATTTTCTGTTAAGAAGAGGACTGCTATTGTATCCTGGCTTGACTACTCCTAGTATGCAGATCACTGCAGTCAAGACACCACATTCAAAACTAGTGCTACCATTCCCCCCATGTTGTCCTGATGAGAAGGATGCAAAAACTTTCCCTAAGTGGGTTTGCATAGTGACCAAGGGAAATAAATAGAAAAAAAGAACTGGCAAGTTCTGCTGAAAGTTTTGAGTCCTTTATACTGGGGATATAGCAGTGTGCTTCATTATTTGGTACAGCCTCGTGATGTCCAAAGTCAGAAGAAAGCTAAGTTTCAAAGCAGCATAGTAATGAATTTATATTTTGGAGATAATGTGGCATTTCTATCATGTCCTTATGCTGTTATAGATAAAGATTCTTCCATTCTGTTCAGCAGTTAAGTGCTGATACCACTAGGAAAATGTTTGTACAGATAACTGATCAGAGAAGGAAAACATTTATGTGCTTAGCAAGTTTACGTTCTAAAACCAAAGTGCATCTTAGCAGTAAGTGCAGGTAAGTTACTTACGTGCCTGTGGTCTCAGAAGCAGAGCTCTCCATACAAGTGTATTAAGTTGGATCGCCCTGCCCCTGGTCCCCCATTTTTAAGGGATAAAAATGGCATCTAATCTCCTGCTGTGTCTTTGATGATCAAGTACAATGGCACATTTTAGTATCTCCCAGAAAATGAAAGAAGCTGTTATCCCCATGAAAGCAGAAATAAAATTTGGACACATGAATCATCAAGTAAGTGTTGTAATAGAAAGTCACAGGCACAGTCAGAGAAAGTTGACGAATCCCCAAAGCTTTTGCAGTGGACCATATTCAGGAAAATAACTGAGGGATCGGTGGAAAACCAAAAACAAACAAACCAAGCCCCAGAAAAACACAAACAAACAAAAACAGGTCAGGGGCAAAGGGTAATATGAGATGTGACACGAAGGCTGAAGTAGAGAACACAGACTAAGGGGAAATCCTGTACATAAATACATGTAGTAATTTTACCTGACAAATTAATCCCATTGTTCTTTCCTCTGTCTACCTCCAGATATATTTACACTTATAAAAGGACGCAGGAACATGGTCACATTTGCATCACCAGAGCATACTTTGAGGTCTTCTGATTAGATACATATCAAATCCTAATAAAAATCAATTGAGAGGCAGAGAGAGCAGAACATATGGTGCAGGGGAGAAGAGTAGGAGGAAATTATATAATTAACAAAAATGTTTATTGTATTTCTTTTTTCAGATGCTTATGTACAATGAGTTCTAAACAGAGAGGAATAAATACAGAAGGCTAAAGTGCTAAAAGCCTTGCTGAAGATGCAAGCCACCTCTACTGGAAATCAATTTTAAAAATTAAAAGTAAATACATCAGTTTATCTATATTCCATATATATTAGAAGATTCAAATACTGCAAAAATAGACAAGTCCTAACTACACTGCACGATGTGGTGTTAATACTTGCTTTATAGTATATTCCTCAGCAGTTCTAAATACTGAGATTATAATCCCCAGATGTGTTCTCCACAGTGCATTTTTTTTGGTTGTTGTTTAAGAGATTAAAATGTCCCTTCCTCTGCTCTTCCCTGCTGTGAAATACTCTTAAAAAGTGATCCCTTAAATAAAGGCAGTGGGAGGGGAAAAAAGGAAGGAAGTGAATGCATATAGCCACCTCATGCAATAAACAATTTAATATGATGTCCTGTACTGAAAATCCTTCCAGCCTTTAACTGTATGGAACTTTTTCCTTACTTCTCTCCAAGTATAATGTTTCACATACACTTACACATGGAAAACCAAAACAGAAGTAGAGGGATAACAAAAGTAATCTCAGTTTCACAAAGCACTTTGAGATTGTCGTCTGAAAGGCAAAATCTGAACGTTTAGGATTTATCATTTGGAAACAACCCAATGGTGGAAGGATTCATCAAGTAGTGTTTGCATGCTGCGAGAACACAGACTTACTTGTTTCAAGTGAGCTGCACATCTGAGAGCAAGATACTGCATATTAGACTTATTCTGTAGAGACTTAACATATGTACATGTATTCTTCGAATTTTATGAAGGTCCCATGTGTATAAATCTAAGTGTTTCATTGGTATGGGAATGCCTAGATATTGACCAATTCCAACCCACTTACAACAAAGATTGAGGTCAACTAACATTACTCATTGGATTAAATTAACACAAGTTCACATAAATGGCATGAACTAGTGACTTGTAGAAATAAAAATGCTGCAAAAATCCTAAACAATGTCAGTATTTTGTATGCAACTTTGTAATATTATCACCTCGTTTGTGTATACTGTTCAGGTCTAATCAAACACTAATATTTCAGTTCATGAGAATATTAAGGGTATATGCAACCTACGTTTACATATAGTAAAAATCAGTTACATGAGAATAAATACAGCCTCTAAAGATTTTTAAAATACTAATATACACTCACAATATGTTGAGAGTACAGAATTTTAGGTTACTGTCACATTATCTTTAGCACACATCAACACCAAATAAACCTCACAGTTTGCCATAAACCCCCAATGAATACATGGTTAATTTATCTTCTACAAAGCCTATATTCATCTGGCTTTAGCATCTCCACAAGGAGTTAAAATGTAAAAGAGCAAAGCATTATCACATCCCAGCCTATGAGAGCTCGTACTGCATGGTAAGCGAGAATGCTTTAAGCTAATGATGTTTATAGCTAACCAAATCCAATTTCAGCAGTCCACTGTAGCTCTAGTCTGTTAGTGCCATTTTACATAAGCTTCATTTATTTTGAATTTTCAACTATTAAGACAAAGTCTGCATTTTGTTTCTTTCGAGTGTCATGCTAGGAAATAAACTCTTCTCTAAGGAAATGAATTACCTTTTTACTCCCAAGGCTAGTGCTAGGTTGTAAATGTTAATGCTTTCAATACATTCAAAATACTTGAAAACTGAAGACAGGAGCTAAAAATGAGAAACTGGAATTGAGGGCTTTAACATAATGGACAGAATACTACGGAAACAAACCAACCTAACGTTCTTTCTCTGATGATACAAATGAAGACTAAATGCAACAAGATATTTAAGTGCTAATCTATTACTGTCTACACACTAGAATGAAACCCCTAGTCATATCTATAATGGCCTGTGAATGTTCACCCAAACCTTGCAAATTCCTCAGAGCCACTTGAAGGGACCCTTGTCGAAGCCCAAAATATGGACTTCAAAGGTTAGGAAAAACATTGCTTTTACTTCAGATCTTGGCAGGATTAGTGGCACTGGATACCAAAAATGATGTATTCAAGGGGAGAGAAAGAGGGGAAGTGGTACTGAGCAGACTCTTTCAAGGGTCTTTTCTCCTTTTGCATTGATAGATGAAGTACCATCTATTGACCCATTGCCATCAGTGAGGTTAAGTTTCCAACCACCCAGCTGAAAGCAACTTGCAAACTTTAGACTTAACATTTAATTATTTTCAAAATACTGTCCCTATTGCAAAGTTGAAAATATAACACAGTTTTTGATCCAAGAAACAGCACTATGTCAAGTAATTACATAAAGCCACTAGGTACTTCAGAGACCTATAACTCTGTCACTCTGCAATTAATTCCTGCATCACAAGTATGAATTTTGAGGTGGAAATGTGACTTTTTTCTGAAGTCTTGAATATCAGATCAAGAAAATGGTAGTTTAGTCACCACAGTGCTGCTTATGAGATGTTACAGAAAAAGAATTTTGTGTAATTCTATGGCAGCTGTTGCTAACCTGTGATCTGTTTCTGCTCTATCACTTTGGTGAATCTTGTTCATTTATCGTGAACCTTGACTGATCCTGAAAACCAAAATTATCTCAAAAGGCTATTGGAAACAGCATATATTAAAAATTAAGCACGTTATGGTAATGAATTCCAGTAACTTCTTACATTTAAAAAAAAGAAAAATACATCAACATAAGGAAAAGTCCTGAAGAGTGAGGATATTAGGCTGTCTTAAATATCTGATCAGAACTGAAGAGTAAGACCAAAGATTATCAAAAGGCAAACAGGTTTGAATAAGACTAAAATACACTAGGAAGCACTAAAAAAATTTCTTAACTTTTCAGAGTTTAAAATTGATTTATTTAACTCCAAAAAGAGTGTAGGCAATTCATTAATTGTCTTAAGGTCACAACAGCAACCTGATAAAACCTATTTAAGACTTCCTGCTTTATCCGAATCAAATTTCACTTCTTCAGTAGTTACTGTTACTTTGGGCAAGAACCAAATTTAAGATTGCATTTTTTTCCACCAACACAAGTGGCTACTTGTTCTAGTGAACATAGTTGAAATCTTGCTGCCTGTAAACAGATGAAACAATCTATTATTAGGGCACTCCTATAATACCCTAAGTCAGTCAAAAAACTGGACTTGGGTATAATGGATAATTCTGGCATCACACAGAATAATACCCTATCACAGAAAAAACACAAGATAGTATCTTACTCTGGGGTTTCAAATTCTGACTTGCATATAGTGATCCAATTCTACTTCTATTTTAATAATATAGCTTGACATTACATACCATGGAAAGCTCAGGTTTCACCTGCTGAAGAATGGCAGATTTGTTAGGCTGTGGTTTTTTAAAGTACATTAAAGCATGATTATGTTTAAAAGATGTAAAGTAAAAGCAAAATTGATACCCAAAAATATACTAATAAGCGCTAGGTAAAAATATTTGCCAGAGCATGCATTTCTATTTTACAGGCTGTTAATCCATCATAGTGTCGCTAACATTGCAAGAGACACACTCAGACTGCTATGCTCATTATTTTTTAATGTATCACTCCATTTTAAACAATAAGACTAACAAGTTCAGGCCATAATATAGCCATCTTTCCTATAACTATAAAAAAAATTGCCACAAAAACACACCTACAAATGCCAGTTTACACTAAAATTCTACTTATAAGCAACCAATATTACATAGACTGTAGAAAACATAGTGAAAGAAGCAAAATTCTGAGCCAAACTTCTTATCGAGCATTATCCCACTCCAATGTTTTGGATCACTTTTTTTTTGTTTGGTTGTTTTTTTTGTGTCATGAAAACACTTTTGCTTAATCTTCAATTTGTTAATAAAATGGGGACTAACACACTGAATTTAGACAATGGATTCAAAATGATACTTGATCAAAGGCCAGTGACACCACCCCTTAACCCAAAGGGGATGTTTTATTAATGAATAATACATGCCATTTATCCAGGACCTCTCAAATAAGCATAAAAAAAAAGGTTTATGCAGTTCTCAGCCCTCCATCTCTCATATATTACTAGAAATAACTGTTTCCATTTTAATGGAGGATGAAGTTCTTAACTTTCCCCAAACTGGTATTTTTGGAATTAGCTGAGGGCTGCTGGAAAAAAGCCACAGGACATCTTGTCAATGTTTCACAGAAAAGCTTAAGAAAGACGTCAGACCCCAAGAGCTTCTCCTGAGCATTATACAACCTGATACATAATTTGGTCCTTGAAAACTAAGGCTCCCTATTTTTTCCCCCAATACATTTATCCCCCCACCATCTTCTTTTCCTGCAAACCTACTGCTATGTGTCTCCACTTTCAGTTCTCATCTTTATCTATGGCAAGTCCCACTTTTCCAAGCAACAGAATGGTACTGCCCATTTTCCCACAAAAGCACATAAAATTCCCTCAACAGTTTTCTGACTTCTTTGATCCCTAAATTCAATAGTCCCATTTTTCTTTATAAATGTAGTAAAGGCTATTCCATCCTACATACCCTTCTGGCTCATACAGACTGCTGTCCGTAGTCTTACTGCTGGAGAAGAGAAAGCCATCTAAATCACAGCCTATGCTCAATTCTATCTAAATTTATCATAGATCCAAACTGCAGAAGCTGCTCAGCCTTCAGAACAGGAGGTGTCAGAAATTCATGAAGAGCCTTCCTTATAAGATGCACTACACTCATGTGACACTTGCCTAGTAATAAAGTGTTAAAGCTGCAAGCTCATAAGAGTACCTATTATCATCCATCACCGATCAAGACCACTGACCCACTCATCAGTGCACTGCTAATTCACTTTGGTTTTACTTCTCACCAGGGAATCCCCACCTGAGGTGTCATCTACTTACACTGTTTAAGATTCTCCTCCCAAGCAGCTGTTCTAGGAACTCCTTACTTTGTTTCAAGCTTTAAGATCTAAAAGTCAGATCTTTTTAGTTGCCAAAGGAAAGCAACACTGTGAGCTTTTTGCTGTTAAGGAAAAGAATTAATAATTAACACTGCAAAACTTCAATAGCACTTCTTGTTAACAGATTTGTGGTAGTAATCAGACATAGAAGATAGCTGTGTTTCTGGAGATGCTTCATATCCACATATTTTCACTTAATAGAATCATAGAATCATTTAGGTTGGAAAGGACCTTTAAGATCATCAAGTCCAACCATTAACCCAACACTACCAAGTCCACCACTATACCATGTCCCTAAGCACCACATCTACACGTCTTTTAAATACCTCCAGGGACGGTGACTCCACCACTGCCCTGGACAGCCTGTTCCACTACTTGATAACCCTTTCTGTGAAGAAATTTTTCCCAATATCCAACCTAAACTTCCCCTGGCACAACTTGAGGCCATTTCCTCTCATCCTATCGCTTGTTACCTGGGAGAAGAGACTAACACCCTCCTCGCTATAACCTCCTTTCAGGTAATTAACGTGTTAACCAATACACATACTTTAGGGCATTTATATTGCTGGTAATTTTGTAATCACAGTAATTATTTGATTCTTTATTGCTTCCTAGATTCAGAGAAAGAAAACCTATGAGAACATTAAAGAATCACAAGCCATCCATGTTCTATACAAGTTTATATAACGGTTGAACATTAGAAATCATTGATAAGTCAGCATACTTGCTGGTGTGTTTTACCAGGATGCTGCACCACACCCTACAAAGCTGGTGCCATTCTCTCATTTCCGGATAACGAGCTTCCAAACTACTTGATCCCAGTGCAAACACTGCACTCCTAAGACAGCTTCCCCCTTTCAAACTGTGCTCCCTACATGCAAGAGAGGAAGTTATAGTTGGATTTACTAGCTCTCCTATTCTTGACATCTAACCTGCCAAGAATTGACTAAAACTAAGTTTAAGGAAAGGATAGAAATACATATATCTCTCTCTATAGATGACTCTATACTTGTCTATATGTCTGTGTACATACACATAGCAATGAATGTAAGAGATTGGGGAGAATAAAGTTATGACTAAATGCCTTTTCTGGACATTCACTTTAGTCCAACACAAGTTATTCACATGAAGAAAATCATAACTGGAAATTATGGTATTGCATCTGTTATAAAGCTATGGACATACTCTGGGTAACCTATTGGTTAACCAAGCTAATTACTCCTAGGAAAGAAAGGCAGCCATAACACAGCTGAGAAGCTGTAGATCTCTGAAGAGTTAAGTTCTCCAAAAATTAAGTAAACAAAAAGCTTCTAACAGTTTTCTGCAACAATGTTTAAAGTTATTCCATATATAATCAGTACGTGCCCAGCCTTTAACCTACTGATGCATACAGTCAATACAATCCTTTAGCAAAGCTGAACAATTCTTTCATACTACCCTGGGTAACATCCGATAAAGCAGTTCTGTTGTCAGGGAAAGGCAGCACTCCACAACAGCAGACAATTCAAGCAGCACTTCTGAGAGCAGCAGTCACTGCTCCAAGAAAGATGTAAGCCCAGGGAACTGCAGCAGTTGAAGACAACACATGCCATCTTTCTGGGCATCTTGCCTTAACTGCATTACCAAAAGAACTGGCATTTTACATTTTTAAGAATTGTAGATGAAGTGGCTAGGGATTTATTGAGAAAAACTACAGTGTCCTAAGCGACCTTATTTACCACAATTGGCACAATTTGCACCACCCAGCATACTACCACCCCTTTCCTGAGACTGAAACACAGTAGTGCACACACACTTCAAGAATACAAATCACCAACAGGGAAAAGCAATAATCTCAAGGCTTGCATCATTTCACAGCCGAGTTGTTTGAAGACAGGCTAGCCATTACATAAAGCAGCTGTGTTATCTGGCTTTTCCTTTTGTTCATTTACAGACTCAAACTGTTCTTCTAAGTCAGTTAAAACTATTTTCCTCATTACAGGTTTTTGTTCAATATGCAAGGAACTTAGCTATAGCAAAAAACCACAAAGGCTTCCATTCTCTATATGTCAATATTTTAGAGACTTTGTTAAATTGGAAGCCTGTTAGCGTTCACTATGACACCACAGAAAGATCTGTCTTTGCAAACTTGTGCAACTTTCCTTTTCACAGAGCTCCTAACATTGCTTTGTTGTGCATCTTGGTGTTATTGGACAATGTAAGGAGCAAAGACACTATCCTCCATTTGCAAAACAGAATAATCCAACAGTAACGAAAAAGTGAATTTTCACACATTTAGTTTTTAGTGCCCAGAAACAAGGCCTGTTCAGCTTCCATGATCTAGATGCTTTTAAAAAAAAAATAAAGAAAAAGAACAATACAGTCTATCACACCAAATAGCCCCTCACTTGGTCTTCTGGCCTGCCATCACTGCTGAATCAGCATTTCCAAATATTTAAAAGCATCATCTCCTTTCAGTGTCTAAGAATTTTTCTACTGAACCACTGGGCTGCTTAGAAAAAAACTGGGAAGCCTATGACGAAAGGACCCTTCCCGTCTCTCCCCCAAGTAGTAGGTGGTTAGATGTTTGAATAGTCAGGATTGTTCTCTCCAATTCAAATCAAGTCGGACCAAGTTATAATAAAATGTTCTAAGTTGCAGGCTTAGAAGCCCTCCTCCTCATGGGCACTGTTAGATTGCTTTAAAAATCAGTATTCTATGTAGAAGGAAAATATTCTGCAAAATCCATTACTACTCCATATGTGTCTCATACAGAGGTATTTACATAATGAACTGCAATTACTCACATTATGTTTATCTAGTGAAGAATGAACCTATTGTGTGCAGTGAAACATATCTGTTCTGCACTAATACTCACACATAGTAAGTTACCTAGTGAAAGAACACATCAATCACAGGTTAACACTAAGCCTGCACCCATATAATGCCATTTCCAGTTCATTAAAGAAAAACAGCTGCAGAATCTGCACTTGTGCCAGACTGTCAAGGCTTAGCAAGAGGTTAGGAAGAGATGTTCAGCGAGCTTACAAGTTGTTTGTTGTGGGCGGGGAAACTCTTTCTATGAAAAGTGCTGTGACAATGATCATCATAAGCTGCAAAGATGATGCACACACTGTAAATATGCCTCCACTGGAGCAGAGCCCTCAGCTCCTAGCTAATATGTACTTTGATATATAAATAGCACTACAGTGATAGCTGGAGTAGCAATCCAACAACACAGATACTAAAGTCCTGAATCTGAACCCTACCAGGAGAAATTCTTTTCTTTGCTGACACCACAAATCTGCATATGTATTTTAAAATTTAATGAAAACTTGACAGTGAAAAAGTCTGCTCTTCTAACTCAGTTCAAAGTTCACAGGCTAAGTAAGGTTAGGTGAGCCTTTCGTTAGTGTGCGTGCAACATTCAAAAACGTATACAAAATCTACCAACAAGCTGTACCTTGATTTCTGGTTTAGAAGGAATTTGATCAATTTTTGCATGCATCTGAACATCATCAGAGTTAGGCATGCACATTTTCACTCTACCTTGGACTTCTGATAGCACATTCATAAATAAATTATCATTCACTAGGGAGTACACGCAGATCAGATGCAATTTCCTCTGTACCGCATCTTTTAGTCTTCCTCCGCAGAAGAAAATAGTGGGAGACTATGAAACACCTTCCTCTTACTTGTCAGAATGAGACTGCACTTAAGTGCTCTGATACAACAATAATCAAGCAACTGTTATACTGAAAAGCAAGAACGAGGTACGTTTAGACCTTTTGTAGCATTTCTTAGTTCTATTCTTTAGTATTAACAAAAGTCCATCATTTAGCACTAATTTTTTTTCTATGGTGGCATTTTAAAATGACACGATCTTTGCATGGTACCTGTGTGGGTTCAGCAGGTCTCCACACATATAAAGACTGTCACACCTTGTTAAAGCAAGAGTTTCTCTCCTCACATTTCCCTTAACAACTATATTCAACTGCTATTACAGCATTTCATAGCATTAAGGCACAGTCCACTTCCAGAGAGGCATGCTGTGGGACGGAGAAGAGACAGGTATAGAAGTTAAGCACATGTTGTGGTCCAAAGCAAAGTGGAGTTCAAGCAGCTGTAACCAGGGGTCTTTAAACTCAGAAACTTTTGCTGTTAGTTCTATGCACACATATATCAGCCAAAAGCAAAACTAAAATAGAAGAATGTTACTGCACCTTTCCCCTTTTCAGTGGTCTTTAGTTTCCCTTTCCATGCTCCCCACACAACTGAGAAGATTCAGTAGGTTGGCTCTCCTCAGCATGCGAGGTGTTGAGCAGGTCCTTTCCCCAACAACAGGTTTCTCAGATACCTTCTCATCAGCAAGGGCAGGAACTCCACTTTCAGCTACGCTTTACCAGTCTCTCTATCTTCAGCTACCCCAATTTGAGATTGATTAAAATATATTGAAATTCCCTTCATAACATCCACTTGAGATTAATAGGAATGTCAGTTTACTGTATCACAGAGCCCATAATCTACTGAACTACAATATAAGATTACAAATTAATGACATATTTCCTTCCCCCAACAGTCCTAAATTTTCAGTGTGAGAGTTTATCTTCACAGTAAATTTCTGCATTCTATAAGTATTGACCAGCAGCAGACATTTAGACAGCAGAGAAGCGGTCAAGCAGAAAAGAGAACAACAGCTGGGAACTGGCAAGCAAGAGCCATTCTAATTCTACCTATGGCTTCAAAAAATTAAAACACAGCAGAATCACCTTCTCAAATTCAGGATCTGCAAACACAACAGGAACAGCTTCAAGGTTCTTAAAGGAAATCAAACTAGTCTGTCTTATCTTCCTTCCCTCAGCCACTCCTCTTTCAGGGATTAAGAGACGGCTTTAAAATTTAACTTATATATAAGCAATGATCTACCAAAACAAAAGTTAATTTTTCATCTTAATACCTTCAGTTTAAAAAAAAATTAATTTTCCTCAAAAACAAAGGTAAATTGCAATTCTAAATAAGAAAAAAAAATAATCAACCTCATATTGCATTGTCAACAATATTTTTCACTTTCAAAATAAGTACTCAAAGAGTACTCTCAAGCAAGTTCAACATCCTTGTTAAAGACACTCATCTTCCCACATATGAAGACCAATGCAGTGAGAGGCTATTGCATTTGACAAAGGGGTTTGTACTGTGCCAGTCAGCAGAGGCCCTGGCTCACTTTTGTACTTTAAACCAGAAGACGAGTATTTCCGAGATAAAGCATACGAAAAGTGAGGAGTACAAATATTCCTCTCTTACTGTAAATTAGTGAAAAACCTAACATGGAGCAAGAACGATAGAAAAGAATTATATTCTACAAGAACAGAATTTTGTCACAGTGTGGGGAACAGGAGCTAGGATGCTAAAACACCACATGTACTGCCACCCAAGAACGAAGCACAGTGCCTGAGGGCAGACAAAAGATAACTGCCCCAACATCCACAGGAGGAACAGAGAGATATCAGTTCTTCCCTTATGAGTAAAGGAAAATATGGTTACTTTGGGACACTTGCAACTAAGAGTAAAAACACATGGTGAAAAAGAAATTTTAATTGGGTTTGAATAAAGTATATAAACATAAAACCTCTGAAGTATTTTGACAACAGCTATTTGACTCAGATGAGCTAAAGATACGGGCCCTATGAGAGGAACAGCAAAGTACCCATTTAAGAATGACCAGTGAAACGCTTAGGCAAAGATAGTAATTAAATACTTAAACCCCGCCCCCAAAAGCAGCTCTTGTTTCAGCTACTATGTCCTTAACCATAAAAGTGAAGGATGTAATCCTGGCTGAGACAAGCAGATGTGAAAGACAAACAGAATCCTCACCCCTTAAAGGGGGCAGGTCTGTCAAGCATGAGGAGATGCTACTGTAAGACTAAGTTAATGGTGCTAACAGCTCAGCTTTTTTTTTTTTCCCCTCCTGAAATGGTATTAGTTCTCTTTCAGTAGTTTGAGCTCATGCCTGACGTGTTCTAGTCTATCACTGTTCTCCCTTTCCACCTCCCAAACTATGCCTTTAGTGGAGGCTAATATGAAAACAGACTTTCAATAACTTACAACTTCCAAAGTGTTCCCCTCATTCTGTACAGTCTCATTCAGACCCACTCAATTACTGTTTATCTGCAGGTTGATACACTTAAGTCTAGGACTTGACTATTTTGATTGTTTATGTCACATTGAACTGTGCAAGCAGAGAAACTCAAACACGAGGTTTAAAACAAAAACAATCCACTGCTAAATACAGCTTAAAAAACAGGGGAAAAAAACCCTTGCAACTGCCTCACATCTTACAGTGCTATTTGCAGGCATATCTGCCAATCGGTACAGTTAAGATTACTTCCAGTAAAAAAATTACAATGTTTTATTACCCCTGTGACCCTGATCAGGGGGAACGTTGTACACGAGTCCTCTGCAACAGAGAAAGCAAGCAATATGTCGGGTCACAAAAATGAAACCGAGTTAACTGCACCGACACAGAAGTCCAAGAGTTTACATACAAGTTTTCATGCTTATAGACACACAAAGTAAGTTTTTATGAGACAGTAAGATACAATAAACAATTCCTTACAGTTTTATAAAATCTGTAAGTCTGCTGTTTAACAATGCATGGAACTAGTGCATAACAGTGACAGCAAGGACTAAGTTTTTTGTTGGGTTTTTTGTTTGTTTTTAACAACTAGAATTACACTAAGAATTGGACTACAGCTAAAATGAAATTACTGCACACTGGAATAAGAGCTGGAACTAATTCATTACTATGGATCTAAAATAACAGTAGGACAAAGCACATGAGAAGTTATTCATTGAATGGATACAGGATTGCATATAAAAACTTTGCATAAAATGAAACTGCAGGCAGAGATGTACTCTCAGCATCAGCAGGTGGCATTAGCAGAGCATATTTAACGTGTTTCTTCTTAGCTGAAGCCTTAGGCTACTTAAAAAAAAAACTTGGCGACTTTGCATTAATTAAATTGTAAAGTGGCAAACAGTGATACTAGTAATAGTTATATGCCTGCAGGAGGCAAATCAAATGTGTCAGTCTCTAAGGAACAGGCTGGTAAACTGTCATCTTGAGAAAAGCCTATTACTTATTAGTGGGAAATACATAGTACTTTCCAGTTCTGACAGCTGAGTCCCTTCAGGAAGGAATTATTCTAGAATGAGACTATAGAAAACACAGAATAACCTACCAGTTAAATGTTAAATATATGAATTACGATGGTAGAATGAGCAACAGTGCCAGATCAACACAGAGGTAGTTAGGGTAAATGTATTACTGCTTAAGCAGGAGTTCACAGTATCAATAAAAAGGAAATATTCGTTAAAACTTGAAAGGCTTTGAAGCCACCAACTAAAAAGATTTTTACTTCTGAAAAACTTGTCAGTACAAGGTACCAATCCAAGCAAAAGAGCACACTAAAAAAGTTACCCAACTCTTTTTCACTGATTTCAGCTTTTACTTTGTGCCCCATCACTATACTTGTTCTGTAATGATTACTAAGATATTAGTACAGCCACCCTGGCCTTGTCTAGAAAGACAACCTGTTGTTTCCTCACATTGCCTGTGATTTATTTCACATTCTTTTAAGACTGAAGACTCAAAAGAGAAAGAAAATGCATGCTTTGTAGCAGATGTTTTCACAGTTATTCTGGGAGTGGATTAGAAAAACACAATGCTATACAATGTATACACAAGTGGGACAATCCTGTTAAACAAAGAAACAGTTCTATCACATCTATGCAAATACATCTTCAAGAAAGCACCCATCCTACTGCACAGAAGATCTAGTAATACATCAAGAGAAACAGCAGCATGTAGTCCCTCAGGGAGTCACCACAGCCTGCTCCCTGACCACTCCCCACCCATCAAGGGCGGGGGTGGGGGGAGGGTGTGGGAAAGAGAAAGAAAATAAAATTATAACATATGAGCCTTTTGAGAAAGGGCATTCAGGTCTCCAGTATAGGAATTCGCTCTTTAAACCATTTCGCAATTAAACATCCCTGCCTCCATGCCAAGTGTCCAGCTGTGCTTTGGGCTGGTTTATTTTAAAGAAGGTAGGCGTGGCCTACAAAATCCTCACCATTGGGCATGGAACAGATTCATCGCTCAACCCTTCCACAGCACAATTCCTAGTGTGCAGAGAACCAAAACTGTCAATATCAAGGGAAATTTATTTATACCCAGAGCGATGGCAGTTCTGAAGATCAAGTATCAACAGCTAAACTTCACTTGAATGTTTTCCGTCAAGTTAAGTCCATACCATATTCTGGCCCAGCATACTGCACAAGACATGCTCAAAGCCTTGTTTTTAACTAAACCAACTATATTTTTCCTATCCAACTTCCCACGTTACAGAACCAGGGTTGTTTTTTTAACCCCTGTATGCATCATTGATCTTTTGGTCCAAGATTCTTCTCTGCCTTTCCTACATGCTACTTAATTTCTTTATCAAATAATCTGCCCCTTACCTCCACCTCCGTTCATCTTTTCTGCTGTACTTACTCCATTCATTTTTCCTTTTTCTGATTAGATGATGTATGCAGAGAAACCATTTGGAAAAATAAAACAGTATTTTGCAAAAGTTTTGATCTATTATCATTTGCATGCTCCTCTCTCCATTTCAATCTGTGTCAGATCTTTTTTGTTTACTATAGCTACAAAAACACACCCCCCCCCCAACACCACACACAACACACACTGAGTTCCTTACAGAATTTTAAACTAACAAGCTGTTAGTTTCACATGCCATATTGGGAAAAATCCACCTAAAATCTAAAACACTTACAAACCCCATTATATACTTTTAACATCCTGTAAAGATTATCTAATTCACTGTAAGTTTGGACATTCTTGCAAACAGTCTCAATCACAAGCGTTAAGTCATTACACTTAAACAAAGACCTTTACAAATCAGCTAGATGTTAAGGGTAGCTTGTTCGCCACATTCTTCCTACCTAATGAGCAAGCCAAGGGGAGGGGGGAGAGCACAATACTATTCAAAACCAGCTTGTTTTGGTTTTAAGGATATATAGCCGGTTTGGGTCTTAGGGGCTTACATACATATATTTCTACATATAGTGTTCATTCCAAAACTTATCATTTTGTGGACTCTCATTTAGCTTTGTTAAACTGTATGACAGAAGTTCTAGTAAAACCCCAAAAGCTAGAACTATAAATTATGTTCTCCACATTATTAGAAGGTGCCGAGCAAAGGGTACTCAAAAGGACCTGCATCTACTGTATCACACAATCCATTTGTATTTATGAAGCCTACCTCAACATTCCCCTTGCTTTATTAGTAATAAAGAAGAAAGCCTTAGTCTCATTCTAGATGAGGTAAGCTTTTGTACAGGTTGGTACATATTTATCAAAAACACACTGTTAACAGAACTAAATGACTTTTCCTTTCCCCTTTTCACAGAACCAAAATACAATTTAATCGTTAAACTGTCTCCACAGTGAAGTAGTCAAGCAAGGCAATGCCTTCAAACACCACATAGAAACCCAGAAGAAATTGAAAACAAAACACAAGAATTTGTGCTACTTCTAATAACAAATCTTTTACAGTTAAGGAAATATCTTCCTAACAGAGTTCTAGATTTATCTTTAAGCCTTGATAGCACAGACCTGTGTGTAATGCAGTCATCGACTCTCCACTTCTGCTTAAAAACAACAGGCTGGCATCTGTCAGCAGTTCAACACTGAAATAAGTATCAGCTACATAATTTGCCTTATTTTTGCCTACGCCTTTTCCATACCACAAAAACAACTCTGCTCTTCCTTCTGACAAAGGCATCAAACTTAAGGCCATGCAATTGTGCATCAGTTTTGCAGGAGATCTGGGGGAAATAGCAGCTAGGTGTCCCACAAGAAGTGTGGTTTGACGGTGATGTGGTAAGAGCAGCGTAGTAGCAACCAGCTTGTGCCATTCCTGCAGTCTCAAGACAAGTTGTACTAATTCAAATCCCGTTCATCCGGAAAAAATAACTTTAAGATTTCTCTGTTCTAGAATCAGTATCAAAAGGTGACTGGTTAGCCTATGCTTGCCAGTCAGAAATCCATTCCATCTGGCTAGCATTGCTACTAGGCAAGCATGATGCTGTATCTTCAAATTTTGTATTATCATAAAGAAAAACTACTTACCGGGCAGCAAAAATGATGGCTTTTATGTGCAGCATAGTTATAATATATGAAGGGGGAAAAAAAAGTTAGTTAGAGCCATTAAAGTGGCTAAATGAGTTAGAAGGCTGGATTCATAACCAGTCAGATGAAGCATACTATGAGATTTAGCTACAGTGTACGTATATGCACCTGCTGACATAGCCCAGCATATTTAATTAGCCAAATATCATCCCTTAGAAGTGAGAGAAATTTAAAACAAACAAAAATTCTATTCTACCAAATAGCAGAGAAAATTGAATACTGGGGAGACAGGGAATCTTTAGCTTTGGAGAAAAGAAGCCCACAGACAGATTTGCAGAGCTAGGACTATCCCTGCCTGCGACAGTCCTAGAGGGGATCTAGGGGTACTTTGTATGCTCCAGCAGCAGCAGATGGAGCAGCAGCATAGCCATAACAATGTAAGTTTGGCAGTTCTGGTTCAGGCTAAGAGTTGCTATAATTCTGTGGTCTATGTCCAACAGTATCTACAAACAGATGGTTAATGAAGAACGATGCCATCCTTTCACCAAACATCAGCTACAGCTTTCAACTCTGAATATGGCATGTTTCATTTCGATTTAGCCTTACAGACTCTTATACTGATCAAATTTGGTCAAAGGAAAACCATTCAAGTGCTGATGACAAGCAGTATCTCTGTCATGTGACTAGTAGCTTGGAGTATAATCTTCAAAAGCACTCTCTGGAAGTATACAATAAACTTATTAAAAGATCTTATTCTACTTAGTATACACAGAAAAACAGGCTAATTGGACAACTCTCTCACCTGGTCACATCATACATTGCTCCACAATTTCTATTTTCTCCTCATTTAGTCCTCATGGGTAAACCACTTATTCTACTAAGAACAAGCAGGCCAGGTGGCAGTACAAAGTCTGAATGGCTAACAAAAGTGGTGGGACAGAATTTAAACAACTTAACAAGTGAATGGTGTAGGGCCGATAAAATGACAACAGATGCTTAACAGCGGCTCACCTGAAGGCATCATCCCCCAAAGAATGCACAATTTATCCATCTAGTTACATAGGTGATTATTTTATTCTCTCAGCAAAAGAGCTTAAAACAAACAATACTTATTCTAGTACAGATATCACTGAGGTCGCAAGGCTGTGAGCCCCCAATGATCAAGTGAGCAAAAGCTTCAGGATTTTCTCTTAGGTTACCAAGCTTGCTGCTTCAACCCCACCCCCATGCCTTTTTTCAATTTTTTTTTTCTGGGGAACAATGGCCAAGGTTGCTTGGCAGGGAGTTCTGGACAGTGTCCTCCAGAACATCA
Organism: Nyctibius grandis; assembly: GCF_013368605.1. Classification (NCBI taxonomy): domain Eukaryota; kingdom Metazoa; phylum Chordata; class Aves; order Nyctibiiformes; family Nyctibiidae; genus Nyctibius; species Nyctibius grandis. The sequence goes on along the minus strand of NC_090667.1, from coordinate 20,039,029 downwards.
ATCAATGTCATCATAAAGGTCAGAGTCACCACATGCCAAGGCCCAGAAATTTTCCATTTCACTGATGAGCCTTCTTTACATCCCAAAAAGGAGTTTCAACCAGAGGAAGCAAAGAGAAGGTATCTGCCAAACCACCATCTCAAACTATGATTTAAGTATTCCCTAGCTATATTCCTTACAACTCTCTGAGTGTATTTAGGGGAAAAAAACACCCCAGTACCAGAATAACAGAATCTCACAGCAGCCATCTAACCAACTCTTAGTCCCAATGAAACATAACTGATGCTGTTTATGGGAATATCAAGTACAAAAATCATTTTTAGAAACCCTCAGTAGTAGAAAGGAGAATAGCATTACGTAAAAAGGCTTAGGAGGTACATCTTCGTCAGCTACAGTTTGAAATACTCATTACCTTATATTTAAATCACATTGTGAATGCTTGACACCTCTACTCTCCAGAATTTCTATTCCCATCTCTGCAAACCAAAATACAGACAGTGGACATACTCACTGAATGAGCCCACCTGATCATGCCCTTTCTGGTACTGGACAAAGAGGACTGGACGATCTAGCTGAAATTTCTAGCAAATTAAGGAAAATCAGATTTAAGTGTTTTAACTAAAATTACAAACTAGGGTATATTCAGAAAGGTTTATCTAATTATTATTCTTGAAGAAACGAGAACGCAAATAGCCTCACAGACAGAAGACTTCTGGAAATAGATGACAATGGAACAAAGTAGTCTGAGGCTTTAAGGTATGTACTCCCACCATGACCAAAACAAAGATCATTTCCTAACTCAAAGAATGTACACATAGCCTAGACAGGTAACAGAGAAGGAGCAAGAGCTGTTGATGGTGGTACCAAAGGTAAAAGTAAAATCAGAAGTCACTTTTATGAGTGTTTGTATCCAAATAATACTATGAAGACAACCCTTTGTTACTACTTCAGTGAACAGTAAGTTTCTGATGATATTGCACTGTTTGAAAGTAAAACATCTGCAAGTCTTACAAAATGTTCACAGCATTTAGAGAAAAAGTTAATGAAACAGATACTCTCTGTACCCGCATTAATTTACCATGAAAATTCTAGTAGTATCTTCAGGGGGTTTTTAGCTTTTTCAGACCAGATTCTGAAAAATTCAAGCACCTAAAAATAGAGTTAGACATCTGCTAGAATTTTCAAAAGCATCTAGCACTTCTGATGCCTTACTTGGTGAGAATTGACTACAATTGCTTTCCACTCAAAAACAGCAGCCAGCATTTCCCACTCAACAGAGTAATAATTCTTATTCAATTCATCTTAAGTGTTACATAAAAACAATTACAGGCTGTGAAGTCAATATCCTTTTCCAAAACAATACAAACCACTTTCATTAATGCCAGTGTATGTTCAAAACACCTCTGAATAGCACTAACCACAAACTGTACTAGCCAATCCTAGCAGGCATGCATGCCCTGCGCATCCTGTACCCACATAACCCAGAAAAATAAATTTATTCAGTCTTATGTCTTTCAGACAAGTAACTTTGAGTTTGTGAGCTGTTTCCAGAGCATCTAATGACTGAACTATTAGCTTACTTTACAGTGAGTCAAATTTCTATGTTAACAGGACCTACCTCTGAGAAAGTGCTGAAGATTTGTTTCTTAATTTTATACTCCAATTTTGATTGTAAGTTTTACCAGTTACAGAATTAGTTTTAGCTAAAAATTAAGTGGTTTGTAAAAAGAAGTTTATTATAATCCAAGAAGAGTATCTTTTACAAATACATTTATTTTACTTTTTTAATCAATGCTTTGTTGTTTAGCAAGAGAACACACATCTTTGCTACTGAACCCCTTGGGGTCTTTTTTTGTTTCCTACCAGACCATCATGTATACTAGAAATGCTCCCTAAATATCAGAGTTATTCTATATATTCCCACTACAGACTTTTTTTTAATCCTACTGTGTTTTCCAAAACAGCTGCCACTGATCACTATCAGATGCAGGTAGCAGAGCAGAAGAACCACTGCTCTGGTCAGCGATGACAGTTTCTCGGTCAGCATTTTCACTAAATGGACTAAGGCAAATGAGATCCAAACACCAGACAGCAGCTGTTTATATATTACACCTATCTGTACAGAAGTAGTGCATTCAACTTGATTATTCATTACAGGCTTACAATAAAGATGAAAAGAAAGCAATTGTGACTAGAGTTGACTAAACGTTAAAAATAATTTTTCACCACTGTTTATTTGGATCTTTAAAAGCATTTGCTACTATTTTTTTTCCCTCCTTTTCCATCCTCTTTACAGAAGACTAGAAGGTGGTTAGAAAAATGAAGTCTCAAAATAGAAAAAGCAGACCTTGAACGCTCTAGTATTACTTGGGAAATGGAGTGTTGTATTCTGCTACAGAAGATAGCACTGCAAATTTGAAAGGTCAGCTGCAAAGCTTGGCTTCAAAAGCAACTCGCAATCACAACACCAGAGAACAGAAATAACTCTTCCTGGGCCAGAGAACAAGTACAGGATCCTGGAGATGATTGTTTTCAAGCAAAACTAATGACAGAGCCAAATATTTCTTGATGCAATCCTGCCCATCTTTAGTGAGACAGTATGAAGCCCCACTTCCCTGAACACAGCAAGAGCTAAGCATCAGGGCGCAGGTCCCTGCTCATTGCCCACGCTGCTTTCCCGACAGCTCTGCGTGTCTGCGCGCTCTGCACCGGCTCCTCACCCCTAACAGCTGCAGGCTCCTAACGCCACTCCTCACAACTGCGTTCCTCTGCCAACCAGTACATATTACTGTTACTTCTACAGCCCGTCTTCTTCAAAGTCCTCAATTGTTTTTATGCACATCATGAATGGTAAGTAGAGGATCTGAAGCATCAGTCTGAGATACGCACGTCCAACCCCTTCCCCCACGTTTGTTTACAATAAAGCAAAGTGCAAATGTGGAGACAGATATGGACATGGTAGCATTTTTCTCTGATGAAATTCACAGACTGTAGGTCTGTTAGGCTGATTCTTTTCCCTCCCCATTAAGGGCTGTACATAAGAAATTCACAGCATATTTAAGTAAATGTTTATATTTACCTAATATAATGTTTGTTTATACTGGGAACAAGCATTGTATAGTTGACAGTCCTCATTCTTTGCAAAATAATACTGAATCCATCACCGCTCACCTAGTAAGTGTTGGTTAGATTACTACCACTGATTTATTAATATTCTGCCACCAAAAATTTAATATAAAAAAAATGGGTAGCCCTGCAGTGACTGAAAATTGTTGTGCATTATGATATAGTCTGCTGGAGCCAATAAACATCCTCAGTAGTACTCGCAGACAGCATAACATTACTCTGCAAAGCCACACGTTTTCCCCCCCCTTTTCATGTTGTTTCATTTGATGGAAGGATCAAAGCATTAAGTCGTTTTTTCACCCCAACTCAATCAGGCAAGGAACTCTTTGAAGTAATTTTTTTTTCCTTTCTTATTTTTCCTCCCCCCTCCCCTTCTTCGTTAGAAAGAATCTTTCCCAAAACAGTCTGACATTCTGAAGCTTCGTAATGCTAATTCTACAACAGGTGTGACATCTCTGAAAGCAATGCTCTGATGGTTTATTTATGGGCTTTACTCTTTCTTTCCACTTAACAAGAGACCTTGAATATGTTTTCATATGTCCAACATATATTTAGAAACTCTAAAGGCAGCATCCATTCATCAAAATGAAAACTATGAGACAAGAGTTCAAATAAAAAAATTTGAAAAGCCATTTGTGGCTACAGCTTAAGGCTGTCACGGAAAGAAGTATATCAAAATATCTCTATTAATTATTGCCTTGCAAGCACTGCAAAGTTGAAAGCCTGTTACTAAGGTTCTTTTCTCTAATGAGAATTCAAACTACTGTGTAAAACAGGGTGGATAAGAAGAGATGCAATAAAACAAATTCAAAATGGTTTAGTTTCAGAAGTCAAGAAACACGTCACTTTGCTCAGCAACACAAAAGAAAAGACACCATCATTTTCTCCTGACCCCTGATAACACAGAGAAAGCAGGAATCATCCAAAGCAGCAGGAGCCAGAAAATTCAGTAGTCGCTGACAATCTGCACCATTAGAAAAAGCTTAGCGAATCACTGTATCTCTAACGTGGGCTTGTCACTGAAGATCTTTTTAACGTATTTCAATATCCTCATTACAAAGAACAGCAAGAAGAGACATAAACAAAAATCACTACTTTCCATTTGTAGTTTGACCATATTTCAAAACTTTATTTCTTAATTTTAAATAGGATTACTAAAACAAAAAGCTCCCAGAGGACACAAAACTGAGAACTAGTGCATTCTGGCAAGGTGCCATGCCCATATCAGTCAAGAGCAAATCAAAAGAAGTGAGCAGGGGCAGGCACAGATAGGTGTGAAGGGCTGCGACTTCTGCTGCCTAAATAGTGCCTGAAGTAGCACATGCTTCTAGTTGTTAGAGAGCAACTGCGTAACTGAACAGCCTCCATTTCTCCATCCAAATGTCGGCTTAGTGCTCCCTTCTAGATGAAGGGGAGTTGGTTGAGATTTATCCCAAATTGCTCTCCACAGCTGATATCACTGAAGAAACATCTGAATGAAGACCCACACATTTTGGCACATCAAAATATGCAGCTTCTGTAATCATTCAAAAGGACATTGGAGCTGTTGAGTATATGGTTTTTCAAAATAGAAACTTTAATCACAAATACAATCTAATTTATTTTAATAGCACTAGTTTACATTCATATAGCACCCAGGGCAGGAGGGGGGAATCTTTAAAATATCACAATTTCCTTATTCAGGCAGAAATTTTGATCACCAGCTTTTAGACCTCAAAACTGAGGTATAGCAATTTGCACAAAATCAGAACTATAGGTTTTGAGAGCAAGGAACTGAAAACCTGGGAGTGCAAGAAATACAACTAGTGCTGCTCTCTCAAAAAACAAACCCACACTTTATTTCCTCCCATTTTCACATCTTCAAATAGACTTTTCAAGTTTGAAGTGGAATTACTAATTTAAGTGCAATATTACAGAGCAGTTATCTTTGAGTTCACATTAAAGGGAGCCCTGATAAAAAAATACCATGTGGGTACATTTCTGAACTGTACTCGTTTTGGAAAGAAGAAAAAAGCAAGACTTGTTCAAAACTCAGACCCATTTCATCTGGGAAGAATCTCTACAGAGTACAGGACAAATAAAGGCAGGGATAAAAGGAAATAGAAACTGCTCTTGGAAGAGAAAAATAAGGCAAGAATCCGATTCCCTTGGCTTCATTTTCTGTGTAAGTAATGGACAAAATATATCACTTCAGTAATCTTTGTCCCATAGCTCTTATACCGTGTTTGGTTATTTTAGATTTCTTTTTAGAGTGCCTCCATCAAGATGCAAGAACTTAAAAGCAGTTCTTCAATATCAATGATTTTCCTCTCTCTCTCTCCTCTCAGGGCAGATATGGGGTACCATGACCCAGTGCCTCCAGCTCACAAAGACTGATGTTAACGGTAAATTTATTTAATTTAAACTGTTAATTCAGCTGCGTAACGGAGGTCAGAAGGTCCCAGCTCTTGTTTTAATATTGCCTTCACATTTAACATAGAAATCAGTAATGCATTTCAAGATGTCACCCAGTTTTCCTTTAAGCTCCACTGTATACCTCAAATGAACTGTCAAAGTTTGGAACAGCACCTATTCCAGTCAAAGAACAAATGGGTATTTATAGAACAAGTGTTCTATAAACAACAGAAAATTTATGTAACATTTATATATAGAAAATAATATAATAGTATGTATAAAATGGAACATTTCTAGATAACATTTGTTCTGTTGTTATTTTTGTGACTTACAGCAAGACAAGGATTTGAAAGCATAGGCAAGCTTCAAGAAGTCAAACATGAGCAAGTGATAGCTCCAGAAGCTGTGTTACTCTAGAAATGGGCATCTTTTATCAGGCAGTTAAACAAAAACAGCCACCAAACAGAAGACCTGCGTGACACTACTGAAATACAACACAAGAAAATACTTAGTGCGGGTCAAGGATTTTCTTATTCCCAGTCACTTAAACATAAATTATGCTGTATAGCTGCATTAAAAACAAAACAAGGAAACAAAAAAAAAAATTATGGTTGGCTGAAAGTACATTCTATCATTTCTTTGTCCTTGTGGTTTTGAGGAACACAAGTTCAAAATACCCACAAGTAACATGTGAAACCAAAGAATGGAATACGTGCAAATTAGAATCTTCTTTCAGAATGACAGTAAGGGTTTATTGCTCTGCTGTAAATGTTCAAGCAGTATTAATACATTGATATCAATAAAACTAAAAAATTGCATGTACTACAAGAACTTGAGGATTGTGTATTGTAATACCTCACCATGATATAAATTATGGTCATAATAATTTTTAAAATGCAAGTCAGTTGCACACACCAAGAATAAATATATGGGTTCATCGTGATAATGCCATAATAGAGAGACATTTTCAGCATCTGCGAATGCATTTGTGTGAAATGAACAGTCCACTTCACACATGGTACTTCTGAACGAAAACCTCCTCATGTCTAGCTGCCTTGCTCACTATTTGATCTATTTCAGCACCATCTGCAAACTGTTTTCACCATCATCCTTTCCAAGGAGTTAACATAGAATACTACTACATTTGTTGTTTGGGGTTTTTTGTTTGTTTTATACCAGCCATTTAAAGTTTAGATCTTTTAACTCTATCTTCTTTAATTATCACAGGTCTTGCATAATTCAACTTACATCAAACTCAACTTGGTATAAGATTGTAGCTTCCATACATTAATTAATCACATAAATTATACGGAACTCAAAAAAAACCCACCACAGTTTCTTTCTGTGAGGAGACACAGGCCTATTATTACCTATCACACCATATAGTACACAAACAATAAACAGGAATATTGAGTAGACTTGATGTTCATAATTTAATGTTGTAAACATAACAGAATTTTTTAAAGTTACCAATATCAGCAGCTGTGGGACCTTTGAAATAATGTTTTACAGTTATTGGCCATTGCTCCCTTCCTTACATTAAAAGTGGTTTCAGGGACACAGGTCAATTAACTAAACAGAAAACATGCCCATGCTGACACTTGCAGGTCCCAGAGCATAGAGCTTTACAAAAGCTATTATTTATTATATTCAATCTTTACCTATCAGTCTTAAGAAATACCCTGAATGTATTTGAAGACATACCTCAATTTTTTTTCCAACATTCTTTGTCTCAATTCTTTTTTACATATCCTTGCTAAGGAATTAAACCCCAATTTTTATTCACAGAATTCTAACAAGCCAAGATTACTTATGAGTACTGTAGAGCAAAGGTGCCTACCCACCAACAAAGTGTGTGGATTTGTGTGTGTGTGTCTCCCAGTTCTACTAAAGCTACGCAGGCTACTAGCATTGCAGAGGAGTTTTAAAAAAAAAAAAAAAAGTATGTAAATAAAAAGGAGACCTTGCACATAGCTAGCTTCAGAGATGTTAATTACAATACAGGAAAAGACCTGCAATACCTAGGCAAATTGGTAATGCTGCTTGCCAAACTAAAACATGATTTCCCATGTAACTCCCGGTAACAGCTTAGCTTTTATGAGTGACAATAAAAGAGCATATTGTAACCTTTTTAACCTACTTTCTTTTCAAAGAAAATTACAGCCCATAACACTTTTTCCCTCTTGCCCTTTAAGAAAAAAAACAAAACAAAACCAAACCTTATTTTTTCAGCTCTGGTTAGTGTTTGCCCATAGACCTTCACTTATTAAAAGAGGAAAATATATTGAAGTGTGTTTTATAGGTAGCAGAAAATCAAAAGCAATGGAATAAAATTACAATTCACTTCTTCACCTGTTAAAGCATTATCCTGCTCCACGATACGTGATGTTTCATGGAAAGGCTAGCTAACCATTCCACTACTACAAGACTTGCTGTGTTATTTTTAAATATAAAGGTTCAGCCTGTCAAGTTACAACTCATTATCGATACTTCACGATTTCTTTTCAAACAAAAAAATTCCTTCAACGTAAATTCCTTCAAAAATTCCTCACCATACTTTCAGCACACACACAACTATTCAAGACCTGAAGTAGAACAAAAGTGTCTTACTACTTCAGAGTTGAAAAGTCAATGATGCCTGTGGTTTACAGGTTTTCAGAATCACAAACACTGGAGACCATCCTTAGAAAAAGGGGACTTCAGAAATTCCCCATTGCAATCATCTAAGAAAATCCATAGGTTTGAAGCATATTATTAAATCTATTTCTTGGAATGGCTGGTTGTGCTCCAGATGGGCTTTTATCTACTATTTTAGATATGTACAATGTCACAGTTGATTTCTGGCTAAGTATTCAAGCTCTCTTTCCTGAGTAGGAGAATGTCTATAAAAAAAAGAGATGATATTTCAAAAAAGCATGAAAGATCCTGAAAGCTGATGAGTACTACACATGCATCTGGTGCTCCTACAGAAAAGCATCACCTTTGTGCTCTACTGATCACTGTGAAGAAAGTTTTTCTTTTATCAAACTCAATTGGTTTATACCTTATGTTTAATTGGAACCGAGTACAGAATTCCAATATAATAGAAATATATAAACAAATTACAGAGAATTCAGTAAAATACAAACACAGGCAATAGACAGGAAATGAATTATTTTTAAATGAAGATTGAAACAATTCATCAGTATAGCTTGTCTAACCAACAGGGAAAAGGAAAAGCTGCAAGTAGGACAGGAGTCAGTGCACCAAAGAAGAGTTGGTATCATTCTAGATGACCTTAAAAGTCCCTTCCAACCCAAACCATTCTATGATAAATACATACTAGAGTCCCACTGGTAGTTTCACCTTACCATATTCTAAAGCTTTCGTCCCCAAATTGCTAGTGATACGAAATGATGACATTTATGAAAAAGAAAAGTTATATTATGAAATTATATTTTTACTAGCACAGATGTTTATAAGCATTTGTACATAGTAGCCATAAAGTAAAGTTCATGTACTTGAGAAGACGGTCTTTCATCAGTAACTTCCTAATTGTTGAACAGAATTAGACAGTTTCATTAGTGAATCAAAAATATTCATAATTTTATTTCTATTCTTACAATTCAGTGTATGGTACAGTCTTCTCTGTACTAGACATTACTGTCCTGGCAGAAATGCCAGTATATGGCATTTCCTTTGTTGATGTTAAGGCAGTGAAAGATGTTGGCACATACTCCTAAAGTCATTTTCATAATTTAAGAAATCATGCTTTTCCTGTTAGCCTCTTCACACACACACACACCCCCCCGCCAAGTCATTCTTTCATTTAATAGAAAATAAAGAGATGTCAATGCAAGGGCTAGGGAAAACAAGACAAAACCAGCATCACTTTTTTTTCAAAAAAATAGATTAATAAAATGCATACATATGAAGGTTATCTGACATACTAAAAGTAAATATTTGTAAACTCGGTCACCACCAGTGTCATTTGCCCACAGATTTTTATTTTAAGATTGCAGAAGATATGCAAAGCATAAACACGTCTGCAAACTCACTGCTGTTGGCTTAATGGCCAGTCCCGAGTTCTGCAGCTGTCAGCTGCAGCAATCTAACAGAGTCTGAGTCTGCAGCAAGCAGATTGTAATTTGATCCCCGAGAGAACTGGGCAAGGGATGCCAAAGGTAAGTCATATTTATCTCTAAGGACTGGAGTGAAATGCCAGGCATAAGCAAGGTATTATCAGATCTTCTTTGTTTTCAAAACCTTGTCTTTGTCCAGTCTGTATTGCTCAGTAAGTGAATCACAGCTTCGTTCTGAAGAAGCTTTACCTTCTATTTAACTTCATATTTCCTACAGCAACCCAAAGTAAAACTCTGGTAGGTACCAAGGTCACTAGAACACCCGATCACAAGCAAAGACATTAGTAGATGAGACAGGATGATTCAGCAGTATACAAGGAGTTAGAGGATAACTACTGAACAATGATGCAGCAATCCAGGCTGAATTGCCCCCTCAGTAGGACCCAGACTAGAATAGATCTTTCTAGGAAGAGACATAATTAGCACGTGGGAGGGGGAGAAGAAAGTAGCTTACTGCACCAACTAAATTGGATGACTTGTGATGAACTTGAAATTAATCACAGAATGTTAGGGATTGGAAGGGACCTCGAAAGATCATCTAGTCCAATCCCCCTGCTGGGGCAGGATTGCCTAGACCATATCACACAGGAACGCGTCCAGGCGGGTTTTGAATGTCTCCAGAGAAGGAGACTCCACAACCTCTCTGAGCAGCCTGTTCCAGTGTTCGGTCACCCTCACCGTAAAGAAGTTTTTCCTCATATTTATGTGGAACCTCCTGTGTTCCAGCTTGCACCCATTGCCCCTTGTCCTGTCAAGGGATGTCACTGAGAAGAGCCTGGCTCCATCCTCATGACACTTGCCCTTTACATATTTATAAACATTAATGAGGTCACCCCTCAGTCTCCTCTTCTCCAAGCTAAAGAGACCCAGCTCCCTCAGCCTCTCCTCATAAGGGAGATGTTCCACCCCCTTAATCATCTTCGTGGCTCTGTGCTGGACTCTCTCTAGCAGTTCCCTGTCCTTCTTGAACTGAGGGGCCCAGAACTGGACACAATATTCCAGATGCGGCCTCACCAGGGCAGAGTAGAGGGGGAGGAGAACCTCTCTTGACCTGCTAACCACTCCCCTTCTAATACACCCCAGGATGCCATTGGCCTTCTTGGCCACAAGGGCACATTGCTGGCTCATGGTCATCCTGCTGTCCACTAGGACCCCCAGGTCCCTTTCCCCTACACTGCTCTCCAACAGGTCTGTTATACCCTTGAAATTTTCTGTCACTTGGAATTCAGATATGCCTATATCAGACTGTAAGCTGAAGGAACATCACAAAAGTGAGTGAAAAAACACTTATCTCCATACTGACACAAGAGAGAGTCCTGTAAACAACAGAAGTCTAACTTCAATTCTTAAATCTTAAGAGTTACACATTCCAACAAGATGCCACTGTGCAAAAGTAATTACTACTAATTGCAAGACAAGCTTTTAATATCAGAACTCCAAGGGAGTAACTACATAACCACCTGGATGCGGACTTAGACATTCAGAGCAAATATACCATATGAAAGCTTTGGAAAGGAAGAACAAAGAGGTCTCAAGTCATTTTAGAGACCAGAATGGCATTGACTGCTAAGTCAGAGCATAAGCGCTTACATGGTTCAGCAGGGAAGTTACAGGCAGGAGAAGAAGGACAAGATACCCCCTAGGGGATTCTGATCTAAGCCAAACAGTTCTTGAGAAGTTACAAAGAAACTGTAACTAGGAAGTTCATGCAGGTGTATTACTGCCCAGATCATTTTCAGTTGTTTTCAACTAGACTCCCCCTATGGCAAATACAAGTCTACTGACAGTAGCTACTTTTTCCTCAGTTAACTTTCAATCACCCTTTAGAAGTAGCCCACAGATTCCCAACATCATGAGTCTCTACATAACTCTAGTGCTTTATGACACAAAGTGTAAGGGGAAACTAGGCAAATAGGTCCAGTTCCCATGCGGTGCCAGTAGACAGAGACATGTGATGTAGATGGGAAATCTAGTATGGTTAATAAAAGATGCAAAGAGTGAGAAGGGTTGTATCATCAGCCTTAATACTCCTCTAGTAACCTTTGAGACAGTCTGATGTGAAGCATATGTCCACAATTAAAGAATAATAAGGCATCAAGTGCAATATAGAAACTCCCAAGATAGGCCATCCAGACAGGCACAGCATTTATACCAGTGTGAGCAACATCTCAACCTAGCCCAAGAGTGAAGAACTGGTTAGCTGAGACCTAGCTCTGCGTTGCTATGCCTACATTGCTCCCTGTAAAAAACTGAGTAACAGCAGATTGGGACTCTCAGCACTGTACTTCATTCATGCAGCATAGTCCTACCCTTAGACTGATAGTTTGGAATAAGTGCTTTCAAGTTACAGTCCTCTGCAGGTGAAGCACAGGAAAAGTTCAACACAATATCTAGCCACAACCAAAACATAACAAGGCAGTGGGTGGGAGGGGGAAGGGCTAAGGGGAAGAGGAGAAGCAGTCTATGGGGTAACATCCAACTTGTGGCTAAAGTGAGAACCCTCTGTTTCTACACACTTATGAAGTCTCAGAGTGTTTTCCCATTCATGATCTTGTCACCGATTTTACACTTCTGTTCTGCATAAATGCAAAGCATTATCATTATAAGCAGCACTTAGAAAGGCAACGATGCATTACTGGAGATTTCTCACAGCACACAATAACATCCAGTCTGCTCAACTTAGAAGAATTTCTGTACCAGAAAGGAAACATTAGGGGACAAACACTATTAACATCTCTTCTAATTTGCTCACAGTACAGTATAACCTTCCTCTACTAAGAGATCACAGATTTTTTTTTTTACGCTGTTGAGCTTTATAGGAACACAAAAACCCCACAGAAAGCATATTTGCTCTTCCATAGTATGATACTTATGGTCTAGAAGCAGCACATCTTGAAACATTAGTGCTCAATGCCTTAATTACCAGGCAGTGTTAAGCAGACCCTTAAAACTCAGAGCAATATGAACAGCAGATGATACTACCATGTGCACCATTATGAGCAGAAACTACTGAGGGCTGCACGATAACTCAGACAAGTTTCATGAGGCAGATGGACCTCAGACATTTCTGTTATGCCTAATAACGGAATAAGAAAGAAACACTTTTTTTTTTTTTTTTTTTTTACAACTTTGGGGGGAAGTGAAGGGTACGACACACATCTACAGTGTTCCAAAACATATTAGAGATAGTAAAGAACATCAGGGCACATGTGAGAAAGACAAATAAACCCTAAGAAAAGTTGTTTCACTAGAAAAATTGATACAGCAGAAAAGTATTTTATTTTAAAGAATTATGCTAATAATTCAAAGAGCTTTCAATTCTTGGTAGTATGTCCAAACATGAAAACACAAGCTAGCTATCCAGTTACGCTTATACTGCCAGGACACTGAAGGCTGAGATATGACGTACTAAAAACTTGCCTGCTGACACTACAGACAGAAGATAATGCAACAGCTTTAAGACCCATAGCATTCAAGCAAAAAACATTTGAAAGTGAGCTATATACAATCTTTAGTGTTCAGTTTAAGCATACCTTGCCCAACAATAAGTTAAAGCTACAGTTTAATATACCAAGTTTGCTTGAAGCAGCAACTAGAGACTATGGAAATAGGAAGAAAAGACATACTGTTGAGTTTTTCACTAGTTACTATATGCACACTTCTTATTTTTACAGCAAAGTTTATTCACTTATTATTGACATTTAATGATGCAAAATCAAGATCCCTTGAAGAATAACCAATGAGCCTACCCATTTTCAGTTTAAAATTACAAGCCCAGAAGATGTGGAAGTTTAAAAAACTTTAAAGTTTAAAAAAGGAGTAGGGGATAAAGGGTATGAAAGCCTATGACAGAAGCTTTGAAGGTCTTTTAAGTATTAGAAGAAGAAAACAAGAGAGGTTAGGTAAGCCAGAGCCAGAATAGAGAAGGAGACCTTACTGAGAAGACTTGCAGTTTGTCAGAGCGCTCTCTCACAGTATCAACACACATTGTCCTTTTCCTCACACCCTGGGCAGAAAAGTCACAACCACTATTGTTTTGTTACAAAACTACATCATCCTGCTGCATTTTATTTTTAAATAAAAAGCAGTATTTCAACAAGCAGGTCTAACACTAGAAATACTGCTAACTGCATACACTCATACTACAAAGGCCACTAGAAGACTGCAAACTGCACATACTGAACTTCACAAACAAACAGACCCCCCCAAAACCAGGACAAACAGAAGTCAGGTGAACCTACACCCACACAGTAGATAAAGAAAGGAACCTGTACTCACCCACATGCAGGCCTCACATATGTCCTCTCACAAATCACAATACATTCTTCTCGCAGTAAGAAGACTCAACAGGACAAACTTCAACCACCCCTTAATACTGCACCCCACATTCTCTAGTCTCTAGCTTTTTCTTCCACTACACCTCTTTCTCCCTAACCAACATCATCTCTTATTACCTGCGCTGTTGTTTCTAGAACACATGAATCTAATGGGTTGATTGGTCCCAACAGGGGAAAATAATGAGGCACTCAATGAGGTCCACATGTGTGTGGTATTGTTTTTTAAAGCAACCACATAGAAATTGTTAAAAGATCTTTACTAGCTTATACCTTTCTAGAGTTATTTACTACAAATTTTATCTCTCCAATTCATCATGTAAGGTGAACTTGAACTTAATTTAAATTTCTCCTTATTAAGTGAACATGCCATTGTGAATGCTTTCGAAATAACCCATTAATCTTCAGGAATTACTGGATCCATGACCTGCACAATGAAAAATTTTTATTGTTGAAAAAACTTTTTATTATGATGTTTTCTTTAGGTGAAGATTTTGTTTGTAATAGTAATTTATTTTACTACTCTAGAGAGATGCAATTTGAATGTCCTGAAGAACTAGAGGATTTTGATTTCTCTACATGCAGAAAAAATCTTTACCTCTAACAGAAGAGCCAGCTGAGGCACTTTGGGGGAATGTGTGATAAAATATCAAAATACATTATCTCTACCATTATCACTGGTTTGTGTTGGTCCCTAGGCACTAATGTAATGAACATGAGTAATCTGAGCTCAAGAATGTGGTTTATCTCAACACACGCTGCTGATAATAGGATGTGCTGTAAATGCATAATAGATATAATTTGGGGCCAAATAAACTGAATAAATTAAAAATATTTTCTCAGTTGCAGGTGTTGTAATTAAAATATCTGAAGCCATTATTTCTGTATGCCAGCACTGAAACCCATGTCTAAACACCCAAATACATGTATCCCAATATTTCAGCAGTGTTCAGGTCCCCTGACTTGAATAAAAAACCTTGGCATGCAACATGTGCAAATTAAACAACTTTACAAGTTGCCTATGTACAAGCTTACATGGGTGTGTTACCCTAAATCTTCCATAATTCTATCCTTAGTATTACTGGATTAAAACAAGCTTTCCTTATTGTATTAGTCAATGCTGGTCTCCTTACAGCATAAATGTTTTATTTTGTTCTGAGGCTTACTGTAAAAGAAATGCAGGAGTTAACTAGTTTATTTAGACCTAGCAAGATGCATGCCTATGAGGAAAAAATCAGAGAACAAGCACCTAACCAAAGCCACTGCTATGACCCTAAATAAAACAAGGCTCAGTCTCCCAAATGCAACTGCCAGAATCATTAAAGCAAGACCTTAAACATCAAGAAATATTTGCATCTATCAACCTGATCTACTGAAAGATGTCCCTCCCCATGGCAGGGGTGTTGGACCAGATGATCTTTAAAGGTCCCTTCCAACCCAAGCCATTCTATGATTCTATTATATCCTCGAATATTTCAACTGGCATCCCCCAAGAGGTATTTGGAGTTATTAAAGTCTGAGATTTTTTGCTTCTTCTTCCTTGTTCTCCTTTAATTTCTCCAACCAACCAAATAAAATTCAAAATTATGTCAACTTTCATAGGAGTAACAGCCATCTTAAAATGAGTATATACTATTGTTTACAGCTTAGTCCTTGGTAAGACCCAGAGGAAAAAGAAATCACAGAATCACAGAATCAATCAGGTTGGAAAAGACCTCTGGGATCATCAAGTCCAACCATTGCCCTGACACCACCATATCAACTAGACAATGGCACTAAGTGCCATGTCCAGTCTTTTCTTATCATATATGTACTCAATAGAGTGCCAGAACAAAGAGTTCTTTAGTAATTTTTAAATTTCACATCACTTAAAATACATCCAGAAAAATAATTTCATAGAGCAAACTAAGCAGATAAGGTGAGCTAGTGCCATTACATGGATATGTAGTCTGAAACCTCATCCTTTGAATCTGCTCCACATAAGCAGACAATTCTATACAGAAAAGCCTTAACTGAAGCTATGGAGCTGCTTGGGGAAAAAGGCCAGTAGTTGCAGTTTAAATGCAGCTAAGCAAGCAGAGACTCGATGCAGTTCTTATCCCTGGCTATTGTTCATTGCTCTGTGTAATGCAGTTCTTATCCCTGGCTATTGTTCATTGCTCTGTGTAATGTGACTGTTTATCCCAATCCGAGTCCTGTTGGATAGGTTTTCACATCAAAATCACTATTCCTATCCTTACATTCTCAGCAGAAATCTAATCTAAACTCTAATACCAACTCAGTATTTCTCAAGGCTGAGACATTTCAAAGAACATGCATGAGTATTGGTTGTGCATTATCTGCTGGAAGGATAAATAAGGGGACTTCTGTCTCTGTAGGTAATGGTGAGTTCAGAACTTTTCACCAAAGCTAAAGTAGCACAATGAAGAAATTAAATAATTTTGCAAACAAATAATTAAACACAGTAGAAGAGGCTAGAGGAACTTTCATTAATGAAAAGTCAGTTAACCAGAAATGGAACATATCTCTGGATGTCTGGTTCTAGAACAATGTCTATTTGCTCTAAAGATTCTTTAGGGTTTTTTTTCAACAATTTCACCATGGACTTTACAGCAGACCTAAATCTGCATTTAAGTACTTCCAATGCAGTTTAAAAATGACTGTGCAAAATTACTGTCCATTTGTTGAACAGAACCATAGATGAGATTTTTTGTAAGGTTCTGACTCAAAAAATGAGTTTTGTCTATACAATGAAGAGGTTCAATCCAGTCTCTATTTGAATTCAGGACTGCTTGTTCTAGCAGCTGCCTTGCTGTCTGCCCAATGCTGTCTAGTCTTCTTCGCACATTAACTTACATCTTCTATTTGTTATTAAGCGTTAAAATATTTCCATATATGACACAAATAATTGTAACATGTATTTGAGGTAATGGACATTTGTCCATCTTTATTAATGTAATTAAAGAAAGAAGTTAGTTTCTCAGAGCTTAATCAGCTTCAGCAATTGAAAAACACCTTTGGCATTTCAGGGATTTCATACCCTTGCAAATTCCTCATTAATCGAGATATTCAGGGGAAAAAATTGTAAAACAGTGTCCAGTACAAGTGAGTACATTGGAAGCCACATTGTACTGGTAAAAAGTACATAGTATTGGAAACACAGGAATGAGTTTTGTATGTGGAGCAGGATGTGAACGACACAAAGGAATTTGAGGTTGCAGCGGCTTTCACGTTTCTCTCAAGATATTCAGGTATGGACACTTTAGCCATTTAGCTGGCTGGGTTCACGATAGCATAAGGAATCTTTGTTATAAACTTTACCACCTTTGACTTACTTTGCTCAACTCATGGAACAACTGCTAATGTGTCTGACAAAAGTAATTTTACCTGTAAATAAACCCACTGAAAACAAGTTTTAAATTCATTGTTGACACTCTCACCTTTCAAAGGTACTCAGACTTTAATTGTTCTGCTCTTTGGTTCTGGCTTTTTTTATGAACAAGGTGTTTGCCTTTTCTAAATGTGTTCAAGCATTTAATTCTGCTCTGGTGTTTCAGTTTATGGCTTCTCTATGTGCTTGCAAGGCACAGAGGTAAGAGATAAAATTAATTTACACCTATAAGATCCAGAAAAGGAAGTGGCTATTCAATGCAAAGAAATATTAGTGTTCATTTATTATCTGTCAGATAGTTTTAAAAATTTCCCTCTCCCACATGGTTATAGCTAATGGCAAAATTTTAAGAATAAGAAGGAACTAAAACCATGCTGATTTAATAGTACTTTAGTGATCCCAAATCAACTCCGCTCAACACAATCGTGTGTATTTTTCCCAAATGCCTTTACTATATTGGAACAAGCATTCAGAGGATTATTTATTACGTGACCAGAATCACTAAACTATTCAGCTCTAGTAATGTTTGAATGTGTGCTAGGTTTCCTGCTAAATTTCTCAAGGCAAAAAGAAAAGATGCACAGATGGGAACAACCTCTGTGCAAACTGATGCATTAGGAAAGGAAAATCTGATTTAATCACCGTTAGTCTCACCCACTTCAAGGAACACAAGAGACTTATAACATCAGTGGTTGTAATTTAAACCTATCCTTGGAAAATATTTGTAAAAGGATTATGATATTCAGGTACTTTAATATAAACATTGATAAAAGATTTGACCAAGCCAGAGAGACACACACTCTGAGTGAGGGATTGATCTGAGCCAGATGAAAGGTGTGCACACACTTCACTAGGTCACTCTGTTTCTTACACAAAGTTATGTAGTGTTTGGCTCCTCTACAGATAGATAGATAGATAATGCAGATTATCTATAATGCAGATAGTAGCATTAGAACTCTACACCTACCAAATGTCATAGGAGAGAAGGCAGAGACAGAAGTTAACGAAGAAGTACATGTCCCATGTTTCTTCTCCTCCTTCTCTCCAGTAAATCATTTTTTGGGGAAGATCCTGGAAATCCTTAATTCTTTTTTAATGAGTTTTAATCCTAGTTTGCCTTCTGCATCTAGCCAGGCATAGCAGTGAGGGCATTTGCATTTGTATCCAAAACCTAACTCCTTGAGGAATAAATGATAACATAAATGGGAAGAGAGTCAACCAGATCTTAAGAGTTATTTCAGCTTTTGTTTCATAATTTCTACAAACTCTATCCAGACTCTGAAGCTAAGATATGCCAAAGGTACTCCAGATGAGTGACACAGAACAACTGGTAATGTTTGTTAAATGTATAATAGAAGTATATTTTATACTTATTTCACTTTTCTTTTTTCACACTTATAACTAAAACCCTGTACTAAAACACAGCTAAATGGACATTGGTATGTTTTAATACTAATCTCCCATGCTGTTACAAACCAAGATTACATTAGCAAAGTTATAGGGCATTGTCTTCACTGAAGTAACGAATCAAAATAAAATTGCTTAGATGGTCTTGAAGGACCTAGGGACTAGCATGCATTTAGCACAGATGTCTTCAGCTGGTTTCAAACATGGTATTGGTAGCAGGTGCCAGCTCGGGAAAGAAGTTTTTTGTACTATGAGCAAACTACTACCTCTCTAGCCAGGAGCAGGTGAAGCTGGTGAAGGGTCTAGAGCACAAGTCTTATGAGGAGCAGCTGAGGGAACTGACAAGAGGAAATGGCCTCGAGTTGCACCAGGGGAGGTTTAGATTGGATATTAGGAAAAATTTCTTCACCAAAAGGGTTATCAAGTATTGGAACAGGATGCCCAGGGAAGTCGTTGAGTCACCATCCCTGGAGGTATTTAAAAGATGTGTAGATGTGGTGCTTAGGGACATGGTTTAGTGATGGACTTGGCAGTGGTAGGTTAACGGTTGGACTTGATGATCTTAAAGGTCTTTTCCAACCAAAATGATTCTATGGTTCTAAGTGGCAGAGAATTTTCCCTTGGCTCCTCATGACTCTGCAAGTTAATTGGTATTGATAAAGAGTTCAGATTATTACCTTATTCATGGAAGCTAAACCTTAACTCTGTCCTGCTCTATGAAGAGTTATCAGCCAGTTTGGAGTTCCCTGCATTATACTCCGCTGCTCAGTGTAGACATACCTTTATGCTGATATTAATACATTATTATGAAGTTTCTTGGGAGAAAGATCCTACAACAGTGCAAAATACTTACTATTTCATGTTTATATTACAGTAAAACACACATGCAATAAACAGCATTAAGCTTTTGTATAAGCACAAAGAGAGCTAGAGAATGTCTGACCCAGGAGTGAATACAGGTTATTTGGTAAAAGTCTGCATTTAAATGCATGAACACTTGTGACAGAATTCAGTTAAGTGCTGCATCAGTGTATTTCAGGTTCAGTCCAAAACATTTGAAATCTTTTGAAAGTAATAGCCATTGGAGCTAATCATGCAAAACCAGCTTGGAAACTGTGAATATTTATTGACAAGGTTCCTTTTTATCAAGTCCTTCCAGTACTTACTAGATGTTCCAGCCTCAAAAAGCCCTTACGAGGATCTACAGATATTCTTTGTGATGAGCGTTCTCCCACTGATTTATCACCTTGTTTTACTGTAAAACCTTCACTATAGGACTGAAGCGATTTCAGATTTGCACACAGCTTCACCACGGTATTTTAGAGATATTTCAAGTAGCATTAAATCCAGGCATTTGACCTTGGCAAATCATTTTATTATAGTTTTGTTAGATGTCTCAGAAAGATTGCCCACCTTCCTTACTGCTAATTTCTCAATACAGCACACATTTCTAATTTTAGACTTACAGAGCTATTGAACTTCCCCTGAAAACAAAGTATCTGAAGTCCTTCCAACACCCAGTCTCTCTCTCCTTTCTGCTGCTTCTGCTCTGTCCATGAGCATTTTGACTAGCATAAGATATTCCTTATTCAAATTGACCTTGTTCTATTTCATTGAAAATAGCCAAGTTTTATCAGTGTCATTCATTGCTTAGCAGCAGGCAACAAGATTTCCATCCCTCAAGAGAAAGAAGAGAGGAAAAAAAACAAGGAAAGGAACACAGGAAATAGCTCCATTGCAGTTTTAGGTTTCAACAAAACAATAAATTAGTTTCTAACCTGCGCAGAACTATGTTATCTGAAGACAATTAGGCAAAAGTCTCTGTCATCTTAAACAGAAGAATTCACTTCAGCACAAGAGAGCCTTCTAAATTTTTCACTAAAATAAAATATTTAACTTTGCTTAGATCCTTGAATCCCATCTTACTTGAGTCTAATCACATTTTCTTAAGTAATTGATATTACTATCAGAAAAGCGAGCTTGGGTCTATAGCTCCAACTTGCAATATTATTGCATCACAGTAAAATGTAATGAGAACACACAGTCACTTGCACGTACTCTCGTTAGTATAAAGCTATGTGATGTATATTGAGGCAATGGCCCTGCAACAATATTTTGTGTTAAAACCACAAAGATTAAGGCAAATGTTTATAATATGTTAAATATGACTTTTCTTAAACTGAATTTTCACTAATTCGGAACATTTTTTGTGATGATATATCATATAACTTTAAAATTGCTAGGTCTATGTTTTTTAGACTGAAATTGTGAGTGCAGTTATGCCTGCTGTCTTGCTTCATATGTCCTTAAGTAAATGTTGCAAGGCTAATCTTTATACAGTTTTGGGAAGCAAAATATTTTGAAATCTGGAAAGTCTCATCATCTCTGTGGAATTACGTATCTTAGTAAGATCTACTGCAGCAGCAGAGCTTACATTTATTGATAGCAGGTAGTCCCTGAATTCACAAACACGTTTGCATAGCAACAGCCTTCCCATTAACTCCCAGTCAAGGAGAGCTGTGAGACTGACTTACTGCTCCCATGACAAGACACATTTAAGGTTCACAGCTTCTGGCTTTCAGTCTTTACTACCTAGGCACCTTTAGTGTTGTCTTTACTTTTTGCCCAGAAGCAATAGAATACTACAATATATGAAAGTAGTTTCTATGTGTGTAATACAAGCTTGCAAAAGAAATCACAAGGTGCTCATCACGACAAGTCTGCACCCTTGCAAAGCACCATAGCAGCTCCTGGGGCTGCTTTACCTTGCAAATATGACTGCGTGTCCTGGCTGCAGTAGAATGAAGTAGGAGCAAACTAGATTAGTCAAGGGAAAGCAAATCTAGGCAGACTCCATCAAATGACTATGTTAAAGCACTTTCCCAGTAACACCTTCACCTGTCTGACAAGAGATCCTATGAGCTAGTCAGTATATATCTAGTTACAGGCTTTCACGGGATACTGGATGCCGTTTATCCTGGACTTTGTCCAAAAGGTCATAGACAGAATCCTTTTCACCCTATACAGAGCCATATATCTACTGAACTGTAGGTATTTAATCAGCCTAGGACTTCAAGAAAATTCATGGTTACTCTGGCGACTTCATGTATCTACCTATGGATACAAAACAACCACTTAGAAGGAAAATGCCTTTATCAATATGACAAATTCATCAGTTGTTTCTAAATCAAACGTTCAAGCTAGTCAGAAGAAAGCAGCTATACTGTTTGAAAGATCTAATAACTTATTCAGACATATTTCAGATGCCGCCTTGGATGTCTCAGTGTGTACTGTGTGCAGGTGTATAGGTGTGCATAAACACACACACACGTATGTGTATCAATTGCATCTCCAGGAACTCAGAATTCCACAAGTTATTTAAACAATATAGTCTTAAGCTAGCTCGAAAAATAATACTAACAGAATATAGGCAACTTTGTGATAGCAATTTCCTTCCTTCATTTGGAGTCTTTTGAAAAACTGTGAAATCAATATGAATAAATTATCATGCAGACAGTATCAACGTGAATTGTTTTTAAGCTAGATTTACAATTAATTAGAGGATGCAACTATTAACCAGAAATACTACTTTGAAGTATCTAAG
The DNA here is from genome assembly GCF_013368605.1 of Nyctibius grandis. Taxonomy (NCBI): domain Eukaryota; kingdom Metazoa; phylum Chordata; class Aves; order Nyctibiiformes; family Nyctibiidae; genus Nyctibius; species Nyctibius grandis. The sequence continues at coordinate 20,016,652 of NC_090667.1, read as the reverse complement.
TTTTATTTTCTAAGGCTTGTTTCAGTCATCTTTGTATTTCTGGTGTATTAAATCACTATGAAATCAAAAATCCACATCCCTCAAAAAAAAGAAAAAAGTTACGGGGAAACTCATCTAATCTTCATGATCAGAACATAAATATATGCAGCAGAACCTGCTTTCCTTCAGTAGCCCATTCGAGTGTGACATTTTGGTCATTTCCATGCAGCCATTCTGTCATTCCTCCCTGTAACTCTAATTTTACATAAGCAGATGTCAGAACTATAACAAGATTTAAGCTAACCTATATGTAAGCTTAGAAGTGACCATAAACCCCAAGTAACTGAATGCAAGCCAAAATCCAGCACATATAAACACGTTCCGATTAAATTTCCAATACTCTCAACTTTTTACTTTTATGAGGTATTTTGGGGAATCAATAGCTATGTTGATTTCTTCTGTAAATTGTTTCCAATGATTTTGACACGTGAGTTAAGTTGATTTGCTTTTCCCAAACTTTTTTTATATGTAAATCCTAGTAGCACTTATATACCAACTAATGTCTTTCCCTATTGTCATTCACTGTACTTCAAACTTGTATTTTGCGTCACTTTGCTATCCACTGCTATCTATTTTCACTCTCAGTATTTATTCTCTGCTTTTGAGTGTATTTCAAATTGTTTGCTTTGCAGACGTATTACCTTCCAGAGGCAGAAAGTGCATTACCACTAATGTCAGCTCTCTTTAGTTTTCCAGAGTTATTATTCACCACAGCTGCTTTCTGTTATGCTCTTTCCTTAATGGATATGGGAACAAGGGGCTGCAGTTCATTTAATTGTTCCAAACTTTCTTCTCTTCTCATTACCTGCCCTTTCACTATCATGTAGTAAAAGGAAGTGCACTTCTTAGGAACAGGCCTCCAAGCACCATTCACACACTGAAAAATAGTATTGTAAATGAGTCTGTGAATGGGTGAATATGAAATGTTTCCTTTTCCTGAGACATCGTACATGATAAATTTTATTTCATTTCCTTCCTTTTACTTTTTGTCACTAAGCAAGGGACAGAGTACATCAAATCCCCTGTCAACATTTGCTCTTTCTCACCTTGTTTTTTATTTAATCTCTTATGCTGGAAGATGTGTCTCAGTGGGAAGAAATTCCATTTTGGAAGTCCATCTGATTCTAAAATAAGTCAAAAGGTCCAGGGGCTGTACATCTTAACTATACTCCTCATATATCCATTTAAAGCAAAACTAGTATCAAGTGGCTACATTTCTCTTCTAGAAAAAAGGATGTTCACAGATATTAAGAAGAAATAACCTGCCGTCCATGGTCAAAATCAGTCAGATTGATTAGGTCAGAGAGATACAGGACAGACATATTTTGATGATGAATTTGGATACAAACTAGTGCCACAGAGCCCAGAAGCATGAGTGAAGACAGGAGTTCTGTCATGATCATCAAACAATGCAGCAAGATTGCATCAAACTGCAAGCAGCAGATGATATCGCAAAAGATTCCCTGACCAAAATATTTACAGTTACACAGGGACAGAGGTTTTATTAACAATGATTTGAATAACAATCCCGAATTGCACTGAGGCCAAAAATTCATTTAACGTACACTACTGAAAATCTACCACTCTGGATTCCTGCTGAAACACAGACAGATAAAGGCTTCATGAATTTACCTTGAGCTGTCTGATACCTCAAAATGTCTTGCATTTTTTTCTACCGATTGACTTGCTCATACCAAATACCCTCTCTAAGTTATTCCTAATGTTGAATATGCAAGATTTACCAACGCAAGTACTACTGAAACTACCAGGGAATTCAATCTCTGAAACTAAATGAATTGCTCTAACATTTTAGTCATCACAAAGAGGAATTTAAAAAAATCTGTCACTTTGCAATTTTCATTGATGTGTTTGATCTTTGAATGACTGATATAAAGACAAATCAGAGGTATTTTCACTATTTGCATTCATTACTTACACTTTTATATAGCATTTGTGTCTGCAGGCCAACAGACTGGGAGCTACGGTGGCAAGACATATGGGAAGTGTCCTGCTCTATTCTTAACAACAAGACTAGATGCAATGGGAGCTGCAATCAGAACTTGTTATCTGCTGATATTTACAGGGAAACTTTAAAAGGGACAAGTGTCTTATTTTTGGCTGAACGTAAAAGGTAGCACAAACAAACATGATGAAAGTATTAATCTCAGAATTAGAGAATTAGCTTGTTGATGGCACCCTGACGACCAGAGGTTGGCCACACTTCTTCTTCTGTAGGGAAACTGTGACCTGTTGGATATGAGAGAGTTGTAAATATGATAGATCTTCATTTATCTAAGACTTTGACACAGTCTCACATAACATTTCATTAGTAAGTGAGGGACTTAGATAACATCCCCTCCCACAGGACAAAAGGTTGAAAAAACAATCTTAAAGAATATTTCTGGAGGCTACACCTAATGTGAGTCCTGCCACAGTCTTTCCTTTGTCTGAAGCTTCAGCAATGGAAAAGGATGCTTGAATGACACCTCACTAGGATTATTCATCATGCACAAAGATATCACTCTGTATGGTTCAAAATAATTTCCTTCTAATATTTTTCCATGTAAACTATTTCTGTTGTCACAAGTACTCCAGGTGTTTGCAAATGACGGTGATAATATTGCGAAATTGACCTCTCAAGCTAGGGCTCAGATTGACACATACCTGTTTCTGAAGCCATTAACACAAAAGAAAGTGATATACAGTCTTCAGTCCCTTGTTATAATTAGTTTGACTGGATTTGCTTTTTCACCTCTAAATCCATCCTGTGATGTCATAATTACTCTAACTTATGGTTGAGGGCACAAAATTATACCATTACAAAGAAATTTGAGAAGAAAATGCAGAACACCCTTTGCATTCACTTAGGTTTTGCTCTTGACATTCAGATAATACATAAACTCTCTTGTCAAAGAACATTAGACAACTTTTTGGCTGAAAACTCTGGGATGACTGATTGACAGTCCCTAAGAGTAATGTTTATGTGACTTATGAATATTATTTGTTGATAATGTGCATACAGTTATCATTAGAGATCTTAGATCTCAATTATTTTAAAAATAATCTAATACTGTGTATTCACCTCAGAAAGCATTTATACATTATACTGAATTAATTAGCTGAGGATTTTGTCTCCTCTGAAAATGATGACTATGTACACAAGTATAAGATGAATATATAGAACAAAACCCAAAGAGGTCACTCATGTCTCCCTCTCCTGACTCACCACTCCTTTTCTCATGCAGTCAGCCTGTTTTTCCCTAATGTATAAAACGCTGCATCTACAAATTTTCATCAAGGTGTATCAGGTTGCATCACCACAAAAGAATTTGTTTTAGATGATCTGAATATTTTAGGGGAGTGCATTATTTTAAGAGCAATTATTTCTGATCAAAAAAGCTTGCCACAAAAGATGAGTGATAATTACAATAATAGGTTAACTACTGAAAAGGCAAAGAAACATGAATAATATATTGTAGGTTTACAGAGGATGTACCCACCAAGAGGAAATTGCCTCTCATACAATTATAATTAATTATATATTCATCTACATATGTTACTTTTGTAAAGAACCTCCATTTTCTAACAACTTCCCTGTGCTGTTTGGCAAGGTTTCAGTATATGTGGCTGTTTCACAACTGCAAGGAGAAAAATGAAGCCAAATACTGAAGGGATGATTAACAGAATATGCATTCAAGTATTTCAAAACTTGTACAGGAAAACATATTTTTGGGAAAAAAAAAAAAGGGGGAAATCACCATGTGTTGTGCTCACAATATTTTAAAATCTCTTTTTCCATTATTTCTATTTTCCCATAGCCTCCCAAACTTAGACAGAGCTGCCTGCGTATGCCCAAAAGATACATCAAATTAGTATCCTCCCAGCTCACACAAACTGCTGAAGAAACAACTATTAAAGACTAAAACAATAATATCTTTTTCCATTGCTGTGCAGTTACTCATTGAAAAATGTAAGCATTGAAGACAATAGGACTAAACTGTCAACAACAAGAGTAAGACATTCACAACCTGGTCCTAGGTAACAGGCCCTCAGTTTCTAAAACCTCCTTGAGCTGTGGCTCAGAAACTCACTATGAATTCTGTAATGACCAGATAAGCAGAGAGATTTTTTCCACAAAAAGATACAATTACATCAGTTGTCATCTTTGTAATGGCCATCACTCCGTGACACTCACAGAACCCTCACTAACATCTCAAAGCTTTCTTTCAAGAGACATTAAACTAATTTAAAATTCAGAAAGGATTTTCTGTGTATCATCTTGTCTTTGGTTCCAAAATCTTGGTAAAAAATATAGAAAAGAGCCTAGATGCAAATAGATGTATACAAACTAGTGTAGCATGACTGTGTTTAATGTTCTGTTACTAAAATATGGAACCACAACAATAATTAACATTTTAACTGTTGGCACAATAACAATAATAATATTAAAGCAGTAAATTACGGAGTCTAAATTACCATTTCACTATTAGATTAAGCACATTGCAGCCAAAAGGGCAAGTCCAGTCCTCACTGCTATTCACTGCCACATGATTCTATCTCCTCACCTGGTGCAGACTTTAGATGTTATATGACCTTGTGACATGTCAGATCAACTTGCCATTTTCACAAATGCTACCTGTGGCCACATGATCATCAGTGCTGATGCAAGGGAAACAGTGGGAACATACAGATGAGGACAAGTCTTGGATCTGCTCAGTCTCCACCTCTGTGACAGATCTGACCAATCAGAGGAAAACGGACTACAGCAAAAGTTTTCATTAAACATTCAGACTTAACAATGTATCATTTTCCAACAGAACAGTGTTTTATGAGATAATTCCTGTCCAGGTTTACTTCTGTGTTAACTCAAACTGACATTTATTCCATTTAGCTCAGTCTACTTCTGAGAAGTTCATAGATATTCAGTAAAGGGGCACTCACAAAGCATCTCGATTTAAATGCCTGGTCATCTGAGTACATGAACTTCAGTCACAAAATTCAAAACTGCATAAGAAGTTCATTAACATCTTTTCATTCACAACATTTAATAAAGCTCAACAGAAAAATGTACATGTGCCAAAAAGAAAAAAAAGGTATTGTATATATTATAGAATTTCAAGCCCAAAGTCCAAGTTTTCCAAACTCTTGACACCTAAAACCAGTCTCTGGTGTCTATACCATAGGAATAGTTTCCATTGCTTCAGTATGACTGACTGATATTCAGCCTTCTGAAAACCAGGCCCAGTTATATTTAGGCACCAATCTATGGACTTAGAATCCGATTTCAGACTTGCGAATTTAAAATTTACCTCAATATTCACAGAAACCCACTCAATATGCTTGGTAAGTAATAAAATGACTAGAGAAATTTGAAATTTCAGTCTACATATACTTTCAATATCCTAAGGACATATTTTCAACCAAAGGTATAACAAACATATAATGCAGATAACAGGACTTTGGCTGCTCTTCTAGCATTGACAATATGGATATTTTATTCATTTTTCCATATGCTTTGGAATATATAGGTTTAGTAATTTTGAAAATACAACAAGAGCAAAAGGAAACCAAGCAATACAGAATGTGTTCTGTCTTCACAGAAACGTGCATCTCCACTGAACCATCAAATCATATTCACGTCACTGTAACTCAAATATAAGTCTTTCAGAAGACAGAATGATAAGAATATTAACATCGCAAAGCTTCCTCAGCAGATGCCATTAACCTAATAAACCCAAAAATGAAGTTGCACAGAAAGCCAACAGTTCTATTTTCCACAAGTACACTATTATGAACACAGTAGGCTTAGTATAAGCTGAACTATTCTTATATATTAATATCTTTATTTTCTACAGTTGGGACAAATCAAATTGAAAGCTAGCCCTGCTGTGCTAGTAATGCTATGTGTCTGGCAACGTATATATGGCATATTGTTGTCAGCATACAAAAACTACATACGAGGAGTTAATATAACCATCATTCTCTGTACTAACCAGTTCTCCAAAATTAAAGTACCGCAGTCTATGAGTATTTGCAGAGAAGGTAGTCATAACTCCCTGGCAGAGACTGAGAACATCATTGAACATACAACTGCTGAGAGTGGCCCAAAATTAACTTCCCATAGGTCTAGTCATGGCTCATGTTTCACTAAATAAGATGTGTTAGGTAACTAACCTGATAAATTTCTTACAGCAGGGAGGACTTCTTCAACCAAGGGTTTAGGCATGGGGACTAATTTGCAGGGGACAGCAAGGAGGACATACTTGCTATCAATTTCACAATGGGAAAATTCTCTGTTCACTTCACAGTCATCCGTACAAAGCAGGTACAAGTATTCATTAAATATATTATTGAGTCTGAGATACGTAACTCAAGGTAAGAGTTAAAAATTCCCCATGCTCTATGAACTCTTAAAGATTTCAGGCAGACCTTTTTTTTAAATCTACGCCATCAACAACAAAAGTAGTGCTACTTTTGTTCACCTCATGTTAGGTCTAGAGAAAGGCTGGTTATACTTCATCTATAAATAAGAAAAGGAGGTAAGAATATATTTGGACTGGAGAGCAGCTGAACTTCCAAGAGAGCTCTTTTGCAAAATAAACGCTTTTATACCAAATACCTTTCATATTATTGGCAGAAGCATTTAAAGAAATTGTGGTGTCATCTTTGATGGCAACCCTGCTTCCCTTGTAAAGAACTCTCCATCTTTAATAGAAGAGTAGTGGAATCACCCACTACATGAAGGAAAATAGCTTAAAAGCTGGAACAGGAGCAAGAAGAAAGAAAAAAATGCTACACACTCATGTGGTGATATAAAGCTGTAATAAAAGCTGTCAATAACTTCAGTGAAGCAGAAAAAACCCTTCATCATCAGTTCTTCCACTACATCACATTTGTTCTATGTTTGTGATGTGGGAAAGAAGAAAACCCTGTTTAAGAAAAATCTTTGCAAATTCTTTGGTATTACTGCAAACATTTCATATTTAAAAAAATTTTCCATCCAGATAGTTTCATCCAAGACTAATGCAGCATATAAAGCATATTATACATACTTACTCCTTTATGATTCATTTCTCTTGAATGTCAAATTTGTTTTAGAAGTGACATGCAATGCCTCATCCTACCATAAAATCCAGATGAAGGATTATATATATTTTCAAATCTGGGTTAATATGGAATTAATTTTAATTACTTGGAATTCACAGCAATATTTAATGAGCATCCCCTTAGACATGTCCACTACAAACTATAATTGCTTGATATTTTGGATGATGTAATGACGCTCAGAATTTTACTGATATTTTATCTCTTTTTTTCAAATTCTAGACTAAGAAAATAGCTGACATACAGGAAAATGAATGCAAACAAAACAATATGTCGCAAATATATTTTATTAAACAAAAAGGCTCAGTAATGAAGCTTGATAATAAAGCCTAGTGTATTATTCAGCACTGAAATTTCTAAAATTATAATGAGATGGTTCATGAACATTCTCATTACGTTAATCCAGATTCCTTCAGGAACATCCAAGATAAAAGCTGAATCTGACAGAAACCATTTGTGGCTAAGCAACAGTTTCTGCACTCACATAGCTGAAGTGCATGTTAGTTCTACAAAAATGCTTTGTTCCTAAGCTTTTGAGCTGTTCTTCATCAGACATGCAAAGCTCACTCTTCTATAATTTGACTGAGTTTAAAAGGCAAAACAGAAAAAGTTTATGTCCTATACAACTATAACAGGAAACATGTAACTGAAATTCTCTTCAGATGGCCAAGCAAGTGAAACAATCATTTATTCTTTTTTTGCAAAAAATCTGATACAGTTTTAAATGCACTGCAGTTAGCACATAATGATTAAACCATCAGCAATAGCAACTTTCTTACATGACTTCAGATATATTTCTTAAAGTCAACATACACGTATTTTGTCATAAAAAGAAATGTGTTTTACTTCTGCGAGAATTTTAAGACATTTCTTTTTGCAATTTTCAAAGGGACAACACTGGTACTTATTTTGTAACATATGTTTTAATAATTATTAAAATAGTGAACAAAGACTTTAAAGAATACTTCTAGTATTACAAAAATTTTCCTTCTTATTGGAACCTCATGGTCCTCAGTCTTGTAGCATGATTTGCAAACTTTAATTAAAGTTGGCATTAAAAATGCCTCTTGTAAGCTGGAAGCAGAGTCTTTCCTTGTGCAGTTAGCAACATTCCAACTTACATACACAAACATTTCTTAAAGCTCTAGCCAACTTCTCTCCTCTCCAGTAAAGCCACAAAAGGATGTGAAAATTCCAGGGAACAACACATTTACATTTTTAATCTCCTCACTAGAAATATATTTGTGTTTAGCAAATACAAACACACTTTCATAAAAAAAAACAAACAAACAAAACAAGACAGAATCCATCTTCTGCTCATGGTCAGTGGTATGGCACCCTCACTAAAATCACAAAGACCATCAAAAGCTGAACATGGGTCATACTTTAACATGACCTCTGAACAATATCAGTGAAGAGTTTTTAAAAAAAAAAAGCAGTTGGAAAAATAGTAATAGTGTGCAAACCAATGCTGACCGCCCCTACTATTTTTAATTCAACTACAGTAGTTTATATTAAAATAATTGTAAATGCATCAATAGTTACAAGACTACAAATGTTTTCCAATTACTATGTTTACATGGAAAGAATTAGCTATCTTGACTGCTTAATATTTGAAATTTCTATGGAATTCTCCATGCATGGAAGCATTTCAAAGTGTTTATTATTAACTTTAAATTCAATAAACAATATATTTCATGATAATGATGTAGGTACCTTTCTCAAGAATCATCAATACATCAGGATGTTATTCTAAAAGATGCTGGGAGAAGATGCTAAAGAATGGCTGCAGGTAATGAAGGTAGCTCCTTCCCTGAGAAGGAGCTGAAGGCAGTGCAATCATGAATGTAAAGCATTTTTCAAGATATGATCCTTTACTTAGGCTGGACTAAAGAATGCAGTTAGGCAAAAATACTGGATTTTCTGTTGTTCCAGTGAAAAAGGAAGTTCTTCAGTACTTCTACTTAAACCATCCATACCATATAGAGAATAATAAGAAAACAAACAAGCGTGGAAGAGTAGTAAGCACTGAAGTAAACACAAAGCTGTTCGACATTCTGTTATAAATAACAGCCATGTTACTATCCCTAATTTTCTTACATCTTACGTACATTTTCAAGCACTAATGGTTCAGAAATTATGCAATTCTCATAACACATCTTTTACTAGTAAGTTAACAAAACAGAGATAGTATGAGGTAGGATCAATGCCTGACTACAAAATTCTTTTAAGAATATGTAATATGTAGCTTAGTGACATCATCTATCATCATCTGGCTCAGGCTCTACATATGTATAATTTTTTTGCTCTTGCCACACATAGTTGTGCAAACCTGTATTTATTTTGCTGTGCCTCACTACCTCTGTGTCTCCCTTGGGTTTAGCTACCACAGTAATATATAGTGTACAATACGAAAAGCTTAACAGAGCCCTCAGGCATTTAAGAATTTAGCCTCATAGTGCCTAAGGAAAGCTAAATATCAGTATCCCCATCAGTAGAAGCATACCTGAAGACAGAGTGATTGAAGATCAAATGTTCTAAAGCAAATAACTGAAGTGAAAGGAGATATTATATATATACAAATATATAGGTAAATCTGAAAAATCAGGATCATTGATATGTGAAGAACTTCATGTTTTTCTTTAAGTGCACCTGACATACGTACCTTACTCAAAACTATTGCATGCAAGTGATGGGCCACGGCAATGAATATAATGCCAAAACGCCAAATCTGCAGGAAAGTTCTCTCAAACCAGTTTTGCCTTCTGCTATTAGGAACTTATGCAACTTAGTATTCCTTGGCTATCCAAATAGCACCAGGAATGAAGAATATTTGTCTGCCCACTCTGATTATCATTTTTTGTCTTACCCTAAAGTTGAAACACTGCAACAGTACTCATTATCACATCATAGATAGTGTTCGGACTTAAAAGTAAACATTCTTGCAGAACTATATCTAACCATGGCTACTCATTTTAGTGTAGGTTTGAAAATAAATGCTTGTAGAAATTTCAGTGCAGAAATAGTACAGTATGCAGCAGCTTATCTTCCAGACAACGGGATATAAAGAATGCCTCATTTGGTCATTTCTTATGTTATACTAGCTACTGATTTAATCCTGAAGTCCTATTCTCCAAAATATGATATAGTCAAAAACGCATAAACACAATTTCAGAAGCATTTGTTTGGTTACAGAGAAAAGCTTCCCTACACAGCTTTGCTGGAAAGGAAGACATAACATGTCTTATCCTTTTCCACAAAAGAACACTCCTGCACCACGGTAGACATAAATCTTTATTACTCATGTTAATCTTTACACTTTTTGATCAGTCACCATCGAGGGATCTAAAACTTGAATGTGGAAGCTATTATCACACAAAGCACATGCACATAGGCATCATTTTGTGTTGAAGAGCTCAAAATTTTTGAAATGTCAATGTGCTTCTGTTTCTGGAATATATTTGAATTAGTGAACTATAAAAATTAAGTATAATAAATAATAAATAAAAATTTTAAAAAGGGTATGAGTTCTTCTCCTTGGAGGAAACTATCTCCTCCAAGAGATAGTTTCCTTTATCCTGTGTTATTCACGACCACTTCATTTTCTTTGCATCTGTTGGTCACCTTTCACTTTGTGTGAGCCAACACTTTTATCCAAATCAATTTAATTGAATCCATTCAGTAAGTTCTTTAGTATATAGCTGCATGCTTTAAAAACAGCTCTTTGCTGTGGCATTTGCAATAGCCTGTAGTTATTAACCGTTCACAAAGACTGACAGTGCTATTAATTGCAATATAGTTTTTTAGTGAAAAATTTCACATGCCAATTTATGTGGCCAACTAATTGCTTTGAACAGGAAAATAAAATACATTTTATTATAAACATGATTTACAGTAATGGGATGGATGAGTCCAAATAAAGTATGAGTACAATTGAAACTACTGTGAAAACCTGCATAGGTATATCTTCAGCCATTGCCGTTATTTTCTAAACCAGTCTTAGAATCAAATTTAATATTAAATCTAGTTCATAGCTCTTAAGCACATGGAAGATTAAGACTGTCACAGTAGCTAGCAGTCCTTATTTTTACATTACAATAACAATATATCGTGACATCTTTAGGAAAATATGAGTCTTCATATCCTTTTTATTTTAATATGGGGGTTTCAAAAGTGAGCATGGTGGGACAGTAAATTAATATTAACAAAATGCTTAGTCATTTGCTATCTCTGAAGGCAAGTGACATTTCTCATAGTATTTGGCGAGCATAAATTGAACTGACCTTGGAAGAAACCTTAATGTCCTCATGTGTATAACCCAGTGAGGAGCTATCTATATGCAGTTTCACACCTCATGAACTTTTACACATTATTCATCTAAATCAGAGATCCAAATACAAAATCTGGCACTTGGGACATCATGTGGATTTCTGATATTCCTTAGAAAATGCAGGGTCCTGAAATAAATGGCTATATTTAAATGATTTACGGATGTAGGGGTAGGATAGTGGGGGAGAGGGTTATTTTCGGGTTTTATTCTGGATGCATACCTAAAGTATAGACAATCATTGTTCTGCCTAAATGGTGTTTCAAAACACCACATCTGAGAGAGCACAGCGGCATGGAAACTGATTATACAAAACATGAGCGGAGACTGCAGAATTTCCTAGCATCTGGCATACTCAGTTAAATGAAGAGCTTGTCATATGCCGGCTTTTCAACTGTGGCATGTCACCTAAAGTCTGCAATGCTACAGCATGGGTGAAATGACACAGCTGATATGCCAGTATGTGACATACCTTTAATTTCACATGCCATGCATAGCTGCATTCCCCACTGTGAAATGTTGCAGGGGCATATTTTTCAGGTGAAGTTACATTGTTTTGCTGGACTATTTGCTCCAATTTAAAGTCACAATTAGCATTTGAGATCAGAGGAAAAATGTTAACTAAGCTGTTTGAACGGTATACCTTAACTGGAGACTGTTTTTTATCCTCTCATAATGCTAAGCACCATTGCTACCATCATTTATTTTATGTCCAGGAGATAAATGTTTTTTCTGAATTGAACTATTAAAGGCGGCACATGGTAAATGCATGACAGAAACCGCTATATAACTATTTTTGGCAGAAGTTGAAAACAAAATAAAATGGCAGAATATGCTATATATTCAATACACAGAAATCAACAAAATATTTGGTTTAACACATATTATCATATTTCCAGTAATAGGTTATGTCTCACACACAAATGACAAAACATACAGGGCAAGACTGCTTTAAAAAGCTACAGCAACAGCAGAAATACCAAAGGGATGTAGTGCCATGAATGCAATTACAGAGATAATGTTTCATGTTGTGTCATTCAAACTGTAAAATTGCAAAATATAGTCACAAACACATAGTTGAAACACATCGTTCCAAAACAAAGTTTTTGATAGGGCTCTTCATAAAATGACAAAGCAAAGGTCTATATCACTTTGCTCTGAAACTTTGGATATCATGTTATGCAAATAAAATAGGCTATTCTCAGTCCCCTTTCTATGAACTTGCTTCTTTAAATATAACCTGCATCTCCACCTCATGTCTGCCTTTGCATCTCTTGTTGGAAGAGTATTTCACATCTTTATTTGAGAAAGAACATAAAATGCTGACCACTTGATGATTAGCAAACATTCCAGCTAGGTTATGGCTTTATTTTTATAAATATGCAATATATAAAAATTTTCTTTTTTTAAATAATAAATATGGTTTTTAAAATATAAACATAATTTAAATGCTACTAGAAGTACTTTTTGAGTAACAATGGAAATTTAAAGTTATGTTTGAGATGATAGGTCCAACATAAGGATATAGCCATAGAGGCTTTAACACTGACCTGCAATATACCTCAGTCATTGTCTGGATGTACCTACCATAGAGTAACACTGTCTCTCTGCCTACTCAGTCCTTGGTCTTTCTGCTAAAACAAACATGTAATTCGCCTATTCTGAAGAGAGTTTGGTAATCCAAAGGATTTGATCTATTTGCCACAGTGTGGATCAATACCACCAACTCAGTTATTATGTGACAGTCCGGTGAACCAGTGTCCAACTCAGGCCAAAGTAAAAGCAGTTGAATTAACGGCAAGCTCTGTATCCTATTGCTGCTCCAATAATTCCATTGTCACCATTTTGACACAGTAGTGGGGAAGGTAACAATCTGTTTAGTTCTATTAATACCTATTCAAATTCTAGGACACAAAGTATGTGCACAGCCTTCACATATATGTAGCCCCATTGTTTTTGTACACTTCTAATACAAAGACTCACAAAGGGATTCTGAACTATAGTTCCCTTAGGTTAATGAATATTTTTAAAAATTTAGTAGGGGAAAGAGTCAATTATTGCCAGGATCTGAGCCTTACAAAAAAAAAAAAAAAAAAAAGGAAAGAAAGAAAGAAAAACAACAAAAAAAATCATTACTACTGTCTCAGGTAAGAACAAATGGTATTGAATCATCAATAAATGCATAAATGCAGTGTGAGCAGTCTGTAAAATAGACACTCAGAACTATCAGAGAAAATAATTTTGAAATATAAGAAGAGCTCTGAAAACTAGATCAAAGAATGTAAACAAAAGCTATTCTTTTTATCCTGAATTACCCAGCTGACTCAGTACCATAATTTTCTAGGTAGGAGGAAGGGAAAGAAAAGAGAAAAGCTTGAATATCTTTTCCCTTTACTCTCCTTCTCAGTGAAGAAATGGCTGAAGAAAACATAAGAATCTGAAAGGGCACATTTTCCATTATGATTGCAAAAGCTGTGATATACTGTAAAGCCTGGTACCTTTTAGCTGTGTTCAAATTTGTGATGTTATTTAAAAAATGAATAATTTATGAAAAATTATAAAATTAAAATGCTTCCCACAACTCCCCTAACAATTTCATGCAAATATCTTAACTGCACATCCCTTGTTCTTCATCTCCTATTAACCCTTTCCAGTGTAATGAGCTCTCTACACTGGGTTTTATATAACCCTAGGCATGAATAGCCTTGAAGTTAAATTCACAGAGCAGGACATTTCTATCACAGTGATAATTATGCAGAAAAAAAAAAAACAAACAGAAATACATTGATTACATTATATTTCCTAGAATTTTAACTGAAACTATCATGCATTTAACATAGTATAGATTGCATATACAATAAAAATGCGAACCAATCTGTGTACCACATGAGTACACTCTAAATACTTCTCCACAAACACTGACTGAGGAGTGGGCTGGCTGTGCATTCACTGGTCCAGTCTTTTCACATAAATCATAGCTGTCCAAAGCCTAATCGGATTTACACTGGCTGCCAATGTTCCCAAAGGCTTCTGCACTAGCCAGCTTGGCAGTTCTATCAGGAAGGCCCAACCACACACTGTACAGCCTCCAGGGAGAACCCTGATGTTGAGCACATCCCTCCATGGCCAATTAAACCGGCTTTAGAGTCACCTTGCGCTGTTGGCATGGTGCAAAAAGCCTGCAGTGCAGCTGAGGACCAGGGCCAAGGTGTTGTCAGCTCTGATCCTAAGATTGGGGAATGCTCTATTAGACATTTTAGAGTTACTTTCACAGCTCATTGCAAAAGCACTACACTCATAACCTTCTCATAAAATAAAACCCTTCCCCATGATAAAAGCTGCAAATGAAAGCATTCTCACCTTAACACAGAGCAGCTCCCATACCCAGCAAAACAGGACTAGAAAACATTATGGTTATGGCTGTTGACTACGGAAATTTCTGAAAGAAGCCTCAGAAAATAACACGTATACTTTTTGTAGGTATAACAGATGAAAAGATATTTAGAAAGCTCTTTATTTTAGGGAGCATTTTAAGGTTTATGTTGCTTGCAAAAGTTCTACGTTTATTAAATATATATGACATTATTCAGTACAGCATTTTTACTGCCATAGTATACGATGACAATCATCTATAAAATGCTGACTAACCAGCAGCAGCTGTTGAAGAACTTGCTGGAGTTGCAAACCAACCTTTCTTAGAAGTTTGAACTACAAGCTGAGAAAGATGAAATATTAAGGAAAGAGTAAATGGAAAAAATTAATAAAAACTGGCAGTTGACTTCACTGTGCTTTCAGAAATTGAAGACTCAAAATCTACCACCACATTCACCTGTAACCTCAAGAACTGTATGAGAGCATTACAAATATTTGGAAGTACACTAAAAAGACTCGAGGAAGCAGCTCTTTAGATAGTAATACAAGCATTTCACATTTATTAATAGTGAAATACAAGCAAGAATTAGTAAAAGCAGAATTGTTTTTTATTAATATAGATGTATATATCCATCTATGTGTATGCATATTTAAACACAAAGCCTTTTTGGTAAGGTCATTTTTTGAGCTGAAGCAAGGTTGTTTGCACCACAGAGTATAGATGGTTGCATTACATATTTCCTACGCATGTGCATATATATGGCACAACTCTGCTTTAGTAAGAACGTGCTTGGGCTCTGTGTCGGCTAATCAGTTATAATCAGGAAGTTGTGTGAATGTCTATTATGAATTTAATTAAATCAAATTGCAGAGATTTTCTTTGAAGCATATTTTTAACACATGTTACACAGCAATGTTTCATGTTGTGGTACACATCTTAATACCAACACATTCCTGTGGACCACCAGCCCTTTGAAATGTGAGAACTGTACTTTACCAAACATACTCATTAGTCCTGTACCAATTTCACAACTGAAGGATCTTTTCTTGCCTTTTATTTTACACTTTCTTTGCATCAAATCATGTTCTGCCTTATATTAAAAATGATTGGGTGTATTTATTAAAACTAAAATTAATTTCTTTAACACAGTACATGTTGGTGACATTTTTCTATGCATAATACACATTCTTTTCAGTCATTTACTTACGGTAAGAACAGGCAAAGTCAAAAGCAGAGAATATCAGAAGTGGACTAATTTGAGAAGCTTAATAGCATCAGGACTGTGGAATTCAAACCCAGATCATGTTTGCCTTGAGAAGAGAGCAAGCACTGAAAGGCAGACAAGTCTGCATGCGTCCACATTTATTTTTGATAGTGTCCTTTCTTGAATGGAAATGGACAGTATTTCTTTATACAAGTGGAATCCTAGGGATAAATGTCTCAAATCTTAACAACCCGGGCAAGGGGTATATTGACAGAATGATTTACGATTGCCATGATGCAGTCATAGAAATAAATGTTAATGAGCTCAGATACCTTGTAGAGTAAAGCAGTATGTATTCCTTTAAAAACAATGTGCTTCAGTAACAGATAGCAGCTCCTGAGAGGCTGCCTTCTGATATAGATATCATGGATTCTTACAGCATATTTATTTCATTCTTTTGATCATTTTCCACAACACACCACTTAGACAAGGACACACTAAACTGAAATTTTTCTTCATCCTTTCTAGTACTCTAAATAGTATTCAGAATAAAGTAACAGTGACGCAAATTAAAAAGATAATTTCTTTGTCTGAATCCAGGTATTGTTTTCTGTAGCTGAATTAGTTTCATTGATACAGTTTCATTTGCTGAGTATCAGGAAAATACATTCCATCCAATTAAAAAAAAAACAAACACCAAAATTATTTGTATTTACTATTTAATAATACATGGGAAACACAAGAAAAACATTTGTAATCATACTATGATGAATGACCATCCAATCAAAAAGTTTCTTCCTTACAGTCCCTCTCTCCTCTGTGCTCTAAACTTCTCAGCAGAGGGAATGGGAATTTGAGATTTTGCATGATGTCAAGAGCAAAATCAGCACTAAGTAAAAATAATAGATCTTTCTCATTGTAACTTCATGGCACAAAAAAATGAGCAATTTATTCCAAACAAGGAGAGAACTCAGTCTTCATATTGTGGATTCAGTAACTTACACACATCTGTATTTAGTACAGGGTCCTCTATTAGCAGGGACTTTTTCTATTTAAACAAATATAGGGGAAAATAAAATCTTGATTCTTTCATATTTCAAACAGGAGATTATATGGATCAGTTATGAACTGATAAAGTAGGAGCATAAGAGTCCAGACTTGAGGTTATTTCTAGCTATATATGACAGCCGCCTTCTGGACTCTGAGCAAACCTTTCTGGTTTTATGCTTCAGCTTTCCTGTCTACAAAATGGGAATTAAAAAAATGTTCTTCAGATGTATTTTTAGAAAATACCAGGCATATGAAATGCCATAACACACTGTTGGTGAGATAACAAAATTATATACCAAGTTTAATAAATACAGCCATATTAAAACTCTCAAATATAACTAATTGTCCTGGTTTGGCCTAAACCAGGCCGATTTTCCTTTCAGTGATTTTTACTTTCAGCTAAGTCTCCTTTAAGTAACTGCATTTTCTGAAACTAACAGAGTTATATTATAACTAATATAAGAAGGTACGTTATAACTGACAGTTTTTGCATTCAATGTGTCTTGTGGGATACCCAACTGAATATGGGTAGAAAAGCATTTGCAAAAAACTATGCTTCAATTAATTCTGGTGTAGTTGAATACAAGGGCCAGAAACTACAAGCGAATGATGGTACTAATGGCAGGATTTTGTTTCCTTATTGATTCATTCAGAGATACCACAAATGACAGCGTCCATCATCTGTAAAATTAAAGTTGAAAGCACGCAGCTGCGGAACTGTGTAGAAGCAGACATGGCGCACCCACTAAATGTTATGCCCTGTAGACTACAACTCACTATAAATCCATCTATATAGCAATTAGACACTGCAGCCTGAACTTTCTTTTAGAAAGGGCACTGGTACAGATTGTACTGAAACTAATAATTATTCTCACACAGGCCAATTCATAGCACGTAGACAAAAGAATGTCTCAGGGACCAATCATTAAAGGCTTCCCGATGGTACACAACAGTACCACCAGTTGCATCTGTCTGTATATTTTTAATGAATGTATTCCATGCTCTCCTAAGGAAAATGAATAACCATGATTAGTTGAAAACTGCTTTTTCTTACAGGAATATTCATGAAACACAAGAGTAATTGTTTTGGTATGAACATTGCTGAAACACAGGGAGAAATGTTTTGATATAAACAAGCATATTTTCTTCCATGTTCTCTCTCTCCTAATCGATAAAGTTTACAAAAGAAAACAACACTGCTTGCTGGCCTGCATGACAAAAGCAGCAAGAAGGTAACCAAATCAATAGGGAAGTGGCTTTGAGCTAAGCAAGTGATTTATAAGCTGTATTTTACTATCCTTGCAAAAATATATAATTAAAACCACATGATGTACACTTGTAAAAGACAGTTCCACATTTCTTAACACTAACTCAGTTACAACTTTCATTGAACTGCTGCAGCACTTCTATACATTTGGTTTGTACTTGCAATAGAGAGGTCAAAAGATGGTAGACACTGAAGGGAAGTTAATAGGCAGTAGATTGTCTTTTCATTAGAAAAGACAACTGATAAAAAACAGTCAATGAGGGATGAGGAAAATGCCTACATCAGCAACCTGGTGTTCTTCCTATGTGGGTTCATGTTAGAATTTAGAAATAACCTCTATTTCACTGTAGATTTAAAAAAAAAACCACCCACAAACATGAAATTCCAGAGAAGAACTATGAATGAAGAAGTTACTGGTTCCTGCTGAACTGGAAGATTCCTTTGCTCAACATTAGAAGTCCAAAATGTTCAATATCATTCAAGGTTTCACTAGTTTACTAGCCCTAAGACAGACTTCCCTCAGATGTAAAACTAACAGTTCTACCCAGCTGTGCCCCTGCATCTATGAGCTGCTTAACAGATAGTTAAATGCATAAAACAAAATTGAAAGATCTACAGAGGCAATTCTAAAATGTTTTACTTTAAGAAAAAACCCCTAGATTTAATATTTTTTTTAATTTCAATGATTTTACATATTTTTTTTTTCTTTACACTGGTCTCACTTGGTTGACTTGTCAGGATGTACAGTATCACGATCACAGAAATTTAACATTAATATTACTATGAGGTAATAAGATTATGGAACAGCAGATCCCATTGTACATGCTCACCTATGACCCACTTGGGCACATTCAGTTCATCACAGCAGTGGCCTAGGAAACACTTTGAAATTATGAAGACATAGGTTTTTCCATTGTATATTGCAAGCGGGAGTGAAAGCACAGAAACTGTCAGGAATCTACATTGTCAAGGACTGAATATGGATTCTTAGACTACCACAAAAATGGTCTTTTACTGTATCACAAGCCACAGATTTTCATCAGTTTAGCTCTTTAATGAGCTTTAAGTTAAGCATAGCTGAGGCTAAAAAGAAATCCCAAAAAAGTACCCAGTATTAAAACGAAGACGTCAAGGCATGGAAAGCTTTACTTCCCTTGGAGATGTTTGTCATAAGCTTCTTAGCCATACTGGTGTCTTGCATGGGCTCTTTTGCCCAGAAATCATACATAGATGAGGTTCTGAATGTGCACTTCAGATTGACATTGCATTAAGAGGCCTCCCAGGATACAGCTTCCCCCTTTAGTCACATGGTTGGAGAGACTCCCAGGTGTGAGGTGTTTCACTAACTGTGAAATGCATTATACCAACAGTAATCCAAATGGTATGGCTGATGCTGGAATCAAACCTACCTCAAAGGTCTGTAAGAATTGCACAGTGTTTGTCAACTACGATGAAATGATACCTCTTCTGACTGTCACAATTATTGATCACCCAAAGAGAAACTGCATTACAACATGTATCCTGTCTACCATGAACACGCACTTTGGTTTCATCACATCTCCAGAAAGTGGCAACGCCAACTTTTTGTAACCCCAAACAAAAAGCAGAAGTGGATGGATAACCTGGTAGGTACTTTTGCACATCTCTGTAGCCAGCATAAGGATGCTGTAAGTGCTGATGGTGTGGATGCTGAGAGAAAAAAAGTCAGCACAGAAGAGTCTCTCTGTCATGGTGCTCTGGAGAATACTAAAGAGCAATGCAGATATGGCCATTATGACTGCAGTTAAGAGTGCGGCTGAGAACCCACACCTAGGAGAAACGGGCTCCAGGGATTACATGGTGGTTAGTTAATTTCAAAGCTATCAGTCATCATCATTACAGTGTGAAATAGGAACGACTGTCTGTAGCCAAAGGTGAAACAAATTTAGAAAGTGCCAGCAAATGTCTAATTCAAAAGAAGGGTCTAGATCAGAGTTCTGTAACTAACGTACAGAGGATAAAAAAAAAAAAAAAGGAAGACAGCAGGATTTTGGAATTTCTCTTTCAATGGGACACCCATTTTCACTTTGATACTACACTGAGACAGGAATTCCTCAAAGTTAGATCAACACAGAAAGAATAACTTATCAGCATGCATTTCTAAATTCTTTGGTGAATGGAAGGAAAGTCAGCTGCCACTCCAGGCTTCAGATCTGGAAGATAGGGTTCGTTTAGATATGCCAATTTTCTATAATCTACTGATGAACTGTATTTCAAAACATGCGTTTTAGTATTCACACATTCCCTCTGCTTTCATGTATTTGCTTTGAAAAGGAACTGTGTGTCCTTCCGATGTAGTGTGGAGACACCCAGTGGGAAAAACAAAGCAGCACAGGAATTAAATGACACTGGTAACTCAAGCTGCTGTTAAGAAAAATCGTCTGTACCTCTTATTTGTGCTGCGATTTCCAACAATTTTAGTGTTGCCTCTTGGCTATCAATTGTGAGATTAAGTTGTCATTTAAAAATCTTCACAATCAATACCAGCAATAAATGATACATTTTAATCTTCCCAATAGTAATTTCTTCGAGATTTCTTTTTTTTTTTTCTTCTGTAATTTGGAAGGAATAGAAGATGATCTAAAACTACAGAAGTATTAAACCTCATACTTTTTCTTTCTTAACAATCATAAAAATCTCCACAAAATGTTTGTTTTCTATTTTGAATAAAGATTTCATTTTTCATTCTGTTTTCTGATCTATCTTCTTTTCCTTACAATGTACTGTAATGCAGAAATAGGGCAACAGTTTAACAGAAAACATACGCATGCTACTTACTTGGGTGAGCCAGAGAGAAGGGCAACTTATCAGCTGCTCTTCTGTGTAGAAATCAAAACAATAAATTTCGTATTTTAAAGAAACATTTTGCTTAAACTAAGTACTCATTTATTGTACATCTTGTGACTAATGAGATCCTCACAAATCTTTGTAGATGTAGCAGGAGAAATAGTTTGAAAGACGTAGTTTCACATCTCCCTGATACTTTTTGGAATTATTTTTTTAATTGGACAACCATTACTCAGAAAAATGGTAGAGTTCAAATTCTTCTTGCATTATGGTATCTCCTACATTTTTCATCTGACTAGTGCAGCAGATGAAAAACAAGGAAATAATTACAGCTCACAATTCTGTAGGCAAGCCAACAGCAACCTAATGTCCTAGCAACATATGTTTTTCATAAGACATTACACATCAGCTGGATTAATGGATCAAAATTTTGTCCCTCTTCTGATGTCAGAGAGGCAGAAGTGTTTGGACCAGAAGCCAGCTCTGTGTGCTTTATTCCAGCTGAGAGCTTTCCATCAACAGAACAATTCTCTACTGATTAATTACAGCCAGCATCTGGCTCTTTTATATCACCTGAACAGTAAAAGACATCAGATCAGTGTGGAGATATCTGTCCTTTCTTGTAGCAGTTAGTGAAACCAATACTACAGGATGCAGTACTTAATTAGTACACACTAGATATGTAATTATTTGAATAAATTAATGGTACGAGTCACAACATTAAGTGTCACTAGAAATGACTAATGGAAAGGAATAGCAGATTAATATAAAAGAAAACAAACACAAAAAAGGCAATGGAGCTTATAATTTTACTTGATATTTTCTGTTAATTTTGGATATTTAAGTATCTTAACTTTCTTTGACTGATTTACTTTAAAGGAACAAGATGGACATGAGAACACTTCTAATAAAAGTTTTTTTTTCCTAAATGGATTTGTTAAAAACACATATGTGTTTCATCAAAATGAGTATTTTCTAAAGCTACTTGGAATAATCCAGTGTAAACCTTCAGCTGACAATTTTGGAGAACCATCCAGAATATTTCAGAGATCTTTCTCTTTTTTCTGAATAACAATAGTCAATTTAGAGATCGCTGTGCAGAATTATATTTGGTCTTCCTGGCACTTTTCAAAAATTTGTTATCATATTACTGCATCATACAGTACTAAAAGATCCTTCTCAAACTCTCTGCAGTCAAATTAAATTGTCACTGTTTAAAATAATTGAGGAAACAAAATTGTTGTTAATACATATTATTTACCCTTTTTATTAATAATTTATGCATGTATAGAACTATATAGACCAGCACAGGTATATGGACAGACCCTTGTGGGACTTCATGAGTAATTTCATCATAAACATGCATAACTTATTTCTTACATCTCTTTAAAAAAATACTATTTCAAACACTCTTCTAACCATTGTTGCACAGCAGCAATGATCCTTTAAATGTATGTACATTTGGAAAAAGCAGATCTAAATTCTAATGCATATACTTTTCTCTTTGACAACTTAATAGGAGAAAACATGAAGGTAATAAGAGTATTTAACTACAATTCCATTAAATATAGGTCTTGTCTCTTTCAATAAGCACAAATAATCCCATATTCAGTAAACGTAAAACAGCCATTCAATATAAAATCATTTTAAGAGAGATATGCAAAATCTTACTCTATATGACTAAAATGCAACAGATTACACTAGCACTGCAGCTTTACAGCTGGATCTCTAGACACCCATTACATTTTGTGAGCTGTTTGTACTGTAGCTTTTGATATTCTTAAAGGATTGACGGCATCCATTTCCTTTCAAATAAGGTCATTTTCAATTTAGCAGCATTCAGCAACCTGCAAATCTGAGTCTGCAAGGCACTCTTAAGAATATCACTTTCAGACGATGGATGTTTTCCAGGTGGTTTTGCAGAGAACCGTGAAATGCAGCTGCTACAGAACCTTTGATGAGACATAAGTAGAACAACATCAAAAGTGTGCTTCTTTTTGAGCAAATACATGAAAGCGCAAACTAGCTGACAGTATCACATCATGGAACTCATTTTAACTTGCAGACAGAAACCAAGAGGAAAGATGATTTCTACAGCCATTGCTTGGAGCGTGGCCTATAGAGTATAAAAACGCAGAAATAGATTTTTAACTCCATCATTATATAATCAGACACAAAGCAAGAGTTAAGCCTTTCAAACAGAAATACACACACACACACATACAAACACACATATACATATATAGGTATGGTATCACAAATCATGACACTGACTTCTGAAAAATTTCATTCTACTGCAAACAGCAAGGTGCATAAACAAAATTCACAATGGCAACTCTCCTCGCAGCCTCACCCAGGCTGCTAAAAGGTACAGCAGCTGGTATGGACAACCATGCTCAGTAAGCCTAAGGCAAGCACAGTATACTTATTTATCTAGTTTGTTAACAATCAGCTCAGTCTATGTGTTTCATCAAACATTTATAAACAAAACAGTGGCTGCTACATAAAAGGTCAGTTCTCTAGGCAGAAATAATTGATTCCAACTTTATTATATGCTTAAGTTCCTAGCATATATTTCTTTATATCATCTATAATTTTGTTCAGAAGATGGAGAATTTAGATGACAAAGCCACCTTTCTGAATTCCCTATACACATTTAGACCTGGTAGACTTGGTATGTACAGAGATGGACCAGATAATCTTAGCTGTAATTAAAAATAATTTTTTAAAAGCCTATTCCTGAAGAAATTATAACATAGAAATTATCATTGGAGTTATACTATTGAGAATACATTTCTTCAACTCACAGGACAAGACTCTGTGGGCGAACATACATTTAAAACTGAATGCCTTGACTCAGTAAACTTGCCAGTGAATATTTCACCAAATTCGAATGTATCAGACTTGATTTTGATCAGCATTTGGGACCATTCTGATGAATGAGAGGAATCTGAAATAGTGTTTTCCTGAGTTCTTACAAAAGTTGACTCCTAATTACAGAAAAACAAAAGTATTTAACTTTTTAATGTATGTGTGGTTTACTGCAATGAGAAAATTGTTGCTATTGCAGCCACTAGTGTATGTTCCATGCCAAAGACCAGTAAGTAAAATTTTTGCTTTAATTAAACGACAATAAGCAGTGCATTTTGTTTCTACAGTTAAGGATGCCAGCATTTCCACTGAAACCCTTTATACTGATGTATGTAACCTAACTACAAAAAGCACTCAAAGCTGGCAACCAGCACATCTCAGCTATCGAGAATTTCTTGCATTTTCTAAATATTTTTTAAAAGTGTTTTCCTCTGGTTAAAGCCAGAAGTAAGAGACTTGCTTGGAAGCTTTGCCACTGCCTTCAAGAGACAGAAGTTGGACCCAAGGTAAACAGGTATTTAGTCTACTTTGTATAGACTAAGACTGCTGCTGCTGCTAGAACTAGCCTTGACTGTAGTCATATCTCCAACTCTACCACTTACGGTCTGCTTATGAGCACACTCTATACCAACTTAAATGGAGTTTTAATTTTTATGGACTGATCATACAAACTGATTTTTCCCCACTGAAATCCAAAGAGACACTTGAAACAAAAAGGCTGAGCAGCTTATGCAACTAATCTTCTGTCATATTTATACTGGCAAATTTTATACTAGCACATAATCTATATGCCAATGTTGGAAAAATACCACTAGTATCTTTCTGGCTTCCACAAGAGACAAATCCTAAAGATTTGCTTCTTACCTTCGGAAGGGGACTTACACACCTGATCTACAGAGACTTTTCTTTTGCTTGTTGTCCTGAAACAAACCTGATCCTGTAGCAAGGACTAAAGCTATCAAGCTGCTAACATGAAATTATGATCAGGAAAAATATTTTTTTTCATTTAAAGGGTGCTGTAACTGTAAATTTACTCATTTTTTCAGTATCTGAATATTTTGTTTATTTTCACTTTAACACTGCAGTTATAAGTACTGTATTCTATTTTGGTCCACTAAACTCCCTCAGTATTTTGCAGTGAAAAAACTCAATTTTACTGGGTTCAGAAAATCAAAAAAAGTTTCATTTCAGTGCCATTTACAGACATATTAATTGTTAAACACTGTCAAGTATAAAGATATTTCAGATCTGTTATCTTGCAAGAATTGTCTTCCCATAAAAACATGAATTGAACATACTCAGTTCATGGAGTCACCTACTAAATCACAAAGTCTTGGCAGAGTTTCAGTAGCTCTCTCCCTTCTATTGCCACTGTCCTCGAGTACTGTCAGATTTCCTGGCAACATCCTTGCCAACACACAGTGGTCTCACAGCCATTCACAAGTTTCTCTTGCTGGTCAAACTCATTCATTTCAGCTTCTTCCTTTCATCGTTCTTACAGAACAGCCACAAGAGCAAAAGGCTCTTCGTCCCAGGCTTGGCATGCATATCCCTTCACTCTCCTCTATGTGAACTGGTTTTGCTCCTTGTTATCCCACTACCCTATCTGGAATTTCTAAAATATATTTAAGGTTTGGGCTTTGGTTTTTGTTTTGGTTTGGTTTTAAGAATCTCCCTCCATCATAGTGATACTTTAGTCCACAAGACATGTAATCAATTATTCATATGGTTTAACTGAGTCCTGTATCTGTGACAACTTTTCCATCTTGATTACCTTTTCCAAGCTGGTCCCACTCACACGCATATAATACAAAGAAATTTGGCTGACACAATAGGAGCTCCACCTGCTTATCTTCTATTATAACAGTTATTTACAAGGCGCTTGTGAATTTTTGTGCATTTTACACAAACTTTTTTGCAAGCTGAAAAATAAGCATCCCATTTACAGTGCTAATGACAAAAGGCAGTGAAGAGGATATAACCTTTACACAAAAGCTGCAAAGTAGCACAGAAGCACAGCAATGTATTTCAGAATGCTATCCAGAAGCATGACTTTAATATTGTTATTCTATGTCTGTCCATTATTAGAAAAATGTCTACTTTCAGTATCATAAATGTTCAGCCTGGGTCCAGAAAACTATACACAAAGCACTTCTTGGTGAGCACAGAAGGAATTTTTACCTTGTTGCTATAGGATATTTACACTTTCAAGGATGCCATGATTGGAAGTAGCACTTAAAATGTATGAGCAATATTTCTTTGACATCTGTCACACACATTTCTGCACAGTCCTTTCCAACAACACATTCTCATGAATCATCTTAAAATCCACCTCATGTGCCAAAGAGATGGTGATAATGGAAACCTGACAGTTTTTTGGATTTGTTACACTGATGAAACCAGGCAATATGCTGAGACAAGTCCAAGCACCTATAGGGTAGAACATGGAATGATACAGTTGTATTCCATCTGTGCTACAATTATTTGGCTTTTCCACATGATAAACTAAATTCACATTACTTCCCGTTCCACACCAGGTTAGCAACTCAGCCACCACCGACCATCTTAAGAAGAGGGGAATGTTAATTCTAATCAGGTAGCTTAGGCTTGTTGGTAGAACCCCAGTACATACAGCAATCAAGGAGACAGCAACGAAGATATTTCAATTCAAGAAGACACAAACATATTTACCCTCAGTTCAGATGCTACCACCAGCCCTGCCTTACCTGCTAAGTACTAAAGCACCCATAAAACATTTGAAAAATACTTTGTTACTAAACAATTTTAAATTTTCTAGTGAAAAATCTTTAAAGTATTGTAAGAACTTAGCATAAGAATCTCTGCATTAAGCCAGCCAGCCAAATCAGTACCCCACCTCCAAGAGATACTAAGAGTGGATACAAAGGAAAAAAAAATTGAAAAATAACTTGGAATGGTAATTCCAAAGTATACTCTCCCAACCTCCACCAGCTTGCAGCTCAGACTTCTCGACCCAGAGGTGATATCTTTGTGCTTCCCCATCCTTCAAGAATTTTTCTTTCATAAATTTGCATAGTCACTTTTTGAATTCACATAAAATCTACAAGAAGATAGAAGGGTTCCACAGCCTAATTGTATGGTAAGAACCACACGCAGTTTTTCATAAACCTGCCACTTGCAGCTCTTCTGTGCCAAAATGGATGAAAGTGACTGGAGTTACTTCTGCAGTGCATGCTATAATGGAACTATTACAGCATGTACTACACACAAATTATCAGTCAGTAATTTGGAGATGATCCCTGCAATGAAAACGTGTTGTACATAATCTGCCAGAGTACAGTTAGATAAATGATGCCACTGACAATCTGCACATTTAGTGAGTAACTGGATCACTATCCTTGAGATTATTAAATGACTTGCATCTGCACCTGCCAAATCAGTGAATGTATACGCATTAAGCACAGACAGAAATAAACAGAGATGTGCAAGCTGCAAATTTTTTTAGCAAAGAGACTGATGAGAGGAGGATAGTGTGAAAGGTCATTTCAGTGAAGATAAAGAAAGAGGATATTCATGTTTGAAATATGTATCTAACATCTTATAAGTGCCTCATATGACATCTAAAATGCCTTCATGAAAGAGCATCATTACAATGGGCCTCTTCAAATAACACTAGGGGCTGACATTTTTACCTTACCTTATTGACTATTCATTCTATAATTTTCTCCATAATTGTTATTTTACAATACAGCCCACAAATAGCAGGGTCTTTCATAGATGTACCCTGGAAGTTCAGTATTACTTTGCCATTATATTCTGCCTGAATATATGCTTTGCCTTTTAACAGTTGTTGCCAGGTTTTGTTTGCTTGGGTCTTTTGACAGTTTTGATATTGCTTCTGCCATTGAGTTTGCAATGATGCAGCAAGAACATGACAATCAAATTGTTGCTCTGCAAAATTCTGAAATCCCAAGATGCAAACCAAAGTCCATTATCTGTAATGACACCCACTGGAAACAAATGCTGGGCAAGCCATGCCATGGGAGAAGCTTCCATTACTGCATGAAAAAGATCTATTTCTCAATTGGAAAAGCAACAAACTATCACAAGGTATACTCGAGTTGTTTCATGCTACCCCACTCTTGCTAATTTGCTGGAAACCTATTGCAGACACTGCATTGGCTTTATTGTATTTCATGCCTAAAACTATCTGATCTATAATGAATTTTCTTTGCAAAGGAGATTAACTTGCTGGAAAAGGTCACATACGGATTGTCCATGAGGGCCTGAAAAATCTTGATTTTTCGGATTTTTTTTCCCCAAGTTTTTCACAGGAAGGAACAGCATGTGCAAAAGTCACCTGGGAAAGAACTTGTGGTTTTGACATGAGAATAAGTACTAGCATTAAAAAGAGAAGCAGAAAGGTAGTTCTTTTCTGTATCCAGAATCACTGTAATTTTGTATGCATGATGACAGCTACTGGCAATTGTTAGTTATCTATACATACACACTGATATTTACACTGTTCTTGCATGCCATTTATCGACTGTAAGTTTTACATGACATCGCACTAAGCTCCAAACATTCCAATATATTTAGAACCAAAGTCAAAATGTAGTTTAAAGTGCTAGCAACAGCTATGACCTGAGCAAACGCCCTAAGAAGTGATGGTCTTCACTATGAAGGGGCAATGCACACAGTGTAGATTTTATATCTCATTCGTTCACTTTTATGGTACAGTTATTTTATTTTACTTGTTAATTTGAGACATTATGACCATTTTATTCTGCTTATAAACTACTCCACCTTAATTTACATACCGCTGCTTCAAGTCATTCATTCTAAGAAGCCAATAAAAGCAATTTATAGCAACAAGAATCAAAGCACTATCTGTCACTTAATTCATGAAACTTAGGTTTTCCTTTCGCATATTTTTAATTGGATACATCTGTAATTTATTTATTTTTACCCCAAGAGAAAATATATCATAAAATGGCTACATATTAATGATTAATACATCGATCAATGAGAACAGTCTCTTTGACCTATGATGCTGATTATAGAGGTTCTTAAAGTTGGTGCAGTGAGTGAAACTAGTGCACCAGTAATGAATTAGCACAAAGATATCAGCCAAGAGATGCTCACAAACTCTTTGCTATGCCACACTGTCCTTAATATTAAATAACAGTGGTTGTCTGCAAATAACATTACAATTTTGTAAAACTTTGGAAATGTCCAAGAAGTAAGAAATTCTCCTTCCTCCCGCCCTCCCTCCAAAAACATAAAACACTAACAGAATCTATTGGGAAGCAATTTCTAGAACTATATGGCTACTGGATCAAACAAACAGCTGACGGATTGCACACTTTAAAATCACTAACTAATGAAGTGAAGGTCATCACAAATTAAAAACTGAAGTGAAGCTGTACATTAGAAACTAAC
Source organism: Nyctibius grandis (assembly GCF_013368605.1). Taxonomy (NCBI): domain Eukaryota; kingdom Metazoa; phylum Chordata; class Aves; order Nyctibiiformes; family Nyctibiidae; genus Nyctibius; species Nyctibius grandis. The sequence continues at coordinate 19,987,170 of NC_090667.1, read as the reverse complement.
TATTGCCAAGACTACAGATCAGACTGTGCAATATGGAATCTGCGGAATCCATCTGGCTAGTGCACAAGAAAAACTCCATCTTCTTTGGTACTTATCAAGTCAGATGATTTCTACAGAACTGTGAAAGTTCTCCCAGTTTATTTCAAGATACAAAGTACTGCAGACATATGCTTTCAAAGGCCGCCTAGACAAAAAACTCAATTTTAGAACAGAAGGGCTATTAGAGGTAATTCAGTTTATGGTATGCACCAGGGCTGGAAGTGAAAAACCTAACCTCTAGCCAGAACTAAAAACATTTCTCCAGAATGTTTTTTAAGGAATGATGCAGCCAGAAAAAAAAGTTAATTAACACAACATGTCTCCTGCTCTACACCAGGGAGACAGAATCCACTATATTATTCACCAGCTCTATAGGAACAGTTTTGTATACATTTCATTCTGACTCTCCAGGTCAAATTGCAAAACGTAGGGAATTTTTTTGAAAACTATGAGAACTTGGGGACAAACAAAAAAAACAAACAAACAAGGAAGAGGTTGAAAGCAAGCATAATTATTGACATGTAGATTTTCATACAGACTAGGACATAAAAATATAATACTGCCTGTTCCAGAAAGGGATCAAATTGCTTTATGCGCTTCATAGAAGGTTATACATTTTAAAAAAGAAGTACCAAAAAGAAAAATAAATGTATTCACAATCACTTTACACTTGGATGAGAGCTCCTCTCATTGTCTTTAATGTGGTACAAATCTTACTTATTGAAGTCTTACCTTTCTTTAGTAAAGCTACCTTAACTATGATGACTGTTCCTATGTTCACTATGCAAAAAACAGCCTACTCTGATTTCTGTAAGAATATTTACAAGGATTTAATGGAAAGTCAGCAGACTATAACTTGACAACTAAATTTTTCTTCTATTACCTCCTCCTGAAAATCATTCCAGAAACATCTGACAAATTCTCCAATTACTCAGGTTACACATGTTATTGTTCCACAGGCACGGCAGATTGCACACATGGTGGCCTACTTACATATTTCCTTTTTTTCCCCACAAAGTCCCTATGCACAATCTCCCTAGGCTGGAAACGGTCTGTGACCCCATATGCTAGGAGCTTTGTGCGTCCTTTCCCACATTCCTGTTGCCTACTACTCTCTTTTCCTCTCCTCTTCACATTGCAAGGGCACCCTATAATCTTCATGATAATCTTTGGCCTATCTACTGGACACTATTCTTAATTTCTCTGTTTCTTTCAGATGCAACTGGCATCTTTGGGTTTTTTTGTTTTTTGAGCTTACACTCTTGCATCATTTGGTCAAGGACTCCCACCTCCTATCTCAGAGTTGTGAATGTATTCTAATCTTAGTGGAAATGAGTTCACAGACTAATTTCCACACTAGTTCCTAACAGACTTTTTCACAGGTCATGGTGACATCCTTGAGATTTTAGTATCTGTCTTTACTTGGGAGAGTTTTAAAAGTAAAGTAACATGAACATTTGAAGATCACATCTGAAATCCACTAGCAGATATATGTGCTTACTCAATGCTTTTCTAGGAATTTATTCAGATATGGAGTCACACAAGTATATTTCCTCTTCATCTTAAATTCAGGTTCAAGGACTTGTTCCCCTAAGATCAAATATATGCAAATTCTAAACTAAGAGTTTATTTTAGACATTTTTCTTACTCTTGTTCCTAAATGATTCTATGATTCTATGTGAAAATTGAGTGTGGTGCCAGACTGACACCTGTAATAACAAAAATCAATGCATTCTTTTTTCTTCTTTTCATACAGTAAGTTTCTAGCACACAGATATTTTTATATGTGATATTAATTCATTTCCTTGTTTCAAGTACATGAGGTATATTTGATAAAGATTAGAAGCCACCTGCCTGAATAACTGTTTCTGTAGGTTCATGGCTGTGTAACTGACATAAGAACCTTTCCTCAAGTCTCTGTAGAATGAACTTCAGTAACACGAACACGGATAATCAGGATGGTTCTAAACAAGAGTCAATTTTCAAAAACCAACTAATTTTCTATGCAGTTTTTGCCACTATTTAAGTTATTTCTAAAAATAACATTTCACCCGTGTCTAGACCTACTACCCACTGCTGACTCATCTTCAGGTACCCCTTACAGCCACCTCCAGTCAGTCCCAATAGTTCTCACTAGAAAATCCAGCATGCCTTGACCTATCTTTTGAATAAAAAGAACTGCTTGAGAATTATCTGATGATTTCTTCTGAATTACCTTGCATCATATCCTTTATAGGACCTATGAAGAGCTCTATCTTTTTTTTTATTCTAGGCGACCTTGAAGGTAACCTAAAAGAGCATCCATCAAGATAAAAACCACACACACAACTGGCTAAACACCAATAGGTTTGCAAATTATGAATCTAGAGAAGCTTGCTATTATTTCAGTGGGAGTTTGAAGTGGCTAAGGGATATAGGGCTGAATTTTTTTCCCCTTTTGATCCAATATAATTCCTAATACAAGAACAGTTTGAGTAGTATCTTGAGAACTAGAGAAGCATTAATATATTCTTGATCCAAGTGAATGCTAAGCATTAGTATCTTCCCTAAATAAGGTAAATGCAGTAGGGAGAACATGATGACAGTGTTAAAGTTAACGACCCAGTGCAACAGTATTTAAAATAGATTTGGCACTAGCTTAATCACATTAATTGCTACACTGGACAAACTGAAGAAAAATGAATATATTGTCCCTGAAAGTCCTGAAGCAGCATCTTGTCCATTATCTTAAGGATGCAGTGACCTTCACGATCTTCAGGTAACTGGAACTTTGAGTACTTTGTTTGTCCTGCCACATCAGCTAACTATGAATTATTAATCTAAGCAGTCCTCAAATTATTTTTTTCATACTCTGGGAAGTACCTTTAACAAGGCAACGTGTCTCTTAATCACAGCAATACTAGTCAAAGACTACTACTGATTTTGGGATAAGATCGTAAGAACAGAAAGAGAGAGATGTCATCTAGTGCTACTGCCCTAAAATAGTTGACACTCAGCTTAAAATACACATACTCTTCCCTTTTTGAGAAAATTTCATCATGAAGGAGCTAGCTTTGTCAGAAAGCACCAGCAGCCATTCCCCCAAAAGTAACCACACATCTCAGTTCCACCATGGTCAAGACAGTCTGGGAAGTTTACAGAGTCTTTCTTAATGTGAAGTTTCAAGATTATTTAAAGCAGTTGCACTGTGGTCCTAGAGCAGCCTATCGCTGAGTACCACTGCAGTCTCATGCTACCCATAGCCATCTGAAAAGCCTCTGGTGGCTTGGTTTTGGGTGGGTGGTGGGTTGTGTTTGTCTGTTTTTTTTTTTTTCCCTACAGTCTCAGGCTAAGTATATCAATAAATTCATGGTCCCTCAGACATTCCCCCTCCAAGACTATCTAGCTCTCCCAGGAGCTCAAGCAATGCATGAGAGTTCCCATAATTCCTCCAGAGGCCCAGAAACGAAGAATGAGTAGACTAAAGAAAAAAAAAAAATATAAATAGCACTGTCCTCCTAACCTCTGTGCAATCACAGGAAAAGAAAGACATGGTAGCACTGAACTACGTCAGAATGCTGCAAAACAAAAACACATCACAGCTGATGGCACTTAGATCTGATTTGGTTAACAATAATAAAATAAAGACATGTAAAACAGGGTATATTCTAGAAGAGCATGAATCAGACTTCACATAACCTGACTGCTATCACACCCATCAGATATTTAAAATAGGGCCCCTGACAAAAGGAAAAGAGGAAATAATTGGAATAGGATTTCCCACGATACAACAAACATGGCCAGATTAAAATGTCCTATTTTCATTTAAGAGGGATTAAGGACACATAATCACTAATGAAAAAGATAATTTTGTAGAAGAAAGAAAATACTCATGCCTTTTTAATTAGATAAAGGTTTGCATGGAAAACAAAAATAAAACCAGAAACCTTATTTTATTTTCTTTTTTCCTTAGTAGATTTGCTGCATTAGATAGAACTAATAGATACAAAAGAAGTATAAAAATCTGTATTTGTTCAGCAATCAGAGAACACAATTTTTAATAAAAATTTCTTAGAAAAAAAATCAGTATAGTTACCTTTCATGTCAAGTTCCTAGACTCCAGCTTATTTTTCCTCTTTCTTCATAAAAGCAGTCAAGTTTGTGTATAGGACTATCTACTCATTGTTTGAGGAACAAAGATAGGAAGTCTTTTAATTACATCCAAGGTCATACAACTGAAGTGGGCAACAAGTCTTCCAGATTTTTTTCTGCTTACACTATCATATTATGTTTTCTTTTTGCAAGTAGTATCTCTTAAGGGAAAGAACCTGCTGTCAGCAACTGCAGTATTTTCTGCTAAGTCATTCCACCACCTTGCAAAGACATTTGAAAACATGAAAGTGATTTACAACAACATCTTACAACAAAATGCTGCATTAGTTATATGAGAGATAAGCACAATATATCAATATGCAAAGAGTCCTGCAAAAATCTTAGCAACCATCCACAGGAGTTCCGCAGAGTCACAGCAGACCTAGGAGCTCAAAGACCCTTATGATTTCAAATAGTAATACGTTCTGATGAAGCAGTGATCAAGCTTAAGAACTCTGTAAAGACACTGTGAAGACCCTACCTGAAGAATTATGAATTAGAAAAATTAAACTGACTTTACAATACAGGTTGTGAAAACTATCTCTAATAAAACACATGTAGTAACTTCTTCAGCCAAGAGAGAGATACTTTTGCCTTGTACTAACCAGTAGAAGCCACAACATAGTCTTATAGAAACAAATTCAGTTACTGATGGAGGCTTGAAGAGCCACAAAGACATTTACTTCAAAGAGAGGGTCTGCAGACTTCAGAGGAATAACTCTGAAGATGACCTGAGTTTTCAGCGCCTTCCACATCAGTAAGGAGACATAAGGAGCTGCAGCACATACATAAACAACCACTCACACAGAAAACACTTTTCTTCTCCCATGTTTCTATATTTTATTTTGTATTCATACGCTTCTGCTAGTTTCTGCTTATCCCAAATATTTTGTACTTGCCAGTGGCTATACACAGGTTCCATAAAATACTGAAGGAATTAACTGCCAAGGTGAGGATAAGCGCATAATTTGACGAGTATCTATTACTACAGACGACATATTGCAAAGGAGATCTACACTTCACAGTCAGGTGACAGAACTTTTAGGAAGGCCAGTGGGGCGGGGCGAGGGGGGGAACAAACTTACAGAAAGACATGAGGGACCTCATTTTATATTGAGGGACTGAGATAATTATGGATCCCCACAATAGCATTAATATGAAGTCTCTAGGACAAAAAAAAATAAAAAAATAAAAAAAATCACACTATAGAATTAAAGTTCCTTTGTTCTCGCAGTTAATATCTATTGAGTCTAAAGCAGTTACATTTTCAGTGTACCAGCTGCAGAGGGAAAGTTTATGTGATGAAATGAAGACGACTGCAATCCCTGTTCTGTCCCTTTTAATTCTGGCTTTTCAAATGACATGAGGAACCCAGGTGGAAAGATATGCTCTGCATGTCTGGCCATGTGGCAGAGAGGAAAATGTAATTGTTAATTCTTATTAAGGAAACTGGTTTTGCCAGAAGTACCAAGTTTATTCAGTTTCACCCTTAAAATGAAATACACAGTGTAGTTAAAATATTTTATCTTTATCTTATACATAGCATGAGCTTTCAATTATAGCAATAATGAAAAATACAATATTAACTTAATTAGGAAGTTAATGGAGAGGGAAGGATGCTGTGATCAAAAACTCAGATATTTACATGCTGATAACCCATACACTGTCACTGCTTCTGTCTGTAAAAATATTAAGAGTTGCCTCAAGACCATCAAAAAGGAAGAATGGCTAGAAAAAGACATATTCTACATTAAGAAATTCAAATAATGACTTCAGAGAGTGAAAGGAACAAGCCATCTTCCAGTTTTTCATTTATATCAGTCTAATAATAAATTAAGCTTCTATGCTTAATCACTCTGCAGAAACATTACTTCGTGGGTACCCAAATACTGGATATATTCAGACACTAGATATGTTGTCATTGTAGTATTTGTAAATGTATCAGAACCTGCTGAAGCTAAGGTTCAAGAAAGATACAGAACTGTATGAGCAATTTACCCAATGAAAGAGACCCTGAGCTTTTGTATTGTAAGAAAACACTCAGAAGAGACCTCTACATTTGCTTTCCCAAAGGACACACACTTTTCATTAGTATATCAGGAATCTACTATTGGCTATGCAAATTAGGTAACTTACTATCAAATTATGCAATTTCCACACAAAAATCTAGATTGCATAAGCTACTATTAAATTTTTATTTTTTAAAAATGTATTAGTGTAGTCAGGTGTCATCTGAAAAATAGCTTTAGAAAATAAGCCTTAGGCAAAAAAACACACAATTAACACGTGATGTCACACAGTGAAACATATCTGAAATTTGAAGGCAACAGTGTCACTCTTCTATGCACGGAAAGCTACTAACCTGAACTAACAGAAGGAACTTTAAGAAGCTATTAGTGAAGCTTCTGCCTCTTCAGAACAGCTGTAATTGACAAAAGAAAGCAACCTGACAAAATACAGCTCACTGGTTCCAGAACTCAGATTCTGCCTCTCAGCATTAAACAAGTAAAGTCTGATGGGACCAGTCACATTGCAGCAGAAGAGCAAGTGATGGCCAAAACTACTCTCTATTGATTTTTTTTTTTTTTTTTTACTTGCTCTCAGGAGCATGTCTTGAACAGCTTCAAAAGGAGAATCTGTAAACAAGTGTTTTCTAAAGTCTATTAGCCTAATAAAGCATTGTAATCTACTGTGAGTTCAATTATTTGGAAGCACCCATACCATTTTAGCTTGCATTTCTCTGATCAGGACTACAGTGATTCATGTACCTGGCTAACAGCCTGGAAGAAAATCTTGTAACATAAAAGATGGAGAAGACTCTGTGAATGCGTCTTTTTTGAAACTGAGAAATAGGCAGAACAGAGAGCCAAAATGTTCAGGGTGTAAGTATAAGCCCAAAGGAACAAATTCTCTCTCTCTCTTAATGACTTAAAATTGGGAAAGGTTTAAAGGGTGCAGAAAAGATCTTCAGGTTAAGGAAATACCCTAGAAAATACAGAACTTCATTACCAACTATTTCCTGCTTACCCTGCTGCCACACACCTGGAAACCACCTGCACAGTGAACAAAAACAGCTGTCTCAAGCCTGGCATCCTTGTCCTTCTTGTTCTCCAGCAGCTATATGAACAGCCACATACTGATCCCTTCTCCTTTACTGCATATCAGGGAATGTGTCAGCTGTGTTAGGTCAACAGTAAAAGCTAGCCTACAGGGTCACGTTGTAGGTAAGGAACGTTCAGAAGCACCTTCTCTGTGAGTCACACCCACCTAAAGCATTACACAAATGATATCTGACATCATTTAGAGAACTTTAATAGGTAATGCAGCCTTGCTGCTTTGGCAGCATTTACAGTTCGACTGAGGTATATGCCTAATAAGAAAGCTAGCCATGGGACCTTTTCGTTCAAAATGCTTTCATTTTCACACTGGTGCCTGACCTCACTCTCACAATAAACTTGAACTGATGCTTACTGGTTCTCAGCAAGACCACGTCACAGAATGGGACCATGCAGTACATTATTATCTCGCCTTAGAAACAAGTTAGACAAACACTGCCAAGACAGCATGTGGAAACTTCTGTTAATGATGAAAAACCTGAAGCTGTAACACAAACAGAATGAGAGAAGCAAATGTTCCAGAAGCCTAATGACTGCTTCTAATATCCATATGAATGGCTGCAGATCTGCAGCAGCAAAGTAAGCAGGAGGCAGCAATGATGACTGGAAAGTCTCTGAAAGGAATTCCAGGGATCAAATGCTTTGCTATAGCTCTTTCCAGTACCTGATGTCAAACACTTCAAAGAGTGTATGAGAGATACCATATGAAATAAATATGGGAATAAGCTACTTAGTCAAACATCTCAGCTTAATTCCTACTGCTTGGAGACTCAGACATGATCGTTTATATCCCTGACTTTTTTAAAAGCATAAATTAAAACTATTCTCTTACTCAAAAGCATCCAATTCCTTTTGATTCTTACTGATTTATTTTTTTTTGTCCCAGGGCAACCAGAATGAAGGAATACAAAGCCTAAAGAAAAAATTTATTTCTTTAAACTCACCTCTGCTTCTTCCAAAAAGAAATCTGACAGTAGCCTAGAATGTGAATATCCTACTATGAAAGCATAGAACCTAACAAGCTTGATTTCCAAAGCCTTTTTAAAGAAAAATAGTCTTACAATACAGGTTTTGGTGTTGTTTTTTTTTTTGTTTTGAAAAAGCACAACTTCCTTCTGCATGGAAGTGTCTTTCTGTCAAGGAAGTATAAAGGGCTTCCTGATAACTGTTATCACCTACTAATTTTCATTGAGATGTTTTTGTTACCAAGGAAAATGCAAAACTATGTGCTGCTTAATCCATTTACATTTTTATATATTTCAGCTCTCTCATTTATCTTCTCAGATACTTAGGTATTACTACGTATCTAGTTTTATACCTGACTCTGCTTCTAAAAGAAATCAGCTTTTACTACCATCCTCTGTACTGCTGTAATGTCTTTTTTTTATGATGCAGTAATTAGAACTCAACATACTACTCTATGGAAGAATTTAACAAGAAATTTTATCATCTCATTACTTAGTCTGACTTGTATTCTTTTTCCCTGCCATTGAAGGTCAGCTTAATGCTGACTGCATTGCTGGGGAACCTTAATTTTTACCATAGTTATTGGTGAATGAAATTAGCACTTACGAATTCTTTACAGGCTAGGTTTTTTTTCTTCCTTGAGCAAGAAACACGTGACAATTCAATTGCAATTAACTGCCAACATAAAGAAGTTACTGAGGATTCTTCTCAATGTCCTGAATTTGTTCCTTCTGAGTTTAAAAACTACTTATGTAAGCCAGGTAGAAAAAGGAGAATTTTTAAAGTCATGACAATATGAATGTAGAGAACGAAAAGCATGGTTTTGTCACCCAGTCTGATGGAGGTGAACAAAAATATTAAATAAGTTTATACGCAATTATTTCTTACTGGGGGCTAGTTCTGCTTCTGATAGCACTGAGCCAGTGTACATTATGTTCTGGATTATAAGGTATAACGTAGCGGACTATCCTAAGTGAGAAAAAATGGAAAATACAATGTCACGGTTTAAAGCTGGGCCAGCTATTAACCAGGTGGCAGATGCTCTCTGTTAACCCTCTCCCCCCCCCCCCCCTCAAGGGAAAGGAAAAGGGAAAAGGGAGAGAGACTTATGGGTTGGAAAGTTAAAACAGTTTTAATAAACTATAATAATGAAAAAGAATATAATAACAATAATAATAGAAATAACCAAATATATACAAATATGTACAAAACCAAGATCAAGAGCTTGGAAACCCTCCTCAGGCAGAGTTGCTCCCCCCAGCACAGGCAGAGGGGAAAATGCAATAGCTCCCCCTGCCATCACACCTGCAGGCTTTTAACTGGAAAATTGGCAAAGCTGGTACCAATCAGTGGAAGACAGGAGGGCCCCTCCCTCCTGGGCCCCACCTCCAGGAGGCAGTGGGTTAGTGATAAATAGGAAAGTGAGTATGACATGTATGGGATGGAATACCTCGTTGGTCAATCTTGGGTCACCTGCCCTATCTACTCCTCCCTGCAGGTGCGAGCCCCCTTCGGCTCTTCACTCATAAGCAGTGAGGAATTTAGCAGTGACCTTGGTTTCTCTAAGACTAATTGGCCTGGTTTGGGCCAAACCAGGACATACAATAAACAGGATAATAAAGAATTTCAGTTGTATTTTAAAATCAGATTCTTTGGGGTCCTCTGTCATGTGATAATGACAGAAGCAAATGTGATATTTGCATAAAAGCTAAACTGGGGGTGAGGTGTATGTTCCCCAATCAGATATTATATAATACTTCTTTGATTAATGCTACTATAAAAAGTCTCACATGTGCCTAAATTGATTTCATATGGTAACTCAAAACTATTTTTGCAACCCATGAGACACTGTACAGCATGGCATACCAACCTCCTGCAAAATGTGGAATTTTTCTGGGGGTGTGTGGTCCCAGATTACTTCTATAGCTTGTAGGGGATTTTTCCTACTAGAAGACCAGTTTTAAATACATCTTTCAGAGGAGGCAATCTGTTTTTGGAATTAATCTTTTGTCACGGCCGTAGCTTCCCTTTTATGTTCAGTAAAACCAAGAATGGCAATGTGACGTACAGAGAAGCATCAAAATCAGGAGCAATAAGAATGGAGTAAGAATGCTGTAACCTCAGTGCAATATGCTTTTAAAACCTCTACAGAATCATCATGTCAGCGCCATTCCAGGCTTTACAGCATCTGCATCTTCCCAAACACCCCCTAACAAATCATAACTACATGCTTTTTAAATACCTGCACTGCTTGCATCCATTTAAAGGTTTTTCGATTGCATTAACATATTCCACTAAAGTAATACATTTTCAGAAGACAAAAATTGATACTAATACTCCAACACAACCAGAAGAGCTCTTCAGAACAATGTGTCAATTATCACATCACTGTTTTATTCACCAAATAGATTATAGAATTGGCTTCATCCACTTACTTGTGACAGGTACCTTAACTGCTATTTTTATCTTGGCTGTTAAGTGTGAAACAGTTAAAGAAAGTTCAACAGCTAAAGCTGTAGATGAAGTATCAGAGATGCCTCTAGCAACAGTTAGAGCGTTTTTTAAATTGTAACCTCACTTGCACTGCTCTTTCTAATGCAGTAATGGACATTCTCAAAATTCATGTTAATCTTGTCATATACAATTTCCATTGACAAGTCTACATTGCTGGCCGTTATGCTGCAAAGAGGGAAAAAACAAGGTCTCATTTGCCAAAATCTGGTATGACTCCAGGACTATCCACATTACATCTTTACCAGCAGCAAAGTTCATGCCAGCTGCCAGTCCTCAGTGTGCACAGCATATGAACAGAGAGCTATTAACCCTGTGTTCACACTGCAGGAGTGCTCCAGCTGCTGTGCAATCTCAGCCTTGGTTCATCAGGAGGGAATCCACTCTTAGCACAACAGTAGTATGTTCAAGTGCCTATTGCAGGACTCCAAATGCAGACACAAAACTCCAAACATAGAGTAAAGCAAAATTGCATCAAGAAGAAATATTCCTGCTCATTCATTTATCGGTGTAGATGCAACCCATGCATATCCAGCAGAAAATGACACTGTCTATATCCTAGCTACATATATTTTCAGGGACAAGTGCCATTTCTGTTGAGCATATGAGAAGTAAGAAACAATTAGGTGTTCTTTAACAATACTTAACAATTTTGCAATAGGAGTGCTGATTATATTAAAAGGACTAACATAATCAAGAAATAGAATTCACGTATAAATATCTCCGTCCATAAACATTCAGCAAGTCTCCCAAGAGCTACAGCTGGAGATAGTACTAATGTTCACTAGAACTGGATTAGGCTGTGGGACAGAAACTTTCCGACAAAACCAACCACACTAAACCAAGTGTAGGAGAACAACGGACAGCAGCCAGCTCTCCAACAAAAACATGCATACATATGAGAAAATAAGAATTTGAAAAATATTCAGTGATTCACGGTTCTTCTTTTTTTCAGAAATACGTATCCTTCAGCACAGACATTCCCAAAACTCATTCCTAGTAAAATCTAATACATTTCCAGCTATGGCTTCACACACTTGCCCCAGCTATCCCATGAGGCACTGCCCACACAAGGCTCACCTGAGCATCAGAAAGGACAGAAGGTACACTACATATTTTGTGTTGTAGTCATCTCAAACACAAAAATAAAGCTAAATGACAAGCAGTAGTGCCTGTTGTAACGCAAGTCTTTCCAGCTTCCTTTCCCACTTCTCACATACGAGTTTTCCCAGTCATATAGCCCATACCTCTCCCATCAGGTGGCTGATAAGAAAGTTCCAGCTATCTACAAGCAGCTCCACAGCATCAGTGAGCTAAAGCCTTTTTTCCTCTTTGGAGTATATTCATAACCAAGCTATCACCTAAAATGGACAGTCTAATGTATGCCAAACATTTTATAGAGCTCTTACAGATAACAAACACACTATATGCCTTAACAGGCCCCAGAGAACACATTCAACGTAAAATGGATTGTTAACCAACCTTTTGAACGAAAACAGGTTTACTTAGATATGATAGCGTCTGGTGTTTAAACTGTTCTTCAGCGCTCTGAGATTCCATTTTTTTCTTTAACATTTTTATCTTTTCCTGGCTTTTAAAACACCTCTCCCTGCTTTGCTAGTGCCACAGTGCTAAACAAATCAGTACAAGCAAATTTTTGCATGCAGATAAGACCAAAATCACAGTAGAAGATTACAACATCCATTCAAACACAGTGGTCTGTGGGCTAAACAGTCTGGCAGAAAAGCCAACATCCACATCACACCACCTGTCTTAACAAATCCGTTCCTCTGGTTAATCATTCATTTTAATTTCTAAAGATACCACAATTGGGTAATGATGTCATTTTCAGTATCAAATTAAAATCTGGGAAGTGGAAATAGCCATGTGAAATCTGTAGGCGTGCTCACAAGCTAACTTTACCAATAGGATTTAAAAGTGTAAGAACAGTAATGAAAAAGGATAATTCCCAACTTGAACATTTACTCTTCAAATTTCATTACATTAAATTTTACTTTTCACTAAACAGAAAGCCCATCATTTTTAAATGAGTTCAGAAAAAGAGGAGGAAGAAAAACATGCAAAAGCAGGCATTGTGTGTGTGCATACAATCACAAACCAGTAACATCAGGTACATGACAAATCAAATTCTCATGCATTAGCAGAAAGCATAACAAGGCAAAGGATATTTGCGTTAAAACAAAACACTGAGTCTGAGATTGCTTTTGTTTCCTCTGACAGATGCAAGCGTATCCCCCAGAAATTAACACAGGTATGAGAATAAGCAAATTAGTACTGTTTCAGGCTTTGCCATTAACTTGCTGCATCGGTTTGAGGATGCAATTTTTATTTTCAGTTGACCCATCTGATGATCATTATTTTTCCTACCTACTATACTTCAAAACCTAATCATTACACTTATTTATGTTCACCTTTTTTCATTTATGCCAAAAAATTGCCAGTGGTACCACTAACAAAATTAGAAGTCTGCTATTCCACAGCAGAGTTCTCAGCTTCTCCCCAGACCAACTGTGGCAAAAAAAAAAAAAACACAACAAACCAACCAAACAAAAAAAAGCCAACAAAACCCAACCAACCAAAAATCCCTCCAATCTTTCCCATTATGTAATAATCATATGTAAACATACAAGCATTTCTCCAACTTTACCCAAGACCCTACCAATATGAGACAAATTCCCAAAACAGCATACATCTGTGTATTCAACACTGGTCCTTAATCCAGTAAGAATCTGCCACTTATGCATTACATAAGTGTCTAGTGGCACTGGACTAAGGATTTTTGTATAAGGGAGAATACAAACATGTTATTACTAACTTGGTAGACAGTTTGCAGTGTAATTAAACAAAGCTGATGATAGAGTTATTTCACACTTACACTGCCACCTGATGGATACTCAAAGTATCGCCACTACTCAATAACCAGGCCTGAAACACGGGTGTTTCTTCACTATGCTCAGGCAGTTTCACCAATTACTGAACATGCTCTTTGTCTGCCTGAACAGAAAATTTAGCACATTATTCACACTGCGTAGAAGAGTGTGGAAGTTTCTTTCTAGACTCTCGTACAACTTTAAATTGAGGACCAACGATTTCATTCTACTGAGGGCTGAATTCTTTGTTATTAAGAAGAATATGTAACATTTACAGACAGTTATGGCTTTCTGTATATAAGGATATACTGTTATGTAAAGAAATACAAAAGCACAAGACAGTCCTTCAGCATTCCTCCAGCACGGATTTGCTTTCAAACTGTTAACTGTAGTAATGTTGCACTAAAGCCTCATCATGTTTGTTATTCAGATACCAACAAACAATATAAAAAAACAATTCCCAGACAAATTCTGTTACTAGAACATCTAGTCTCTGTCCCAGCTGGGGGAAAAAAATAGTTCACAGCATTATGTGCTTATTTTCTTGACCTGATTTTATGCTGAGATCAGAGCTGCTGACTTTACACAAGTTATCTTTAACTCAAACCCCACAGTACATGAGTATTTTTGGTGCCCCTTTGTCTGGGGCACCAAAGAATAAAAAAACTTAGGGCTCCAATTAATTATTCAGAACTGAAGCTTACTTAAACAGGTAAGTTCTGTTTAAAATTCTGACATTAAATCAACATAATTTAGTTCCAAGAATTGAGTTTCAGCTCTTCCACAAACAGCAAATTATTTTAATTTTTCTTATAAAAGCTGTTAAAAATACAATCCTGTAAAATATCTTCTGAATTTTATGTTCATGTTGCAATGAACATTCTACATATGTAATCTGGAGTCTAGAAGACCTTCTCACTCTTAATACATACAGTATTAATTGTGTGTGCATAAGATAAATACTACATGACAATCAGCTCATCTATCTGAGTAATTCGAGTCCAAATAAAGTTTTGAATGTTTCCATTTAAATTATATGATGGTGCAACATGATAATCACTATGCAAAAACACTATAGGCCAGTGAAAAAAAAGATGCCTTTTCTATTTCTGCTATTCAAATGTAGTCAATAGTTTGCAAACCCTCTTCAGGGCACAGTCAAGTTTCCCTCGTTTTAAGATAATAATTTTGAATTAAAAGCTAAAAGTTTACATTCATATTAAAAATGTAGCATAAATTTTAGAGAGTACAAGCCCTGTTCATGCTGTATCACTTTTCTATGCACACAATTTCTAATTCTCTTGCATCACAACTAAAAGTTCATCCCTCTGTATATAAAATGCTATAAAAATAGCTGACCCGTGATTTTGCTACTTTTGATAAAAAATAGAAAAAGTTACTAAAGCACACTAGTATGTTGCTCGGACACCAATACTTAGGTATTGATATGCAAATACATAATTCACAAGGAACCAAACTATACAAATCTACATCTGGAATGTAGATTGGAGCCTAAAAAAACAAACCACCAAAACCAAAAGGTATCCCATTGAGAGTTCAGATTACATTAAAAAAAATAAAAAGCCCATTTAGTGTTGGTCTTTTACAATTACTTATCTTAATATACAGCCTACACTACTCCTCATGGCATTGTACAGATATTTACTTTGCCTACCACCAAATGATCGCATCTCCCCAGTTTCCAGATAGCATCTATGTTAACTTTTAGCTCTTACGCACTGATGACTGCCCAGCTGTATTCCTCGTGGTACCCACCTTCAGAGGGCAACCCAGCTGTTTTGTATTTTTGTTGCTGACTTTCAAAATGCTTTCTTCTAGTGGTTTTCATTAAGCACAGGTGCACTGCTGCTGTGGTCCTCTGAACTTCCCAGCATCAGGCATGCTGACTGAAAACAAAGGTGCCGGTCATTGAAGGACTCTAGAAGGCAACAGCTAGAGACACCCGCCCTCGCTTTGTGAAGGAGTAGCTGCTCAGAGTGGGATGCCAGGGCTGTGGTGCTACCAGAAATGAGCTCCTACCAGAGCTTATGTCCATACCCGCTGTCCCAACTGCACCACAAACTGCAAATGCACATGAATAACTGTTTTCCTATTCCTCTTCTCTACTCCATTCCTCACCCAAGGACAAGCCAATGGATAACAAACTTGATAATGCAATGCTACCATTGATTTTTAACCTCACCTTTTAAATCACATATTTTTGTGTCTAAAACTTAAATGTGGAAATAAGTAAATAAAGAATGCATATGTAAGTACTTTAAAAATAGTTATAAATACTAAAATTTTCATGTATCATTTTATGCAGTGGTTGGTTATTTTGCCAGTGTTAAGTACCTGGACATGCTTTCTTGGAAAAATAAAACTGTGTTAGGAATACACACACACACAATAGTACTCTCAATTTCAAAAGTATATTTCTTTAATTTCATTCACCAAAAATACATTTCACAGAGAAAGTCTGCATTGTAATTATATAATTTTAGGGCACTGAGATAATACTTATTGTTACTTTATTATTAAATAAACCAAGACTATCTCACATATGACTTGAATTAAAAAAAAATAATAACTGAAGAACCCATTAATCATCATCTTTGTAGTTTGGGTTTGGGGTTTTTTTTGTCATTTGGAAGACAAAAAAATACATTGTTCCTTTCTGCATGATTAACACACTCCCTCTGAAAGATAATACATTAAAAAAGGGAATGAATTGTTCAAACTCTTATTACAGTAATTCATGCAGGACAACATCAACTGCATACAGAGCATGAGTTCAGGTGGAATAATTACCTGCTCATATTGAAGTTCATTATTATGTTTCTGTCTAAAGTACAGTGAAAAGTTTAGACTGTGACGTTTGTTTTTAGACTAGCAGGAGTCAGTCTGTGTGTGTTTTCAATACATCACAAAATTTACAATACCTCCTTTACCTCTGCTTACTGCCATTATCTTCCCATTGCCATCCTCCGTCTTTTTGTTTTCTTCTTGGTAAATGTTGTGTCTACAACTTGTGCAATAGTTCTTTAAACAGGAGCTAATTTGCTTTTTGTCTCAAAGCCTAGTGAAAACAAAGTATATTTATGAAAATAATTTACAAACAAGACTATATCATTTTCACATTAGCACACTAATACAAAGGTATGAGTTTGTGATATACTTTCCTTGAGTAGTTATTTTCCTATTATTTGACAATACCTTTTTAAAGTAATGTTTTCACTTTCATATAAACTTAGTATTTATGTAACACCTAACATGATATCAGACCTACTATGCATTCCATAAATTAAAAGTACACCAATACATCGTTCTTCTAGTTTATTGTTCCATTTGACTGGTTTCACTGAGAATCTAAAAACGGCGTTCAAGTGACTTATCGACTGAATCTCTGTTTTTCATCTATACCTACATAGGCTGTGTTTTGCAATTTGTAAGCTGAAACTGATCTGACTACACTTGACTATTATTTGAAAAAATCATCATAAACATAGCTAATTAAGAATAGATGTTGTCCCTGAATAATTTTGACATACTGCCTGCATTTATGTCCATTATGCACTGTGTACCACCCACTATTTTCTAAACACTTCTGTATTTCCCCATTTATTGAGTAGGAGATCACCTAGCTCTTGTATCAATAATAAATATTATTGTATATATATGTTGTTACAGATACTTTTCTTTCACAATTGCTTTCAGTTGTTTGCAAGAGTTTATTTCTGGAACATTGAACATTTATAAACACCTGTCAGTTGCAAACAATTTCTTTACTAGGGGACAACTACATTGTCAGAGACCTATTACAATTTCAACTTCAGACAACACTCATGTTGAGAGGTTTAGCAAAAGGCTTTATATCATCATTGAAGGAAATGAAAAGACAGGTCTTGCAAAAGTAGTATTAAAATGCTTTTATATTAATTTTTCTTACTGCTGTTTCCCAGCAGAATTACACATCTCTTCTCTACTAGTTTAGCTTAAAAAAAGAGAGACGGCATTATAGTAAATCTGCCTATATAGCTATATAGGCACATTTCAATTCCATTTTACACGCATGGATTCTCCATGAGAAGAAATGCTAGCAACTATTTGCAGGGCAAAGTTTTTATAAAAATAAAATAAAGCAAATGCTCAACTTCGGGCTGAACATTGTCACCAACATAATGGGAATATACATAGCCACATATTTGTCATTATATAAAAGGAACAAAAGTTCCCTTTGGATAGACATTTTAAATAAACATCTGCATTTAGTCATATTTCTAACATTACTACAATGAGTTAGCACTTTTACTATTCTATTAGAGAAAACCACCGGGATGGACGAGGCTCTCTTCAACTATTAGAGAAAACTGAAGCGGTGACAAAGGATAAAAGCATAATATCCAGCAGAAGTTAACTATGGAAGACTAAGAACATGTAATTTTTATGAAAGCTGCCCTGGCATACTACTACCTACCGTTATTGTTTCCTGTTACTGTTGGTAAAACCATACGCTTATCGTGCACGGCACAGAAGCTCCCACACAGCATTACACAGCTGTGTAACTACTAAAACAAATACATTTCAGGAGTGAACCAGAACCGCCCTCCCTGAAGGAGGAGACGCCCCACCTGAACACCGCCCGCCTCACGCCGGCCGGCCCCACAGCAGGGCTGCTGATGAGGGACGCCCCGCCTCAACAGGGGGCTGCTTGCCGCTACCATTACTGTGGTAAGGGAACCATGAGAACAAGCACCGCCCAGCCCTGCCTTGGCCGCCTTGGCCATCCCGGCGCCACCCCGCGCCGCCGCCGCCGCCGGCCCCTTCCCCTCAGCCCCGTCAGCGCGGAGCCTGCACCTCAGCAGGGCACAGCCTTCAGCGGCCCCTTTTGCGCAGGCGCCTCCCGCCCGCGCACGCGCAGCGGGGCGGAGGGTCGGGGCCGGGGCAGCGCACGCCGCCATGGTGTACATCTCCAACGGTGAGGGGGTGCTGGCGGGAGGGGGTCGCGCCTTTTCTTCTCAGCGAGGTGGCGGCAGGGGGGCAACGGGGGTCAGGCTGGAGCCTGGGCAGCGAGCAGGGGACGGCTGGGGGGTATCGGGCCTGCGCTGGCGCAGAGCGCCGCCTCCGCGCACCGCCGCTGCCCGGCAGAGCCCAGCACAGCCCAGCCCGCTGCCACTGTCGCTGCCCGATGAACGCCACATCCAGGCGCTTCTCTGCGGCCTGGATTTGAGCCTTACGTGCTCCTAAACAGTTTTTAAGGACTTTGAAAAGTCCAAGTGTTGGATGTTGTATGTTCTGCATACATCGGGAGCATAACAGCGAAGCAGGTTAACCACATACAGGGAAACAGAGACTG
Source organism: Nyctibius grandis (assembly GCF_013368605.1). Lineage (NCBI taxonomy): Eukaryota > Metazoa > Chordata > Aves > Nyctibiiformes > Nyctibiidae > Nyctibius > Nyctibius grandis. The sequence continues at coordinate 19,968,160 of NC_090667.1, read as the reverse complement.
TACTGGTGTTTTTTGGTAGGTTTACCTGGACACAGTGTCTGTGTGGTGGTGATCCGGTTATTTCAAGTTGTTTGGACAGTATTCTCTAGGAAATGGAACTTGCTACTTGCCCATGAAGTGTAGTTTCCCCATCCTGTTTGCCAACTCTAGACTCAGCAGATGTGGTTTTGTGTAATACACTCTACAGTGTCACATTCTAAACATCACTGGATATTTTGTGTTTTGATATGTTACAGGACAAGTTTTGGATAACCAGAGTCGGGCTCCTTGGCGTTTGTCATCTATAACAGATTTCTTCTGGTCGATAGCAGATTTTGTGGTTCTGTTGTAAGTACAAATTAATTCTTTTGATGAGCTTTATTTTAGATTTGCTATAGGTAGAAGGTACTCAGTGCTATCAGGAACACAACGATAAAAATGTTAGATTTACTCTTTAGCATTCCGTATCTGCTGTCCCAAAACATATGTGAATGTTTTACTATGACTACGTGGCTTTGATTATTAAGCACTATAATATATTTAATAAAAAGAAAAGTATATGAAAAGTGATGTAAACTTACTGGCAGTTCAAATGAGTTTTCTTTTTTTCCATTTTAATACTGCAAAAAGAAAAAGCATATACTTCTGTTAAACAGCTAGTTTCTAATAGCTGATCAAATAATTAAGAGATTATTTGGAGAATTTCTACTGGTGACAGCAGATACTGGCTATGGAAAAATAATCACACAGCGGTAATCACAAATGTATGGCCCCAGATCAAAGCCAGTTAAGAAACAAAAAGTTCTTTTGATGTATTCAACAGTCCTTCATTATTTCAGTTACAGGTTTATACTTGATGCATTTCTTGCACTTTAGTTACCAGAAAAATAGATTTTATAGTTTGAGCTTTACTGTAATTTGGAATTACTTCAGATTTTATCTTCATATGTAGGAGGAAAAATGCCAAGATTTATTAAACAACAGTAATCTTGAGAAGATACACAGTTCATTCCTGAACACTACTTAAATTGTTTTTCTGGCCGTTCCTTATCTTGCAATCAAAAATTCAGAAACTATATGTAGCAATCAGTTGACCTAACTCCTGTTTTATTTTTCAGTTTCCAGAGCATTATTCAACCAGATTTGAGAAGAAGAGGCTACACGTCTTCCTCCTATTCAGGATACAATGATGGAAGAGGGTATTTTTTCATATTCACAATAGTTCTGATTTTTTTTCTGTCTTAGCAAAATGACATAATGTATTCAGATTACAGTTGTGATTTGCATTGAATCGGGTCAGGTAAGAAGACTAAAATGTTGCTTATCTGGGGCTTTGGATAGCTGTAATAACAGTATAGTCTTAACTCTCACTGATACCATTTTCCAAACCTGCCTAATAGTCAAAAAACATCTTTGTTGAAATTCTTCTGTTAGACTTGCTTATATTCAGCATTTGATTTACATGAAATCAGTCATTTCATATATTAGATTACCTACAGATAAAGCAAAACACTGTTATGGGGATATAATTTCTATAAACACTGTAGTTACTGTGTTTCTTTGTTCTTAATGGTTTGCCTGACTTTTTTGTGGGACTGTAAAAGCCTCAGCTGTAGCTTTCTCTTGTGAGACAGGAGTAATTAGAACAGTTTGCGTAAGAGATTTTCGTGAAAGTGCAGTTGGGTTTTATTTTATTACAGCTTTTCACATGAAACCCCAACAACTTTTCTAGAGGTTCTAAATTTCTAATTACTGTCATTTAGAGACTGTTATTATATTGCTAGTTTAACAATTTAATAGATGTTGTTTTCCTTGCTTTCTTGTCAGGCCTCCTGCACATCCTCGCCGTAGGATGGGTCGAATAAATCACTGTGGTGGAGGTCCCAGTCCACCACCAATGGCTGGAGGTGGATGAGGAAGGTAATTCCAAATCTGCTGTCCTGCTTTGAACTTTTTTTTTTTTTTTAATAACAATGATACTTGAAGATTAAGGTAGAGTATTTTGTCCTCCTTTTGCAAAAGTTACCAAAACAGGAAAAGAATCAAAGTGGTTAGATACTTTCAGTACAAGGGGAAAAAAAGGGAGCAGGGGTGTTAAAAGGTTTTGGCTCAGAAATGGTGAGCTTCTACTTTTAATTGCATAGAAGTGGATATACAAAGTGTAGCAAATATTTTCTGGACAGAGCTGAAAAAAAATTATTTAGAGCTTTTAATCTTTTTTGGCTGCTAATTTAAAAGTCCTGTCCAGATCAGTAGTGACTGAAACTTTGTTTGCATTTCTCATAGTTATATGTCACATGAGGATTTTTTTTTTTGTTTAAAGTAGATATTTCTCAATAGAAAGGAAGGAAAATTAATAAAGTTGTTGAAAGACTATTAGTAAAAATCTTTTTTTTTTCCTGTTACAGTGATCTAGCTATGCAAATCCTGAATTCTAGTATAGCATAAAAATCAGAATTGCTTAAAAAGGGGGGCAAAACCCATTAAAAAAAACAACTGTGGTCTTTAAATTTCTTAAACTGCCTGAACTTTAATTCTGCCTTATTAGTTAATAAATAGTTAATATGCTGGTGGGAGTTTGATCTAACACTGAATGTATATATAGTATGTTTTAATTTACTTTAAGACTTAAGTAAACAGTTCTTTTTCACCAATCACTCTCCATTGTTACCCTAGCAAAAGTTACAAGAAAACAAACACATGCAGGTTGTTAATACCTGTAAATCTGGTAGGAAAGAGTTCATATTCCAAAAAGCACATACACCAGTATTTCAGTTTCCTAGAAAAAGGATAAGCTTCTTGCCATGATTTTTTTTTTTTCATTTGGATTTTTTTTTTTAGTTTTTGACTGGACATGAGGCCAGCAAAAGCTGCAGGGAAGGCTTTTGGGTAATAATGGTAATATGTAGTCCACTCAGGAATGTAAGTTTGTGAGCCTTTAGCATGTCTCATTTAGCTAAATTAAAAACAAGTTTATTTTAAAAATTATTACTTACAGAATTTTATCTTGCAAAGAAAAGCCTTGTTGTCTTTAAATGTACTGTAATTACTTTATCTTTTAGGTAAACACCTGCTGAAGAGGCAGGCAAAAGAGCATACACATTTGCAAGATGAAAGGGAAGAAGAGTTTAGTGGTGGACCAAATGAGTTTGAATGTTGTGAATGTGTATGTCTAACTGGAAACTGTTCTGTGATATAAGCAGATTAATGAAGTTGTACTGGGAACTCCTTCTTCAGGGATCCGGTGTAACTGAACCACAGTCTAATTAAATACATGTTTACTGTCTAAAGTCTTTGTATAGTTTCTGAACATTTTACTGTAGTTGAAAGTAATAAGTAAATTATATTTGGGTTGTCACAAAGCTGAATTTCTCATAATTTTTAGAAAACCAAGAAATTGAAGTACAGTAAGCCCTTTTCTGTTCAAATGAGGAAAAATACATATTTGTTTGATATAAGAGAGCCCCTCAAGAGTCAAACTTAAAGCAGTGCTTCCTAAGAGGTTTTGTATTTACTGTTTTTGTCAGTACTAACATTCTGTACCTTGCTGTATTTATGATATTGATACTCTAAAAACACTTTCAAAATGCAACTTGCAAGTTACTTTGTTTTACAGTCCTTGCCTTTTACAAACACATGTCCTTAAGGCCCATAATAACATGCCTATTTTATAAGCACCTCTTGAAACAACTTCCTTCTCCATTATAAACTTACTCAAATGTATAAGCCTATTTGTTGTACAACTTTTGGTAAGACTTTTGTCAATAAAATTAGGCTTTGTTTTTATTACAGGAAGAAAAGGTAGTGAACTCAAATACTGAGTGCTAACACAGAAGAGTTATTTTGTTTCAAACGGTAACTACCTTTTAACTAATTTACCTCATTTCAGGATGGGAGTTTCTTCTTTTTGTGCTTGGGTTTTGTTTGGGGGTTGTTTTGGGGGTTTTTTGTTCAGTTGGAGATAGCTGTGTCTGAGAAAAGATTAGCTGCCAAGGATTCAGATTGAATTATCTTCTGCAAGGTGCCACTGCAAACTTTTTACTTAAATCTCTCTAATAATCTCTTTAGTAGGCAATTATAACATCCAACAATGCCCCTTGGTTAACATAAGCATCTACTAATTAGCTGGCTTTTGCCAGCTAGTTATGGTGAAATCGCCGCCTCCGGTGGCTCCCACTCTTGCTTACACGTACCCAACACAAAATTAACTCTTTTAAACCAGCTGTGTAACATCAGCCTTCAGTCTAATAAACATGCCTTCCTCAACTCCACTCAAACATCACATCTTCATAACGGAGCTTCCCACCCGCAGATCAGGTGTGGACAGGTAGGTCATCGTTAGTTCTTCACAGGTGTATCACACGTATCAGCTACACTATGATATTCTTATAGACAGTAATATTTTAAGTTGTTAGAGGACTGTGTTACCCCTCCTCCAGCCCCACCAGCAGTGACAGCCCCGCTGGCAGCGTTTGCTGCCGCTAGGTCAGGCCGGAGCTGCTCCCCGGGCTCTCTGCTTACCGCTGCTCGTCCCCTCAGCGCAGAGGCCGGGGAGGTCCCTCCGCGTAGCCGCTGCTTTCCCGCGCCCCGCTGCGAGCCGAGCCGAGCCAGGGCAGGCGCCGGCGCCGCTGAGGGGACGGCCGGGCCGGCGAGCCCCCCCTCACCCCGCGGTACCTGCCTGAGGGGCGGTGCCGGGCGCGGGCCCGCCCGCTTCCGCCCCGCACGAACGCCGGGCTCGGCGCCGCTCGGCCCTCGGAGCAGCGGCTTCCGCTCGGCGGCCGGGCTCCCATCGCCCGGCGGGGAGCATGACCCAAGCGGAGAAGGGCGAGGCGGAGAACGGGAAGGACAAGGAGCGCGACCGGGAGCGCGAGCAGCGCGGCGCCAAGCGGCCCATCGTCCCCGCCGCCGTGCCCGAGTCCCTGCAGGAGGTGAGGCCCGGCCGGGTCGCTCGGGGAGCGGCGAGGGGCAGGGCCGTGGCGGCGCCCCATCTCCCTTCGTGCTGGCCGATCGGCTGCGCTAGGGCGGGCTAGGCCCGGGCTCGACCTTTTAAAGGCCTGGGCGGGGGGAGGCGCCGGGGCGGCTCCAGGTGGGCGTGGGGGCACCTGCCCATTTCTTGCGCGTTGTGGTGCTTTCAGCAAATACAGAGCAACTTCATCGTGGTGATCCACCCCGGCTCGACCACCCTGCGGCTCGGGAGGGCGACGGACACGCTACCCGTGGGCATTCCCCACGTCATCGCGCGGCGGCACAAGCAGCAAGGGCAGGCGGCCTACAGGGACAGCTGGCTCCTGAGGGACGGGCTCAATGTAAGCCGGGCCGTGCACCGGTGGCGTGTCTCCAGCTTGCTAGGATGGATGACTTAACTACCTGTTTCTATTGCATTTTTTTTTTGCTGTGTAATGCCTATCTTCCCCTCATGCATTATGTTTTTCCAGAGAGGAATATGTCTCAAAACAAACTACTTTTCCCTTTTAATGTGCCGTAGACGCCACCTTACTGAAGGCAGTAGATTTGCAGCAGTCTGTGTTAGAGCTTCGTTTGACTTCTTCACAATGAACTAAGTAATAAATTGACCGGTTGAGGGTTTGTACACATTGATTTCTCTGCTCTGTGGTCTGATAGCACACACAGTATTTGTGTTTATAGAATGACGACTGTAGAACTGGAATTGGACTGCTCTGTTTGTAAATGCTTTTTATACAAATTGGTTTGTAACTTGGATAGTGTAGCCTGTAATTTTAGTCCAACCTGCTAAAAAAAATATATGTAGTGATCTTATTCTTACTTTGAATCTGTATAAAAAAAATCATTAATCAAATTAATGTTTCTAATATTAAACCTCACCTTTAAATAACTAAGATCTATTTAAACATTTTTGCTCCTACTTAATACTTCTGTAGTTAAATAGATAATATCTTGAGCTCATCACTCTGGAGATGAAGTCCAGCGGCCATTACAATCAGTTAAAAGATTGAAGTTGACTTAGGCAAATAAGTGTTGGGAACTCTAGTATAAAAAAGTTAAATCTTTAAAAATTAGTGTATGTTAATTTCACATTGTACAAACCTTCTGTCCTTTCTAGTCTTTCAACTACGGTAGTGATTTCATTGTTTAATAATAGCTTCAGCATTACCAGTATACAGTACATGTAGTTGGAAAGTAAGTATTTACGTTGCATATTTGTGGGTTTTGTTTAGAAACCTGAAAGTACTGAGCAGAGACAAAATGGCCTTAAAATGGTGGACCAAGCAATATGGTCCAAAAAGATGTCAAATGGCGCAAGGCGTATACCAGTGTCACCTGATCAGGTAACTCATTCTTAAGACTTTATTATTTGTTCATTCATATAGTCATTTGGTGTGATGCTGTGTTTTAGTGGACAAGAATAGATATCCTTTATACAGCAATTATGAATAGTGCTATTGTGTGCCCTAACTGAAGATCTGAGAAAATGATGATGTAAAATGGTTCTTTGCAGGAGTGGGGGTGTATCTTTTTTCTGTCATGCATAAAAAGTGACTGGTAAAATATTTATCAACAGCATTTGTTTTGATTACATTTCAGGCCAGGTCATACAACAGACAGATGCGGCCAGCTATTTTAGATCACAGCTCTGGGGCCAAGTGGACAAACACATCAAATCATCCCGAATTTTTGGTAGGAGAAGAGGTAAGAATCATTTTCCCGCTAAAATGAGGCTCAGTATTATGTTTTAATGTGGCTATGTAATCAGTAGCAGCTTGCTATATGTTAGTATCTATTGAAAGGCATATAAATTTAGTCAAGCAATACATGAGAAGCTTTACTATGGACTAACCAAATATTTATTATCATTCAGCAAGACTAGTTTCCCCCATGTCTAGCAAGTAACCTGGATCATTGGCTGCTATAAGTCAAAGTTTCTGCAGGAAGTAGGTGAGAACTTTGCCCATGTGGTATAATGCAGAGAAAAGACAAGAAACTGATAAAAGGATCAGTACATGGAATCACTGCTGAGTAATTAGATATTCATGAGCGTCAGAGAGTCTTTAAATTATTTTAGTTACTAATTTGAGATAATGGAAAAATGTACTGTTATGTCCATGGATACGAAAATTCAAACAGTTTAAACTATGTATGTAATGTCTTTTTTTATTTTAACACTTTATAATCAAGCCCTGTTAAAAAGAAATAAAGAAAGCCACTGTATTGCTGTCACATCAGTCTGAGTGCTGCTGTATGTCTTGTATCTGCTTCTGAAATATTTCTCCAGTATTTGTTACTAATCTTTTGGGAAAAGCAATGCATAGAACATCATCTCTTATTTTCAGGCACTGTATGTTAATCCACTAGATTCTTATAATATACATTGGCCTATTAGAAGAGGGCAGTTGAATCTCCACACAGGACCGGGTGGCTCCCTCACTGCCGTATTAGCAGACCTTGAAGTTATATGGTCACATGCAATACAAAAATATCTGGAAATACCATTGAAAGACCTGAAGGTGAGCTGTGAACGCATTACTGTGGGCTGTATCCACTTCTGTAAATGTTACTATAAAAGAGAAACAATCTGCTCTTATTGGTAGCCTCTTACTGGTGGTTTTCTTAATGAAGAAATTCTTTCTGCTGGTGAGCGTGGTGCCTAAGACTTCATTTGGAACTTTGTGCATGTCTTTAAGACAAAAATTCTTAATAGAACTTCTGCCAAGGAGGTTTGGAAATCCCATTATAGAAATTTCAGTCTTAGTCTGCGGTTGTTCTTTTTTGTGTTGACTAAAAAGGAGGCAACTGAGGAATGGTTGCCTAATACCTGCATAAATTTCTTCTCCTTGCGGAATAGGTGTTTTTCTCATATCTGATGTACTTTTAAACATTTTAGTGGCCTATAAACCCTCAACTTTATACTTACTCTGAACTCATTTTTCAAATTATTAAAAACCTTCCCCCTTTCCATAATTTGGCTTCTTTTAATAACTTGTATATTATGCTTTCTTCCTTAGCATCAGGTATTCAAGAACGTAAAGAGAAACTTGATTTCAGAGCTGGCTTTAATTTACTGTTCTTATCTTCAGTATTACAGATGCATTTTACTAATCCCAGACATCTATAATAAACAGCATGTGAAAGAACTGGTAAATATGATCCTAATGAAGATGGGCTTCTCAGGTAAAACCATACATAACCAAGCACTTAAATGATTAATAGCATAAAGACTTTTTTTTTCCTTTAAGGCACATTTTTGCAGATCAGTCCTGGTTTGGCTGGGACTAGCACCTTTCATCTTTTGCCATTCCCATAACTGTTGTCTCTTTCAATGTGGCAAAAAGGTGGGCTAGCATTGAAACAAGTTTCTTGGTTTGCTATTAGGTATTCCACTTCAGCTGACATAAAAGCAGCAACAGTCTGATTTCTCAATATTTCTAAAATGCACAATGTTAACTCTACAGAGTATTAAGATTCTTAGACTTCAAAACAAAAGTAGATGATATAAGATGCTGCTACTGCCCTCTCTACAGGATGACATAATAGGAGATGTCAGAATTGCTTAAGCGCATACACTTAATATAGAAGAGCAATACATTTAAAAAAAAATAACCAGGTTAATTACTAGCTGCTTCTGCATATTTATTTTGAGACTGGAAAGCCCTCTGATGAAAAAAGCAATGCCGTTTCCTTTCAGGTAAACACCTGGAAGTTTCTAGCTAGTCTTCTGGAAAGAACTGCTGTAGTCTTAGCCAGCTTTCTCTGATTTCACATTTAGAGAAAACACAGAAAGTCATTATGGAAGACACAGTAACCCAACTGTACTTAATTTGAAATACCTTGGAGTAGTAGTACCTTTGGTGCTGCAGAGTCATTTTTTTTATTAGGTATGCAAGGAATGAACAGGAAAGAGGCTTAAAAAGTGGACAAGAATAATAAGTTAAATTATAGAGACTAGTCAAACAGTAAGTTAATTGTAAGATTGGAGATTAAAACTGCTGTTGTTTAATAATTAATCGGTATTAAGTGCAAACAGTTTCTAAATATTACTCTCAGCAGAATATGTGCTTAGATATTATTGTTTAAATAGTGAACCTGTTTAGCCTCTTCTATATGTAATAGAAGACATTCATTTTACAAAGAGGAGACTTCCCATCTGAAAGAATTAAGTAGGTGGTAAATAAACATTGCAAGAAGAGAGACTGATGTCATGAGATGTAAATTTTCTTCACATGCATATATATATTTGATTTGTTTCATCATGTTAAAATGGACAAGCCATGTTGGCTGTTAGTTTTAGTTTTTGATCAGAATGGTTCTAAATCATACTTTGTTTGATTCCTCCTCAGTTTTTGCATAGAAGTAACGTGAACAGTACCTAATAATACTATGTAAAAATGTCCTGGCACTAGGATAGAAGAATTTGCAGTGGAAATGAGTTAGCTTCAGAGGAACAGGAAGAATACTAAGAAAAAAATACAAAACTTCATATTCAGCTGATACATGAAAGTGAAAGTCAGAAGGTATCATTAGTAACCCTTGAAAGTGCCATTTCCTAAATAATAATTTGGTGAAGAGCTTAACTAATTATACAGTATAATTAAATTCTCTTTATCTAAAAACATTTGCCTTTAAAACAGTAATTTTACTTAGTTTTTGTCTACAAAGCACAGCTCAGTTGAGCTCTTCTTTTCCTTCATTGGCTAGAAGGATAGACTGAAGCCTCCAGTACTTCTCAGGTTTAAGTATGGGCTTGTGATACAAATACAAAGGTAGTCTTTTACAGAGTTAAAGGTGGATTGAAAGGAAAGCAGACAGTGAAATTGGACCTTGTTTTATAACTACTTAAAGAGCATATCAAAAATGCTAATGGTAATGATACTTGATTAAAACTAGAAAAAAATTAGGAAAATGCTTCATGTGCATCTTATAACCAAGACCCTCCAATACTGGTTACAAAAACAAGTCAAGTCTGGAGGCAGTATCTTTAAACTTGCAAAAAATAAGAACATTTGAATGTAGGCATCCACCCTGCTCTTAGCTTTTCTCAGGACATTAAGGACCTACCCAACAAAAATCTCTAACTCCCTCCCACCCCATCTTTGCTAAATATACAAACTTTCAGAGCAGAGTCAGGCTATTAGTAGATTTTAAAAGACATTAAGATGTCCTTTAAATGCCAGCAACGTGGCTCTGGAGCTTGGCATATATTGGATATAATTTTTTCTCATATTGCTAGGAATAGTTGTACACCAGGAGTCTGTCTGTGCTACTTTTGGAAGTGGTTTAAGCAGCGCATGTATAGTAGATGTGGGAGATCAGAAGACAAGTGTTTGCTGCGTAGAAGATGGTGTTTCCCACCGCAACACAAGGTATCTTTTAATATACCGAATTATTATAAGCATGCACTTAGTTGCTTACCAAAGACTTGACTTTAAAAATAAGATTTTTTTTTTTTTTTTACAAATACAAGGGGTTTTTACTGTGAGCTGCCTGACAGGGTCATCATGTTACAGTATGAACCTTAAAGAATTCTGACATCTTTAAAAGAAGAAAACAGGCAGAACTGATACTGTGCTCTGCAAACCATGTGGAGGTCATAATTAAAATGTTCCTTGTATTCCTGTGCATGCTACTGTAGAAGGCCAGCATTTCAGCAAATTAATAAAATAATCTTTTCCTTCTCTATGCTTTAGGCTGTGCCTTGCATATGGAGGATCTGATGTGTCAAGGTGTTTTTATTGGCTTATGCAACGAGCAGGATTTCCATATAGAGACTGTCAGTTAACTAATAAGTTGGATTGCCTGCTGCTTCAGCACCTAAAGGAGACATTTTGTCACCTAGACCAGGTGAGATGGGAAAATCGTGTATTCTCCAAGTAATTTTTGTTTTCCTTTACAGAATGCTACTCTTGGGAACTTTTTGTGAGTCTACAATTGCTTATAAATGGAATAAAATGTAATATTTTACTCAGCAGAATACTGGCAAAAGCTGGAGAAGCTTTAGACTTGAAGTATTTGTAACTTGTTTTATTTTTCTTCTAGCTGAAAGAATCCCAACTCTTAGAAAGGTAGTTTCTTTGTTCTTATTACTGAAAGAAGCTGATAGTGCCTGCATATTTGCTGTTTAGCAACTTCATTTTTGTAAGATCTGCCAGCAGGTCTCTTCTTTCTGCTCAAACCCTCACTTTAGAGTCTTAGGCATGTTAAAATGCTGTTTTGGCAGGTTGTGCTACAAGGAAAAGCCTTTAAAGAGTTCAAGAATAGGTAAATGAAATTCACAGTCTCAAGAGTTTTGTTAGTTTTTGTTGTTTCCTGCAGTTTAAATAGATTACACAGCTTGACACAGAGAAATTTTTTTACATTGTTTTTGACCTTAGGATATTTCTGGATTGCAAGACCATGAATTCCAGATTCGTCATCCGGATTCTCCAGCTTTATTATACCAGTTCCGATTAGGAGATGAAAAACTACAGGTGATTTTTTTTTTTTTTTTTTAAATTACAATAATTATATTCAGCATTCAGGCTGATACTTTGTCCAGTGCTACTAAGGCCACATGACTTATAGATTGTTGTTAACGTATGCTTGTTGATAGTTTTAAAACTAATTCCTATATGTATGAATGGGCCTAATGCAGCACTAGTGGATGCACAAGACTTCCTAACTAGCTTTAGCCAGAATGGTTGTAGCTTCAACTAAATATGATGATATTTATCCTTCAAGGGCAAGGAATGAATGCTAATTTTGCAAGTTTTTCAGCTCACCATTAAATTTTCTGATTTTGTAATAAACTGCATTTTAATACTTATTTGTCATGCAATGCCAGAATCTGTAAAGAAACCTATATACATGTACAATTGTATGGTTTTGCATTTTTTTAATTATATAAAGCTGAAGACACTTTAGCCTTTCACAAAACTATTTGAAAAAAGTGTGCACTTAATTTTAAGTTATGAGAAAAATAGAATAAGCTTTTTATTTTTTATAGTAAACACCAAAAAAAACCAAACCTATGTAGTAAAACCATGTCAAATCTCTCATTCTTCAGGCTCCAATGGCTCTGTTCTATCCAGCAACTTTTGGAATTGTTGGACAAAAAATGACAACTTTGCAACACAGATCACAAGGTGACCCTGAGGATCCTCATGATGAGCATTATCTGCTAGCCACACAAAGTAAGCAGGAGCAGGTGTGTGAATGCTCATTTTTCATTAAGTATTATTTAATTGAGGAATAAAATCAGGACTCATTAGCTCATCTCAGAAACCAAAGTTTGTTATGTGGGCCAGAAGCATTAAAAGTAAATCTAGAGTAAGGAATTACAGATGTCTAGACAAGTCCTTAAATAGAACTGTTTATTTTCAGAGTCTAAGAGGGCTTCATTATTATGGCATTGATACATCTGATGGAGTTCAAATTAAAACCCTTACTTTAAAAGTGAGGATTAAAATGAAATAATACAATGCTTAACCTTTCTGTGCAAAAAGGTGACAAGAAGTACAGTGGTGTTTAGTTAAGTCTTTGTATTGTTCTGTAACCTGCTGAAGATCTTTTTGCATTTTTCATAGTTCAACTTGTTTTCTCATTTTTAAGTCTGCAAAAGCTACAGCTGATAGAAAATCTATGTCGAAGCCTGGTGCATTTGAGGGAGACTTGAGAGGCCAAGCCTCAGACATTTCAGAGAGAATCTACCCACAAGAAGTGGAACTGGGATCTTCCCAGAGCGATTGTATGATATCTGGAAATGATTCAGAGGAACCTTTAACTGCACATATGTCCAGGAAAACAGCTATTTCTCAGTTTGAAGGCAAAGCCTTAGGCCTTGACAAAGCCATTCTTCATAGTATTGACTGCTGCGGTAAGAATTACATTTGTACAATTCTTTAAAATATGGATGTCAGTCAGTGTGGATTTTTTTTTTTTTAACCAAAATAACATGTATGTCCCTAAGTTTTCACCACCGCTAGAGTAGCTACACACTGTTCCTTATACTTGCATCTTTGTTGAGGTTCTTGAGCGAGACGTTTTGAATCTCCAAGGAATAGAAAAAGAATTTTAAAAGCAAACACATTACCGGTTTCAATCTGGTTTGACTTGCACTAAATTCTTTATAATACAAATACAGGCCCTATTAACTTTAAAAAACAGATATATTTCTATATATCCATTCATTCCAGCATCTGATGATACAAAAAAGAAGATGTACAGCTCCATCTTAGTAGTGGGAGGAGGCCTGATGTTTCATAAAGCTCAAGAGTTTCTTCAACACCGAATTCTCAACAAAATGCCACCTTCTTTTAGAAGAGTTGTTGAAAATGTTGAAGTCATCACAAGACCTAAGGTATACTGTTAACTGATAGCTAAATGGTTAATAAACTATGATTGGCTGAAATCTTCAAAAGATTAAAAAAATACATATTCTTTCAAAACCACAGATCAGTTGCATATCTGAGGAGATTTAGGAGAGCTTTCAGCTCATAACAGCATTCTCCAATTCTAAGCAGGAAGTTTGAGGTATAGCAAGACTGTTACTAGTACTGAACACTGAAGTGTTTAAGAACATAGCCTTTAGCTAATAAAGAAGCAGTTAGTAGTGGCTCGTGAAGTTAACCTGTCTGCTCAGCAAGAAATTTTGTTAGGGTTTTTTATTACTATTAAGGTAAAAGAAAACATGGCATTAAAAGAGCAATTTTCATTTGGCATTAATCAAGCAAAATTTGTAAAATCGAAGCAAGTAGTTTTCAGAGCCTCCATTGCTGAGGGCAGAATTTCCATGACATGCCTAGAAGGCATCTTAAAAAAAAAAAAGTTACTTCTCTAAACACCTTAAATACTCTTTCCATATTTTTATCTCACTATTTTTTCCTGAAAAATTCTGAAAAACTTATTTTCTCCTCCCCTCACCCCTGAGATTCTAAGTGGTGAATACTGTTGGAAAAATTAGGATATAAGTTTTGAGAACTAGTCAATTTACACCAGTGATTGTGTACAATCTGTGTTTTCAATTTAGGATATGGATCCCCGCTTAATTGCATGGAAAGGAGGTGCAGTTTTAGCCTGTCTTGATACAACTCAGGAGCTATGGATTTATCAACGAGAATGGCAGCGTTTTGGTGTCAGAATGTTACGAGAGCGAGCTGCGTTTGTATGGTAATAAATACATGTACAGTGGAACATTATTAATTGAGGATTCCTCTCCCTAAATGCCCCCTTTTTCCAGTGCAGATGTATTGATATTCTGCTCATAGCTATTTTTGCATTTTATTAAAACTAACTTCAACTGAGATTTTTCCAAAAGCGTTGCAAAAGTCTTCAGCATTGCTATACTTCATCTTTTGAACTGTATGCATTGAATTCTGTGCACAGAGTATTACAGTCATTTCCAAATTCACTACATTTATATTACATAGGTTATGTATGTTAAAATTGCACAGTGTGGGAATTTGAGGTATAAAATACTGACATGGATGATGTTAAGCCAAGATTCATTCCAGATACGTGTACACAGAAGCAATAGCTGAAGAGTGCAGCCTGTGGGTTTAATGCCTTATTCTGATTCATACTCTAATGTTACCAAGAGATGAAATTGTTATATAAGTGATCGTCAGGGAAAAAGTGAAATGGAGAATCTGAACTACAGTTGCTGTTGGTATTTTGTTTATATAATAAATTATATTATTCAGTGGAAAGACTTAAGAATTTGAAAGTGAAGTATTTTTTTCTTACCTGTTCTCATCAGCAAAAGCTCTTGCTAGTTTTTCATTATCCATAGTAGTTATCCACTCTTTTCCCTATTTAAAAAATCCAATATAATACACTCAAAAGAACTAGATGCATTTTTATGTAGCCAGCACCAACCTTCAATCCTGTGTAAAGGCACATGGGCTTTTTCTCCCAACAAATAATCCTTAGTTACAGAAGTGCTATTTGCTGTTTTTTTTCCTTCTGTAATGAAGGCTTGCGCCACCCTCTGATCACACCTCAAATCCATATCTGCAATTATAATCTAGATTAAAACTATTAAAACACTTCTAACAATATAATAAATATCAAAGATCAATGAATGTAGTTTCTACAAAGCACACGAGAAAGAACTGGCTTCCTTTTAATCTGCTTTCATTAAAAGTTCTAAAGAGAAAGGATATTTCCACCCAAATTATGCTGTAATCTTATCTGAAAGTATTTTACTGCAGGCTGTGATTATATTCCTGTATTTTATTTAAAACTAGGACCTTTAGGCTCTCTTCTATTGTAGATAGCATACAATTCAAATTTTGCTCTGGCAAAATTAGATGGCATTGCTGGGTTTGGTTTACTGGGGGAGAAGGGGGCATTCACTTCAAGAAGAGGGTCCAGAATCCCTGTTATAGAAGAAACGTTTTGGGTTTTGTTTTTTTTTTTAAGTTGCATGATTGAGATACAGAAGAGAAAGTACATACATACAAAGATCTTGTTTAGATTTGTTGATCTACAAATTGTTCTCCACAGTAAACGTTTCACAGCTTCACAACAGAGGGTGCTGACACTTGGACAAACTGAAGGGTGAGGTAAATTACTCCACCTTAAAACCTACGTTATTATTACAAAAGCATATCAAACATGCTGTAAATGCAGACTGTAACTCAACAAAGTAAGAGAATCACAAAACCATCCTTTAAGTCATGTTGGAAAACCTGCGCTGCTTAACTGCACCTGAGGCTCCTACAGTTAACTTCTCAAACTCTACGTAGAGAGCAGTACTTCTAAATTACTTGGTGGACTGTGTTCTGGTATTTACACAACCAATTGCTTCTGAGTGATAGTTTTAGTTAAGCAAAAATTTCTTATCATTTCATTTCTTACTATGGAAGTCACTCAGTTTGCCACAACTTAGAAATGTTTTTTCCAGGATTTATTTTAAATAAGTAAGCTTTTATTAAATATGGCCCAGTGGCTACGTGCCCTACTGTTTGTTCATCTACTGATACTTTTGTCCTGTTTTGTAAGAAAGACAAGAGCTCAATATCCAGACACCTGTTAATTTCTTGCCATGCACCTCATTGCATGAAACAGAAAGGTCTCTGCAGAAGCTCTCAATGTCCTTCATAAGACAGTGTTTTGGACAGAAATTTGGAGCACTTGGTGAAGTGTGTTGCGAACTCGCCTCATTGAAAGAAACAACCATGTATTTTTTTTGTACAGAGGACCGATTTGTCATGTCACTGCACAAGAGGTTAACTGCAAGAGTGAACATAACAAGCCATTGTACAGGACCTTTTTCAGCAATTCTTTTCTCCCACATGTCTAGATTAACATCAGTCTAGCAGCCCTCATGCAGGAGTCCAGCAAAAGAAAGGACAGTGTGATGAAAACACACTACTTCTGGATATATAACCAGTACTTTAATACGCAGTTGTAGCTAGACCTGATGGAAGAATCGCCTCCTAAATGAATCTGTTTAACAAAAAAGACACCATATACTCTCTTAAAATGTCAGTATTTCTAGAAACAATATAAACCAAATTTGAATGGCATTCTAAATTGGTACGGAGGGGTTGACTCTGCCTCTTACTTTTTCCTAGAAAAAAATTAAGATGCCTTTGTATAACAGTATGACAAGCAAAAATAGTGAACTGAAATTAGAATTTAGAGCTCAGATTCCAATCTTCATAATGAAATAGATCCAACTTAGACAACTTATTTACACTTCACCTCTCCAAGAATGTTGAAAATAATTTAGCAAAACAGTGTTCAGTAGCTAGAACAGTTTAAGGTCTACTACATGGAAGGAGCAGCCTTGCATTACAGACTGATGAGAAGAAGGTAGCAGAGGCATGGTACTTAATCTGTTAGTTATTCTGCAAAACTAATACTGTGAAAAAAAGTATAAAGCAAACAAAAATTAAACAGCAAAATGCTCACATGATCCCAGCTGATGTTTGCTGGAGACGAAAGGGCTAACCAAAAATTGCCCACAGTGTAAATGATTCACTGTTTTTACAAGTGTTGAAGAGATTAAATATTTACTCTCCATTTAGGAAAAAAACAATGTAAGGAAAAAGGCTGGGCCTACATTAGCAGGTAGTGTGGTAGAATGGCAGAGACTACCGAGCAAAACAATTGGGGCCAAGGAACAGATCTCTGCAGTAAGTATTCCAGGGGAGTTACTGCAGCCTAGCCCTAGTCCAATCCTGAGGCCTGCATACCCATCAGTGGTTGGACTATGTTAGATTCATTAGAGCACATCTTCCAGTTTAATTTCATCTGAGAGAATCAAGGCTGCACTCCTCAACCACCCTGCAATATGAACCAAACCGTGGTAAGGCCGGTGGGCAATTCCCTTCAAAAGCGCAATACTGATTTAAACTAAAACATTAATGTAGCCACATCTGGAGTTTCCTAAACAAACTTGAGAGAGTTTCTATTACAACGATACCTAAAAGGCAGTCTCTTTCATATGATCTTATCTCATCTAAAAGGATGCTTGCAGCAAAACTGAAGGAACAGGAATTACAGAAGTACAAAAGTTCAAAAAAGAGAGAACTTACCTCAGTCCGTGACGATGCAAGCTACCGCAGCAATAATACATACTATCACAGGTACAGGAGCAAGGAGAAAACACTCAAATCTTCCAACTGAATTGTTTGTGAAGATCTCTAAAAGAGAAAGAACAATCACGTTGAAACAACTCTTGCACAGCTGAAAAAGTTGTCTTCAGTTAATTATTGAAATGAGCATTTCCAATGTCTGTACATGGAAGAGAAATTGTGCTAAGAGGTAATGCAAAATGGTTAATAATCACATTGAGAACTACAGAGCTCTTGACTGAGTTACTTAATTTTCTTCCCTACTTTGAAGGAAACAAGACATATCAGTCTGAATCTGCTCCCTCCCCGAGCCGCCCGGGGACTGCAGCGGGGTGCGCGAGGCGGCGCACTTCGGCCCGCTGCCGCCCTGGCCGCTTTCGAAACAGCACGAAGTCGCTCCGACACATCTCTCACGGGGCCAAAGGGTGCGTCCCTGTGGAAAGTTCCACCCGCTCCCCTGCCCTGCCTCCCTCACGGACCTGTCCCCCTGCCGGTGCCAGCCCTGAACGCGGGGGCCCCGGCGCCGCAGCCCGCCCGCTCTCCGCTCCGCGCCTTCCCGCCGCCGGCCCCAGCGCCTCACAGGGACCACCCCCGTCCTCCGCGCTGGGGAGCTGCGGCGGGGACCGCCGCCGGGGCGTCCCGCGCAGGGTGTGCGACTGAGCGGAGCCGCAGCCGGTGGGCTGAGAAGTTCCTGGGAGCCGTGAGGAGGAAGGGCCGGGGAGGGGAGCGAGGCCGCGGCGGGACAGGAGCGAGCGGTGGCTGCCGACGCTGGGCAGCGCGGCCCTCTCTACGCCACCGCCGGTGGCGGACCCCCCTCCCCCCCAAGCGGCTCTGAGAGAGGCACAGGGCTCCCCGGCCGGGAAGGAGAGAGACGCGGTCCGTGGGTGCCCCGTCCTGCGGCGGAGACCGGGACAGGCCCGCGGCCGCCTTCCTTCTCGGGGCAGCTGGGCGGGAGCCGGCCCCGGCCTTTGCGTGGAGCGAGAGCCCTTGTAGGCGTCCCCAGAGCGGGACCGCGGGCAGCCCGCAGACCTGCCGGAGTTTGTTCATGAAGAAGGGAATGGTGAGGTAAGTAGGCTTGAACAGTTTTAGCCGTGGAAATGAAACTTACCAGAAGGTTTCTGTAAGCGAATGAACTTTTTTACTAGCAGGACTGAAGAGAAAGTTAGTTCAAAACACGCCCACAGCAGATAAATTTAAATTGCTTACACAGTTCTTCGTGTGGGGGAGAAGGGGGCAAGAGCTGCTTTTACCTGAGGAGCTGTTCCTCCTGCATCTTACACAGACAGGCCTGACAGGATTTGGCAGCGCAGCACCGTGAAGGGTAAATCTCCCGTAAAGGTCCCATTGCTGTAATGCACCATGGTGTTGGACATCTCCGGGAGAGGGTCATATTTTACATCTGCCAGAGAGGATATTATTGTTTTGGCCCTGGCAAAATAGGACAGGAAGTAAAGTTTCAGCCACAGTGACCATCTTCTCTTTGCTTCAGGATCAGTTTAGAGGAACGGGGTAGGATAGTGCTTATGCAGGAGGACCATGCGTAGATGAGAGTGGGTATGGATCAATATGACAAAAAGAATTGTGCACTGAAACTACTGTTTTAATCCATTCAATCCAACTATGCATATTGGATTTCAATTTAATCAGAATGGCTTTATTTTTGACCTCTGCACTTCAGAACTTAAAAGCACAGAATTTTGTGAATCATCTACACACTGGTTCTCAAAGTCACTTGAATTTTATGACCAGGACACTGTTGACTGACTTCACTCCCAACTCACTCTTAGCAAGATAAAGATTCTCTCAAATGTTCCTCTACCAGTCCTGTTCCATTTGATGTAAAACAACCACCAAAAATAAAGCAAAGAAAAACATGAAATAACATCCAACTATAAATTTGACAAACACGTGGTGGAGTAGATTCAAAATACTACTTCAGTTACTTAAAAGGAACATTAGATTTAGCTTTCTTGGCTGGTAATTCAGCCTTCTAGCCCAGACAGTGGGTGCCCTGACTGTCTTGGTACATATTTTTGATCACTCTTATTTCCAGTTTTATCAAAGAATGGGGCATCTCTGATTGGTTAACAGTAATGATGCCCAGAGCCCTGTAACTTTTTTAGGTTAGCCACCTCATCCACCTACAGAACCATTTCTTTACTGTCCATTTTTCAATATATCCCCCCATGTGTGCAGGATATATTACAACCCTCCTCTCTTTGTTGTGGACTGTGAGCCCTTTAAATCTGGAAGTCTAGGAGTAAGGTCCCTGAGCTGAATCCTAGCACTTTTGCTTAGCTTTCTTAGAGAGGGCAAGACAATTTAGTTCTTAGATGCTCTTCACAGCCTCTTACATATCTTTTTCTCTCCCCCTTCCTTTTTAAAACAAAAAACAAAAAGATTTAAGTAACACATTCTTCACCTTTCACAGCTGCACTGCCCCTTAGAGGTCTGTTCTCACATATGACCCCAACTCAACATCTGTAGAGCTGCAATGGTAAGTACCCATGGGTTACATCAGGGTTTGCTTCTCTTGCAAGCCTGATACTGCATTCAGAAATGTGTTACAATGATGCAAGGAGCCCAAACACCTGACTTCATAACTCCACTGCCCCCTTCTAGCTACCTGGTGTACAATTACATATATTATTAAATTGTAGCAACAGAATTTTCAAGCTGAGAAGTTCCTGCTCTCCTCACTCTTGTAAGACCACTGTCTATAAGCCCTGCTCAAGAGTAATAATCTCTGTAAATACATGCTTTTTTAAAATGAGCTCCAGATTTTAAAGCTCTAGTGCAATACAGTGAATATATTTTATGTTGCATTTCTGCAGGTCTGTTCACTGATTCCTGAGCAACATCTTACTACATGTTCATAAAGAGGTCATGATACGCAAGAATCCAGATAAGGACATGCAGTAATATTCAGTAAGGCCCAAAAGACAATTTTTTGTTGGTGGTAAGTACAGTAGAACCATGTTGTTCTACTGGACCTCCCTATTTCTACATATTTTGTTTTAACATAGCCACTACATTATTTAATAGAGCTGGCCATAAAACTGTAGTTCTCTACTGAATAAATTGGGTGAGGTTCCCCAGCACATCTCAGAGCCTCGGATGGCTCTACCTATTAGGATAACAACTTGATTTTTTCCAGTTACTGGAAAAAACACATTCTTGCTGAAATACAGTTCTTAGGAACACTGCACAGGTTGTAAATTCTCCCTGGCAAAAAAGCCAGAGCAAAGATGCATTAGGTTACTTCTTGACTGATGTTCTCTTGTTCAAAGAGGGACTCCTGCAAAATTCCATAAGACTTATCTTCCCTAGAATAACTTGAACTGTGACAAACCCGTATATGCTCATAGAACTACAGAGATTATTTGAGAGAGAAGCATCATCATGTTTAATTTCAGGACTTCACAATCTCAGTCCTGGATAGCATCCCCTTCAATACAAGGTTGAATTGGTCTCTCAGTTTCAAAGCCTGCATATGTGAGCAGCTCGTAACAAATCAGCTTTTAACAGGGTCTAGACCAGTATTAGGTTTCTGGCATAAGGCAAGACACAAACACTT
This sequence comes from Nyctibius grandis, assembly GCF_013368605.1. Lineage (NCBI taxonomy): Eukaryota > Metazoa > Chordata > Aves > Nyctibiiformes > Nyctibiidae > Nyctibius > Nyctibius grandis. The sequence continues at coordinate 19,947,070 of NC_090667.1, read as the reverse complement.
AGTCCTATAACATCAATGCTGCCCTTGGAGTGTTGCTTGAGAGAGCATTTTCAGGAGCTCAATAGCCACTGCTTATGCTGTAGCAAGCTGTAGAACTACAGCCTCCAGCACTACCAGAGTAAGTCAGTCTCTGACTGAACATGATTCCAGGGATTCTGCAGAAGCTACCCTCTTTGCAGCCAACAGCTAGGTAGGTTGTAGGCTTAACAGCCAGCATTCTGGTTAGGAGGCACAGTAATAATTGATGGCATTATAGATCCCATACCAAAATAAACAGGCCAGTACTTGTTCCAGAGTCTGTGAACCCTATCAATCTAAATAATAAGTGTTGACCATCTGTAGGACCAAAACCTGAGGGTTTACTTCCTCAGGAGTAAGGTTGATCACTTCACCTCATGGAGAGGTTCCACCAGAAAAAAAGAAACGACTCACATTATAGGGACAAAGTACCTTTCAAAGATTATCAGGGCCCAGGCCCGTATTCTACCAACTCCATCAGTAATCTGCTGTTCCTGAAACAACGAAGTCCTGTGACCCACCAGTTCTGCAGGTTAAATATAGGTGCTTCAGAATGGTAGCCCTCACAAACAAAACAAAAAAAAACAAAACCCCAAAACAAAACCCCAAAACAAAACCCCAAAACCAACAAAAAAAACAAACAAAAAAACCAAACAAAAACCCAAAACAAAACCCAAAACCAAAAAAAAAACCAAACCAAAACAAAAAAACCCCACCAAAACCAAAAACCTCCCTACCTTTGCATCCTCCTCTGCTGCAGCACAAGAAATTGGCAAATCTTCTTACCAAGAAAGAATCCTTTAATATTCTCCACCTGTAAAAGACAACTCCCCACCTTCAGCTGGGATCAATTTTGAGTTAGCCATGTGAGAATCAGCTGTGTGAACTCTGGGCTCAGACCTACCCCCTGCATCCATTTTTGTTTTTTTTTAACAGAGCAACCTGTTCTCCATGGTTGGTTGTTAATTTTCCAGAAGTTTGAGGGTTTGTACAGCCTATTACAAGTTTTTCCTAGAGAAGAGTAAGAGATGTATGCTTGTGCCCATCTTTTCCCCGAGAGGAAAAAAAAAACCCCAACCTTTTTCATAGGAGATTGTACATCAAATTGTAAATAAATATAGTTGTATGTGGAAGGCTTTTAATGTTCATCAGGAACCTGCACCAAATGTTGTTACAGAGTTGGGCCTTAAGAGCTCATCTGTGCTCTCACAAACTGTACATTTTAGAGTTTCACCCGAGAAAATGAGTACAGTTCTGTTCTAGCTTTTAGGAAGAAAAAGCGGATTATTTCAGAGATTCATTAAGACATGTTTTCTTTTAGTGGAAAAAACCCAGACATTTTATAAAAATACAGGGCTTATATTACAAAATATTGGATCACTGTGAAACTTGAATATATGAAAATCAACATTAACAACCTGATTAATTTCAGAAAAATTTGATTTCATAAACCCAATACAGTATTCAATATATTTCCAGGAGAAAGCTTGCTTATCTCTTTCAGGTGGGCAGTGCGTTACAGTGTAACAGCCTCTGGATAAGTTGCTGTCTCTAGAATCCAAGGCAATTGCTTAGGTAGAAGCCATGGGCCAGGGAGAAGTACTACATACAGCCAAGGGTATCCATTTTCATTAATTGTTTATACCAAGAGAAATGGTTTCAAGGAAGAGAAACACACTTCAGACTGACCAGCAGCATTGGTACCCGTGACACTTACATGGGCTGTGAAAAATCATGTATTTAGTCCCTGCACCTGAACCTGTGCAACACAGAGCTAAGCCTGTGTTGCTTGCAAGGCTCACAGGCTTTTCTGAAGGTTAAAAAAAAAATTGCGATTCCTACTCAGCCTAAGGATCTGGTGGTAGTAGATTGTAACTGTCCTCAGAGCACTCCTGCAGGATCCGGTTTTAGCAATAAGGTAGAAAGCCACAGATGAACAGATTTTGCCTTTCCTATGTTAGGAGACATACCTCAAAAACCAGCAGTTTTTCACCTTAGGGATAGTTGCACTGTTACACGTGTGTTTTATAGAGGCGTTGTCCTACATCTGGTCTGGCAGAAGCTGCTGTGGGCATACTCATCATTTCCATTGTTGTGAATTGGCTATGCAATATCACCGACCGTCAGAAACTTACAAAGGAGTTTATGAAATTGTTGGTTTTGTTCCATTCTTACCTACTAGAGGCAGATGAATAGAGACTACAAGAGAAGCAAATGTTTCCATCCTTTATAGTTTTGGCAAATGCTTGAAAGCGTGATTCATGTGTCTATCTCAGGAACAAGAAGCAAATCAAAATCAGGCTGCATACAATACAAAATAGTTTGCCACTTGATTGGTGCATAGACTGCGTTAAAAGAATAATATTGGCATTGTTGTTAACCTTTTGGATAGTGAAAACAGGTAAAGTATACCAGTTTTACCTGAAAATGACTGACATTTTAGAGGTCATGCACTGTATTAATGCTTACAACTTAATTAATATTTTTGTTTGTTTGTTTTTCTAGGGTAAAACACTGGATTTTTTTGTTAGAAATTCTGCAAGAGTGATACTATCAGTAAAGATGTCATACTTAAAGAAAGGAGTTAAATGTTGCAGTCCGATGCACAAAGTAACAGGAACTCTGTTTAAAGCACACATATTAAAGAACATATTGGGCATCAATGAACAACGATGCAAATTTTCACATACATCATCTCAACTTAGTTCTGAAAAGGCAAACTCTTATAATTATGTCATTGTTGGAGCTGGATCAGCAGGGTGTGTATTAGCCAACAGGTTGACCGAAGACCCTCTCAGTACTGTACTACTTTTGGAAGCAGGCCCTAAAGATACCCTTCTAGGTAGTAAAAGACTGATGTGGAAGATTCATATGCCTGCTGCATTAACATACAACCTATGTGATGAGAAATATAACTGGTATTACCACACAACATCACAAAAGCATATGGATAACCGAATTATGTACTGGCCCCGTGGAAGAGTGTGGGGTGGCTCCTCTTCTCTCAATGCTATGGTGTACATTCGTGGGCATGCAGAAGATTATAATCGATGGAGCAGGGAAGGGGCTATAGGATGGGACTATGAACATTGCTTGCCCTATTTTAAGAAGGCACAGACACACGAACTGGGGCCAGATCAGTACAGAGGTGGAAATGGACCCTTGTATGTATCAAGAGGGAAAACAAACCATCCTCTTCATCATGCATTCCTGGAGGCAACCCAGCAAGCTGGGTATCCCTTCACAGATGATATGAATGGCTATCAGCAGGAAGGATTTGGCTGGATGGACATGACAGTACACCAAGGTAAATCATAAAGGGGTCCTTAAGAAATTTGTATTCCTGACCCAGCTACGGTACTTCTGAAAGCATTTTGGAATACGGACATATAATCTGCACTGAATTCCATTTGGTTGTTTAGATTACGGAACAGCTGTGGCACTCTATATTTACACCCTGTTCATTTCACAGCAGCTTGCTATCAGTCTAGGATGTATTTCATTGAAAATTGCATTGGCAAGCAAGTCTTGATTCATAGTTAAATTTGGCAAGGAGAGTAGGTTTTCAGAATGTCATTGTGAAATTTGTTATGTTAAAATAAAATCTTTAGTTATTATACCAAATCACATTTGCTATGAACTCTATAAACTCTATGAAGGCTTTCCCTCTGTATACATCCTGATTGTTATTGGCCAAAATATTGAAGAATACTGAGCATGACTATTTCGATGTTTAATGTAAACATACATTGTAGGTCAAAGATGGAGCACAGCTAGTGCTTACCTTCACCCAGCCATATCGCGCCCAAATTTGTCAGTTGCAGAGAAGACACTTGTAACAAAAATCTTGTTTCAAGGAACAAAATCCATTGGTGTTGAGTATGTGAAAAATGGGCAAAGGAAAAAGGTAAGAGATTTTTATTTTCCAGTATGAAAGACATGAGTCAAAGCAAAACTAATTTTTTTTAAACAAGCTTTTATTAGAAGTGTCACTTCACTACACAAAATGTCTGCTTTTCAGATGCTATGTTGTCTCTTCCAGTACCTGATTCCTTGTCAGTTAATTTACAGTAGGTAATATTTCAGCTGTATCAATTTAGAGGTTAACATCTCCATTTTATTTCCATCTCTCAGTACTGAGGGGACAAGCCATAACTTGATGTTACACAAGAGTGTTGTGTAAGGTTTCTGGCTGGAACCTATGGTGCAATCACACACTGTTGCAGCATATTGAGTAGTGTGCTGAAATGGTGATGTTTCTGAAAAGCAATTCTGAAAATGCTGTTCTGGCATAGGAAAATCTAAAAGCTAGATACTGACATCTGAATGGCTCAAGGGATAAATAATGAGTCAGTCACTTCTACTTTGCGATTATGTATTGAGGTTTGGGATACTAATGATGAAACATAATGATGAAACGTGCCTTATGGTTCTTTGTGGAATGAATATTTTTCAATCTCAGTCCAACTTGCACTGAACATATGATCATGTGGAAGGAAGCTTGAATTGTCATTACAACTTAAGTCTGTGGATAAAGAGTTCATTTTATGCAGCTTTTAATCCATTGACTTCTGTAAGACCTAAAATATTCTCATTTCCCTTAACTCTTTACTATTACAGCTGATTATGGAGTATGTAACTAGGAAATTGCCTAAAAGGGATTTGTATGTTAATAACTTAATGATAGTTAGTCACAAACAATTATAAAACAATTAAAAAGTGTAATAGTAATACCCTAAAGAGAGTACAAATTTTAATGGTTTGAGTTCAGTAAGGCTTACAAGACTCCGCAGACAAGTGTTCTGTGACTGAACACCTGCTAAAAGTTAAAATGCAATATAAATAAACTGGTTTTTCCTTTTCTAATGCACAGAAGAAATCTGTTGTTTTCTAAGTGGAATGGTAATGATAATCATTTTAACAATGTAAAACAAAAGTTGCAGAAAATTTAATTGATTTAATGAGCTATTAGATGTCTGTGAAACCAGTGTCTACTTGCTGTTCTTGTGCCATTATCAAGATTAATTTTGTGGAAGAAAGTCTTGGAAAGCTAATTACATATAATCAAAGACTTTCTGAATACTGGACCACTTCAATTGCAAAATTCTTTAATTGCTATGAATTTTCATACATATTAATACATGTATGAATTATACATAGTGAATTATATATATTTATAGCATATATCATAAAAAGTACACCTTCAAAGTATTTCCCTTCCTTTTTTTTTCCCCCTCAACATCAAAATTGCAGGACTTGTCTGCTTTGACTTTCTGGAAAATTTTATGTTTGTCAGGATTATTACATTATGAACATCAAGATGAAACACTTGATTACATTAAAGTGTTTTTGGTTTTACAGGCTATTTTAGGTAGGATCTCTTTTACATCAGTCATCACTAAAGTTAAAAGATCACCAAAACCTGATTCAAGCATGATTCAAAACCTGTTCATCAAGCCAGTTACTTAATTGTTATTTCAGTAGACATTGGGGTCCCAGAGAGCTCCCAGGACTCCAGAAAGCCCTCTGACAAAAGTAGGGAAGGTAGACTGAACATTCCTGGAGTATCTGAGTTCAGAATCAAGCAGAAAAGTGTATTTAAAGGGGGAAAATGTTTTTAACGTATTGTAGACTAAATAACCCATACAAAAATGCTTCAAAGTCAGCTTTGAAGCTGTTAGCTTTAAGCACAATGAAAAACTGTATAGCGGCTAGGAATAACTACAGTGCTGACTTTGCAGTGAGCGTAGACTGAAGAAGCATCATTTGAACGCTACCTGGAACAAACTAGCACCAGTTCTGTGTGTACCATAGAAAATATAAATAAGTTACATTTGTGTAACATGCAAAATACAGATCTAGGTATTGATTCAGCAATCACAGATATGCTGTGTATTAGTCTTAACATACTAATGATTGCTCGGAGCAAAACAAAAAAATATCAGCACTGACTATCTGTCAGCAATATCAAACAGTGTGGAAAGAATTTATCAAAATTTACTTTCTTACTACATTTTGTTCTTATTACTAGCAACAATCTCATTCACCATCATTCTGTATAGCTGAGGTGTCATTCCAAAAGGATAAGATTACTACAAGTTAATATGCACTCCATGCTAATCTGTTTACACTTCACCATGCTACAGGAAAAAAATAGCACTTTTTAATGTTGCTTTAGAAGCGAAATGTCTCATCTACAGTAGAAACAAGCGGCTACTCATGATAGCACCTTACATTCTACAAAAGCAGACAACGCAGATGAGCAATACCAGATATGTTTCCTTCAACCCTTGTGGGTTTTGCTTGCTAATGAGAGGAAGTTCAGGAGCATAATTGTGTGCCTTACCTATTTTTTCCTCACTGTGGCCAAACTGATATATTAGAATTCACAGATAAATGTTATGGTATTACTTTTGCAAGTGTATGTTGCCTTAAAACATTGGACTAGCTTCAGTAGCATTAGAATTTGCATTAAATATAAATTGTTGCTTACTTTTTGTTTCTGCTGTGGTGCGTTGTTCTTTCATAAGGACAGGTGAATTTGAATCTTTTTTTCCTAACGTGCAAGAGTTACTATTCAGTTAGTAATCAACTACCTAACTCAGTGTGTATACAAAGGATATCTTATATTTCAACAGGCAATATACATGCGACTAGGGAGAATGGAGTGCATCCAATGTGTGTGTGTTCATGAGCCATCTCACTGGAATAGAAAGGGGTAGTTTGAACAACATTGGATTCACCCACATCATCCTCTTTCAAAGAGTAAAGGGAAAGGGAGGGGGACTATCCATATTTTCTTACTCCACACAGTTTTCCCTTATAACAGTGAAGAGCACTAAAGGCGGGGTAGTTCTGACTCTAAATTTAAGAAATGTGGCAACAGGGAAGAGGTAGCTCCCGGATACAAATCACAGAGAGAACGATTTTGGTATTGCTAAATGAGAGTATTTTGGGGCACAAATCCTTAGAAAGAAGATGTGCTAAAAATATTTGTAGAGAAGGTTCTAGAAAAATAACTATCCAGCACAGAAAACAGAGTCAAAGATGGAGGAATAGTTTAGCAGCCTATATCATGACCAACTCAGGGCTCAGCCTCAAACTGATGAAAAAGTCTGTCAGCAAAACAGAATTATATATATATGCCTGCAGTCAGAGTTTTCTCAGTAGTGCTTTAGTGGCTGAGGGGCTTCTGAGGACTACGGTGAGCTAAGAAACTAAACGTTAGTCTTGGCTGAATTAAGAAAATAAGCTCTTGAGAATTTTTGAGCTAGCACGTCTCTGAATTAAAAATCTTCCTTAGGACTTTCAGTTTTCATTTACAAACTGTTACTGAAAATGGAAGTGATGCTCAGATGGTTTATCTGAATGTCATAGGTGCTTTTTTCCTGGCAAGTAGCACAGGAGTTTATTGGCAGCCATGGTACTGGCTGAGCTGAATGTTTGTGTGCAGTCTGAATAGATTGTAAACATGGGAATAAATACAGAAATGATCAAAGTGAAAGCTTGATCATTTCTCTCTGCAAGAGAGGAATACATTTAGAATGAGAAAAATCTGAGGGAAGGGTGTCTAATCTGGATCAGAATAGCATATCTGAATAGATATGTTGACGTTGCTTCCATTCAGATCAGGCTTAATAATGTTAGGACTTTTGTGCTCATTTCCTTTTAGGCTTTTGCCAGTAAAGAAGTTATTTTAAGTGGAGGTGCCATAAATTCTCCACAGCTGCTTATGTTGTCTGGGATTGGCAATGCCGATGATCTGAAAAAACTGGGGATCCCTGTTGTTTGCCATCTTCCTGGTAATTTCATTATTTCTTTTAACCTTACATCTTCCTACTGATGCAATTCAAAGACCATTAAATGAAATAAATCCATGAAAATCAGTCGTCTTTATGTCAGGTTGTGTGGACTGAAACTAAGTGTTACAAATCAGTGGAAACATGCATTGATTTTAGAACTGAGCAATAAACTCCTACACTTTCTGCACTACATTTGACAGCGAAAAATGCCTTTCTGAAAAATGCCACTGAGTACTTTTAAAGTAAAGCAGCATACTTATCATTTAGAATTTTGAATGAGTTTTGATCCACAACAGATTGTATAAACTCCCACTATCATATATATTCAAAGACAGAAGGAGTAACGAACTTTTCCTTTAAACTAGAAAAGCTGGCACTGTATTTAGAAGTCATATCTGGCAATTTTAGAACAAGTGATATGTCTGCCATGTAACTTTCTATTTTCATTCTAGTTATGCTATGTTTATGTAAAAGCTTATTCTGACATGAGCAAAAGGCTGATATGTCTCATGGTCTTGGTCTTAGTCATCACTGCCCTTGTACGAGGTTAGTTTAGTTCCCATTTATGCTGTTTTCTGTTTGCAAATGTTGTGTGTAATTGTTCTGCGTAAAATAACTTTTTTTCCCCCCTTTCTTCTCCCTCCTCCCCCTTTCTACTCCCCCCCAGGAGTAGGCCAGAACCTGCAAGATCATTTAGAAGTGTATGTCCAGCAAAAGTGCACCAAACCTATTACTCTATATAATGCACAAAAGCCAGTTAACATGGTGAGGATTGGTCTAGAATGGCTTTGGAAGTTTACAGGTATGAAACAAAATATGCAATCATTCTACCATTGATTGATTTAGAATTATTACAGCCTTTTATCCATGAATTTCAAAGTCTGGGAGCCTTCATATATAATTTTTTTCATGTTCTGGGAAATAATGAGTTTGCAAATGGACTTGAACTATTGCTTTTTTTCTAAATCAGATCTTTTAAAACAGTTATTATTTCTTAGATAACAAGGGAGGTTTTTATACACTGTTTTTTTAACATTTTATCTCTCATTTAAAAAGATTTTACATTTAAAAATCATGGTGCTACTGAGAAAAGCTGTTGTGAAAAAATAAAGAATTCTATTTGAAATAGATATCGCGTCAATAAAAACATATTGTTGAGCTGAATTAAGTTTCCTGTATAATCGTCCTGAAAGAATTCGTTTGTTGCTCTGATCAGAACCCTTTAGGCTTGTATGTAAATTAGAAGTTACTTTCGTTAAAATGACACACTCATTTTACCGTAACCCAGCTGTAAGTTGTACCTTAAAGAGAATCTGTAAAAGTAATCCTTGAAATCAGTAAAATAGTTTGATCAAAGCTGAGGTCTTCATCACTTGCTAAATTATTACATTAGTATTTGACAACTTAAGCTGGGTATATGTGGCTTTTTACCATGCAAGTAAATATTGAGGGCTAACTTATAGTTTTAAAAGGATGTGAAAATAACATAATATTTTGCAAGGGCATTGCAGACTCTTCATCTTTCCCCTTCAGGCTAGGTGCTATGGCCAGCTCTGCCTATTACATGTGGCTGATGGGATAACTATACTGCATGTCATGGAGCGTGCAGTGTAGTAATATCAGGGTGCTGCAGCTGGTTCCCTCCACACCTGTTAGGATCCTGGGACCAAATCTGCCTCTGGAGTTAGACTCTAAGCCTGCCAGTTACAGTGAGATAACTAACATCCCACTCTGAAATAAGTGGGATTTCTAAAGTTACGCATATTTACATTTAACAAGTGATTAAAAAGCAGTTGAAAGTGATGCATATTGCTTAAACTACAAGCTGTTTATAATGGATTTGTGTTCCTTGCAATTGTCACTGTATATATAGATTATTCATAGTAGTGAAACCAAGGGTTAAGAAGTGGTGGATTTCTTGCTTTTCTGAGCTCTTTTAATTTCATTTTCTCTCTCATTTACACTCTCTAGGTGAGGGAGCCACTGCCCACTTAGAATCTGGTGGTTTTATCCGAAGTGAACCTGGGGTTCCTCACCCTGACATTCAGTTCCACTTTCTCCCTTCTCAGGTGATTGATCATGGTCGGGTTGCTTCCACAATGGAAGCTTACCAGGTGAGTTGTTGAAGAACAGAGTCCAGTAATGTTCTGTAGCAATTAGTAATGAAGCTTACACTTTATTATAAACATTTATAATTTGGCTATATACTGAAAAATATTTTGTTCAGTATAATACAAAAAGAGCTGGCTTAACCTCCTACACTGGGGAAAAAACCACGAGCTAGTTATTTGATACTGTTGCCAAAATTATGTTACTTTTTATCTCTGGGAAAGTAGGCAAGTATTGAACTGCTGTTGAAGTATTTGCTCTACTGAAGTGCCATAGTGCTATTGGTTAGTATACCATTGTGCTAGATGCTGTACAAAACTAAACCACAGTGTTCCCTATTCCACTGCAGTTTAAGACAAAGGTTTAAGCGAGAATGTATGAGGCTGCTCACTTATTCATTGGCACAAATCCAAGCCTGATTTTAGACTATGATCTTGATCCAAAAGTCTGTGCTAATGCTGGGGAGCTGTCACTGAATATACATGTTTCTTCTTGCTAATCTCTTTTCTTCAGTGATAATAGTAATTTGGTCTGATTGCTGATTGTGTTAGAATGCTCTGCTACTGCTAAATTGGAATGGTTGTATTTTAAATTAAAAGAACAGCTGTGAGTTGATGAGAGGTGTATTTCCTTCCCCTTATGGAATATCATATTTACCACAAATTAATATAAAATCAAAAAATGTTCAATAGCATTTTACATTATCTCCCTTTAATATTTACATTTGCTTAATTTATAAAGACTGTCCAAATTGGAAAAAAAAAATCATACTGCATTTGGAAATAGTCTGGCAGGATTGTGTCATGAGTATAGCGTGGGCGTTGCAGGTCCACGTGGGACCCATGAGGAGCACGAGCGTGGGCTGGCTAAAGCTGAAGAGTACAGACCCAAATGACCATCCCATCATTGAGCCTAACTACATGTCAACAGGTAAACATAGCCTCTCCTTGCTCTGATGTCAGCTTATTTCCTGCCTGTTTCAGTAGTAGATTTTCATATCTACTCAACACCAGTTCATAAATGCTGGTTGGTGCATTGTTATTTCTTATTTATAAAAGTCAGTTGATATCAAAAGAGGTCATTGTGCAAAGCACTGTATAAGCCAAAACAAATTCCCTGTTGGGGATGCAGTCAGGGTTTTTAGTGTTTGCTGCATCATGCTGTTCATTTCATCCCCTCCTCTGCTTGTGAAGGAATGGATCTTGTTTGCTTCTTCATGCTGAGACGAGTGTCCTTGGCTAGACAGTGGGTATAGCGAAATAAAGAGCAATTCTTCATAGCTCACCTATTCCCTTTTGGGATTGTGCAATATAAGTGACAGTTTTGTTCACAGTGAATGTAAATATCTGTGACTTTGAAAAACATTCTAATTTATTATGGCTTTCCGCAAATAGTGAGAGACTTTCCTTCCAGCCTTTTTTATTTGATGCTATTTTTTTCTGTTATGCATTCTGTATGTATTACTAAATTAAGGGTGTACTTACAGTTTTCTTATTTTCTCTCCATACAGAAAGAGATATTTGGGAATTCCGCCAGTGTGTCAAGTTGACCAGAGAGATCTTTGCTCAGAAAGCTTTTGAAGAATTTCGCGGGCCTGAAATTCAACCAGGAAACGATGTTCAGTCTGACAGAGAAATAGATGCTTTCATAAGGCAGAAGGCTGATAGTGCTTATCATCCTTCCTGCACCTGTAAAATGGGTCAGCTTTCAGACAGCACTGCTGTAGTTGATCCCCAAGCAAAAGTAATTGGCACTGAAAACTTGAGAGTAGTAGATGCCTCAATAATGCCCAGTGTTGTCAGTGGGAATTTGAATGCCCCAACAATTATGATAGCAGAGAAAGCTGCAGATATAATTAAGGGCCTCCCATCACTTCAGGAAAAAAACGTTCCTGTATATAAGCCCAAGACCTTGGAAACGCAGAGATAAACAAACATTCTTATCCTTTCACATCTTTTGCTACTTACGTCTTCATCAGCGTGTTGGTATCTCATACTGAACATGCCAACAAAATAAATACTATGCAAAACAACATATCCTATTAAAGTAACTATGAATTTGAGCCATTCTCTTATATTAGACTACCTATTCATTTTTTTAATCAGTTGGCTTGAGCTTCTTAGAGTAGTTAAACATGATCTTTTGTGGTACAATTACAGTTTTTTGTTGAAGAGAAGCTATTTCTAAATGACAAGACAGTTGTGCACATAAGCCAGAAATACTGTGCAATTTCATGAGGAATGGAAGAGATTAATGTGTGCTATTTTGAAAATCATTATGGTATGCCTTATTATTTGAAGGAAGATTTTTAACTGCTGTGAGAGTGTTACCCAGGATAACAGCTAATCAGCAATCCCCACATCCTACAAAGACTGGTTAAGTAAATGTAAGCATTTATACAATTTCATATTCACAGACCAAAGTAGTACGTACTAAAATTCATAGGAAAGAGAGAAACCTGCATGTGTTCAGAATTTGTCAAATGTGTTTTTTTATGAGAGGAATGCACGGTTTACAAATCCTCACTGAAAATTAGACTTCACCATACTTAGCAGTCTTAACTGTATAGTATGCAGAAAGAACACAGACACTGTATTTATCAGAAACTGATTTTTCTAATAAATGCAGAACAGGAGCTGATACTTATAACAATATACTGGAAAACTAGAATTTCTCCTTGCTTTTTTCACAACGAGCTTAGTAGAATTCAGTTCACGATTTAAGCTGATTTACTTGCACCACTTTAGCACACTAAGAGGTCTGCACTTCTGTAACATCCTTAAAGTTATGGGTATTTGCTCAAAGATGAGTGTTTGCAAAAGATACTTCTCAGCAAATATTCTGAATGAAGCCTCAAATTTTATTCAAAAAATTACAGCCAAGGTAGATTTAAAATGAAAGGTTACTCAATGGCATACGGTCAGATATTGATAATATGGGAAGAGATCTTTTTAAATTAGAAGGCAAGTAACTTATTCAGTGAACCAATGCTATATTTTAGTTAGGACTTAAATCTTTGTTTTACTATCTTCAGATGTGTAAAGCAAGATATATGATCTTTCATGGCTGTTTTGTGTGTCTGCCACTTTCAGGTACTGATTCTTTTGAAAAAAAAAAAGTTAAAGAAAATTAACTCATTGAATGACATTGAATCCATTGAGTTGTTTGGATTTACTAAGTATTAGAAAATAACTTCTCACTAAGCAGCTGTCAAATTATAAAGTAAAAGCTTCTGTAGCCTAAGATTGCTCAGGACTTACTTGTGGTAAACAAAATGAACTTTTTTTTTTCAGAAAACATGGAATTTTGCACCATTTGAGCAGATTGTAAAAAAACTTGCTGACTCAGATGTTGGCTAGAGAGACAACTGCAGATGTTTAAGGCAGATACTTCCACCTGGTGCAGCTTGCTGTAAGGCAGTGGTTGTAAGCCCTGCTGCTAACTGAGGGAAAGGGCTTAATTCATTAGAGTATCTGCATAAAGAGTAAACAAAAATACTGAAGATGGAAGATGATAGCAGTGAACTCTGCTCCAAAAGGAGACAGGTAACCCCTTTCTATATATGTGATGCATTCTTTTGGAATGAGGGCAAGAGCAAGAATTAGTCATGGGTGATTGATTAGCTGTGTTAATAAGACAATTCATCTAATGCAACTGTGCATTTGGGGAAAGCATGAACCATGTATGATGTACCTTTTTATGGCAAATAGTTTTTATTCAGCACCTGTGCTTTTGAGATTTTTGTTTAAAGGTATTCAGTAGGTATCTCAGTGTCATTTGGAATACAAAGTATTAGGATACTCAGAATAATATATACTGGTGAGACTTACCACAGTCCTGTGCAGTTGAGAGGGGAAGCATTTGGAAAGATGGAATATTGAAGTTCCTGCATTTGCAGATTTACAACATGGGTTTCCACTCCAGGCATGCGAGATGGGAATTGTTATTATGCAACTGCAGAGGATTAACTAGCCACTGTCTTACATAACTTATTGCTGAACACACACAGAGCTGCCCTCTGCCATTATGTCAAGCTCTAAAAGATGAGGAAATAGCAAGGTTAGATATACATGCCAGACTGCGTGTGTGTCACGTTCAGGTACACATTGCTGCATTGTGCAATCAGATAATCGGGCATTTCTTCTGAAACATCATATTTTCTTGCAGTTCTAAAGATAGACACCTTGCAAATTCCTCCCCTTCTGAACATTTAAACATTTTCATTGCTGTGAACTGCAGTTGCTTTACTAATTTAGGCCTCACTGCTATACAATGTTGAGGCTCCTTCATGACATTCCTTTGATGCAATGCTAAAGAAATGGTGAAATGGTTCAGGTATTTGAAAGTTCTGTTGCCCTGGGGAAATCTTCAGGTAGCATCAGACTACCATTAGTTTCTCCTTCATAGTGTCTGGTTGCTGATACTGAATTCCTGTTAAAATTGCTCTTCTAGCAGAGTCAAGTCTGCTAAGGGATTACTTAGAACAGGTACAAGATACTCTAACATGCTCTGTGGAGCACTGGCAGTCTGCTAGCTAAAATTAACCATCTTTTACACCTTACTGGATTGCAGAGCACAGGCTGATAATTCCAGAGTTTTACTTATTTAACAAAATAATACAGTGTATAATTGACTATTATTCTCAGTTCTATCCAGATAAGATTTTTTCTATAAATGTGCAGATGATACTACATTATGTACTCAAAAACAGTTAACTGTAAAAGCTGTTTGATGTAAGAGTTTGGAATTTACTAGACCTGCCAGCATGGCTTGAACCAGCAATGGTACTGCGAGTGAGAACACCAGCATTTCCATGGTAACAGCTTGCTGCAGATGCTGCTGACACAGTTCGAGGTCTCTGGCTGGGAACAATGAGATTAAGAAAGAAAAGTGACCAAAAATGTTTTTTTTTTAGACATAGTTCAAGTTGCTTTAGTATGAGACGGGCTTTTAAAAGCAGCAGAAAATAGCAATATTTGTAAAACTGCATTGTATTTATGTAAGACCACTCAAGGTTTTGTACACAGAACTTTTGATGTTTCTGCAGCTTAAAATCCTTCCCAAGTGTTTGATTTCAATTAGTCTGCAGCCAAATAAGGCAGCTATATAAACACTGGAGAACTGGGAAGTGGGCTTGGAACATGCGTTTTCTATAAAATAAACATAGAAACATATTTTGAGGAATAAAAAAAGTATTTGTGCATTTTTCAAAATTATAGTTAAACCGAAGAGTTATTGGAGAGAGAACATAAGCAAATCCTGTTAACAGTATTGTAATTTTCTGTCTCTATTCTTCTGTCATCCAAGCTCCAAAAAAGACACTGTTCAAATATGAATATATTTTATATATTCAATTTTTCAGTAAACTTACTTCATTGTAAAAGACCTAGCTATGTTTAATTTACTAATGTTTTCTGCCATTATATACATGTATAAACAAATCTGGAAACTCATAAAATATGCTTTGTTGAGATAACCTCTAGTTTTTCTGTATTGAGTAATTACTATGATTGGCAGTATTTTAAGGGTGCCAATTACCATGTAATTGTGCAGATATAACTTTTTTTCCATATACTTCTGTAGTAAAATTGAGCAGGTATTCTATGTATACATATATATATATGTTCTCCCTTAAACCATTAACTATATAGAACATGGTTTGTAACTAAACTTCCTTCATTATTTGTTTTTGTAAGGTCTGCTTTCTCATAAAATAGCATATCTGCCCTGAAGAGTCTCTCACCAGACTACTGAAAGCTAAGGACTAATCATACTAACAAGAAAATACAGTGAAGTCAGCATATTGTTTTCTGTCTCCTTGGATAAATGATTAATTTTAAAAAATTGTCCTTCAGCTCAATCTGCCAAATTTGATGTGCTATCAAAATTCCAGGCAGTTAAGTAACCTGGTCGGGAATTTTTTCCTCCTTTTTTTTTTTTTTATGTTCAACTTCAGTTGCCTTAAAGGCAGTTTGCAGACATGGCTATACCACAGCAGGTGGAACTTTGAAAACTACTCACTGTTATTTCACAGGGGTACCAGATCCAGAGAGCTCCATTTTGGTCTCCTAAAGTTTGTTTCTGTAAGCTGGGAAAGTGTAACAAAGTGACTGCTGCTGGGTAACCTGCCTAAGTGTTTCCTGACAGACAGCAGGAAAGATTTGTTTTGGTATTTTAGGGGATTTTAGTCAGATTTTCCTAATTGTTTCCATAGACCTGTATCTAGGGAAGTAATAATCCCCTAGATAATACAGGAGTAGTAGTACCCCTTTTTCATAGGAATACTCCATATCATTTCTTTCTGTTTAACAGCCATATTTCAGAAAAGACTTGCACACTATGACAGTGTAGACTGATGACTATATTCCACACATTCCCGCCCATTCTTCAAACAGTGCAAACAATTTAACTTTTGGAGCTTCTTGGTAAAAAACTATTAGTAAAAGGAGTCCCGAGTATAATAAAATTATTACACAGTTTTATTTTGAAGAACATTTTGCATTTGTTTTAATACAAAATGATGTAGGTCAAGAAATAATTTACAAACCTTTAAGTTCTTATCCTGGCATTTGAAATAAGAATGATTTCAGAGGAAGTCTGTAAGCGATTCATAGGAAACTGTCATTATGTACAAAATGTTTATTGACATGTTTTAAACATCACATTTGTAAAAATGTGAACTGGATTGCTATCTAGCATATGAACTACAGGTAAAACCTGATAAGGTAACTTGTTAGAACAAGTCATTGTTATCCAGTGCTAACAAAATAGACAGTAGCTTTTAGTATTTTTTGATTTTCCTCCAAGGTTGTATTAGCCTCAAAGTCATTTCAGGGTTTTACTGCATTGTGAACAATATCTAAGCCCTCTCTTGATTGCATAAAAATAAATCTTTGAAATAGTACACATAGAACAACAGAAAGGTAGAGGCAATAAAATAGTATACTTCTTTATAATCAAGGTTTTTAGTTCTGTTAAGAATCACTTTATCATATTTCTTTTCTTTCCAAGCAGAGTAAGCACTACTGAAATAAAACATTTTCATTTACCTGTGAAATATTTTCTGCCCAAGAGGCTTCCTATCAAAGTGGAGTATGTAGGGTAATATACTTTGCCAAAACTAATTGTCTCCTGACCAGTGATATCCTGGCGTGAATTTCCCAATTTTTTAATGATTTTAATATTCAGTTTTAGCATGGGATTAATAAAAAAAATAAAATTACAGCTTATCTTTCAATCAAAAAAGTTAAAATAACTAAATCTTTTACCTTTCCAAGTATAAGACTGTAAATAGTCAACTGTACATCCCTTATGCAGAGATTCATTTGACTCAATTATTTAAAAAAAAAAAATCTGTTCTGTTGCCAAGTTCAAACTTGACACTTTATCCCAAAAAGAGATTTACACTGAGAGGTGGCTCTATTTAAATATTTACGCTATAGATCTATATATTCCAAGTAAAAATACTTATATCTAGAATTCTGTGGAGAGTTACAATAATTAGGGTCCATAAATATTGCTGCAGTTCAATTACGGTACAATAATTACAAAATATAGAACATCTCTTTACAAATACAAATCATTGTATATTACAATTCATTTACAATAATTTCTGCTGTATAATTTTTAGCAAACTATCTTATCTAATTCTACTATAACCTGGTTGCAAGTGCATTAGTAAGAATGCAATTATTCCAGTATATTTTGCCCTTAACATGATAGTCATAAAACAGACTATCTGAATGATATTTTCCTATGTAAACTGGTGTTACATATGACAGATTATTCTTTATATAACTTCTTTTTCCAACAATCTCTAACAGGTAGAGCATGACAAACTGTATTTTAGAAGAGCATTAAGAAAAGAAATCAGGAGGCAAGTTTGAAAACAGTGTTAGAATGGATATGCAACAGGTAGCTGATATGCTGTGGAGTACTGAGGTAATGACATTATTGGTTGTCACCACTCATCTTGTGTTGTTATTTCCCACACAATTTTGTGCTGGAATTATACAGACATTTTCATTGACAAAATCCTGCTCTACTATAAAGGACAGCAGCACAAGGCTGAAAGACAGGCAAGATATTACACCTCAGAATCCCAACCTAGCCCTCAAAAAGCTGATTGTCACAATCTGCTTGGTTTCAAAAATAACCTTATTCCTACAGAGGAACTGAAGATCCTGTGGGAGGAGACTTGACGTACTGCAGCTCTGATCACATTTCGGCAACCTGGAGATAATCAATTTATTAGTTATGGCTTCCTTGAGGTGTGACATCACTTGTACAAAACTTGATTGGTTTTTCACTCCAGCTAGTGCCTAGCATCTGTAAACTATGAGGCACTTTTTCTGTTATTAAAATAATTTTCCTTGTTAAATACTATAAGCTTGTAATGCATATCATTTCATCAGCTAAATCTTCTTCATATCGTCCCGTTTCTGGTTCTTCATCGCTGTAGCCAGGACCAAAATCTTGAAGTTCATAGTCTTGTCTGCTTAAAATGGGAAACATATCCCCATTGGTCCCACTGCTAATATTTCCATTGAGAAGAGTACTTGCTGCACTTTCCATCTCATCAATAGTCATGTCACATGCATCAGCAATCTCGTGTTTTGTAGCTGAAACAAATTTAGGGTCCTTTGCATACCTTCCTAGGCCTTCAGATATAAGTACCTGGCAGATGGAGGAAAGAGAATGAGATATACAGTGAAATTACAGAAGAACAGACAGGTCATAGCAACATTTCTCATTTGTGAAAAATACTAGAAACCCCATGCTGAATCACTACAGCAACCCACAGCAAAACTGCATGTGTAAAGAACAATCAAATCAACAATCAAACAGCTCCGAACCACACTGTATCAGTTATGTGATAACATAACTGGTAATGTAATACATCTGGCTTTTCTCTTTAGGAATTTAGGAGTAGTCTTTGATAAACATCAATCATCAGGCTGATATAATAAAGACAACAGTTACTATATCGCAGATGGTGCAATTAGAACAATTGCCTGAAACACAGAATTCTAGATATGTTCCCAGTACTTTAGAGTACATGGAAGAGAGATGCTGAAGTCCCATTTGCAAATAAAATTTAACAAAGTATATTGTTTAGCTCAGAGCAATGGAAAGGAAGTGATAGATGGAAACAAGAACAAGAACGATGATTCAGAAATGCTATATACTCTTTCTCTTCAAATCTTTTTCAATATAAAAGGGAATTCTTAACATTCTTTAGTACACCTACAGATCAATCCTTGTCGTTGTTATTCACCTCTCTGCATTTAGCACACTGATTCATAGAGCTCTGGTTCTTTTTTTCAGATTACTGCAAAAATGGTGACGTATTTCTATAGAAACAACAGAGAGAACAGGCATATGCATCATCTCTTCCCCATCAGCCATTGTGGAAGGACACTTTGTAACTGATCCTCATCTAGAAAACTTAACTTTCATTTAAAATCTCTTTGAAATCTCTCCAGTTCTCTGACACACTAATGTTAAGATTTGGATTCAGTAGAAATTCTTTACTACATGACAGCTACCAATAAGTTCTCCTGCCTTTACCTAAAAACAGTTTTGGGCTTTGAAACTGAAAATACTACATTTTCAGAGAAGTAATGTGGACTGAATGATATGCTTTTAAAGTTAACACAAAAACTGGACAGACACCCTTGGCTACTTCAGAGGTTTCTGTAATACTTACCGCTTCTACCAAACTGTCTGCACTCCTCTGTTTGTCACTGTGTTTATGCCTAAAGTCATTAGGTACAGTTAAATTGGCTGGTGTAAATGTTCGGTAGGAAATATCAGGGTCATCTGTGTACCAAGAGCTCCTATGCAAGGAAGGCAGGCTGCCATTCATCCGTTCTGTAGATTCAGCCCTATCAACCTGGATTAGAGGTGTGTAATACGGCGTACGGTCCCTGTTGGGAGGGGTCGCAGGTGGGGTAGCCCAGGAACGCGTTGAACGACTTGGTGAGTGTTTATGAGCTTTGCTGGAATCCAGACCTGCAACAGCCATGACCTGGTAAGGGGAAGAATTTCAGAAGTGAGTGACTTCAAATGCTCAGTCATACTCATTTCCATTTCAGCAGTTAGTTCCAACCAATTGTGCAGGCAGCAGCCATGCAAAGTTAACATGTTCTGATGTTTAATAGTCACATAAAGGAGGAACAGGACTCAAACTGGTAAATTGACAGGCTAAAATGGTATTTTTTCTATTATTACTCAGATCACAAAATTTTGGTATTAGCATTAATAAAGAAAAATAATTGCTTATACAATACATTAAACAAAGAAAGCAAAGTGTAGAAGCATTCCTTCTGTCCTGTAGAGACAGGATCGGAAGCTGACAGCATTTTCCAAGCATTCTGGATGGTGTCTCTAGGCAATGGAAATTGCCATCTTCTCAGGGCCATGTCAGAGCTGGGCATGGAGCTGGGCATCAGAAGATGCGTATGTTGTACTTGCAAATTCTCACAAATAGAGCTGAGGAACTGCGTAGGCAAAGATTAATAGACAGCTGCCGTATTATGCAGTCCTGGTCGAAATTCCTTAGGGCATCCCGACTCTTTGTGGGCACTTACAGAGTCATAGGGGCGAACTACTCATTTTCAATGTTTTGTAGAAGGTCGATGTTTGAGAAGCCTCGTGTCTAGCAGCTACAAGCCTACGCTTGGCCTAAAAGTCGTGCGCAGACAAACTACATAGTACACTAGTCCTGTTTCAAACAGCAATGGAAGTCAGAAGTACAGTATAGAAGCTGGAAAGATGTAATTCATTATTAGTTAAATAAGATTTTGTGTTTACCTGCTGTTGCATTAAGTGAAGCGGTAAAGCAGTGCGATGGTGGAAATTAGGAGAGAGTGGTATGTCATCTTGACTACTTTGTCGGCGGAGGCATTCGAAATTAAAGGAAGATCGTCTATTTGCTACAGGGAAACCATAATTCGTTAGGAAAATAAAATACTTTTCCTCAAAGTCTACTTTTTTCCCAGAATTCCAGTGTGAGTCAACTACCACACAAATAAAAACATATCCCCCAGTAAGAAATAAGTTGTGTTAACAGAAGTAAGCAGCTGGTTGTAAGAGAAAGGATAGATTCATCATATAAGTAAATGCAGTCCTAGGTAGAAACCATACGAGCAGCCTAACATGACTGAATCTGAAGCAGCTGTTTCACAAAGCAAGCTTGTGTTATGCAGCAGACTGGTTCAGACACTTAACTTCAGAGTTTTGCTGTAAATAGTTCCTGTGAATAGTTACAAAGAAGAGATTCTTCCCTACGGTTTTAAACTCTTCATTCTAGTAAACAAGATTTCCCAAAGGAAACACCAAATCCAGTTCCTTGGAAGCAGTGTGCAATATGAAAAACCGTATCCAAGTCTAAGCTGACTCATGTCAATTACTGACATTTATTCTGTTACCCGTGACAATGATAAGCCATGGTCTCTGCTGTTATGTATGCTGTTAGCATTCACATAAATGTTAGAAAGGAAAAAGTAGAAATCTAAACTGGATCAAGATGTTTGGCTGATGTGGAAATGTTTCAGCTGGTCTTGGTGAAAGCCTGCGGAATGACGGGAAGCAGCGCATGGGTATCATTCCTCTGTGTTAGCTTCAGTGTGAAGAAAACCTGGACACTGAGCAGCAGCTGGAATCCAGATATTTCCTCACAGATGTGAGCATCACAGTGGAAAACTGGAAGAGCCTGACTGTACAAAGCAATGCTACAAAACTGTGCTCTCTTGAAACTTTTTGAAACTATTCTTGGTATCTTTTTTTCCAACATCAAGAATTTTGTGGACAGAATTGAAGAGTTAAGTGCCACAGACTTAGGATTCCTCATAGTTATCACCAGACTTAATGCTGGATACTAACAATCAAAGTTTCTTAAAGAGCCATTGGACTAAAGTAGGCACCTCCAGGAGGTGATTCAGTCCACTTAATGCAAACTTTGTGTCTGTGTCTCTTTCCATGGTCTCTATGGTAAATCCAAGCACAGGAATGTAAGCCTTAGCTCCTGATCCTAACAAATGCTAAGTGTCCCAGTACCAAAATGAATAAAAAGCAAACCAAAAAGACTCCTCACCCAAACAAAGACACTTCTTTGCACCTGCTTCTCCCCAGGAAAGAGTCTGAAAGAATATCTTAATCATTTCTCAGTACGCTTCTGGAAGTTGCTCAAATACTGTGGTGATGAGTTTGGTATAAAAACCTCTTGAAAGCTTGACACAGAGCTCAGTTTACTAACTACAGTACTCGGCCAAGGCACTGTATATTACATTAACTTGGACTGAATACAGGTGCTAGCAGAAACTCTTTGGTGCAATGTTGCAGGTTTTTTGTTTTCCTTTTTTCTTTCTTTACATGAGAATATCAGGGCTTCCTCCCCAGGCCAGCAGCCCATATGCTAGTTACAAAGAATAGGTTAGAGCTTCTTTTAAAATCTGCTGAGATACCGAGCCTC
Source organism: Nyctibius grandis (assembly GCF_013368605.1). Classification (NCBI taxonomy): domain Eukaryota; kingdom Metazoa; phylum Chordata; class Aves; order Nyctibiiformes; family Nyctibiidae; genus Nyctibius; species Nyctibius grandis. The sequence goes on along the minus strand of NC_090667.1, from coordinate 19,924,666 downwards.
TAAAATTTCTCGACTGTGTTCCTGAACATTAAATAAATGGTTATGACAGGAGGCCTGACTGTGCTCTTGTGACATTATACTGCTGTAAGTCGAAGGACTTCCTACATTAGCCTTACGCAACTTAGATCAGAACTAGGTCCTCTTATCCTAGGATATCAATTACCCTCTTATCTAGTACATTTATCTAGTCTCTTGTATGTGAGATAAAAAGTGTAAGCTTCCTGTAAAGAAATGTCTGCTTAATACTGTCATCAGAACTTTATCAGAAAAGTTAAATGAATGCCAAAGGCTGCAGTCACAGGAAGCCTTCAACCCTCCCCTCACAACACTTCCATGGGAAGACCTCAGAGGAATTTTATAAGAAGGTTGCTCTCCTGCAATGTATGGAATGGATATACAAAGCATCCATCTATTTCTTTGGCTTAAAATTCCTCTGCTATCAGAAAAGCTTGTAGAAATATGTACAGGAGTCTCCTTTCACAGTCTCTCCTTTGTCTGATGTCTTTTCCTTCTGCTGCTGGAAGAGAGCTAGCAGCTTTCTGTACATTTCAGTATCATGCATCTCAGTTGATTTATTTACTCTCTATAGTGCAAGACTCTTATTCTTTCTGCTTTTTCCATCTGTGCCCCTTTAAGGTCAGAAAGCCAAATAGCAGAGAGCATTACTACTCTTGTCATAAGGAGCCGAGTGCCAAAAGTGAGGATCCAGCACTGACGGTATTGCTGAAGAATGTTTCCTTTAGTATATAATAATATATTTTGCTGCTGCCCTTTACTACAGCTTTCTCTAGCTTTAAACAGTCTGAGACTGTACCTCAGCCATTGTATAATGATCCCACTACACTTGTCTCTGAAACATTTATTTTTTAAATCTATACTTGCATTTTCTTTAGGGTGCCTGAGACAGGAAAGGACTGAAACTCATTTTCCTACCCACGGGGTCCTTACAGTCATACTTCCATAGATAAATGGACTGTGACTCTGGCTGCTACCATCATCAGAATGAAAGACAATTCAGAGAAAACATGGAGACTCTTCTAGAAATGATCCTGTATTATCTTGTCTGGATGGCACTGGTTAGATAGCATCATCCAAAGACAGGCCTGGCTGTGCTGACCACACTACGCGTAAGAGTACTCTTGGGGACACTATGGGGTCGCGTGGAGCTGAGCGTTGTTTCTTGTGCACCAACCCAGTCTATTTTAGCCTTGGAAAGTGGTTTATTTTGCACTTCACAACCCCAAGTGCTTCCTCTCTGTGAAGCGTCAGAGGTCAATGACCAAAATCCAAGACCTTTGAGTCTGTGCCTAGTTTCACCAGAGGATTAGCACTGCTAATCTCTGCAGTATGGCCTGCAACATACAAAAGCAACATTACAAGATAAGAAGCATGAGGGCTTTTAGAAATGTAGATAAAGCAATATTGTGCTTGAGATAAGCAGAAACCAAGGGAAAGATCTAAGGAGAAGAATGAATGAAAATTAAAGAAACAGGTAAAAAAAAAAACAGTTGACAACACTAATTCAATCTATAAATCAAAACTTTTCTCCCTCAGAGGAAACACAGAATATTAAGCATTGCTCCTGAGACAGCAGAATAAGTACCAATGTGAATCTGAAACAAGATGCTTAGCCCAGGATAACACTTTCATTTGTCACAGGGATTTGAGAAACTCATATTAAAAAGCAAAATGCACTTCAAAAGTAAGGAAAAAAAAAAAACCCACAAAGTACCATTAAGCTCACTCTTTCTTCTCTTTTCCCTGAAAATTATCCTGCTTCAGTCTCTATCGTTTACTAGAACAGTTCGAGGTGAAGATGTAACACAATGTCACTAAGCAGCATGACTGTTAAGAGACAGGGGAAGTGCCCAGAGGCGAGTCACTAGAGCCAATGGCACTGACTGCTGGCAATACTGCACAGCTGTAGGGGTAAACAAAGGGCACATGGATTGAAACCCTCTGATCAAACTTTCAAAGCAAACTGCTCCTGCATTCTACCTTGCTCTTTCTTCATTTATCAAATCAGGTTCAAACTGGCAATTAAATTGGTTATTTTTATATTATTGGATGAGTGAGGCAAGAGATATTAGACTAACTTGTAAGCTAGGATCCATAGATTCTCTGACCAGTCTCTCAGGATGGATAGATATTTCTGCCATACACAATAATCCACTAGCAACAGTAATCAAGAAATGTCATGTTTGAAATCCAAGTTAAAAAGAAGCCTTTTTAAACTGGAACATGTCTGGATGCATTTAAATAATTCTGGATTTGCAAACAAATTGTTCCTCATGCACTTACGTGTTGGTGTTGGAGGTAGCAGCCGTCTCCTAGGAGATCTTTTTGTATCATAACAGATCTGTGAATCATCTTCCTCGAAAAACCCATGTGGGTGATGGTAACCTTTTGGTCTCTCAAAATCTGAGTCATGGCAGTGGTATCTACAGTGGTGGTAATCATACATATGCCTGCATTTAAAATAAAGAAAATGTTATTTCAGTCCGTTTCTATAAATTGATCTATTAGATTTCTTCTAGAAGATTTTCAAATCCACTTCTCCAGCAGGATAACCAAACACTACATTAGATAATTACACAACTCAATTTTAAAATCCAATTTCTCTATGCAAACTAATTTTGAGATAGCAAGCATACACTTTTGTACTAGGATAGTTACACAGTAAGTTCTCAGGTGAAATTATTATCAAATTGTATTTTCAGTTAAGTTATTCTTACCGGTACAGGCTAAAATGTCGGACCCCAGTTGTACACTGCTTAAAAAAAAAAAAATTACTCTGTTCTTCTCCTGCCATGCTGTCTTGTGAACCCTGGGTAACATGTGAAACACAGAAACTCAGGGAATAGAATTAAGCCTTTTACATTCTAGATACTTCTCTTGTTGGAAATCAAATCTTGGAAGGGTGTTATTTGATGGTAATTATCATATAAAAAAAAAAGTGACCTAAAAATTCTGTAAAATTTAGCTTTCATGCAAATCTTAGCTTTTCTGCAAACCAACAAGATGCAGATTATGGTACCAACCCTGCCAGAAGTCAGCTGGTGAAGACAGACAGTAAGGAGGAGGAGGAGGAGGAGAATTAAGCGTGTCTGGCACTTGTGCACATGCACTTATGGATCTAAGATAAAATGGCAATAAATTCCTCTACTTCTGGGCTGGACTTCAAAATACAAATTTATTGACAGAAATGGAGGATATTTTTGAGAAGTTATTGAATTTATTCAGCAGAAGGGAAACAGCTATTGTAAGGAAGATGAACACAATCTACTCAAGATGTTGTAAATGCGTATGTCTTTCTACATCATAATGAGAAGGTGAATATTATGGAATTTAAAAAAAAAAATCACAAGATATTTGGAAAAAGGTGCATTTAATTTTTAAACAGGAAGCCTTTCAGTATTACCAAATATAGTTTCTGTTCCATGACAGCTTGATACTCAGAAAACACCAGAACTATCTCACATTTTAAAGACTAAATCAGGAATATCAGGACTTCCTCCCAAAGTAGCAACAAAACATTGTCTGAACAACTGGAAACCTATTATTTACGTACAGGAGTGGTCCCAATGCAAAGTTAGGAGCTGCCGTGTCGCTGAAGCCATCACTGCCTAAAGCCAAGGGCACAGTGCTCAAATCAAACTAACTCGGTAATGCTCAAAGCCAAACTAACTTGGGAGCCACTGTTCTAAAGTTAGAAAAACCCACGCCAGTCCATTTCTGAAGAAACTGCAAAATAAACTTGCAGAGAAAAGCTTAAATTTACCAAAATTAAATCAAGGCCTTTTCTTCTTAAATCTGAAATTAAGATATTGAATGCCAAGATCTCTGGAGTTAAATACACAGCATCTGGCAAGAGGTGGTAAACAACACTGCTGGGCCTTGGAAAACCCTACAGAACAGAAATACTATCATTAACTAGGATACTATTCCAGGTTTTGGCCAGAGAAAACAGAAATGAGCTAGAAAACAGAGGAACCAGCTTACAAAACATGAACTCTGCAGTTACAGAAAGGAGCCTCAGATTAATACAAATTTGGACATTATGCAGTAATACAAATTTGTAAGAAATGCTAGTTGTCAACCAAAATTCAATTGATGGCATTTCCATAAAGCTTATGAATAAAACTTAAAAAACATCTATTCCAAACATATAAAGGCCAGGACAACTATGACAGTGTTAAGTGTTTGTACTAAGGAGAGAAAAAATGGTGCCAAGAGGAGGATTATTAATAAAGAGGTATACTGAGAATTTTCAAAGGGAAGTCATCCAGTTCTTTATTGGTCCAGCTAGTACTACCGTATGATCTCAGTCCATAGTTCAGCCGTTTCACCTTTCTTTTTAAGTTAAAAGAAGAAAACCATTTCTAAAAGTTCCTCTGTCTGAGCTTGATCCATCTTCCATTGTACATGAAATTTCATTTCTAAATTAAATGCTTCTTTGGTTATGCACTGTCTAGTTTATACTCAGTTCAAAGGAACTTTGTGCTTTCCTTCGAATTTGGTACAGAAGTTTTGCTGGAGTCAGCACATGTTGCCAAATACACAAGATCTTTGGTACACACACTATTCTTATTCACCATTTCACTTGCCAGCAGTTGTGTAGTATTAACTTCATTAGAGATTTTCAGTAGAAGTGTGCTTAGTGAAGCCTTTACAGATATGTACCTAATTTACTGGAATATTTTTCCCGGTTTAACAAATATCCTCACCTGCTTCCTGACAACATACTGTCTTCCTCATAATATTCTTCTCCACTAAAATATTCCTGCTCTCCCAAATAACGATCATCATTGCAATAGTCGTGAACTTCATGTTCTTCGCGGCAAATAGTAGGTCGACGCACATCACCAGAGTCAGATCTGTAAGTAGCAAATAGTTATATTTTTTAATATTTTATTTATATAAATTATATATGGTGTATTTTATACAGTTCTTTTAATATGCTTCCAAGAAAAAAAAAAGACAAGCATTAACAAACTCTCGTGTTGTCAGAATGTGGTGCTACAGTAAATTGCGTAGAACTGCAGTTCAGAACATGACTGTTTTATCTGTTTCTTAAAGATGACCTCCCTTTATTTCCTTGTAGGACAAATAGGAAAATAATATGGGGATGCTCATTGAAGTCAAAGACATTTAAGGCATTTTTACAAAATACACATTCAGAGTACTTTGAAGAAACACAGCCTCTCTCAAATGTCTGAAATTTGCCATACGGCTAAAATATTAAGGAGCACTCACTGAGGTATTCCAAGAAAAATCTGAAACGGATGTGCAAATCTAGACATTAAAAACTAGCACTGAAGGTGCATTTAGCAATGCACTTCCAGTAACGCAATATAACCTATTTTTAAAAGTTGTCTTAGAAAATATTCAGACATGAGACCAGGAAAGATTTTGGGTCCCCTGTAAATGGAGCTGTACACATTAAAATTTACCAAAGCTAAACCCACTTTTTTTCTAGTCTTTGCAAGTCAATGTTAAACAAGGGCTACTATAAGGTGTGATCTTTTTTCTGTTGAAAACTGCACAAACCTGCCTGGACTTTTAAAAGGGCTTGAATAATTTTGAACTTTAGGAGAAGTTTATCCTTTTAGAACGGGCAGTGGAAAATTTGACTTAGAAATTGTCACTTAAGTTCTTAAGCGTATGCATTGTCATACAGTTAATTTTGAAAATGATACTGCAGAAAAAAAGAGGGGAGGGGAGACTACTTTGTCCTCTTCAATTATGTCAGAACAATATCAACTCACCTAATATATGTTTCATAGTAGCGGGTTCTATCCAGGTAAACCATGAAAATAAGGAGAAAGATATTTTAAAATCAAGTAGTTAGAGAAATTCATTGGTGATTACAATGTGCCGGAACTAATAATTTCACTTTAAAGAAAACTAGTACTTTCAAACCTTATTAAAGTTACATAAATTTCCCATACATCAGAGCTATATTTTAAATACATTTCATACATCAGTAAGCAACAGAAATGAAGCTAAATATACAAATTAGTTTCATGTAGCATAAGTTTTCTTATAGTGTATTTATAACATATAAATTTATTTAAAAGCAAATACATATTTGTAAGTTTACCTCCTACTGCTTGGCCTTCTACGCTTCTCATGATCAGTTCTGGAGTAAGAACGGTAACCGTTTTCAGGTCTATGCTCGTGATTTGCAAAATTTGTGTGTTTTCCATGAACAACTTTGGACATGTTGGCATTATTGAGATTGGCATTTGTTGAGTTTGGAACTTGCTTTCCTACTGAGTTGTGATTATGATGATTGTGGTATACAGAATTTCCTGCCTGAGGATATAGATTTTTCTCAGTATCATTTGCAGATGGAATTGAAGGCCGCTGAACATGTAAGGGACGGTGTGTGGTGTTGATCTGTTGAAATGAATCTCGTCTGTCACTGCTAATATGGTTTATGTGGTTGCCAAAGAGAGCACCATTCCTCTGTTTTAGGGGAAGAGAAAGAAAAAATTACATCAGATACCTTAACGTATTTGTGACAGTGCTAACTTACTTTTCTCTCCTACATGCATTCAAAAGTAGCAATTCAAATAATCTGTGATTTTTCTTTCTAATTTTATGATGCTTCAGATGGGATCTCCTGAAGTGACAGAGATGTGATTGTGATAATCACAATATTTGTATTTCAGAGTCAAATCAACATTACGCTGTGATAATTATTCTTTTTCCATATAACTAAACGTGACATCCAGCTCTCTCCACATTTTATTAAGCAGGAGAAACCTAGATTCCCATACATGAACATGCACCAACTTCCTCAGAAATGATGAGTCTGCTTAATTTTTGAGAACACTTTGGTGAAACTCCTTCTATTCTCCCAGAGCATCAATTTGCAACAGGCGTCACTCAGACAGGATGGAGTGCCATGCAACAGCTTGCAAGCATATCTCAAGTAGGTAACATTAAACTTCAGTGCTTCCGTTCTTCTTGCAGAGGTACAAGAAAGAGTAGTAACTCTTAATAAGCCCTGAAGAGTGTAATGGATGGTGAAAGAGAGAATGAAGTGCTGTTATGACCATGACATGCAGCTCTCTTTTACATCTGACCCAGATTATGTAGCCTCCCTGTCTAGCCAGGTGTGGGTCTTGGATGACAGCAGTCTGGCTTGAAGCTCAATCTAGGGAAGACAGGAGGTAATGACGGTTGGCAGAGAAATGCATCTACTGATGGTGGCTGTGGCACTGTCTCCAGTGCCACATCCTCCTTTTTGGCAAAGCACAATAGCAAGCCATGGGGCTTCTGACACAACTACTGCAGAAGCATGCTTTTACATCTGCTGCTCCTGAAATGCTTGTGAAAAATTAAGTTTTCTTGCTGGCTGACAAATGGTTTGCAGAGCGCTCCTGATTGTAATACCAACTTTACATGTTTACCATTAGACTGAATATCTATAGTGTAAAAGACAAAAACTAATCTTTTTTTCTGATTGGTTCCTATCGATATCCCTCACAGGAAATTGAAAATGGCATTTATATTTAGTTGACTTCTGTGTAATTCCAGGCATTGGCTGCATAGAATTTCATTCTCTTCTTCCAGTTAAGACACTTCCAGTTTAACCTTGCCACAATCAAAATTTGAGATGGCAAGGTTCATTCCTTTTCCTAGGATTTGCTTAAGAAAAAAATAAGAACTAATAAGAAACAATTAGGGGTAGACGAATCACCCTGCAGGAACTGCTTCCTAAATTTATGATGGGATGCAAGTGTCCTGGACATACCATTTTTATATATATATATATAAAAAAAATATACTTATTTATAAAATAGTTATATTGTTCCAGTTTGCAAGAGGTGTTAATTATTATTATTCCATATTCAGGGATAAGCTCATTCTTTAATCTCATACTATATGACAAAACAATTCACGTAGCTGTGTTCTGACATTACTTTATAAACATCTTCCTCCTCCTCTGGATTGTTTTCCTCTGGTTCATCATCTTGCAAGTCACAGGATATAGCTCGGCGTATTTCAGGGCCAATATCATGAAGTGTCCTTAGTCCTGCCTAAATCAATGACAATATCATAATACATTAGGAATGCAGATTCTTTTTCGTTCTTTAATTATAGGCGTGTAAATTTATTTTAAAGGACAGTTAACAAGTTTTTGTATCCTGACATCCACAGAGGATACATTCTACTATATGTCTCTTTACTGTTGTTAATAAAAGGCTTATATTCCAGTACAACCCTGCTAACGTGATCATGTCTTTATTATCACAGTGTAGATCCTGACTTAAAGACTACTGATGTTTATGGAACCCTATAAAGATAAAATTGATCTTATAATAAAGTATAAGTAATCAGCAAGAACTATAATAAAATGCATTTCAATGAGATGTATATTTAACGTTAAAAACACGTTTGCAGCCTGTGACCACAAAGGAAATGCAAGGAGATCTTTGCTACAGCAACAGCAGTTTTAGCAGAGCTCAGATGGAAAAGAAAGCAGTGAAATAATTCCAGCTCATCTGCACTGCACTGTGATACGCAGACATTTGATTTAAAGCTCTAGTTTAGGACAGAAAACCATCCAGCTACAGGAGCATGGACCTCAGCATGTATCGGTTCATGCTCTTCTCAAGCCTGCTACCACAAGCAACCTTTAGGAAAAGGGATAGTGCTGAAACTGCCAAGGACAGACCTGCACATTAGGGAGGAAACAGACATCATACACAGGGACAGGAATTCACTGCTTTTGTGTAGGCCTTACTTACTTCAAAAAGGCGATATTTTTCCTGTTTTAACTCTGGCTGTCATAGTCTGAAGCAAAAAAATGCAATCCTGTTCTTCCCAACTCTTTTTTATCTCCTCAGGTTCAGAAAAAATCAAAGATATGTTTGTTTAGCCCTTTACTAACACTATACTTCCACTACAAATAATCATGCACAGCACTTGGTTCAATTCTTGATGATGATCTAAAAGCCTGATTCATTATTTTTCTGCATTTTTTGATGCAGACAAGGGCTATCCCAGCCCACCAGAGCTGTACTTCTATGGCATGACATTGCATGTTACTCGCCCTGGGGTGGCACGAACATGTGTAGAGAATTTTGCATGTTTCACAGCTCCAGAAGGAGCTGAAGGACCTTGAAAGGCACCCAGCGTGGCTTGGTCCCATTCACGCTGCCTATCAGACACTGTCCCTGGAGTACATCACAGCATCGCAGTTGGGTTTCATCTCAAAATAGAAATAGTTGGTTTGCTGGGGAGCAAAATGGCATTTATGCAGTGTGGGCAATCGGAATCTGGAAAGGGACGAATCCAAAAACTTTGTATCTAACAGTGTAGATTTACCATAGGCTCCTCTTCAGGTTTCACTCATACCAGTATTTGACTTTCTGAAAATGGCGCTTGACTAACCACATTAGCTGCATATATTTGGTAATTGTATTTTCTCCCTCAGGGATGAACTTCGAGAGTTACGCTATAATGGAACGAGGCTCTAAAAATCATTTACTAGCGAGTTAATATACAATATACATTTCGTGAGTACATTGTGCTTTCTCCCACTTCTTATGCTAATTGCATAGTCAAGACCTTAGCAAGGTTGCTAATGTCATAATTTTGTAAGGCACTAAAGGGAAGTAAAATTAACACTTTAAGGTACAGATTTCGAACTAGAAGACCAAAGGCTTCTATTTATTTAGCAGAGGATTACTATTATATTTTGGTTATTCAATCATGAGCAAGAATAGTCACTTGCATTTCACACTCACTACCTGCTTATTTAATAGCAAAGAAAACTAAAAAAGAACAAAACCCCCATAGCTACGCTAACACTTTAACATAAAAATAAACTGAGCTTAGTATGAACAGAATACAATGCAAGAACTACCAAAATAAGAAAATAAAATAAAATAAGCATGCAGAAAAACAGCTGAAGAGACCTACGCTATAGCAGTGAACGTAAGAGACATAGTAGTCAAGTCTCGATTCCTCAGTGTTACGCATCTTCCTAGAGCCCATCTTCAAACGCTGAAGCGGAGCGCGCTGCTCTACAACTACACCAAGGCTCTGTGCTTTCAGTCAAACCCAGACTCCCTTCAAGCTAAGCCTTTCTGTGAACACAACACTCAAACAGCACTATTATAAATTTGAACCCTAGCAAAAACTACAATTTATATTCCTGTCTGCCAAATTTGACAAAGTCCCACAAATCTATGCCTAAAAGCTGAGAAAAGCCCTGTGTTTGGCAGCAACATATTCAACAGTAATTTACTTTCGATTACATTTCCAACTGCCTTCTGGTTCACTTCTTGGTGAATTACTCCTTTACTCAAGAGAAAGCAGGCAGCTTTTATCACCTCATCTCTCTTCAGTAATACTCATTTTCATGTAACAGACCTCTTGCAATGACACAGTCAACAGCAGAAGACTAAAACCTGGATCACCATATGTAAAAGTATATGTTAGTTAAACTAAACTGATCAGCCATATTCACTCACAGCCAGTACAGAAGCCACAGGTTCTACAGGCAACATCTGCCTGCAGAATTAAAGTATTCCTCAGTTTATCTGCTCTAACAGAACTACCTACAACAATTTTGTGACCTCCATCATTAAAATGACTGCTCCCATGTACTGCCTCATTTTACCTGGTGTAATGTAAAAGTATTCTAAGAACAATTTTTATAACAGGAGAGCATTGCATAATGAGACAAATTCTCATGCTGAGCTCTGACTGATAAGACAACCCTTCACTAGATCAGCCAGCTACCGCTGAAGTGGGGCTGATGTAAAAATGCAGGAATTGGTACTTATACCTCAGTAGGAAAATCCCTCCTCTGAACCACATTTAATGTGGAGAACTGTGAAGATCGTAGAGGTAGCTTGGACTGATAAAACACTTGACTTTACCTTCAAGCACTTCAGAATCAAACCAAAGATCTCTTAAGTAAAGGAACAGACACAAAAAGCAAACCAACCTTCCCCACATCTCTCCATTAGTTTACAGGGAAGAAGGGTCCTTCTCATACACATTTCCCTACATGATGTTGCCCCTTTTAGCCTACCCAGCAAGTACCCTAGAGACATTATAACACACAAGAGGGCAATGGGAGTATATGTTGTCCTCCATTTGTGAAGTTCTGCTACATTTAAATTTGAGAGAATTTCTTCTCTTAAAAAAAAAACAAACCTGAGGACTTTTTTTAAAAAAAAGACCCTGGATAGTGATTTGTCTACATTTGCCAGAGATGTGCTTGTTTCTTTTTCACTACAACTGCTTAAGATCTTAGGAGGCAATTATTTCCCTAAGTAAAACTTTATAAGACCTTTTGTTATTACATATAATGATTCAGGACTAGCCACATTCCTGAAGCATCATGCTATAATGACCTTCAAAAAATAAAGTCAAATTTGAGTGTTATACAGAAATTACTTCCTCTCAGTCTTTTAGTGTGGCTTATCAGAGCTGCAGAGGAAAGGAAACCACAGCTAAATCCTCTTTACTTGCCCCAAACGGAACAATGAGTAGACACTAAAGACCAATATAAGAACTTTCATAACATTTCCTTTGGTTGGTAAAGATTGCTGGAAGGGTCACACTCTTTCTAGTCTCCCTTATATCCTCATTTTTTACAGCAGATTCTTAATTCCTGAACATTTTCTCATGTCCAGAGAATTCTCACTTTTCCTTAAAGGAAGCATCAAGATTATTTTATGCCATTTCAGCAGTAAAAAACACCTTTAAAAATTTTCCCTAAATAAGTGGAAATGTGAGTAATAAATATTGCTTTATTTCCTATTTTTTGAGGACCAAATTACAATTCACATAATTTCAAGAAGCAAAGGGCCAGTTCTGCCATCATATATACATCTAATATCCATCTCAGCTCACCAGGCTGAAAATCTGCCTGGTTCACAAGGCTGTTAAAATCAGGTGGATCACATTTGTAAGAAAATGTGGTTAATAATCCCAGTATATTGCAGAGCACAAAATTCAGTTCTGTTCTTCTCTAACTTTCCAACACAGAGTATTATTATTTGCTATACACAAATGTCTTTGCCTAGTGTACCTGTAACTGGAAAAAAAGACCATTTTTCTCACATGGGTGTTAATATCTATGTGCATTTACCCTATATCTTTTAGCAAATTTTGTTTTCATCAAAGATACTGGAAGATGAAAAGGTCTAACAGAACAGATAAAACATGCAAGAGGCATGTATAGGCACCAGTTCTATAGAGATAACATTGCTCAAAACTGCATCATTGAATTATTCATGCTGTTGTGCAAGAGGACATCTGTTGTTTCTACTCAGCTTTTTCTATGTTGTTGTTTTCTTTGAAGTAGAGGAAGAAAAGAGATTAATGCTACTGTGTTTGCCTCTAATTCTGTTTGAGAGATTTCACTACAAGTTTGCAAAAGTTATTTCTTATTCAGACACTTTCTCTCCAGAATTTAATTTTTGATGCCCTCCTTGCAGGCATGAGAAAGATGAGACATATCAGTCCAATGGTTAGTTAGCAAACCAGTTACACACAGTGCGCTGAACAACATAATTACATAATAACCCAAGCATGTCTTTAAATAGGCTTTCCTGTAAATGTACAGGATGACTTCAAATTAACATGATAATTCTGCACAGCTGTGCTTTATGAGGCATAATAGCACCTGCAATGTTTTCAAGATGGCACAAGGCACTAAACCACCAGTGCTGTGTCCTAAATAGCATCTCAAGAGACAATTAATGATGCCCCTGTCTCTGACACAGCATTGAGATGACACACATGTGCTTTCAAACGCTGAAATAATAGAGCTGTAGGAGTCCCTTAGTGAGGAGAAAAAAAGACATATGACTAATAACTATTTCTGAATTGGTCATTTAGAGAGAGATAAGCTTAAAGATGCTTGAAAAGCACCTCATGCAAAACATCAAACCATTTAAATTAAGTTAAACACTAAAACATTAAACAGTTGAACATTTTTAAAAGACTACTTTTAACAAATGCCAAATAGATTTTAAATCCATTTTCTACATCTATAGTATGCATAAAACAATAACACCATTCTAGATATATGTCTTATATTAAGAAATTTGTGAAATTTGTGAAATTTAAATGTTTATAAGTACTGGAACTACAAAAACATAATTTCCCCTATACCTAAACTCTGCCCACATCCATTTTGAGGTATGGTGCAACCTACATATAGATGCAGTTTAAGCTTAGTTTAAGTGCAAGCACAATACTGCTATTTAAATAATAAGAATCACTATCACCTACACTATTTCTAGGCACGTAAAATACATAATGCTCCCTCTTTTGAGGCATCTTATAGTGATACCAGGAAATGGAAGAGACACTTGTAAGCTTTGCTTCACAGATTTTAGAAGAACGATGGATGTTTAGGTATATTGCTATATGAACTCACTAGATCTGAAATAAAGCATAAACATGAATTCTAAATACTTAGGTCTTCAGAGCTTCAGAATACTGAAAGCCTATGACTCTGAAAATCTTCATATAAACCATTACATTTGTAGATAATGAATGTGGTTTTACTACCTGCTTATTTTATAGCAAAGCAAACCAAAAAGAACAAAACCTCGAAAGCTACACTGACACTTTAACATAAAAATAAACTGAGGTTAGTATAAACAGAATACAATGCAAGAACTACCAAAATAAGAAAATAAGCATGCAGAAAAATAGCTGAATAGACCTACGCTATAGCAGTGAACATAAGAGACATAGTAGTCAAGTCTCGATTCCTCAGTGTTACGCATCTTCCTAGAGCCCATCTTCTAGCGCTGAAGCGGAGCGTGCTGCTCTACAACTACACCCAGGCTCTGTGCTTTCAGTCAAACCCAGACTCCCTTCAAGCTAAGCCTTTCTGTGAACACAACATGAACACAGAACCACAATTAAATTGAACTTGAACAACATATTAACCCCTCAGCTGATGCCTGCTAGAGGGTTTTTTTTTTCTTTTTTCTTTTACCATTTACTGCAGGGTTGAGATTACTTATAAAATTTGCAGAGAGAAAAACGCATAATTAGTTTAACCTGAAACATGTTTCCAAATCAATGAAACTCAATATATCAGTGCTTTTGTGTACTTCTGATGTGAAGGGAAATATCCTTTAACTTTTATTTGTATGTATTAACAAAGAGGGTTACATGTAAATAAATGTGAAATACAGATGCAAACATTACATAGTTTACAGTAAGTATTTTCCCTAGGAAAAATAGTGTAGAATTAATTTATTCAGTCTAAGTACTAGACGAAAGTAATTACACTTGTTCACGCTTCACTTAACATTTATTTTACTAGCAATGTGACTACTGTTTGGCTCGATACAAATTTCCATCACTACAAAAAGACATCTCCTAAACTACTGCTACAAATATAATTTTGCTCTGATTTTACCCAGAAAATATATTTGTTCTTACTGCATAAGTATCAGGCACTAGCATAAGAAAGGCACTGTGCACAATGCAGCCCTAAGGAATTTTTTGTCTCGCGTCCTAGGAGCGTGTATAACACCACAGAAATGACAGTAGACAGCTAACGTGAACTGGTCACCCAGCATTTCAGAACCACATGCTTTTCTTCCCTTCACAAGGAGTGAAAACCCCTGGGTCTGCACAAGACAGACTTGTAGTTCCAAGAGATATTGTTATTTCATTTCTGAAGATGTTTTTGGTGACAATATGCAAGTTTAGACAAACTGCTCTTGGTTATATATTTTGAACTGTCCTTTTCTGAGTGAGGAGGAATTTGAAACTTCATGGCAAAAAGACTTTACTGAATAGCCGGAGCAGAAAACCTCCTGAGACCCCCTTCACTTTCTAGAGTGCTTCCTCTTCTCTGACCACAGGTACCCAAACAGCAGCCTCTGTTAGGCTAACAGGCAAGTGCTGCATCCTTGAGGAAAAGCTGAGCTATACAGAATAAAAATCACCCTGAAGACAATTACTGTGGAGTAAGAAAGGGAATTCCTGCCTGCTGCATGCTCTGACATTCACGAAGCAAATCTAGTTTTACAGGGAGCTCCGTTCTCATCTGCTGGCTCAGCCTAAACTTTCATTGGTACTTCTCCCCTCAAAACATTTCTCAAACCCAGTATTAGAAGCATCTATTTTCTTTATTCCAGTTGGGTCGAGGTTCTGGCCCCAAACTGGTGAGGGGGCTGCCAGCGACATTCTCCTGACACGGTACACAAGTTTTGGTCTCATGCAACAAAATAAATTCAGGCAAAGGATGTGATTTTGTTAAAACTCCTGAAGTCTTAATGACAAAAAGAAGTATTCTGTACTTATTCAAGTGTTAATACAGAAGCTGCTGATTTTATAGCTTCTGCACTGTCCCCTAAGAGGCAGCCACAGCCACTGCTCACGCTACAGTGCCGGGAAGAGTCTGATCAAATGCTGGACACAGTTGAATAAAATCTCTTACAGAAGTAAATGTCTGCCCACCCACCACTATCAGTTTCCCTTTTCTTTCTCTAGTTTAGCTTGTTACGCTACCATTAGAGTGCGAAAGAGACACCTGCATCGTGAAAGAGGCATTTCTAAGAAATATTTTATCAAATTAAGGACCAAGTATCACTACCTTGCAGA
The DNA here is from genome assembly GCF_013368605.1 of Nyctibius grandis. Lineage (NCBI taxonomy): Eukaryota > Metazoa > Chordata > Aves > Nyctibiiformes > Nyctibiidae > Nyctibius > Nyctibius grandis. Next base: position 19,909,054 of record NC_090667.1, on the reverse strand, counting down.
GAGAGAAATTCAAGTGGGCTAAAGAGAAATGGGAGGGGAAGAAAAAAAATAATATTTACAACAGGTGTTTTTAACTCTCTGTTAGTTCTCCTGTTAGAGAATGCAGCATCAATTTCACATGTATTCAGTCTTCTTAAATGCTTGTCACTGATCAGGATCAACTATAACATCCTCTCACTTAACAGTTTCAAAAGGACAGAGGCAGCAGTTTTAACAGCACTGCATGAAAAGTGCAGCTCACTTCCAAGTGAAAGCAGAATCAAGTGCGACTCCTTTAAAGAACCGCTTTGATTTTGTTGGCAGAACGGCAGGGTAACTCCCCATTACCCAGGTAACTCTCAGAACCTGGGAGGGGAAAAACTGCACCTTCTTATTGTTTTTTCTTGGTATTTTGCATCTCTTGATGTCTTTGACATCGCAGAAGCAGCAGCCAAGAGGATTCCCTTAATGTGATTCCCTGTTTGTGCACATCTTTATCATTGAGGTCAGATACATAAATACCAGCAGGGCTCGGTAGCTGATGCATACTGCAAGTTACAATTATTTTTGTTTTGTTCTATAGAGCAATATAGTAAAGGAAGAACCTAAAGCAATAGAAAACTTTTCTCATTAGTTCGATTTTTTCAAACATTACCTGAAATTAAATTTGAGAGTGTTAAAGTTCTAACTTTGGGCTTTGAACATCTACTGCCAAAAGTTCTTGATCTAGACAAAAAAAGTGTATCTTTTTACCTTAACCTTGAAATTAAATCCTTTTCGTGTCTCTCTAAAGATAACATCTAAGAACTGTATTTTACACACGCTCCTTAGGCAGTCTGCCTTCCTGGGTCCACAGGTTGAATCTTTAGCTAAATAATGTGGCTTCCGAAGGAAGATTTATTCCCACACTTGTTGAAACAGGACTTATTAACATGACTAACGCAGGCCACCAGAAAACCTCCTTGGGCTTTCCTGAGCTCACAGAGTTTTGTCCTGTGTTATACAATTCTCTTCAACTAACTAAAAATGGTGTAGATGACTCCTTATCTTTTATAATAGTTTTTTTTTCAGTGCTTTTCTTGCTGAAAACATTACTTTTTTTATGACCTGGCATTGTAGTTGTAATATTGTGAAAATTTTGCTTTGCAGTTCTACAAAACTTTTTATCTTGAATGTCAGAGTTCTTAAATTATTGCACATCATTTTTCTGCCTATGTTAGCATAAGTCATTCCATCAGAAACAGCAGCATGAGAAGTAAATGTTTAAAACAGTTTTACCTAAAAGCAAGGCATCCAACTTAATATCCTAGAATATAACTAAACGACTAGTTAAAAAAAAAGGTAGGTGTAACTCTTGGAAGAAGCAGTGCCTTAGGCCATTTGACAGATACATGGTTTTCCCTTCAGTATCTTCAAAAGTACTAAACAAAACTATCGTAAAAACAAAACAAAACCCAAAAAACAAACAAAAAAAACAACCCCCAACAAAATACCATTGAGAACATGAGGAATTAAAGGAAGGCAAAGAGGAGTGATTTACATTTTAAAAATTCTGTTACATTCTCGTGAAACAGGGAAAAGGCAACATCCATTAATTTCTTGCCTCAACAGTTGTCCTGAGAATTAAAACACAGAATGGGTTTTGTCACAAGGAGCATATACCTTCTCCCTCCAAGTGGATGTTTACTCCCTGAAGCCAGGAAAAGAGTGACCTGGCCAACTATAGGAATCAGCAGGATTATAAAACTGTAACCCATGTCTTGCTTCATTTAATGGTTAGGAATGGATTGTAAAGCTTGATAACATGTTCTCACCCTTTCTTGCAGGAGAAAGGAGATAAGGAAGACCCGGCTAGATAATGCAGCAACTGCAGGGTTTATGAGATCCTTAGGAAGCATGTTCTTAACTAATTAACTAGTTCTGCAGGTAATTCCAACTACCCCAAGAGAAAGTTACAGATGTCAGCAAAAGTACAAGGTAACATTGCTTTTTATCTGCTGGTTTGCTTAAGGCTTTTGCAACATGACAACTGATCTGCAGTGGGCGAGATGTTGATGAGAATATGAAAATATAGTTGGTCTTGTTCTTTACAAATAGAAGAATCGGATGGCTGGAAAACCTTTTCCTATTGTAGCCTGATAGAAGTATTTTCCTCATCTTGTTTAAAGCTTTAAGCAAACAATTCCTAGTATAGGAAGGTTCTGAATGACAGGGCTTGAAAAACTAACGACAAGACTTAGCCCAGCTTCTGCTGCTCTCATCTCTTCTAGCAGTCCAGAAAGCAGAAGCTGTTTGCAGTGGTATTATCATGACTATGAGATATTGTGAAATCTTAACTAGTTTAAAGGAGAAACTAAAGAAAAGCTGCTGCTAAAGTCACATGCCCGCCCTGGTTACAGGAAGTTTCTAATTTCAAAAAGAAAGTTTTCAAAACAACAAAAAGATAAGGTAAATACAGCCAAGAATAAAAATAAAGGCCCCATATTTACTAGCAGATTTCAGTGTCAGAAACTCAGGTGTAGCTGAGGATATTTCTCCCCTCCAGACAGGAGAGAAGGCTGACTAATTTAGTACTTTTTTTTTGTTCACCATCTGTTCCACCCATACCTTAGCAAGCAAATTGCGTGCTGCAGTACTGCATGTGCAGTTTGTATGATTAGTTTATGCGGAGATATGTAAATAAACAGTAAATTCATCTGCGTAATAAAGATCTAAGTGCAGTGTGACTGCTATATGACGTTCCTTCAGTGTTCACAATGGAAGTGTGTCATATATTGACATACTAGTCATCACAATTTCCTTAAGAAACCGTATGAGAGACAGTGATATGGTATATTTCTGCTTTTGTCAGCATATTGTTTACCAGAGAGATCTGCAAACATTAGTTTACTTAGAGCATTGAGAATAAAAGGAAAAATAGCTACTATTAGCTCTCCAAGAACTGAAGTAACATCTTCATAGTTACAAGCCTTTCACAGATCATTCAACAAAATTTCTGTAGTTGAAAACCAAGTTTGATGGTATACCCGTAAATTATGCTGCCAAAAATAGTTGTTAAGAACATAAGTTTTTGAAAACATTAAAGTTTTATAAGCATTTAAGCTTTGGACAAAGCAAGTCTGGAATGAAGAGGCTGAAAATGGAGAGACATCAGATTTTTATAAGGCCAAAAGGATTCTCTGTGATCATTCATACTAACTTCCCTATAATACATCCCACAGGACTGTTCTCGGGGGCATTGATTAGAAGAAATCAATTCCTTGTTGAAGCAAAACATCTCTTTTAGAAAGATATCCAGATCTGTTTTAAAGCTGTATCCTCATATAATTAATTATTATAACAAACATGGCATTTTGACTTTGAATTTGTCTTGCTATAGCTTCCAGTATTGAATTATATTATTCCTTTATATGCTGGACTGAAAACCCATAAGACTGGGCTTTTTCCCAACCATAGATTTCAGATTTCTTTGAAATGGCATTTCTACTTTTATTTCATAAATCAAGTTGAGTTACTACTGATTTGTTACAAAGACAAAAACAGAACAGAGGAAAATGAGGAGAAAGAAAGAAATAACCTTCCCATCTGCCAGCCTGGCTCATTTTATTACCACAGAAGCATTGTTTTAATCAGCAAAAAAAATAAGTGCCATGCCCCAAATCCCATGAGCTTTTGTAGATTCAAAGCAGAGATTCATGGTCCTTTTTTTAGCTGTTTTGAATTGAAAAATATTTGTCTAAAGACAGACGATAAGCTAATTCTTTTCAGTTTCATCTTGCCCTCCATCTTTGCTATTGAACAGGAAGTGCCATCTGATAACAAACAACAGAGAACACTCACATTTGAAACTCACTCTGTTTCTATATTGTTGTGTGCAACTTCAAAAACACAAGTGGAAAACGGTAATACTGTGGCTTAAAACTAACTTTGAGCTCCTTATGCTCAAATGCTTCTGCAATGAAGAAGTCTGCAAAGTCCTTCCTAAAAATCTGATGTCTTTCACTTCCCTCTCAACTGTTTCCAGTCTTTTTCTTTTTATCTCTTCCATTCCCCATAATTTTCTCTTCTCTCATCATATGCAAATATAGTTCATACTGTCCTGGCAAGACATGTGCTCACACATCAACAGCAAGAATCGTAATGAATCTTTCTCTGCCTGTTGCATCTTATGCTTATGGTGACTTGGAACCGAATGTGTGTCAGAGCTGCCAGGAGAGACATTCTTAGGAAATAGGAATGAAACAAATTACCCACTTAAGACAGCGAAGATCAATCTGCTAGGTCAAAGTACAAGCCAGCAGGATTTTTAACAAAGAAAACAGTACCTGAATCAGGTTAACACATTTCTGTCCTTTTAGAAAGGGATTTTCACAACATATTCCTAAATTTTGGCATGAGAATAAGAAGCTATCAGAAACATTAAATATCTTTATAGTTTGTAGGAATCTACTCAGCATTAACTGAAATCAGAAAGTCCCAATCCAATAAAAACGGTGCAGTGTATATGTCTGGAATTATTTGAGGACAGCCTTCCATTTGCCTATTTCAAAGTTCATAATACAAAGGGTATCACTGGGCAGAAGTTTTCAGAACATACTCTTTAGATCACATATACTCTATGGACTGCTTACTGCAGGCCTGTTGGGAGAGAGATGGCCAAATCTATTGTCCTGGTTTCCATTTGATAGCTTGTTTTAAGAGACAGACAGAAGTATATGACATTAACATAGTATGCTAATATTACTTCCTAGAAAATAAATTGATTAATGTGAAGTTCAAAATTTGCAAAGATTAGAAAATACTGATAGGAAGGTATTTCACCAGTAATCATAAGTGGAAAAGAAAAAGAACAATGAGAATTAAGAAGAAAAATTGTACCATATAAAAACCATATTGTACCATATAAAAACCAAAATTGTACCATACAAAAAACAAAATTGTACCATATAAAAACCTCTTTACTATGTGGTAATGCGTACTAGGAAGTTTTCGGAGAACTGGTTTATAGTTCTTGTGTAGAAACACAAGAAATTAAACAGTTAAAGCAAAACAAAGAACGGAAATAATAGCTCAGAACTTCATTTATCTGATTTTACATCTGATTTAGATACAACATGTATCTAAAGATACACAGCAGCTTTAGACTGTATGTATCAACTAGATTTGCTAAGAAATTTTATAACTGTTGCTACTGTTTGAGTAATCCATAGAGAATAACTTTTTGCACTTACCTTGTTATCGACAGAATAGCAGGATTACGTTTTACTTTTCTGACGAATAAGGGCCAAAAGCATCCCAGCTAAATAAAATCCTTGCAGCACTGCACAATCATCAATATTCATCTACCTGCTATTTCAAGTAAGCTCACAAAATGGTTAGTCAAAAATGTAAAAGCAAAATCACCTGCAGAGCAACCGTCGTATTCTTCGCAGGATATTTCCCCACCAGTCCTTGTTCTTTGCGTTTCTTGAATTTCCTAAAGTAGTCCTGTATCAGGAAGGTGGCATAGAACTTCCCCACGGTTACCTCATCATCTACATGAACAGACCAGACAGATCTCTCCCAAGTCAGCACATTTATCAATAGCCTGTACATCTGATTTGAGGGCAAAAATCTGATGGGTGCAACAGGTACTATGCTTTCAGCTTACAACTATGGAACCTGTAACTAGCTTAAAAGCAATGTTTTAGCAAGCAGTTCAGGCTCAGTCAGTTAAGTGAACTCATCCTTAATAAAGAAGAAAATACAATACCTCACCAAGTCTCATGTACTTCTAAGTAAGTTTTAAGTTTCTAACAAAACCATAAGCATGTTTGTATACGATAGATTCTGAAAGACTTGTTTTAATTACTTGGAATAAATGAATTAAAATAAAAGCTGCTATGACTTACAGACACATTCATAAGAGTAAGATTATTAAAAAAAAATAAGTCCTGATTACAACATCTTTTTTTCACTGCTGAACCAGATCTGCTTAGTCAGTGTATCAATATAGCATTGTTCTGATTGCATAAGGACTTTTACGTCTTTATAGCTTGCTTCGCTATGCACATTTTTTTATTGGTGTCATGCCCTCACTGTAATACCTGAGCATCTTCCAGTTTGAATTTTATTTGTGTCCCAGATGCTCATGTTGGGCTGTATCGTCTGCTATCTTATTGTCACCCAATAAGACAGATTCGAGACTCTGAGGAAATCCCACAAAGGTTACAATTTCACATATTTTCTGTGAGGCTCTTGTTTAAGTGAAGATGTGGTCCTTAGCCACCTTCTAGATAGGTGATGATGATTAAGAGTAAATATGAAACAACATGGTGCTTTCCCACGTTATTGTATTGTATCAGCTCTGCAATACTGATAGAAATGAAAATAACTTCCATCAGTTCATTTAGTTCAATTCACAAGATAGGCAAACAGCAAGTGCAGTAAAACCTAGCACTTTTACAGAGTCACTGCTGTGAACAAAATCCAAATTTCAAAGTTTTCAAAGGCAGGTACCTTACGAGGATATCGAAATTGCCTGGTTCATAGCATGCTAAGAATGTACTTATGAGTCCCATTGAATCATTCAGCTGTGCAAGTTTGATGTCTTGATGAGTAATGCTTGCCAGAAAACTAGGAATAGTTTTCCATTCAAAAACATTGCTTTTGTTTTCAGACACTTTTTTTCCCCTAGAGTTATCTGGCATGAAATTAGCTATTTCCCTTTCTGCTGTGTTGCCTGATCTCTGGATTCTTTTCAGGATCTCGAGACAGCTATTTGCAACACGGTTGCTAGTTGGCTACTGCCATAGGTAAAGGAGGGCTGGTGTGTTTTAGGCATCAAAGTTCTCTCCCGCGTTAGGTCCCACATCCTGATGGGCAGTACGTTCCTGTCATTCGTTGCCCTTGCTGGGACAGACAGGTGCTTAATGCATCCCAGGATCTGGGTTACTCTGCACAGTTGTGACTGGACCAAAGCCAGAAAATCTAATGTGCCCAGACACATTCTAACACACCTTTGTTAGAAAGTATGGATTTCTTTTTTTAGTTTTATGTCTTTTGTTTTCTCTATATTTTAACTCTCTGATGGAACTTTAGGATAGACTTGAGTTTGGTTTTTTTTTCACATACAAACACATTCTGTTAAGCAAGCTTTTTCTCTAATTGATAGTCAAGCAAATTCTCTCATTGATTGTCATATATTGTAATGTCATACATTAACATTCGATTAAAACAGTCTCCTTTTGTCTTCGTTTTATCAGTAATAATATGTCCCAATGTATGTCACTAATGATAGTATTTCTAATAGTATTTTTACCTGTAATATGACAGCTTTTGCTAATTTAAATTTAATTAACTTTCTTCTTTTCTTGACTTGCTTTCACATCAATAAAAAGGATGGGGAAATCCAATCCACGTACAATACTGTTTAAACTCATTTTTACCTCTGTGACAAAATTTGTCTCAAAATGAAGACTCTACCATTCAAAATAAGCTCCTCTCATTATGTCTGAAATGGGCTGTGTGCATGTGAGAAAGTACGACAGGCTTTAACTTCAGTAAAAATGCACCAGGGATGTATTCTCCCAGCATTTTATTTGTCTTTAAATGTATCAAATTATAATTATAATAATTGCTTTAAAATATCTTGGTTGGGAGACCAGTCTGTTGCAGGAAATATCTTAGCACATTAAAGAGCCTGCTCTGCCAAATACTGACACCTCTTCAAAGGTCCGGGTGCCCCCAGTTCCCGCCAGGAAACAGCAGGAACCCCACACCTCACAACAGAAGCTCACCAGTCTACAGATTCAGTCTCAGCAGTAAAAAGCTTTTTAATTGACTCCACAAATCTAATTTCTAAACTTTTTGTGAATGTTGGCTTTGATGTTCATCTGTACCATCCCTTGGCAGCTCCTCAGGAGACTAATGGTGTTTTGTATTAGGAAGAGATCTCTTATAAAGCATCTAATCTAAACTTGCCTTCCTTAGTCTATCTGAATCCATTGCTCTGCAACGTAGCCTTGGTCAAACTGCCCAGATAAGCCTTTCCCCATCCTTTATACTATTTTGTTTCAAGTATTTGAACAGAACTTTTAAGGAAGTGATATAGCAAATTGCTCCTAGAAAGAACAAGCACATAGAAGTGACAGACTTGATATAACATATACTACTATGGGTTGCACTTAGAGCATGTTTCAAGTCAGGCTATGACATTGCACGACTACTGACTGTACCTGAGACGACAATATCTGCAAAGTCTCAGTATGCAGAAATGAAGGGCCCTTATTGATCACTCTGGACATGCACCAACTTTTTGGAAGCACGTTAGATTAACGCATTACCCCTTTGCTCAATTGTGCATGCTAAAGTCTGTATGTACAAACAAGATGCATGTGTACTTCACAGGCACAGTCAGTTGTACTGCAGACACGTGCACACAAGAACTAAAGCCTGGCCAAGGGGAGCCATCCTTGACTTTGTTTTTCGAGTAACACACATATAGATATGGACAGGTATAGGGAGGCAGCTAAGCAGAACTAACCACAGAATAGACAAATCTATAATTACAATTAGTGACAGCAAAAGGAATCATTTCAGTAGGAAGTTATTGGAAGAGGGCAAAAAGTATTAGGCAGGATTAAATGGGCTTGCAGGTGGAGACTGGGGAGTTTAGAGAATACAGGTGAATCTACAGTGAGTTGTATGTATTTCTCTTACTCTCTAGTCTCCTAAGAATGTTAACTTACTCATACGTTCAGGCATTTGACTGACATTCTATGTATTTGCAAAGCAGTTTCATTTTTCTGTACTGAAAATGTGTGGCTAACTATTAACGATTTAATTAAGTTATAGTAATAAGTTATTTAACTGGTACCAATAAGTAAATAACTTCATTTCTAGTGCACCTATTTATAATTCAGGAAAAAAATGCTATACCGATTATTTTCATTCTGCTCTGCAAATAATTGTTCTGTTTGTGTTCTGGAGGCATGGTCTCGAGCACACGAAGGGTCTAGCATTCAGTAATACCAGCAAAAGTAATAACGGAGAAAAACATTATAAACTAGACCACTCAGTACTTTTAAGTGCAAGTGATCTTAAGATATTGAATTTGGATGCTTTGTTGATCTATATTGAAGGGAGTTTTCTGTCTCCTAGCAAATTGTTATTATGAGCTGTCACTTGTGTTATTGTCATATACAATTTTCTATTGAATATTAAGCATCAATAGAAATTAATTTCTACTGTATATTAAGCTATTTTACACTCCTGTGACATATGAATGTAAAATAGCTATATTCCTCTTTTTTCTAGGTGGGTTACAGTATTTTCAATTTTCAGGTACGTCACAACAAGGTCCACAAAGAAATAAAACGAACTGAAGTAAAAAAGTTTGTAAATCTTAAGGACTTCCCAGCATGTTCTTATTTATGCTGGGTTGTAGAAGCCATACTGTTTCCTATCAGTCAAGCAGCGATCTAGGTTTTCAGCCTTCTAGCTACACTGAAGAGCTCCATTTGCAGAATAAATATTAGCAATGAATTTTAGTATAGCTGAAAATAAATATACAGCTCATATTCAGCAATGAAATGAAGCTGAAGTTAACAGTGAGTTACTATGTAAGATTAGTTCTAGGAATGTAATCGTTACAGATTCTTTGTCAGATTGATTTAGGCAGGCACAGCTCGCTATTCTGAAGCATGCATCTCTATTTCAATAAAAAAGGTAGGGGAATAAAGTTGGCAAGAGGCAACACTAATTCCATGCCACCACCCTAAAACAGAATTGCTTCAGAATATTCGGAAAGACTCATAGTTGGAAGGAACAGAGGCTGCAGAAAAAGCTCAAGCACATAGTTACAACAATAACAAAGCAATTCATCTATGCCATGCAAGCACTTAGGTGTAAGGCTAAAAACAACAGAGTAGAACACAAAGAGTTGTTTTAAATGTGCAGTATCAGTTTCCTTTTGGATCATCAAATTTGCTGGACTTTTGCCTTCATCCCCAACTATTATCTGGCAGCCACCACACCAATAGCAAGTGGCTCCCTCCAGTGACAAAGCTAATGCTGCTCCTGGGGTCATGCCGAACAGCAGCACGGCCACCATGCTCTTCCTCCCCAGAGACTGAGAGCATCACCTTCAGAAAGGGATCAGCCTCCACCACCACCGCACCTGGGATCTCGAGTCTGCTTCCAAACCTGAGTCTGATCAGCCTTGAAAGCTGCCGTAACACTATAAAAGTACAATAAACTACGAGAAATACCAGATGATTACAATGGATCTAGGTATTGGATGTCTAGGTAAACATATCCTGGGTGTGGCTGACAGTGTAACAGATCCTGCACCTTTAAAACTTGAAAAAGCAAGTAAAAAACAGTCACCTAAATCTACACTACAGCATATTAATAAAAATGTATATATTGGAAAAGCCTAAATATATATATTAGAATATATATATTTAAAGAGAGAGATATAACAAATATTTAACATGTCATTTTACAGCAAGTAGGAACACCTAATATATGTGCCTTGTAATTCTCACAAGCGTATCGGTCTCATTAGAATTTAGATATCTCTTTACATGGGCCATATGCATATCTCAGTCATACTGGCATAAATCCGAACCATTTCCATTATCTGTTGACTATGGAATGGTTCTGGTTTAAACGAGTGTACCTGAGATAATTTAGCCTCTTGCTTTATTAATTTAGCCAAAAAAAATTTTACGCTGGCAATTACATTTTTTAGTTTTCTCCCAGAAGTATTCAACATATACAAGGATACAATGTAGCGTACATTGTCAAGCTTAATTAGTACAAAACATGTTATCTTGCTCAATGCATTGAAATCAAACTAAGTTCTGTCTATTTTGCTGAGTGACTTAAAATCAAGACTAGATTTAGGTCTAATAAGGCATTTTTTTCAAGCAAGAAAACAAGCATAACGTTTTCCTCTCCTTTTGATCTAAGGAAGTTGTACTTATCAGTCCCATAGGTATTGTCTAGTGTAACAGGATATCATCTTCTCTATATCTATTTTGTTATTATTATTTGTTGTCCTTTAATGACATTATAATTGCAAAATTTAGTAATTTTATTTCTTTGGTTCCTAACAATCTAGAAAGACCAAAATGCAGAGAATAGCATATTGCAAAGTTTATCAGACTGACCGCCAGCTGGAGGGACAACTTGGTCAAGTAATTTCATGCTCGTTTTCTTCCATATTTTCTTTATAACGGCTCTAAGTTCTTCATTTGCTTGCTCTAGGTTACCTGTGGCAATGAAATAGAAAAATGGAAGATGGCAATTATGTTTCAACCAGCTGCAATGAATGATCCTCTGGATATTAATTAGCTGTATACAAATAAAGACAATGATAAGGATGCTTTGCAGCAAGCCTAAGCTACAAGAAGTAGCAGATAACAATACTACAACAACTAAAGAGAAGAAGGGGTGTAAGAGAGGGAGCTCCTAGGGCTTTCAAATTAGTCTCTGGAGTATTGCAGAGCTCAACAGTAATTTACAGATCTACTCTGTCACTGTTCCGCCTAAATTGTGCAGAAAGCGATGACTTGCTCTTTGCAAGCTGCTTCTTTCCTGATCCAAAGCTGAGCCGTTATTTGTTTTAGTAATTACTCAGTTGTACAGGCTTGAAAGTTCAGGCAACTGACTACTGAGTAGTTTCTCATCTCTTGCAGCACTCACCTAAGCCACAGCAATGCCTGAGGGGGCTTGATTTAATCAGTTTGTTATTGGCAGTGGAACTCAAATTCTGCTGTGAATGGCAGAAGACATGGAACAGGAAGTAGAAAAAGATGATAAAATAATGAAAAGATATACGAAAACAGAAAGCAAAATTCTTTGAAACATACTACTGTTTTTTAAAACTTTTTTCTCTCTGATGCATGACAGAAATCCTTTCAACCCAGTCAGAACAGGTCAAACCGGGGGTGTTGCTTTCGAAGTGTGCAAAAGTTGCAGTTGCACCACTGTGGGATCCAAGGCACCAAGTTGAAGAGTAGTGAGGAAGGAGTATCTTGGTTGGATAGACAGGGGAACTCATTCACTCCTTGCACTAGAGCTCCCTGTTATGCCACCGCTACATGTTTTTATCTGACCAGAAAAAAAGCACATAATAATTTCTGAGTTTTCCTGGGCTCTGCCCTCACTATGCCTTTCCTTTCATTTTCTAGCAAATCATTCCTAACAACAGTGAATACAACCCGTGATCCAAAAAGCAAACCAAATCCAGTGAGACTAAGGCAGCCTGACTCATGTCCAACAAAATGAGCAAATTGTAACTTTTCCTCATTGTACCTTCTGACAAGTGCAGTAAGAGCTTTACAGCTAAGAACCTTACCTTCTGTTTTTATCTTTAGAGCTGTCCTAACCAAAGCAAACAAAGTAGCATTGAACATGACGGTTCCATCACTGTTTAGTGGCATATTCATGGCTACTAACCTCTGTAAATGAGAAAAGGAAAACAAATTTTGATGTGCCTTTGTTTGAAAAAAACCTCCTGTAACGTTCATTTCTGAAAAGCGGATGTATTCAAATAATACTTTCCACCAAGAGGCATAAAAATTATACGTGTTCCAAAAAATTGAGTCTTCCATCCCAGCTGCGTATAATAACCACCCAATATCACTTCTTTCTGATATTGATCACATGCATGCTTATACAAAAGCTAAAACTGTCCAGTAGTTTTCATGAGCTATTTACTGAGTTAATTTGCAAACACTGAAGCCCAGTACTTGGCTATGACCATAAGTCACACTAAGCAAGTACTAAGGACAAATGCAGTTATTTAAGAGCATGTGCTCCAGTTGCAGTCACGTTCCAGGTTTCCCATGGATTCCTCCAGCCTCATGCTCCATGAAGAACCACAGCACCAGGTCTGTCTTGTACAAGTTGATTAATTTCTCAGGTAACTCTTCAATGATGCTGTGCATCTCTTATGCTATCTACACTGAATTAATGTGAAAGGGGCTTTCCTCTTTGGATTAATCTCTCTCTGCATTAGAGGGTTCATCTTTCAGAGCAGTATCGCTGTGACCCTGTCTGTCAGAAGAACACTATTTAATCTATCAAAATCTTTTCCTAATGCCTGACTTGGATCTTCTTCTATTCTAGTTTAAGTGTGCTACTCAATTGGGTAATTTAATGTATAGATATGGGTTTGCTTTAAGTAAGCCTTGTAGCATTCCATTTGAACCCAGTGTTTTATATGTCAACTTACCTATTTATAAAACAGATATAAAAGAAATCCAAATGACAGTGCTGTTGCAACAATCCTTTAATTAAAAGCTTGATCTTATTCCTACTGAAATTGCTAAACCCACAATATCCATAGTTCTGAAGTCCTCAAATAATGTAATAATTATTCACCTCCTTTGTGTTGCTTTTCAACTTTTATATTGAAATGCAATTAATCCTCACCTAAATTACACATCGTGCCTGACAAATTCTACATCACTTTATATTCCCCTTAATTTTCAGTCTTCTCACTTGCTGCTACATAGTGTATTGCACACCATCATTCACTTCAGCTAGGTTTATCATCTTGCAGTCCCCACCCTTTAATCTCGTTTCTATGTTTCATGCGCGGCAAACTTCTCATGAATGCGACTGTAAAAGTACTGTTTCAAACCTTGTTGTCAATTAAAGTAAACTACCACCCTCTTCTCCCTGGGACTGAAATCAGAAATGTCACTGGGTTGAAGTAGTCTTATATGTGACACTGGGTCACCAGAAATGCTGGGATGAGGTAGTTCATATACGTGACAATAGACTAATGGTAGATTTACAGACCAACCCCTTTCATTTTAATACTCTGTGAAGAATTTTACATTGGTGGTAACTACTCAAATGAGGACACCGAAAGAAATGACACTAATTTTGCCGGTTTAAGTTAACCCTGCAAAAAAACGGGAAAACTTGAGAGTGGAGGAGACCTTGCGAACATACAGGATTATTGTGCGTATGTGACACATATGGGGCAGAACTGAATGAATGAATGAACTGAGAGAGAAATCCAGAAAGAAAATAGGGTAAAACCCACCTTGCAGGCCACTCGGTGAGGGCATAATTTGCCAAAACCAAGTGGTGGCTGAATGCGCCTCAGTAATGTAACCACATCAAGATGCTTTATCCTTCCCCTAGAACCAACACACATCAGTTACCAAACATATATCCATTCCCAAAGAATATACTATGCTCTGCTTTTATTGTTTTCACCACATAAATCTTATCAGAGAAATGATCTAACTTACTTTGCTTCAGGGTCATATTCTGACCATATCCTTTTGAACTCATCCAAATGATGGGGACCCAGAATAGACCAGTCACGTGTCAAATAATCAAAATTATCCATAATGACAGCCACAAATAAGTTTATAATCTAAAAAAGTAATTAAGAACAATCTGCCTTAATTATTTTGAAATTTAAAAAAATATTCAATAAATAAAATAATTTTATAAGGTAGCAGGTTAAGAATTCAAACAAATGAATTGATCTCAAACGATTTTTGGCAAATATCAAATATCACAGAAAATACTTGCTAACCATTTAACTGACTAACTGGAACTTTATGAAGTAATGACAAGAGCGTGATTCTATCTTACTCAGTCTTTGACATAGGCTGTAACATGGTTTTGTTTCTCTTCCTTGATTTGCCAGATCCCACTACATCAAATTAAAGAATGGATCCAATACATGTATTTGACACAGTGTAGATCTCAGGAAACAGCTTTTGTATTAATAGGATTCAATGTCATAACAATAAGACTTCTGCATATGTTTTGTTAACACAGAAGATGATACAGAACAGCTGAATATGTTTACATTAGTCCACAGAATTCTGTTTGACCACTTTCCTTTTGCAAGCAGAACAGTATTGTGAATAGAACAAATCAACCAGCTTAGAACAGACCCCTGCAATGAGGAAAAACATTTTTCAAATATTATTTTATAATAGATAATCCATTATGCCATGGATTAGGAAGAAAGGTTATTGTTCATATCTCATGTGCCACAGTTCGAGCACACCTGTAGAGACACAAATCCAAATTCTGCTAAGTTTACATAATACAAATAGCATTACTAGCAAGTCAAAGGAATCAAAGCTTTATTATTAATGAATATTTAATGATACTATCGAGAAATGCATGAAATAATAGCTGATTAAAAGATTGTTAGCTTTCAAACGTGCAACCAATCAGTCCTGCATACATGTAGTCAGAAGAGCATCTTGCATATGAGAATTTAAAATCATAGAATGATTTGGGTTGGAAGGGACCTTTAAAGGTCATCTAGTCCAACCCCCCTGCAGTGAGCAGCGACACTTTCGACTAAATCAGGTTGCTCAGAGCCCCGTCCAACCTGACCTTGAATCTTTCCAGGGATGGGGCATCTACCACCTCTCTGGGCAACATGTTTCAGTGTTTCACTGCCCTCATCATAAAAATCAGTATAACGTACAGGATTTAGGACTGTGTATAGAAAAATATAACCTTGCAAAAATATTTTAGATACAGGATTTTCAATCATTCTCTGAACCCACTACTCTCTTAGTTCAAAAGAAAGTCAAAGTGCCAAAGCTAATTTCTGTTAATAAGCACAAGCTAGACTCACCAAAAATGCACAAAGCATGTAAAAACTGATAAAATAAATGATGGCAAAATTGCTTCCACACGTGTATTCTTCCCCTGGATTATAATCCGACTCTGGATCACAGCGTTTTCCAGGCAAACATGCCAGCATGATTTCCTGCCAGGCTTCTCCAGTTGCACACCTTTATAAGGTCACAGAGATAAATTAGGCACTATTTGATCAAAATTGATTAAAGGTATATTAATTTGTTACGGTCTGACAAAATGCTTGGAGCTGTACAAGCACAAATGTGAACACAGATAGTGAGCTTTTCAGAGCTGAAACTAATTAAAAAAACACAGAACATGTTTCAGAAATGACAGATATAGATCTGACATTGCAGACACATTTTCTAAGGTAGACTAATGCACCACAAAGGCTTGCATGTAAATATTTGAACCCCAAACTGTGATTTACAAGTTAAATACTTATTGCACTGGAGCTGCTGCATATGAAAGCAGTGCTGTGTATGAAAACCTGCCATAAAAGTTGAAAGTATGTATTTGTAAAAGATGAATTGCCTTTTCCTCAGCACGGTTGAAGAAATGCTTGTCTGTAACCCATGATTTCAAATATTTAAAAGACAACTACATATTTATGACATTTTTGGCTGTGTTCGTTACCTAGTTTCAAAGGCAAAAGTCTTTACATGCACAAAGCGACTTAGATCTCATTGGGTGATGCCCTTGGTCTCAGATAAGGAATGACCTGTCAGTTTTGCCAACCAGAGCAGTCACAATGCCTAGGAGCCAAGTGGAGTTAGAGAATCACAGGCAGGAGAGCTCTCAAGGCTGTCACCTTTAGAAGCACCCCTATTCCACGTCATTCCCTCTCCTTGCTCCAGGACACTTTGAAGCACTCCTGGCAAATGTTTACCCTCTTCTTAAGCTCTCTGGTAATGGAGATTCCACAATCCCCCTACATCAAGATTTAGATCCCTTCACCATCAGAAAGTTTTGCCTACTGCCTGAGATTTCACTTCTGCAAGTTACACCCTCTACTTCTTGTCATCTCCCTTCAGCAAATGTAAAAACCAGTTTATTTCTTTATTTTTGCAACAACCTTTCATTTTTCCAAACTGTCATGCTAGCTGTGCTCCTAAAGATTACAGTAAGGGCACAGGTTTTTTTTACCTTTCCCAACGTCTACACAGTGATATCAAGAACTGACTATGTTTGGGCTCTACCTAAAGACAATTACTCCACAAATGAGATGTTTCACAACAGCTGCAATGAGTTTAGGTTTGTATCACCTGACTAAAACCTTGCTGTGCCAATAGACACTCAGCATATAGCCATAGAGAGTATGAGCTTGTTACGCTAAATTGCTTCTCACTTGCAAACACATTGTGAACAAATCCATGGTACAAGAGCTACAGACATTTTTCATAGATCAATGAAATTGGATGCATTAAGTAAGAGTTAAGGTTTACTCACCTGAAGAGAAGCAGCACAGCTTGGGGGAAAGTCTGAAAATTGTTGTTTCTGTTTATTTGATTGTTGTCCCTCATGGCCACTTTTCCAAATACCTGCAATAAAATGGGATTTTGACTTTCATCGTAGTGACTTGTACTGTCAGAAGCTGTAGGCCTTGCTTCAGTATGTATGAAAAACACTCCTACCTAGCTATCTCCAGTTATTAAGACTGGAGAACCTGTTCTCCCCTCACAGCACTGCTGCTCGTGTGAGGAGTGGCACCTTCACCCCGCATATTTCTACATTTTAAGTTACCAAAATCCTTTCTGTGCTTTTACATCTTGTACGTATATCCTACTCTTGACTAACCACAGGCTCAGCTGTGCCTAAATCTTTAGCTAGATTCTTTTCCTAGTTCTATTCTTTTCATATGGGAAAGACTTTAAAAAAAAAAAAAAGCCAGAGTTTTAATGCCTGATTCCCAAAACAACTCTATAGTGAAAAAAAAAGAGCCATGCATTCTTTCATCCATTCATGCATAGGAACAAACTTCACAGTACATGGAAGAGTGGCTCCTTTCAGCAAATCAAGATACTATAAGCTCACACAAAGCTCTGCTCTTGAATCTTTTTGGATTTTCTGACTACCAAAATCATAGTTAATAAAAGATTTTTACATTACTCTGAAAGCTCTGCCTTATATATACCATCACTATCACAGGAATATTTCAATAAGCACCTTAGCAAACAAGCCTCAGAGTAGCCAACACTGTGCTTTTGTTTAATGCTAAAAAAATTCTGTAATTACCTGCATTCCAATGACAGCATAGATGAAGAACAGCATGGCTATCAGAAGGGCAACGTAAGGCAGAGCCTAGAAATGGACAGGTGCATTGTCCTTTAATAATTTCACACCATAATTTCAATTTCCATTTACAAAAATAATTTCTCTGTACAACACAGGCTTTTCCAAGGTTTTTCTTCCTATACAAGTGCTTAAAATGTTATTACCTGTCACTCTTAATATTCTGCTGCATACAATGAACACAAGCTTCATTGTATTTTAAATTATTTCTGCCAGCACTCCAGGGGGAAGAATCATCTTTAGCAGTTTTTAATTTTATTTTCATTACTGATTCTGACAACAGAAAGATACTGCCTTCTGTACAGTTGTAGAGTTCCATTAACTTCACATTCATCAGAGTTTTCAGGAGCAAGGATCCAAATATCTATGTTACACTTATGAAATCAATTTTATATAAAAAATAGATTAAATACATCTTTTGTAGTCATCTAATAAAATGCGTGGAAATATGAGATCTGTGTGTGTCAAAGCCATCCTCTCCCTTTTAGATATACCATTTTTTTTTTATGAAGTACTGTAGAAATCTCATGCTAACAGCTAATATTAAATGACAAAAGAATGACTCTTGGACTCACTGAAGTAACTGATGACATCTATTTTGGCATTAGTATGCAAACATATTTAAATATGTCATTATTGATAGCATGAAGATCAAAAGAAATGTTTTTTGCACTCTACAGGGTAGTAGATAATAAAATTTGGTGTATAAATGGTTGTAATTATAAAGCAAAATTAAATAAATTTTGCTGACCTGAAATGACTTAATAAATGTCCACAGTAAAGTTCTGATTCCTTCTCCTCTGCTAAGCAGCTTCACCAGCCTCATCACCCGGAAGAGACGGAAAAAAGTGATGGAGATTCTAGCGCTGTCTTCAGAGTTCTGAAGAGCATCACGGAGAAGTCAAACCAAATACAAACTCAAACATGCAACACTTCCAGAAAAACAACATCAAATGCAAAGGTGGAAGAGGTAAGATTTGAAAATGTATCTTGAGGGCCTTTTCACCTTGATAAACATGACATGAAAGGAAAAATTACATGCTAAAAACACAGGACCTGTAGAAATGCTTCACACATCACATGCATTTCCAAGTTTTCTGGTTTGTTAATAAGGATCATATTGGGTTTGTTTGTAGTAGACTTCAATAGTACATTGACAATGAATGCAAACCACTTCATAACACCTTTGTAGTAAGACAGTTATGAAAAATACAGAAAAAATCGGTGGAAAATAGACATGGTAAAAAGAATAAACTAAAGTAGAGGTAAAACCACTGGGGTCAGTTTACTAATCTTACCCCAGACTCATCAGTTGTGACTGTTTCAGTTGGCTTTGGCTTTAAGAAATTAAGAACATTAAATATTAAAATCAAATAAAAGATCAAAAAAAATCAGCTTAACCATAAACAGAAGGAAGGACATTTTTCATTTCTAAATGTAAATGAACATCTTTCAACTCAATACACTTCCTGAACAAAACATTAATATCCTTATCAAAACCTTCCCTTTAGCATTTCATGTTGGCTGACTCATACTAAAAGCTGCTAGTATAAAACATGTTTAAAAGACTCAATGGAAAGTAAATACAAAGTAAAATATCTGCTCCTCTGTAAGCCAAACAAAATTAGCCATCGACTTCCACAGGTTATATGAAATTGTAGCAGTAAGCCTAAATAAAACTGAAGAACAAAGCTTTGGGGCCAAACTAGCCTTTCAAGGTCCCTTTTCTGCTGTGCTCTTTTTGAAGATTAATTACTCCATCTCTGGAATCTAACCATATTCAAGTAATTGTGTTTTACATCACATCAGGAGCTTCCTTAAAGCAAAGTATCTCACTTGAGTTAACTCAGTGATGAACATCAGGTTTTGCAGTGCTTAACAAGGACAGATTTTCACTCTGCCAAAGTAATGGCCTTTGTGTCATTGGGCTAAAAATGTTTGTGTAACCCTCCCATAGAGGCACAAATGAGAAGGCAATACTTGTACTTTCTCATCGTCTACAAAATACTCATATACCTGAGCTGATATAACAGGATGAGGCATGGAGAAAGGGCTTCAGGATTTGATTGACCCTTTTGGAACAGATCCGTACAACCCTCAGGAGCTACAGACAGGCAACTTCTTGTTCACAGAGCCAAACTCTGTCCTGGGAAGAAGACTGTCTATGCTTGCTTGCGCACTAACAGATTTACAGAAGCTCCTTCCAAAATTGAATGGAAGCATCTTTAAAAACATTTATAGCACTAGAAAAAATGGGATTCTGGATGTTAGATCCAAGTGATGGGTCTTACTGTCTTGCCTAAAATATCCTCCTTTTAAAGGAGCACCTTTCAACAATTATTGTCACATATAGCAGCAATAACCATGATGCCTCCTCAGTGCTGCTTCCAACACATTGTGGATGCATCAGACACACTCTCAATGCCATGATTCACTGAGCAAAATCTCAAGTATTGCTGTTACCTAAGATAAAACTTGGGGAGAAGAAACGGAAAAGAGAGCGCTGATTCTGCTGAAAATACTGGCAGTATATTATACAAACATACTATGGTAAAAAAACAAGAATAGGTAGTACTTTGTTAAAGTCAGATCATTAATGGTATTTATTAAAATACTAATTGTTTTGTCTGTTACTTTTTTGCAAAACATATATAATATAAAGGTATCACAAGGGGAAGATGAGGTAAAAATAACTGTTTGTTCAACTATGGTCAATCTACATATGTATATATTACTGCCCTGCCAGGATATCAGCATTTTCTGAAACAGAGTTTTAAAACTGTTTAAGGGCTTATTACTAAATTAATGCATTAATATTAACCAAACCCACATCCCCTCATTAGACTTCAGTAAGCAGAGTACTTGTAAAATCAGCTGTAACATCTAAGCTTTGTAAGCACTTATATAAAATACACAAAAATATGCTGCCAATGAAAGCCAGTTGCTGCATTAGAAATTCCCTGCATATTTCAACAATTTGAAATAAAAACATCAAAATATAGATTAAGGAGAAATTAATCATAAGAAGTAATTCATCAAATGCCAAAATATCACAAAACATGGAAACAGTCTTGCAAAGCTGTCTACCTACATCAAACACAACCCTGAATGAGTATACACAAGAGCCACATTGCTATTGACTTTTTGGTACAGAAAAAAATTCCTTTTCATCTGAAACTTTAAAAGAAAAAAGGGTTTCCTTATACCTTCTGCAGACAAAGCCTGAAATTTTGTATTAATCTCTGGTGACTGACTCTGATACTGATACTGTCTTAATCAGTGAGCAAATTACTTAATTAGCATTCAATATTTTGTATCATCAAGAATTAAATGAAGTATTTGACAGATACAGAACAGATTAAATTATAGTATCATCACAAATTGACACTAAAAAAAAATGAAATAAAATGCTGAGTTTTGCATTTGGGAGTTTTTCCCACTAGCTTTTATAAAAGGATCGGGCCCCAAATAAGCTAGGAACAGTATTAGGATAGCAGTATGTAATGGGAGAGATAAGAACAGAAAAAGGATACTTTAGTCCTACAGATTTTCATTTAATTGCTTTCCAAAGGAAAAAATAATGAGGACTATGCATTATGATTTGGTTCTGAAAAAACCCTCACAAAAGGCAAAGTCAGTAAAAAAAAAAACTTTTTCTGCATGTAACTATCTTAATAATTACTTAATTCTCCCTTTTGAAAATGCAGCCAGAGATCAGACTACCAAAACTATCTGAACAGTTCTACTGCAGGTGCCCAGGAACGATGACTGCAAAATCCCCCAACCTTTTTTTTTGTCTGAAGGGCACTGAATGTATTTGTGTATGCACAGGACTGTGTAACGCACGCTGCTCTCCTAAATCACTCCTCCTCAGCTGCTTTAAACTAAGCAGTCCTCATTGCCTGTTAGTGATGGCTGATTTGCTGCTGCTGGGAAGTGTTAGGATGTCATATGCAAGAGATTATAAATTATAGATACTGGAAAGAGCAGGTCAGGAATGAAAAAGGAAAACACCCTGGTCACAAGAAGTAAATTGTACAAAAATACCAAGGTGGAGACAGATGCTAGAAACAAACAATGAAAACAAACTCCTGATACCAAAGGATTTTTTTTTTTACTAGAGCTGGAAATACTCAACTTCTGCCCATCACTGGCCAAGTGTTTTGTGTACTGACATTTTAAAGTGAGTGTATCTAATTTTTTTACCCTCTCTGGCATTTCCCTCTGATAATATAGCAGCTTGGTTTATATTATTAATACTAATTATAACGAAGCTAATATAGTGATACACCACAAAGAAAACATTATTCATACTTATTTATAAAGGAAATGCTCATCTAAGAGACAAAGTTAGTTAACATTTATGTGTGTCCATCCAGCATGAAGTAATACTAAGATCTGGGAAGCTAAGATTAAGAGAACAAAATCTTCAGTAACAATAACCAACAGACTGACAACAACAGAGAACGTCTGCTTCCTACAGAGAAGGAAAAAACATACACTACCCATACACAATCTTATTTGCAACTTCAGTAATATTACTTGACATGTACACACGTAGGTAGGTGGCACATTATGTATATGCAGGGAAAGTATTAGACAAGACTTGAGACTGAGGTGGGGGCAGGTTGAGCAGAGTGTCTCTTTGGATGATGGCTGCTGACAAGAATGCAAATAAAAATATTTCCTGTGGTCAGGCAATCTACCTACAACCTCCTCCTTCCCCTCACCTTCCACCAATCATTCCAATACTACTCGTGTCCCAAAGGCGTCGGGACTCCCTGGTCATAATCATGATTTTTTTGTCCCCCATGGGACTACGTGATTCCTAACACAACAGATGTGCTGCTGGGATCGCTGCTATAAGTTTGGTAGTGGGCACAGTTAGAATAAATTAACAACTTCTGCTTTCACTGCTTAGCTAACAGATCCCCTGCAATGAAGTAAATGAGGACAGAGACTGACTTAATTACTCTACCTTGTCTGTCAGCCATAAGCCATCTCCACTGAGAGCTTAGCTCAGCAAAGCACTTCATAACTGTGTAATTTTAAACCAATTCTTAAATACTTCAAAACAGGCAGTAACATGATTTTTCCTTTTTCTTAATCAAAGTTCAACACAGCAGCTTTCTTCCTCAAACAATCCCAATCCTCAAAAAAAGATTAATCAATGATCAACCTAAATTTCTGACTCACCAATTAAAATGTTTGCAACCTGCTACCAATTTCAGTCAAGTATTTATTGCTGCTTAGGAAAAATTTAGCACATTTCCTAAACAGTAACTCCTCATTACACTCTTCATATTGCAACAAAAGTTTGAAATAAACATCCTAACTGAAAAAAAGCTTCAGTATCAAAACTGTGGACAGTGAAACACATTGCATCATGCATTGGAAGCAAACCATAGCTCTGTGTTTAAGAAAAAATAAACATGGTGAAAATCAGTGGATATTAGTGTACGGTGTTGGTCAAATGCTTCTTTTTTACAGATTGTGCCAAAGGGTATGAGAGAATGCCAAAACAAATGAACTCGTGATTACAAGTAAAGAAGGAAACATCTGAATGACAAATACATATGATGACAATAACATATATAGGAAAGCATTCAGGTTGCCAAAATATCTTCAGAGATGTGTAGTGTGTGTGTGCCTGTATAAATGTATGTATATACGTATACGATTTTTTCAGAGGATAACTACTGGAATTCAAATGTGCTAGCAAGTAATTTTCTTCATCGTCTCATCAGTGCTCTCTATATTCCCTATTCAACATGAACCAAATGCCCATACACATGATTTAGTAAAAATTTTGAATCAATGTGAAGAACCCCAGCGTAGATAAAAAAAAAGTATCTTATCGCTTGTAAACGGTATATTTAAAACTCTAAGTTCATAACTAACATTGATGGCATAGGGTACTATTACAATTACTAATAAATATTCAGTTGTGCAATAAAGTAAATAAATTATTAGTATTAACACTTTCATGAAAGCCACTCAAATTTACTTCTGTTTCCAAATTAAATATTGCAACACAGTATAGATTTCACATTGCAATAAGACTTCATACTAACAACAAAGCGAAGCCATATGAGAATGTATTTTTCTGACCTATCCTTAAGCCTAAAGAGATACATTTGCAAAAGTCTACAAAATGTATTAACAGTATTCAAAAATATCAATTACTAGCCACAAAATATAAGTTCTAATATATGATACTGATGCATAAAGTGGGATTCAAACTGAATAGCAATGCTTTTGTTCAAAACTGGAAGCCTGAATGTCTTACAGGAGGCAGACAGGAGGTTTTTAATCCACTCCTCTGCACAAGCAAGATCAGCTGTCCCACCAGTGACTAGGTGAGCGGGGAACTATATAAAAATAAGCACCAGCCCTCCCAGTACACACTCCACTAGCAGTCTAGCAAACGCAAAGAGCACCCCGCTGTTCCCAAGTCAGCATTATGCACTGCGTAGTGCTGAAAGGGCAATAATGGGGCTCCTTCTTGCCAAATGGCAGAATATCCCATTCTGGGTTTGTTAGAGACTGTTTTGAGGTATGACATTGCTACTGACTACTGTTAGTTGTTACGGTAGTGTAAGCATTGAATAAGCCTCACATATTTACAGTGGTTATTCAACACAAATAGATTTTCCTGAGGGGCTCAGGAGGAAGATATCAGTGCTGTTCCTTTAAGCTCTATTTCAGCAAAGAACTTGAATTTTGCTTAACTTCAGGCATAAAATTAGTCCTGTAGGGACTGCATTAAACATTTGCACAAAAGAAGAGGAAAGTGAACTCTCTGTTATTTTCTCGACATTTTGGCAGCACATGAATGGTAAAAGAAATTTAAATAAAAAGTGTGAATTAAAACCTTTGTAACTATGACTGTAACAATGTGATCATGCTTCTAAGTCATCCAGTGCTGGTCATCCAAATGGTTTCTGAGCTGACAAATAAGATAATTTCTATAGTCAGGCCAGATTGAAACTTGTCTGTTATTTCCATTTCAGAACTTACTCATTTATTCAGAATTTATTTCCAATTTATTTATCTCTTATTGTCTTAAGTTATTATGTCCATCTCCCAGAATGGACTGACGACATCTTGTCTCTCACAATCACTGCTCTGCTTTTTTGATTGAAAAGGAACCATTTTTATGACCACACAAGATCTCGTGTGTCATGTGAAACTTTTTGAAAGCAAAAGGTCACAAAACCCAAAAGTAATTATATAGGTTTTAGTAGTGGTTTTAATTTTTTTATTGCTATATCATATATATTTACTTATATATACTTGCCTCTAAAAATTTCTAAAAATAAAATGAACATGAAAACCAATTAGGTTCATAAAAGAAGAATTGGTTAAAGGAAGGGATATTAAATGACAGAGTAAATTAAAAAAACAATCACAGAAAATAGCGTGTTGCCAAAATATATGTTGCTCTGAGGTGGTTCATTTCTGGAGTTGGTCACTGACCCAGTCCTTGAGGATGCTGAGCGGAGCTGTAAATTGCTGAACACAAATACTGATTTCCATGGGCACCAAAAACATGCAAAACAGTAATTTCCCGGATTATATGTGAATTGGAGGTTACTGGATCAGAAGAATCAGCCTCAGGGCACCATATACATTATTACAAAATGCTAAAAAAATAAGAAAAGGAACAACAAAATAAAGAGATGACATTTAATTTCCAGAATTTAATACTGAAATCAAGGTGATATGTGACTAGAAAGTCCAACCCACTCTCTTGAAAAAAATAGGTCAGATACAAACATGTTATACACTAGAAGAACTTGCTGGCCTTTGGAATTAGGCTAAATGTACACAGCTAGACTATCAGAACAATGCTGAGCTGTTTCCACAGCATGAGGCAATTATATCTGCAAACCTATAAGAATGTTTAGTTCATCCTGAGTACATTATTTTAGGTATTCCCATTCTTTCAAGTCATCTTTTACATTGATCGATTAAGATGGGTGTACTCATGTAGTTTCAACTGCAACAAGATCTGATTTCACATTAGTGGTAGCAATTTACACTGTTTCAGATCACCCCTCAAACAAGGCTGAGCTTCCTCAGTTTAAGAAGTTTCTATAGTGGGAATTTTCACAGGTGACATTTCAATTGTCCTTGAAATCCCACTGAAAATAAAGTCTTGTTAGCATCTTAGCAGAGCTGTAGATTTCCTAGGACCACTGTCGGTGTTAGGTAAAAAGTACAGGTGGAATGGCATAATTCAGAATGCCAAAGAATATTAAGAAAAAGATTCCAAAATACTGAATTTGTATTATAGAAATTTACAGAAAACTAATGAAGTAGGAATAATGCAGAAGAATCAAAAAAAAATAAAAGTAATAAAAATCTAAGAAATTTCCCTGGACACTGCAGTATTCACTGTTTCATGTTGAAAATGGGAAATCAAGCCCAGAAATATATTGAAACTGTAATACATTCATGACTTGCACAAACAAAGCACAAAAAAGTGGAAAAGACCAGAAACAGACAATACTTAGTACACAAATAGTCTGCTGTGCAGTACTAGAAGACATCAAAGATGAGCCTCTTTTCTCTAGTGAGTATAGCATGAAAAACTAAGAAATGACAGTGCTAGTTGTTGACGGTGGCATGTACTTTTCCTGAAGAAAAGTATCTCCAGAATATTTAAGACACCTGTGTGAATTACTCCAGTGACAGTGTTCTTCACAGCTGAAAGCTCAGCAGTGATCAGGTACAAGTAATGCTGTCAAATTAACACTGTCCATACAGGGTTAAATACGGGGTTAAATACAGGGCATATTCTATGGTCACAAAACTACTTTCGAGCTATTTTTCAAACTCTTCACAATCAAGTATATTTTGCAGTTATTAGTGAAAACTGTTCTAAATGATTATCCACACCAGCACTACTGTGAACGGAAATAGTGGGTAAACTGTAAATACTTGAGCTCAAAGTCTAAATCCAAACTTTTCTGGAAAAAAACCCCAAACAAAAGCTAAAAACAAATCAGAAGCAGCTTTTAAAAATCTGCTCCATGAACTGTAATTATACTATGAGAAATGTCTCAATGGGACAATGCAGCTCTGTGCTGACTGACCCTCCCTGTCAGCTCAGGTTCCTTCAGTTCACAGACAGAAAGATCCATTGCCCACTCAGAACTGAGCAAAATCACCCTGAAACCTAAAGGTCACAGACTAAGGTACTTCTGCTCACACGTTATCACATCACTCCTCTATTATTCTTTCCAGAAATGCAGTCACTCATGACATTCTCATAGTCTAACATAAAATCAGGAAGGAATTTTAAAGTGAATCAGCCTTAAAATTATTTTTATTTTCTTTAGTCTTTGAGACGGCAGTGTAGAATTTGCAGGTTTACAAAGAAATTTGAAGTTTTTAATGAGGGTTAATAGACCTTGTGTATACTTGAGGGTATTCTGCCATTTTTAAAAAAGATAAAAGAATACATTTGTTTTCTATATTTGGTTGAAATGCATTTATAATAGGTATTACTATGCTTACCAAATAGACTAGAACCAAAGAAGATTAAAAACTGTACATAATTTTCTCAACAGCAGTTACTGCCACTAATTAATGTTGTCTGTGCCAATGCCAATATGCTCTGAAAGGAGACCTGTATGGGCACGGTACAAGAAGGCAGCAGCCTTATCCACTCATTTTTCCTCACCCTTCTGCCAATACTTTGTGCTCAGCACCTCATCCAGCCAACTGTGACGTCCCCAAACTCTTGTGGAAGCACAGCTCACACAGCTATGGGGGTAAGAATGGCTGTGGGCGAAGGCTGCTTAAGCTCAATGAGATGCCAAAAGAAATTCTCCTCGAACCATGGCCTCAATCGAAACCAGCCTGACAAATCCAAGCTCCTAGTAGCTGGTCTACTGATCTGAACAATGCAGTGAAAGCCCAAAACTGTCTTCCAGGCAGATCTTACTTGAGAATTATGCATTTTCTTTTTTTTTTTTTTTTTTTTTTTCCCTCATCCTGGAATGCCTGGAACAGATCAAGGTTTTTCAAATACAATTTCTATTCCATGTTCCTGGGTAACTTTTTTATCCTGGTATTCACAGTTCCAAAATCAAGGTACTGACCAAATGGAGTAAAGGGTATCATTTCTGCTGTTGACAGGAGGAATGAGATCCTAAGAAATGGGTTCCTGACATGAACCACTTTGGAAAACAAATTTTAAAATGTGTTTTCTCTGAAAAACTGTTTCATTTAAATGGCAATAATAGCCACAGGATGGATTTGCTTCCCCAGAATATGACAGAGAGATTGCAACTTAAATACTCACCACTAAGGAGTATTTGTTGAAATTTAGAAGTATTTTGAAAGATGAGGCATATTAAATAACCCTACTGAAAATAAACCATTTGGGTAAGTAATAAAATCCACTGGGGGAAAAAAAAAGATGCCTAGCAAGTAGCTTACTAAAACAAATTTAAGAGAAAAGGAATGTTATTAGCCAGCTCATACAACTGACTGCTGTAGAAAAACATGCAAGCTAAATATCTTCAAAGAATACCAAGCAACTATTTATATCTACAGCTTTCTCTAATTAATCTGTTCTTTGGCACAGGGAAAATATGTGAATGTTGGGGATGTCCTGCATCATGGGTATTTCAGGATAACTTCATTCTCAGAATGATAAACAGGTAAGGTCTTCAGCAGGTGGAATATGCTAACCTCACCTACGGAGTCTGTGTGCTCCCTGAGAGCTGGGTTGGATCCAAGTCTCACCTTCTTCAGCCTCCCTTTTCGAGGTGTCAAGGAGCATTAGAGGGAAGAGGCACTTTCCTCTGAAATTTTATTTTGACTAGTTAAACAAAGAAACATGTAAGTATGGGAAGCACTTGCATACCTACCTACAGAACTGGTATGTATTTTGTTATCTTTATCATTTTTCTGACACAGCTTTCCTTGTTAAAACCAGCAAGTCAGATAGAAAACAGGCAAAAATCAGTATTTCCTTTTTTTTTTTTTCCCCTTGGAAAGGGATCTTTCTGTTGTCCAAACACCTATATGTGTAATGGCCATCGGTCAAAATTTTGGTGAAAAGATGGAGTTTTCCAAGTACTTTAAGGGCAATTCAAATTTCAACACATTTACTGCAGGATGGGAAGAGCAAAAGGAATAGGAAAAAATAAGCATTCTGTTCTCCACAGCACAGAAAGCCTTACTTTCTCTATGTACCCTTCTTCTGCTGCCTCATGAGATACAAATGTGAACATTGCTATAAAAACCAAATCTCACACAGAAAAAAAAAAATCATTATTTGTTAAACTGAGCCACTGAAACAACTTAGAGAATCTTGAATTATCTTGGTCAAGCTACCTACAAAAATCACTGGACTTCAAGTGACATAGTAACAGAGACTTAATTCCTTTTTTTATACATAAAATGTTTCAAGTATCTTCTGTACATATATAGAAAATGTATGAGATACATACATTTATGAGATAATTCTCATTGTCTCACTATGCTGTGTCCATGTGCAACTATACAGGTATATAGATTTATAATAACAGCTTGTACAAACATCTATATCAATGTTTTGGTCTTTGATCCCAGGACAAAACATACTTTTTTAAAAAAGGATCTGGGGGGATAAAGTTTACATTTTCTGTATTTCTTGATGACAGCAATTACTTTTTAGTGCATGAACAGTTGCTACTTACATTAACTTCTGTTATAGCAATATCAACGACGCTACCAACAACAATTAAGGCATCAAAAGTGTTCCATGCATCAGTGAAATAGTGCTGTTAGGACAAGCATTCAGCAGAAAGAGAGCAAGAGAAAAACACAAACAGAAAAAGAGAAGAAAAGGACAGTGTTATAACACAGAAACACTCTAGGCTTCTCTGATGTACCACTATACAATCTAATCTTTCCCTTTCATAGCTAAAAAAATTGGTAGAAAAAAAGGCTATTTATTTCCCATATCAACATAATTGACCTATGACTGGTCTGTACTCAAACTTTAGAAACATCAGATCAAAATCTGTGACTTGTCCAGATGATGGAAATAGTGGGGAGACAGAGAAAGAGAAGTAGGGACTGGGGAAAGTAAGCTGGGGTATACTCACATCAGCTTCACTGAGAACGACGTCTACTATGCTGCCAATAACGATGAGGGAGTCAAACGTATTCCAGGCATCACTAAAATAGCCCTGAACAGAGCAGGCAGGGTGCAAACGTTTGTGATTACACATGAAATGTCAAATATTTGCATACTTCTGTTTAGTTTTGCATAAACAGAAATTAGTTAAACAAAACCTGTGGTCTAATGAGAAAACAAAACAAAACAAACAATATTGCCTACTGAAGGAAAAGCAACATATATGTGCATGTGTGTGTATATATATACTTTATATATATACATGTACAGACACACACACAGACACACACACGCGCACACACACACGCAGTACACATGCATAATACACCCTCGTATAAGCACAATGTTGGCAAGCAAGCCATCGTCCAAAACTGGTTCTGGACTTCTAACAAGGCTGAAAAATTCTAACACGTATACCCTAACGAGCACGACAAAATCTCTTTAATAATATTTCTACCAGACCAAGCCAATTGAAATCTCCTTAACATTAATGACTTTATGCTGGTCCTCGCTAAGTGACTGGTAAAAATATTCAAAGGGTCAAAGCTGATCACTGGTTGATCAGGCACAGTTATTAACGTGGTCCTGTGCATAAATATTAGAGAACTGACTTAATCTTCTATTCATAAACTAGGTTTAATATAGGAATTCACACTACATTTGCAGCCTGATTCTGTAACCAGTGAAGTCAGTGCTAGGAACTATGGCAACTTGAGCAATTTCTTAATGCTTTTAATGCAGCCAGTCCAGTGTCTGAAAATTCATTTTCACAAATTGCTTAGTCACCCTTCTGACATTTTACAGCTTTAAATATATTCCCTATGTGTATGCTACTGGTACACTGCTGCAAATGGTTATAAAGTGCTATAGCTGCCTATTGGCACCAACACTGCATGTTTGAGCAAAAAGATATTTCAGAAGAAACATTGAGTTAGGTTCCAGGATCAGTCTGTCACTGGGTACAAATCAAGATGCATTACTCTCTTGAAGGCAACCCTACAGAGACAAGACATGTAGGTTTTCTGCAATATGTGGATTTTGCCTAGTTATTACAGAAATTCAGAACTGCAAAAATTACTGAACTTGTCATTTTTCTCATTCAGGTATATTAGTGTATCAGCCAGCCATGACTAAGGAATGTGCGTTACATTACAAAGGCTGAAATGTACATTTTGTATATGTACATTCTGCTTTCCTGGTAATTATTTTAAAAATACTAACTTGCCAGCCGCAATTGAAGCTCTAAAAAAAAACTTTAGCAAAAAGTTTAAAATCTAACATTATGTCTAGTTTACACTGTTTACTATATATATAAAAGATAATGTTTTAGCTGAGTAGTTTAAATTGTTACATGTGTTGTTAGCACAGAAAAGCAAAATCAGGTATAAAGTTTTTTTAATTGGACACTGTTTTTCTCAAGATTTTAAACTGTTAGAACTTCTAGTAACTTCACAGGTTAAAGGTTACACTCAAGTGCATTACTATTTGAAAAAAAGGTAATTTCATGTGGAAATTTGCTCTTGGAGACTACAAGAGAGCTGCTACAGAAGAAGAGAGCTCTACAGCATATTCTAGGAGAGTAAGCACTGAGCAGAGTCAGGAAAGCCTCATTGTTTCTAATGCTACTCTCTTCTAAAACACAAATTGCTATAATCATTCCCTCATTTAAGGAAGGGGCTATAAGACGAAAATAGATCAGAGTATGATTATCACTACAGCCCTTTGTGCCACATCCTTTGGTTCTTTGGGACTAATCATCAATTCCAGTCTTGGGGCAAAAGCCAGTGTTCATGGATTTGACCTCCTAAACAAATGCATCTATTTCTGAGAGCTCCTGCACAATTCGCTATCGCTCCTTCCTCATTCATCCTGCTTCACGAGAACAAACCATTCCCCAAGTTTCTACTAAACATCATGCTGAACCACCTCAACGATATTGAAATTTATAATCCTAAAGAGACAAGCAGCTGCCAACTAAAGAAGAGGAGCTACTCTCACATATTCTTCCTGATCATTCATATTCCTTATTTCTCTTATTTAAAAGAAGTCTATTTCTTCTATCTTTCTTCTAACCTCTCCTATGAAGACAGGCTGAGAGGGCTGTCTGAAGACAGGTTGGGGCTGTTCAGCCTGGAGAAGAGAAGGCTCTAGGGAGACCTCATAGCAGCCTTCCAGTACCTGAAGGGCCTATAGGAAAGCTGAAGAGGGACTTTTTACAAGGGCATGTAGTGATAGGACAAAGGGGAACGGTTTTAAACTGAAAGAGGGGAGATTTAGATTAGATATTAGGAAGAAATTATTTCCTGTGAGGGTGGGCACAGGTTGCCCAGAGAAGTTGTGGCTGCCCCCTCCCTGGAAGTGTTCAAGTCCAGGTTGGATGGGGCTTGGAGCAACCTGGTCTGGTGGAAAGGTGCCCCTGCCCGTAGCAGGGGGGTTGGAACTACATGATCTTTAAGGTCTCTTCCAACCCAAACCATTCTATGATTCTATGATTCTTGATTTTAAAATAGCCATATTATATACATAAAATAGAAGACTACTGGCAAACAGCACACAGACAATCAGCACAATCCTGAGGTATGCTATCCATCTTCCTCTACAACAATGGAAACCAAAAAGGTTCTCCAAATAAAGGTTAATTTCAGCTAGAGAAAAAGTTACTTTACTAGACATGCTACAATACAAGGCACTGAAATAACAAATTCACATTTTGATTCAATACAGCTAAAATAGTTTACACATTTGTTTATTTTATGAAACCTTTTCCATCAGTATAGACAAATATTGTTCAAAGTAATATGTAAAGCAAAAGCATACAAAGAAACAAAAAAACTAAGAGAAAATAAAGATGGTTTTGGAAAAGGGAGGAATGGACAAGTCACAGCAAATAAACGTCATGCAAATAAGTTGTTTTCACCACTGCAATGACCCAAGATCAATTCACTTACTAGCCATCTTTCCTTTTTTCTTACAAAAATCTGATGTAAAACAATACGGAAAAATCAGTACAAGCTTAAGTAACCGCTAGCTACCATGAAGCTGTACATACGCTATGTGTTGATGTATTATTTTAGATTTCATAGCTGTATTTTGCTTTGCACTATACTAAACCATGCTAAGTAACAGATTTTAGCAAATGTGAAGAACAATGTGAAGAAAAAATGCCTGCTCTTTTAACTTATATTATGAAAAATTTGTTCATTTAGAAATGCTGAGGAATAAAAATCACAAATCCTGGGGAATATGTAGGCATAGAGAATTAACACCAAAATATGTTTCTATAGATCTACCACATAAATATTTTAGTCCTTTTAGTACTCTGTTGTAAAGTTTAGGGACTCATTCTGCGAAGTACTGTGTGTTCCAATCTCCCAGTCAAGAAGTGTGCCAGACACTCAGCATCACCTTTAGTATCTATCACTTATCCAAGTTGTATATGTTTTAGAGCTGGAAGGCAGTCTGCAGTACCTTGGTTTTAAACAACACAATGTCATAGTAAGAGTATCCATAATTTATAGTAGCCTTAATTTTGCATGACCAGTAAAACCAAAACAGTTTTCACAGGATTTTTGTCAACATTCTGTCAACATATTAAGGGGACACTGTCAAGCAGATGAGAAAAACTAACATGTTTTTATCTATTCTTATTTTTACAGAGTGAGAATAGAGTTTTTGTTTGACACTTTGAGCATCTCTGAAATAATTGTTAAAATGCACAAAATTAATTAATAAAACTGTCCATTCTGCCAGACTAGACTAAGAAACCTACCAGTGACACAAAGATAGAGGAAATGAATCACTCTTTTGTCATAGAGCCTAAAGCAAAACATTAAGTTGCATTTCAGATTGCTCCTACTATTATTAAATCTTAATATGAGTTAAAGCAATTAATTGTTGTTCTAAGCATTTATCTAGTTTAAAATTTAGATTACTAAGACATTCACATTCTGCTTAACAATGCTAGCTGATTTGCAACTATTAATGAAATATGTAATATATGTTGTCAACCAGTGTCTTGTTAAAGAATATTTCAAAATTAAAAAAATTACAATCTTCAAAGAATTACAGGAACAACCTTAAAGATATTTAACTCACTTCCTGCTAATTAATCTCTGCCAAAAGTCTGATTCATATCATGGCCTTTTAACCTTGTCCTGCTAATTAACAAATTTAAGGTTGCATCTATGGGGAATGAAATTCAGGAAATGAGGACCTTTCACTGACAGTGACTGCCCTTCAAACTCTCAGGGTTCAGATCCAGGGATCTCTCACAGTAAAAACATCCAATCATATAGAAAGCATGTTGCAACAGAGTTAAAACTCAAATTGTACAAAGTCTTAGAGACCAATATTAAGACATTGCATTTGATAACGAGTAGGAAGTCCATAATACAAATGGAGCACTGTGATTTATACACTCATGATCAGACCACTATATTTTGCATTAGCTGCTATTTCTGGCTTCAGTCACAAGAGTGCATGGAGAACCATACAAGGATTCACAATCTTCTTTCAAAGAGCAGATGATAAAATGCCACAAAGTCTTCTGAAACTTCAGTGTGAAACAAGGATATAGATCAGGAAATACAAATCAGGAAACACAATTAGCATACTCATGACACTGTGGTCTACATATCTGAGCTATCCCCTCCGGGGCCTCATATTGTGTTATTTTTAATTCCAAATCCTCAGCATTTAAATAAGACAGGTGACACAAAAATATATATATAAATTCATTAGAAAAGTACAATGGACTGGACAGTGCAGAGTGAGACTACAGGAGAGTGGGTAAGCATTCACCCAGAACTCCACGCTTTACGTCTCAACACCAGACCTCAAGTGATGTATAATTTGTTTGCTTCTGCGGGCTAATACCAGCTAGCTTTAAATCAAGTAGCTCAGGCTCCACAGCCGAGCTCATGACTAAATGCAAGCTGAATAAATAGTTTTGAAAAGTTGGGAAGTAGTTATACTTCTACTCCCTGCTGAGCTCTGGGCAGCCATGACTATGTTGCTGTAAGTATGAGAGCTAGCTTGTTTAAAGCCAGAAGATAAGATTGCCCACACAGCCTACAGTCATCCAAGTTTGCTACTTAAGACCAAGAAAGGGCACAGTTCACAGCCAATTACAGATGCAGATATTCTGATTACTTTAAAAGAAGGGCAATGGAAAAGGAAAAATACCAGCCTTAGATGGTGAGATCAGTAAACTTCAAATAGCATGTCTGGCTTTTTTCAAATTCCATGTATAGTTAGTGACCACACTTATTTACATAGATATAAGCCCAGAATAAACACTTATTTCATTGCACTGAAAACAAAATTTAGTTTAGTTTACCATTATTAACTGTTGCACTGTTATAAATGCAGTATGAGAACTGAACAAAAAGACTGCATTGACTGTCACAGTTTGATTTTCTTTTTTTCTTATTAGTAATTATAGTTATCAGTTTCTTTTGCAAATCTGCTTCTGAAAATGTGTCTGCATTATTCATTTTGACAGTGTCCCTTTAAGGCAAAGAATCAACTACTCACTGTGGGGCCCACTACCAAATATTGTGTATATATAACTGAAAACATAAAAATCTAAAAAGGCTATTGAATATGCAACTTATTTATGTGTATGTTTATAGTATTTGGCTATATTTTATAAAGTAAAGGAATAATTTTGCATTTTAGAATAGGAAATATAACATAACATACAGGTCTTTACTGAAGATTAACTTAGTGTAAAGTTACGAATGTAGTACCATGAATAGAAGTGGTAATGCTTGTAACAGGAAATGATTTATCTGATTTACAAAGGGACATTTTCATTACCTCAAAATATTCCAGATCTCATCAACCACCTTGTAACATTTTTTCTGATATCTGCATTTCATTTCCTGGAGTTACATATATATATATTATCAGATTAACATTACTATTATGATTTCACTGGCAGATAAATATGGGAAATGTAGGTTCTTTTTGTTCTTTGAATAATACATAGCTAGTGTGAAACTTACGTCATACTTAATTCCTGTGGTGATGACCTAATTAAATCGTATCTAAAACTTACCTTGGGTTTGAATGCAATCAGTTTCAAAACCATTTCAACAGTGAACACTCCCGTGAAAACCATATTCATAATGTCCATTGCATCATTAAAGAGCTTAGACTGTCCATAGTGCTGTGAATGAAAAATAAAATAGGTTTAAAAGTGAAGGCTTTAAAATATTAAGTGAAAGTAAGGCAGCCTAAGACAAAGTTGGCAAAAATGCACACTAGAAAATATTTTCTAGTAGTATTTATGATGAACACCTATATCATACAAGACTAGCTGAATATCTCTGGTCAAGAGTGGAGTTCCTTAAATCTATTCTGTTTAGGCACCGAGTGGAACAAAATTGTCATTCCTCTACATCCTAAGAGAATCTCCAGAGAGATGGTTTGAGAGGAAAACTGTTCCCTCAGAAAAGGAGTATTAGACAACAGCAATTTCCCAAGTTTTATAAGCTAGGTTTTAAAATTACATAACCTTGTGTCACACCTGCTTAGAAAGCCTGCAGTATGTTAGTCACAGAATAACACATATTTTGTAGGAGTGATAATTTTAAGATTTTAAATGCAAATTTACTGAAAAAAAGTGGAACAGTTTTGTTCAAACTGAATTTGAACCATTCTTTTTCTTATCAAAATCTGAAGTACTAGGGAAAAGAAAGAGACAACTTGGAAAAGTAGATAAGTAGGTGGCAAAGAACTGCATGCGTAACGTAGAAAAAGTAAAAACGTGCAAAAACAAACACAAGTATATACAGATATACAGTTAATATATGAAAACATGTTTGCGTGAGGTTTGCATTAATACACAAAACTCAAGTTACTCCATATATTAAGTTTTTAAACTTTTGAAGAAGATACAGACAGAGATGACAGAAATATCACAGAATGGTTTGGGTTGGAAGGGACCTTTAAAGATCACCTAGTCCAATCCAACCAAAAATGGAGTAGTAAGTATACAAAATGAACACTGAACAAGTATAGAAACTACACAGAGATGAAGTAATGCTGGACAGGCTGGAGAGCTGGGCGGAGAGGAACCTCATGAAGTTCAACAAAGGCAAGTGTAGAGTCCTGCACCTTGGGAGGAATAACCCTAAGCACCGGTACAGGTTGGGGGCTGATCTACTGGAGAGCAGCTCTGCAGAGAAGGATCTGGGTGTTCTGGTGGACAAGTTCACCATGCGCCAGCAATATGCCCTTGTGGCCAGGAAGGCCAATGGTATCCTGGGGTGCATTGGGAAGAGTGTGGCCAACAGGTCAAGGGAGGTTACCCTGCCCCTCTACACAGCCCTGGTGAGGCCACATCTGGAGTACTGTGTGCATTTCTGGGCTCCCCAGTTCAAGAAAGACAAGGAATTACTGAAGAGAGTACAGTGAAGGGCTACAAAAATGATCAAAGGACTGGAGCACCTCTCTTATGAGGAGAGGCTGAGAGAGCTGGGTCTGTTCAGCTTGGAGAAGAGAAGACTGAGAGGGGATCTTATCAACACTTACAAATACCTTACAGGTGGGTGTCAAAAGGAGGGGACCAGACTCTTCTCAGTGGTGCCCAGTGACACGACAAGGGGCAATGGGCACAAGCTGAAACATGGGAAGTTCCATCTGAATATGAGGAGGAACTTCTTTACTTTGAGGATGACAGAGCACTGGAACAGGCTGCCCAGGGAGGTTGTGGAGTCTCCTTCTCTGCAGTATTCAAAACCCGCCTGGACGCAACCCTGTGCAACATGCTCTGGGTGACCCTGCTTTGGCAGGGGGTTGGACTAGATGATCTCCAGAGGTCCCTTCCAACCCTTAACCATTCTGTGATTCTGTTAAAGGCACTGCATACAAGAATATATTAGATAAAAGAATCTAAGGGGTTGAGAGAAACATTTGCTAACAAAATTAGACTTTTCAGATTTTCTTACACATGGATAATCTTGGGAATACACACTTACATTAAATTGCACTGCAGGTAAAAAATAAGGCTCCAATATCTTGATTAGGTTAGGAAGACCTTTATCAACATCAAGCTGTTTTAAACAATTTTACTTCAGAGAACTGGTGAACAGACCAGAACATGTCACGGAAGTGTACCATGATCAGAAGTGGTTTTTTTTAAGTTTCACTTCATAAAAAAATACAGGTTGCCATAAATTAAAGGCATTATATCACCCATACCGTTCCCTGCAATTTATGCCAAGAGCTTCAAAAGAGCTTCTGGTTTTCCTACCTGCATAGCCAAGCAAAGCGTGTTCAGCATGATGAGGACAAACATGATGTATTCAAATCCAGTAGAATTCACCACATACCAGAACTTGTATTGGTAAGGATTTTTTGGAATATATCTACGAAGAGGACGTGCCTTCAAGGCATATTCTACACACTGACGCTGTAAAAGCAAATACATCAAAAATTGTCAGAGTATACCTAACAGTTAATAAACTAACAATATAATTAGTAAGTGCAAATTGTTAAAGATAAGTCTTAAAAACAAGCAGTCTATCTACTTGTAGGGTTTTTTATTAAGCATTAATAGAGTAATCAAGTAGCTTACCAATCCTCACTTGGTTATTTACAACTGTACCTAATCATATACACTATTCAGCCACATACAAAAAAAATCAAATAATGCTCATGGAAATTCTGAAGTGTTTCACCTTTATACAGTGTAGTAATATAGAGTAGTACACCGTAGACTATATGTATGTATAGTATATAGCATGACTATTAATAACATGTCTGTTAATTCATCTGTTAGTCATGCTTTGTCTTAAAGTTTTCAACCACCAATGTAACCGCATAGCATAAAACCCTAGAGTCAGAAAAATAAATACTGAGGAAGTGTTATTCCTAATAGTTCAGTTACATTGCTCAGCAAAATCATGTCACATATGTAGGAACATCATGGATTCATCTCCTACTCTATTAGTGCCCGAAATTTTCATGTAGGCTGGGCCTTCCACTTGTCTTTTGAAGAACACTTATAAAAGCTGACTGATGGGGCACAAAATGCAGAACGAATGCTGGCTAAATTTTCGTGCTTAACTTTCTTTAAATGAGGTGTGTTACAGTCAGACAAGAGTGCCTGAAAAATCATGACTGGTGACTGATGAGTTTCTCAGTCAAAGGATTAAACAGTAAAAAGGGACAGATTTTTTTTTTATTTGAATCTGAATATCCCCTGTGAATTTCTAAATAAATAGGAAGAAAAACAAAAGGGTAGAACATATTGAACACTTACACTTTGAACACTTTCAGACTATTCAGGACAAAAATTATTTTCCTGTTCTTATTGTAAAACCTACCTCTGCCTATGGATAAGCTGGCAAGTGTTGTATTATTCTTAATGTGACACCAACAAGTGAGACTGAGAAGCTAACAAGCTTAATGTAACACCTTTCACAACAAAAAGACTGATATGTTGGGCTTGCAGAAAGAGGAACATACAATGACCTGAATACCATTTGATAGTATTTACTTCCTTTTTTTTTTTTTTTACTAAGATATGTGTTTGGTGCCCTCTTCTGACCCAAAGCAGAAAGGAAGCCCTTCATGCATACGTAAAAAAAGATAATTTCAAAAGTTAAGAGTTCATTATTTATTTTAAACCTGATTTTTGTCCAGCTCGCAGTTCTTATACTCTTGTTCTCCCTGTTCTTGGAATGTAACAATCACAAAACCAACAAATATGTTCATCATAAAGAAAGCAATAATGATGATATAGATGATGAAGAAAATTGAGATCTCCACTCTGTAGTTGTACACAGGTCCTACATTTTCGCCATTTGAATCAATGGCTTTGTATAGCAGCCTGAAAAACAAACAAAATTTTATCTTTATTAACATTAAAATGACAAAAGAGAGTAAAATATGCAGACCCAGAGAATAGATTCCAGAAATGGTTTGCTGTTTATTGTTATCTTTTTCTAGTTACTGACAGTGCTTACAAGCATATTGAAACCAGAAGAATCACACCACACAATGTTATATGCTTTTTTCCAAAAGAATCAAGGTAATAACCAGGTGGTTGTATTCCCCGCTCCGCCCCCCCCCCGCCAAAAAAAGGTATCCTCTAGGACTTTTCTCATTTAGGGAAATAGTGAGTGGTAGTTTGCTCTTCCTGGGCCTCTCTATGTAGTGTACTATTGCCTGACTTCGTAGTGAAAGTGTTACTCAAAGGCCTAAAATTTTCATATTAGTATTATTTAAAGGGCATCAATGGATGAAAGTCTAAAAGGATTACTTCCATTAGAGCTAAAGAATATAGCTCATTATAGCAAAAGTAGCTGAAAGATTAGGAATCAAACAATATAAAAAAGGTTTGCCCTTTATAGAGAGAGGTGAATGAAGAAATACAGGAAAAGCGCACAGATTCAGAAGGATAGTAGTTGTTTTCCTTCCTCCATAAATAAGTTTTTATACCATCACTTAAGACTACTTTGTTGCCCAAAAATGCCTGGTAAATGATAGAGAACTGTTCTGGAAAATGTAACTGTTGTAACGATGCTGTGAAAACGTGGAGAATTCACTCACGCTGGCCAGCCTTCAAAAGTGGATACTGTAAAAAGGGCCATCATAGCAGACAGAACATTATCAAAGTTGAAATCACTATTTTGCCAGACCCTCTCTTTGACCATTGGATTATCAACATCTCCATCTTTATAAACGATGTATATCCCTCTGTGAGAAAGAAACAAACTGTCATTAGTGAAATATTAAATTAGCCTCAGAGTTAGTCCATTCTCTATTCAAAACAGCTTATTTCACTCCCTCCCTAAGTCTGTTTTATTTCCTTGCTAACCTGTGTTTTCTGGTGGATTTAAGATAATAATTCCAATTTACACAAAGCCAAATGGCCTGACACGTGCCTGCCCATATCTGCTACAGTTTAAATTATTCAAAATATAGTGTGTCATTCTTAGATCAAAGATGTTCTCACCGGCATTCCTCCGGATTCTGTTTTGCCTCATCAGTGCACCTGTAGAACTTTCCCTATGTATAAAACAAAAAGCAATGACAAAATGCAGAATATGCAGAAATAAACACATTTATACTACGATTGGTTCAGAACGGGACCAACCCAGTTCCAGCAGCAAGCCACCAAGAATTCATCTCAGCTTTGCTTTTTTTGGTGCAGTGTAAATTTTGAGAGTGTCTATTTACCTTGAACAGCTGCACCCCAATACAAGCAAACATGAACTGCAGCAGAGTTGTAACAATCATGATATTACCAATAGTTCTAATAGCCACAAAGACACATTGAACAACATGCTGGAAAGAAAGAAAAAAATATATTTTAATACAACTTGTTACTTAGTATCACAGAATACATACTGTAAAAGTCTATTTTATCACATTCAGTTTATTTTTTAAAACTATTTTTCTATTGTCAGTATTATACCTACTACCATAATTAAACTTGTTTTCTAAATTTGTCTATAAGCCTTTTGACATAGACCCATCAACATCAACTAACAATTATTAACAATTAAAATATTGGTTGACATGTTAGTCCACAGCAAGTGTTACAGTCAAAATCTGCTCTCCACGGCATTGCTGTTCCTCCATGTATAAACTGCCGTAACTGTGAGCGGGACCTGGCCTAGTACGTTTAAGAATCAGGAACTGATTTACGTCCTTGCCCTGTGAAATTCTCTAGGCAATTTTTCTTGCGCAATAATTTTTAACCTGAGGCAGGACTGAAGAATCAGGACAACAGAAATATAACTTAAAAAATAAAAATAAACACCTTAAGTCCTTTTGCTCTGTTTATTGCCCTTAGAGGCCTCAAGACTCTTAAAACTCTGAGGATCTTCACAACTGAGATAGCACTTGATCTAGGGGGGAAAAAAGTGATTCTGTTACTTTTAAGGTAACTGATTTCATTACTAAGAATAACAATGTTCTTGCAACTTCCTCATACATGAAATTTCAAAAAAGTCTCAAGATACACATAAAAGATTTTTTAATACTTTACTGATCTTTTATTGATATTAGAAAATAGTATCAATCTCAAATACCATAAGAATTAGATTTCTGGAGCAACTTGGGAATTAACAGCTCAGAAGCTTGTCTGACACTGTAACGCACTTAAGTTTGGTCAAGAGCAAAACAGCCCCCAAAGTATTTTTCAGTGTCAACAATCTCTTTCAAAGACACTGTGTAAGTCCTGTAAATCAATGAACACCTTAATTTCCAACCTGCTGGAGATGAAAAGATCTCAAATGGCTCACATTCTCTTTGTTTAAGTAGCTAGGACTGCATTCTGAGGAAATAACAGCAGAGGGCCTTTTAAAGAACATGTTGTGAAACTGAAAGCTTGTGTAACAGATATTCTAGTACAAGTAGAATACAAAGTGGAAAGCAGTTGACTGACACCCAGCCCTTGCTCTTTTCTAGGTCACTAAGGGTTTCACAGATGATTTTAAATGAGGCACAACTGCTCAGTGAATCAGTAAGCACCTTCAGACTCTTTTATTATGTTTAGCTTGATCCAAACAAAGCAAAAAAAAAAAAGTCTCTTCACTGCCACTTCCAGTCTTGATTAAGGTACAACTTCTCTCCCCTTTAAATACTGCCAAGTTATGTCCCCTAGTAGGTCAATGTTGAAAGAGCAAGCTCGTAGAAGTAGACTGTAGATGTGGCAATAGCACAAAAGAGGGTATATAAACCTCCTGAAGCTTCAGAAATTACTTGCTATACAACACAGTGTCATGGTGCTCTTCCTTGTTTTCTTGGTAATAGCAGGAAGGAGGAATTTGTTTCCAACCCATATTAGGAATGAGTTACAACACTCCCCATATAAAGCACTACCTCTTGCCAGTCCCAACCCTGAATACTGATATTGCAACACCCACACACAATGGGGGAACAAAAGGAGTTGAAATACTGATTTTGGTATAAAACCAAAAAGCAAAAATAAATCATTCTAATTATAAGTATAGTACTTACTGAATACCAAATGATACCAGAGAAACACCCACAACCAGCAAATCCAGCAAATTAAAATAATTCCTGCAGAAAGATCCTTTATGAAGGAATGCTCCAAAAGCTGTCATCTAAAAATAGAATTGTTACACATTTAGTCTGTATTTCAATTTACTCAAATTCACATTTAGGCTGTTTACAAGACACTTGTCTAGACTGTGAATGCATACAATATTACCTCACTTTCTAAAAGCAATTGAAAAATAAAACAATCCTACTATGTACATTAAATCTTTCATTTAAATCATAAAAATGCTGCTCAAGCAACACCAAATGTGTTATTTTTTTCTGATGTCAACAAATGTTATATTTTGTGTAAGAATTTATTAGGCTGAGCTGATTACACTGAATTAATTGGGCCTTTGTTAGAAAAATGACTACAAGAACCATAAAATTTCCATGCTTACTAAACTGTAAGGTCCAGATTCTGAATCCTAATCTTTCATACTATCTTGTGAATTGAGGGAGCTGAAAATGTATTGCAAAAACCCCAGAGTCAAATCTGGTACAGAACTAGCACAAAGCTGTCGTAAGGCAGCACTACACTGCTATTTGCCTTTGGCTCCCAGGAGACAAGTTAAGGTCATGAGTGGGTATCTTGGAATAACCTGGAACAACCCATAGACTGTTTTGAATTATGTATGGACAAGGGTCTCCAAGTTTTGCCGGTCTGTGGGGAATGGCAAACATTGCTCTCCCTATTGGACTTTCTTTTAATTTTTTGCTTTCTGTGCCTAGATTAAGATAAAAGAAGCACACAAAGGGTACCTTGTGAAGGAACCTGCATTCATCATTTGCAGGTTTCATTAGGAGCCAGTGACAGAGAGTATGGCTGCACCCAGAATCTGGGCAGATGTTCTCAGGTATCACAAATTTGGCTCTTACATCTACCCTTACCATAATTGAGAGTAAGTACCAGTTAAAAAATGCACAGAGGAATCCAGTTGAGCCATTAGAAGCACAGAATCTGCACTTGAGTAGAATTTTGCATGGGTTTTTCCATAGTTATGGATTAAGACTGAAACACTGAAACTAAACTTGAAATTAAAATAAGGATACCTCTGAAAAATACCTAGTAGTCAGTTCAGGCACACGGATTCTAATTTCTTCAGTCTTAAGGTCCTCTTAAAGTACTTTCAGATACTCAATTGTTTTCCACAGGTAAGAAAACTCTTTCTGTTCTGTTCCTCAAGATGGAGCAAAAAGCTTTTATTTCTTTTCTTCTCACAGCAGACAATTACATCTTTCAAGACTGTTCCACAATGTAGAACAGAGCTACCATCAATGGGCATCTCAGTCTACTGTATCACTACTTGTGTGCACAAACTTGCAGGTCTTTTGCATGAAAAGCCATCAGTGGCAGTGAAAGCTATATGTCTGCAAAGGAATGCAAACTACTAAAGATGCGATTTTCTTGGAAGCCCTTCTCTCCTTATTCTCATGTTAAACTTTTGTTTGTCGCGATCAAAACACTAAATGTTCCTCAAAACTA
This sequence comes from Nyctibius grandis, assembly GCF_013368605.1. Classification (NCBI taxonomy): domain Eukaryota; kingdom Metazoa; phylum Chordata; class Aves; order Nyctibiiformes; family Nyctibiidae; genus Nyctibius; species Nyctibius grandis. Next base: position 19,864,508 of record NC_090667.1, on the reverse strand, counting down.
GAAGAATAAAAAGCCTGAAGCTTCAACCTATGCTATGACATGAGAGATATAATATAGCTATAAAACTTCCAATAAATTCCTAGCTCTTTTCACTTACAGCTGTACAGACTATGGCTAAACTCATTAAAATCAGTGGGAGTTGAACACTAAAATAACCCTGAATAATCAAACCTACATTTATCTACAAAAAAGCATTTACACTGTAGTATGTTATCAGTTAGCAGCACACAAGGCTTCATGTAAAGACTCCCACCAAAGTAAAGATATATTGACTTAAAAATACAGGTGAAGTACGTATCTCCTCATCTTTGATATTTCAATCACTACGAATCCCAGCAGAAGAACTCTCTACAGCAAGTCATTCTGTCCTTTGCACAGATCAAGACCAAAGCAAAGCCTACAGCTGATTTAAGGTGGTGCGTGCTGTCACACTGCCTTCAGTGGAGCAGATGCTGCAGGACACTCACTGAGCTGAGCGTCTGGGGCACCACCAGTGCTGCTCCTTTCCTCCTGCCTGTAATTCCACACCACTGGCGACTGGTTTGAATGGTGTGGGATGTGCACAGCTGGGGCAAGGTTAACACCACCAGGCCCTAACCTGACCTTTGCTCTGATGTTTTCATATTTCCCAAGTACTGCGAACTGGATGGTAAGCTGGATTTCAATACCATGTAGGGATTACATAAGAGAACTCTTAAACACTTTAAATTGATGTTGCAGCTTTTCTGTTATTCATATCCTCATTCATACACTGGAGACCATATAATGTGGAAATCCTCCTGTCTGCAGAGCAGTCAATAAGACAGAGCGCAGGGAGACTCTCCACATGCTAAGAGTTACTCTGTTTTAGTGCTTGTTTTCTGGACATTTACGAGTTTCTTCACTGCAGCTGCTAATATTGCCTCAGGTTATCTTAATTTCAATTTCATATACTTTTTGCCTGGAAATTAAGGAATGCTACTGTTACTGCAGGACTAGTCTTGAATTTACTCCTTGCAGAACACACACAGCTGCTATACAACGTAGATACTGTGGAAGCACAGCGCAAAACCCAGCACGGAAGACATGGAGGACTCCAGCCATAAGCAAGCAAAGCCAGTGTCTGAGACATGTTAGTAAAGCAGGCACTGTATACACGTGTGTCATGTTCTGGTTGTCCATTACATTTTTTACAGTATAATTTATTTTCCTTTATAAAGGCATGTGAGTGCACTGCAGGGCAGAGCTTCCTGGATAAAGTGGAGTCAGGAACATCAACATTTTTGGCTATGGTGGGGCTTCTTGTTTCTTCGTAATATTTTACAATGCCCGATTTCAGCAGCCCAAGCTCTAGAGCTTCCTACTTCCCTTGGATAACTCTTGAGTTGCTTAGTGTCAGAATCTTTTCCAGTTATTAGGAATGTTGCTTTTCTTAACACATCCAGTTATGCCTCTTTATGCCATGCTTTGTAATTCCTCTGTCTCCTAGAGAAACACAAGTGGAACGGCAGGAGCTATACAACCTGCTGCTCAGAGCATGTGGAAGTTTAACGACTCCCTTCTGCCACAGAAATGGTGGTAACATTTTGTACGGCTTCTCAAAATCAGAGTTGGGAACTAGTTTGATCTAAAGCTACAGGTCTTTTCAGTGCTTCGTTCTTTCCTTTAGTTTGGCCTTTCTCTAGCAGCAAAAAAACTGGATATTTATTTTAGAATGCCACAAATGTTATAAAATTAATCAATTCTATAGCAAGCTCCTCACTGCTGAAAATGAGAAATAAGGGGATTAACATAAATTGGGAGAATATTCGCAAGCATAAAAATAGTCTACTACTTACAGTACAGCTTATCTTGTAAACAGCCCAAATATTGCATCAATTAGTATTAATCAAATTGCATTGTGAAGAGTATGCACAGCAATATGAGCAAAAGCTGGGAGAAGAGATTTTGTTAAGCTTAATCCTCAACTGGAAATGCAAAGTTTATGTACAGATTCTTAGTGTACCAGAAATTTTTAAGTGTATAGATCAGGGTTACTCAACAAAAACTCCTGGTTAATATGCACAGCATGAAACTTTTAGGAATCATGTGTAAATCTCTGAAAAGATATTTTGCAAATTCCCAAAATTCGCAAAAATTTTTATTTCTTTGTTCAGCATTTTCTTACATGTGAACCTAATCCTCAGTGATATGGCTTCTTTGCCAGAGTAAGCCCCATACATTAAAATCTGAGTAACCCCGATGGATATTCTTAATAATCAGTACACAAACTATACATTAAAAAGCCAATTTTGACTCATGCATGGGTAATACATTTAAGCAAGCATATTTATGCCTTTTTGTGTATTTAAATGTATGCCCAAGATAAATGCAAAGTATCTTAGTATACTGATAGATAAATGCAAGATATCTTGCAAGTCCTATTGCAAGAAAATAGTTATCTACTATTTTAGCTCTGTGAATACAGTTCAGCAAAAGAAATGAGAAATTACATGCTCCCTCCTTAAAAGACTGATTATCTGTTTTGGAAATGCCAGAGCAAGGAGAAGGAAAAGCTCATGCGCAGTGAATTATTTTTCCCTTTTCTGACAACTGTAAGTTTAAAAAGGGTAAAAAAATGAGTTATTAAATTGATGTAATGATAAAAAATCAGCTTCTTCATGCACCCAATGGTAAAAAATAACCAATCAAAACTATGAGGAACTGTCAAATAAAAAAATCCTCTGGTTTAAAAAAAGTTTAGCTTTGATCGCTTAGAGAAAAGGCGAAGAACACTTCAAGTGCCTTTTCTTGGCAGGTGACACACAAGGAAAATCCTTTTAAACAAACTTCCTTTAAAAACCTGTTACCTTCAAAATGATCTCAAATGTAAACATACTAGTGAAGACATAATCTGCATACCCTAGGATCTGGAAGGTAAACAAAAAGTTACAAACATTATTGCTAAAGCTGCTTTTGAGCTAACAAGGATCAATTAACAATGCATTACCTTTAACAGGATTTCAACAGTAAAGATGGCTGTGAAAGCATAGTCAAAGTAACCAAGTATCTGCAAGGTACAATATGTGCCACAGTAAGAAATCCATCTATTAATAAATTTTTACAATTTAGACCACATGCACAACAACACCTGAATTAAAGTAGGTAGACAGGGAATTTAGACAACGTAGTTTAACACTCCAGCTATCGCGCAACCATTTTTTACTTAAAAATTTATCAGATGCCACTGTGCTTAGATATTAGATTTCAACTCTAAAGAGTTAACAGGATCCAATAAGCAACACTTTCTTTCAATTCAGACTTTCCTCTATCAGCTTTCACAGGTACTTTCTTCAGCCTTTAGCAGAGATGCAGAATCTTACACAAAGAATAAATACTTATTAATAAGTCTTTTTTTTTAACCAAAGCATTGCATCACAAAATAAAACTTTAGTGGATGCTTCTATATTGCACATCATTCTACATTCTGCTACATTATATTGTTCCTGTATAGACTGGGCTAGAGTGTCACAAAACAAATTAACAAATAACTAAATTACTTAAAATCAGCACTACAACTCTTTTTTCTTGAACTTGGAAGATACAGCAATGATATATTTGTAGGAAATTTAAAAGAACCCATAACAGTTGCATAGTGATTGCAAACTTTAAAAAAAATTGTGGATGTGATATTGACCTCGCTGCTGTCGACAGGAAGACTGCCATATATTTCAGTACAACCAAGATTTCACTCGTTCAAGGTGGTCATATCACTAGCACCTAATTTAGAGATAGACATGCGTTGCAGTAGGGTACTAGTTTGGTTTCAAGGATCCGGCAATCGAACTAGCAAACAGTGGTGCACAGAAACGTGTTGCCTGCGGTTCAGCAGCTAATAAATGGGAAGGAGAAATAAAATAAAGAGACAACGCAAAAAGAAAGTATTCCTTTTAGATCATATAAAAAGACATAATTTTTTTCGCATGTTCAGCTGAAGATCACATCCTTCTGTCTCTTGCTGTGGCTGAAAAAATAGGTGAATATTAAAGCCATTCAAAGATTAATCAGTAAGGACTTCATTCTAGAGTTAAAAGAAAGTGTTTAAAGGCATTCCAGTTCGCAAACTTTCATTCCCTTGCCGAGCTGGCTGCTTGAAGGAACATGATCATTCAAGGTAGTAACAAGAAAAATATGCAGGTGAATATTTACAAGAGGGCAATGCCTTCTTGAAGTCACTCACACATTTTACCTGTCTGTGTCCCAAACAGGAATAACCCTTCCAGCTACCACCGCTCCCCAGTTACATTTTTCCTAGTATCCCTCTAGTTACAAAACCAGTTATCAGCCCTTCAAGCCATTTCTACAATAAAAAATTCAGTATTCCCCACCAGCTCTCTTTCTTATCCATTAGTGTGATCTATTCATAAGACTGCACTTGTCCAGTTTTATAGACAGGGGAAGCACACAGCTCTACTGAATAGTACGTGAAGTGTGTCTTTGTGCTTTGACCTCTTTTTACCTTTGAAGAAAGTCTTAGCTTTTTGGGTTTTACTAATGCTACTGAAAAAATGTTCAGAGAATGTCAACAGCCAAAAGAGGACTTTCAGAGGCTGCGTCTAACACTAGTAAGAACTAGAGGGATATAACCTTTACTGACCCAGCAGGCCCATCTTTCCTGTGAGAGGTGGAAGAGTTTCCTCTAACTTGATGGCAATTTCTACAGATCAATTGACATCTAACACAGGAGAGGCCTGGAAGTTCTGTCAAATATCCCAAAAGTCCCCACAGACTATTACCAAGCTGCATCACCTCAGCCATCTTATACCTAATCTAAAGCATGCACAACTCACAATAATACAAGAGGCTTGCTTCACCACTAATACAAGTGCAACAAGTGTAAGACAAACATTAGTGGTCATGAGAGCAGAATTGTTTTTGTTTGTCTGTCTAATAATTGTGCATTTGAGTAACAGGCAAGTATTCTACTATATTAAGAACTTAAAATGGGGGATTCAGGAATTTGTTTTAGGAGAACACAGATGTTTACTCACCACATAAACTACACTTTTACTGAATAAAAGAGACATTTCTGAAATTAATACTCTTACAAATATTTTGTTTTTACAAGTATATCTAAAAAAGGATGCAGAAACGCTTCCAAATTTTCAGGTTTGTAAACAGGCTGAAACAGCATTTGACTCTGAATCAAGTCAAGAGCTGGGCATGCTCTGATCCTTGTCTTGCATGTGGGTTTAGAAAAAAGTGAAACTTGTTTATTTTCTGATATGGCCAATCAGGAATCCAAGGATCTTCGAGTCCGATATGGTGGTACTCAAACTCATTAGTGTGGCCACACTAGCTCCTTTGAAAGAAGAGGTACTGTCCTTACGAATCCATACGCTCACTAACAGAGTGACACTCCGAGTTGCCCAAGACCATAGAACAGAGTCAATGAAGGAGAAGAGAGGACAGGTCAGAGTCTATTCCCAGCATGTTACAAACAGTGATAATTTTAATTGCCATTTTTAAATCAAACAGTGAGAGGCACTAAGTGTGATTCAGGAAATGAGTATCAGGTACACCAGCTGAAAATTATGGAAAAAGATGAAAATTATAAAGATTATGCTCAGCTTGAGCATATTTTATTCTGATATATTTATAGCCAAAAAAGGAAAAACATTATGTACATAAATGGTTCTAATACCTATGATGTTCCATCAATAAAGTTATTTGTCTTTGAAGATTTACATTTTTTAAAGCCAAAAAAATACAAAGGTATGACTTGAAAAAGGAAAAGAAAAGTTTCTTAACTTGAAAATTAAAAACCAGGCACTAGTCCCAAAGGATTGTTATAAAATGAAGGGCTTACATTATTTCGAAAAGAGTGGCTGCGAATTGGATCTTCTGCTGCTAGGGAAACACTGCTCAGCATGATGAAGACAAGGATGAGGTTGGTAAAGATGTGGTGATTGATGAGTCTGTGGCATCCCACTCGAATTCTGAAGAGGAGATAAAAAGTATACCATGTGTGCAAATAGAATTCAGCAGATGGCTAACATGCAACATGTTTTCTATTACTCTGCCAACCGTGACAGAACAAAGCAACCATCAGCAGCTAAAAGCAGTGCAAATGCTGAAGCTATTTGCTCTGATTTCTAAAAATGTACATAAATTTAAAATCCAATCCTCTTGTAGCGAAGATGCACTTATTGAAGGAATCACAGAGGACTTCCAAGCTTCTATTGGTTTTCAATGGCTTATGAATGCCACTACAAGTTCCAGTGTTTGTGCCACTGTGCACACACAGAGGCCAATGTCAATAGGACCAATGCTAGATAATAAGTCATTTCAGATCCCCGGGGTGATTTGATTTTTATTGAAGCTGTCAAAAATACTCATCTGGTGAGATACGGCTTAGGCTGCAGATCTCATTGTACTACTTTGAGACTCAACCCAAATCAGAATCTCCTGTGAAGACAGTCTTACAGAATTATAGGACAAGTGAGTGTTGAAGATTACAGAGCTGCTAACTTTCAGCCACATAACATGAAATGGAACTGTACATATGCTTAGAGTCACTAAGCCCAAGGTTATTACAAATGCTATTGATCACCTTGGTAGAGTAGGTCCGGGATTAAATTGGCAAAAAGGCAGGATCAGGTTCGTAGCTAATACTGAAGCTGTCTAAATTCTGCTGAAAAATCAGAAGGTTCTTGGGGAAAATTTGTTTCTCCTGTTACGAAGTAGATGATTCGAGTATAGTGTATCTTAGTTAAGTAAAATGGTCATTTTGGCCTGAGAATATGTAGTATTAGTTGATGCCAAAAGCAATTTGACATGTTCAACAAATCTAATGTTTTTGCATTCAGCATATGTATTCTTAAAATTACTAGTTTAAATAGCTCTCCAGTTTGTCTGAAAATTGTGAAGAGCTTTAGACAACACATGCAATAAGATACAAGCCCAAAACAGTGTGTCTTGATAATCACACCATCTTCTATACTTGTGATGATCTCTACCACTAAGAATACAGCATTTTGCCATGCCAAATAACTCTTAAGCTCCCTTCTAAAACTGCTCATGAAATTGCTATATATAAATGTAACAGCTATGTTCAGTCTGTAGGAACTGAATTTGGTTCACTTGTTCACTTCCATCCAACAATCAGTAACGACTTTCACTGGTTACTGAAGCTTGCTTTCTCCATCAGTGTAGAACTTCAAATGCTGTGGAGTTAGACTGAGCGATGAAAGATTCCAGTTCTCACCCAAATCCAACTATTATTTTCTTGATTTTTGAAATAATTTGTCTTTTTCTTCAGTGTTTGCTTGAATCTGGGAAAATGCTGTCACCCCAAGAGGAATATATACATCCTTTCTCCTTCTTTTCTCTTTTTCTCTTAGTTTCTCTTCTTCCTCACCTGTATTGCTCCACAAAGGTTCCTAGGGTTACTAGGAATCCTAACTCATGTAGAAGATGCTTAGATCTTACATCACAGCATTTATATCAGTGATTAACATACTAAATAGATAATATACATTAAAGGGTACTTTTTAGACATGTGCAGACTTGACAGACTGTATGTACAAAATGCTATTATCTTCAACAGTGGGAAGCAAATTAGTATATTTATCAAATTCTTTTCATTTACCAAGTAATTCAGAAAATTTTAGGAGAGAAGCTAATCTCTCTCCTGTTGAAGATACTGGAGTTCTATTCCTGACCTCACTGGAAGGGGGCCTGTTCCTTCACTGCTAAACCTTAATGGACTAAAACAGTATTTTTCAAAATTATATTTACGGATTGGTGCTGCTGAAAATGAAGAAGGCACTCCCTTCAGGGATGGGTGTTATCTTCTCCTTCATATTTAGTTCCGATATTCTACGGGGACGTGGGCCTGCTGGTACCTCTGGTTCATCCTCCTCATCTTCTTCATCTTCACCTACTTTAAATTAAACACTTTTTTACTATAAAATAAAAAACATTGAGGTTTTGTTCATAACAATATAAAAGCATGGCTTGCATTAAAATATATATGACTTATTTGAAATATATATTCATAGCATGGCTTTAAATATCTATGAATCAATATATGAACATCCATATAGTTGTCACGAGCTTATATACATGTTTATGTGCATATATGAGTCTGTGTGTAAGTGCCCTGAGTACACTAATAGGCTTTGCTGGCCCTGACCAGCCCCACCTGGGGACTCCACTCACACCCCCTGCATAAGGGCTCTAGAGCCCCACTTAAGCTGAGCTCCTGACCACCAGACCGTGCCTGAGCTGTGTTTTAGGGGTGCTGAGCTCTGTGCACTGGTTAAGCACTGAGTGCTCAAAAGGTAGGGCAGATTTCTGTAATAGGCATCCAGACGATCAGACAGAACTGATTTTTAGACAAGTATGTTCACTGGACTGGAAGAAGCTAAGACAAAATTGACCGAACATCACCAGCTCTGGATGTCCTTTTTTGACAAACGTTTCAGAAAAATTTAGAATTTGCTCTCACATCCAGATAGTATTACCACAGCAGTCTTCAGGCTCACAGTATTAACTCTCATATGGTGTTTGTACTGTCTAGGAAGCTGCAGGAAGAGACAATACTTAGCAGCTTACAGGCCCATTTATCCACTGGTAACAGAGCGCAACTTCACCGACTTCAAAGCAATTGATTCGGCGTTCAGCAAGAGCAAGTTTAGGATATTTTAGCAAAAAAAACTTAAATATGTTTGTCTTCTGGCTGGTATTCACATACCTGGTACATCACAGGGTGGATAGGGATCTTTATCCTCATCCTCTCCTCCATATTCACCAATTGTCACCTACAGCAATGAAAGGGATGCACAAGAAGAAAAATAACTTTAAATATAACTTGGAGTATAAAGTTCAACAGAAAGCAAACCAAATAAGCCTCTGAAGTCAGGGAAGTGATCCCTATGCTTCATCTGAGTTTTATGAAACAGGGTAACTCTGAGAACAGAGGAGAGCTGACAGTTTCATACACATTTTTAAAAGATGATTTTTCTACAGTATCCACATTCTTCTGTCTGTGTAGATGACAATAAGAACACAACCAACAGGCTTTGGTAAAAATTACCAAGAACGTTTGAACATTCTACTAAGAGTTTACCATTCATTCATCTCTTCCATTGGATTTATCAGGCAAAATACCTACAGGGACACTAAAATAACATCAAAGTTCTCTAACATGGACTATTTCATGCTTTAAGAGCTTCCCTTCTCCAGATATCCTGAAACCAAAAGGATTTTCTGGATTAAGAGATTCTGTGAGGATGCAAAGCATAAGAACTAAGTTTCCTTTGCCTGGAAAAGAAATGTAGGGATGACGGGTTCATAAAAGAAGTTGCAGAATGCACAGTAGTCTTGAAAACTACTCCCTAGCAAAGTTAGTAAAACTGCTTCTTAGAAAAGACACAATTTTTAGAATAAACACCTTACTATCCTTGGGCTTCTTTTGGTCACCTTCCGACTTCTCACTTTTTTTATTTTCCAGGCTCTCTTTTCTACAAAACAATACAATAACAATTACAAAGCACATCATGTAAAGACAGATTCTAAGTGAACTATACCCATTCTATGAAAAGTTAAGAGAGCATACCTAACTATATAGTAAAATATTTTAAATTATTTGCACAGCTGCAGGTGTCAGAGCAATAAAATCTATTGCATGTGAACACAATGATCCATTTAAAAGATTATAATTTTTAATATAATTCCAGAAGCTAATCCCTAAAAAAGTCAATGCATGATCATTACTCCTTTTTAAAGGGATAAACTGTACCCTTGGACTCATACAAACAACTTGCATTGACTTCAGTAGGCCTGCACTGATTTCAAAGGAAGGTTTTTTTCCTTGTCTATATAAGGCTTAGAGAACTGATTCCACAGGGCGTTGTGCACTGGCAACAACAGATACATTCTTGTTCTAACTGCACAATAAATCCTACCATTGCAATGTTTAAATATCAGTTGGCTTATCATTATGTCCTTAATTCACCCCATTTTTCCAATTACTACCCAACTTTTATCTGAAATCATACTAATTGGGTCTCATTTTAATGTCTAGGTAAACGCTTTCATTTTTTTCCCCGAGTCAAATAAATTTTGAAGATGGTAAAAACATTTATATAAAGAAAATCCTTATGAAAGAATTCAGCACCTTCCTCCCTCCCTCTCCTGCTTATTCAACATGCCCATGCTATTTTACCTCGCATTCTTTTTCCTTTCCTTTTCTTCAGCTTCTTCTTTCTGAGCTGTATTTAGACTTTCAGCATCTGCCAAATTATCCACAGCAATGGCCAAGAAGACATTTAGCAAGATATCTATTTCAAATCATTTTAAGGACATTATGCCTTACTATACTCGTTTGGTTTATTATCAGCATAAACACCAACAATGTGAGAGATATAAAACACATGTTCCCAACCTACAGCGTAGAGATTTGTGATGCTGGAGTGTAGTGCAAATAACACTCATGTAATGGACTAGATTAATACTTGGTGTAAAATGAGCAGAGATCCATTAGGGTCACTGATCTTAAAATAGCAGAATAGTTAACGTATTTTTTTAAATAAATGAAATTCAACTTTATTCTAGCCTGAGCAAGTTTCAAATATGAAACATTGTCTATTTAAAGTGAAGACTGTTCAGGCATTTTGAAAAATTAATCTTTATAATGCACTATCTTCTGTGTCTACAACAATCTATATAAAATTCTGTACTTCAGTCTGTATCAGTTAAGTACAAATACTGATACAAGTACCGTGTACTACAGAAAATAGAACGGTTTTGCCCTTTTGTCACCTCCTGACCTTTTAAGAACTTCTGAGAATGACACTAGTTTCTGTTGCTACACGAGGCCAAGGAAGTATTTTCAGTACACTGAAGGCAGGGAAGGGGAATGCTTCAGCAGACTTAATCCTAACTGACTCAGCATTTCTCTGTGCAGATTTCTCTCATCTGGTCCCTGCATTATACAGTGGATCACTGCATACAATGTCAGCGTGTGTCAGAATTAGCAGGGCTGTATCAAGCGTCAAAAGGATAAACGGGAAATTACTGCCACAGAGATCAGACTACGTCCATGCATTTTCAGAGGGAAGGATGTCACATAAAGACAAGCAGGTAGAATAAGGCTGTTTTCCCACTGAAGGAAGAAAGAAAAAATTCTCTGGTTTCTGCCATTGTGGTGGCTGGAGATGGTCTCAGAGGTCACTGGAGTCTCGTTCATTAGGGAACGGGTATGCAAAGAAAAGTCTATTTAAAGGACTTAGCACATGCAGAAAGCGCTTGCATGTCCCTTGCAATTTACTCCCTCCTAGAGAAATTTTGCATGTCCCCAGCACACAGCCACATTTGGAGATGTTTCCAGTGAGTCCAAAGGATACAGTTACCACAGATGAAGAGGATAATGAAATATATACAGACTATCATTCCTGACGATGATGGGCCACCATATGCCATTATGCCATCATACATAACAGCATTCCAGTCTTCACCTGTTAGAATCTAAGAAGCAGATATATTATTACTAACTCAGCATGAAAAAGAGCAAACAGCAATACGTTTCCTCCGACCACAACACACAATAAGGCTAACCTTCTGTATACACAAAGCTATACCATAATCTCTTAGTGCATTGTTTTGAAATTTCCATTTAAATAAGCATCTCCTGAAAGCTTGGGTTTAACTCTACTAGCTTTTATCTTATGCTACGCATTTACATCACTGAACTTCAAAGGCAAAAATAATAAAAATGGAAGCCTGTAATTTTATTGATATTGGCATGCAAAAGTTAGAGCCCTGATTTTCAGTAATGCCGCATATGTAGTAATGCCTGCAAGTGTTCATCACTTAGTACACGCTTTAAGGTTCTCTTTTTTTGAAACAGTGTCCACAAATCTTTTCTAGTGTATGCCATTTGTTAGTCCTGCAAATTGGTCTACCCAATTTCAGTTTTAATGGGGACTAGCTGCCTTATCATAAATTATATAATACATGTACCACACACATATACTACTGCTGTAGCTTTTGAAATGGTAGCTATTTTAAACTGAATGGAGCTCAATGCTGTGGGAAAATGACATTATTTTCTTATTGGCTATTTTTTCACATAATTTCACCAAAGTCTAAAAGAATTTTACAGAAATCTGTTGATTAGTTAAAAGGATAGTTTACAATGAGGCAACTCCACTTACTCTGTACTACCAAAAAAAATCTGAGGATTACAATGCAGGTTATTGGGGCATTTTATTTATTTCTAAGTAACTTAAAAATTATCAGTTCTATCCTGAAAAAACATGTAATACTGACTCTTCTTTCAAGTAATTAAGTGGTTGTTCAAGAAAATTATATGCATGCCAATTTCTGAAATTCATTTTTGGAGAGCTAAACTTATCAAGCTGATTTTCACAGTTGTTGAGCACCCAACAGGTTGGTTGCTCCTGAGTGTATTCTGAAACTGAAGGAAGCCTCATTCCTTTGAAAATGAGGCAGCCTAAAATCTGAATAAAATCCAACTCAGCTGAGTTTGAAAGTACAGCCTTAATTTTTTAAAGGGACAATGTCAGGTCAAATGTGAACACTTTTCCTCTTAAGGAAACTTCTCATTAAGATTTCCTTATGTTAAAATTACATGGAATGACTTTTTGCTCGCTCTGGGCAGCCATCAGATGAAACCTCTACCAAAGAGATAGGAAGTTGACACAAAGTTGAGTTTTGCAGGGTCAGCTTTAAACACTCACCTACAATGTCTGAAACCAAACATTGTGGTCATGTGCAAAGCTGAATGTGAAAATGGAAAGATGAAACCAACTAGCCTAATTCCAGTATCAAAATTGGGAAAAATTAAAAAAAAAAGGATCATAAACCAGTGAAAAGTAAACTGTAAGTATGGTGTTATCTTTTCACAAGTAGCAGACAAGTTGCTTTAAAATTTTAATAAACCTGACAGTATCTCTTTAAATAAATTAATACTTATTTTTATATTATAGTAAGTGATATGGCCCATATGCAAATATACACTCTTACAACGCTTCTAATTTTTTCCTGCTTGTGAATAGCTGAACTTTTATATAGCTCATCAAGTTAAAGAAAACAATTTGATTAAAATAAAAATAACATTCCACCTCTTTTTCTAGTCATGTATTTGATGGACAAAGGAGATCTAATTTTGTGAAGTAATATGACAGCTGTGTTGCATAGATAGATCAAATAAGACATGAAACAAATGGTACAAATGGTGCAGAGTTACCAGAGTACTGAATTTAATGAGCAGAATGCTACTTAAAGTAAACTGAATAAACCATATTCGTGATTTTATTTTCAGGCAACATGATCACTTAAACAGTTTTGTTGATCATCAAAGGTAAAATGTTTCATACGGGATGAAAGTAAGTTACCTGGAATACAGTTAAAAGAGCTTGTGGAAAATTATCGAAGGTGCTCCGTTTTGTTTGAGTTTCATCAAAATTAAATTTGCCTCCAAACAGCTGCATTCCAAGCAACGAGAAGATTATGATGAAGAGGAAAAGCAGAAGCAACAGTGAAGCAATGGACTTCATTGAGTTTAACAAGGATGCTACCAAGTTGCTCAGGGATGCCCAGTGCCTATAAATTAAAATGCGTGTGTTAACACACACCAAAAAAACCCCAAACAAAACAGTAAAAGAGCAGCGCATGATGAAGTATTACAAAAGAATTGCTGATCACCCTTCAGCTATACCTAAAATTAGCAGTATTAGTTAATCTTACCTTGTTACTTTAAAAATACGCAGGAGACGAACACAGCGAAACACTGAAATTCCAAGGGGTGACATGATTTCCAACTCCACCAAAATGGTTTCAACAATGCCACCACAAACAACGAAGCAATCAAAGCGGTTAAAGAGAGAAACAAAATAAGCCTGTAGGCCCAAGCTGTACATCTTTACTAACATTTCACAGGTGAATAAAGCCAGAAGAACTTTATTTGCGATATCTGGAACAAAATAGAAGAAAAAAAGAAAAGACATTCCTGAATTGTCTCATAGATTCCATTTTTATGTTAACATATTAGCACTATGCTTTCTATACTCGTTCACAGGCTTTTGCTTAAGAAAGAAGTACTGTTTTTTTATGTTGGAATGTATTTGATGCCCAAGTGGCAAAAGTTACACAGAGATGTAAAGCTTCCTGCCACCTATAAACTATTCATCTTTCCAATTTGTTGTGCAGTACATGGCTGCTCAGCTCACAGCTTGAGTCCACAGTGTAACTTAAGCAACACAGCCCATAGCATGTTCTGCTGTGCCAGTTATCATTTTCTTCCTCATCTTTCAAGCACGGTTTAACAATAAAAGTACAGGTATTTCCAATTGATATTGTCAGTTTTTTGCTGGTACGCCATTAAGCAGTGTTACAGTTGTGGAAATCGAATACATTCAGTCATTTCTTGTATCTCCCTTTGGCTGGGCTGAATATCCTGCAGGACAGCAAACAACAACAAAATGGCAAAGCACAAAAGTAGCCACTGATAGAATGCAAGTATCCATAAGTCAAAAACAGGACAAATAATTTTTGATTGTACCTTGGATCTGGGTCAGCCAGTCAGGTTGATTATAATGCTCCGATGAGATAGTTAATGTGTTCAGAAAGACCAAGACAATAACAAGCCAATAAAATGTGACAGATTTTACTGCAGCTCTACATTTTCTTCGATTAAATCGATTCCAGCGACGCCAGCGTCGACTGAAAGTTCAAATAAAAACAAATTTATTATTATACAGAAAAAACATATGAACTTAAGAAGAGTTTCATCTGTGTAGAAAACATAGTGCAAGTATGTATGTGCGAGCAGGTGTATTTTCATAAATACGTGCACAATACTTCAGATAGTTGTGGTAAATTATTACCAGTTGCAGATCAGGGAGTGCTAATTTGTTATTCCTTTTTTAGATTGCATTATAGATTTTTAAATGCAAACCACAACTTTTGGAGACTCTAATTGCCTGTGACATAATTAGATTAAGCTGCATTTAACATTTCATTGAGTAACAAGATATATATGTCTTCCCAGGCCCCATACACTTAATAGCAGTAAAGAAAAGCCAATGAAGCAACTTAGAATTCAAATTACATTTAGCCTGAAAATGTAGGCTTTGAGTTAAACCACAGGCACAATTCCAGCAGGATTAAACAAGGCAAGAACGGTTGAGGTCAACTTTTAGAAATCTACCCTATAACGTTAGAAATCTCAGCGACTCCTAGAGATTCCTACTGATGTGCCTTGCAATTGTGTCAGTGGGCAAATGTTTGTGAAATGAAGAGTGTCAGTCAAGGACTAGCAAACTGGCCCTATCTAGATATGAGCTAGATTCACAAGTGAGGGTATTAGCTTAGCTTTAAGCTCATAAAACTAGATTTAATTTCTCTGCTTCACTTCTGGGAACTTTAGTGAACCAATTCATCTCCCTGCGTCGCATTTCCATTTGTGAAACAGGAAGAAAATACATTGCTGGGTCATAGGAAGAGAAGGATTAGGAAGCACTTGATATTACCTAAAAGGGAGTCATATAAAATTCACACACCCAGAACTACAGCCGTGGACTCAGATAATAAATTTTAGGAACCCACAACTGCTTCATCCAAAATTCAAGGGACAGGGCAGGCACAGACTCCAATGGAAGCTTGACCTAGCCTTAAAATAGCAAAGAACTGAGAAGAGTGTGCATGTATAAGCTTCTTCCTCTATAGTTTCACTATCAAGCCAGTCTAGCATAAATCTGTTGTGAAGGAAAGGGGTGGTCTGCTCTCCTTGCTCTGCCCTCTCCTTTCCCTTTAGCCAAAGTAGCCCTAGTGAAGCGAGCAAGACCTTTTATCCTGGGTTGATTTTAGCAGGTCAGTTGTCTGATCCAATTCATTGTACTGCTGCATCACAGAAAGAGCAGGAAAAATGAGCAGCTGAGACAGGAGAAGGGCACTGCAGCCCTTTTTGGCAGTACCAAAGCATGGAACTATGGCTTTTGAAAATTGTTACAAATAACTAGGTGAATTTCTTAATACTTTTAGTGTCTGAATTAGCAGGTATTGTATTTAGTGTGCATAAAATCAGAAATGCTTTAAATCGGCCTCAGAAAATAGAACCAATATGCAATAACATCACCATAAAAATAACTGAGCTTGGCACTGCATTCAAGCATTAACTGAGTTTTCCTTACGCACCTTCAACTTGTACGAGGAGCAATGGAAATTAATACTGGTTTCAGATATCTGTACAAAGATGCTTCAAGCCTCTGCAGTATTCTAACCATATAAAGGAAAAATATCCTGTCCTGACCTAAATCAATACAGTATTCAAGAACATTCTTATCTTGCCAGTCCCCTGCTAAACAGCGCTACCTCCATGGCCATCATCAGGATGGTTCACTCCCTGGATAGGTAAAAGAGCCTTTTTTTACGCTCACAGAACATCCTATCATCAAAGTCAATGACACAAGAATAATATTGTTAGGATATCTCTACTCAAAGGAGACAAAAGCAGTCTCAAAGTGTATAACTCATAGCTCTCTGAAGCCAGCGGGGCTTTTTTTTTCCCCAAAAGGTCTGTGGAATCAGTGACGGAACAGTATAGCTAAGTGGTGCACATATGAAAGTGCTGCCAAAGGGTGTGCAATGGCACTCACATGTAGAAGTGTATGAATAATATAAGCATATGTAAAAAGCCTACAGAAAGAAAGCAAAAATTCAAAAAGGAGAACGAGAGTAATTTTCTACCTTCATTAGATTGGTACAAGCAAAGAAATAAACAGTAAGTAGCAGACTGAAGTAGATGGCCTGTTGTGCCAGGAAAACCTGTGGCTATATAAAATAGGAAAACAAATTACACTATTTTCACTCAACAGTTTTCTATTTTTTAATAATGGCCCCTCCTAAGTTTTAACAAATAGCATCATTTTAGTTCTGGAAGAATGAAATGTACTCTTCTATTTTGAAGGGAAATTCCATTTTCATAAATTTGCAATGACATAATATTGTTTTCATGAAATTATCAAGCATTTTTCACAAAATATAGCAGTTGAATAAATATTAAAATCACAGAGGGCACATACAGTTGACATAGTTCGTTACAACAAACCAAATTATTCACTGCTTTTGTTCTCATTAAAGAATTTATCATTTTTCCTTCCTAACTATTTATGAGCAAATCATTATTCTTACAGATGTATTCCCAATTTCACTTTCATTCACTCAGGTATTCATGTTTAGGTGGTCCTTTAGGCCCTAGTCTTACATTTGAATCCACACATGGGAAATCCAGCCTTGCACTGCGTCTGACAACTCAGTGTCAGTCAGTCGTGCAGAATCTATGAATCTTTACTTCATTTACTTGCTATTCATGTGTGTTTGTGTGTTGCTACTAGATCTACACAAAGGTAAGGACATTGATTTTCAGATTATTTTGTATCAGCAGCCTTTCATTATAACATGATTTTTTTCTAAACTGGACTTTCTGTTTAGAACCACATGCGTAATCCCAGTATCTGCGAAACTGGTGTGCTTGATATTTTCACCACTAAGATCACAGAGAAGTAAATATTAATGCCCAAGATGAATTCTTCTGTAATTGTGGGTGCTAACATCTGTGCAGAAACCCTACACTTCACTACTCTTATTTATAAAATATGAGACAGAAGAATTGCACCAGAGCACTCACTCATTATGAAAAAAATAGAAGCTATTGAGACTATTTTTCCATTCCTCATTTTTGTAGTTACAGGATTCAGGGCATAATACCAGCTTTTTAGCATGACTTGAAGATTAATGTGATCATATAGTCATACTGACAAATGAGGAAGCAAATTCTTAAAAAGAGGGATCTTCACAGAGGACAATGCGCACAAATCTCTTCAACTAGCAGATCCCCGTCTTCCTCTAATCATATGTGTGTCACCTCCACGTGAGGAGAAGACAAACAGTTGTTCTAGTATCAAAACATTTCAAATTCCACCTAGAAGATTACAAATATACAGCACATCATATTTGCCCATATATATCCTAGCATCATGTGTGGTTGATATACACCTTCACTTAATAAACTGGCAGATAATTGCTATATCTTGCTAGGAGGTGATTCTCTTGACCAACTACCCATCTGACTGTATAGAAACATATTTCTGAGGATTAACTTCTGTTTTCACTTGTGGTACAGCAAGTAGGCTAGCTTGCAACAAAAAGCATTTTAGATTTTTGATCCAAAGGCAAAGATCCAAACATCCAAAGACATTTATGGTCAAACCAGTATCCTTGATAAGCTATGTCCTGATTTACTTTGCCCTGAAACACAGTGTATTGCCATTGCAGAATAACATTTGTGAAGTCAAAGCAAGGATCAGGCCAGAAGAGTGAGAATTAGACAAAGATATAGCATTTGGCTTAGAATGTGCTAGGATATCCCTGACAGCTGAACACATAAGCCAGGGCTTTGCTGCAGAAATGAGAGTTTCTATATATTAGGTACTAAACAGAGCTTTTTAAAAACTAGTGATTCCAGTGAAAAACATCAAAATTACTTTCTTCTGACATATCAGAAAAATGGATTTTGCAAATATGAGACATTAGTTATGCAGAAGCAATGGGATGAGAACCGTGAGTCTGCAGATCCTTATAGAGATAGAAGAGCAGATATACACTGTTCTTAGTGGCACTGCAAAGCCAGAAGTTCTTCAAAGTGCTTTTTCTCTTGATAACAGATGTTGTCAGCTGTTTTTAGGAATCTGGGACATGGTGCAAGCCACATCTGTTTGGAAGACAATGGTGCAACTATAATTTTGTGGTCTGTTGCCTCAAAACTACTCCTCGCATGGATTCATCGAGTTAAAAGAGATAGATCTTTCTCCAGTGCTACAAGTAAAGATGTGAAAGTTGAAGGGGGAATACCCATTACCAAATTCAGCTTAAAAAGTTTAGGTATGATTGAAGACCTCAAGCAGCTGCAGACCCCTGCAGCACTTCCAAATAAGAGACATCAAAATCCCATTGCTGATTGATACAACTTCTGTGAATACATGCAGCAATACGTGTATGAATGAACTTCTGTGTGACTTTTTTTTTAATGCCACAAGAACAGATTCTGATCAAAGAGTTCATGCAAAAGACATTTAGGACAGTGGCAGAATCTAGACAGCTGGAGATACTTTGGTGACTTTCTGGCTTGCAAATAAGTTTTCTTCCAAAAAGATGCGTTGATTATGAAGTGACTCTAGAATGGGTAGCACCGACTGCTTCTTACTCGCTGCTTGGACTATTAAAAACATCAGGTTTGGGTAGAAATTTTCCTTTCTGAAAGATGATGTAGCAGCTTTCATTTAACAGAGCATCTGGAGTTCTCTTTTTCCTTAAAACATGAATAATGGGCATGGTTCAGAACGTAGCCATTACTTTGCTTTCTCTGTAATGCTTTTACGAGTCCCCACTGTACAAATAGACCGAACTTGGTGAACGTAGTATAACGGCAGTCAATAGACTTCATGGTATTTGAAGTTTCATGTGACCACTTGATATTCGACTTTCTCCTTTAAAACCAGCGTACGCAGGCTTCATAGCAATAAGTAGTATGCTATAAGGTTGATTGGAGACAATCTCATGATTCAAAATAATCATGCTTGTTTGGGATTGCCAGCTAATGAAATACTAAGCAAATTCTTCCATTTGTTCTACTGTTATGGTAACTGGAAGCAATGGCAAGAGAAATTACAGATCATTAGCACACTGAATCACTTCTCTTTATTAAGCTAAAAGCAGTCTCATCTCTCAATTCTCATGAAGGGTTAAGTTTAAAGGTCCACCTGGACATAACTGGTCCGTTTAACTGGTGTAGCTAAGGTCAGTTTCTGTACCAGAAGGCATACAATAAATGATACAGCTTTTATAACTAATGATGAAACTTCTAAGAAGCTAGTTGTGTATTCACTACTATCATAAATGGCCAAATCTACATTGACTTCAGCAGTGAGGCACATTTATGTGCTGTCACAGTTTGCTGGCTGAAAGGGATGACAAAGTAAAGCTTGTTGATAGCGTCACAGGAAAAAACTCTCAGTGTAGAAAAGCACCAGTTAACTGTTGCCTGGGAGCTCTTCTTCAAAAAAGAAAGAAGACTGTTCAGAAGGAACACAAGTCCACTCCAACTCCTCGCAACTGGTCAGCGCTGGTAGGTCATTAGAGCTAGTAAGGCTAGTAGAATAAACCTGGGTATGCTATTCCTCTTCATTGCTGCAAGGAGAATACACTGCTGTTACCAATGAATTACTTGCTACACATCCAACACTGAAATCAGTTTTACTAGGGTTAAAAAATTGGAATAATTCCAGATGTTGCCAAAACTGCTGATGCCAGATGTTGCCAAATCTTCTTGGTTGTCCCTTTTTTCACTGAAAGTTTTCCTTGAAAAATATTTATTCTGTGGGTTGTCTGCAACTGTAGGAGTGTCTTTGCCCTTTGTGACTCACTAAGTCTACTACTTGATTATTTACCTTACATCACATAGCTTTTTTTTTATTATTATTCCTTCATGGAGTAACCTAACCTTTTTAAACAGAAAGATGGATCTCTTCTGTGTTTGCAATTAACCTTTCTAATTACTAAATATATGTCCTATAAGACTGGAAAATAAAATCAAAATAAAGAAACCTATTGGTTTTGTACTGGCACATCCAGTCTCTACAATATTAGGACTATTAACTCTTAATTTTGCTTATAACACCTCCCTTCTGCAATCATACGTAAAAATAGAAGCTCATATTCCCAAATGCCCCTAGTAAGTGAAAAGAGAGCCACAAATATCAGCAAAGCAAATCAGTGAGTTTGATTTCCAAGAGTGTTCATGGATACTTTACTTTTCTATTCACCAGTAACTGTTAGGAAGAATTTTCACACAGTAAAATTTAAAGTGTAGTATACAAAGAATAATTATATGAGATCATCATGATGTGTAAATAGTCACAAGGGAAAAAAGTGATGAAGAGAGAGGAAAATACTGACCTGAACTTGGATTTTGAGATGGTTTGACTAGAAGAAAAAGAAAAACACGTTTTTAAGAATGTGGAAAAAATAAATTTGTTCTCTCTAGAATTTTGTAAATCAATACATTGGAATTACATATACACAAAAACAAACTTTTAACAAAATGCATCATGAATGCTGAAATTCTATTGTCTGTTATTTATTGTCTGAAATACCATTTCTAAAGCTTTACAAATTTTCTAAGTGAAAGAAAGGAAATCTCCCTTAAAACTAAGTAAATAAACTACTCATGTAGAAGCTGCTTGGAAGTCATGAAAATCTGAGCAAATAAATAGTGAACACCATGGGATATATAAATACTCCCATACATTTACTTATTGCTTAAAAAATACATATTCTCCAGATCATGCACAATTTAACAGAAAATGTTTCTTTTTACATGTCACAGGGGACTTCTGTTCTTTTCTCATTATTTTGGAAAATAATTATATTTTTAAAAAGCTTCCAGGAAAACATGACTCCACTGGAAGTTTAGTTGAATTGTTTTATATCTTCTTAACTTGAAAATTTTAGGAGTGTTTTAATGCTGTAATAATTGGTCTAATATTAAACTACTGAAAGGCAAAAAAACCCATGTCATACAAAGCTTGACTATTTGAAAGCGGTTTTGGCTAAATAAACAATAGGCAAGAATTATTCTTAAATTTTGAGATGAGGGTGGGTACTTGAAAACAGCTCGCGTACTCACCATAAACTCCCACAGCATACTGGGTTCTCTCCTTCTCCACTCACATTCTCAGTGTTCACTGATTCAGTTTCACTGGTGGGCATGCTTGCTGTTAGGAGACAGAAATTGCTTTAGATCGACAGCCAAGCAAGGCATTGCACAGAATGCGATCTCCTGTTCTATTGCAAGAATGCCTCCACTTTTTGCAGGTCTAGTGAAAGCTTGGAAGATCTGAGGAATAGCAGATGAAGTCTGACACTTCATCAGTCCTCCTCTTATGACAAAAGAAAGCACACAGAATTCCAGAGTGTACTGTAGCTTTTTTTTTTTCTCAATGATTCAACATAACTGTTGAAAATGCAGTACAGAATACAATGTAGAGGAGTTCTGTAACAAAGAGCATGCTACCCCTAGTAAAGAAATAAATCTGAGCTAGATTTTGTGACCTTTCATTTTAAGCACTGTTCTGTTAACACTTTGGAGGTGCTTATCAGTTTAAGTGTTGTTAACATGCTCACTAATTCCAAAAAATGTCATCAAAGTTCTTCCGAAAATAGGAACTACCACACTCTGATCATACTGACCACTCTACGCTTTTACTTCCATTATGAATTGTCAAGGCAAGATGCTAGAAAGTAATTGTGCCTGCAAATACTGTATGAGAAGACAGGAAGGAGC
This sequence comes from Nyctibius grandis, assembly GCF_013368605.1. NCBI lineage: Eukaryota > Metazoa > Chordata > Aves > Nyctibiiformes > Nyctibiidae > Nyctibius > Nyctibius grandis. The sequence goes on along the minus strand of NC_090667.1, from coordinate 19,842,121 downwards.
ACGGGGAATGGCAGAACAGCTACCACAAAGGATGAAAATTACTGCCAATAAAAAGGGGATTATTGCATACATTACACAGTGAATTACTGTACATACAGCAGATCATTACTGAACAGTTAGCAATTGTAGCTAATGGTTTTTTAGACAAAACTCATTTGCAGATCGCTCATTATCATTTATCTTCAAATCAACTGAAATGTAGAGGGAGGACAACAAATGTCAAGAAGTGTTACGAAATGATGAACAGCCAAAGTTCTCAGTACTTCCTAGGGGAGAACACTACTTCCATGTCTGCAAAGCAAGCATGAGAAGAAAACCTCAAGAACAAGTGTAAAATTAATGTTGCTGGTTTATACAGTAGAAATACCATATAAAGTAGGAAAAGAGAGAGGCGGAAGATGCACTGAAATTACTGTAGAACCCCAAGAACAAAAGAAAAACAGAGTATCTTAAAGGTATTCGGGGGTGTACTTCTGCTGTTTCAATGGTTTGCTTGCTTGGTTTTTTTGTTTGTCTGTTTTGTTCGGGAGGGTTTAAGTCAATGTCTGTGGACTGAGTGTACTGAAGGCAGAAGGGCTACCATGCCTATTTCTGTTAGGGATGTCTCACTATGTTGGTAGCCTAAAGGAGGCTTAAAGCAGGCTTAATTACACACATCTTAATATAAGTGAAACTTGAGAATCAGGCCCTGAATTTTCTGATTTGTCTACAGATCAGGTACAAAATGAGAACTGTTAGTAACAGTTTCTCTGCACAGCTTCTGTATTACCTCACATTAACACAGAGATACATGGAAGTGGTAAATGGCAGTCCAACTTCCATGCCCATCAATTCCATCCAAGTTGAGACACTGACAGGTCTATGCAGGCTAAATGCTCAGCTACTATCTGCAACAGCTGAGAATCTGTCCCCATAAATGTAAGTCACCATGACATGAACTGTTAAACACAGAGTTACCATAACAAAGAGATTCAAAATGTCCATGCAGGTGTTTGAATAAACAAGGCACTTCAGGCAGTAAGCAGAGCAAAACCTTCTTTCACAAGGTTCTTCTGTTTTGATGATTCTTTTAAAATATTACTGTAATTGCTCTGTATGTAAAAAATCCCTGTTTAGCACCTTCAAGTGCCTCAATTCTAATATGATGATTCTCGCTATAAATCAGTTTTAAGAAAATGAATAATCCTACTCTTGTGTGAACTTCACGGCTTACCATCACAGAGTTCAAAAGGAATTTCATTCAAATGTAAAGGAAACTATCTTTGATGACATCCAAATTCAAGTACTAAAATTTTGAAGTGTTTAAGACAAAAAAAAATTTACAAAACTATTTCAGACAGTCTCAGATCTTCAGAACTAACAGGTTTTATTTAAAAAACGCCAGTGTCTTTTGCAATAAATGCAAGGAGTTTCCCTCTCCGGTAAAGAACTGAAATGGTTGTCTTGTGCTGGGTGACTTCCATGCTATTAGGAAACACAATATTATAGCCACCTCATGATGAACACTAACACTTGTGATGGGCAACTGCAAAACATGAGTGCAGACGTCCTGTTTCATACACTGTTATTAAGAACTGCCATGAAAACAGAGCTAGGCCTGCTTTTGCAAGCATTACATGTGCAATGTGTGTCTCACACTTGTTTCAAATTTATCGACCCTTCCCTCATGTAAAAGCAGTACCTAGAATCCAGTTCCTCATAAAGTGTCACTCGGTGTCACACAAATGCTATTTGTTTTAATACCTGCCAAATAATTTTTAAAAGAGTAACTGTAAAGTAATATAATTTTAATTCAAGTCTACCCAGACTTGATGCATTAACCTACAGTAAGAAATACCAGCCCTTTTTGAATGTGTTTGCATAAAGAAAAACAAAGTACTAAAGGAAAAAAAAAAAAATCTTTGTCCCTATTGAAGCTAGTGTCAGTTCTGCTAATTATTAAATACAGCCAGAACATTACTCTCTTTCAGAGAGGGCTATTGCTCTAGCTCTATTAGTGACTTGCAGGTGCTGTGTTACAAAAACGGAAGAGGAAAAAAAGAACCATAGACAGTTCAGTTTACATTAGAAACTCAGCTGTCGTTACACTGTGATTTATATGCCAAAAGAAAAACTTACAGCAGTACTGAGAAAGGCACCACGTGGAAGTCTAGCTCCAGCAATGCTAGCAAGTCATTAAATCTTTAGCCAGAATAAAACAGCAACAGCACTGCATGACCACATCCACTCTCGCTAATGCAAGCAACCTGGCAAGTCTTGAAAAGGTTCAATTTCCCGACCACAGCTTTTTAAGGGTGGTGTTCATTGGGCAAAGTACAGCACACAGAATGGACTTTTAGAAGACCGTCTGATCTCAGTAAGGCCAGCTTTGAGATCTTTACACTGGTACTCCAGTATTGAAAGGAAGATACCGCATATTCTCTATTCTTGATTCGTCTTTTGCCCTTATTTTACTGGCGTTCTTCTGAACATTTATCCAGATTTCTAGATAATATCAGCTCTCTTCAATTATGGTAGCTGATTTCAAACAAAAGAATGCTTGCATTAGGCAGTATAAACAACCCATATAGCATGCAGCTTAACACTTTCCTGAGTATATAGAAAACAGGTCAAATATATCAGCTACTATGTTTTATTTCTGTGGATAAGAAAATAGATTGTTTTTCTCATGTTATAATGTTCACTATTTACTCTAAACAGTTTGCAGATTTTGGAGCATGGATTTCAAACTCTATTCCAGGACATAACGTAACTAATGCATAGCTAAGGGCAAGTCAGTGTCCATCAGCATTGACATGTCCTAGCCAGCTGGAGCTGGAAGAAATAAATTCCATAATACTGCAATATGACAATTTAGTGTCACTGTAGAATCCAGAAGCAGACTAAATTACACCCTGAGTTATTGCACTGTGGTGGCACATATTACTGCTGGAAATGTTTTCCTCTAGAAAGTACATAATATTTTAATCTGGTTCAACTTCAGCTATGCATTTTTGATCCATAGGTTGATCTCATTTCCACACTGATGCACCTTGGGTAGCTTTCTGGTTACACATGCTGAAGGAAAAGAGCTGCAGAAGTGGAGTGATCTGCACAGCTAGTCAGATAATCAGTAACAGCTACTGGAGAAAATCTTACCATTATTAAAAAAGGCACTATACTGGCAAAATTTTAGATGAATCTTGCAAAATGGTCATTTTCTGTCTGCTAGTAACATCCAATCAGTTCCATGAGCTCCAAAATTCTCCTAATTCTTTCTCAAATCAGTACGTGGATTTTCTGAATCCTTTACACCAAATCTTTGAGGTAGCCAAACAGGAAAACAGAATAAAAAAATCCCCAAGGGGGAAACATTATCATTGCAAATTCATCTCAAATTTTCCTAAGTCTGCTGCATGCCCAGAAAACACATCAGAAAAAAGTGGTACTATCTATTCTGACTGTGAAGCTCCTCAGAGTAAATTCAGTTTAAGGAGGGGCAGCCCAGAAGATGTCCTACATGATACTGTAGCGAGGTATCTGTTTTCATAGTGCAGATTTAATGTTGATACTATCAACAATCATTCTTATAGGCTCTCTCTTTTTATAGGCAGCCCATGGAAACTCAATATAAGGTCAAATGGTTGCATAGCAGTGGAAGGAGAGCAAAATACTCAGTCTTCATTACAGAAGCATCACTTCTAGCCTGAAGGATGACACTATGAATCTTGGGAATGTTGTATACTCTATAGCTGTGGCGCTTTTAATAGAAATAGAGGTAGAGATAAGACAAAGAAAAATATTTAGGGAGGAATTTCTAATCCAGTGGTAGTCTTAAGTTTGAGCTACTCAGATCAGCATAATAGTCACACAAATACAGAAAGAAATAGACTTAGGCTACCGATTTTTACTTTGGAAAAATCCTACTCACAAACCTGTCCTGCCAGACACAGATGAAACTAAGTCAGTGCACACACACTTAAGAATGCTTTTGACTAGTAAGGTCACATATTAGTAGCAAGACAGCATTTGCAGCCCGTAGAAGACAGCAAGTTTTCAGCTGGTTTCATGCTGCTTCATGACCAACATCAGAACCTGAACCTGCTAGTTTAAAGGCTATATTAAAACACATTTCCAAAGTAAAATTGCAGCCACTGTCTTTTAACAATTTTTATGGAAAACTTTTTCCAGTCTGCAGAGCTGTGTGAGCTATTAGACAATATACGTAACAGTTACACAAATAATTTCAAGTAGACTCAGTATGTGTAGAAAATTAGTCCTTCAGGTCCTAGCAATTTCTGACTCAATATTCTGCATTCTCTAAAGTAACTGGATCAGATTTGTCAGCCTCAGTCTGAGCCACAATAGTGATTCTTAGGACAGCAAGGAAGTCAGTCGCTCCAATAACTTTGTTGTAGGAAGTATTAAAACTAGATCTAATTAAAATTGTGATTATGTCAAATCAATATGTTTGCCAGTATTAAAAAAGTGCAGATCTGAAAATAACTATCATACTCTAAAACCCCTGTTTATCTCCATTGTGGGTGGGAAAGAAACTGAAAACAAATTACAGAAACAAAGCCATCAATAACAAGAGGACATACAGTGAAAGTTTATGTTTTGTTAGATTTTACATTAAAAGTATTATAAATAAATAGTAAATACTATCATCATACTGTTCTAAGCTTACGCTATCATCCATTATAAAGCTCGTAAAATACTTTGATCGATTTCTTCACACCTGAATTTAAAATACATTTTTTATCTGGTTTACCTGACTTTTTCAAAAGAAAACCTATGCTTCAACAAGAACAGTCACAAAGACACGTCAGTGGTAATCTAAATGGATTAAAGACTATGCTTTAGGAAGGTAGAGCACTGCAGCACCAGTCTATTTCAGACATGCACTTAGAACAGCAGACCTGCATGCATGAGTATCTACATGCTAAAGACATATATGTCTTTGTTATAGAAAATGCATACAATATGTGCTTTCAAAAGCTAACACATCAAATGCAGCATTGGCACAAAAGAAGTTCAACTGCAAATCAGAACACGTTTTACCATGTTTATTGGAAGAACGGCCAAAGCAACTAAGTCTGCTTTTCTTCTTTTCCTCCATTAAGTCAGCCAGTGTAAGCCCTTCGTGTTAAGCACATGTAATCCCAGCATTTACACAGCAGATGGCAGCAGTTGCAACGCAGAAAGTAAAAATGTGTCCATATATACACCACAGGCAATGTTAGTCAAAACAAATTGAAATTACCGGCAGCATAACTAATCAGAGCTAAATTTCTCACCTCTCACTGATTTTTGCATTTTGAGCTAAATTCGTAATGCTTTGAAGTCAATGGAATTTTTTTCATCGACTTCAGGGTAACTAGCTATTGGGTCATAGTAAAGACTTACGACTTTTACTAAAGGCGTATTTACAATTCTAGTAGTTAAAAGGTATTCCATTATTCAACAGCACTGAGTACCTGCCCACCATCACCAAGAGAGATGTACGAATACAGGGGGTTCATATATAAATGACTTGACTTCATGACTTCTCCAGTTAGAACTTCTAAAATGATGAGGTTGCAGGAACCCAAACTACATTTTTAAAGGATTATGTAAGAACCTATTAATCACTGATCTACCCAACTTTCAAATCTGTACCTTTTCCTGCCATAGAGAGATCTTCTGTATCCTAAACCCAGAGCTCTTCCACATCGTTGAAGAGCATTACGGTGATCTTCCATCACCATAACTCAGCAGTAATCTTGATCATCCAGAGGTTTAGGTGGTCAAAGTGGGGACATAGCTGCCTAGAAACCCGCAAATGATTATTCTGCCTATCTTGGGACCTAGCCCTACCTTATGCTTCAAAGAGTTCTAGAAACACATCACCAGTATATTTGGACTAAATTTATTTCCTAAGATTACTACTCAAGATTACTAACCTGGTGATAATTAGCTAAATTTCACCTGACTTCCAAACGTGTAGCTCATCATCATAACTATGCTCCTAACCCAAAAGCCTCCCACGGAGTAACTGGACCAATAGCTTATGCTGCCTCTCATCACACCTCCCCATGCAACGTGATATGCAGTAGAGCATGTCTTGAATGCAAGGAGGTGAAGCAATTCAGCAACTCTTCCTCCTTTACGCCCTGTTGCAGCTGATGTTAAAAACTAAATTCCAAGCCACACATTTAAGCACATGTGCACAAACCCAAAGGAGTGTAGTGCTAGGAGATTGTCTATTCACTGGAAATTTCCACTCAAAATACATATGCATGCCTGAAATTAAATTCTTGGGATTTGTGTTAAAGTTCTATTAATTACTTTCCTTCTCCTATTTTTACTCTGCAAGTCTCCTCCAACTCTTAACTTACTCTAAAATTACATCTACATTAACAGTTTAGAGCCAAAAACTCTCTCAAACTCAACTACGCAAACAAGTATTTTTGATTTACGAAAGACCTGCATGACCTAGAAGCTGTTTAAGGAATGCTGGAGCAAATGGTTCTTTTGCAGCATATTAACAAACATCCAATTTGATCAGGATGCCAAAAGTTCCTGGGTTTTCACCTGCAGGCATGCAAACCAAGTCCATCAGCATCGTAGCTGACAGCATGGTTGTCCAATGCTCTGTGCAAATTCAGCATCACCTACAATTCTGCATGGCAGTCTTGTACAAAGGGTATTTACTCCATAAAACATGCAATCTCTTACTTCTCAGTCTTAGGATTTTACACCAATACTCAAACCCGCAGTTTATGTATTCCTTCCACACAACATTAGTAGTAATAACCAAGTATAGTGAACTCTTCGGCTTTTTTGCTCTGCTTTAGATAAAACCTCTATGCTATAGATTTTCATATATACATAAATTATTACTTTCTGGATGATGCTGGCATCGACATCAATCCATAAGTTGCTTTCCAGCCTCTCATAAAATCATCTTGTTTCCTTCCAGTCAGTAACACAGATTCATACCCTGCTTTCATTGAGAACTAAAGGACTAAAATAAAACTCTGAAACTCAAAAATATAACGATTTTTTAAAACTTAACTACATGCAATACAGAAATAAGTTTAGAAACAGACACCTCAATATCAAACCACATAATTTTCACTATTTTACTACTTCTGAAAAGTACTATGGTTTAAAAGAATAGTTCACAATAAATTAGCAGCAGTAGAAGAAAAAGAACAGTAATAATGTATTATTTCAATAAGAAAATAACATTCTGAATTGCCTTTGACAAACCACTTGCAGATGAATTTTCTTATATATACTTAATGGTATCTAAATGAATAAATATCACTACTTTCCCGAGTATCACATGAATAATAAGGTGCTATTTAGCGTTAGTATATATATTGAAATTTGGACTTCAATCTTACATTTACTATTAAATCATAAACAACATCCTGAATCCACGTTCTCATTTACGTACAGCACTAAAAGTTCTCATGAAAATTTTAACTGTTACTACGTAAACATGGCTAAGAGTGTAAAATAACCTCTACTAAATTATGACATTAAAATACTGTCATTACTTGAAATTTCTGACATAGAGAAATCGATTATAACTTTTACAGTTATTGAAATATCATGAAACTAACTTGTTCCTTTACATGAAGGACTCAGGTCAGAAGCACTAGAGGGCCAATACAATGTAAATTACCTTTCCCATAATACACTATACATTACTGTCGACTAAATACATTGTAAGTAAGTGGTGGTTATATTTTAGCGTTGAACAAAAATCCCACAAGATTTCATTTATTACACACTCAGTTAATATATCTAGTAAAAAAGATTTTATCTAGTTTTCTTGACTATCAGAAAGAAAGATCCAGAAAGTCATTTCCCTATTTCAAAACTCAAAAAAAATCTTTGCTATTAGCAGAAGGTTATTTCTTAACTGCAGTTTTGGCCATATTTTTAAGTTTTTTGTATTATTATTTCTATTGCATGCACCTACAGGCAAACACATATCCTTCTTGACTAAGGATTTATAATGATACTTAGCGGCACGTAGCTTGTATGCACTAACTTTACAGAACACAAATAAAGCCTAGTTTTTAAGTGTCAATAGTGATTGCTCAGAGTAGAATTTAGTTGTAAGACTCTGAATTATCTTCCATGACTAAGCATATTAATAGACATGATTGCTCTGCTAACAAATACTTTTGCAAACTGGAAATCAGAAAGCAACATCAGATAGGCTGCATTCGTCTCCGTGTAACACCCTTAAAAGCAGTCAAACTGTCCCTCATATAAGTAGTACAGAGTAAAGAACACGTACTGTTCCGTTTGCCTTCTTCATCAACCTCTTCGTCATTCTCAGGGTCAATGTCTTCTGCCTGTGTAATCCAGTCTAAATATCCCTTCAGATCTTCTTCAAGCTGCTGCTTTTCACGTAGTTTCTGAAAATCCCCTCGGGCCTTGGCTTTTTCTCTTTCCTTGGAAAATTCTCTATCAAATTCAGATAAAGCAGAAAAAAATGCTGATTGTCAAACTCCCAGGCATTTTGACCTAGGTCTTAACATTGCAGAATAACATACTGACACAGAAAATGAACTGAATAAACTACACCACAGATTTGAAAGCTGCGTTGAAAACAAGACGGTGCAAAGAAGTCATGGCAAATCTCTATGGTATTACATCAAAACTTTCATAGCTTTTATGATTTAATTCAAAATGAAGCAGTATTCTTGACTCTTCCCATATTGGAAGAGTCCTGGTCCCGTCCCCCTCCCCCCCCCCCCGCCTTTAGTTACATGCTCTTCTATATGGATTTTAAAATCAGTTTTACATAACAGCTACGAGAAATTGACTTGCAGTAATGAAGTCATTTCAGAGAGGTGAGTATTAGTTTCAGTGAAAATTCAGTGAAAAGGAAATTCTGGCAGCCAGTTCTAAAATCCTTCCTTTCCAGCCAGGGTTTATTGGCCATGTCCAAACATACTTATTTCAGTGCATGGTTCACAGAATTCCACTAATAAGCTCTCCCTTAATTACATCATGCACAGACACCTATGCTGTTTGAGATCTGGATGTTTTACCCTTTTGCTTTCTGTAACAGAACCTAGAAATCCCATTCTCACAGATCAGAAATGCACCCTTTGATATAAATTGAATCCTCTGTCTCATTGCCCCAGTTTCAAGACAACGTATTTGACTGTCTAGTTTAATTTCGTGATTTGGGTCAACCCCTAAATTATCATGGAATGATAATAACAATAATTGTCATGCTCTTCGAGAAGGAGGCTGGATAAAATGGCCTACTGAGGTCTTTTCCAACCTGAATTACCCCATGAATCTATGATTTCCTTAATGTTACATGACTCAAGACAAGTATCAAGTAAATTCTTACACCACAACATTTCATACGCCAACATTATTACAACATTTGGTGTAATATACAGCTCCAAACGCGTAACTCCCTTTACTAGAAGGATCAAACACTTTCCAGTTTATTTGAGCATCAATATGTACAATCAGGGGTAGGCAAGCATCTTTTGAACTCTACTGTCACTATGTACCGATTCAGTATTTAAAATGTTCTGACTAACCTGTTAATAGGTTACAACAGGGCTGAAATTAAACCTAAAAAGGGGCCACAGTAATTTCACTTACTATGAATTTGCAAACCCTTTATTTATTGTGAACTTTCACTTGAAATTATTTCCTAATTAATACACTGTCATGGGGAAATTTATTAAAGCACTCAATAATATCCTTTTTCAAGTGGAAAAATATTAGGAAACTAGTGTAAGACTTGCAAAATATTTTAACAAGGTGAACACAATTATCAATATGTTGTTGTTCTGCTACATTTTGTTAGCAGGATTTTTTCAGCCTAGTGTTTCAGTTCAGTGACAGACATTACTTATTTGGAATGGCAGAGATCTCATCTCTCCAGGTTTTTTTTTTATTTTTATTGTTTTATTTGCAGTCCTCAAACACATCTTCTAAACACTAAATTTCTGCTTTGACATTAGTAAATTTAAGAGTTATGGTCTTTACATGCAACCATATAGATTTTGTATTTTTTTTATATTATGTTGCAGAAGCTAAAATCTTTCTGTTGCAAAAGCTAAAATCTTTCTGTTGCAAAAGCTAAAATCTTTCTGTTGCAAAAGCTAAGAGGCAGGCACTACACCTTTTATTACAGTTGAGGACTTAATTCAACAAAAATTCAGTTTGGCACGTGGAGATCATTGTGTTCCATCTGGTGGCATTGTAATGATGCTAAGAATGCCAGTGCTTGCTTTGCATTTGCTACCCTTCACCTAACATCCAAGGACGAGGTCCTTCAAAAGGCCATCTCTTCACAAAAATGCTAGTGAAAGAGAGCGAGCTCAACAGATCTGAGGGATAACTGCTTTTTTTTAAAAAAAAAAAACAAAAACAAAACAAAACAAAGATTTCCTTGTTTTGGCAGCAGATGTCACAAGCCTATAAGAAGCTGTTTGGTTCGTGGAATGCTGGGTTTAAACTTCTCTCAAGAGAGAATATCAAAGAGACTGTCCTTTACATCCTATCGAGGCAACATACTCGTGACTCTCATTCCATAGGCAGTATCTTTGAAAAAAGAGCTATCACAGCGTAGTATAAAGTCAGAAGTAACAAGCCTTGCTAGCTTTTACTATGTATTCGTGTTTTGTTCAGTTAAGTCCTTCGAGTGTATTTCATTAGGGTGAAGGATATGTGATCTGTGTGGGTAAAGTAAAATGAAAACTGCTGTTATTATATAGAGTGAAGTAAAAGAAATAATTTAAAAATGAAACAGTTGGCAAGGCTGATACGTTCAACAGCACTTCACTCATGACTGAACCACCTTTTAACTTTGACTTTACATTAAAATGGCTGCATGCAGAGAATTAAACACAGGTTTTTATATACACAGCTAACTATGACCTCTCCCTTTAATACAGCACAGAAATCAGACATTGTCTTGTTAAATGCTGCTGCAATTTATCAGTAGGGGGAAATGCAATGGTGCTTAATTTCCATGACATTTAAAAGGTTTACTTTTATTTTCAAAACCTGACTGTTTGTAAGGAAGTATAACACCTAGGAAGACTGCATTTTCTTTAGGGGAGGAAGGATTCTGGCTCTATGGTATTTTTTTCCATCACAGTCACAGTGAAGTGACATCCCTCAGACACACATATGTACATATTTCTTTTACTGACATACCATGAATAAGAAAGTGGAATTAAATGGAACTGGAATGTAATGAGTTTTCTGTTAGCAGAACAAAAGCAATTTTATCCAAGAAACAAGAAGTTGTTTGAAAAAGATGATGGGGGTGAGATGAGGGAGAGGTGTTTGCTCTTTAAAGTTTCTGACAAAGACATTTAGACAACAAGATATTTGAATATTTAGACAAAGATATGTAGACATTGGCTGATCTCCTAGGAGGAGGAATAAGACAGCTGCTTGTGCAGCATTTCATGGCTATGGACAACGTAGGCTGGGTCCAGGGCAGAAAGAAAAAGCTTTTGGCTATGTAGGCAGCATAGGTACCAACATGATTAGACTAATGGCCTGAACTGGCCTCCCTGACTGTCATCAACCCAGTACTCAGCCCAGAAGCCTATGAAGTTGACAGGTTTACGAAGTGGCACATTAATTGTGGTAAGTGGACTTAAGCTTTGTAAATATTTGGTTCCACAAACGCCTGTTCTAACAGCTTACTTCAAAATACATATTTCATTCTGGTTTGATAAAATGATCTGGATCTGGCATTTAAAAGTGTATATTTGAGGGCATTTTTTGTTCATTGACTAAACTGACAAAAATATATTTAAAGGGCTGTTGTGACTATGCTAGCATTCATAAGGGCCTCTCCACTTAAATGTGATTTAAATCAGTCTCCACCCAGGTTGCAAACTGAAAAATCCTGAGGAGCTACTCTGACTTGACACGAGCATCTGTGAAATGAAAATCAGGCCTATGGCCTGTAAAATTTCAGTTTAAAAATAAAACTGATTTAAGTAGTTTTCTTAAAGCACAGGACTCAATGAACTTGTTTTTGTCCTAATTTCAACAACTAGAAAAAGCCAAGCTTACTACTGTCTCATATTTTAAAGGATAATATGCTTCAAAATTAAGACTTTAGGCTAGCAGGGCTAGAAAGAGCTTTTTGCAAATCTCTACTTCTGAAGCATCTTATAAAGCAGACCTGAATAACTTGTATAACAACACCTTGTATAATTACCTGTTTGCCTTCAAAAATATCTTTTATCCTTTTGTTTGCCTTCAAAACAGTCTATTGCTACCTAGATGGAGGCAATTCCATTTTTTTATTTCACTGCAAGTGCAAATAAATCACATGAGCCAGCCTTAGCCCGCCTAATTTTGATCTAGTTAAATATGACTAAAAATTGCAGCATATGACAATATCCTGTAAATTGAGTAAAGCTTCAAATTGCAGCCATAGTGTAACTCACTCAGTCAACTGCACCTGCAGCAGGAAGGAGACATCACTTGCAAAATATGGAGACTCACCTACATAATCTAACTTATTTTTAGTGATAACTAAGCTACTATATAAAATGCAAGTTTTATTTCTATTGCCCAAAAATTCCTTGTCTCCTTAGAGAAAGATGATCTCAGATCTCTGTTTAGGCACATCACGATCATCATCAATGGCTGCTGAGGCAAAAGCATACAAAATGCAGGTTTTGTGTTCACGCTTCGATAGTCTGGGGCAATCATTTTCATGCCAGGTTTTTCTTTCTTCAACAAAGTGAAATAACTCCTGCTGGTATGCATCAGCTGGGAATGGCTTGATGCAATAGGGTGGAGGTGGCACCAGGGAGTACCTACTGGGACTCAATTACAGCTCTCTGGTTCTCACACCTTAATTTGAGGCAGGGTCATATTAACCAAAAATCCTAAGGTGACAATTTGCTTAAATGTGAGTATCTGGTATAGTCTCCCTTCTCTCTGTAGTTCACAGACATAATAACTAAGGAGACACCTATACCAGCCTCCTATCAGCTGAAAGTTCTTCCATGCTAAAGCCATACAGTTTTCATAAGGGGCTTGTGCAGCAGCATGAGTGTTGCTCTATCTCCTGTGCATCACTAGGCGTTGATGACAGGAAGTAAACAGTTGCCTTTGATGTCTAAGCATAAACCAGGACACTAATTCTTTGTTGGCCATATTACTGCCTTGCAAACGCAGTGAGAGAGAGAATTAATCTACTGCCATATGCAACTTACTGCACACAGGGTCTGGTACGTGGAAAGTGTTATGCTAATGCTATATGCAGAACTGTCACACAGACATCCTAGACTCTTATTCACAGAGATAACAAATATGTACTCACAGGAGTACAGTGTTGGCCACCAGACTCACAGAAGAGGTTTCACACAGTGGTAACCATACCAACCAACAAATTAGTAGAATCAAATCGGAGAACTCAAACTGCTTAAACTGTATAGATAAGCATGGACAACAGCTCACAGCTGGGTGTAATATGTAACAGATATAGAGGGACATAAAAAGGTTAAGTAACATCACATCTTGAATTACTGGAGATTTGCATACATCATTGTTACCCGTTCTTTTAGAAATAATAAAAACTCATAGGCTGAACACTGTAGAATTCTTTCTGCAGCACAAAAATTCTAGCAAGAATTTTCCTTGAGCAAGGAGCACTGGGTTCTTAATACGGAAATGCAAACTGGTATTACCTACCCACAGTTATTTCTATATAGTTCATTAGTGATTGACAAAACATATATTCAACAGCTCCAGCACAACCTCTGCATAGCAGAGGGCCTGTAGAGCATTATTGTGCCAGAGTACACACAAATGCAATGGGATCATCTGTGGGAACAGCAAGATAAGAAACAATTTGATAGAGCAACAAAACTGCGATCTGATGTTTCTGACTGTTATTGTAACTGCGTATTAAGATGTGCTCATTCTGTCCTGCGTAGAGACCTGTTTGGCTCAGGACACACTGGATTTCTTAGAGGAAGAACTGGCAGTACTGAGGGTATGACCGTACCTCAGAGTGTATTCCCCCCACCATTGTGATGAGCACTGTCAACACAGTTTTTGAAACTGATGTGGCCTGTTACCTGCCAGGAGCTCATCAGCAAGCATCTCACAGGACTAATCCCTAAGCAGCTTTGGTGTGATAAGTTCAAATACAACTGAAACAAAATTGGTTCCCTTCAAGCTCTTATTCAAGAGTACTAAACTACTCTCACTGACTTTAGTGGTCTCTGTCTAAAGCAGCTGGTCAGAGTTACTGCTGTATACAGCTGAAAGTATTTGCTGATTATTTATTGTTAGTATATTCAATTGATCAATGAAGGATAATATTTCCTTGTTTTGTTTCTATTTGGTTTTGAGTTTTACTTTTACCAGCCACACAGGAAACAAAAGAAGCAGCTTTAGCTCATAACCTGCTGAGATCTAGAGCTGAAGTCCCTCTCCTCTTTCTGCATGTATATACTGTTTATTTATGTGAGGGAGTTAAATTTTTATCCATAACTTCTTTTTTTTAACTAAGCCTTCCCTCTGCTGTGAAAAGGAACACTGTCAAAACCAGATCATTTCGCTTTTGCTGAAAGACTATGGATGACAGTTCACTGCTGGTTTCAATTTGGTGCATCATTATTGAAATGTCTTTTTCTACGATTTTTTCCATATATACTGTAGACAACAGTTCTTAGGTGTATAAGCTTATCTGTGCCAACATTTTATATTACATTAACTGACAGATATTGCTGTGAGATTAGCATGGATGAGTATGTACCCCTAGCTTTTAGAATCATTGTGTACATACACTGCAAATACCATGGGAAGGAAATTGAAAAAAATAACATTCTCTTAGTAACCTGGCAAGACTTGCATGTAGGAAGATACATGTAAGGACATGTCAAAGCTTATGCTTTGGTGTCCTTTAGCAAGGCAATAATTCAACTTAGAGATTTTATTAAAGGGTGTTTGAAAGGTCTTATTTGTTCCATGGCTACCTAAAGAAATACTAATGCCTTCAGCAGAAATGCTGTCAGCAGAAACCATCCCCTAAACGATAAGGACTATCTTGAGGAACAGATTATCATGTATCATTAAAAGTCATGCCTCTTGATAAATAAGTTATGAAGTTTTATAATTTATTATTTTCTCTGTTCATAGTAAAACATTTTAATACATGCTGAATTACTGGTATATTTATTTTAACTTTCAACACACTTGTAAAGGTACTTTCAGGGTGGATGACTATGTCTCAATTCCCTTACGTTTTTAAGGTGTAGCTTTACTTGTTAACTTTCTAATAACCTTAACTTTATAATTTCTCTCGTAACTTTCTAATTTCAGCTCACTGTCTCTTGCACCAGTAGTCACGATATGCTCTGGTCTTTTATCGTGGAATATTTGCAAGAGGCCTGTCCGCAGCTCCCAATTTCTGTGCCTAGTATTTCATGGCTTTGGAGAACACCGTCCAGTTTATGCCTGTTACACACAATGTGTGTAACCAAAGCTACATGTAAAAGCAGGCTCCTGAAGCAGTTCACCACCTTTCACAGAGCTAGAATTGCTGGGCAGCACCTCAGTGGCAATTTTGGTGCCATTCCGTCAAGTGTGAAGTTGCCCCAAAGACGCACGGCCTAATCCTTGCATCATAACCAGAGGAATTTTTACAAAGGAAAAAAAAGGTGCTCTGGTATCTCTTACAGACTGAACCCACTCCCTGCTGCTGGCTCAAAAGACATAGCAATCAAAACAGAGTGTGACCATGTTATGATCACCCTGATATTTCTAGGAGCTAAAACAATTATTCAGAGCCACATACACCTTTAAGTTTGTAAGGTGAATGAGCAAAACACAGACCAACCTAAGATAACGAAAATGCAAAGATATCTGAATATATCTATTGTAGCTTTTCAGAGCTGCAAGCATTTTTCTCTGTATTTCTAAATATTGAAAGAATTCAGAAATGCAGTCTTATTGTGAAAGACCAGCTGACAGTTGCAGGTGTCTGTCTAGATTCCTAAGAAATTCACTGTGCTGAAAGAAATTACCAACATGCATGTTTTGAACCACACTTCCAAACACATTTCCAGATACATTTTTGGAGCTGGATCTAGAGCCAATTTTTTTTCTAATATGTTTAGTGACAAGCTGTTTGTCAAGTCTGTTCTCAGGCCAGAGCTACAGCCTTCTTCAGAGCCCTCTATTGAAGCTGGACCAAGAGTCATCACTAGAGCCCTTTCCTAGAGCCATATCTATAGTTGGCTCTAGAGCCATTTCTAGAGCACTTTCCAGAAATAGACCGTAGGCCAATTTTAGAGCCCTTTCCCAGGGTGGAACTAGATTCACTTTTTGGTCCCTTCCAGAGCTGGATCTAGGTTCAATTGCCCAGCCATTTATTGCAGATGGATTTAGAGCATGTTATGGAGACCTTCCCAGAGCTCCTTGTAGAGGCCTTTACTAGTGACGCTCTAGAGGAGTTTGTATCACAATTCCTTTCTGGAGCTGAATCTAGACCCTGTTTCTGGAGAGCATCTCTAGAGCTGGGTCTAGGACAATTTGTACAGCTCACTACTGGAGCTGAAACCATTTCTAGTGTCTTTTTTTAAAGCTGGCTCTGTAATTTTTGAGGTGGAAATAGAGCCTGAACTGGATCTGGAGCTATTTCTAAAACCTGCCCTGGAGTCTTTTTCTAGAATGCCTTTTCCTGTAGAATCCTGCAAACTGACATAGCTTTTCAACTGAGAATTCACTTTGAGAATAACGTGAATATTACTAGTGTCTAATACAGGGTAAAAAATAGAGTATTTTGAAAACACTGAATTACCTCAAGCCTATGAATTCTCTCCATCCTTGTTATTCAAGGGAATATTTAGGAAAAAAATCTCCACAGTCAGCTTCCTTGCAGAAATTAAAGTATTTATCACATGCAGATTCAACACACACATTATTTCTATTAATTTACACATCTGCTATTAAAAATATGAATGCTATTTTTAAGAATGTCACCTTTAGCAGGCAAAACTGACAAGGATCACCAGGAAATACTCACCTTCAGAAACTGCTAGATGTAAAACAAAAGATCTCCCAAATCATCATTCTCATCCATTTGTACAGTATCCAAATACATCAAACATGCAGTGCACAAGAGGCATTACAGAAATACAAAGGGGCAGATGGTCACAGAGTAACAAAGGAGTGCAAAGAGAATGAATGAATATTTTAAAACTGCAAACAGATCAAAACAGCAGACAGATTTAAATGTACACAGCATAACTTGATATTAAAGGAAGTAACACTTTCATAGAGAAAAGGTGTATTAGGCATTCAGACTCCACTTCCAAAATCTGTATGCAAAGCCATGCTTTTCAAGTAAGTTGGTATAATTTTTGCATTTTTGAAGTTTGATTGGTCTAGTAAAATTTAACTTTCTTTGTAGATTTATCATAAACCAAGTTTCATGCTATGGTTTGAAGAGCATGAAACGTAAAAGCTAATAACTCTTAAAGAAAAAAAGAGAATGCACTTGTTACATATTTAATGCCTGACTCAGAATGAAAAATATTAGCTTTCTACTAAGGAATACAAACACATCCATAGGATTTTACTAGTACATCATGTTTACCCATAAAATTTAGACAGGTAGGTCTTGTGAAAAATATGTATTATTTATATACAAATGGCATTCAGTGGTCAAAATAAATCAATGTAACAGTATTCCACGCTGGCTCTTGTCAGAGTTTCAAATAAGTGTGCCAGAACATGTCCTTCACTTATGTACCAAACATTAGTTTGGTATGATAGGTATCTCTTTTCCTTTCTCCTTCCACTCTCAATGTCAGTCATTGGTGATATTTATATATCACATGTCTCGGTTCACTAGTATCATTTTCTTCAGCATAGAAAACAAAAACCTGGAGTGTTAGGAAGGCTCTTTCACATATTTAGGGCAAACATGGATTCAAACAATTCATCAAGCACCCTGAGCACTCAAGTGACACTGCAGTTAGGTGACACTATGGCAGAGAATAAATTTAGGAGTGAATGAATTTACAAATTTAACGAGAGTTCACATCACACTTGACACTGCCATTTCTGTTCACTGGAAATCGAAGGCAAGCCAGCAAGGGTTGTGAAGAGCATTAGTTCTCTATGGATCAAGCAATACCTAGAAATTAGTGATGATTTCTTGTCTGTAGAATGGAACCTAAGGACAAGGGGACACCTCTTCCCCTGTATTGTAACAACAGCTAAAGTACAACTCCATATTCTACGAAATATCGTATGTATCATAATGTTGCAAACCTTATGACGTATTTTAAATGTATTAAATCAAATGTAAAGCTTAGCTCTGTGGGTTTCTCTAAATTTCCAAGGCTTCAGTAGAAGAAATGAACATGTGCACAAAATACCAAATCTGGCATTACTTTCCCCACAGCTTATTCATAAAAACCTAAAAATCTGAAACCAATAACAATTTGAGTCATGCAAGGGAAAAGGGGTTACCACAGGACACCTTCAAACAACAGGAAGAAAACTAATTGCTGCTTATGACCTTCTTAAGGGCCAGGGAAAGGAACTGTGAAAACCTAATCCTCTAATGACTTCAGTGGGAAGTCCAGTTACACAGCAACAGTAGCTACCAGTATCAAAAGAAGAAATAAATTACACTGCAACTGCCCTCTTTTATCTGTCCTTCTCTTTCTTATTTTGTTTGTCCTGTGTGGCTGTGACATGAAAGCTAGGTCCTTAGTTTTGCAACAATTTACACATTTGTCCCTGAATAAAACAAAGCTGATACGGCTGTGTAAATCGGACTTTACAGGGTAGGTCTTGGAAGGAAGAGATTAAATCTAAAAATCAGCAATATGGTTTTAGCACTATCCCTTTGCTTTTAAACATCTGCTTTGTACAGTGATTCTGACAGTAAGGTAAAGCTATGCTTTCCCTAGTTTCCTGTGCGCAACAGTAATTATCACAGACAAATGACTTACAATTTTAAAAAACACATCGCAAAACCACTCATCAGATAAAAATGTTCTTGTAACATCAGCAACTGGAAATTTTGTTTGATTGCTTGGTTTCCAGGAATATAATAACACATTATAATTACTTTCAAATCTAATGTACAACACAGCAAAGCCGTGAATGAGGCTGTGCACGCGATCAGCAGCCTGATGACTGCATCAACTACAGTGTCAGGCTGCTTTCTATGCAAAAAAAACTTTTCTGTGGGCTAAGAAAGATGGCACAGCTTGCTTAAGACTGCCAGAACAATATCATTTGTCGTATAACTGAAAGCTAATACATACAAATATAATAATTATCTTTTAGTATTCAAATGCTAGCAGGATCTTTTATTTATTAATCAGAAAATATCTTTCCCATAAACTGGAGTTTCCCAAGCTCAAGTGTGTCAAAAACCAGGAAGTGGCAAAGGAAGTGGAGTGGTAACCTTAGTAAGGGAGCTTTGTAAGAAGAAAACCTTGCAAACTGTTGCCATAAACTACAGATTTAAACCACATTATACAGCTACAACTGACATCACTTCAGTTCTTGGATGGAGTCTGGAGTACACAAACCAACAAAAAGCTATGACAACATCCCTCTGACAAGTATATTGAATTGATACTTGATTATTGATAATTATATCAGCTTGCTGGTGCAGGTTGTCACAGCAGTACACAGCTCTACAATACAGGAAGCACTAAACACTTTGTGTCAAGGTAATCTAGTCATACTCTTTCTGTAAGATAGATCTTGAAGCACCCATCAAAAATATTTTGCAATGTGACTGGTACACACTAATAAGACTTCAATTACTTTATAGATATTTGAACAAAAGCAAAAGTTTGACTTTCAGAAAAGGACACTTGTCTATAACTATAGGGGAGAGTACTTGTACAGGTGCACCACCCTTCTCTGTGCGCAAAATAATGTTTCTCCCTGCTGGAATATTATTGAATAAGGAGATTAGGGCCTCATTTAATGAATATTTTTGGCAAGCATGGTGAACGTGATGTCAGACAGATACAGGCACTAGAATCACACAGTTTAGTCAAAAGAGCAAACACTGGTAGGATGACATAAGAATCTCAAGTGCATGCAAAAAAGCCATCGCTGAGAAGCTTGAGTAAATGCAGAGGCCATCTTACAAATAGCAGTAGCATACACAATGTTAACTCAACTGCTTACCCACTAAGTACACCAAGAACCAGGTTAAGTACGAAAAATGAGCCAAGGATGATAAGACTAACAAAATAGATCCATGGCCATTCACATCCTATTGCATCATTTACCTGTAAAATGTAAGGAAATAAGTTATCATTCAGTCATTCATTAAACAGCAGAGTCCTTTTTGCAGCTGCCAGATCACGTAGGTTTCAACACTGAAAGTTTATGGCTTAATCAGTTCTTAAAAAAAAAAAAAAAATCAAAGAACATCTGTTTAATTTCTTTACTTACCCAAATTATGTTGTAGATGTGATGCCTTAGAAGATGAATTAAAATAACATTTAAATAAGTACAGGAGAAATATTAGTCCTTTTTATAATTTTGCCACAAGTATGGACATGAAGAATATATACTGGTACGTCTAAACTCTGATTTTGGTATTTATATGTTATTTATATGATAGCTACAGAAAACTGTTTCTGTTCTAATTAGAGGAGGAATAAATAGAGGTTTATTAAAAGATGTCATCACAACTGAAGTCTCACCTGTATAAGATAACCTGTGTGTTCATGGCAACTGAATTCAGGACTCTGCCTTCATGATGAAAAAGGTGTATGCTTACCCGCTCAATACACCAAGAACAAGATTTAGTACGAAAAATGACCCAAAGATGACGAGACTGACAAAATACACCCATGGCAATTCAAATCCCATAGCATCATTCATCTGCAAGAAATAAGATGATCTTATAGAGTAGATCACTATAGTTATAGTAATGAAGAGTCAGAGAAAAAGAGAGTTTAATCATTCAGGTGAGATAGCATTCTATGCATTCCTTCAGTATTCAAAGAAGGACAAGAAAGAAGGCACTGGCCACATTCCTTTTGCATTTCTAATACATACTCTAAAACAAAATACCAAGCGAACCTAGCATTCAGATAAAAAATATTATCAAACATAAATGGAGCACTGCAACAGTTCTGTTCAACACCTAGAACATGAATTAAATTTCAGATCTCACTAATTAAAATTATGCTTACATAGCGTATTGAAATATTAGGATTTTTAGTTCATATGTATCCTAGCTACCTGAATGATCCTTTGAGAAAAGAAAGAGCAATATGTATCTCAACAGTACAAGCAATATTATTTTATCTGTAACATGGAATTTCAATATTTTTTTCCTGAAATACTACAGTTGGATGCAGCCAGACATTTTAAATTAATTCCAAAAGAAAAAAATGAGAATGAATTTGTGTAAAAACATGAACACAATTTTAGGAAAATGAAAAATTGAAATCAAATTTTAGAAACAGAGTAGAAACATGGAAACATTCCAGAAACACTTCTGAACAAAAATTACATGAAGATCAAGGTCAAATGAAGTTTAAAAAAAAAGTCAGTAACAACTTTTTAAGTAAAGTTGAAGTAACTGAGCTTTAAAACTCTTCACAGACTCACACAAATTTTTCTATAAGGAACTTTTCCACTGCCTGTTCTTAGCGAGCTCATTATACCTTGAGAAGATAGACTTAAACATAACCATGGAAATCTAAAAAGGCCTATTCAGAAAACAGATATGTTAAAACCCAGGGAAATTGTTTCTGTGTGTAGCATCAGGTGCAAAAAGACATTTTGATAAGTTACAAAAATAATTCTGACTTAGAACTTCTTGGAAATGTCTTGTGGGAGAAGAATTATTGTCTTGTTTGTTTATACTGACAAGTTTGCATTATATTCTTCTTAAGGTGCTTTTTAGCCATGAAAACTCGAGCAGACAAAAACTGCATGAGCATTCGAGACTGGATATGGTATTGTAGAACAATCTTTGGGCAAACCTTTTTCCTCTTCTGTGAATGCTGTTGTGTTTGTTATATCTGAAATTTGTGATTAGGCTTTGAGCTCTATTGATAGTCAAGTATGACTACTGTCCTTAACATCTCTGTTGGAATAGACATATTAAACATGTGAACAAATGTTTTTCAAACTGTACGTATTTTATTTTTTCCTCTATGTTTTAGAAAGGTATCATAATCTCATTTTATGCAAGATGGCCCTATGGGGGGTTAGATATAAGCACACGCATTAAGTCTTTGCAGGTTAAGGCCCATAGGCACTCTTCTTCAATGGTGATCTGTAATAATGCCACTTTATACTAAAGTAAACAAACTTCCTAAGTAACCAAAGATTATTTTACACAACTTCTTCATGCATCCTTTAAAACAATCTCTCTATATATCATCTTTTAAAATGCTTTACTATTTGAAGTGAGGTACTGAAAAGTAACTTAAAATATTTGATGTGGATTTTTTCCTTTTGATTTCAACAAAACTATAATTTGGAGCAATTAAAATGGAGAGGGTTATAGCCATTCAGAAAGGCTGGGATCGTTAACCTTCAATTTTAAAAGATCCCAAGTTTCCATAGTCCAATTCTGCAACCGGGTATTCACATGGAAAATAAAGTATTTCATAATGCTCCCATTATATTGACCTACTTAGTCTCCTGTGCAATACTTTTAGCAATACTTAGCACGACAGGTGCCCATGCTAAGGAGACCAATTGTGGTTTGCTGGGCTTTTTATGATCCATGCCCATTCCCTCAGAGCAAGTCCCCTACACTTGAGAAGTCTTAACAATGAAGAGGCTCAGGTATTTAGTAAAATACCCCATTGCCCAGACTGAATTTCTGCTTTGTCCCAGCATATGTTGCCCTTTGCATCTTCTTTCAATTGTAGGCATCTGGCTTTAAAGTTTAGGAATAAAATTTACTCAATATTTTTTTAAAATGCATATTTATAATTATTTATTACTTTAGAATTGAGTTTGCATCATAGAAATGATTCATATGATACAAAGTGTTTTTCCAGCAATAGCTGATAAAAGCAAAGGTTTTGATTAAATTTCAAATACGTATGAATATATTTTTCATCAATCTCAACTATACCATTAGCAAACAGTTGTTTGCAAGTCACCAGAGTTCAGAGTGAAGACATAAATTCATCTGGTATTGATGCCAACATTTTCCTGCTATAAATCTTTTTGAAACACCTGAAAAATTAATATTTGCAATTTTACTTTGAGGAAAAAGAGCTCTGGAAATCACTGCAATCCAACGCGATACACACTTTTTGCTCACAAAGAGAACGTATTCAAGAAGCCAGGCATTGTGCTAACTTAGTAACCCAAGAGTAAAGTTGAAATTTCCACACTTTGTCATAAAGGCTCTATTAGCATAGGCAACTATGATTTGCATTTCCTTCATTCACTTTATAGTGCACAATGTGAAAAAAAAATCCTTCTCATTTACGCAGTATGATTTTTAGCCCAATGTTTTAGGCTAATCTATCTATGACTAATGCCCTATGATGTAAAAATTGGAAACTGCAGCTAACCAGCACTAGAAGAAATGCTTCGGTTTGGGCAGATGCTGAAATAATTCAAAAGCATTCCTAACTCAGGAACCCTTAATCTAGTAGAACACCTTGGCACTAATGGAAGACTGAATTCCAAAAAGCAACAGCATGAAACTCCATCTACTCAAGAATTTTAACATTTAATTCTACAGACAATTAAACTCTATTAAAGTAATGCATTGTAATTTCTATTCATGAAGTAATATTTCTGATTGCATTAATATTGCATTAATACCAGAGATGAAAGCATAAAAAGAAGTCCTTTCCTTTTGGAAAACTTTGCTGCTCGTTTCATGCATGTCAAGTGGCGTTTTCCATAACTTTCAATTACAGAAAGATTAAAGGAGTCAATTTGCCTTCTGGTTAAAAACTGAGGCAGAACTTGCTTAACATATGAGCACAGGAAAAATCTCCATCCTCAGAAACAACGTATTTTCAGTGGAAAGGATCAGTCCTGACTTCTCACCCAAAGTGCAGAATGAGGAATTAAAGACAAATTCCAGCTGCATTGGAAGTTGCAACTAAGAAACAAACAATAAAAGCCCCTGAATTATGCTAAAGTAACACCAGGAAATTTAGGAGATACCACATCTCAAATCCTCAGCAAAGAGTCTTGTAAGACTCCCACCCTCCATGGTTCAGGGATGTATTATACTAAAGGATGTGTCACATTTAATGGCTCTCAACGGACTTGTCCCATCTCTTTTTGAGTCCATTAAGCTTTCAGCATCCGTAACACCTATTGCAAAGACACCCCCAAGTGCCATCCTTCTTGTCTTTGTGCCTTTTTCCAGATCTAGTCTTACTGCTTGGATTTCAGTTCTAATTAGTTTGTCCATCATGTCAACCAGAGGACAGATGAGATGATGGATGATATGAAGGACAAAGTATTTTTCGTATCACTTAATTCAGTTTCACCATAAAGGTAGATGTGTACTACATAGTTAGATAGGAGTTTAAAAATGCTTATTCTCCAGAGATGTCACTTTTGGCTATGCTCTGGCATTTTTACTCCTTTCATACAGATGTTAAACTAGATTTGTATGTTTAAACAGCTTTGAAAGGAATTTTGAACTGAACTCTGAAGCTTTTCCTATCCCTTTCACGAGTGACTCTGTAACTAACTGTTCAAAGGTCCTTGTAAAAGGGCCCATTTGTTGATGCTACCCGATCTGGAGACAAATTATTCTATCCAAGTTAAATTGGTGGAGAATAATTAATTTTCATTGTATATTTGTCTCTTTATATTTACACATATACGTTTGTGAGTATATGTCTGCAAAGTCTTGAAGAACCATCTTGAGCTGATAGGACAAACTTCGTACAGTCTGAAACTGCCTCATCTGGCATTTGGAGTGAATTATCTTCTTAGCTGTGCTGTAGTTGGAGTCGACTATCATTACAATGCAGAGACCAAGACTCTGATGTGAAACAGGGAGAAAGCCAAATTCACAGCAAACATAACCACTAGTATTACACAGCAGCAGATGGCACACTCCAATCAAACATCAATTAGAAATCATTAAAATGTCTCATTTATCCCTATCTGTGGTAATTGTGAGTAAAATCCCCATATGCAACTGCCTGCAGATCAAGGTGTTACTTTTCTGTACACCGGGTACTGTTTTACTGAAAATTGGAAGCTCTTTATATGTATCAGTTAACCTAAGCCCTAACAGGGGATAATGATAAAGCAATTCAGTTACACCTCTAATTCTTCATTTGTACTGTTATAGATACAATGCGCTGATGCATGAACCTATTTTGACTTATTTTCCACAATGTTTCAAACTCAATTTCTTAAGTCACTTAGTTTTCTTAGGTTTCAATTCTACCTTCCTCCTTTTGTAACATTCCAACAGACTCATAACTGGTGGGTTTATTTATTGTTACCTATAATCTACCTAATCATTGTAAGAATTATTAAGACTGACAAACTCAATCTCTTGACAAGTGTAAAAATCCTTTTAGAAATCAGTATTTTGTGAAATGGGACTAATCCTGCATCCTTTGAAGCATACAATGTAGGTTCGCAAAACCTCAGATCACAGGCTATTTATTCTACTCATTTTAAAGCACACCAGACAGTTTTTCAAAGCCTTCTAACTTCAAAGGTTGCGTCCTGGAATATTCTTGGCTGAAGTGGAGTTAACTTAAAGATGACTTAAAACAGGCTGCGCTTGAAGCTTAGCAGCCTCCAGGCTGGTTTGTAAAAGCATGTAATTTTATGTTCAATCTTATCTGGGTTCTGGAGTTAAAGCACAGATTTCCCTGACATTCTCCTGGTTGGTCAGACTCAACTTTGTTGTACCGCCAACATGGAAACGAGCTGAGAGATTCACTGGTGGGATGTGAACTCAGAGACCACTGCTTCCTTAAGCATTTCAGCTCAGCAACAACTGGAAAATCAGAATTCCACAGCTCGGCACTAAGGTAGGCGTAAAGAGAAATATACCCCTCAGAGAAGTGAAAAATTGTTACAGTACCTAGACAGCCTCATACTTACTTAACCACCTCTAAATTTGGCCCTCATTTTCTGTATGTAATCCATGCTATAAAGTAGCGTATACGACATCTACGTGACCCTCTCAAGTTAAATCTCAACTTGCAAGACAGTGCTTCAGTTTTATTAATTTGCTTTGATGTATCTGAACAGATCTCAATTTCTACCTTCTGTTATTTTATCCAGTTAGCTAATGAAGTGTATAATTTAGGTACTCACATAAAGCATTTATTCTTCAAAAGCTGACTGCTTATAACTTTTTTCTGATATTGATTAGAAATAAGTTTAGATGCAGATCTTAATTTTTTTTTCATTCAGATACTTTATTTTGCATCTAATGCTATTTTAGCTAATTACTGTTGGTGGCATTTCATTACTCAGCTTCCTGTCTTTAACTGGGGCAGGGGTGTGTCAAATAATTGTTCCAAGGAAAACCTAGATGTCAAAGGTGACTGCTAGATAAATTATTTTCTCTTTTTCGGGTGGCTATCCCAGGTTGAATCTGCAGAGCAGATGGACACTACCTTAACAAAATGAAGAGTACTGCCTCTACAAAACAGTAACCCAGAGAAGGTTTTCTATTGGATTGTGGGAGGACTCTACCAGCTTTAACAAAATCTATATTCCAGGTATAACAAAATTGAAGTTTTTGATTCCTTCATTGGTTGCAGCACGTTCATTTAGGATTTACAATTTGTTAGTGCTTCTACCTGGTTTTCTATATTGCCCAAATTAGTTTCCATACATTTATAAAACCTATATACTGGTTTGTTAAATCTAAGTGCTCAAGAACTATTGAAATGAAGTAATGTGATGAATAGGGTGTTTATTTTTAACTATTTAGCTACAATGTATTAAAATGAACAGAGTAATAGTATCCACTTTGGTGATACATACTAAATACCGTTTTTCTTTTCATATCTGCTATGCTACCTCTATCTATGTACCATACAACATCACATAGTAATTGGATGTATTTAATATTTCCTATATGCTGGATACAAAAAAATGTAAGTATAACATGTACTATTCAGACTGATGATGTAAAATTGTTACCTTAGTTTATGTAGAAACAATAAACAAAATCCCAATACTCAAGGTAGATCTGAATTTATCTACTAAACTCTTATCCTGGGACAGTTTGTGAACTAGGATGGTTTTAAAAGGATTGTTTGCTTCTTGTGACAAAGTTTTTGGAAGAATCTCTAGCTATTCAACTAGTGGAGTTCTTAGCACCACCTGAAGTTTAGCCTACTTCTAATTCAGTTTCTATCCATTTTATTTAAACCTTCTGGGGATAAATAGTATGTTCTTTTGAGTATTTGCAATGATCTATGACAAGAAATTAGTTTCATGCTTTGACTGCAGTACAGGTCAGCAATCAGCTAAGACTGAGATACTAGATATCTTGTCAAAGCAAATCAAGTTCACTACATGGGAAAGATATTTCCCTGAGAGGTAGTTTAAAATCCTCCTCAGGTGAGGTCTTTGTGTTAAGATGCTCATTTGAAAAAAATTATATGATCATCCCTTTCAATGCTAATTCAAACTTTTAACATGTATACTCCTTGGCTTGGTAGCTCTGTTTGCATGTCTGAATTTGATCATTCCCTTCTCTCTCTTTCTGAGGTTTCTAATTTATTGGCAATTTAAGTCTTGTCTCTTTGCAATCTAAAATTGGTTGATTTGGAGCTTTTTGTATCTAGAGAACATAAAAAAGCAATTTGTCCAAGTCATTACCTAAAAGGCAGGGCATTAGGCTAAATTTTAACATGAAATTGGATTCAAGTAATTAACATACAAATTCAAAAAATCCTGCCTGCAATCACTGGCTCTTAAGTGTGATTTATGCAGTATATTAATACTGTCATCCAAAATTTCTATCACTCTTTCTCCAGCTGAATATCATGTGTTAAATTTCTGGCTATGTAGTCATCAAAGGTTGAGAGCACTGTGCATCCAGCACATCAGTGCCTTTGGGGATGAGCTGCTTTGTTTCACTGAAGAGTCTCCCTTAGATGACCTGTGAGTGCTGTTGAATGATGCTAAGAGAACAGAATTAAGCTATCCTTAGTACATAACAGACAAAGGCAGAAATAAATATTTTCTAAGATTTTTCTAGCATATTTCCTCACAATTTTTAACATCTTTTGCTGAATATTTGCAACTGATTTACAAAGGGAAGAAAGCTGTCAAGCGCTCTTTGACTTCTCTCAGACTGTAAGCTGAAATTCATTGCTGACAAGAACTGTTTGGATGCAATAACATGCCTTCCATTTCTGCAGCTGTAATGGGACTAATATGACTCAAATCACCCAAAGGAGTTGTTTCCCATTGGTTTATTAAATCATTCAATTAAAAGTTCTAGAGTATTATTGCTTATTTGACTGTTGGTCATATTTTTTGAAAGATAGTTTTTACAGATTCCTGCTCAGCACTCTGATGACAGTTTTGATAATACTTCAAACATACTTTGCAACTTTTTGTTTATGGACTAATAATACATTTTGTGTCTGAGCCAAGGGGTTTTCTTGTGAGATACATTTGCAAACTATTTGCTTGTGTTTAGGAAAAATCTTTGGCTGCACATCAGCTGGTTTCAAGTACATTATATCCCCTTATAATACTGCTGAGTAGGCTGTCCTTTAAGATTCTAGGAGGATTTTAAAAAGTGACATGATCAGAAGATTGTGTGAGTTCCTGATCATCTGATTGACATTCTAAAAAATCAATAGACTGCTTTGTTTTATTACTGTAATTATTTTCTATGCACAGGTTTATGTGGGAGTTATAATCATTTTTTCAAATTCTTATCCAGTTAGAAAACATAGTGATTTTCTACCTTTTAGTTTATGCATAATAAAGAAAGTCAACTTGTTCTATTGGAAAGCTAGTAAGGAAGCCACAGCTCTTCTACTTGGTTATGGAAATACATTTAAAGAAATATTGATACAGTCTTTTCTGTCTTGATATGTTACTTCCAGTAACATTAATGCAATGGCTGCATAGACACTTACATACCAGACATACACAAAAGTCCAGTGCAGGCTAAACAGACTGTATTACAGAAATGATTGATTTTCTTCACATGCTCTAAGATGCTTCAAGGAGTATATTGGGGCATATAAAGCTTAATTTCTAAAGCAATAAACAGATTTCTAAGTGCACACTTCTTTTTGTTATAAAAGCAAAGGAATTATGAATGAAGTATCTTTGATGATAACATGTTACTATCAAACAGTAGTAAAGGACATAGTTTTAAGAAGTTGACATATTAGTAAAGGGTACATTAAAAAAATCTGACACCCCTTTCCTTAAACTTTATGCAAGTTTTAGATATATTTTAGATTGCTTAGACATTTCAAGTAATGAATTGTGTATTTTAAACATTAATCCTTGAGAGAATATCTTGTTAACATATCAGTAGGTGCACTAATCGGCAAAACCATACAAGACATCAACGTAGCATTATTCAGCAATTTCAGCTTGAGTGCTTCAATCTCAAAAATCTCCAGATCAATCTGAATAGTGCTAGCTAGGTGTCAGAGAACTGAGGAGCTGTTACTACTTGAGCTAGTAATGCAATGTCTGTCCAGAAAACTGACTTAGTAAAATTCAGTAGCCACTAATACAGTTGCTCCATCATTGAATCAACTGTGCTGGCAACCCATCACATAGTTTGTTTCACAGAGGCCCTGCCCATCTCATTCAAGTTACAGTTGTGTTAGTGTAGATTATTCAAGTGTAGTAACTCAAGATAACTTCACTATGGTGAAAACTAGAAGAATTAAATGTGATAATTTTGGTACTCATGGGACAACTGGGGGTTTTACTGGCAAGTACCACTACTCGTTATGTGTGTTCCTATGTATCAAGTGATATAGCTAAAAATAAAAAGCAATTTACAAAATAGGTGTTTGCCATTAATAGACTGTAAGTCTAGATGTTTGAATGACATAGAAAAAAAATCTAGAGCCAGACATGCAAACACAGACTCAGATTTTGTAATTCTTGAGTGTTTGCTAGCATAAATTGAAAACGAGGCAAAGAATACTACGCTCTCAGCTTTAGAATGTGAGCCAGAGCATTAAAAACTTGGGCACGCAGAAGCTGCTACTCTGCCAGTAACAAGGACTGCATCAGGATCCAAAACCAACAGCATAAGCCTTCAGTTAGGGCTAGAGAGCAAACAGAAAGGACTGTGACCAGGAATAAACACAGTCCTGATATAAATGGAGATGTACAGATGTGCAGCCACAAATATTATACAATTTGGGAACACATATGCTGCACTGGCTGGTGAAAACAGGGACATTACCCCTTAATGCCTATAGTCAGGTCTAGCATTTGGCACTAAGGAGTCATTTTTTTGTGGATGAAACCTGTAATACTTGCTATCCAGTGAGTTACACACAAGTTAGACAGGAAAAGTAGTCAGATGAAGACACTCTAAAAAAATAATTGGGCATATGGGATTCAGACAGAAACTAGCAAACAGCAGGATGTCCATGTGAGTCACCAGGATCTGAAGGGTGCCTAGTAGTAGCAGGATCAAGCCCTCAATCTATAATAGATATGCATAAGAGAAAAGTTATTACTGATGCTTGGAGAATTTTTAAGCCAAGTTTACTGTTGTTAACCAGGTGATAACGAGCTGTGCTAGTGAGCCTTACTGGAAGCTGTCATTTTCAGCTGTCACTCTTGCTAACAGAATGCCACATAACATGATGCAAGTTATTGCACATATTTCACCCACTCACATTACACCTGCTAGCAAGATAAGCCTACATAGCTAATTTTACTGTTCACACAGTGACCAAATGGAAATCAGAATTTTGTGCAGTTTCTAATATTTGTGGCTTTGGTTTTATTTATGTTTTTTATAAAACTCATTCAGTCTATCATCAACAGATTTCTAGGTAAGAAGCAGCTCACAAAACTCATGCACCTCTAGCTAAAATGGTTTCTTTAGATTCTTTGGACATTTTTATTACAAATCTCGTATACCCCTGATGTTTTCACAATTTGCAATTAAAACAAAAGCTTTTCCAATTTTTAGCTAGCAATAGCTAAATCTACCTCAGCTTAATCCAGGGGTAAAATTAAAACATATAAATTGTCATTTCTCTTGTCCTCAGCAAGTAATTTCAGCTTGACAATGGGCAATTTGTTGGTCTGCAGATAAAAAGAATCCAGATCTATAATTTAATTACATAAACACCAGTTAAGACAGATTCCAAAGCCATTTGAATATGTGACTTTGATTATATTTCACTAGGTCAATAAATATTTGCCTGTCTAATAATCCCAGTATCATTTGTAATAAAATGAAAACTGACATCTGTGTACCTGTAAATATCTTCTAATTGTGAACTCATTATAGAGAAATAAATAACTCGTGTGCAGTTTTGAATTTTTTGAATTTTTAGTTGTCTTATGCCTTGCATTTTGTCTGATCACAGCAATATTCAGCATCCTATTCTAATGGTCTTATTTTTTGTGCTGTCAATGGAGACTCTGCAAAGATTTCTTAACATGCATCAGATCAATTAGCTCATTGATTCTTAGGGAAAAAAATGTTTAAAACTGAGCCACTCAGCTTAAATTGTCTCTGTATCTTTCGTGACAAGTATATTCTAAATACAGTAGCTCCATAAAGTTTTTACATTAATTTTCTTTGAAAAAACTGTTGACAGTTGGAGGAATTATCAGGTACTGAAATGTGGGCATACTTTTGCCTTGAAAGATGTTAAATGTGTATTTTTTTTCTAGAGAATCATGGCAAACCTTCCCTTTTCTTTCAGAAGGGATAAAAATAACTGTCATAATCACGAACAAATCATATAATGCACATACTAATCCTACATTCACACAGTCTCTTTGAGAAAATTAGGAAGAGTTGGAGAGCAGAACTCAAAGACTTGATAAACCTACGCTACGAGAAACAACACATTAGCCTATATGTAGCTATGCATTATTGTTAGACTCTCTAGGATCAAAGGTTTGCATGTTTATAGCCAATTTTGTATCTCTGATAACAGACAGCGGAAGCAAAGATTCCTATTTTGCCAAATTTTTTTTTGTCTTTCAATCTTGAAAGAATGACAGTTTACTATCTTAATTGTCTTTAAGAGTGATATCTTAAAAACATCTGCATGTTCTATATTCTAGTATCACAGATTTTATCTGAGACTACACTCTAGTACTATATTTTTTAGCAACAATATATTTCACCTTGATTTGCTACAAATGACCACATAAAATTAAGTGTTCATTCACTGGGTAATATTACATCCTTAATCGCATCCAATACTCCACAATAGATGCGCTATTAGTAAATAGTCTCACTTGGTCAAAGAAATTCACAATGTGAGCTGCTGTGAGCAACATAACCTAGAGTATAGTTCCAGTAAGACACATCTTGAGACAGCTCATTGATTTTTAACAGCTTGCTAATAGTGATCCTTACTAGAAATCAGGTTTTTATTTCATATTTTCCAACATTTGAAGTGTTAGAATTCTATTTGTTATAAGGCCCTAATTGCTGCAAAGACTTAACTGCTGAGTACCAAGTAGTACAGAATATTCTCATTGATTTTCAGCACCTATGGTAAGTAGGTTCTGTCACAGACTTCCTGAATGACCTTAGACAAATCACTCACACTGGATATGTAGGTGCTTGAAGGTTCACAAAAGAAAGTAACTGTCCTTAGATTGGAATGGGATTAGGCAGAGAAATGTCTACCTGTATATATACGTGACCCTATTCCTTTAAAAATGTGTGTTCTTTTTCCTCCATTCTCATTTGTAAAATCAGGACTAAATATATCTTCAGTTTCCCAGTCTGTGTCCAGCTGTCTGTTTATGTTGTAAGATTGTGGAGGTTCCATACCTGATGCTAGAGTAGCATTTAGAGATGGGGACTTACACAGTTAGGTTTTTAAACACCTTTTGCTGCTTCTATGGAGACAATGTCAGGCTCACAGGTCTTGTGATTTGTTGTTTCTGAATGGTTAACAAATGGTTTGCAGTCCCCATGGCAAGCAATGACAGCTGAGAGCTTGCTTTGTTCTAATTTATGTTAATATTGTGAAATATTTTGCAGAAATACTACAAAAAGAGCTCTTAAGCTTAATCAGAAAAGACATACTTAAAAACTGTAGGCCTGCATGAAAAAATGTTAGTCCAAAGGACATAAATGTAATATTACATTTATCCAAATGGAATACGCAAAAACCCTCAAACAAGCAATGAATAAATTTGTTTCTAAAATGTCTTTTTAGCCTGAGGATTCCAGTAAGATGCTGTGACTGGAAAAAGTATGCAGCTGAGCTCGCCTCCTGCAAAACTCACCAAGTTTTCCTGCTGACAGTATCATAAAACACAGCTTATTTCTCACTTGAACATTGAAGCTTGTTTAAAAGTAAACAAAGCTCAGTGATTTATGAACTTACCCAGTATAACACATCAGTCCATCCTTCCATGGTTATACATTGGAACACAGTCAACATTGCAAATGCAAAATTATCGAAGTTGGTTATGCCTCCATTTGGTCCAACCCATCCACCCTTACATTCAGTGCCATTCATGACACACTGACGTCCATTCCCTGAGAATGCACAAGGTGCAGGATCTTCTTCAACTAGTATATCTGAAAACAGACCAAAAAAAAATCAGAACTTTCAGTTGTCAAATTTTTGTGAGTTAACTCTTCACATGAAGAAATACCAACCCTGTTGGAAGGTAAATCCAGGTATCAATCTAAGAAATGCCGAGAAAGGCAACCCATGGGAGCTTTGGAGTTTTTAGTCTCTCACATCTGGGCCTTACAACCTTAAAATACATTAATCAAAACTGAATGCATAGAAGAGCTCAATTAAGCAGTGGAAAGAAGCATGTAATAATACAACATAGCTTTTTAGAATCTCCTCATGCTAATTTTTTTTTTTTCTCTTCATTGCTGTTTCTTCACTTCATACTAACACATGGACCATCAAGGAAAACAGGTCTGGACTAATTCCTACATATGGTCTACTTCATTGCTTAGCTGATGGAAATGTACCCTTAGCCATCAGATAAGATCTCTCCCTCATGATGTTTCACTCCTTCAAAATTCTCCCATAACAAACACTTTCATTTTATCATTTCACCTGGATGGAGGAACACTTTTCTTTCTTTACTCATTTCAGAACTGTACTTCTTACCACACTGCCATAATCTTGAAGAGGAGATACTGCCAGATTGTGAACTGAGGAAAGTATATCTTCCCTGGAATAGGACTAGCTAGCTTTTCAGTAATCAGAGATTAGAAAAAACTACTGGGTTGTCCCTTGCAGGTAGTCACCCTTACTATTTTCACTACTGACATTTCAGTTACACATTTCAGAAATTAAAACCTATTCAGAGCATGTTCTAGTCTCTAACTGGTTTGCATTTTTGTTGTTGTTTTTTAAGTTTAATGCACTTTTCCTAAAATTATGAACCACAGTGAAAACTGGAGTTACAACAGTTCTAGTGCTTTGGCCTCTGTTCTATTTCAAACTTAAATCCCACAAAATTGAAAGAAAACAGAATTAATCCCTTATTTTAGTCAACAGTGTCACGACTTACCTGAATCAATAAGAAAACAAGATTTGTGCATTTTTCCAATAAAAAGTTCCAATCCTATAATAGCATAGATTATGATTACAAACAATACCAAAAGGGCAATATGGAGGAGGGGGACCATGGCTTTTATAATGGAGTTCAGGACAACTTGTAAACCTAAAGGAAAAAAAAAGGATACAAGGTATGAAACAGACTTCTATGTCTTGCCTTACCAAATTTTCTATAATTACACATTATTAGAAATTTCTACTGCCCAGAGCCACAAAATGATCCTGTAACATAAAATACTCCATAAGAATCTAAAATTTTGAGTCAAAGTCTAATTATTTCCTCTGTTAATACAGGTTATATCACAGAAGTCAATGCTTGAAACATGTCACAAGAACTTATGTTTTTTTAGAAAGAAGGGCATGTAGTCAGTGTGTTGCTGTATGTTATTTTATATGACCTTTAAAAAGTTCTGTGCTACAACCACAACTTTGTGGCAAGTCCTGAGAAAATGTAAGCTCAGCCAATTACAAAACTGTATTTTTGGTCTGAAGAGACAGAGTATAGTTACCTGGGAAAACACATTTTTACTCTGAGCAAACTTACTTTTTCATCATTTATCCCTCATATCACTTTCAGAGCTACTCCATTTTTCTTTTCTTTTCTCCTTAATTATTTAGACAAATTTTAGTTTTACCAAAAGAAGTAAATTCCAGACTAATGAAGCTGCCACAGTACCAATGAGAACAAAATATGCCTCATTTTTATTTTAATAACTTCCTTTCTGACATTTCATAAGACTGCTTCTTTCTTCACTGAAGTTCTTCCACTAAATATATACCATCACAATCATTTCCATGTAACAGACTATGATATAATAAACACAGCATTAAGATTCCTCTTTTGA
Organism: Nyctibius grandis; assembly: GCF_013368605.1. Taxonomy (NCBI): domain Eukaryota; kingdom Metazoa; phylum Chordata; class Aves; order Nyctibiiformes; family Nyctibiidae; genus Nyctibius; species Nyctibius grandis. The sequence goes on along the minus strand of NC_090667.1, from coordinate 19,806,543 downwards.
ATGTCTTGGAAAGAGCTGAATTGTAAGCCACGAACCTCTTATTCATCCCAAATAGCTTCGGTAATTAATAATGTATTAAAAGAAAACAGGAAAGATTATCAGAAGATTCAATCGTTTTCTTTAAATAATATTGTTCTACTTTTTCAGTTTCCTAATTTATCTGTTAGCTCTACTGAGATAAACAGAAGGCATTTATGTGCATTGGAGGGGGCAGGAAATATGAAATGTGTAATGTGCTTTGGCATACACTTGCCAACATACAAACTATTTTAGGACCACCTACACTTTCAGGTCTGCAGGGTTTTGGAATAAAAAAACCTGAATTTTATTTTCTGGTGTATTTGCATTTTAACACGTAATTTACTTTTATATAAAGCTTCTGAAAAGGAAGTGTATTCCCCTGTCTGCTTATTGAACTGTGTAAGAAGACCATACGCTGAATAAATTCTCAATCCTTTGTTCAACTTGAAATAGAGTATCATTCATCTTGAAACTCACTTTATGTACATAACCAGATAACAAAAAATCAACTTTATATTATCTCATTTCTGTTAGTGTCTGGAACAAGAAAGTTAAATAATCAGATCAGTTACAGTATTCATTCCAATGGAATTAAATAGAAAAAACTTACTGGGCACTCCTGATACAAGCCGGAGAGGTCGCAATACACGAAAGGCTCTTAGGGCTTTGACATCAAAGCCACCAGGTTTGCCACCTGAGTGGCTGCCACCTTCTGTTTCTTTGGTTAATTGTTCCAATATTACACTAAACAATCTAGAAAATGAGATTAAGGATAAGGTCATCACCATCCATTTATCATGCAATCAAAGGTATTAGGAAATTACTTGAACTGCAGATAATTCTGAAAAGCTGTTCAGCTGTCAAAATGAGAGGTATATTTACACATTAAATCATGACAGGAAGAGTTATGAAGTGCAAGAGTTTCTAATCCCTCCAGAGTGTGATGATCACACAGTATCAAATAAATTAGCATTCTGCTTGTATACACAATCTGCTATTTTTAAGTAAATGAAGCTACTTTGCCACTTCTTTGTTCAAACATTTTAGCTGTAGGGTTTGGAGAATTAGTCTTCTCTTTAGAACATGAAATAGATAATCTCTAGAAACCATCTGATTTAATTTTGGTGGAATATATGAATTCAAAGTGACACTACAGTTCAATATTCTAAATACAGTCAGCAAAAACTGAATATATTAAAAATAATTAGAGTCCAACATTTAATAACACCAAAAAGATTTGTTTCTTACACATATCTTTGAAGATAAAAATATTTCCAGATGATTCATTTATTATATTGTATTTCTTTACTGCAGAAATGAGCTACTCACTCATTAGAACAATTTGGAAAACAAGAGTTTTTTCTTTCCCACTTCTAGCAGCAACTCAAAGTGATGCAAGTGGTTGAAGTGCAAAGTTTACTTTAGTTTGGACCTGCATTTCAGATGCGTGGTTTTCTACACTGTGACTAGACCACACAAACCACATTATCCTTTGCACAGAGTCTGTAGTTCAGTAGTTGCAAAACTCAACTTCTCCTGAAAGGATTATCAAGTCAATCAAGTTTTGTGATCCTGAAAAACGTTTCCAAATTGTAAAGGCCTCCTGAAATGTGCAGGTGTTTGGTTTTGTCAAGAAAAGTTTTCATAACTCTGGTTCACAACTCAGTCATGCTGGATAGTTGATGGAAATCATGTAATATTTAATAGATTGCCAAAACCTATTGGCGAAGACTTTCTCTTCCCCCAGTAAGCAACTGACCTGTATCAGTCAATACTCATCCCTGTTCTGCTTCATTCTCCTCTAGAGTGAAACCCAGCCACAAAGTCTATAGATCTTAGAACAAACACCAGCAACCTACATACTGCTATAACCACAGAAATACAGACACTTAATATTTCAGCTTCTGATTCAGCCCTGTAATTTAACAGAAGCATAATTCTAAGAAAACAAGCCACCTCAATGATTTCAGAGTGACTATTCATACTCTAAAGGCAGACATGATTAAACAGACTTCTGAACCAGGTCCCGAATTAAGAGAACTGCTTTCAGCCTGTCTGTTCATGCATCATTCAGAAAATTAAAGGGCTACATGCATAGGAAGGTGCTATGAAAGCTTTCTCTACCAGGACCTTATTCTTTCACAGAAATCAATGGAAATTATGTGGCATAGCACGCAGTCAAGTAGTAGACTGCTCTGAAAGTAATTCATACTCTGACTGGTTTCAGAGAGAAGTGACAAAGACAGAAGAAAACATCACATTCACAGCTATGTCTACAGCTCTGTCATTTTATGTCTATCCTATAAAGCCATTAAGGTATAAAACCATTGATCTCCTTTGTTAAAATTGACATTTATTTTCCTGTACACTTTACCGAAGTTTAAATGCCAAATTTGACATTGTGGAAAAAAGTCTCTACACATGCTTCCCTTTTGCTAGTAGAGATTTCTTTTGGTATAATTAAGATTTATGCATTTGGACTGCTACAGTTTCTGCTGAGAAAGCACAGAAACAAATTTCATCTAATACATTCAGTGTAAGACATCATGGCAGCTCTTTCAAAGCTATTAAAATACCTAATGAAATTTCACAATGCAACTAGTCAAATAGAATCGGATCCAGAAGTGATTGAATATCTACCTTGGGTTATACATGAAAATCAATTTTTCACTGGGCTTTTAAGTATTAATTAAATAAATGAACTCATGCTTGCTTACTTACTTATGTGGGTTGTGTTCTTAGAAGAAACAAAAATATTGCTCACGATTTTGTCAGTGCCTGACTTGTTATGAAAGGCCCACCTTGTCTTCCAGGTAGACTGATGACAACGTACACAATAGTTTACATGCAAAAACTTTTAGTTTTGAGCTAGGATTTAAATCTTAGTGTGATATTTTAGGTATTTGAGATGATGTAGTCCTTTTTCCTTCATATTTTCTACAGATTCAGTGTGACCATTTGACCTAACTAGATTTAGCCTCCAATAATGAGTGTTTTATGAGTTAATGGAAAATTTTTTAGTTATCATGTATTTAGGACACAGCCAAAGATAGAGGTCATGTTAATTAGACTGCTCCAGGGTTACTGTAACTCCATGGTCACTTGACAAAAGGGAAGAGGTCTATTCAAGTGACTGCCTGGCAATAGAACAGAGCTCTTATGTGTGATAGGCTCCACACCTGCCCACCACGCTTCCCCTTCAGGCACAGAGGCCAATCTGTTGAGACTGACCTGACCTGATGAAGGATCTATTTATATACGAATTTTAGTCCTGGACCAAAATTGCCTGAATGCCAAGCAACTGGCCCAAATACAATCTTCTCAGCAACATTTACTATCTCAGAATCAAATAGTTATAAATCAGGCATTCATACACTCATAATACTTGCCCACATTTAACAATGCTTTACCACCAATTCCTATACTTTGTGTCTTTTTCTTTTCCCTTAATGTAATGACGTGAGTTAAGAGCAGCACACACTAATTTCTGGGCCTTTTTAATTACAGACAACACTTGATATAGTTTGAACTTAAAAATTAAATTAGAATTGTACACTGCATGCCAAGGTCGTCTTTGCAAGCCAGCCACAACATACGAAGTTATATGTCGATAATGTTCCCATGTTCTATATAATAAATATTTTCAGTAAACAAAATTTACACTACTGGAAATTCCTTTTTTTTTCCCAATATAATCTACACAATATTTAGGAAATTGAGGAATATATGCCTCAAGATTAATTGCCTAGATAGCTGAAGATAGGATCTTCTAATGAACTAGCACAACCATTGACACAAAGTTGCTGACACAAAATGTTATTTATCATAAGCAGGTGCATAATGTAAATGTGGGATGTTCCACTGTTCTGCAACCTGCAGGAGGCCCGAGCAGTCCCCCTCTGAGGAACAGAACAAACTGTCCAGGGTTTCCTGGTACAGCAAGGCACACAGGGCAGAAAAAGACATTTTCAGCGTACATTGTCCCCCAGGCAAGCCAAAGTCATATATATATATGGGGCCTGATGTGCAGCACCCCAAAGGAAAACACAATTTTCCTCAGATTTCAGGAAGGTCAAGGAATCACTCAGTTAACTCTGTCTCCCCTGACTACTCTTCTCCACTTTGAAACACATGGGTTCTCCCAGAGGTCTTTGTAGAATAGATGAACGCCACATAGCTGCAGTATAGGAATAAATGAATAAATGAATTAACAATGTACAGACCTAAACAGATCAACCTTTACCATATGGAAAGACATCAGGAGTTCACCTTGGAAAAAATCAGATGGAAAAGATGCTGCAAGACAACAACCAAGGAAAATTTTTGGCAGAACTCAGAATTCCCTGGGAGCTTTTACTATTAAGCTGATTGTGCAACACAGCCTGCAGCCACAGATAGCATTGAACACTTTTAGGACTTTGTTTTGAATTTTTCACTCATATTAGTTCATTATTTTACTCCAAAGGAACAGAAATCAAGCGTAGGCCATTAGTCACAGCCAAACAGACCTATATCTACCTCACTGTAAAGAAGATTTAAAATCTTTATATAATGAAGGATAAGTTACTTACCCTACTACTACTATTACAAAGTCCAATAAATTCCATCCATTTCTAACATATGCATTGGGGTGTAATAATAATCCATATGCTATAATCTTCAAAAATGTTTCAACTGTAAAAATTATCAGGAAGGCATATTCTACTTTTTCCTGTAAAAGACAAAAAAAAAGTACAATGAAAGACAATCCAATTTAACAGCTCTTTTACTAGTCAGAATTTGCAGTAAGTGGGTAAGCTGTATTGATCAGGACTAAGGAGATATAATACTTCATGGCAGTTTATTTTACAGGTTTTAATTGCATAGCTCTTAATGATAGCTGTACTGACAAGGTTGTAATTACATAATTGCATGAGATCTTCCTGTTTTCACATTCTGTGAGAGAAAAAAAGGCTCTGTTTTGCAAACATGGAAGTATACTGTACCTTTGCTTGAGCAAATAGTCCCATCCAGGTCAATAGGATTCTTTGCATCCATTAAAACCAGAAAATGCTGTAGAACAGGGCCCTGGAAATATCCTTAAAAGGTATGCAGTAGTATACTTGCTTTCACTATTAATTACATCAGTCTCTATTTAATTAGGACCCACAGAGTTCTACCTAACAAGGGAGTTTGAGACAGTGTTATCCCATACTAAGGAGATTCAAAAAGTTAAGGTATTTAATAGGGTCTTCATTTAATTTTATACTGTCTTGCAACTTTTTCATCTTGACGTGGAAGTTTACATTGACTTATTCTTCCTTCCACATCACCAGAATTTCTTTAAATCACCCTAATATGCCTGAAGAAATTTTAAGTTAGTATGTCACCACCTTGTATCATTGAAGCTCCAACTTCAGATTTGTTTCAATTTTTTTTTTTAAATATTATTAGTTTCTTCATTTTACCAAAATTCTTATTTTAAACAGAGGTATACATTGAATCTCTTTTCCTAGCTAATTGGATAATACTTTTTGTGGCTTCTTCTTTCTATAGTAATAGCATATTTGATTTGGGTAAATTGTAAAAGTCACTGCTATCAAAACAGATCAGTTAACACATTTGTTCTTTTTACCTTCAGAAATCATCATTTCATCGCTTTGTATAATATTTTAGTTATCTGTTGCTATGCAAATATTAGAGCCAAGAATAAAAGACACAAAGAATGATTCATTTTTTTTTAAACTTGTTCAGGAACACGATGTTGTTCACTTATTACACACAACGTTAATTATATGGACTATAACTCCTCAGTAAGGATTACAATCATCTCCTATCATAAATATAGCACCGACATTACACACAAAACTATGTATGTGCTATTTTTCACACAGCTTGGCACTTTCGCATACAACCAAATAAAAAAAACAACCTTAACCATCTGCAATTTAAACAAAGATCTTTATATTCTCATGTGCAAAGTCTTTAATTCAGGAAGCTAGATTTCTTTTCCTTGTGAAAAGGCCATTTAGGGTTGGTTATGTATAGGATGTGATATATCCATTTATAACTCTAACACTGGTGACTTAAGAAATGTAGAGGCTTATCAATAAACTACATACTCCTCTCCAGCAAGTAGCACCCTGGGATCACTATGAGAGGTAAGGCTTTCTCCTAGTGCAAAGTAAGGATTCCTGGATCTCACCTCCTGCTCAGCTCAGTCCCATACTCCTGCCTTTTAACTCTGCTTTGAGTACACTTCATAAATACCGTAGAGCTTCACCCAAGGCAGCTTCTCCTCAGCTGCGACACATTTCGCATGAGATCTTCCAGCCCAGTGAAACTGATGGACATCCTCCTTCCTAATACTTATTTCAAAATTGTCCCTTCCACTTACCTGTTAATTTATCACCAATAAACTGGAATAACTACTGGATAACAAGAGTGAAGTGGCCTCACAGAAGAAATGTGAGTGGTTTGTGCATCAAAAGCCATCAGATTTCTTCGGCTAGAGAGCACCACAGAGGTAACAATAATATGAATTATCAGCATTCCTGAGAAACATACTGCAAAACCGCTTACATTTAAGTAAATCCTACCATGTACACATTTCACAATAACAGCTATTTCTGTCTCCCTGCATATATCTAAGTCTGCAGCTTGGATATAGAAAGATAAATAATGTAAGACAACATAAGGAAGACAAAAATATTATGGTTGGCATTTGCTACGGGCAGAACATATATCAAAAACATAGTAGTAAAAGAAAAGGTGAGACAAAAGAGATAGGAAGTTTCATATATGCAAAATTTCAATAGCTGCTTTACACAAAGGGAACATAGGACACAGAACTGGATAGGACCTTCTGGCCAAGATGACCTCTTAGATCATCATGTCCAGTGTCCTGTTATTACAGGCAAATACGTAATTTAATTCCACCCATCAACCTACCAGATTCCATCCTAAAAATCATCTTTGCCCTTCACTGCTCCCCTTCAAAAAATGTTTTAATGCTCTTCTGCTCTTTGGGCTAGGGACCAGTCCTAGTGTAACTTGCTTAATGGTGACATACCTTTGCAGTTCATTTTAATGTGACAGTTCAAATCTAACAACTCTACCCTATCACTTAGCATCCATCTTTTAAAATAATATTGGTCTTGTTTCTGTTTATTTTATTTCTCTTTTATGGAATCATAACTGTTTATTTCCTAAACAATACTGCAAACATTCTATTCAAACAATATGGGATGTAAGACAAGCTCATTTTTTAAACCCAGTGGTGGGCTTAAGGTCAGTGTGTGTCACTCAGCAGATGGACCATAAGAAACCTTGACATCTGGACCAACAGTAGCCACATGAATCTCAGCAAGGAAAAATGTAAAGGTGTGCACCTCAGGCTAAATAATCTCACATCAATATGGGCTGAGAAAGGGCCTGGAAGTCACAGTGGGCACCAAGTTAAGTACGTGCTCATTGTAAATCAGACAAATTCCATATTCGGCTATATTAGGAACAGCACAGTGAGCAGACAGAGGGAAATTATCCACCTCTACTCAGTGCTGTGAGGCTGCAACACTACTACAATTTTGGGTCTCTTGGTTCAAAAAGGGTCTTGAGAAAGTGTGGACTCCAGTGAAGGAAAGATCTCCTCTCCAGCAAAGAGAAGGCTAAAAGAAGGTCTAACAGTAGACTACAACTACTTGAAGGGGAGTTAAAAAGAGTATAAAGCCAAACACTAAGTAGCAGCACATGGTAAAATAAAGGGAAACAGCCACAACTGCAGGTTTGGAGGTTCATTGGATGTTAAGAAAAACTTCTTTATCAGAAGGGTAGTGCAGAACATGAACATGCAGCTGCAAAGCAGAAAGTTTTGGAGATGCAGCTAAGCAAAGGTACAGCTAACCTCATCTAGTGCTGGCGACAATCTTGCTAGGAGCTGAAGGACTGGGTAACTTCCAGAGGTCTCGCCCAGTTAGCAGTTCTGTAATTTCTATTATTCTGATATGATTCTGATCATAGGAAAAAGTACAGATAGAATCGGGACATGTACAACTACCCACACCCACGACACATTCAACATGTAAAAGCCCCTGCATCCTATATAACATTGAACACTGGGAAAGCTTTCCTTCCTTTCTGTGGAAGAATGGAAAAGTCTCCTTCCATCCCTGTTGTAAACCCTATATATGCCTGGTTCCAGAATTTGCCTCTAGAAATGTATATTCATAATGGATACAAGATAGAATCGGGGATGATGCTATTAACAGAGTCAACAGCACAAGGGAGAGATGCTTTGTAACAATAGCCACTGGGCAATCCAAGAGCTACAATTTCCTGAAAATCTTGAGAAAAGGAATACAGATATTTCTATACACCTACAACCAAAGAGGCCTATTAATTTCCAGTGTTTAATTTTTCCTCTCTTCCTCCTTTCCTTCTTTTTCTTTCATGCTCTCACAAACTCACTTTTTTTTTTAAATCACAACTTGTGTCTTCCACAGAGGCCAAATGAATGATTTGGCCCAGTAGTTAACACCAATATTCAAAGTACAGGCTGTGCTTTCTTTACAGATTGTTTTTTAATAAATATGCAGCCAACAGATGTTCTAACACAAGCTGCAAAGCTGACAACCTGCTCACCCTCAGGAAGGTACTGGCAGTCCCTTCTCACACTTCTGGAACTTCTTGCCAGTCACTATGGGCATAAATTTTTGCCTCTGTAACCGAGATACATCTGTAAGCCATACATCACCTAGCATATCTAGAGCACTTAAGCAACCATTACTCAAGAGTAAATAAAGTTTAATCTATCAGATCATTTTCAGTAGTATTGGAAGAGCTGCAGAGGTGGGTTGCTACATAAAAATAAATCTAAACAAAAAATACAGACTGAAGACTGCAGTTCTAACAGTTTATGATGCACACATTTATCTGCTTTCTTTTCTCTATAGTGGGGAAAACTCTCCTGCATATCTTATTTTGTTCAAATTAGTTGAGATCTTTAAGTGAATACTTTATTTCATTAAAAATGGAAGTAGGAACACTAAGAAATAAGACAATCAAGAAAAAATAGAGAGATACATAAGACTGAGTGCCTGAAAAACAAAATCTGAAACTGGTAAGACAATTTTGGTTCTAAGAAATTGCACAGATTAAGTTAGAAATTGTACATAATTTCTAATATCTATTATTGCATTTAGTTCTATATTGCATCGCAAAAGAGAAAAAACTGACAGCTGTAAATCTAAAGAAGATATGAAGCACAAAAATATGTGTGTGTTACTAAGGATCTAATCCTATTGCTATATAGATTAACAGCAGTTTGTTCCTGATTCGATTCTACGCAGAGCTAGGTCATCTTTCTTTACAGGGGGCTGATTCCTGCAAGTCTAACACTTTTTTTAATGTTGCTCAAAATCTTCAAGTCTCACCAATCTTTTTCTGAATATGTGATGCAATAAGATTGATGAGGTACATTGTCTTTCTGATAGAGACCAACGAGCTCCGCTTTGATACTGATCATATAGTACAAAATAAAGGCTACCCTTATCCACTGGGTTTCAGAGAAGTCATTAGAACTTCATTTTCTCAAAAAAACGTGTTTGCTTTCTTATTTTAAGTAAATCAGCTTAGCAAAAACCCTGTTGCTCAAGAAGAAACCTTTTTTTTTCCCCACCCTAGCCAGATGGTGGACATTAGTCATCATTTATTGTATTTGTATTTTCAACATCTCTGAAAGAAATAGGCAAAGCTGCTGTTACATGTTGCATTTAACTTAAGACATCTCACAAGATAATGGTTTCAAAATAAAAAGTCATTAATTTGCAAAACCTGAATCTATTATGCTATGTAATTAAGTCTTCTCATATTAACTTCTACTCCCTGGGCATCAGAAATCCAAATTATTTCTTAACTGGGGAAACACATTTTTGCATCCAAGCTGACATACATGTGATCAGAGTAAAAACTGCTTAGAGGATAAAGTGACTCAATTTAAGTGAATTAACCAAACCAATAAAGTTTCTGCAGTTTAGACATACACAAAACCAGATGCTTTAACATTCTTGATTGGGCACTAATAATCAATCGTGCTATTAAATAAGATGTGTGAGTGATGCCTTGACAACTTACAAAGCCATTTATCTTTTTGACAAACAGTCATTTTCAGATTTTGCCACTGGGAAAACACAGCATTTAAGACAGAAAAGTAACTGAGTTTTGAATTTCAAAATATACCAACTTAATTTTTCACTTCATATACCTGTATTTCCCTGAAAATCACTTGAGCTGCACCACAGTAACACTAAAAAAAAGGAAAGTGAACCTGTTTATTCCCACATGTGGAAAATGTTATAGCAGTTTCCCAGTACAGAAAATGAAACAAACAGGAAGTCCATATACCTGCCAAAGAGAAAACAGCACTACAGCTTTACTTTGTGCTTTTAAAGCTGATGAAATCATTTACTTACTAGACTAGACATGGAAATCATTTTCCCTTTATTAAAAGAATTAGAATTATTTATCACTCAAGAATTCAGTGGTAACTGTTGGGTTCATTATGTCTTTAGATACATAATAGCAAACAAGGAATGGAGAGTTTGAAAAACTGTCTTAAGGCTTTGTGTGTTCTGATCCAATTAAATTACGTTGCATTTTCCTGATCAGTCCTGATCCACCTGAGGGAATACAACTACTGCTCTCAACTATATCAGATGTCTGCATTAGTGTTCTTACAAGTGCAGTTTTTGCTTTTTGACAGAGGAGCTCTACAGCAACTTTGGAAAATATAATCACATACCCATAATTCTACTTCTTTAATACAGACGTATTAAGTGTAATTAAGATTAAGCATAATTAAGTTTCTTAAAGTCCCTTTTTTTTTTTTCTTAAAGTCCTTTTTTTATCAAATGTAGTCTGAAGTAGCATTTGAATAACTTGCATCACTGAAACAGTATATCAACCTTCAGAGAGTTTTAGGTAGCAGTAATGCCTATACTTTCATCTGACAGATTCTGGCAGCCAGAGGTAGATGAATAAGCACATCATGTTTAACACTTTGATCACTTTTTTTTTCATAATTTCCTGTAATTGCTTCCTCTAAATGCACTGTAGACCTGCATTTCATCTTTGAGCATGATTGCTTGTCATTTTTGATCATGTATTTTCCACTTTACCTTGTAAATAATACAATAGTGGAAAATATAGTTAAACACCTCAGTTCTGTAAATAAACATTTGTACGGACAGGAAAATGTTGCATCCAAATGACAAATTCTCATATCGATTACAGGCATCTGTGTGGATCTGTGCTGGCTTTGCTCATGTAAAAGCTCTACTTAGTACATATGCTAAACACATATTTTCCATTCATAACATTAAACAGGAAAAATCCAAGTTCCTTGTCCATTTTTTTTCCTATGCTATATTTACGTGGAACTCTGTGCTCAGGTAATACAGAGCTTCGCTGAAAAACAGCTAGGTGGAAACAGACATAATCACTCTGGATGTACATTATTTAAGACACTATTCACACTCCCTTACATACCCTTATAGAGGCACAAACTGGTTTTCTGTTTCACAGTGTTCTCAAAAAATAAGGTAAATGGGATGATTTTGAAAACTTGCTCATAAGTGACTAAAACTGTAACAGACCCCCCCCATAAATTTACCATCTACTGAAAAATTATCAACAAAGGGACAATGAACCAATCACTTCGCAATTACTGTATACTTGCAAGGTATGAAAGGCAAGTTGTAGAAACGCTAATAGGCAGTTACATGTGAGTTTCAGTCCTAAATCTGTACCACCCCCATTGAAGATTGAGCACAGTATGCCAAAGAATCTGAATTGCACAACAGAAAGCAGGCCAAATAAGCAATAAAGAATGTAACTGGAATAGAACCCAAATTATTTGAGTGTCTTTCCCTCTAATTGATGATATTCAGGAAAATAAGCTCAGCAAAATAAGGAAAGTAGAAGAGAGAATATTTATGTATACTGTCACATTGTCACATAGTTTTACCTTACACAGTTGACTAGAGTCAGTGCCAAGTGATGAATTAAACCTGCATCTAATCATGAAACAGCATTAAAGTAATGTTAAATATATTTTGGTACTTGCTAGTAATTTTATTTATTTGTAAGAGAGAGGGTTTTGGCTAGAAACCGGGGGGTGAGAAAGCTACTCAGTGTCAGATACTTTAGTGAACATCTTCAAATTCTCTGAGCATTCATAAACCAAGAGAATTTTCTAATCCCTATAAATTCACCTCTCCATACAGAAACTCACGAGTAGAAAACAGACGAGCACTGATAGCAGTAAATCTGCTACTGATTTTGGTTTTATATATATGTTGGAGCTTTGAAAACTTTCAAGTGTTACAAGAGCAGTTACAAGACCGCTTTTTATGTTTAACAAGTGTTTCTTAGATACAGGCTTCCAAGAACATTCAAAGACAAACCAAAAACAAGGGCAAGGTAGGTAAAAAAATGTTCAAAAAAGAAAAATAAAGTTTTTTCCTTAAAACAGAAAAATTCCAGACCAAAATCCCACCACAATTACATCAAGCTATAATGTATTTCAGCATTTCATAGAATCATAGAATGGTTTGGGTTGGAAGGGACCTTAAAGATCATCTAGTTCCAACCCCCCTGCCACAAGCAGGGACACCTTTCCTCTAGACCAGGTTGCTCAAAGCCCCATCCAACCTGGCCTTAAACACTGCCAGGGAGGGGGCAGCCACAACCTCTCTGGGAAACCTGTTCCAGGGTCTCACCACCCTCACAGTAAAGAATTTCTTCCTAATATCTAATCTAAATCTACCCTCTTTCAGTTTAAAATCGTTCCCCCTTATCCTGTCACTACTTGCCCTTGTAAAAAGCCCCTCTCCCACTTTCCTGTAGGCCCTTCAGGTACTGGAAGGCTGCTATGAGGTCTCCCCGGAGCCTTCTCTTCTCCAGGCTGAAGAGCCCCAACTCTCTCAGGCTGTCTTCATAGGAGAGGTGCTCCAGCCCTCTGATCATCTTCGTGGCCCTCCTCTGGACTCGCTCCAACAGCTCCATGTCCTTCTTCTGTTGGGGGCCCCAAAGCTGAACGCAGTAGTCCAGGGGGGGGTCTCACGAGAGTGGAGTAAAGGGGGAGAATCACCTCCCTCGACCTGCTGGCCACGCTTCTTTCAATATGAAACATACAAGAAAAAAATTCTGCCCTAAAAATACTCCTACGTGAGCTTTCCCTGTGTTTTCTGTGAGCACATAGGCATCTTCTTGCTAACCATACTTAAAAATACATATTGATAATATATATAAGTTTCTTAAGACTGACATAAAAACTTAGTCACCCTATTCAGGTGATACTGCAATAGCCTGGATTCAAGCCTATCCACTTTTTCTTATGTCCATTTTGTGATTGCTTCATAGTTTTCCAACCTGTTTATTTTGTTCTTTGACTAATACAGTTCTGAAATGTACGAAAGAATGGCTCTCATATAGCAGTTAATGGTCACTTTGTGCTCAGCTTTTATGGAGGTGAGCTTGCCAAAGCAGAAGTCTTTCCCAACAGCCACATTATTTTCCAGGAGATATTTTATTCATGCAAGCTTTCTTCAAGCCACTTATAAGGGATATGGCATCCCAAATGCAAAGGAAGTGAGAAGACCAAAAAGGTAACGTTTTCATGGGTTAACTATTCATTGACAGTGGTATAACGTTCCAGTACTGTGTTTTAAGAATGCCAAGGACTTTCTGTAAAAAAAAAAAAGATTAAAAAACAACATGGAGAACAGATTGGTTTTGTAGTTATGTTCTGCACTGATAGTGTCAGCTGGGAAACAGAACAATGACATTCATTGAGTAGGTGGGTTTTGCCCTAGATTTATCCATCTGATTGCAAATCTAATTTCCTCTTTGATTACAAAAGAACTGGGTAAAACCAACAGAATAGTTTCATTACAGTACTTTACTCATTAGTCTGTCAGATATATGACTGCAGTAGCTCTTTGCCTTTATCAGTTTAAAAACTACAGAAAGATTTGTTAAAAACCTACCCAATGGGACAGTGTGTTTTTCAAATACCTTTAGCAGGACAGAAATTTTCATGATGTAAGGTTAAATAATTTTGTGTTAGTTAGTTTGGGGTTTTTGTTGGTTTGTTGTTTTTTTTTTTTTTTTGGTTGGGTTTTTTGTTTTGTTTTGTTACTACAATGTAGAAGCTTAAAGAAATCCCCGTGAATAAGGTTTTCAAAAACTCAAACACAAAAGATGTGTACTTACCATATGTCCTGGTCCGACTTTGAAGTCTCAGAATATGAAGGGAGGACATGGTTAGGTCTATTACTTTACTGGAATTTTTCTAATCATCCTTCTCAAGTTTTAAATTGCAGACCCCTAGACCAGTTGTCAACTGGGGAGCTATGTCCTACACCTGTGATCTACTATTGTGCCCAGTAACTATTTGGATACCTATGAAATAGAAGACCTCTAGAATTCTTTCAACTCAAACAAAAGGCTCAATGAACATGAGAACATTTTTGTTACACATCTGAGAGGCTGTTCACAACACCAATCCCTTGAATTTGAAAAGAGGGTCTTCATCTTTGCAGAAAAAAATGCACAATACTCTGCAAATCAAGTCCTCAAAGAGAAACAAAATGATTTAATTAAAGCTATTTATTTTCTTTAGTGCTATTTCTAATTTCTGATTTGCCAAAGGCATTGTTTTACTCCTGTTTCAATGGAATACTTAGCGCAGTGTGAAATAGATGGCATCTCCTCTGTAGCAAAAGTGAAAGGTTGACTTTTGCCCTGGGCATCTTTTATTTTCTATGAAAGCTTAGAGGTAGAAACTGAAGCATGATAATTGAACCTTGAAGGAAAAAGTAGTGACATTATAACAACTGCTTCTGTCAAGTGATGAATATCCTGTGTTGTGATATATTCGATTTGTAAGAACAAATTGATAGTGTTAAACATTAAAGGGAGTTACGTCATACCAAATGGGACATGCTAATAGCTAGTAAACCTCCCCTATCATAGTTCCAAGTAAAGGTGCAGTTTACTGTCTGACAAAAACCAGATAATTCATCTTTTTTTAAAAAAAACAACTTTTCAGCATTTACATTTATTATACATGGCATATTAAAAAGGTGGTTTACATATTCTCCGATGCCCAAGGCAGAAACCTGAAAGTGCCAGTGGAAATAACAAATGATGTAATAGAAGCGTGTAAAACCTGAGGCAATAATACATCGTAGTCAGAATCCAATGGTTTTGCTCAAGCGACGTACACATTTGCACTCTAAAGTTTTGCCTTTTTTTCCTTTGGTTAAAGCTATCAAAGCAGCAGTCTCCTAGCGAGGTGTGTCAGAACTAATGTAGCTGAATGTAGTTCACTGTAATTGAAAGTAATTCATGCTGTCACATTTACTGTAACGAGAGGTCACATCTCGAGGGCCATAAACGTTGTTCACACTAATCGTAACTGACACCTTCCTCCTCCTTCAGGAAAATTCAGCCATATTACATGGCTTAGTTTACATCCTTTTTAAGCATCTTAACTTCTTTATGTTTGGGGGTTTTTGTTGCTTGTTCTGGGTTTGGGTTTTGTTGGTTGTTTTAGAGTTTTTTGGGGTTTTTTTTAAGAAAAATAAGCAAAAATACCAGCAACAAATTCTGCCTTGTACATTATAACAAAGTCATCTCACAGAAAAGTACGTAACAATAATTACAATTACACTGATCTCCAAAAATCCCACAGATTACTAAAAGTTATTACCTAAAATGTGCCTATTCTGGAAGCAGAAACAGTCTTTAAATTATATATACACATAGGCCATTATTCAAAAGCAGTAATTAAGAATGCAACACACTACATAACCATCAAGTGGACTACATGCATTTATCTTTTACTAGTACTGGAATATATTATGATTTAGGAATCATAAGGTCACATAGTAAACAATGTATTTATTTTGAAATGTTAAAATCTGTACTGACCATGCCAGGGAATGAACCTCTATTCTCAACACCATCATGTATTTCAAACCTGATATATAAACTATGATACCATTTCCTTTTTAAATATTAACTAGTCATTTAGTTTTCTACATCATATAAGACTAAACCTTTTTTTCCCCTCCCTATTTGACAGAGCTACACACTTGAAGAACGCTCTAAAGCACTCAATACAAGTGCACTCCATGTACAATCAATATAGTTCACAGAAAATTACAAGCTTTTAATCTGCATGCTTAGTTTATCCTAGAAATATAGTTAAAAGACGAAAGATGTTAAAGAAGAAAAAGCAGCCTGCAAAAACACACTGGAGAGAGTATGATGTGCTTGTTGAGTGGAGAATAACCTTAATTTCTTAGTTTTATTTTTGTTGGGTTGACCAAGAATCTGGCTTTTCTCCTTGAAAAGTATCTGAGCCACAATTAACAAGTGGCATCTTAGCTCAGATTTTAAAACTTTGTTTTCTCTAACAGATATTTATGGGAACGCAAAATAAAATTTTTCATTTATTCACAGCAACAAATGATAATATTTATGACACAGAGGTTCACTGATGACTCTCAGAATTGAGTATTAAACCATTGAACAAGAAAAAAACAGGAACACAAAGACAGCTTCAATTCTACAATAGATAAGAATAATTTGTTATTTTTTGAAAGGCAGATTAGCCTTAAAGTTAAATTATTTCAAACGGAATATAGCCCTGCAAGAAAATCAGTTGCCCAGTTCTCCTCCAGCATAAGTTGGTACTTATGCCACTGATATCAGATGAGTACATGAATTTTAAAAGAATCAACACTGCAAGACTCCAGCCTCACTGTTTGTCACAGAACACAACTCTTCAGAAATGAAATGAATACCACTGAAATAAGAAATTCAATGTACTAATTGTAACAGCAAATGGTAAATAGCTGAAAATAAAATTAAACATTAAAGGGCTTTTTCCTCCTCTATTTGTTATTTATCAATAATTATTACGTCATACTTAAAGTAGGATTGGTGGGGCTTTTTGGGGTTTTGAGAGGGTTTTCTTGGTTGGTGTGGGGGGTTTTTCATTGGTTTTCTACAGTATTTGTTATGTCTTACTCCAAAGCCAAAACTCTGAGCACTCTAACAATGTAATTTAGTTTTGGTGAGGCATCCAGCAATTGTGTAATTTCCTACAGTAGTATTTGGTGTAGAGCTACATAAAACATTCCTATGATCCCTGTAGCAAAAGTGTGCTGAAAGACCTAGCCCTACTCTCTAACAGAAAAGAAACATCAAAAACAAAAAATGCATGATTTCACTGAAATAAAAAGCCCATATTACCTTCATTCCTATTATTTATGATTAACCTTAACTATTGTTACATTTTTAACAACACCACTCAACACTTTTCAGAAATAAATCTAGTTTTTGCTTTGAAACAGGTATGCACTTCACATTTTAATGTTTCCACACTAGAACATAATATTTGTCCTGTGCCAGTATGTACGATACTCTTGATGGTTCTTGTTGTGCCAAACATACAATCAACAAGAATGAAAACATGACTTACATTTAATGTAATTTACATTACTTACTCCATCTTTAGTCCTATCCACATTATAAATCCATCAGTTTCTTTCTCTGTATGAGACATTTCAGCACTTCTGCTCAAGTACCTCATTTATGCCTAGTTCACAGGTTATCATTAATGTATATATTTCCAATATATTATCGCTTAGGAAGGGAGCTCAAAAATCATAGTGAAACTATATCCCAGTAAATCATTGCCATTTATCCCTCATCATTACAAAAAGTATATATAATTAAATACATGCAGGCCTTTCTAAGTAAGTGAGTTTCGTTCTACAAAGACTATCTTTCTTGTGCTATAAAGAATAAGCCAGAAAGTAAAAATACATTTAGATAATAAACATGAACTACTATTGAATCCTAAGAGACTATAGCTATTTGAAGCAGGTGAGTTGCTTGAGACTCTCAATGTACTTCAATAACCCATCAATCACTAATTCCAAAGTTTTTAGTGAGAAGCAGCAGCAGCACCAATTTACTGCTCCAAATAAACTCTGTATTTTATATTTTTGCAGATTTTTAAAGCTTATTTTTCTACAACAATTTCACAAAAAATATAGAGTGTAGCACTTCATTAGGTTTGGGGTAGATCAGGAAACATTTTATTAATATGTAAGTAAATTCAGATTTGCATCTTTTTCCTATTTTATTTCTTCATTATTTGCTGCACTCTTTTCCAGAGTCGACAGCTTTTAGATAATATGTGAAGTTGGGGGACCCAATCCTGCAAAAATGAATGTCCTGTTCGCTGCTACTGGAAGTCTGTTCCTGTATCTCACCTCTGTTGTTCATTAAGCTTTTAATCTCTAATTTATCTTTATTCGCAGCTAGTTGATATCCAATTGTTCTTGCGCCAACACTATCCTTTAGCTTAAGCAGCTTTTCTCTCCCCCTCATGTTCCCCCAATGAGATTCTCTCTCATTCTTCAGTTTTCCCAGCTGAAAAATGTCATGCTGTTACAGTTCCCTCTTATGAAATAAGTTTTCTTTACAGTCAACCTATTATCCTTGCTCTGCACTTATTTATTTGAATTAATCTAAAAGAGGATTATTAATTTACCCTCTGTCAGAAAGCAATTTGCACAGTGTGACAAAGTATGCACGTAAACCTGTTATGTAATTTAAAAATATGCATTTCTTGTATGTCTCTGTTTCAGTGAATCTCTCAACTCCCTACCTTCAAATCCTTACTTTAGGGTCAAAATTGTAACCACTCAAACTCCACCAAAGAATCAACACTAGTATTTTCCATCACATTTGATCAAGATTTCTTACACTAGCTTTTGAAGCACCCAGGTCTCCATTTCAGCCAGGACACCTTAACAATTTGTCCTTTCTATATAAACATATAGAGCTTCATAACCCTTCACACATGGGGAGTCCTTTCTGTGGGGATCCTTAAAACATACATGAACTTTCTTCAAAGAGAAAAGGATTATTCTTGTTTGTTTGCCTGAAGTTGTCTTTTCCCATGTTACATAAGCCTTGATGATGTCTGCACTGTCATGTATTTATCATGTCTACAGTTAAACAATATCCTCTTTTAAGTCAAACAGAGCAGGACTGAATCCAGAATTTGGAAAGTATCCAGTGATACTTTGTTGTAGTAATGTTTTCTTCAGATGAAAGATGTTGGACAAATGGAAAGCCTTTTTACTATTGTTACAAAATATGGTTAGATTAGGTCTTCAGGCTATACACTTGTCGTTTAGATTCTGTGACAGCAATCAGCAATGAGAAGAGCAAAGAGAGGTTAGCCAGGCAATGAGCCCTTGAGATTATTGAAAAATCCCACATTTCTGTAAAAAATAGTTCATATTAAAAGGAAGAACGATTTTTTTTAACCTTTATTTACAGTTTTCCAGAACTATGATTATCAGAGACCATGCTAGGTAGCTGTTTATTTTCATATGTTTTCTATAGCGTGTACTGACACAGTTCATTTAAAACACTGTCATTTGTTTTTTGCTCTTCCTTGAGTGAGTGCACTCTTTCAGATTAACTTGCTTTCCCAAAAGGTAACAAAAATACTACAGACAGCACGATTCTACTTACTACTTAGCCAAGCTGAAAGAAGATAACTTGAAAATTAGACTATAGATTATTGCAACTATTATCCCATCTAACAACCAAGAATACTGGAGCACTAATGATGTTTTATGCCTCAGGTTTTGGTTCATTACATAAGAAAGAGCAGTACAGCCATGTTATCAAATAAGATCAAATTACAGGGCATATTTTAATTTCTGAAGAATTGTGTGTTGAGACATCATCCATTCTCCACTCTGGAAAAGCATAAAAGGACTCAAGAAAAGGCCAAGATAACTTAGTTCAGCTGCTGGGTGATCCTGGGTTTTTTCTAGTCCCAAAGCCCCAGCCGCCGGCCATGTAGAACACTGCTTCCTTGGAGGACCTGAGAAGCTACAAATCAGGAAAAGCCTGAAGTCAGGCAGCAAAATATTGCTACAGTGATGGGACAATGAAATTAATTTGATATGCTGAAGACAGAAAATTGAAGACAGAAACTGATAGCAAGCTTCTTTACCTCCTTAGTTTCCCTTTAACTCCAAGTTTCACCAAATTCCACAAAAATTCAGTACAAAATATGTTTGCAAAAAGGAAAGAAAAAATACACCAAATTTGTTTATAATTATTGCATTCTCCTGCCTTTCTCGCGTTAGAGTACATTTGCTCTAAACTAGAGAAAAATACTTTGCATTCACCTTGTGTGTCATTAATTTAGATAGTTTATCACAACAAATATTTTACTTTCAAACTACTGCTAAGCTTTTATCATATTTGTTTGATTAGTTCAACTGAGTCAAAAGTAATTAATACACATATATACTGTAAACTTGATTGCATCAAGGACAGATGCATGGAGATGTATTTATCTCATTAATATATTTATTTTACCTAAAGTGCTAATAGTGAATTGACCATAGCATAAATAGGTAAACTAGTGTCAACTGAATCTAGCTGAGTACTAATAGCCTTACAGTTCTACCAGCAAGACATCAGCACAGGTTAGTAATCTGTAGAGTGACGTCACTGATGCTGCAGCTGCACTGATCTTCATGCCCAAGCTAGCCAGCTTTAAATCTAAATGAAACCTCTGACTGCAGTGTACACCAGCTACACATGGCCATTTGATAGCACCATAAAATTTAGTATTGGCTGGCAAATAGTCTGATAAATTACAGCATTCTGGCTGTCTAGGGTCTCTATTCCAGCACCTAAGAATCATATGCAGAAACACACACTCTCCATCGACCACCAGCATATGTGGCAGTGATGAAACCAGGCACTGCAAACTGAGACCGTGAATCTGGCCCAACACCACTCTGCTGGAGTTGGGACAGCTAAAAGACCGTATGTACAAATTCTACTTGCATCTCATTTTCTTAATATTTTAATGGTAGCTTAGATAAATATACAGACTATAGTCTGTGTATAGATATAGTCTGTAACATACAGGCTGTATATTACAATATACAGACTATAGTCTTGTATGTTTATCTAATATAGTTTGTATCTATGTAATACATAAACTATTGCTACAGCAGAAAACAGAAAGTGTAATACTAGATGTTGTAACTGGTAGTGACTCCTTGTAGTAGCATGTTCTAAGAAGTGGGGAGAAAGTGAGAACTTTGCAAACCAATCCCCTCAATTTGGGCTTATTCCCAAATGCATCTAAAGCACAGCACAAGGATAGAAAAGTATTCTCCTGCCCTTCAAAAATAAAGAAAGTAGGTCAGGATGACCTGGTCATATTTCATGACGTTTTTATGCTGGGCAACTACTGCAGACTGCAAGGAAGAAAATTAAAATATATATCCATTAGAAGCTTTTCCATATGTTTGCTATACCATTAGATAAAGAGCTAGAGGAAGCAAGCAGAGGTAAGAAACTGCAAATGTAAATGCAGAGCTTTTATTTATGTCTAAATTATCCCTGCCCCAATCCTAATCTAGATAACTTCTCCTTGCCACAACAACATAATGCAGATGAACATTTCTTTAAAAGACAGAATTCTAATTCCTTAATTTATTGCTTCCTACTATACTGAATATCCTTGTTCTTTAAAAGCAAAAGGCAAAAATACAAGCCTTTTCTTCCCTTCATGCGAGATGTCAGTTTCCATATGCTGTTAATTTTAAAACTACATCACTGACACTCTTTTCATAAAGATTTGCATGAAGTTTTGTTTTTCAGCAGGAAAAGGATTAGGACAAAAAGTCTGAAAACCCTGTGTGTGTTCATCTTAGGATGAAAATAAATACAGAAAGTTCATGTAAGGAAAGATTAGCAGAGGACTAAAACTTTAAAACATAGTTGAGGAGTAGGTTAGAACAGGATATAAATCCTTTGACCTTTCAATCATTTGTTTAAACTCAGTTTAGGTGCAGAGTGGTTGAAATTAGATTCTCTGAGTGTTTTTCTGTAGCCTGCAGTATAATCAACTAGTACACTCACAGCAAATCCTACTGTGTGTCCACATAACAAATAGCTGGACAATCTGTTTGACAGAAACAGTGAAAAAGCTAACACACTCTAACTTTACCCTTGACTGAACTGTGGATGAAGTTATTTTCTAGCTAGTAAATATTACTAAAATTTAAATATTACAATACACACTAAAATTTAGAGACTGTATTTAGCTGTGCAAAGATTTAGTCTGTCACAGCTTGAAGTCAATATTCAGTACAGATAAATTCAATCATAAATATGACCTGTAATATAAATGAAGGATCATACATACACTTACAGAATTAAATAACTTCGTAAATTATAACTGTTTTTCCGTTTTCTTTTCTTCTACCAAGTATGAAAACAGAAGAATTCAAGGAAACAGCTGAGTCTTTTTGGCATGCTGAGGGAAATCTGCCCTGAGTTACAGATTACATGGCATTAACCCTGTAATGCTTACATTGTGCCTACTTGAAAAATGTCAGTATATCAGTTTAATAAAGTTTAGGTCAAGTTCTTCAGAATCCATCCTAAGATCTGTCTTCAATCACCTGCCCAGCCAGACCAAGTTCTAAGTAGATAACAGTAACTACAGTACTTCAGGCTCACAATGAAGCATCTGACAACTTTCATGAAGACTGTCTGGATAGTATCTTTTTGTAGATAAAGAAGTTCAGTTTGCTTCAAGCAATAAATTCACTTTCCATAAAGAATGCAGATGGTTAGATGCCAATATGATGAATGCTGTACAAGCCTTACATGAAAGATGTAAGCAAGCTGTTATTCTATTCACCAGTCATGAAAGAAATTCAATTCTTTTAGCACTTAAAGTTAATTTGCAAGAGAATATTTAATATGGCATAACACACTTACACATGACAAATATTTTACTGTGCTAGCATGTTTGTATGCTACCTTACCTCAGTTTACCAGAAAAAGTGCATTAAAAATAAACAATCATGAAACCATGGCAACATTTAAAAGTTTAGTTTAAGACTTTCCACCCCAAACTGTAAAAGATCAATTACAACACATACTATGTCCTTAACTTTCTATAGAATGGATGTCATTACATTAATTCAAAAAAATCACACAATACCATAAAAAAGTCTATTAAACTGGTATCCTTTTCCCTCAACATTTTCATAACTACATTCCAGTAAAGCATTACAAGTGCCTAAATACTGTAAGCTCTGCAGCTAACTTGTATAGTTGTTACAATACTTTGAGTCACTTGACAACTGCATATAATATTTGTACTTCTTCCAGTGACAGAAGCAACCATGATAATTTACTTCTAACCAAACTGCCAACACCAAAATCAGTTCCAAATGGAAACACATTAGCCTACAAGACTTAAAGACACAGAGGAGAAAACATGATTCAGAAATATTTTTTAAAATGTTACGTCTCAAAAGTTATTTTTACTATAGTGTTGGGGAATTTTTTTGCAATCTTTCACATGTATGCATTCAAAATTCAGAAAGGAACAGCTGGAAATTCTGAGCCCACAAGTCCCGGTGGTTTGCTAAAATGTGTTCTTCCCTTAAAATTCGGTGCAGAGAATTCAAAACTGAGACAAGTCTGGAGGCTGAGGCTGTAAATTCACAGTAAATCCATGCCAGTTCACCCAGTAATAAAAATTTTGATTCACATCAGCCATGGCCCATGATCATGTATCTTCAATTATTCACAGCATGTAATATGGAGCTTACAGAAGTTTGACAGCTGCAGTAGGCCAGATGATCCCTAAACCAGAAAAAGACCCAGTAGGCCAAAGAGACAATACACGCACTGCATGAAGTGTCAATGAAAAGCTGACCTACTGAAAAAACATTTAGCAAACTTCAAACAGCTACATGAATTTACATGAGTTCAGAACGTTACACCATGGGCATACAGCACTTCTGGTTTAGTACTTTCAGCCTCTAAATCCAACTGTTTTACTGGACTTTGACTTAAAGGCTTGGTTTTCCACAGTTCTTCGTTTTACCTTAGTTCTACGTACCATGAAATACCTATGGTTTTAGGTCCAGTCTGCTACAGGATAAGGGATGCAGGGAAGGACACCAACAAGCCTTTTTTCCAGCAGCAATACTGAATTAAACCAAGCATTTTTCCCACTTTCCATCTTGTCACTCTTTCTCACAAAGGCAACACCATTTCAGCTACATGAGAACAACTACTGAACATATGTTGATCCAGTTAATTGAAAAAAGTTTATTAAAAATTGTGTGGAGGGTCTATTTTAACAGAAATTCATTCATTGATCTGTCTCGCAACACAGCTATACGTGGAGTTACACCAGCACAATCGAAGCAGCAGAAACATGCTCTGAAGGATGAAGGCAATGCCCAAGCAAGCAGTGAAACTGAAAACTGTTCATCAAGCTAGTCTTAGATGTTCTATCTTTGGGGGGGGAAGCCATTTTCAGAAGATAAAGAGTCAATATAAAAAATAAAGTTACATAGGAAACCATAACTGAGCACACACCATCTAGCAGGGGAATTGTTGAAGAACTAGGAAGATCTGAATCCTTTAAGTAACTTCAGCACAAGGAGAAAAGAAGAAAGCAAAGCTACCTTGATACCAGATTTCATCTTCCAAGAATTTGAAGATGGGACCACAGAAGTTACCAATAAAGTCAAGAGAGCTATAAAACCAAGCAGAAATCATCATTATCTGATCTTCCATATGACAAAAGCCTACATTGGTTTTGCCTCTGGCCAGCCTGAAACAATGACTACCACAGCAACCCAGGGAAATGTTTTTTAATCAGACTTGACTTTATAGCTACAAAAACAAGAGAGTGATTCAGCTCAATGAATAAAAGCTTCTCCCTCCCTTCAGGCAAAAAAGCAGTGCCCTTCAATCAACCTAGAGGAAATTAATTAATCTATGAATACATAAGTGTCCTTTAATAAATTTAGTATATCCATTTCGCCCTCAAAACATATCTCTGCTCTTTCTTGGCTGACACCCTATGTAAATTTGTCAGAAGAAAATCAGAACACATGAAACTGTGTTTAAGTATTAGGAGCGAATACTCAAGCTTTGTGTCATTCATTGGAGACCTCGGTCAAAAGATCTGACAGGTCCCTAAATAAACTTTACAACTCCAGAAACCTAAATTTCCTTCTGCCCTCTTTGAGGGGCATGCCAATCAGCAAAGAGCATCCCATCCAGATTTTTAGAATGCTCAGATGCATGTGGGGCATCTACCATAACGACTGTCAAACTGTTGTAGCATTATTTATACTACTTGTTCAAAATTTTCATCTTACCTCTCAGAGTTTGTATAGCTGCAGCTTCCAGCATTAAGACATTTAGTATCACTATATCTGAGAGGTTTAGGATTTGGATGGAAAAAAAAAGTAATAATACAGTCCAAGTGGTTCATGGCCTGTCCAGAACTCTTTCAGTCCTATTATATGTAGGCACTGACATATCTTGATAAAGTGTCCTTAGGCACACTAAATCAGATTACTCTGAAAATGACAATACATAATAACCTATCTCAAAAACATGGAACAAATTACAAGATCAGCAAAGAGTTGCATGTTAAAATGAGGGGTGTTGCAATTAAGGTTAAAGAGGATACAAGTATCTCTAGCTAGACTAGCAAGAAAAAATCTGATAAGCAAAACAAAATTTAAAGAACGAACACAGTTAACAGTAGCCACAATCAAGTCAGCCTACACAAAACTAAGTTTGGAAAAACTGAGTGAGTCTACCATAATTTCACAGACAGTAATTTGCACTAGGCAAAGTCATGAGATCTAATGCATAATGGGAACAAATTGGATTAGCACCAACTGCATAGCAATGAAATGCAGGAGTACTTCAGGGAAGAAGAAGACATGCAAATTGCTTTCATAGATTATGATTTTCTTTGGGACTGCAGAGATTAACCCAGCTTGTTTCAGTAACTGAAAGGGAAGTGAGTTATCAATAGTTTTAAATAAAATAATCTATTTTTGATGGAGGAGAATGAGTAGTATTTTTAGGAAGCCTTTTAACTGTATGTTTAAGAGAACATGATGGGAAAAATTTTTACAGCCCAGTTAGAAAGCAAAAACTAGATAAAATAAGATTTTGACCAAATGATTTTTTTTTCTTCAAAGTCTTTCTTTTTTCCCCCCCAGAACTCCTTCAGGTTCTTTTTGCTCCTATAGGTATATCTGTACTTACATAAGTAACCTTGTTCCATCTTCTGATCTCACACAGTAGAGCTAAGCAAAAGTTCCACTTTACCCAAACACAGAGTTCTTTGCTTCATATACACTATATTCAGTAAAATTGCACTAACAATAACAACAAAAACAACAACACAGGGGCATGTGCTGCATGATCTCACTCCAAACAAATTTCTCACTAGAGTATTTTGCTGTAACAAGTTTCTTTGAATGCTTGATGAAATAATCATATGTTTCTAGTGCACTGAGAAATAACTTGCAGCTTGGTTATACATTACTTTTTTTTTGGTTATACATTATTTTTTTTAAACCTAGCAAAAACTGTATTAAAAAAAATCACTAGATTCATGCTAAGGAGACTGGAAAGGGGAGTTTAAGAATATAAAGCCAAATTAGTTTTAACTGCTTGTACTAATGCATCAATATTTATGTCAAATGGCCTGAAGAAAGTATAGTTTATTTTGTTCAATAGTTCATAGTATTTAAACCACCAGAGATGCTTTGGTTAGTAGATTAAATTTTATTCATCTTTAGTACAGTTTAATGAAGTTCTTCTAGTTATATCATTTTTGGAAAAACTTTTAATGCAGTTATTTTAAGTAAAACAGGTCACTCCTTATCAAGGACCCAAACCCACAAATATAAAATTCAAAATTTATCAGAATTAATTTCACTCATATCTCCACACCATTAAAATATTAAGTTTCTAATGTCATTTCTTCTTACTGTCTGAATACCCAAGTACAAATAACCAGAAAGATCTGCTCGCATACGTAATCAGAACACCTTCCTAATAGCTCGGTGCGATAAAAAAAAAAAGTGTCTGCAAGCTTTGCCCAACAGTGAAGTCTGCAGAAAAATATGGAAATTACCTGTCCCCAGAAATTATTTGTGTCATTTTTAAAAGCTTATTGCTTTAAAAAGAGCAGGCTAACAGAGTCCCCTCGGGAAAAGCACAGTACATGTAAATCACCTTCTGCTCCCACAAGCCTCTATTCTCATGCATCAGGATTCTTAATTCCCTCCTTACAGCCATGCAATAACTTTCTAACTAGAATTCTGGCAGGACTTTAGAAGGTCATCAGCCTCAAACTATTTCTTGTTGACTACAGACGCGTTGCTCAAAGAAAAGTAACACATTCTCCACTGTGATCACAGTCCCTTCTAAGGAAATGATTGAGAACATGATGGAATCCTAAAATATTTAACAAGGGTGTATTTTAGAAGCTGCTACTG
Organism: Nyctibius grandis; assembly: GCF_013368605.1. Taxonomy (NCBI): domain Eukaryota; kingdom Metazoa; phylum Chordata; class Aves; order Nyctibiiformes; family Nyctibiidae; genus Nyctibius; species Nyctibius grandis. The sequence continues at coordinate 19,779,067 of NC_090667.1, read as the reverse complement.
ACAACTTTACTATTTCTGTGATTATGTTTTGCAGCATGACTTTCTTCCAATTTTGAAATTTTACTACCTTATTCGGGAATACCGAATCGAGATCAAAATCTTACACAGGAGGAAAGCTCATAAATTGTACAGAATGGAATGTAGGTTAAACGCTGAATATTCTTTCATTACCTGTTATGATATGATCTTTAGTTTGCAGCATGATGACAGACTAAGATAAAGTGAAAGCTTCAGTGTTCTGAAGAACATCAGCACAAGTTAGTGCAACACCAAACTGAGAAAAAACACCCAAAGGCCTGTGCTTTCAGGATAATGGCAGTGCAGAGAAATATACTCCTACCAACCCAGCGGAAGCAAAACAATGTGCCTGTTAAGCCACTATTCATGGAATTATATCAATATTAAAAAAAAAAAAAACAAAACTTGGCATATTCAACAAAGTAGTTCAATCTCTACTACTACCTTTTTCACCCTCTAATTTGGCCTTATATAGGAAGTTGAACAAATGGTCTCATATTTCTGCACGTATGTATAAAGTATTCCTCAAAACTACCAACATGCTTAAGGATGCTGGCAGTGGCTCTATTAAGTACAGAAAACAAGTATGTACCTGAAACCAGAGAGTGATTTGAAATTTCTTTGAATTTCATTTCTTATGTCCAACTCTTATATCCTTGTTCACGTTCAGTAATAATGTGGTATAGATAACCCTAATTTCACAGAAGCCAGTCACAGGGAAAAAACTGCTATTTAATCTACACCTTCGAACACTTCCAGAGTCAGGACTTAATCTTTCCTCTGTCAACAGTGGGGTCCATTTCCTTTCAGTACTATGTAAGAATATAAATATTCACTAAAAATAGTTCAGCATGAGGATGAGTCACAACATCATGTCCTTGGAGGCTAATTAAAAATGAAGTAATTCTGATCAAGTGTTACAATAACCATCTAATAATCAAAACAAATAGAATTACACCTTGAGTAAGTACTATTTAATGCAAGAACAGCTGAATCATACCCCACGTTTTTAAAGGTCCCACTGTGTGCATAAATAATTTCACCACTTACAATAGGTTACACATAATAGCAAGGTTTAAATTGGTTCTTACTTCTGGAAGTAAGTTAGAATGTGTGTGGGGCATGAACTTAATGAAATTTTGCTGAAGAACCCACTCATCACCAATCATTTCCTACATATGATGAACTGATAAGACTGGCAGAAGTAGGCACTGCTCCATTTGGTAAGCAGACCAAGCAAAGGCCAGTTTGGGGGAGAAATTTTTTTGACCTTGACTCACAGAAGTCCATAGGATAGTGAAGCTGGTATTTTGTGTGTAAGGTTAGTGAATAAACATGCCAGCAGAATTATTCCAAATCATAAACCTCTCCAGTTAATACCATGTGCCCCATGAAGAGTGGTTAGAACCTGCCTGCTGGAGGCAAAGAGTGACGGAAACTGAACACCTCCTTTAAAGGATCAACTTTTTTTTTTAACTGCCAGATTAACCTGAATCATAAGACCAAACATAATTTCTGGGAACCATGAGGGCAGCCACAGAATAATATTAAACAGGTGGCTCTGCCTTTTACTCCTGCACAAGCCTGGAAGGCAAATGTTTTTGGTTTTTTTTTAAACTCAGTGCAACAAATCTGATCTTTAATGAATGACATTTCTATTTCCATGTGAATTTTTGGAAGAATATGTGGAATTTGGAGCGCCTCAATTTCAGACACTTAAAATCAGCCACCACCCAAAAAAAAAATTTTTCTTTGCAGGAACACCGCGCACAGTATTTAATGAACAAATCACTGATACCTTAAGAGACACATTCCTACAGAAAAAAGTAATTTGAGAATTCTGCATTAAGACTTCTTAATGAGTCCACACAACCTAGCCATAACAGAGTGTCCAACAGACCAGCATGCTTTTCAACAAGCTCCTCTAACACAACCGCCATGCTAAGGAAAAAAGCAGATAATGAAATTTCCCAAAATTTCCAAGAGGGAATCAAATTGTGCATTCTTCAATATACATAATCAAATTCTGTCTTTAAAAATCAGCTTCTTCAAATGAATCACTGTTCCTTATTTGGAAGAAAACAGAGGCAGATGGGATATTTACATAGGGCTTAACAGATACCTAAGTGTTTTCTTGGACATTTTCTGATATTCACAATACTTCAAACAAAAAAAAAAAAAAAAAAAAAAAAAGAGCAAAAGTGGCTGCAGAACAACTAAAAAAGATGATTGTCAAAATTTTTGACAGTAGTAAATAGTTTGTTTTAAAAAGTGATAAACAAGTAAACAAGTTTAAAAACTTGTTCCCCATAGCATCCATACTATAAAAGATTTTTTAAACCCCTAATGAAAATGAAAACAGTCACAATCCGATTATGCTGTTGTGAACTCTATATGAGAAACAGTTAACGTTGTTTCTCCAGATCATAATTTTTTTGTTATTCATGTCAGAAAAGTTTTCAGCAACCCCAATTTAAATGAAGATTCAAAATAAATAGGAGAAAACAAGACGGTGGTACAATTGGCTAGTCATTGACTAAGGTTGTGAGCTGCATGCTCATTAGCTTCAAAGCAGCTATGATTTCTTACAATAAAGCTCTGCACCACTATAATAGTATTTAGAATAAAACTAGCTGAACTTCATTCTCATGCCAATGTGTACTCAGACTGTACTTTTGTACTCATTTACATTTGAATACCTATTCTGATACTTAAGTAAATTCCTATAGAAGCTATTTTATTAAATAAAAGCAGTTCCAGTAATTCTGAATATATGTTACTCTATATGGATGTAATTTACATTATGGGTCATAAAATAAGTCATGATAAACCTGGGATAATGTTCCGCTGCCAGCTCAGCCTGACAGATATTGCAGATAAGATAGTTAATATTTAAACTTCTCCTCTAGCAAGAATAGTCATACTCTTGCTTTAGCTGTTTTTATGCAAGGAAAAAAGCCAGAGAGATGGTACTAAAAATTGCCAATCCAAGCCCAGAATTTTGTTGATTCAACTGTTGCAAAGACACCTATATTGCTGCCAACAAAATAAAGTGTTGAACAGTTAAGTGAGGCTAAATGAACATGCTTGAGCACTGAAACTAAAAATTAGGTTTTTGCTTGGAAAAATCTCAATTTGGTTAACACAATGCTTGAGAGAATATTAGGTGGTTGTTGCCTTTTGCTGACCATTTCTCCTCTGAATTCAAACTAATACAGCAACAGTAAATAAACCTAGGTATCCTTAACTGTAACTTAACAAAATATTCTGAATCAATAAAGAGTGAATAAAAATAAATTTGCAATTGCATATGGATATTATTACTAAACTACTAAGGACTATTAAAATATGTCTATCTCACAGTTAAACACAATACATGTATTTACCCTTTCCACAGAATTCTTCTTTACTTTAAAAAATTTCATGATTTGTTCATACTATCTACTCCTTTGACTACAATCCAAATATTTTATACAAGTGGAACCGTAAAAGTAGCTTTGAAGAACTAAGGGAGAGTAAGCAGATTAATTCAAAGATTTCTCCTAGTCTGGGCTACACCAAAAAAATGAACAATGAGATTTTACATGATAAAAGTCATTCTGCTGCTAGAAGGAACAGTCACCGCTGACTGCTGCTAGAAAACAAAACATTACCTATTTTTGACAAAGATGATTTAGAGTTCTTAAGCATATTACTAAACACAACATCCCTTCAAGATGAAAGTCATCTGTAACAAAGTAACATTTAGAAATTGCATCTAAAGCAACTCCCATTACAACTCCCATTACATAATTAATACAGGCCTACTTCCTAGATTAGTACCTTCATAAAGGAAGTTTTCTTTATATGGACCTCTGATTACAAGATTGCAGAAAAGCTAACGAGTTCCCAGGGCATGTGACTTTAGCATTCATTGTCTTTTACTCCTCCACAAGGCAAACTTCTACAGAGTAACTACTGAAGGAGAAATGCAAAGTAATTCAGACCAGAATATTTTTAAACTATCTTTGATTTACCATATCAGTAGATAAAACAACTTTAATCATAAATCTCTGAGAGACTCTTTTTTCTAAAAAAAAAAAAAAATAGTGATGGCACTATCTTGTACAAGGTACACTTGCTGAGGGTCATTCCCTATTCAACCTTCATATGCAGACACTCCTACATTACCAGAGCACCAGTGTGTCAGTGTAAAGAACCGGTCCCTTTTTCCCCTGTAGATAACTGTCCCAAAGTTACTGACACAAGAAAATGTTCAGTATTATAGTTTGCAAAGTCCCACAGCGCACCTTGGAGCAACTGTTATGATCTTATTGGATTGGTTCTAAACTTTTCTTTGCAGTGCACATACGGGCATTGCATTTCTAAGTCTAAAGAAAGTTTATATAACATGAATGTTACAAAATGTTACACATTTGTAAACCTGGTAATTTCTACAAGTATCTCTAGGTGTATGCTCCTCAAAGCATGCATGCTCCTCACCAGTCTCCAACTGCTGCTGATAAATGAGTTTTGGGAATGCACCTGCTGTCAAAGTAGTTTACACAGCTTCCTCATAACCACCTCTTTAGAGGGACATCTCAGAAGCTGTACAGGTTTGCAACAAAAAAATTAAAAGATTAATTACTCTTATGATTGCAATCCATTCTCACGTACCAGCTTTTCAGGATTACTTCGACCTCTTCTCTGTCACATCGCAGAGACAAACTGTAGCCCTGTAAATACAGCATTGCCAATGGTAAGGTACAGGCTCTGTACTCAGTGTGCTGGGTCTCAGGACCAAGGCTGGTCAGGCAGACTTCATCTGACCTTCTCTCAACCACCTGAAGCTTTCTTTTCACTTGGTTTAGCTGTATCAGCAATTCTAACAGACAGGCAGCTATGCCCGATTTGTTTCACTTTTGCTTATTTTCATATAGATAATCATAGCTGTATATAGACAGCAGTAACAAGTAGTTATTTTCTGTAGAATTTATGATTAGTGTGGAGGAATAGAGGCCTGGTATGACAGCAGAGGCCTTGAAAAGTGGAAAGACAAGCTGCAGCGTAGAGGTGTATGGGCATGGGATGAGAGAGCGAGCATAGGCTGACAACAGAGGCTACACACAACTCACCAGTGGTGTGCTGAAGAAATGCAGACTTGGAGTCAGGCAAACCAATTTAGGGGTAACAAAGAGAACAAAGTAGTGTATAACCTGTGTAACACACACCATATATATATTTATATATATAAATAAATATATATATATTTATATATACTAAATTTTGACATAACTTGCAGACCACTAAAGAAAGAGCAAGATGTAGAAGTATAAGCAAACATACAAAGACAATCCTCAAGCAGATCCTAGAATAAGAATAAACCATCAAACAGCCCCCGGTCACACATGCAACACCATATAAGCTTTAACTCTGCAGTCACAGCAGAGAACGGCCCCTGCGTTGCCAGTCAGCAAAAGCTTCAGGAGTATAAACATAAATGCAGGTGCCTAAAGCCAGACTTCCACACTACGTCAGTATCTGTGTTTCAAATGTAATAAAATATTTACCTAGCACAGAGGGAAATGAAGAGTAATCAATAAGACCCAATTATACAACACATTTAAAAGATCCCTGGTAACGCATTCCAACTTTGGGCACCCTGCTTACACATTTAAGCAAGGCTAAAAGCACATGGTGTGAACACACTCCTCCATTCTCCTGGCACTGCTGTCGCACACCAGCAAAATTAATAGCTCTCCACAGAGGGGTTGAGGCTGGTGTGCCCAGATCAGCTTGCAGGACCACAAATATATAATTTTGGCTGTACTTTACTTAATGAAAGGCATTCATAGTAAGTTTAAAAACAAACTCTACCTGAGACGTATTACTGACCAGAGAGTACTGTGCTGTACTGGAGCTGCTTTTGATCACCAAAACTGCTCTTACAAGAAGTGTTAATGCCACTATACCATTTAGAAGTAAGATCTGACAAGAAACACATTATTACACAGTAATTTAAGGTCATATGTGCCTCCTGTAATTATGAATTAGCATTTTAATTAAAAACAAAGATCTTGTCCTATTTTTCCTAACCTATTTAATGAAATACCCCAGGACAATGAAGAAGTTCTGGTTTACTGTTGAATCACCTAGAAATTTCTTATATTGGCAGGCTGAAACAGACTCTAGTGACAATTTCACATTAGAGGGGAGGGATGGAAATTCAGTTTCTGATGCTTTGCAGAAAAGATACATGGCATATTCATTTCTGGTAGAGTATTACTAACAAGGCTTTTGCTGGTACAGGAACACCTTTCAGCTTCCTTTTCCTCCAGAAGCATCAGCAAAATGTGCCCAGGAAACTACATTTTTGCTGTATGATTTGCTACGGCCACAGCTTTGCTGCATCAGCAGAATGTCACTAAAACAATACAGTAACAGCAACTGTTGATGACATACCCTTTCTCTGCTGTGTCTGGTGACACAAGGGGCTGCATTCAGATCACCTACATTATACCTCAGTTCCCTACTCATTATCCTTAGCAGCACTCTCTGATGCCATCTAAGCCCTCATAATCGCTCCTCAGCAATACCCAACACTGTCAGCTTTGGTGTGATATGATCTTTCTGAGCACAGACCTTTATTTCCAAGACCCAAGTTTCAGAAGATATGCTACATAGACAAGAATATTATCCTGATGATCAAAGAAGATAAATTCACCAGAGTGTGTCTGACAACGTCTTTTATGTTTTATAATCAGATCAGAATACGAGCAGCTTCTCACATCTCTGAGAGCATAGTAAAATCAACGTGCAAACACCTGTCAGGCAACTACAAACGATAGTGGTTTTTATAATCAGATACAGCAAGGATGGTGGTGGAGGCAAACACAACTCACCAAACATGTTAGAAACAGAAAAGCTTCACCCTGTTCTTTGCTAAGTATACAGTAGACCTTAATACCATTACTGACCTCAACCTCTGACAATGTCAACAGAGAGCAGATGCTCTATCACTGGCAAAGCACACTGCTCCTTAAGATAACGGCAGCTTGACACAACGTGCTTTAAATTATATCCACACTTTTCACATGTCAGTATGCAGACTGTCATAGGCATTTGTCAGCTTACCTTACATATGAAAATAGAGAAGCTGCTCCTAACTGAAAACTGTACATATTTAATAATGCAGAAACCAAGAAAAATAATGAAACTCCAAAGAGCAGACTTGAGCTCACTTCATTGCATGTATGCATCACAAGAGAATTTCACTACAGGATAAGTCAAATGCAATAATTAAATCTGTTTGCATTGGTATCTGAAAAAGGACTAATTATTTTTCAGATACTATGTTTGTTTTTTTCCCCCCAAAGCCAGGACTAAAATCATATATAATTCTAGAACTGTAGAATTATAGTCAACATCAGTATAACTAAAAGAAGAACTTGGGAACATGTCTCTTCATGCCTTGTATAGCATTAAAGGCACCATCTGTGCACTTAAATTGATAACTGTCTCATCACAAAAACGTTGCGTGCTCATGTATATATTAAAGCTTCTACACTGCATATGCATTGAAGCATAAAAGAGAGACATTAATTCTGAATTACCTGAACTAGTACAACTAACATCTTAGCCATGTGCTAACGTTAAGTACCATTTATTTGCAAAACAGGAACAGTCCACAGAAGGTAAACCAAAACAAACAAAAAAACTCAGGTTTCCAGTGCTAGAATTTCAGTTCTTTCTCTTCACTGATGCTGAAACTGCATCTCTCCACAAACCAAGGAAGCCTCACAGCATTCAAATGCTGCTGTAGATTTACTGAAATAAAAGCCTACAGACTATAGTCCATCATAGGCAATTTCATGCAAGCCCCTTGCTCAAGCACTTCTGCCTGCTTTGGTCCAATCCCTTCTGCTGTGTAATAACAGAAAGCTCTCAACCTCTGTCGCCTCCTGTGCTTACAATAAAAGCAGGGAGATTTTTGTTGCAGAATCCCTCAGAGCGGAAGCCTCATCAATTAAAGATGTGTCAAATTTGGAAGTGAAACTGCGGGCAAACACATTTGGATCCAGCTGTAGAGCAGAAAGGAGAACCCCATTCAGTTTATTCTTAGCTGCTCATCACCACTTAGTTTGGAAAAAAGCAAGGCTTATTGTTTAAACTGTTTTAGTTAACTCACTTTGAAATGTTAGGGTATGGAACAACCACAGCAACAGTTTGGCTGACAGATATGAGACAAGGGTTTCCCCTGGCAGAGAGGAAGAGGCAGGAGCTAATGATCAATACGGATTTTAATACATTCCAATATATTTTTAAAACTACTCATAACATCTTTTATATGTATAATTGAACTTAACTTCAAATTTGAACATCAGTCTTAACACAGTATTTAACAGGTTTCTAAAATCCGTCCACATGAGTTTACACAAAATACATTTATCCCACCTTTGCCAATGTATTCTACCTTTCAGGCTAAAGGTCACACTGAATTTTAAAAGTGCTTCAATTTAAGAAAAAAAGTAAGGCTTTTCATAAGACCAGTCTTCTGAAGATGCAATCATAAATGCTTTATATAGTCTTTGTATTTATAATATTCATTATGCAAATAAGTCCTATCTAACCTTTTTGACAATTCTGAATGTTTTGGAAATGCTAGGAGTTTTCAAAATTTAACAGTTTTCTTCTCTCTCTCTTTCCCTCCTTCCTCCTCAGCCCCACAAAAATAATTGACTCGAGATACGGTCATTTAGCTTGCCAAAATCAAAATTGGAAGGCAGGAATTGAACAACTAGTCTATATTACTAAGTAAAATCCTTTTCCACTTACCTAGTTTCTCATTACTTCATTTTATAAAACAATTTATCTAAAAATCTAGATCTCTCTGCAAAGATTTTGTACTTTTTTCATAATTTACCTTTCAATCAATATACTACACTAGAAAAATCAGCGTGTAAAAATCAGGTGTGTACAGCCTTAATACACACCACAAGCAAACTTTTAGACTCCTTCCAGCTTGAAAAATAGCTTGACACAAATGTAAAGAAACATATTCCTCTGAAAATAATTCTTGAGTTTGCTTGTTCTGAAGAGTACATAAGCCCTTCATTCCATCAGAAAGCACTACCAGGCACTCTAGCAGAAAAAAGAATAAAGCTAGCATCCAAGACTACAAAACATCATTCATCTGCGTAATTCTTACTAAACTGAGAAAGTCATGTTAAGCCCATCATTTCTGCTTAGGTAAACCAGAATTCAAAGAATATTTTATTGGTAACAATTGCTCATGAGGCACTGGTAAAGTAAAGGATATCAAGATATAAAATTCTGATATTGAACAGCACTATATCCTATTACAAAAAGATACCCTGTTTCAGCTTTTAGATACCAATGGTTACATATGCAGAAAAACATTACAACTATGAAACTCTTCAGACTGGACTCCTGAATCATCCATGTATGGAAGCTTTAATGGTATAGAATAGCCATTTACCTTCCTGAAGGCTAACCACCCTCCTTGTCATTAAAGTAACTAACTTCACATCAACAAATGATGTCAGAAGACACTGTCATCGTAAACACTTAATAGCTCAAATGTGACATTTATACAAAATAATCCAACTCCCATGCTAGCACATATGGGCATTTTAAATTGAATTACAATGGTTTATAATGCCAATAACACCAAGGTTTAGTTTAGACAAAGGGAAAATATTTTTGTGTGTGTGCACCTTAGAAATAAATCCGTAGTTTATGTGACTAAAAAAAAATGAAATCAATTCAGTCCTTTTAACTTCTAAGGAAACAACCTTTTGTCATATCAAAGTAACAACGTTTACATAAGAACATAGCTACTTCCCACTACGTGCCATTTTCCTGGTTAATACTTAAATGCCATCAATATTAAGGCCTCTGCTGTGGCTTTCAACACTACTCACTCTACTTTCATTTCAGCAGCATCATAAACTGGGGCATTGCCCAGTATCTGAACAAAATATTCAGGTTTATTAAATACTTCACTTTCAAGCAAGAATATTAAACACAGACAACTCTCACCAAATATCCTGGCACAAATTTAATTTTAGCATGAAAATTCAGTCTGAATTAATACATTGTTTGCTCTGAATTCACTCCCAAATAACTGTGTTAGCCTCACCTCTACTATCACCCCTAATTTCCTTATCATTCATTTATAGGCTCTGATCTCTGTTCTGCAAGGTAACCTAATGTTGAGCATTTTTAACTGTAATACATGTCCTTGAGCCTCTCTATGTTAGATTCCCTGGTCATATGGGTAGAAGGCATCTAGAGTTCTGCTGCCGGTCCATCTTAATCCCAAACCACGAACTCTTTGTCAAAAGACTTAGCCTTAGACAAGTAATATACTTGCTTGTGAGATGGCTCCTTACTTAGTAATCTGTACCACTTAGAGACAAAAGTCTCTCATCCAACCCTGTTTTTTCCCAGTCCTGTACGAGATATCAAGTCTCCTTTAAGAACTCACAGAAGCGATTATCAGCGATCCAAAAGCATCTTAATGGAACAATGGCTGAGGGGGAAAAATCACACCAGTATCAAGGGGGGATACTAGTATCAACTTTGCTGTTGGATTCGTTTGACATCTGACAAAGAAAAGACTTCAACTACTTTTGAATTTCAAAGTTTATGCTTGCCAAAATAAGCATTAGATTAATAACAGCCAAGATACTACTAAATGCTGTTTTAAAAAGACATCTGCTTTATTTTAATGGAAAATATTTTATTCCTCCATAAATAGTATTTGTTACTGAATAGATAGTATCTATCTATTACATGCTAAACGAGACCAGAAAAACTTCAAAGGCAGGAAAAACAAAACCAGAATATTCTAGTAACCCAGATCACTACTTGGTAAATAGTGGGCCAGAATCAATCCGATCGAATACTGAATTATGACACACTATACACGACTGCATGTCAGATCATCTTTCCAAGGAATCCAAATATCATGTCATGAACAGTTCTGGTTCAAAACACTATTTCTGAAGAACACCTCTGCAGCCACAATCCTGCATTCTTAAATTTTACTTCCTTGCAGGCGCAGAAAGAAAAAGCAAAAATATCTACTATAGTGACATAAAAGAACAAAACAGCTTGATAAAGGAGCAACAGAAAGAGTAACAAAAAAATTGCAGGTGAGTGAGTGGGAGATTGCTCCACAATGGAAGTTTTTTTATGGGAGAGATGTTAGAAAATTTTTCTCAGCTGAAACATCTTTAGAAAAAAAATGGGAACAATTAACAAGAAAGCACAATGACCAGATGATGTTCTCTCAACACATTTAAAGAAAGTATGGCATGAAACTACTGAATTATTAACTGTCGTGTACTGTCTCATTTAAAACCATTAAACACAAAGACCTCACCCCTGGCTCAGAAAGTTCTTGAGATGAGGACTGCTGGATCCAGTACTGTGCATTTATTTTGTTCCCTAGACATCCCCTATTGGTCCGTGTTAGAGCTAGGACTGGCGGTTTGATGCTGTAACACAGTACAGCTGCTATAATTTGCTGTTCTTACATTAAGAAAAATCCTGCTAAAACACAGAGTTGCTTCTAGCATGACCAAGTTAATTCTGGGGCACATCCAAACTGAAAGAAAAACCTTGACATTTAACTTCCAGCTAATTGCGGTGCTTAAATTATTGATAAAAATAACCTTCTAGTCCTTTTCAGAGGCACGAATGCTTTTCAAATTTACATAAAAACAATGCATGCAGACTAGAAATCTATAGCTCAGAACAAACACATTGCTCTATTTTAGGCTGATATACATGCAATATTGTAAAATAAAATCAAAACTGAGTGCTTGATTCTGCCCTTTGGAAGATCTGTGTCTGCCCAAGCTGAAAAGGTCTCCAATCACTATGCACAACTAGGACAGCAGAATACAGGCCAGATTTAGCCCTCCAAACAAAGAATTTCTAAGCATGTCTTTGATTTTTTTTTCCTTACCGTTATTCCCAGCAATGAAGGTCACTGCAAACCACATCACACACATTTTACTGCTTGTTACCACTTACACAAGATCAGTTAGCAACTATAAGCTAAAATATGCGATATTTTTCTTAACCCATGCACAGCATGCTTGAAAATTACCAAGCACCAAATTACCAAGTAGTCATCACATGTATTACTGGAAAATATAGCAGCATCCAACTATTACTGAAGTTGAGGGAAACCATTCACCAATTTTAATGTGTTTTGAAGTGTTATTATTTTCATCATGGAAATCTCACTATTTATAAAAATCTATTAGTATGGGAAGAAAAACTGTGTAGGAAAAGCTACAGAATAAAATGCACCAGAATCCAACTATTTCGGTAGAGTGAATATACATGTGACACATGACTAATTTACAAATTAGGGAATCAATTCTCATAAATTTTTATCAATCTAACAGTTACTGACAGAGTAAATTCCATCATGAAGCCATGACATTTATCAAAAATTAATCCACTCTGATTTTTCCCCTCTGATTTTTTTCAGCGATTTTGCTGTAACATGTACTTATCTATAGGTTTTCAAAGGAGAGTGAATTCTTCAATCTTCTCCTGGGGAGCACAGACTTTGGTATTTAGCCTTTAGCCTTATGAAAGAGTTAACTAGATGCAACAAAGTATCCATAATAGAGTTAATACTACAAATGGCAAAATATAAACTTAAACTTAGTTAAGCTGATTCTGATTTGAAAACATGTACAGTAGTTGAATTATAAAACTAGTTATTTAGAAAGGCAAGCTCCCCACTCTAGGCTTGGCTTAAAAAAGTACAATCCTTTGAGACTCTACATCCCACTCAGAGTTATAAGACTTCTAACATTTAATTAATTACAATCTGAAAGCTGAAAACTTGTCTGCTCCACGGCAGTCAGGCATTTTCATGCGATCATAAGACCACAGCAGTTTACCACTCATTAGCTAAGTCACCATACTTTAAGAGTTCACGATTACCTCGTCTTAACTGCAAGTAAAATGCATTAATTTAAAACATGAGCAGCCATCAAAAAGGTGGCATAAGGTGATTCACTCTGCCACTGAGGTTGTCTAAGAGCATCACCCAATCATTTATAATGAAGCCAATACACAAAAGATACAATGACTGATTCATAGTTTAAGGGTAAACAATAATTTTATTTTAAAAGTTTCAGTCTCAGTTTTATCTTCTAGATAGAATGATAGTATTCTTTAATTTCTTAATACACTTCATGAAATTTCATTTTTCACCTACAAAGCAAAGCCATAAAATCCATCTCTAGTGAAGTATCTACCACCATTACTACTGCTAAGCTGTCACATTGTTAAAATGCAAGAGGCTCAAATCTTCAAGCGATGCAGCTTCACCTTAACACACAGAAGTCCAGAATCTTTTGACTTCTTCAAAAGATAATTGCACCTCAAAACAGAACAAGCCCTTTTAACTTCTCTTTCTAAGTCAAGATAAATGCCTATAGTTACTCCTTTTTCATTTTTAGAGAAACAAATATTCCACCACAAACTTAAATTAATATAGTAACATTCAAATTCAAGGGTTCAACTTGAAGGATTTTCTTTCATTCCAGTAAGGCTTTAACATGCACTATTCACAATTGGAGTAACAGCAAGTAAAAGTGTGGAAGCATTTATAACTTTACAAGTCTTTGCTAAAATACATGATCACAGCTTTGTAGGATACATCCTGAAATGCCCCTGTGTACAGTAAACTCTTGGACTTCAAGCTCAGACTTTGGTTACTCCTCCAAAGCTTTAAAGGATAAAGGATAGGAAAACTTGTACTCTTATACCCTAAGATTTCCCTGTCTTATCTTCACATACTGAGAAGCAGTTACAAATTGTACAATGCAGAAACAGCTGATGTTTCTGTCACCTTACATGCTGAGTGCTGACCCTGTGTTGGAGTGTCTGGCACACTGAATGCTGCTTGTCAGTTGAGGAAATGCCTCCTCCAGACAAATGTGAGCCCACATAACTGCCCCTTGCCCAGGATACTGAAGTATCTCTGGTCTCAGTGACCTCCCTAAGACTTTAGTGAAAAGCAGGCATCAGCATTATATTCTATAACTACGCAGACTATGAGTGTGCAGACAATGACTATGAAGAGAAACTCAAGTCCTCTAAGTTCATTGATAGTTGATTAGGTTACTTATCAGTTCATATCCTTCAAGATTTAGTTCACAGAAGAACAGATGAGCTTCCACTACTTGCCAAGATAAAAAGTACATTGTTATGGTCGAAATACCATCTTAGAGCCTCCACTACCATCTTTCTTCCCATGAAGAAGAAAGTGGAAAAAGGAAATGAGTAAACAACTAAGTGGGAAAGAGTCCAAGTACCTCGACTTCTAGCACCCTAATTTGTCCTTCACATTTGCCAGGGACTTATTTTGAGATTATTGGCTAATAATAGGACAGGCTATATATCTCAAACACAAAGTCTTTGAAATGCCGTACTAGAAACAAGAGTCTGATAAAAAAAAAATCACAGTTTTACAGTATAAATGGCCATACTCACTTGCATTTTTAATTGAAGATTTAAAGATCTTTGTGGGTTTAAACTTTTTCTTCCACATTCAGCAAAAACATGATTTACATTTTTGGTAGAAAAGTTTGATAATCTCTTCTAGAAACTAAATCCTCTTCACATGATTTATATCTTCTGGCATGCACTTGGGAAGATATTTTTTTTTTTTTCTTTCTTTTCCCTGACTTATAAACAAAATTAAAAGTGCAAACATTCACAAAAGTAAATAAATTCTGCACTCCAAAGATCCCAAATCCAAATAATGAACTATCTACATGTAAAATTTGTTCTTTATTAGAGATGAAACTTTTGAGTAAGAATGTTAAAAGTTTTGTACTTCTGTAAAAGTAAATTCAGAAGCATTTTATGGTTTTAGTAGTATTTCAAAGTCACATATCAAAGAAAATAACATTACCCTCCCTGGAAGTGTTCAAGGCCAGGTTGGATGAGCTTTGAGCAACCTGATATAGTGGAAGGTGTCCCCGCCTGTGGCAGGGCGGGTGGAACTAGATATCTTTAAGGTCCCTTCCAACCCAATTCATCCTATGATTCTATCTTTTTATACTAAGTGGTGGAGTACGGAATTTAAACTAACATTTCTGAACACAGAATCTTGCTGTTCAAAAAGACTGCACTGGTCTTGTAACTTGAGGTTGACACATGGGCCATAAGTCTTTTTCAGCATCACCACCTTGACTTAAAGATACCCTCTTCATAGTACACTTTTACAAAGTAATCTAGCTACAAAACAACGCATCTACTTTTCTTACAGGTGTAACCATATTTTTTGGAAATACATTTATATTGATAAATGTTGTATGAAGGATATTGATGTATCCTTGAAAATTTATTACTTCTTTAATCATTAGAAAATAGCTATTGTACAGGAACCCTTAAGCACAGACCTTTAATCCATCTCTTTAAATATTTCCAGTATCCTCAGCCTAGAAATCTAGTTTTCTTAACTCAATCATCATCAATTTACCTGAAGGTTATCTGCTAACACAATTGTATTTTGTTACCCCTACACTTGTTTAAAAGCAAGAAAAAGATAATTCTAATGGGTTTACAATCCTTGTTACTTAACCCTTCACTGGAAACCCTCTATTCACTGAACACCCACTCGTGTCAAGGCCTCAAAATCATCTGTAAACCTTCACCCTATTTTCACTGGAACAGAATAAAGAACATGCAAGACAATCTAGCATAGCCTTATCATTGTTCAAAGAATGGACCAAGCTCATTCAGATTGTTTACAAAAATGTGCTATGTCAAATCACACTAAAATATACATCTTTGTGCAGTTGCTCTTTTAAGTTTGCTTTCTTCCCATTAGCCTTCCAGTTGTTGCTTTTCTTCTGATACTTTCTGAAGCAGTCTCATTCACAAACATGGACAAAGGGGACTAGATAAACCACTACACAGAGTCCCTGTGTGGATACTAATTCCAATAGCCAGTGCTCTTCACTCCCGCCCCCGTCCCCCTTACTGTGCAACACGTCAGAAGACAGTTTATCTAATCCCTCCTTTAACTGATTAGCTAACTTTCCTCAAAGTTTCAATGTAAAAAAGTGTCTTCAGAATTCTAGTTCTTTGACAACTTTTGTCTGAAATTCATTTCCAACACTGCACTTAATACCCTATTCCTCCTACTTCACGCTTCTTTATTTCAAACTATTACTGTTACAGAAATGAAACTTTTATCCACTTAGTTATTTGCTTGGTCCACAACCTAAAGTCCTTACATGATTCCAGAATTTGCACTAACCAGTACATAATAGACAGAGAGGTACACACAACATCACGAAATGCCTCAGCCTTAGCCACTCCTTGAGTAAAATGAGTACTAAGGTCCTGCATTTGAGCTTTCATACATATATTTAAAATATTTACTTGGGGCTAAGAAGTATGTAATAGTTGGATCAATAGTAACATTGCTGCAAGGCCTTCTAGAAATACCTTCATCATCCATGTGTCACATGGTCGTGCTAAACACACCTTCAGTGGTACCATACCCACCAGCTGGACAGTTCATATGAGCATGTTTGTGAACACTTAAAACACTTGCTTTTGCTATGTGCAATTTCTGCTGAATGGGATGTTGTCTGCCTTGGTTTCATTCACAGATTACCTCTTCAAGGAAGCCACTGAACTTCCTACCAAACAAACATTAAGGGGTGCTTGTGCTACTAATATAACAAATAGAAGCTTAACATTAGCATTTTCAGATACACAAACACCGTATGGAAGCTTACTGTATCTTCCAAGACATCTAACTCCCTCCTCCAAATTTCCTTTCCTACTGCTGTTTACCTAAATGTCACTGCTTTTGCTGTATCACTATGGGAACAGTGGCTGTTCCTTCTGTTCCTATATTGCCGCTACCAATCACTTTCTTCACCAAAATTTGCTGCCAAAACATTCTACGTTCTCAAACTTAAAATATAGCCTCTGACAACAAAATTCACCAGAAACTGTTCACCAGAAAGTCAGCCAAACCATTTCCAAATAAAGACAAAATAAGAAACTGTTTTAAGAGAACTCCCTTGATCTCATTCTACTGTTCATATGAACCCTATCACCACATCTGAACATTTCACAGCCTCAAACTTACTTTTACTTTTGATATCCTTTCAGAGCAGAAAACTATTTTATAGGTGGGAAACTAAAATACTAAAAAGGGATAAATAGCCTGTCCAAGAACATACAAGAAGTCAGTGTCAAACCAAAAAATTCAACGCTCATTTCTGAAGTTCTTGGCTAGCATCTTACCTACCTTCTCTTACCCTTTCCATACGGAACAAATAATTTAGATTGGCTATTAGGAAGAAATTCTTTACTGTGAGGGTAGTGAGATACTGGCACAGGTTGCCCAGAGAAGTTGTGGATGCCACCTCCCTGGCAGTGTTCAAGGCCAGGTTGGATGGGGCTTGGAGCAACCTGGTCTAGTGGAAGGCATCCCTGCCCGTGGCAGGGGGTTGGAACCAGATGATCTTTAAGGTGCCTTCCAACTCAAGCCATTCTATGATTTTATTTCCTTAACCCACATAATTCAGTGTTCCTCTTAGAGAAGACAAGTAGTTCCATAAGCATGAAAATTAATAAAGCCTCACCCCTACAGCCTGGCATTGGTTGGTAAGTTTTGGATGACATGTGGGCTCCTGCTGCAGGCTGGCTTTGGGGGAAAAGAGGGAACACACAGTTCCTCTCTTCCTGTTCTCAAAAAACATGTAAAAATAACTTTGAAATCTTTGTTTCTGCTGTATTTGGTTGAAATCAGATGCTCTCAGAAGTTACTGAAATCAAAGAGATACATGTATAGCACATGGCTGTAAGAGCTTGCTGCTTTTTTTGCTTTTCTCCCTCCTTTTTAATAGGAAGCTCTGGGAGAACGACATTAGCTACATCACAACTTGTGGCCCATATACTTTGCAACGACATTGATAAATGCTCTCAGCCATACAGCGCTTAGGGAAACCATAGACGTGAGAAGCAGCTGATAGTCTTTTACTACAGGAGACAATCCTTTAAAAAAAGTCACAAATCTAACCTATGCTGACAGACTAGGTCTGTGCATGCTCAGTCTACCTACGCTCAATCTACATTAACTCTGGGTGTTAAGCTTGCAAGGCCTCCAGCAAGTTTCAGAGTTCAGGGTAAGGTCTTCTTATTGTATTAAAAATACAGATGGCAGGCACGTCTGGCCTTAAGACAGACTTATGCCAACACACTCATGACAATGCAAACATTAAACTGAATCATTAGCCAGTAAAATAACATGGCCTCTGCTGAAAACATGTTTTAGGGAATTTCAATTAAATGCAAATTAAGACAAAATGCAAAATTTTAAGTAACATTCCATTTGGTACCAGAACATAGAGAAACTTTCCGTGCTATACTATGCCTTGAGAATTATGGCAGCTGAGGCACTTCAACAGGAGACAGAGCTAGCTGCACTGCCCTACTAATGCTGGCCAGTCACTGAGACTTTGTACCTTGAAGTATTCATCTTTGCTCTAGCAGTCAGAGCACAGACTGTAGTAAGCATCATTTAATACAGTGAGACTTTTAGGCACAGTTGGGTTAAACATTGTTCCTTTTTATTACTGATTTTTTTCATTTAGTTTTCCTGAAGTCAGTGGTGTCAAGAGATTTTGAGACCTTATTTTAATAAATGTACAAGATCTACATAATTTGGTAGGATGCTTTCTTTCAGCTTTTTCCTTTGCTATAGCAAGAAATAAATTATTGAACAATAAAAGCTACCTGAACTTGGAACTATTAAGTCTTCCTGGCATGAAGATAAGCATATTATTACTTAAATATCATAATACAATATCATAATACAATCACAATAAATAACTGACTTATGCCACACATCATTGGTATGTGTTTCAAAAGATTCTGGATGAGTGTTTGAAAAAAATAAGTAATGGCAACACAATAAATCCATCAGAGTGAAAACTGCACTAACAAAATGTCTGATAAACATAATACAGCTTCAGGGTACTTGTTACTCAGTACCTTGGAAGGACTGCATTTTTCTGATTAGCTGAGTGGCATAAGATGTGATCTTGCTGGAGGCTGCTGCACTGCTGCAGCCACCGTCAGTCAACCCAGAGAAGTATAATTATTAAACTACTGAACCTTATTAATTAACATTTCTTATGTTTATGTTCTTACATTGCAAAGAGCTTTTCAGCCTTCATGCCATGCAAATGTAACTGGCTCTGTATGCTCCTTCGTGCCGCTGGATCTTCTGCAAAATTTTACTCGAGTGTAACCTGGTAGTTCAGTACGACATATTTAAGCTGTCAAGTGTAATAAAATTCAACATACCACCTGTTTTGTATCATATGAGAAGAGGACAAGTAAAGTAATTGGCCAAATGAATCTTTGGGCTGAACTACTTTCCTCAATTAAGATACATCAAATATTACTTTCTTAGAAAATATGCAATAAAAAAAAATTTTGAAGCTAAAATTCTGATCTTCTGCAAGTTTTGCCTAGTATCATCCCTTCTGCTATACTGACCAACACTGATCACAGCTTGTATTATGTGATTTACCACAGTAACAAATAGCAAGACTCAGATCCTTAATAATGACATTATCAAAAGGTATAATTCTACAAGTTTTCAAGCAGCTCTCTACCCTCATGAATTGTGACCACTGAAAACCATCATGTAGCGGCAACAGAGGAGTCAGACACTGCCCTAACTTTTAGCCGTGCAACAAAACTGAAAATACTTGCATAATATCCTTTAACATTAAGTAAGAGGAAAAAAAAAATCTTGGTTCATAACTATATAAATAAATCCATGCAAATCAACCTGCCCATCATTTCAAAGTTTTATATTACTATCATTCACTACAGTATCATCCTAGAATAATACTCCCTACTAACACTGAACAGGCAAATGATGTATCCTGGTCAGCTGTGTTAATTTCATTGAAAAATATTATTTTCATAGTTAAATTTTGAGCATAAATCTCAAATCTTTTATTTAGAGTTTGGTTTCAAATGCTGAAATCAAGCACCTAGGTTTCTGAGAAAAATCACACTCTGTTTAATGAACGCATTCTTCAAGAAGAATGGAACTCTAAAAGCACTTTTCATCATAAAAATGACTATGAAAAAACACGAACAACAGTAAACTGCTAATCGGTGCTACTAAGTGAATGTTATACAAGCAGGAACTAAAGGCATGCTCTCAATCTCCTCTGAAGAGGTAAGGGGGATGATATTGTATTTCCATTTTTATTTCCATTTGTATTTCCAAATTTTATTGCAGAGGATTACACAATAACAAAAAAATAACATTGAAAAGTAAATCCATCCTAATTAACATTCTCCCACTATCACTGTATATTCATTTAACCTTCCTTCATGGCCTTGTCCTTCCAGATGGCCCAGCAAAAGAAAGGTTTTGGTGCATGACAGCAGAATAAACAAATCTGAATTCTTGCAAAATGAATGGTAAATCAAATCATACATTCAATTAACCATCACTGAAAACAGTTTGTCATTAAAGCTCACCAGATCAGAAAATACATTTAACAGCTACATGAGTCTTTTGAAGTACCCAGGGACTGGCTTTTCAAAAGCACCCAGAACTTCTCAATGCATAATATGGTTCTTACATGAAATCTGTTTTTAAAAGAAAGTAAACATCCATATTCTGCATAACCTAGAGTTTTAAAACAAGTTTTATAAAGCAAATCCAAGTAATATTTATGGCAACCTACATTTGCTGTGGCACTGATGCAGGGCAACAGGTAAAGAGTCTCAATTTTATGTGTTCATTTTTTGAGTAAAAACTTCAAAAACAATTTTCAGGATTTCCTTTAACATAGCAGCTATTGTCAAGGAATAAAACTGTAGATTAGTATTTTGTTAAATTTACATGCTCAATATTGGAGGAAATTAGTAATTCACATGGTTTGCATAGAGTCAGTAAACTGGTTTTATAACCTACATTTGTTCATTTTTTTCAGGGCATTTAAAAATCAACTTTTACCCTATTCCAATAGTTTGTATTAAAAGTACAAACTTCTCCCACTCATCTTAAATGCTCACTTTAGATTTGAATTACAACAATTTTAATGTCAAATCTAACTACTTTTGCACTGACCATTCAACTGATATAGTAGCTAATAAGATTATTCTGTGTATTTGGAAGTACACAGATTTACTTTTATTGTGACCAGACTATACTTCAAAGTTTTGTAAGCATACCTTTATCAAGCAGGGAATAAAAGAAAGGAAGAGTGGGGAATCACTGCTCTTCACAGCACAATAAAACCAGAAAAAGAAGCAGCCTTCTACCAGTGCAGCACTATTCTGTTTGGGAGACCGACTTCAGGCTATAATAGCAAAAGAACTCTTTCTGTTGTATGCTGTATCTCCCTAGGCAGTTTGCCAGTAATACCAGCAAATCTCTTTAAGGAGATACAAGCCCTTAGTAGGAATTCACCACAGGAACAAGTTGCAACTTTGAACACAGAAAAAAACATTTCCTTTCAAATGAGAATGATGAAGTATGTCTTTTTGTAAGGCCTTCTGGTTTGGATAACTGAGAAGCTATCTCCTGCATTAAAAAAAAAAAAAAAAAAAAAGGAAATTATTTTTGCAGTGTCATTAACTGAAAGCTGTAAAACTAAGTTGTGGACCACCTTCTCATACTCTTCCACTCCAAACAGCCCCTTTCATCCGTACTGAAATAGCTAGATCCTAAGTTGCATTGGGGCACACAAAATAAAATAAAGAACAAGGACAAGTCTATGTTATTCCCAAACTTCTACAAACCCAAGTGACCCTTCTACCAGTTAGAAATTGCCAGTAATCTTAGTCATATCTTTCTTTCAGGAATGTCCCTTTTCCTAAGCCAGAGTGTGAAATAAAATTTGTTTCATTCACCACTAAAGATGGACTTGACGCATGCAATTATGTTTACCAAAAAAATCTGAGAGCTATTTCATGCTGCTGGTATAGTGCAGAGCAGACAGAATAAGTCTAGGAACTGGCTGCAGGACAAAGCAGGTGTAAAACACCACCAACTCAGAATTTTCATTTATTTTGCATTACAATACAAAGGAAAAAAGTTTTCTAGATCCATGATTTGCATTAATAAAAGTCAAAGCAACCCATAATAATTAGCTAATGCATACTACTGGAAGCTTTGGGCTGCCAGTAACATAAAAAATTGAAACATGAAGATAGGGCTGAGTAGAGCATTATAATATTTCTTTAATAATTCCCTTGCAGAAATGTCCTCTATTAAGGAATTTTTGCAGTTGTGCAAAGGTTACTTACTGATGCTTACTGTCTCATCCAATAACCAAACAGCTCTACTATTAATTTTCAGAAAGATAAGTCAGGCTGCTCCAGTAGTTAAACAGTTACTTCATGTTTTTTTGAATGAGAACAGATGCCAGGGTAATCAATGCTATTGATTTTTCTGCTATTAAAAATAGCAGAAAAAAATTATCAAAACTATCCCTCTGAGTATTTACATATGCATATAAACACAAAAAGTGACGGGGAGAGAATTTAATCCTCTTCATTTTTGAGCCTGCATGAAAAGAAAAAGGACAGCTCCTACCATTTGTCTGTTTCAAAGTTAAACTACTGACTTTCTCCGTATAAACATAAATACATGAGCTATAAATACATTTCACTGACTTGAATCAATATGCAACATAAAATTCCTGTGGTATATCAGTTACAATTAGATCCAATAACTTTTAATCCTTAAATTAAATTTAATGACATTTTCCCTTACAAAGAATTAATCTAGTGCCTTTAGTACCAGTGGTCAGGTGCTTGGCTAAACACAAAACATTTATGTCTCCCATCGTGTTTTCCTGTATGCAAAATGAAGTATTTTCAGTAGAGTCCAAATTATCTTGCATCTTGCCTGAAAAGTTTACTTCAGTGACTTTTATGCCAGCTAGCAGAGACATTAGAAGAGAGCATTAGCTAAGAATCCAAAAGTAGAAAAATATCAGAAACACAGTGACGAAGACTTGTTTAGATTGGAAGATGTTCTAAACGAGGGGAGAGACACCCAGGCCTCAAAAATCCCTGAACTTAAAAAGTAAACACAGCAAAGACAGTAGATACATGTAAAAGTCTTTCTAAAATACATCATAGAACATTTAGCAATCAAACAAAATCTTTAATAAGTAATTCTAAGTGTGGTTAAAATTACTAACATTCTACAACAATATTTTCAGGTAAGCTACATACAGAGGATAACTGGGTGCAAGGTAAAAGCCAAAAACCTTTTCAATAGATGGATTAATTAGCCATGTGGCCTTAGAACTGAATGAGTCATGGGGTTGCTAATGCGATAAGGGTAAGCCTGACACCTCTAAGAGTTCAACCAGTTCTTCTCCGAGTACTCTCCTGCTGTGCCCTAGACTGAAGGCACAACTAACAGTGCAGAGACAACATTGGCTTTCCTATTGCTGGAGGCACTGAAAGACACACCTAAACCTACTTACAGAGGAAATCTTTGCCTGAAAGATAGGACACAAACAGTTACCTTTCTGTGGCAGTGACCCCCAAGATGGCTCTCCCAGTCCCAACTGCCTGGGAGAAAGAAGAGGTGTCCAGGACCATCACCTGACCTGCTCTGTAAGCACAGGCTGGAGAGACCTTCTTTTAATGCAGAACCTCACTCTTTTGCGAGGGCTCCCCACTGACAAAGGTAGTCAGAAACAAGGCTGAAGAATCCTGCTACAGGAGCACAGAGTCTTTAGTTACCATTAGGTTCCAACCCTTCGAGCATTAGGATCAAGCCCTTTACGCACATGGCTTTGCACTTGCCAATTTGCTGTAATTTATGCAAGAAAGTCTCCTAAAATGCACAGGCAGGCTGTCAATGTCTTCTCAAGTAGAACAGTGTCACCAGTGAAAACAGAGATACAGTACACCCAAAGCAGACTCAACTCAAACTTCAGGGGTCTAGTTTTCAGAGACTCAGTATGGATGCCTTGCTATTGTTCACATTTATTTATTTTTTAAAAAAAAAAGAAGAGAAAATGAATAACCAAAAATGTCTTAATTGCAGTCAAAATCCAGACTTGTATTGTGCCAGTCTCCCTGCTCATTGTAAAGCAGCCCAGTGCTAGTCACACCAATGGGAAAGTCAGTAGGATGCAAAGCACATAAGAACAGAACCTGGCACAGCAGGATGATCCAAGAAAGAAAAACTGAGGTGGGAGAGTGAGATAGAGCAAAGGATGCTGCAGAAAAGGACAAACAGAAGAGTAAACACAGAGGAAAGCCAGAGGGCAGATACAAAAGACAATAAGAAAGAAACAAGTGGGAAGTTAACAAACACAAAAGACACGAAGGGAAATAACATAACACAGATGGGTACAAAAATGGAAAAGACAGAAACAGAAGATAGATATATACAGGAAACCCATCCTGCCAGAAACTGTTTCTTATCAAGCTCAGGCAAGAAACACTGCCAAAAGAAGAGCTGAATCAAGCATGGTTAAGTTCAGATCACCTGAAACTTCTGAAAGCAGATGAAAGAAGCTACATTAAAATATGAATGAAGTAGTGAGCTTATGAGGATTTCATCCCAGAGTACACTGGCCCTGTTCTGCTGTAAAAGAAAAAAAAAAAAACAACACTTCTTTGGTTCAATAGTAGTTTCACACATCTACTTGCAGAAGAATTGGGCCCACTTGTGAAAGAAAGTTAACTGATTAGGGACTAATTATGAAGTAGAATTCAAGATCAAGTTCAATAACTGTTTTTAAAGTTCATTAGTCTATATCGCACTCTATGCAGTACAGAGCTACATCAGAGAACTGCTCCAGTCAAAGCATAGAAGACTGGAGGAGGAAGACTTCCTCCTGCCTCTCCCAGCACACACCAGACACACGTCAAGGTGTTTTAGACAAAAGATTAGATAAACTTTCCCACAGAACACAGGTCTAACACTGGCAACATGGGACTAAGCACAGTCCGGTTTGAATTTGACTCTGTACTTCTGCTTTGTCTGAAATGCATTGCTTTGTATCATGCAGTACTAACACATTCTGGAGAGAGAATAAGGGTGACCACAAAACCACTGTGCAAGAAAATAGCTGTTGTGCACCCTCTACTCTCAGAGAACGGCAAAAAGGCAGAACAGAAGTCTAAGCTCGTCTACTCAGAAAATGGTAAGACAGACAAAAAACATGTAGTGAAAGGGACTCCTCTCCTACCATATCAGTGATGACCATACACTGAATTTAGAGTCAGTGATATAATGAATTTCTTGCTTCCTTAAGTTATAAGTCTCTCATATCTCGGAGTACTGCTGGCCCTATCACAAAAACCTCAATAATCACAACTTGGATCTCAGCAAAGATGGGCAACCACCACAGAAACACACAACTGTCCCATCCGTACACTTAGTTGCACTGTGAGTTTTATATATCAGTCTACTGTTCCAAAAACAAGGGTGTAGAACCTTCTCAGACATCTATCTTAATATATTTAAGAGAAAAAATTGACTCAGATTCAAGAATGACAGATATCCAAGATACATCTTATTTTTAAGAAATACATAAATATGCATACATTTGATTTACTATTTCTCTTAAAACACATCTACCTGTTTCTTGATGTGTTTGTTATTTTTTTGGTTAGTTTGTGCTAAAATTTCTTTTGCCATTACTACTACAACATATAACTGACTGTTGATTAGACACCACCTGTTGAAACATCCATAAGAAAGTAAGAACAGGGCTCGCTCACAGCTGAACCAGTGGTTAGGTCGTTGACATATGGTCAGTGTGTCACTGGCTCAGTCACAGGTGAAGACAGACTCAGAAATTGTATCTCAGGTTTCTCTTACTAGTCTTGGAAATTCCATCATACAGAAGCTGTTGTCTAACATCCCATCACAAAGGGGAATGAATACCTGTTCTGCATGTACAGCCTAGACCGAGGTTGCCATTGCAGACTTTCTGAAGTGAAAGAACGAGCACTTCAACTGCTCAACTTCTCATATATGCCATGAGCCCAACCAAAACTGGAAAAGTTTCCATTTCTAGTTCCCACTTACCAGTGTTCCGCTGGTTTTTGCCCTCTTGTATTATTGCTTCCTCTTTCCATTGCTGATTACAAATTATGTGTATTTTGTATTCGCAAAAAATCCTCATGCAAAAATATTTTTCTGTTTATAAATTAAAAAAAATGTGAGACAGTTCAGCTAGCTGATGGAAAGCAAATAATCTATTCAATGCAATGAAGCAACATTGATTTACTTTCTAAGAACCAAGCCCTATATATAATATCCATATGCAAACTAAAATCTATAAAGCTGAACTTTTGGGGTTTACATAATGAAGTGACAGCACTGGAGGCAGACCACGTTCCTGTTCCTCACTCCAGTCTCTCCCCACAAGTCACTAAACATCACTGAACAATACAAGTGCTGCAATCTGTACAGTGTCAATAGAAGCCCGTGTCCAGAGAGAGGAATGCAGGGAGAAGAGACTGTGGGGTTGATGGGACCAGACACCTGGGCTGGAAGGAAAGAGGAGATTATCTTATTCTCCTCAACTTCCGGATTTGAATTAAAGCCAGCGTGGGGTACAGTCTCCTAGCAAGATCAAATTGGCAGCGTAGGGCTCATGGAAGACAAACGTATCTATATGCACGGGGCTAAAATCCTACCAATCCTATTCATAAGATTTAATACTGATTTTTAAGATTTGGTCTGTTTTTTAGACCAGTATCACAAAAGATCTGAACATTATTCAATAGAATAATCTATACTTCTACTATAAGACAACTGACAGCCCTCTCTCTCATATATATATCTATGTATACACTTCAAGCATCAGGAAATGCATGCTCGAGCAGGTTCCCAAGCAAGCCTGAAGATTTCTAACTCAGCTTTTCTGTGATATTCCCTCACAGTACACTTGAATCCACACTGAGTTCAACAAAGGAAGTGGGTCTACACTAGGAAAAATGTCAGTGAAATAACAGAGGAAGATACATGAACCCAGATCACTGATTAGTGTACTTCATGATGTAGAACCTTAGTCATAAGAAAAGCCAATGTTGCTCATTCCAGAACTATTTGTTTTATTAGATCAGGTACACAGGATGTGCCTGTGTGTTCCCTTATCAGACTTAAATCTGTCCCAGCACCTGCAAGTACATTATCAGGATAAATTCCCTTCTTTGAGCAAACTTAGTGGAATTACTCAACATCAGTATAAACAGGATGTAAATTTAAATGTGAATTTGAGAGAATTTCAATGTCCAAGTAAACTTTATATACATAAAACTGGGGATGTTCAAGACCCTTTCTACTTAGAATGGATAAAGATCTCTTACTAAAATAATGTAATTTAATTTTGCCTAGACCAACCTGGCCACATTAAATAAAAAAAAAAGAAAAACTATCAGGAATTAAAATGTCCATTTCTTTCTAAATACCAGCACATTGTAGAACTAGGTCAGAAATACCAGACATTAGCCTAACAAAACTAATGTTAAAAACATTTATTTCAAAATGATTAGCCTCTGACACAAGTAACTACTTTACCCTTTTCATGTAATGCTTTATGAAATTAGTTACTAGCAGATCTCTTGGTGGATTGACAGCTATGGAGATTTGTGCCCTGAATTTCTCAGGGGAAAAAAAAAAAAAAAAGGAAAGATAAAGACTGTTGGTTG
Source organism: Nyctibius grandis (assembly GCF_013368605.1). Taxonomy (NCBI): domain Eukaryota; kingdom Metazoa; phylum Chordata; class Aves; order Nyctibiiformes; family Nyctibiidae; genus Nyctibius; species Nyctibius grandis. The sequence goes on along the minus strand of NC_090667.1, from coordinate 19,751,305 downwards.
CTAGATACACAGCTGCCTAAATAATTCTTTACATTGACCTGAATTATTCTGCCTTTCACTAGCATTTTTTATTGTCCATATTAGCTTAATATAGATAAACGAAAAATATATAGTGGGTCATATGCACAGAACAATTACTTTTATGAAAACAAACAAGCTTACATACCACAAATGACACAAACATGTTCACAAATAGAAGGCCTCACATCAACCAACATTTTCCATGTAAAATAATCCAAAATTACCTATTTACTGGTATCTAATTCTTTATTTCATGAACAAACCTCCCCTCCCCCCCAAAAAGAAGTCACACGCAGATTGAGTGCACAGAACCACTGAACTCCACTGTATCAAGATTGTGTGTAGTATAAACAATGAAATTATTGCAATGTAATTCAATATTACCCTTGAGTGTGATAGCCTTCATAAGTTTTAATAAAATAGAGAATTAAAACAAAATTAGTTTTCATGATATATTTTCAAGCACAACACTAGCATGCTATTTTCAATCAAAGAAATACATCTCTCCACACTACTTACTGTAGTACCATCCCTTTTTGAAAGATCACTTATATCACCTATACCAGCAGTGACTGCTTTTAAAATTCACATTGACGTTCCTATCACTTTAAAATGTATTAATGTAAAATTTCCCACTATCTTCGCATTAAAAACTAAAATATCTAGTAAAACATACAGCTAAATAACACCATCAAAAATTGAAACTAGACAAGTATACTAGGACAAGCAGTAAAACTTCAGGACTGAAACAAGTGTCAAAAACACAGTAACAGATAGTAAATATGTTTAATCAACATAAGCAATAGAAATTTAAATTAAAGTTTTTATACTACACAAATATACACATACATGCAGCATAATATTAATGTACATCCCCCTCCAAAGAATTTCACTTCTGAAAAATCTTATTTTAAACACATGACATAAAGGAGCACATATTAAAACTGAAAAAAACAAAGCAATTCCATATACATTTTATTTCAAAGTATCACTATATACCAATTTTATTTTTTTTAACTAAAGTTATCTATACTTAATACAGTCTCAAATACTAGGATCTCATCATGACCATCAAGTTAAAAGGATAGCAAACATATAAAATAAAAACTGAAGAGTACTTACCAAATTATGATTAGTTGAATTAGAATCATCTTCTGGGAATGGGATGTAAACAGCTAAGGCCACACAATTGGCAAAAATAGACAGTAGTATAAATATGTCAAATGGTCTGGAAAATCTTGTTAAGGAATTCAGGAATTATGAGTATCTACAAACAAAGTCTAGTTCTCCTTTCAAGCATCAACACTTGTAAGACAAGTCTTACTTTTAAGGCAATCTTTTGACTGATAACTGTGACAAACACTTCATCACCTTTAGTTATATCACTATACCATAGTATTTTCCATCACAATGATCTTTCAACGTCCTCTTTTCAAAAAAGCAAACTATTACTCCTCCTGCCACAGAGCACTTAATATTAACTTCCAGAGATTAATATAATTATACACTCTTAAATCAATACGTGGGTCATCATGGCAGGTAAGGAATACTTATTGAGCTGTTCTGTCCTCATATGCTCACATAAGGCACATTAATGTTAACAGAAATGTATCTGTCCAAAGGAGGAAAATCATTTGGGATCTAGTTCATGGTAGGATATGAGAAAGATTCCCAGCAAATCACAAGTGATCTCCTGTATGAGAGCTGGAATGCTATACAACGGATGCAGGAAAATTCTGAGCCCCTTTCCATATCTGACAGCTGGACTCCCAAAGAATTTTGCTTTGGGCAGGACAGATGAAAGTTTAGGTGAGTAGACTGGGGAATAGAGTATCATTACTGGCTTGGCAGCCATGCATACTGAGAGGCTACAGGCTTTCACACTGACAATAGCATGAACTGCAGCTATACTTCTTATACCATATCTAGATGACAGCAGTTGAAACATGGAGATACCTTTTGTCTTCCAGAAAGAGAAATATTTCTTAAAATTCACACCTATGAAGTTCATCCTTCAGTTTATCATTAATTTGCCTTTCCCTCAGAGTATTTCACTGTTTTCTTGTAACTACAAAGATGGAGGTACGCAGATGAACCTATTCGTGGAAGTTTGGAAAGGGAGTATTTTGGGCTTTAGCTATGTTTTTTCACATCCTTTCCTCAATTCAATGCACAACTTCCTTATGTGTCCATAAGAGTCCCATAAAAGACTGAGGGAAGAGTACTCAATATACTCAAAGGAAGAGTATTGAATATACTCAAAAGCACAGTTTGTCAGTTTAAAATATTTTTCATGAAAAAAAAAAACCCTCCTACAAATCCCCTATGACCCTTAAGATCTGGTAAATTTTGTTTGTTGGCCTACAAAAAGTTTGTCACCTCAAGGGCTGAGTTTATGTTCCCAAAGTCTATCAACACCTACAGCTGCTATGTGGTATACAAAATAAAGTTACACCACACATCTAACACACAGCATTCTCCAGTCTGAAATGAACAGATGATACCACCACAAGATTGACAACCTTGTTTTATGATGTAGTGCTACTGGGACAAATTCTGCCCTGAGTTATTCCACTCTAGGTCCATAGTAATTTCATTTAACTGACCTTAGCCAAGGAGACACCAATTTACTGAAATTAGTTGGACTTCTACCAGTTTAAATGAAAGAAGAATCTGTTTCACTATCTTCAATTTGCAATTGAATTAATTTCAAAGAATCGAAAAAAAACAAGCCCTATAAATGAGTAAGATTTCATATTGCCAGGTTGGCTGTTCTGTTTAAAGTAACAAAATGAGTTTTACTTCAGCAATCTACTCTCCTGAACAGCTGTTTCCCATTACAGGGATGTTGCCATGGCTAACAGGCAAACAGTTTTCTCCTCATACCTCAACAAAACTATTTTCTATTTCAAACCTTTTCCTGAGAATTAAACAATATACCAAATCAACATGCTATCCGTTCTGCCAAAGAAATCCACGTACTTCCACATCACAACCACTGAACTAAAGACAAAGCAATCTTTCCCAGCATATAAATCATCATGAATACATGCCAGTATATCTGATCTCCTATCTACAGATGTACATGCTTCCAAATATGTTTCATGGTAGACATACATTGTAAAAGTTCAGAAGATTAATATATTTCAGACACTTGTATGTACTTAAGAGTGAGTCCTTGGCTTAACTAAAAGTCTCCCCTATTTTTAGTACTTGGAAAAATAATCATTTTAAAAAAGATTTCTACATCTGACTCATTTGCCATAATGGCAATACACCAAATTGCAACACAGAAGATCCAGGTTTGGCATCTTAGATCATCTCCCAGTTAACACTGCTAGATGCACTCCTATCCATTCAACCTCATTTGGAATGGCAACAAATGCAATACAGAGATTTGCTGGAATATAATGTAAGCTTGTAACTTTTTAAAGTTCTGAAAATGTTCCCCCATCTCCTCCAAGAAAAAAAGGAACAGCTATGAGCTCTTCTCTGACTTTGAGCTACTTACTTCAGTAAAATGATATTCTATGTCATTTAACAACAATTTAAGCAAAATTAACTACCATCAACAGTAATGACAGTCACCCACATGTGCAAGTGAACTAACGTGTTAGCTGTGATGCTATAAGAGATGCTGTAAAACAATCCCTTGATACATTCAGAAAACACAAGGAACAAGGTTGTAAAACCAAAACTGCATCAAAGGATACTTCCATTCTACTAGACTAATGCAGGCTCTTCGTATTGGGTTGTTGAGGGATAAACAGAAAAGGGCACGGGGTGGCCGACTATTAGACGTATTACCCTGTTTTTTGCTCTTGGCATATTGCTGGCGTTTTCTTTGGGATAGAGATCCTACAGGCTGGGATGTGGTGGTACTCATATTTTGGGCAGCCTTTGCTTGTCTAGCAGCATCAATTGCAGCTTGCCAAGATAGAACAGTTTGCTTGGATGGTGCTGAACTGTTTGACTGGATAGCTGGTCCGTCACCAGGGAGAGGAATTCTGGTGCTACTTGCATAGTTCACCTCTGTGGGACAAAAGAAAAAAGTACTTGGTTATGATTTTTTATGCTAAAATGTGTCACAGTATTTCTGACAAAAAGATTATTTTAAGACCTCTTGGCAATGTGATTCTTCCATTACATATACTACAGAGCACAACTGTATGCATATATATGTGATTTGACAGTAGCAAAAAACCACTCAGGAATCAGTATTATAACTTCAAGTTTAATCCAAGCGTCAAGACAAGTGCTACACAAGCACTTTATGTTTTGATTCTTCCACTTAGTATACTTTTTCCTAACTGGAAGGCAGCTTTTCTGTTACCATGTTTATCCTACTCCTTAAAATCAACTTCACTGTAGCACCTTAGCACGTACTATTTTCTCACTTCATTGTGGTCAAAAAAGTAGGTATTTACTACACTTACACATTGTTCAATTAAGAATAACCAACACTTGGGGGGAAGGGGGGGAGAAGTCCTGTAAGCAAGTGGAATCTTGTCCTAATCTGCATTTTCAAAGGAAAACACATGGATGACTTCCCGTAAGTGAAAAATCCAATACCGTCTGCTGATAAACATGTTCGTAAAGCACTGGTATCTTTCACACTAGAAATTACAACCATCAAACCACTGTAAAGGCATGGGGTTTGTTTTTGCTTTTTTTCACAAAGATTTACAAAATAAACTGCACCTTCCAAATAATAACAAAGTCCTCTTTATCCAGATGACAGCAAAGAAGGCAAAACGCCACCTCCTTGCAAGGATCTTTCCTCGCGAGCTCTTTGACTACAGCAACAGAGTCTACTCCTACACGCACCTGTAGGAAGGAGGGACTCCTAAGTGAAATTCAAAACTTGAAGACGCCTGGGTGGGGAAAAAATGGAGGAACGGCACAATATACGTGCTGGGAATGGGGGCTGGCAGCCGGGCTGAAATGGACCTACTCAGGCAGAGGAGAAAAACCGCTCCCCAGCGATCGCTGCTCGTCAGACAGAGACACAAGAAGCACACCCCTCCTTTCTAGACGGGGGGAAACAGCAGAAAGACGCGAGAGCCGTGAACGTGCGTGGGTGCAGGCGAGCCCGGCGCCCGCCGCCGCCCCGCTCGCGCCCCTGCCTGCGTGAGGGGCGGCAGCGCGCGGCGGGGGCGGGGGGCCGCGGGAGCGCTAAGATGGCTCCCCGGGATGGCGGCGGGGGCGAGCGGGTCACGCCGGGGCCCGCGCGCGTCGCCCACGGAGGCGGCCGAGCTGCCGCCGGGGTCCCGGCACCAGCGCGGCGAGCGCTGGCCAGCGGCGAGCGGGCGGCGCACCGACAGCTGGGTGGCACGGCGGGCAGTGCCGCCTCGGGGGCGGGCTGGCACCGGGGGCAGCGGTGGGAATTGGATCTTCAACATTTTTCCAGAGCATCCCTGCTCCCCCACCCCGCCTTTTCTTTTTTTTTTTTTTTTTAAATAAAAAAGCACTGGCACAGCCATCTCCCCCGCCTCCCGCCTGCCCTTTGGGATGCCATGAATCGTGGCTCGGTGCAAATAAACCACCCACCCATCCATCCATCCATCTACCCATCGTCTTTTTCAATCAATACTTGAAAGGGAAACAAAACCCGGTGCCTGCGTTCCCCAGGGGAGACCCTGTCCCTCGTCAGGGGCAAAAACACCAACTTACTGCTAATCGAGGAGGGGAGAATCGTTTAAAAACAACAGTGGGGGATGTGGCAGCGCCGGAGCCCGTCGGCGGAGCGGATTAACGCTGCGGAGCCCCGCGTCTCGCCCCCGTGCGCCCCGACAGGGCAGGGGGCCGCGCACACCGCACCCACCGCCCTGCCCCAACCCCTCGCTGCCCTCCCGCCCCGGCGCGGGGGAGCCCCCGGGAAGCCACATCCCCGGGCAGGTTTATCCACAATTACACAAACGAGAGGGAAACGTAGACCAAGCTGTGTCCTCCCCCAGCGCGGCCAGCTGATGTTAATGGCCTCGGGGCAAGAGACAGCACGCATAAACCCGCTCCCATGCTGGTCACACGCCGAGGGCAGCACCTTAACCCGCCTTCACCTCACTCCCTGCCCTTCCCGGTCCCTCCTCGAACCCGCCGCTCATCCCTTCCCCATTCCAAACCTACAGCATCCTCAACCCCTTCCCTAATCCCTCATAAATCCTCCCCCGCTCCCCCCTCCCTCCCTTCAGCCGCGGGCACGCCGCTGCCCTTGGTGGGCTCTCCAGCTCTTACCTTCGGGGTGCTGCTCCGACTGCTGCTGCTGGTGCATTATTCTCACTTTCTCCAGTATGTGAGAGGAAAATGAAAATAATAAAAAAAACCAAACAAAAAGGGCAGAGACGCCCCTCACCCCACCCCGAGCCAGGTGTGCGCTGCCCCCTGCGCTCGCCGCTACCCGACCCCCATGGTAGTGACTAGCGACGCGCGAGGGGCTGCTGCTCCTCCTCCTGCTGCTGCCGCCGCTTCGCCGCTGCCAAATCCCTCAGAGTTTGGGCCAACATGACACTCACATCCGGGTGACACGGGATCTCTCCATCCCTAGCAACCCGGCTGCTGCTGCCGGCGCTGCCTGCTCCTCAGCCCCCCTCCTCCTGCTGCCTGCTCCTCAATCCCCCTCCTGCTGCCGCTGCCTGCTCCGCCTCAGCCCCCCTCCTGCTGCTGCCTGCTTGCCGCCGCCACAGGGTTAACTCCCTCGCTGCTGCCACCGCCACCTGCTGCTGCGCGCTCCCGCAGCCGGGCTGGGCGGGGGCGCGGAGTCGCTCTCTAATCGCCTGGAGCTCCGCAGCCGCAAATAGAGCTGCTGCTGCTGCCGCCGCCTTAACCCCTCTGCTGCCGCCTTAACCCCTTCGCCGCCGCGCAGCCGCTCCCACCCCACACACCGCCTCACCTGGTACCCGTCCCTCAGCCCTCCCTCAGGCACCGCTGCCCCTCAGCCGCGCCGTCCCCGCTAGCCGTCCTGCTCCGCGGTCGCCACGTCGCGGCCGAGGTCCCGTCCCTTCAGGCCGCGCAGCGCCCCGCGTACCCCGCCCGCCCTCAGCCCTTTCCCCTCTCGTCCGACTCGCGCTGCCCCACACGGCAGGTACCGCTGTAACGCCCGGGACACCGCCGGGACGTGAGCGGCTCTAGCGCATCCCTCTCCGCGCACTCGAGCGACCGTGTCCCTCGCTATTGACACCCCAGGCTTGCCGGCCCGGTGCCACCTTCCCGCAGCGCTCCCCACAGCGCGCTCGCGCTGTTCCCGCGCCGCCCGGCTCCGCTCCTCTCCTCAGCCTCTGCCCTCACCTCCAGGGAAAACCCAGTGAGTTACTCCAACCTTCACTAACCTGTTGAAACGCCGACATTCCGACTCCAAGCTAACCCTGAGATTTTCAAAGTTTATCCAAATAAATAATTTGAATAAATTTGGCTTTGAAAAACTTTATTTTTTGCATTACCTTTCACTGCAGAACCCCAAAACTTTTGTTGATGTTTTGCTTTTGTTTTCTTGGGTCTTGAAACTACCATAGAAGTCCTGTGTACCAACACACACCGCTGGAGGAGCCAGGAGGTGCACGGCAAGGGAGAAAACTCAGGACAGCTGCCTTCACTTACTGCAAGGCAATATGTCAATCACTACAAGAAGTGACTAATGAAATAAAGTAAGGATTAGAGACATACAAATTCAAAACAGAATTGATCTTCAAAATTAAAGTTTGTTTTCTCTGCAATGAACTTTTTCTGACTTTTTTTTTTTTTAAGAGTATTTCAGGGTATTTTTTTGAACAAGCAATGATCAAACCCCATGGTTTTGAACCTTTATTTTTGACAAAGGTCATATTTTGTTAAGAAGACATTTCTACTACTATCCCTTTCCTCTACTACTTCCTTATACCTGTCCCTATCCCCTCTTTTAGCCATCCTTCATCCACAACTATCTCCATCTAATCAATAATAACAACTGCAGACAGTAATGAGAAGAAGAGCAATAAAACCTTACTTGATACTGCTGATACTCTCCAGGGACCTGCTGAAGAATGCCCATCCTCCAGCTTAATAAGAAGCTCTGTGTTAGGTGGAGCCTATCCCTTTTAGTGTTACCTTTGTAAGTTAAAGCATAAAAAAACATTAGCAGCAAAGCTGATTTAGAGAGAAGCCTTTCAAAGACAGAAAACCCCAATGCCACTTCTTGACCTTTGTTTGAGCACTTCCTCTTCTATAATCTTCTGACTTGGTGGATTCAGCTGTTGCAGTTGTGAGTCAATCAGTTGGTGTGGTTTAATCGGGAAGGTACCACACCCACTTGACAGGTTTCTATCATTACAGGGCACGTTTTTCCAGATTAAAACAGTCTACTATGTACTTAGGTAATTGCCTTAAATGTCCATGAAAGTCATTAGGACTTCTTTTCTGGACAGTCAGATATTAGGTGTCAAAAATGCTTGGTGCATTTTCAAAAGTATCTAAATCAAGACTAGTTGCCTAACAACCACTGCAGGCCCTGGAAGCAGGCACCTAACGTGCTTAGCAGGAGTTAGTGCCTAACCTACTTAGGCACTTAGTACCTTGACAAATCTAGACTCGGGTATCTAAATAATTTTTTAAAATGAGGCTTATAAAGTTAAGCACTGAGACACTACTGGGAAATTCGTAACTAATAAGGCATGGATCTAACATAAGCAAAAAGCATCCCATAGAAAAGGGCTACCTCCCTTGCAAACATTTTTATGAAATTCCTGGATTCTGGCCTCGCCAAGGGCTATTTTCTAACCCCCAGACCTTGTAACAGACCATAGCAATACGTACAGGGAGCTACCAAATGCTCCTCCAAACCAAACTTCGTGAGCCAATAAAACCATGAAACAGAGAGAAAATTTTTTTCACAGTTGGTCCAAATCTGTAAGCATATAATTTTGCATATTTCAAAAACTAACTGGCCTTTTATTGCTAGATCAAATTATCTACCATATTTTCAAAATCAAAATTGTAGTTAAAAAAGAAATGCAAGTCCTTTTAGAAAGTTTTGAGAAAGTATTCAAGAGCACTGATACTGTTTAGTCACAAAAGTGCTAATTACTGAAGCCATCAACTCTTCTCTAAACAGCTGTTTTCCCTTCTTCTAGAAACTTGTGCCTAACTATTTCACTAAGATTGCTTCACTTTTATGTCACTTTGATATTAGTTACTCATTCCTGAATGAAATGGTCAGTGTTATATGGATGTTTTAGAATGCGTACCAGCTACCATAATAAGTGATGACGTGTTGAATGGAAACAACCGTCGTTCAGAGAAAAAAGATATATGGATGTCCTCATCTGTCATTCACTCTGTGCTGTACCATATTCAGTGTACTTCCTTTGTATGTTAAAGAATGGTAGAGCAGGGAACAAATACATTTAATATCATTGTACATTTATTGCAGATTTGAAACTAAATTACTATCATTTCCCCCTCGATAACATTTATTGCTTGTCAGGGATTTATTCTGTGTAAGGGAAAGGGGCAGCCAAAGAAGCAGCCTCTTAAGGACATCATAGGAGCGGAAGCCCGTTAAGAATTTAGGAGCATTGTGTAGAAGGATAAACCTACTTAACTGAAACTTCAGCCACCATGAACTTGTGGAGCAGTACACAGCAATACTGTGCAGCAGTTCATTGCAGGAAGAAAGAATAAATCCAATTGCGATGCATGTGGGAGGAATTTACGTAACAAATACGTAATTTTGTAAAAAATGGGAAGCAACAGAACTACCCCAGTCCTTAACAAGGCAGGGATTCTCACTCATGCGGGTTAATCCATTATTAATTCTAACAGTCCAGCTGAAGTTATTAGTATGCTAATATATACTAAACTATCACTATCCTTATGCATGGGAGGAATATTTTACTGAAAGATGGCTATGTTGCAAACAAGGACTTGCAGGATTCATTCTCATCCATGTTATCTATTTCCTTTTAGTTTTGCATATATTTTCAGGTGCATCCTCTTTTTCTTTTTGCCTAAAGACTTCTATTTTCATTCTCCTTGTCTGAAGTGTGGTAAAGTACAGTTTGAGTTTGAAGATATTGTTCGAATTTTTATCTAAAAGAGACCATGATGAAATTTAAATATGTCTGTATATTGTTTATGTCAGATCAGTGAATAGCATCTTTCTGATGTCAGTACAAGTAATAGTGACTCTCTAAAGAACTTAAAATAGCACTTTGTTATTATGAACGTAGTTTATATGGACAACTATAAAAAGTGCATACTTCTGAAAACCCATTAACTGGAATCTCAAAAATAGATAAAAATGTGCATAAATGGATTTTAAAATACATTAATCCACTATAGAATAAAGATGATGAGAGGGAGGTTTAATTGTCCATGTTATTGACCTGATCCGCACTTGAGATTTAATAGGTAAAAAAACTTCCAAGAGGATATAACCCTGAATTTTTATTTGCCCTCTGCAAGAACACACTTCTATGTTTTTGCATAATTGGGTTTTTATTAATTTGTGTGAGCAGAGTATCCTAATACTAAGCATAATTTTGATTTTCTTCTCTCCTATTTAGTGTTGGACAAAAACACTCAAGATACAAGAAACATACCACACTGAGGTCTTACCATGTAATCATTTGCATATAAGCTCACCAAAAATACAAATTTTTGAAAGCGAAATGTAAATGAAGTGACTAACACTACTTCAGTCTAGCTGGAGATCTAGCTGTGCATTTTGTGCAAAAAAATTCATTGTGAAAACTTGTACAGAAACAGGGAGGAAGAGAGGGAGGGAGAGAAGGAGGGAAGGCAGCAGGGTGCGCAGACAATGCTCTTTTCATTTGTTTGGCTGAGCTACAGCTTCAAGCGTATCTCAGATTGCCTGTGGATGAAAGAAATGGGTGATGGTCTCCAGTAATGCTTTCCAAGTCAACAAAAGTCCTCATTTATTTTTTCCATCCTCTCAGAAGAACTTTATATAATGGTACCCAGACAGTAAGGTACAACTGCAAACACAATTTTGAACTAAACACTTTCTTCTGTGTCTCTGAAACTATATTTTTTTTATTATCTCTATATGCAAGTATAAACAGTGTAATCTGCTCTGAACATATTGAAAATCTGTTAAATTTAAAATCCAGTTGGATTTTTTCAAAACAAATTACTAAGAATGTAATGAAATGTGTTTTCCTGACTAATTAGATTCTTTGGCTTTCTGTGGCTTCAATTAGGATGCTATTACTCAGCAACACAGTTTAGATTCTTCCAGCAGTTCCCTCTCCTAGCTATAGTTCTTCACTATTTTCAGTGTTTACCATATTATTTCACTAGCTTGCTTTGATTATTTGACTGAAAATACTGCCACTTACAAGTTATTGGATATTCTACTGTTCTTTACCTCAAAGCTTCATTTCCTAGTAGTTGTCTTTTTCATCTTCTCCCTGTTCCCCTCTATCTACAGTCATGGATTGTCTTCACATTTTTCTCCAGTGATCTGCCATTATTAATAAATACTTTCCACCCCGTGTGTTATCCACCTTCCACAACTCCTACCTGCCTATGCCAGTCCTAGTCATTTGAGGCCCGAGTGAATTAGCTTTGGTGGGCACCAGACTGGGTTCCTAGCCAGAAATTATTTCCAACTATATCACTGTGCTAGCAAGGTGAACTAAGTGGTGACAGCAGGACTATATCACCTTAAATTTAGAATATCCATATTCAGGATAGAAAATATTTAAACTGTTGACTGCAGGAACACATTTCAAACTGTCATTTAAGTAGATTCAAAATTTTATCTGAAGAGTTTAATCTTTATTTTTAGTGCTCAGTAGAATGATGATTTCACAGATGGTCAACATAGCCAGCTACCAAAAAAATTCCACTACACATAATTGTGCTTGAAAATGTCACAGTGAAATGGACAGATGACTCACAGTATCAGCACGTGTGCCTCATGCAAACAAATAACTTTTATAAATACAAGCCACACTCCAGCTTCTGCAGGATATTCTGACGGTTACTTGTGATGGAGTTTCAAAACCCCGCACCGGAGGCTGGAAGACTGCTAAAAACTGCACAGATTTTACACAGAAGCAAATAGGTTTGCGCGTGGGCTCTCCCACGGCGACTGCAGGAGACAACAGCCAGGCAGCACCAGCCCTCGGCGGGTGCCGTGGGAGGCAGCAGGAGAGGGGGCGGCCGGGTCCGACAGCGTCAAGTGGGAATTCCAGCCCCGGGAGCTTCTCCCACCGCACCCTGTGGGAGCCACCCGAGGTGCTGCCCAAGCACCGCTCCCAAGCGGAGCCCAGCCCCAATGGAAATACGCTGTCGGGCAAGAGTCCTTGCTCTTCCTACGAAGCCCTTTCAATTTCTCCTATGACAGCACAAGCGTATCCTTCCAAATATAAACCTACTTTGCACTCTTAAACCAACTTGTTCTACTGTGGTATCTGGAATTATTTTTGCCAGAAGTAGTAAAATTCATTAGCTCTGTATTAAATATTAAGAAACTGACACTTACAGAGATTAGGGAATAAGTAAAAATTCATGTTTTTTAACACAGAGCAGAGTACAGAGTGAAATAAAATTCTCAAGTTTACCTGTCTCTTCTCCAGTTACTAAACACAACACATTAACTGGGGTTCAAAAAATGTTTTTCACTTGCCAGACACAAGAAACACAAATTTAGCAAATTTATGTGCAGAATATTTCCCAAACAGATTTTTAAAATTACTTGAGAGACATTCCTTGTCAAAAGTAGCTCTTGAAGAAGACTACAGCTGCACGGTTGAGCACACCAAGGTCAAGATATGTCCCACTTCATTCTGGGGCTGCATCATGACAGAGTTTCACGTGATCCTTTCTTCCTTTTGCAGGAATACGCACCACGTAGTGTGCAAGACAGCCTACATTTAACAGCAAGAAACGGACAGGAAATATTTCTATTTATCTTTTCATCCAATTAATTAATTTATGTATTCAGCAATGGATACGACACAAATTGTATTCCAAATTTATTTTGTTGGAAGGCAAAATTCTATGGCAGCAAAGGCATATAGGATTTGCCCATCCTTGTTTCACAGTAAGTAAGGCTAGCAGTAAGCACAAACAAGTTTTAGAGTAAGCGGGAGCTAACAACAATTGTGAGAAGAAAGCTTTCTATCTGTGCTAATTGGTACCTACTGGAGAAAATATAGTCATGTCTCTGTTGGTGTTGGCACCCCACACTGCAACAGGAACCACAGATAAGAAGAAAATCACAGGCCTTTAGAATGAGGAAGGAGTTGCAGTAACTGCATTAGAGAATGGGGGAAAGAAGTCTAAAATGCTACTGAAGTAAAATGCAAGTCTAGGTTTTCAGATCTGGAGCAAGCTTTTAAAGCCTTTTTCCTTTAAAATTTGGCATTCTTACAAGAAGATCCAATGAGCTGCATTACTCACAGCATTACTCACAGAAGTAAAGGATTACAGTTATTAAATGTTTTAGAAATCGTGGTATAATCTCAACAGTAGATGATATGACAATCATTTTTAAAGTGCCTCACTAGTTAGAATGGGGACTGTCATGGAAAGATCCCATCTTTGGCTTTAACACGAACATCTCATATATATGTTCAGTCTTTGTTTTATGGATATATAAACACATCTATGAGTTGCATATTGTTCAAAGATTCCTTTCCCTGTCTCTTTGAATGCTGTAGGATATCAAGATTGCTACCCTACAAAAAATTTTTCTTTCTGGCATTATGGTGACATTCATCAAAACACAAAACTATGTTAGGTCAAACCTCTGACAACAGTGCTTTCATTGGAATTCAAAGAGTTTGAAAGGACAAAAGCACAAATAAGGAAGCAAAGTAAATATCCTTTCATATTGTAAGACTTAACTGTGTAACTCTTCACAGCACAAAGACCAGCTTAATAGACTAGAGAAACAAATCCCTATAGAAAAGTGCTGAGGGATCATGCTAGTAGTAGACAAAGCAACCGAGGAGCTTTCAATTAGTAGCAGAGTAGCTGCAAATAACAAAATTTCTTTAGGATACAGTGGACTCTCAGTTTTTTAGCTAGCAGGTGCAATTGTCAAAAAGTGTTTGTGGGGTACGGTTTGCTACTTAGAGGGTTTGGGGATTGGTTTGTTTTCATCAGAGACACAACTGTCCAAGCACATCAAATGAGGATGTGCTACAATGTGTTTAATTTATTGGAAATATTCCAGTTTTGCATCATATTAATATTTCTAAAACAACCAACAAATTCTGTCACACTTCTGCTTTCTTCTGCATGCCCTTGAAACCAATTGAAAATCAGTGAGTGCAGCCAAATCTCTATATTCTATAATCACCTGCCTCACATAGTTGGCTTGTTGATGCAGTTCACTTACAGCTTTGAACTTAACATGTAAAGCTCCTTTCCATGACTGTGGAACTGGCATCTCCATGTAGGGTGTCATTTCCCGGTGAAGGGGGTGTGTCCCATTCTGGATATCTGCTTGAGAGAGCTCACAGACCTGTCAACACACTCTGCAACTTCAAACACAATAAAGCTCTATTCTGCATGCAAAATAAAACTTAGGCTCAGGTGGATTATGTCTTGGGGCTTTTCCAGTTTGCTATTGTAGAGCAATTCTGCAAGCATCTCTTTATGCAGAAACCTAGCTATGAAAACCTCGGACACTAATATCTTCAGTCATTTAATATGCATGCTGCCTTTTTTTTTTTTTTTTGCCTGGAGTCTTTCTTTCCTGTCAAATAAAAGGATTATTCCTGAAAATGACTCTCACTAGACTCGGCAAGATTTTTATGCATTTCTGCATCTGAAATGTTTGCATCATCAAATAAGAAACTAGAGATTACGGCTATGAAAATATGTGAATAAAAGCAAAGGGACAGATGCCGAAGCCATAAAAATTACTAAGGCATAATCTGTGTTTGCTGTTCCATATAAATACAGAGTTTAAAAAAAACCCACAGCAACAAACAGACAACAACATAAAGTACAATCTCAAAATTTATTTTCAGCTCCTAGGTGATTTTGTGTATGGGGTTATTTTGGTTTTTTTCTGTACAAAGGCCAGTGATTGAGCTTATTTATGGGCATATTTTAATTCTCTAAAGACACAGATTGCTTCCTCTTGTCTCATACTGAATTTAGAAAATTATAAACAAACCAAATGGTGAATTTCACTTAGAAGTTCAATTTAGATTAAGTTGATTTAGGTTTAAGGGCTCTGCTTAGCTGTAGCACATTTTGACCTACTTTGTGTACTATATAGTGGGTAAAACAACACTTGATGAGAGAGAAATGATGTTTGGTATGCCCCCTGAGAGCTAATATAGGTACCTAGCTATATAAAATGCATTTGAGTGCCCTACGCATACAAAATCCTATTCTAAAGTCACACAACATGGGCATGTTACAGCTGTACCTTGTATGTTACACAGTCTCTCATAAACTCCAGCACAATTTGATAAAAAATTCAAGGTTTAAACGAATTTGAGGGACAAACATAATTATTTAAAAAATCCTAGCAAAGACTTTGTCTCGACCATTGCTATTTTTGAAGTTTTGATGTCTCAGAGGAACCTCAGAACTGCTTTAGCCCTTAGTACCTGGTGTTCTCAATGGAAATACAAATGATTGTGACCTTTGCCAAGGAGATCCCTGGCTAACAATACAGTTTCTTAGCATCTTGCAGTCAGGCATATACTTGAAGAGTCTCCAAGGTAAATTAATGCATGTCAGATATTAGACTAGCCCTAGATGTAGTCCTGGATTGCCAGAACATAAAGACATCTGCAAAGTACCTCTTCCCATCAGTGCCATCTCTCCACAGAGCAGTTCTAATTGGAGAACAAATTGTAGTTGAATGTTTTCTTTCAGAGCGGAAAGGAGTAAAAAGAGCTCAAATATTTCAGACAGTTTTGACAACAACGACAAAAAAGACTGCAGATCTTTTATTACTTTTAAGATCTGACACAAGAAGGCTAATGCGGACTTTCCTGCTGCCCGTATTCTTCAACAGTAGATCGCGCCTGGAAATGCACTGCAGGCAGGTACTGAGGTACATACAACATACATATGCCCACACAGGAACGCTGACCCTAGTTAGGGAGTAGCTTATTATAATAAGGCATTATAATGTTCCTCTTTGATGGCAGTGAAGCATGGTGCCGAGGTGCCTGGGAGGTACAGCTTCAGAACTACAGAGAGCGCAAATGGAATAGGGACTCCAAAAAAGGGTTGTTGTGAACTTATTTTTTAGAATAATAAGCTGTTAAACTACTAATAAAATATGTGGAATCAAGCTCTATAAAAATAGACAGGAATGTTTCTTCATTAGGCTGGACTTTTCTCAAATAGTCTACACTGTGACCCATATGAAATATTATGTTTCTCCATCCTTCAATTCTAATTCTGTTTTCAGATACAATATTTCAATGTTATAAATTCATCTGAAACACTACTTAAATTATATTCAGATACGAAGGTTTGGGGTTGGAGTATGCGTACAGAAGACAAATTTGGTCTTGCTTCTGATGCACAGGTGCCCACTGTAAAACCACATGCCATGTATGCCTAGTGCATTAGCTGATACACTTTACAGAAGGACTTTTTCTGTCTTCCTAGAAATTCAGCACATTACCTGACAAATGCAGCTATTTAAGTTTATTTTTTACCTCTGCCTAAGCATCCTGCTTACATACAGATTTACCTCTTGGCAAGCAAAATCTGTGTCTATTCAGTCTGTGCCTGTTGCACCACCAAGCACCACCTTCTCTGCTGTTCAAATGAGCCAGCAATGCGGCAGTGGCCTGGGGGTAAAGGCTGACTCAGAACCACTGAAGCTAAACATCAATGCTTCCCCTAAATAGGCAGACACTTCAATATCATTGACTTCCATGAGATCTGGTATTTCTTTCAAGCCAGCCACATCCCGTGCTAAATAATGAACAAAACAGGAGTTGGGGCAAGGGAGGGAGGTCAAGGGATTGTGAGAGCATGAGCAAGATCAGCTATTCTAGGCATAAAAGAAGGATAAGACTGATGTAGATGACTAAGGATGTCAGAAGAGCTCTTGAGGAAAAATAGAGGGTATATGACATATATAAGAACATGAAATCTGAAGAGGATTAAGAGAATTATGAACTGAAACTGAAAGGCTGTAAAAAAAACCCAAACCCAACAACAGCACTGGTTAAGGCTGCCAGAATTGACACAGTGAGAAGATTGCTCAGAAAGGGAAGAAAAACAATAAAGGGTCTCGAAATATTTAAATGATGTGATGATCAACAAGGAATTATCTACTGCGCTGTTAACAGAACCTGTGCATGAGAGGACTTAACAAACGACAAGATAAACCTAGAAATGTAAATGCACACTTCTATTCAATATCCATGCAGTAAACAAAAGCAAAATGCCAGAAAAGAGAACACAACTTCCAGAGGAGGATACTGTAAAAATAAGATTTTAAGAGCAATAAAAGAAGAACTAACCTTTGTACCATCTAGAATAACCAATAACACAGAGAAGCTGTGAGGCTCGATTATTTGTAACAAATATACTTGAAAGAAAATTTCAATCAACAGCCAGCCTTTAACAGTGATTTTGCAGAAAGAGCTCAAGATGAACACAAAAATAAGTGAATGTTACTCCAGCCTTCAGAAACCAAATCTGAAAGAGCTGGAAAAGCAGAGATGACTCATTATAACCTGAGTGGCCAGAGTGATCCTACCAACATCAAAGCATGAGATCAGTAACCATGTATAGCATTAGGAAGAAATAAAAAGCGTTCCATAGCAATCCACAATGGGACAACCTTTGCAAATACAGTACGTTTGCAACTTCATTTTCCACTACTTTAAAGTGAAGCCAATCTGAGACAATGGCCTGCAATCTCTCCCCAGTTTCTGTCCTTCTTTTTTCACAGAAAGCAGTGGCTCACTACTCGGGCAGAGCCATTGGAGAGCAACAGCACCTACATTGACAATTGCAGGAAACCTTAAGTAAGATTGATTCTACTAAAATCTTGATGGCAGATCTGAAAGAACAGGTATTTCAGGACCAGTCACGAGCCCTATTTCAGCACCATAAAATAACCCCAAAGCTGAAAGACCTTCACACCAGGGTATTCATCTTATATTCTACTAGCTCTTTGTATAAAAGGTTAGCAGGCCTATCCTGCATCAGATCACTCTCCTTAAATTTAGCAGCATGAAGGAAGGAACTCACTGACCCTCTTAGAATCAAAAGATATTATTAAAGAATGCAATATTTTGTTGTAACTTAAAGTTAGTTTAATTAAACCTTTTGTATCAAGTAAGCAATTTAGTCAACCACAGAAAAAGGGAGAACCTAGTACCTTCTTGGCTTCTCTACACCTGAGTATGCAGTAACACTGTTTACTTTCTTTGATTACTTAACATATTTTCTGCTGTGAAGAGGTTATTGAAGTGATGTCTGAAGCCTAAGAACGGCCAAAATAGGCTGCAAAATACATTTTATCCAACTATTCTCTTGATCAGATTCAGAATACTTCTGCCCAGATTTTGCACGCTAAATAAATTCACCACTATGCAGCTTGCATTTGTTTTTCTCTGTAGATACCTGTCTTTCTAAATGCACATTCAAACCACCTTGTGGTTTTTTCACCTTTATGTCATTGAATGCTGCTTAATTTAAGTGTCAGTGGATATGCTTCTTACTTACTTACTGACCTTTCCCTAACAGCCTACATTATCCCGTGTTGATAAAATCAATATACAGCAATGAAGGTGACTGTTCTGGGGTGCCCACAAATAATCAGATTAATTGTAATTAAAATTCAGTCTAATATAGACAATTAGCGTTGTGCTTACGCGGGATGCAAGCCTACTGAAACCTTATTCTTTGGTTTCATAAGCACATACATAAACTTTCGCTCTGGCTGTCATTGCAAGGGTGAATTTTGGCCTGATGGAACAGATGCCTTCAATGGCGTTTTGCCTGCTTGCTCCAGCAAAACACTTGGCTCCAAGTTCTGTGTTGCCTGTGATTGCTCTGTAAAGCAATTAGCTAACTAGCCTTGTTCTTAAAGCTATGCTGACATCAGCAATGATGGTGGTGGCCAAAGAGTTTTGGCATGAATCTCTTTAATGTAATGTCATCAAATAGAGCATCCATATTGCTCCCAAGCTCTATTTGTGTTTGAATGAACATCAGGAAGGTTATGCATTTAGGATAAAATCACGGAGTTACTGAAACCAGAGGGAGCTCTTAATTTCAATAGCATTAGGACTTAACTTTTTTCTGCAGAATCTATTCCAGCAATGTCATGAAGATTAAATGGAAGATGTTAAATAGCAAGCCAGTGACAATGCAATCAAATCAGTGTACAAGCAGGCAGAATTCAGACCCATATTTTTAATAGACTTATTTGCATCAAAGAATCTGTTACATAAGATTTGTCACAATAGATTCTACACGCTATAAAATATACATTGATCCCATGGTTTGCAATAGAATCACTACTAAAACTAGTTGTAAATAAAATAAACCATGGCAAAATTTGTTATCTAAGGAGATGAAAACAGCACATTTTCATATTAAGTGGTCTTTTATGGCAAAGGAGAAAGAAAATGTTAAATACCTCCATAACAGAGTAAAATTGTGAAAGATGATGTAATACTGTTGAAGTAACTTACAACAATTTAAAGCCATTAAAATGGGCACTGAAATAAAATAGACATATATAGAACCAAATTTGTAAAGATAAACTAACAAATCTTCAGGAAAGTACATTGTATGGAATACTATAATACGTCCTAATGGCAAAACAGCCTTCAAATCATGGTATTTTGGCAATGAAGTTGCAGCCAGGAGAAACATTAGAACTTAAGTTTTAGTCATCACCTACTATTTAGCATGGGACATAAAGTATTAAAGGAGTAAATCTCTGGAAGTCTACAGAGAAATCTAAGAGAATAGCATGTTAATTTTAAAAAGTTTCCTAAACATTTTTTTCTCTTTTTTTTTTACAGAGCTTTAGTAACGTAAAAGCATCATTCACTATCTATAATGATATAGTTACTTTAACCACTACTAAAAACTAACATTTGATTTTGTTTGCTTGTCTGCAACAAAGAAAGAATGAATGTGGCCATTCCAGAAAAGCCCTCAAGTGTCTTTTACTTCTTTGACATTTAAAAATGTAGTGCAGTACTTTGGTAAACTGGAATGCTCTCTTGAAGGACCATTCTGAATTCATAATCAACCGATGATGATCTTGACTTCTCCTGAAGTTTAATTTGCTCTTGTGAATTACTTAATAACTAGCAAGATGGTCCTTCTCTGTTTTAACCTGTCCTCATTTGACCTCTAAATATAAACTATTACAAATCTGTAATTAGTAATACAACCTATCAATCACCCCAGCTTGCACTTCTGTGTGCAGAAATTCCAGCGTTGCAAAGTCATCCTATGTTCAGTGACCAATGAATTAAACACTTCAGGAGAATAAGTATTCAAATTCTTACTCCAGCAAAGTTAATTATTAAAAAAAAGTATCATATTTTAAGTTGTCCTTGACTGCTACACGTTTGATTTTTTTAGATATAAAGCTTAATCATTTAGAAAACAGTTTTATATCTCAATGACATATGCCGGTGGTGTCATGGTGTGAACAATACGGTGTCAGTTATTATTTTTAAAAATTCCAAGGACAATTTCCTAGCTTGGAAGGAGAATTCAATACTAAAATTCAGCTTGACAGAAAAAAAGCTAAATTGTGCCAAATTTGAACAGAGTAAATGGAAGGATCAAGGTAATTATAGGTCTGTCATCCTGACAGTGATCCTGGGCAAAACAATAGAAAAGCCAGCACTGGAATTTTTAAATAACAAAAAATTAAAGGAAGATAATATAATTCATGCAAGTCAACATAGGGCAATGGAAAATAAATCTTTCAGACCACCTTGCCACTTTTTTTCTTTTGAGACTGAGATGTTTTGCTAAAATAACTTCATTAATGTATTATATTTAGACTTCTCTATGGTATTTGACCTGTCCTTTTGATTACTAAAACAGGATGATAACAGCAGCGTGGCATACAATGTATTAAAAATTGTCTGATGTAGAAGAAAGTGTATACTGTGGGCCTGCAAAGGACTTTGCATCACTGAAAATCTTCAAATCAAAGTTGGATATTTTTCTAAAAGCCCAGTGCTCTTTCAGTTGTGGCTGTTGGATGTGACGCAACGATTCACTCATAAAATTACATAGATCGAAATAGACAGCCACAATGGTCTCTTATGGTTTTAAAATCTACAGCTCTATACTTTATATACTGTCATGTAGAATCACTGCTAAGTGAAGATCATTCTTTCAACAAAGGCACAAATTAATGGTCCGTATATCTCCACACATTCAAAAGCTATTACTGAAAACAGGAAAGACTATTAGTGGGTAGGTGGGATCGTGGCATTTTTATAAAAGGCACTGAAATTTCTTTTTTAAACTGAACATTAATTCCTTTGATTTGTGTTTTGAGTTTCGAAACATAAATAATCTCAGTAATGTCATGAATTCAAGCAGGAAAATCAGAAATTTTTTTAATAGATATAGCATAGGAAATGCAATAAGTCTGATGGACATATAGACATTCCTTTGCGTTATATTAATGCATCGGTATCTCAACAGAAACCTTATGTTTCATTACAAGCAGATATATTTATCTTCCAGAAAGTACAAATGCTAGATTTTATAAGTTTTTATGGAAAGTACTCAAAAATTTTTAGGAAAAAAAGGAAGTCAGCTCTTGACCAGAGCTCCTCCTATAAAGATACAATAAAATTTTTCACCTTTACATTTAACAATTTCATTTCAGCTAAGCAATCAAATATTTCTCTCAGTCTGTCAAACTTTGGTACAACAACAGTTACCTACTAAGAAAGCCAAGCATAAAAGACAGCATAACAAACTATTCAAAGCAATTTAAACATGTATGTAGAAGCTCACAGTGCAAGGACCTACAGGAAGCACAGGTCTCAGACACACATCATTTCATTCAGCTAAGCTAGCAGGAAGTAGAACAGCTACAAAGCATCCGAGGCAAGAAGCAAAAGAATTAGCAGTGTTAGCATAAATAAACCTGACTGCAAATGACACAATACATGTATCTGCATGCTCTGTTAGGTTAAAGTACATTTACATTTGTGAAAAGACAATAAGGGCTTTGCTGTGAGATGGTATTTCTCTCATGTTGAATTACCATTGTTGGAGAGGTTTCCATCTAGAAGGTGTAGACCTTCTTCAGAGCTTTCTCTCTGATTCTGCAGTTGGGTAAGCTTTTCTTCCTAATAGGGTGGCAGCCATTTGCAAAATGCTGTTTGACATTGGTAGGTTTGCAAGTTTTGTACTTCAGTCAAGCATGATTTGTTTATAGAGTATCTATAGTGCATTGTACTTTATTTACTCTTTGTCTCCTTTTTTTAAAAAAAAATATTTTCTTTGAAGTTCTTCCAAATTTACTATGATGGTTGCCTAATTCATTTGGGGCAGGTGCCTTGGAAGTAATTTGTTCCCAGCTCTGGAAGTCAGGATATGAGTGGGATTTTTGCAGGTTCCTGCAGCTAAAGGTATGGCTAATGGCTTTGCTGGAGACTGCCTCCATCCACGATTCAGAGGCAGCAGGACTCACAATTCACAAACGCATTGAAAGAGAGGGAAAAATATTGTATGACGGTGGGCTGGGACATTCTACTATCGTGCTTAAATTGGCCATTTCACTCAGAATGCTGAAGACGATACAAACTAATACATCTGTGCACATTCATGCTGAGCTAAGTTAAATTGATTTTAAGATCACACACTATGTATTATACATATTATACTTTTCTTAAAATAATATTCAAATATAATTTTTACCAAAATTATGACCACACATTGAGTGCAGAATTTACTATAAACAGCTTCTTCATGTATAACTATGACATGCCTTTAATTCCCTTTACTCCTGAAACTACAACAGCCAGAAGAACATAGTGATTAGACTTAAAGCAGCGAATTGTTGCTTTGTGACCACATCTTTTTCCAGTTCCCACAACAGCAGTGGTACCTCATCTGCTACTGCTTACTCTCATTTCCAAACTCACATTTTAGTGGTCATAGCAATATACATTTGCAGAGAAAGTAAAAGACATTTTCCTGAAGGCATCTTTTAGAAAAAACTTTTGCCTGCACAAATCCATTAAAAATCTGGAAGAAGCAGCAACTATTGAACTTCCCATCATTTCTCCATAAATGTTATTTAGTACTGAAAAACTCAAGTAATAAAACCTTAGAAATAGGCTTCGACAGGAAGCAGTTAAACATGTACAGGAAGAATAAAATTTTATTAAACTATTCCTTTAGTTCCTTAAGAGTCTCTTTGTGGCAATTTTACACACAATGAACATTCCTTTCTCCAAAAAAATAGTTTCATTTATGTTAGGGAGTCAATCCGTGTGAACAGGGTTAATGAAGTGGATGCCAAAATAGGGCTGATCAGTCCACTATGCCTTTAATTTCTGAATTGTTGTGGTTGCATTCTTCACTTTTTTCAAACACAAGAAGGTCCCACCAAGCAACCTCTGTGATCTGGATACATCAACAGTTGTTTCCCATTGACTGCAGTTCTTAAAATCTGGAAATTAACCCAAAATTGCAGGGTTTAAATTCTCCATTAGCTGTTAATTAGTATCTACTGTGAGTATCTGGTAATTTTAGAGTATTTTTAAAATAGATGCTGTCTATCTGTTTCCCCTCCTTTTTCTACTCTTTCTCACACTAGACAAGATTCTCATTCAGTTTATGTGTATCTGACATTACTGAGTGTAAAGGACAACGAGGGGGATAATAATCCAGATTATTGTGTAGCCAAATCTCAACAGAAAAATGCCTCCCAGCTAAAGGCACATAGATGAATGAACTTTTGTTAGCAATGAAATGGTTTCAGAAACATTAAATAAATATTTCTCTATTTTTCCTGCCCCTCAGCTCCTCCCTAGTCATTGTGGCTCTTTGTTAAGTCATTCCTCAAATTCCATTCACAACAGCAGGTACAATTTGCATTTCTGTGTGTGTGATTTTGATCCCTAGTTATGGCAAGAAAATGATTCCTTCCATTTGGTTCTGTGAACATTGCTTCATGCCCATAAAGAGAAGGCTTTTTTTAATAAACTTAATGTTCTTGCTTAGTACAGTCCCTACCAGGTTTCATTTCGACTAGGAGCTCATGCAGAAGCTTAATGATTCACTCTGACACCAGTGAAACCAGTTGCAGAATTGGCCATTTTCATTTATCCTCATTCTGAACTGGATTAAGAACTAAGCTTAAAATCCCAGTGGACATTTGACTTCAGGTTCACAGCGCACATTAGTCTGAAATAGAAATACAATGTGCAAAGCTGTGCAGCAGTCATAAGAATGAAACTTTTCTTAACTGCCTTAGAGGAATGTCTCAAAATGCTGAGATGTTTTTTGAGCTCAGTTGACGAAATTATTTCCTAACCCAAATAAAGCTGCTGTTCATAATCAAGCAAATGCTAGACTCTTAAAGAATCATATCTTCCAGGAGACCGACTCTCACATCAGTAGAAGAGTGACCACAACCCATCACTATAAACAATGGCACTGAAAGGTCCACTGGGTGTAAGAAATAAATGTATAAAATAATCTTCTTTGTCACTGGCTACTTACAGAATATATTTGTATGTCCACCCATTAACATACAATAGTAAAGCAAAGTTCCACAGAGAAATGAAACAGATATTTGTCAACAGATATTTGTAAGTTGGCTAGACGTATAGCTTGAATGGCATTGTCAAAATACATTTTCACTCTTATGGCCCAGGAGCATAAGAGTAACTTGAAAGCTGAACCATCATGTTCTGTGAGGTTTTCAGTCAGTATACTACAAAATGGGTGTAAAAGATATAACCGGAGTTTAAGCTTTTACATTTTCTCAAACATGAAGCACTAAGTCTTTAATATTAAAAGTACAGCAGCATTAGGAAAATTATGTGGGTTTATTCCTTTAAACTTGAGCAAAAAATTACATACCATTTGTGTGAGGACAACACAGTGTTCCAAACTCTTTTGCATGCTGCGTACAGTGCATAGTACAACAGTGGATCTGATAGTTGTAAGAGCAGACAAGGTGAACAAATTATTTATTAAATGACCTCCTAAACACAAAAACTAGAGGGATTATATTTCAGAAGACAAATAGTTGTGTGAAGATTTACCTCTATAAAATTACTAAACTTCTTTCATCTGACTGCATTGTCTGGGAAGTGTATGTGTCTGTAAATACACTAGTTGTCACAATGTCACAAGGCTTTGTGCAGAAAAAAAAGTGTAAGCAAGGTTGGGTTTAAAACCAAAGCAAATAGAATTTGTATAAGACATTCTCATAAACCAGAAAAAGCTCCTGAAAACAAAATTTGCCATACAACTGTATTTAACTTTAGAACATTTGGGATAACATTCATGTATTTCCTTTCAAGCAATACAGAACAAATATATAGCTTATTTCTCACATATCAAATATATATTTGTCAAAATTAAATGTTCTGAACAATAGGTATCCTTTTTCTGTCCTTCTGCACTGAAATCTGTGGGGAAGAGGACAGGATAACTCTTTCTTGGAAGAAATACTTCTGAACAGAAGGATACTAGGTCTTCACTGGAGAGACAGAAGAGTCTCAAACTCTGCAGGGAGAGGAAAAGAAGTATCTCACTGGTGGTTGTCCCAGTTTTCGCCTATGCCACCAGAATAATCCAGAAACTCAGTGCCACTGGTTTCCCCCACTCCTTCACAAGCACATCTTTCTGGCTTCTCTCCTTTGCTCCTAGTCCACTCACATGATTTTGTATTAGCAGAGGCATATGTAGACTCTAGGTATCATAGAACAATCTCATACCCGTGAGGAAATGGAGTGGCCTGACCTACCAGATCTTTCCCTCACTGAAGTGTGTAACTCTGTGCTCTCTGTAGTGATGATGAGAGCGCTAATTTATGAATGGCTGGGTCACAAGACAATTAATGTACCACAGCAATGGAGCGTGATATGCAGATCAGAGAGGGAGGAAGAACGTGGAGCTCAGCATATCACTTTTCTCATATAAGATGATGCTCAGCTCAGAGAGGAAAACCATACTAATGATGCAGCTGATGTCTTGTTAGAAAACATCTGAACTGTGACCAATTTTTCTTGACAAGAATTTTTATTCTGTATCGAAACGAGATGCTTAGTCATTTGGAAAATAAAAGTTAAATCAGTGATGTAATTTCATTCAATGATTCAAAGAGGGTTTTTTTCCTTTATTATAAAGAAAATCTTTTAACAAGTCTATTGAACCAGCCCATTAATAAGCCTCTTTCCTATCAGCATCAAAAGAGAAGTGAGAGCACAGTGCCTAGAGGATAAACAAGGATATAAAACCTTTTCTTACTGTTCTAAAATTCAAAGTTTCCATGTCTCTGCATAAGGTTGTATGTGTATGTTCACGCACAAGTAAGAGTGACAAGCAACAAACACCCTTGACAATTTTTAGCCTCTTGCTGTACATGAACGAAGAGCAAATATAGAAGAAAATGTAATGTGTCAGACAACTATACACTTTTTTCTCCCTGCAAGATAGATGCTAGTTCTCCATAGGGAAATCTGCAGGGAAGTCATTATCAGAATAGAATACAGACTTGCTAATGATGTAATACATACGTTTCAGTAGGGAAAAGGGAAACAAGCTAAACTAGTTAGGACAAGTTTTAGCAGCACTTAGTCAAAGTTGGTGAGTGATCCTCAAGATAGAAAAGCAGCTGAAGGGACTGTTGTCTCTCACAGGTCTCTGCCATAGTCCCTCTGAAAATGAAATTCTAGTTTTCTCTTAGCATCCAGTGAAAAGGAGGCTGCCAGCAAAAGATCACTGGGCAGAGGTGGCTGAAGCATACCCACATACCTGTCCGTCTCTTTGCAGGGCATTTCTTTCCATGGCTGTCTGGCTAAGCCACATATACAGTGTCGGTATGAGCCAATACAGGTTTACATGTTGTCATATATACCAAAATGTCCTAGTGTCAAATATTGTCTTTGTATTCAGGGATGAAAAATTGTGTGGCTTCTGGGCAGAATATGTATATATATTTGGTTTTTTAAGCTTTCCTTTTGACTTGACACATTGGTCTTCCTGTAAGCTATTTGAAAAAGTGGTAAAAAGGACAAAAAGTCTAGAATTTATTACACTTCTAGTTATGCTGGTGTTTTTGGAAGTTTTCTCAAAGTTTAGTAGACACTCAACAAATCAGTATTTTTTTATACTTCAGCTCATATCTGTGTCTCAAAGAGCAATCATAATGAAATCAGAATAATGCTTAACACTCAAGTCTTACTAATCATAGCATAACTTTGGTTGTACACTCAGAAAATATGTGTATCTGTCTTCTGTATACTCCCAACCCAGGAGTTACTGAGATCATCATGTATCTGTTCTGGAGGTGCTGTGTAGCTGCATTTTCTGCCAAGGTTTCTTTGTGAACTCGTTATGTCACACTGCAAAACAGGAGTCCAGAAAAGCATTCAGAAAAAAACATCTGGATTTTATTACCATTGTCACCCAGCACAGCAGGCTCCTAACCAGCAAACCTTTGGACTCACATGTCTTCTAAATATTTCAAAATACTTTACAAAGATGAGTGGATTAAGCTTCTAATCCTCCTTTTAAATATAAATTTTAAAAATCTGCATTTTACATGGAGGTAAGATGAGGCAATGAGAGATGAAACAAGTTTTGTTGCAATTACAGATCTGGGGTAAGAATAAAACCTCAAAAGCAAAAATAAAGCAAGCAGGTTACTTGGATCTTTCCCCATAAATTTTCTTATCCTCATCTGCTTTATGATCAGCAGAATATAGTCAATGAAGATCCCAAAAATACAGAAAAATGTTTTAGCTGAAGTCAGGCATAATCCAGAGAAGGCTGTTATCACCTGTTTTGCAATTCTGATTCTCAGAAGCTGTTTCTGATGATTTTTTACCTTCTTTAATCAAACCTGACTCAGAATCATGATATCACCCCCACTGCTGCTGTTCTCACTCTTATTAGCATTGTCCCTCAAAAGACTATTAATGAATAACTGGTGGTAGCTGCCAGCTCAAGAAACCAGGTGTTACACCCAATTCTATAGACAGGGTGTCTATGTGCCTTCTTCAGGTAGTGAAATCTTGAAAGACCAAGGTGAGTTAAAGAGAGAGAACAATCTGAAGAGTTTGTGCTGTTTCTTATGGAAAGCAGCTTGCAGCAGTATTTCCTGGAGCAGCCACATCTGTATAATATGGTTCCAGGAACTCTCCAAATCATAGCCCAGAGAACCTGAGAAGCAGGTGCAAGGCCTGTGATATAGTGCTGTCACATGTGAAAAGCAGGAAAGAAAATGAAAGCAAAGGCAGGTATGATGCACAGTAATCTCTTCGCCATGAATCGAGATTATTTTCATACAGTAAAGCAAAGGAAAAGTTATTTCAGACGAAGCAAGTGAATTCTTGAGGCAAAAGCATTTTGATTCAAAGATCATAATAAAGAATGAGAGAAATACAGATCTTATAGTGACAGGGAAGCACAGGAGATCAAATGAAAGTTTGCACCCTAACTTTGCTGACAGCAATGAGCTAATCTGTTGCTGGTATAACACACACGAAGGGTCTGCCTTCAATGATCCTGCCAGAGCTATTAATCTCCCTCTAGGCAGGACTAAGCACCCACTGGTTCGGTAGTTTAGTCAGATTCACAACACAAAGGACAATGACTTCATTACTAATCTTCCTTTTAATAGACTAGATTCGTAGAATGATATTGGCTGGAAAGGACCTCTGAAGGTCACCTGGTCCAATCCCCTGCTCAGAGCAGGACCAACTTAGAGCAGGCTGCTCATGGCCTTGCCTAGTCAAGTCTTCTCCATGTCCAAAGATGAGGATTTCATTTCCCCAATGGGAAAATGGGACTGAGCTTCATGAGTCTCATGTCCATCGATGTTCATAGGCTGTTAACATCCTTCTGCACATACATCTTGTTTTATCTTTTTTAATATGTACATACCGTATTTATTTTGTTCAAATTAATACAGTGTTAATCTAAGTCACCATGGGAAGATATATGATGGAGCTAAAGGGATTATAGTTCCCTCCTTCTTTAGCTTTACCTGGTCAGACGGTACAGCAAGAGCCACACATCCACCCACACAATAATTGCATCCAACTGGAATCAGGCAGATACTGGCAATTCTCAGAGCCAAATCCTTGTCTAGTATAAAATGGCAGGGCATATTAAAGACAAAAGGACTTCTGCCGTTTTAGAAAATCTAGAGATCTAATCCAAAAGGCCTCTTGAAAATTTGTTTCTGCTTTCACTGAAATCAATGGGAAACTCCACAGGATCATTACTTCCATTGCTGCCATGCCAGGTACATGCAGGCAGAGAGAGGGCACTTCAATATGGATACCTATCCACTCCATGCATTATTTGTGCTGTGGTAATTCAGAAATGTTTTGGGCAGCATCTATACACACAGGAATGCAGACATCCTGCTTCAAATGACTTAAAGTCTACAATGTTAATGCCTACATCATCAACTAATACTTCTCTATGAGTTAAATTTTCTCACTCTTAAGGCTCTGCTTTTTTTCCCCCCTTAATGATACAAAACGCCCTGTTTCTTCTGCCTTAGAGGACACGGACCTTTCCTCAGTCAGAGGTATATAAAATAAGGTGTCAGCAGAGTGGGTGGTCACAGGGGGCAAAGTCGATCGCAGTGCTGGAATGGCAATGCAGTATCAAACATCTTGCTAACAGTGTTTTTCCTCCTCAAACCTTAAACTTTTCCACACCTCTAAAATGAAGAAGGTAACCCCCAGAGAGTCCTTCCACACCACTGAACAACTCACTTAACTGCATGACTTCTAAGCCATAAACCACTCGAGTAATCCCACTGCTCAACACGAGATAAAAGGAGAAAAATAGCATTAAAGATTTAAAGTAAAGAACACACCAAACTCAAATGATAGCTGCGCCATTCACGTCATTACAGCTTAGGGTTTGTCAGCACTTTCATTATAATGCTCATTTCTCTGCTGTCACTCCAGGCTAAAATTTGGCAGAGCATAAAACTCGAAGCACAGACAGACACAATAAGAACGCAGTGAAAAGGAAAGCAAAGGCTTCAAGGACAGCATCCTAAGATACCTTCACATCTCAGGAACAAGCAGTATCTTACAAAGCATGATGCAAGAAGTTAAACTAGGAGAACTCCCTTCTCTCATTAAGATGGTATGATAGAGAGGGAATTGCACTGAAATCTCTGTGAGGTACATTGTTATGAAACTACTATGAATGGCTTAAAAGATCCAGAAGGCTAAGTATTAATATGGTAATATAAGTTTAAATTTATGCTGCAGTACAATGGAAATAAATAAGCTAGAAAGAAGAGGCAGACCACACACGGATATGACATCTGAGCAGTTGATATCAGACTTCACTTAGGGAACATATGAAAATACGTCTACTTAGACTGGTACGGGGAGTGCAAAGTGCCACTAACGTAAGAGATTTCTCTCGAGCAGTGTAGAGTACTTTTCTCCCTCCCCCCTTTCAGAGTTGAGACTGTTGCTCCAATGAATGTCCAAATACAAGAAGAAAGCAGGACTGAGCACAGCATCAAAATGTCTCTTATAGTCCAACAGTAAGCCTTACATTGTGGGGTAGCATAATTAGTACTGCCATTGAGAGAAATTATCTCACTTGCCCCTCGGCGTCATCCCCTGACCTCAGGCAGCTGTTTCAACAAGTACCAGAAGGGAAGAGTGATACTCTTAAACACCAGTGTATATGTTAACATGGGAAGAGGATGTATCAGGTGAAAGATAAATTATAAGCTCTTCAAGTGTAGGTATTAAAACATCAAGCCATGAAAAGCACTGTAGCTTTCTATAGTAACAGTTCAAACATTACAGTCTAAAAATGTTACAGAAATATTTACATAGCCGAATCTAAGGACGTAATCCAATCCTCATGGACTTCAGTGAGACTAAAAATCTTGATGCAACTTCTTTTTTTCTCTAAATAATCCCTTGGAACTGTAAAAAAACAGTTCTGTGCTATGTATTTGGAGACCAAGGGCTTTCCACTGATAAAAATTCTGGAAAAGCCATTATTTTCTGAAGTTATTGCTGTCTCTGAATGTTAATTAATGTTTGTTTGGTTTAGTGTTAAAGTGAAAAGAAACATGATTTTTTTGGTCTTAATTTCCTTTGATTTTAAACAACGTGTTACTGATACACAGTTCTTACATGCTACACATTTTTTCTCATCTCTTATCTCTATATCTCTCAAGCTTTAATAGTCATGACTGCAAGAAGCAGCACACTGCTTTGTGTAATAATGATACGGATCCTACATTAAGGAGCTCTGTGGCAAAACCCCCTTCAATTAGAGTAATAAATTGTCTGTCCTTTGGAAAATTCAGGCATTTCAAAATTTATTTTCATCCTAAGTGGGTAAAAAATACTGAACCTCCAAAATGTTTAGTAAAATGTGGATCCCACTGTTTTTTAATTTGGAAATATCAACCAAGCCCTGTTGAAATATTTTTACAGTAATATTGAAATATTATAGTCTATACAACTAAAAGTTTGAACATGAAAAAAGATAAAAATGAAAAATGGAAGTGTTGAAATGGAGTATTCAATTTTATTTTTAAAATGTTTTGATTGTTTTCCATATCAAGTTCTTCCATATAACTAGAAGACATTTTGAGTTAGGTATTCTCCAACAGTAAAAATCCTTTTTTCTACAGCTTATTGGAAATTTTTAATTTTATCAGCTTTCAAAGAAACAGTAAAATTAAAAAGAACTACCTGAAGCGGCCCTGACTTTTAGGAACGTGTCTGCACTTGCACACATTTTATAAATCATACATCTTGTGTCTGTGATCCATATTTAGAGAGGGAGGGGAAAAAAGAGACTAGAAACAGCTGCTACTAATTTAATGCCTAAACCAAATTCAGAGACTATGAAGTTTAAAGGTGTTTAAAAGCTAATGCACTGGTCATTTTCTTAAGCCAATATTTTATACTAACAGAAAAAGGAATTACAGCATTGCTTTTGAAAAGATATGAATACTTTTTTTTTTTTTACAAGCTCCAACCTCATGAACTGCTAAAGACATCTAAAAGTTGCTTTTATCCCGAACATAGCTTTCACATCACCTTTTTTTACAGTTTCAATGCCTTAAATGACCTACCAGCCAAAAATGTGTGCCAAATTATTCAGTACTTATTACTGCACTATTCTCCAAACTCAAACCCCAGATTTTTTTATTGGGATTCTAAGTGTATAGAAGACATTCAAGCATGAAATCGGGGGAAGGTCTGGTATGCTCTGCAAGTGTCCCTGCCCAGGCTGGAAATGATGTGAGAACTTCCACTTGGTTGGTCTCAGTGCAGTTTCAAAACAGTACAAAAGGGAGAAAGGGGTCCAAGGGGAGCAAGGCCACAGAGGACACTCCTTCATAGCTCTGCAAGGTGGGAACTCTCACACTGAAAGCCATTATTAGCTATTCCTGCAACACATTTGAACTTGTATCATGGAAAGTCTGATAGATATGGGGATGCGTAACAACAGCAAAATGACCTCATGGTGGATGCTTCATCCAGTATTTAGTTCCTGTCCAAGCCCACCTGTGGCAAGAGGAAAAGGAGCCAATTTCATGCAGAATGCAGGAACAGACCCATTGCACCTGCTCCTACACAGAGGGTGACAGAACAGAGGAAGTGCCTCTGATTCAGGGTGAAATATTTGTCCATGAACAGATGAGTCAGAAAATAAATTTTTCACAATAGTTTTGCAATTGTTTTCCCAGTAGAAAGTTATATTAATTACTTCCTGAAGGCCATTAGATTCTAGAGCTAAGTGTAAGATCCATGAAGTAGATTATAGGAATTATGGTGAAAAAACAGCAGCCAGAACAATCCTTTGCTAGTATATACTTGGAGAAGGTTAAAGGTAATTTAACCTCTGCCGTAAGAGTGGAGGCTGTGCAGTTGTAAAACCTCTCACATCCAATTCTCTAGCACATCCTAAACCAACACCATCTTATGGCTGATCCGTCAGCTGGGGAAACAGGCTAGTTTAAAGGCTCCTTTGATCCCCTGCCACATAGAAAGATCCTGTTGCAAAAAAAAAAAAAAAAAAGATACAGCCAGGACTTTGAAGATAATCAATTCACTGGAGGGGAAAAAAAGCGTCCCAGGCTTTGGCAGGTCTTTGTCATACATCTGGAGTGTCTGTGCATCATAAAATGTGAGTGAGATCAGTCAGCATGTCATTATTAATTAATAATGGAAAATACAAAGGAAAAGTCAAAGCCTGAGTGCAATGGACAATAACAGCTTCGATGACTTTTTTTATCTAACAAGTTATAGGTGCGCTTTCTAAAATATCAGAAATAAAACTGAGCTATAGAGTCCACGATGCAAGAGGCAAAACTTATGTGACAGCAAATATAAGGAATCCATGGACATTGCTTCTCTCAAAATAATAATCTTCATATATGCTGCTGAAACACTTGAAAGTGTGCATCAAGTCAGTGTAAACAAACCAAGATGACATAAAACTTCAGGTAGTTTTGCAAAAACAAAAGACAGCAGCTCCAGCTGTCAGTGATACACAAGTGCTGCAATAGTAACCATTCTGACGGCAATCCTTCGGATCTTCATAAAGAGCAAACTGGCACCACCATCTGAAAGTTTTCTGAATGCAGTGTAATTCTTTACCTAATTCCACTTAACCACTTAATTAAAACAAAAACATTCTAAAGAGCTTTTAATAACATTTCAGTAAGGAGAGATATTTTTAAAATAAAAAAGGAATCATCATTGTTTTAAAGGATCATTACTAACCTCTTCTGCCCTGAAAACTAACTACTCCTTTAAATTTAAAAAAAAAAAAAAAAGTATTTAGAGGACCATGAGGTCCTGCTTCTCCTTTACCTGTAAGACTAGTTCAGTTTTGCTATTCATATGAAAAATGTTCTGAGCTGACTCAAGGTCAAGCCCACCAAAGCCCAAAGATGACCTGGTCTGTGTTGTCCACACCTATGATTTCTGATCTGTAACAAGAGAGCAGTGCAATGTTTCAGCATTGTTCTTTAACACTTTTTGGTCCTGATGTGAGTTAGTTGCCTCCATTATGCAAAAATTTCTTTTCTGTGATATTTACTGCTTTAATATTCTAAAATTGTGGGATGAAACAACAGTAAAACTGCCCTACCACAAACACCTCTCAAGAATGGGCAGGTGTTTACTCAAGAACTAACAGACATCAAAACTTATTTAGGTCTCTGCCTATTATACATGAATATCTAAAATTATTCTTTCTTTGTACCATACGCATTTCATTAAAACCAAAGCTTCATGATTTCATACAAATTCAAAATATGGCAGAAAAGTTCTAAATAAAACTAAAATTTAAATTATTTTAACAAATAGACTACTGGGTTTTAAAAATTTTTTTATACAACCATACCATGAAGTACTGCCGTATACATTTAAACAACAGTTACCAAGCCAGGTCCCAAATTTTATTACATTTGCTTATCTAGTTACTACTTTGCAAAAAGGGCTCTCTTCAAATTAATCTTCTGCAGCACATCAGATTATTCAGTATACTAAGATATGGGGTTAATCCTTGTTTTCCCTGCAGAAGGGCTGCAACAGATGAACTACAATGCTGTGTAAAATAATGTTTTAACACGTATGTGTTCAGTTTTGCAGGAACGATGTATTGTAAAGGAGTACCTGAAAAACTGGAGTGTGCGTCCTCCCCAGTTAGCACAACCCAGCATTAAAACTAACCATTGGTATTATTCATTAAATAATACCTAGGAAATACCTGTGTATACCTTTTGTGTACCAAGATACCTTAGATATGCTGCAAGGATTTGTCCTAAAAGAACAGGGTTAGACCTAACCATTGAATCTACTGACCTTCCATTTTCACAATTTATACAGTAGTATATTATATAGATACAAACAGCAAATCATCTGATAAGGCATTGGAGCAACAGAGAGCTTGTGCTTTTTTCAAATTGCTGAGAATGACGACTACGGTACGCAGCCTCTCTTTTCAAAATAACAGCTGTCTCTACCCCGCAGGAAAGAGAAGAGCTTGGGCTTTTGGACTCCAGGGAGGGTTCCGCAAAAGAGATACAGAGCTGGCAAATTTCAAAACACTGCCTTAACACATACCTGCTCGCACTCATCAGTAGATTTTCCGTTTATAAAACAAGAACAAAAATTATTAGGGGAGGGGGAAGGAGAGCGTGGTGGTGTGACTTGAACTGACAAAATGAGGTGTTGATTCCAGACCATATGTACTGAATTTTCCCCCAGAAACCGAACGAACAGTCACCAAGTCCATCTGGTCCCCGTACCGCAGAATAAAGCCTCCTTTGCTCACAGCCCTCGGTGCAGCACATGTATGCGATTTAACTTCACCTTCCTGTAATTATCTTAGTACATTCCCCAGAAAGCTTGTCTTATCCACTTGACAGTTACCAAGTGATCTCTCGCTGAGCCAGTGGCATGTTAATGGACAGCCGCGCCGCAAAAGATACGACAGGGGAGCCGAGCAAAAGGTTTATCGTGCATTTCCTCCATACATTTCCCAAGCCACTAAACAAGCATCAGCACTTAGTGGAGCTGATTCTCCCTATCTAAGCAGCCTTGCTAAGGCTGTGACAGTGATTCCTGTTTGAAAGGTTATGCTGCATTCCTAAGCAGGCCAAGATTGCATTAACCACAGAAGAAAAGGATTGTCAATAACTCCTCCGAAATCACGCTGCATCCTCACTTGGGGAAGAACTGGGTCTAATTCACTGAGTTCTGTGACCCAAGAGGAAGATGTGACAGAAAGGTTCATAAGCTATTGAGATTACATGCCCTGTATTTCCTTACATCCTTTTTTACCATTAAATACACCAAGTAATTAGTGCTTTGTTATAAAATACTATTGGGGCTGACTGAATAGTCTTGTAGTTATTTAATAAATTACTCAAAGGAGTGAATTTAGCCAGGCATCCACTGGTGAGGAGACTGCTAATTAACGGATATCCAGGCAGGCAGCAATTACTCTTCTCCTCCCAGGCAAAAAGAATATCTCTATTCCAAGTATGTGTCCAGAAAGAATTAAGAACTCTGAAATGTACGTCTCTTCCAGTAGTAAGCAATTGGAATGGAGTAACAGTCAAGCCAAAGATCTCAAATCATTTGAACTAAATACAAAACAAGATAAAATAAAGAATCTATGCTTTATGAAGGGAGTGAACTGGCTTCAGAAATAAGTTTCCAGCTGGGACCAGATTGCAAATGCCTTTATTCACTCTGCGGGAGTAGTTATTCACACGAACAGTCCCTGTAAAGCCAGGGAAACAAACTCACGTGAGCATGTAGTCACGACTGTGAACATGAAGCTTGCCATCTGACCTTCAAAACTGACAGAATTTTGCAGTGCTTTTACTGAAAATTCTATAGGGATGTTGGGGGCTGTTTTTATTTTCCTTAAATATGATTTTGCTGTCATTTCACATCAAATGTCTTAGGAGGAAATTAAATTATTTTAATTTATGTAGAGTTTTTCACTTCGTGCTCAAATAAGCCAATTTACAGGTTGGTGTCTCAGCAACAGATTTCTAGCAAACAGGTTACTGGGATTTATCAGGCTTGCACTCATTTTGTTTTTTTGGAACAGCCAGCCATAAAGCAGACTTCCCATGGCCACCTGGGGCTGAGGCTCTGCCAATGGGCACACACCCACCTGCACAGAGGCCAGGGGGCATCCTAACAGATAAGTGTGAGCACAAAGGCAACCAAGTGACTACCCATGTTGAGTAGGAATCAAGGATTCCTGGAGGAGTGTCCAAAGAGCTCTGCATCTTCAGTTTAATGACCCATGAGAGAAAGGATGCATTTAGAATTGAGCAACATAGAGCTGTTCTGATTACAAGAGTTTTGACTCATTTACATAAAGGCTGAAAAAGAAATAGAAGTAGTACAATTAGTGACCTAAGGAGAAAATTGCAAAAGCACAAATAAGATCTAAGTGCCAAGCTACAATAAGCAGTTAGAGCTAATATCTGAAACTAGAATCCAAGCCTAGGACAAGAAGTGATCTGGCACCCAAAGATCAGCACTCAGGCTAAATACCAAAGGTCAAGAGCCTGAGTCAGAAACCAAGATACCAAGCCAAAGGTTAGGACTGAAATAGGTCCTGGACACAAGCCGAAGGTCACAAAATGAGCATTTTCAAATAGCCATACACCTCAGCTACTGACTAGTCAGAGAACAAATTTAGATGGTCCTTTAAATAACACTGATGTTAGCACCCGTGAGCATTCACAGGGGTGACCACAGTCATCATGACTGTGGACTTGCTGAAAGGGTCAGCCCAGCCAGCATTCCTTAACAGCCCACCACTGAGCTCAGTCTGGGTCATTCAGATCCAGAGTAAGGCTGTGAACAGCTCCACCTGATTACATAGATGAGTGAAGCCCCTAATTGCCACACATACACTTGCAAAGTTTTCCATTGGAAAAACAAGTTATGGAGATTTGAAAAGTTCCTCTCTCCCATAAGCTCAGTGGAAGTGTCAAAAAAGGCAATTCCAGCTGAAACATGAGAAAAACCTGGGCCTCCAAAGA
Source organism: Nyctibius grandis (assembly GCF_013368605.1). Taxonomy (NCBI): domain Eukaryota; kingdom Metazoa; phylum Chordata; class Aves; order Nyctibiiformes; family Nyctibiidae; genus Nyctibius; species Nyctibius grandis. Next base: position 19,713,558 of record NC_090667.1, on the reverse strand, counting down.
GACTGTAGAAGCCTCATAAATCTATGAGCTAACAGAAGATCATGCTACAGACTTACGTTTTAGTTGCCTTTTTCCTCTATTACCGTTTTGCTGATTATAATAGTATAATAATAGTATTATAATAGTATAATAGTATAGATAGTATATATACAAGCCCTGCTGCTACTGTATTCCTTTGGCTACATACAAATAAGCAAGATATTCTCCTTTGTTAATTTTAGAGGGTAAACATTTTCTAGTATTAGATTATTTTTAATGAGACACAGGTAACAAAACTATCAAAAATAATCTTTTTATGTATAAATTAAAATAATAAATCCATTGTGATGTCCCATTATATGCCTCATTAGCATATCCTCTGGAGAATGCTTGATGGCTTTGGGAGCCTTTCAAGAACCACTACAATATTGCTTAGTTAATTGAAAACTACAATTAAGAGCTATCTTAAATAATAATCTCAGTGAACAGTGTGCAAATAGCCCATATATCAGAATAAGTTTTTGCAAACATTAATAATTAAATTCTGAATAGAGATACAAATGAAAAATCAACTTAAATAGACAGACTACAGGCAATTTTTTAATCTTGCACTCTGATTTTTTTGTCAAGGTTATAAAGAACTAATGGGAACTGGAGTAAGTTTAATAAGTCTCTCTGCTCTGCTGACATGACAGCAATAAACAAAATACATTTGTACAACTACCTTAACTATTATATATTTTTTTTTTTCTTTCTTGAAGTGTTTGACAAAGTGCCCTTATACTGGCAGCCATGTACACCTGGTAAAGTCAGTGTTTCAGATACTAGCTTTCACTTGCAGTGGATTTTACTTAGTAGGCCTTTGATTGTTTAAAAACAAACATAGTTGTTACCCTTCAAACCTCTCAGCAGTTGGCATGGTGCCACTAAGCCATGGGGAGCACTTCGCAGAAGTGCGACTGTTAAACAAGCACCATGAAGTAGGTTAGGGCCTATAAATGGAATATCTGAAGTTGAATAAGTGTAGAGCTCCTGATACTACACAGTAATATTTTGGAGATTTTCTAAAGGAGCAAGAATAATAGATTATTGCTCATGGTGGCCCTGAAGTACTAAATCTCAAAAGTTTACACAGCCTACTTGGCCAGCTCCCCATTACAGCTGGAATTTATGACAGAGCCCAAAAACCCAAGAAAAATAACTAAAACAAACTATAATGGGAGGATCTTACAAAAAATATATGCCCATGATATTAGCAAAGTCAAAAAGTCCCCTTCCCACACAAACACATTGTAAAGACATGGCTGTCTTTGCCTGCTAAGACCTTCCTTCAGCCTGAGCTCCCCTTCTGCTCCTGTGCAGACACTCTTGCTACTGAAAGCTAAAGCAAAGAGCAGGAGGATCAGCCTGCCTAACCTCTTGGCTGGTCCCACACTCCCCCTGCACACACTGCAGGTACACCAACAGCTCTCCCTCCGTATTCAGCTTACCTCCTAGACGTAGCCACTCATGAACTATTCAGGTGACAAGTCTGTCAGGAAAATGGAGCTGATCAGAATTTTTCTTAATCCAAAAAAGGCAAAAATACTGCATGCCAGTTTTATCCCAGAGTGTAAATGTTTTACAGAGGTAATTTTTTGTTCTATTTTTTGGTAACTGGTTTTAAATTACTTTCTGTTAGGGTAAATAGTGGACTCCGGTCATTTCTTCCCTGTAGGACAGTTCATCACTCCTGGAACTCTCTTCTCTTGGTTGGAAGGTCTGTTTTGTCATGGAAGTGTCAGGCCTCCTAAAAATGCCCCATCTCTCTCTGACCAACGTCAGGTGCACACATGCACACAGGGATAGGGGAAAGGCAAACATGGCAAGTTTGACCTACCCATCACCGATTTCTGCGCCAGCCCTTGTTAGCCACAGATTGCACTCACAGGTAGGGGAGGAGCTGGGCAGCTGTGCAGGCACGGGGTTTAGACCTCCAGGATGGCAGAGCTCGGCTGAACTGGCCAGCTCGGGGAGGCATCACGCCAGAAGGAAAAAGCAAGAGGAGATGTGGTCCTTCAGCTGTTTTTGCATACGTGCATTGTTTACACTGCAGCTCTCAAAGTCTGTTAAATTCAATTGTTTTGAAAATCACATAATTTATGAGTTTTGAAAGAACCTGTAAGAGCCTGTCATGTAAACTGGTACTCAAGAGGTGTTTAAATAATTATTTGTGATTATTACAATCTATTGGAGAGATACTCCTCAGCTCTTCAGTCCTTACCTGACAAAATGTATCACCCCTACACAAGCTCTTTGGATTCATCATTTCAGTACACTAATCCCACATGTAGAAGTAATTTTATCATTAAATACCACTGGGGAAAAATTACCATATGAATGCAGTGGATGGTTTCAACACAGAACACATTAGTTAGTTCTTTTTCATTTGAAAAGATGCCAAAGTAAGCAATCTTATTTGTACATTAATCTCTAAAGTTACATTTGTTTCCAAAATGAAAATTCAGTAAATCTGTACATAGAATTTTGTAGCAAATATTTTACTAGTTGACTGCCATTTTGCTTTATGCACATAATTGCAGACAACCCATTTGAAATTAATTTAAAAAGATGTTACTGCTTTTGCTCTTAAGTAATTCACTACTATCAGATCACTTATTTTCTAACACCAGAGCCAAGGGACACGAGGTCCCAAAATTAAAGGCTGCAACTGCACTTCCATTACAGCCCTTAAGGCCTGCCTGAACTACAGCAGTTTCTTACACTAAGCTTTGTGCTAGTTTCGTCGCAAATTTCCACAGGATTGCATGTCAATGCCTTCCCCTTGAAACGCCCTTCCTATGCCATTCCTCGCACATCTTAACCACAGGGCTCCCCAGAGGATCTTCAGCAGACAGCTTTATGGCCCTCTCCTGAATGACTACAGCAAAGGAATTCTCCGTCAGCCAGAACTTAATTGGTGAAAAGAAGCCAAATAAGAGGTTAGGATCTCATCCAGTTTATTTACTTAGTCATGATGTAATCAACCTTCCCTTTTCACCAGTATGGTGACTCCTTCCCACTTTTCTTAGCCTGCCTTCCTTACCCCCAGAGGAAGGCCATCTCATCCCAGACTTGGTGGGTCTGCCTCAGAGTTTCAGTTCAAAGAAGAAACATGTTATGGATTCGTGACTGCAACTGTTAGGGGAGGAATTTAGCACATAACACACATTAAATCCATGTGGTTATGTCACTGAATACTCTTGGACATGATACATCCTGGAGAAAGTTCGCAAAGCAAAGAGCAAGAGATACACGTGCTTACACTAAGAATTAACCGGCGCTGTGCCTTAGGTCTCTGGCTGCACATGTATATCTTTCAGTTTGCAGCCCAACCTCAGTAGGCAGATGAGCACCCAGAAAAGGTGGCAGGTGGCAACGAGGGGCCTGAGCAAAGCCACCCTGCCAGAGCACAGCAGCGTTCCCGAACCTGCTCCTTTGTCATGACTGCAGCATTAGGACAACAACAGTCAATGCAGCTGCTGCCCTCACCCTCAAACAAGGTCTTATGATACATCAGCAATCCACCAGCCCTTCCCGGAATGAGGGAAATATCATCATAATGCCCGCTGTTTATATTCCTCTTCAAAAAAGTATTTCAATGAAATTTATAATGATTAGTAAATACATTGTACTCATTTTATGTCTGGGAAAACTAAGGTACAGAGAGCTGAAGTGTTTTAATAACCCATGAAATGAATGCAGGTTTACTGATTCCCATTCCTCTGACACTGGATAACCTAAGAAGCATCAAAAGCAGCCAAAACTACCTGGCTGTTTTACATTATATTTGATGCCAGTCATGTCTCAGAAGCTCTAGAAGCTATTTACTCTCAGAATTGTGTTGCATCTTCTTTATTAGTACTGTACCACATCAAGAAAAGCCTATTGAAAAATACACATTTGGTCATAAAAAATTTATCTAACCTATTTTAAAGATGATTGCTCCAATATGTGCACATTTTGCAAGAGGATCAGCTAAAAATACTAAAAAGGAATTCTGACTTGCTACTTTACAGCAAGGCTTCAGAGATGAAGCAGCATATAAACGTACATTTTAAAATCTATGTGATAGTCTCAATATTTAAAGGGTTAGATACATAGAGGTATTGAAAGTGGTTCAGGAACCTTAAAGGATACAAAGAGGATGCTTACAAGAAAACAAAAATATAAGCACACAATAATGCCATAAAACTGACCCATTATATTTAAGATAGATAACTCAATAATTAAAAACTGGCCAAGTTAAAAACTGACAGAGTTCTGGCAAAGTAGCTTGCTCAAGGCATCTACTATGATGCACAATTCTTCCCGATTTATTTCTCAATTCTGTACAGAGCAGAACTTTGCTCATCTAATTGTCATTTTTGTTTGATTTGTGCAGTCCATAATCTGTACAAGATGACTTAGGAGAACAGGCTACTCTGCCTTGTTTTTTCCTAATGTTATTATAACAATAAAACAGAAACTACATGTAAAATGAAACGAGCAATAGAGAATCCCTGATGGCGCACCTTTGCTATTGCAGTATTTTGTCCAATCGCTAATTCGCCACAATGGAGATTTGCAATAGAGTTCCTTTTCAGAAATGAAATTAGTACAGTTCTAATATATTCGGCAGCAGGCCTTATAGCTACTGTTGGATAAAATATGACAAAACTGGCTGAAGATGTATGTCCAAAGCCTTATATATTACATTAAGTATATAAATCAATAAAAGTCAGGCTGTACACCTATGTCTAATGTACTTACAGAAGCTGCAATCACTGAAAGACTTGTACTCAAAAATAAGTTGTATTTAAATTTTTGGACAAATTTAGTCAGAAAGAACACATTAATGGATATTTATGCAAAATGCAGAGTCCCAGGAATAACGTTTTCTCTCTAGTTCTGATTTATGTCAATGATAAACTTCTCTCTTTACTCTGCCCAGTGACAGATTATAACTAAGGGTGAACATATTATAATTTGAGCCAAACCTCTGTGCTCTAGTTCAAAAAAGTTAGCTTTACCTGTCTAATTTCACTACCTACCTTCATCAGAGAAGAACTGTCATATTTTGATGCAAATTCCAGCAATTTACATGTTTCAAGCTGGCAGGCAATGTCTTCCTAGAAAAAATTGCCACCCTTCCACAATCCCCTGTGAAACGGCAAGCCAGGTTAGAAAGACAGAGGAGATTGGATTACCTGTCTGCGCCAGATCATTGTTTCTAGGAGATAATCCATAAATGATTAATCCTTCTAATGTTCTTGAGCAATGTAAGGAGGGTGCCTGTGACCTATTTCAACCTCTTGTACTGTTGTTGTGGGAACAGTTTTACTGTATAAATCGAATTGAGTATTTTCATTCTCTTGGTTTTATTGAATTATAAGTGTAATTTAATGCCTTTTCTTTGTTCAGTGGGGTTTTTTTTTAGCATCTCTGAGAAGGACCATAACTGTTGGTTATACTCATGTCCAAAATGGCAGTGAACACATAGATGGCTAAATGTTTTTTTTTTTTAATGTCATTTTCCTTGTACTTTATTAAATTACATTATTTCAGTAATTTACTGTTGTTTTTAATGCTTCCTGCTTCACATTTTCAAGAACATTTTGCCAGTTGTACAAGGAGAAAAAAGAAAAAAGTCACCCATTCCTGTTACAGAATCATGACTGCAACTATTACATAACAACATGAGACCAAAGTAATTTATAATTAAATTCAGATTTCAGTATTGCAACATCTAAGAAGCTCAGATACCCTACAAAGTAGTTACATATTATCTTTATTTTATGTACAGCACAGAAATAGGAAAAAATCCCATACCTACAGCTGGGTAAGTCAGCAGTCCCAGAACTATTTTCCTTGTCACTTCTACGTGATGACCAGCAGTCACTTTACACACCAACCTATCCCATGGATTTTAATTGTTTAGATTACCACTGCTCTATATCCCTCTTCACTGTATTTGCAGATGTAGTCACACACTCAATTTTTTTTTGACAAAACCCAGGCCAGAAACTATTACCTTTGGTGTGAAGAACTGTAGAAACACGATCGGCTTATTTCATAATTCTGACTTAAACAGTTGACTTGGCAGAAGCAAAGGGGTACTGCTCTCCTGAGAAATGAGAGAGACAAATGATACAACAGCAAAATGGAATAATTAACTAAAATGCTCTGCACAGAGGTAAGAACAAGTATGGAAAGATCATCCCTGACAGATAATGTATCATCTGATCCTAAAAAACAACAGTGAAGGAGACCCCATAACATCCTTCAGTAACTTGTTATGTTACTTAACTATTCCTACTGATCAGGCTTGTTGGGATCCAGCCTCATTATTTTTGCTGCACATTAACCTGATTTCATTTCGCCCTTTCACCAGTTAGTGTGGAGAACCGATTTCTGTAACAACCTTTTGCACATCAAATGTGTAAAATGCCATGTGCTTTTAAAAATTTTCTCTTTCTTTTGACCCAGCAACATAATAATTTGTTTTCTCTTGCAAGGCATGCACTCTAAGTCTTTTGCCATTCCTCTAGCTTTTTCCACAGGCTCCTCAGTTTGTCTACAATTCCTACTTAGTGTATCACTCAAGTAGGGCATTATAAATTGACAAATTTATCGTGGAATTAATTACTAAAAATCCAAGGAAAGGATATTAGTTGTACATCTGGTGGTGTTTTATCCTGATGACAATCAGCAAGTATTTTAACAAGTATTTTGTAGCCAGAGGAAGAAGGATAAAAGGAAACTGGTGACCAACAGATACTGCAGGGTATCCAAATTTTAAAAACTCTAAGGTAAAAAGGAAAAATTTTGCTGCCCTACAGCACTGTAACATGTAACAATTTAGAAAACTTTCCTCTAAAGGTGGAAAAAGATTTTTCACAGCTAAAAATAAATATCTGTCACCATGAATATGCAATACAGTACCTGTGGATGCAGCATTAGCGCAGAAAGAGCATACTGCATGTCGGAAGACCTATGAAAGGCTTATGGTTCACTCAGACTTCTAACAAGCAGAATAATTGCCAGGAAAGGTAACTTTTCTTTATGTACATAAATATGGTATAAACTGCTGCTAAGTAGCATGCAAGGCCATTTCTGTGCTAGTCCTCAAAAGGTGAGATTTTTTACAAATCTCATTTACAAAGAGATGGGTCATAATCTCTAATTGTAGCAGTTTTCAGTTATCCTTTATCAGCTTGGAGAATCACCACAGGAATAAATATTTTTACAGTGAGAAATATTTTTTACTGAATATTAGGGACTGTCAGCCTCACCAATAGCAAAGATCAAACGTGCATTCACAGTATAGAAAAGAACACAACTGAATTAAACACTATAATAAATAATAAGCAAATAAAAATGCTCAAGTAATGTTTCCTGTGAAATCAAATGATTTTTCAAACAAAATTGCAACCCTTGCAAAATTCTACCACTCCCCTTGCCCTTGTTTTAACCACTTTAAAATAACAGAGAAATTTGCATCTCATAAAAAAGACAGGCTAAAGATTTGCAGGCTTGCCCAGAGAATTAAAATGCAAAACAAAAGTTCATTAAGTTATTGATTAAGGAAGTTATCATCAGGACAATTTGCCCTAGCTAGGACTAAGATCAAATAAATAGTCTGTAGAATTACAGCCATTATCACTGAAATTTAAGGTATAGATAACAGTGCAGCTACTGATCAATAGCCCAAGAATTGCCCGCTATTACAATTCAAGGAAAAACATCTGTAAGTAAACCGATACAGTGTGTCATTTGCAAAATATTTCATGAAACCAGAAACTTCTGACAATTGTTTCAATTGGAAAACAACAAAGATAGAATATGAGCTCTGTGAGCCACTGAGATTTGCTGGACTCCACTGGACCCTAATTCAGCTTTCAGTAATAACAGAAAATGCACTGCCTGGGAACGCTTACTGCACTTCTCCATCATCTTAACAGCAGCAATATATTCTTTCCTGACAATAATCAGCTAACAAGGGAAAAACAAAGAGACGGCAGACTGAAGACGACTTTTTCTGTATGAAGTTTGAAAGGAGTGACTGCAGCCCAAATAAGCTTCAGGAATACATAAGTAATCTGCTGTGTGAAAAACAGGGGCCAGAAAAAGAGTTTGTATAACATAACTGCAAACAGCAGAGCAGACATCAATGGAGAGGGCCAGCCATGCTGTCACGAGCAACTGAAGGCATAAAAGAAGGTCTTTATTATTTCACCCACCTTAATATTAACATACATCAAGTAGATAATAGTACTTAGGGTAATAAATCATCATATCCTGCCTTATAAAACCTCCGATGAATAACTGAAATATAGAACATAATGTTCACTTCACTTTTTGAAACACAAATGAAATCTGCCCCACTCACAGTGAAAACATCAAAAGGGCATTACGCACATCATCCCACTTCTGCCTGGTTCAGTGCGAGAATCAGGAACAGAGTGTGATAGATAAACATTTCCCCAGCAGTAACTGCTGCATAGCTTCAAGGGAGGACAAAGAGATTTGCAATATACAATAATCACAGAACAAGCCTGAACAGATACAACTAACATTTCAGTTTACACTGAGGTCACAGCTTGAGTCTAAGTATACTATATACTTCGGTGTACTTCAAGGTGGAAGAGGCAGATGGCAGGTCATATGACTCATTTCTGATATAAAATATTTTATTCCAAGACAACAACAGTGAAGAAGGGCAGGGAGAACAAATTCACTAAAACGCAGAACTGAAATTAGCAGACAAAGGAGGAAAACAATCCATAACCAGAAACTACTGCTTCTCTTTTTTTATCAATGCTCCTCATGTTTCACTTTTAATTCAAGATGAAGCCAAGGAGTTTTCACACTTGAAAAGACCTCACACAGCAGAACGCTGTCCTTTGCCAACAAGTTTTTTACTTTGAAAGATACCTTTGCTTTACAGTAATCTTGCAAAAGGAGTGGTTTGGTGCAGATGTTTAAGAGGCCATTTAAAACCACCTCTTAAAAAAGTTTTTGTCATTTTCTTTCCATTTCATTTGAGCCCTTAGAATGTTGTCTCTTTATAAAAGATTGTTTTCAAACTAACTTCCTCATACTATCTTTTCCTAATCCAGAGTGTTACTGAATAATAACTAGACATTTTACATCAAAGTATTTTTAACATCACACTAAGTGTCATTATTTGCCCTTGATGGAAACAATTTTATGTACTTTAATAACAGAACCAGTGAAAACCCAAATTTTACTATTAGATTGGACTCTCCTGTGGTAAAACCATTAGAAGGCAACGGAAGATTTATGGAGCTCTAAGACAGTATCTATTATCTTTATTATTTTTTTAACTGATGCTTAGGTCTTGGGATTCAGGGGTGAGTTATTGGGATGAAGTACACAAGAATTTCATGTCCAGATTACATTTTTGTTTTTAAGAAGTGTCTTTTTACTTTGTATTAGAATGGTTTGACATCAAAACAAGTAAAGTAATGTTCTCTCCAAAAAGTTTTACTTTTATAATTTAAAAATTATATTATACTTGAACTTGGTATTTCTAGTGCTTGTCAGAAAGACTTTTTATGGAACCACACAACTGCTGGATCCTTGCTTATAGCTCATGCATTAAATGTCTGCCATTGTGGGAGAGGATTATACTGTAAAGCTGTATTAAAATCAGAAGTATGTCCACCTGCAATAGAGAAGAACATGACATGTGGTAACACAGAGCTTAGAGGAAATTCTTTACATTCTCAGAAGGGTCAGAAGCTTGCCACAAACATGGTTTTGTTTAGAAATTTACAATCCTGTCTTTTCCTGTCAGAGTGCACAAAATGCTACAAAGATAGTTGAATCTCAGTGATGTTATCTTGGAAGCTGTCTTGATTTAGCCCACACCTAGGGCTAAACAATAGCAGTTTTTCTCTCACCCAATATCCCTTCCCCAACTGAGGAAGGAAATTAGGAAAAAGAGAGAGACTCATGGGTTAAAATTGAACAGATTTAATAAAATAAAGAAACCAATAAAAATGCTAACACAAAGCACACAAAATTATACTTAGCTACAGAGTTGCAGCAGGTTGTCCAGGAATACCAATCATCAGCAATGAGGAAAAATGGGCAGTTAAAATACAAGATAGCACAAACAGCCCCTCCTCTCCCCACCAAGCCCTCCCTTTTATAGTGAACTTGATTGTTAATGATATAGAACACACCTGTGGGCCAGCCTGGGTCAGCTGCCCAGGATTTAGCTGCTAATGGCCCTGATCACCATGGCTGACCAGAAACTGAAACAAAATCCAATGAAACCAGCAGAGAAGTCGTTTATGGCTCGGGCCTAATAAATATTCTACACTTTTCTGTTCCCTAAATCCACTAATGATTTAAAAAATAGCAGGAACAAAGTTCAGTGCACTGCATATTACCTTGTTCTTGTTCCAGCAAACTTAAATATGTACTACAGAGGACAGTTGATCTATACCAGCTTACTATACCTAAGAAAAATAAAGTATTTAGTTCCAAAATTCTTTAAAAATATTGAAAATTCCATATCCCACTGCAGACTGTGAAATATTCAGATACCAGCTAATGACAAACACGTGAACAAACAGCATCAGCGCCAAAGTACTAGAACATAATTCCTCCAGCCTGTGACCCAGCTCATTGCACTTCATATGCCAGCCCGCATTAAATTCAGAAGCCTTTGTATTACTATGTCAGTAAATAAATAATAACAATAAAAATAATGACCTCTTACACTGTAAACAATATACAGATCTTTAGTTTAATCCGTTCCATTGAAACGAAGCTATTTCTCTTTATGACATGTTCAGATGTGGAGAGCCAACTCAGAAGGTGTCAACTGAAAATCTCGCACAACAATCTCATGGGGAGTAAGTAGAGGGAGCGGAGCTGGGTGGAGTGGCCAACAGGATCCCTTCTTCAGCGAAGGACTGAAAGGCCTTTCCTCACAGCATTGTGTGAGCTGAACTGGAGCTACCTGTCTGAGAGAAACCTCCTGGACGGAGCTACAGCCAGCTGAAACGGAGGGGAGGTGGCAGGGAGGGAGCACAGCTCTCTGCTTGGCAGGGTATGGCAACGGTCAGTGTCTTTGGGCGTTTGGCAGCATGGGAGCGTGGAGGCCGTGGCTCAGCTGTGCCAGCTCCGACAGAGGAGCTTGGCCAAACCTTGCAGCTGGTGGAGGCACGGCCACCGCAGCCGCCCACCGCCCGCTCTGCCGGTGCCCGGCAGCATCGGGGGACAGGCCACAGCCCGGCTGCCAGGCGCCAGGCTGAACCCCACAAACCCGGTTTTCCGCCCAGCCGCTGACCCGTGGCTCACGACCCTGTGCCCCAAGGCCACTAGCCCCTCTGTGGCGGTGGTGTGTGAACGCCAACCCCCAGCCCTGCGCCACGCGTGTCGGCAGCGGCTCGGGGCCGCCTCTGCCACAGGGCGGCTTCGGGCACGAGAGACACGAGGTGCGGGAAAGGGGAGCCCGCGGGGCCGGGGAGGGGGGCTGCGGGCCCCGAGGGGGCGAGAAGGGCCTCGCTGCTCCGGGCTGGCGCGCCCGGCGGCTGCTGCGCCGCGGCCCTGGGCGGACGTAAGCGGCGGGTGGAACGGCAGGCGCGGGGCTTGGCGTTCCGGCCGGCGGCGGGGACGGGTGCGCCGGTGACACCGCGCGGCTGCTTCTTGCCCTCCCCCGCGAGTGGCTGCCGGGATCCAAGATGGAGTCAGTGAGCAGAGCGGGGCAGGAGATCAGCCTGGCGGCCCTGAAGCAGCACGATCCGTACATCACCAGCATCGCCGACGTGACCGGCCAGGTCGCGCTCTACAGCTTCAGCCCGAAGGCCAACGAGTGGGTAAGTCCGGAGGAGGGGGCCTGGCTCGCACCACGCCCGGGCCGGCCCGGGCGGCGGCGCGGCCCCAGGCAGGGCGTTCGCGGCCGCGGCGGGGCCGGGGCTCCGGTCGCCTGTGCCGTCGCCCCAGCAGCTTCCTGGCCCAGCGCCTCCGCACAGGGCTCCGGCGGCGGCTGCTGTCGCTCGAGGGGAAGTTTGGGACTTGGGTGCCTTCCCCCCGCGGAGGTGGGGACCCGAAGGGCGGCGGTGCCGGAGGAGAGGAAGGGCCGTGCTTGGGCACGGGGGGGCACGGCGCCGTCCGCCTGCTCGGGGTAACTGCGACCGAAGTAGCGCTGGGGCTCGAGGTTTCTTCTGCTCTTGGTGGCCGTTGCTGGGTTGGCTTTTTTTTTTAATTGTAATTTGTTGTTGTCGCTCATGCGTGTTGAACAGAGCCCTAATTCAGGAAGAGCGGGGTTTGAGAAATGTTAGTATTTGTCGTTGCGTTAAAACGCAGTTTCTGCCTGACTGCCAGTTTTATCACAAAACTATAAAAACGTAAATATGTGGAACTTGACATTGTCGTATGCAGCACGGGACCTGCACGCAGCTTTCTGTGCTTGCGGGCCACAAGCACGTAGTAAAGGTTGCTTTGAAAATTGAGGTATGAAACAGTTGCGTGGTCCATAGTTACATTGTTTTGTTGTTGGCTGTGCTGTCATTACCATCCTTTAAGTAACAGCTGTGGAAGAACCTGTCTGATATTTGCAGCCAACTGGACTGTCCATATTCAAAATAAGGAGTTGTGAGAAAAGGTGTTCAGCTCTGACCGGTCAGGCTCAGTGTAGGAAAGTTGTAGAATACTGTATATCACATCATCAGACTGATAGCATGGACAAAATCTTCTGGAAATGGATTTAATTACCTAATATTACTACGAAAAAATGGGTAGTTTCTGAAAATAAGAGGTTATATTTTTAGTCCTGTGATGCCAGACCTCATGGAAAGATAAGGATATTGTAAATCTCCATAATTAAAATGCTGTACAAAAGCCACATAGCTCTGTGAACAAGCGTATTCCTTAAATGCAATTGCTGTCTTTTGTAGGAGAAAACCGACATAGAAGGGACCTTATTTGTGTACAAAAGGTAAGGGGGGTTTTGTGTTTTTTTTTTTTCTTTTTCCTTCCTTAAGAAAACAAGCCTCAGATGGCTTCATGTGTAGCTTTCATACTGGATTTACTGCATCCAGTAAACTCATGATTACTTACTTGTCCAGCTGTTAATGTCTGTATACTCATTTAAAAAGAATGTACTCTGCACAAAGGTGAATAACTGTCAAAAGCACACAAAAGTACTGCTGAAAAAATCATAAAACTTGATGAACGGTGCATATATATCCACACAAAAACCTAATTTATTGAGCTTATGTTGTTAATCCAATAGCATTTGTTAATGTATTGAGTTTGTTAAATGCTGAGTCTTCCTTTGTCTCCTAAAATCCATAAAGTTGATCATGGAAACAATACGGATGACAAATCAAGTAATCTGTCCTAACTTAATTTCTGCCATTTCCCGACAGTTTCTGTAAATGGACAAAGTTGCCTAAAAGCCAGAGATCTACTAGTATATAGTTTTGGAGGCTGCTTGATTTCCTCATTGAATCCATGAAAGAAAATTCCAGTTATATGGGATGGGGGGAAAGGGTGGGGTGGAGAACCAGCACATAAAACCAATCATGCATTTAAGTTTTAAATTACAGGCAAATCAAAAATACAACAATGAAATAACACTCTGTTGAATGTAAGAAATCTAAATAATGCAGACTTAACCCATCCTGAAACAGAGTGTCATAGACTAGGTCAGTGCAATATTTTATCCTGGCAGTGTAAAGGGATACTAGTAACTGGTTCCTGTCTACTTTGTTTTAGCTCCAAGCTTATAAATACTTAGTGTAAAAAAGCCAAACAAACTAAAAACCAAAAAACTAAGCAAAAAGTTTCCTTGTGACTAGCTGATTATTTCAGACAAGTTTCGTTAAGCACATTAAAGACTAACTCGTGATGGTAAGGAGTGTTTGCCCCCCTCCTTAGAAGCTCTTGACAGATTTTGTTGTTGATCTTTCAGTAAAGGTGGCCGCATTGTTACAGAAATCTTAACACTTACTAGCTAATTATATCTGATTTTTACCCTGCCTCGCCATGCTGCTGTATTGATTATATGACTGCTTACAGGCACAGCTGAGTATGCTGACATGACATTCATGCAGCAAGAGAAGACAGATCTAAAACTACCTTGAACTTCCAGTTCTTGCTTTTGATGTTTTCTTTTTCCACCTGGTCACTAGCAAAAATCTAGATAATAAAAATTGTTTCACTAAGCAATACAATTCTGTATAATTCAATATGTACTTTGAGGACACTGAGTTAAGCCTTTATTTTAAGAGTCTCCCTTTAGGAAGAAATTACTGCTTCTGGTTCCCCTCTAAGTGTATTTCACATTATTGAAGCTAACAGCTTTTTTTATTGTCGCACCTCTTTACAGTAAAGTAAATATTGCTCTGTTAGTGGTCTGTTTTTTCTCCTCTAATAAAAGATTCTAAAATGCCTCAAAACTATCTTATGTGACCTATTGAATACACTTGCATTTAATCCCGGACCTACCCTAGGTTTTTTTAATAGATTTTTTTGCGGCTTATCTTTGATTCAGCAGTTTAGCAGTGTAGAACTGTAATGTTACTCCTAATCATACTTTGAGGTAAGTGTAGTTTTAAATTGAAATTAGTTGGCCTGCCAAGAAATGGCATAGAACTACTAGAGCTTCAGGACTGATAAAGCTTCAGCTAATAAAGCAATGGAGATTTGAAGATTAATTCATAACTCTTGTTTCAGAAAATTGTATACGTTGATCGAGGTATTAATCCTTGGCTTTGTTTTAATTGAAACCATAGGTCAGCTTTTCCTTATCATGGTTTTACGATAGTGAATCGACTGAACACGCACAATCTGGTTGAACCAGTAAATAAAGATTTGGAGTTTCAGCTCCATGAACCTTTCCTTCTCTACAGAAATGCTAGCTGTAAGTATAAGTTTCTTTAATCCATATAAACTTCATGTTCTGTTTTATAACCTAGACCACTTCTGATTACCGTGATGTCTGTTTCAAGTATGATGTGATAAGGCAGGTTCCAATGAAATAGCTGATGATGTTTTCTGTCTACAGTGCTAGATTTACTTAAATAGCTGTGATATTATATTATGATGACCACCTGCTTTCAATAGAAAGAGGATATACTAACAAAGTTCAATATTGCTATATTCTTTTTAATTAATGATCTGATAAGTTTAATCTAAACATATACACAGTGCTATAGCATTAATAAAAAACTATGAAAGAGTAGTGAAGATTGATAGATTTTTCTAAAGTATTTCACACCAAGAACAGTTCTAATGGCTTCCTCTTTTGCAAGCGAAAAATTAAATATTAATCAGTAGCTGCTTGAAGAAGTTGAGAAAATTGCTCAGCTCTAGGCTGAAGGTTTCTTTCTCCACAACAGGTTTTGGACTCAGGAGATAGATGTCTATACTGAATTTCCTGGAGTCTAGACTCCAGCAAGTCTGGGTGTCGGGATAGTCGTAATACAGATGAGTGGTAATATATTAGTCAGTATCTTCTTGCTGCTTTTTGACTTTAGTGTTTTGGGTCATGAGTCAAGCTTCAGAGTCCCAGTGTACTGTGTTCCAGTTAGGTACACACTAAAAATCCTGTTACTCCAAAGAGCTCAAAATATAAATTATGTAGCCCTTAAACAGAGGAGGAGGGGAGTATATGTGTATATGAAATTCACATTACTTAAGTAGATAAATAAAAGATACCCCACAGAGCAGAGGGTCCTCCTGATACAAAGGTATAATTTCATGTCCTCTTCTCTAGGTGAAGTTCTTGAAACTAGTTTGCTGCTGTCAAGTGACAGGTTCCCCTTACTGAATTACTCGGAGAACCTGTATGCTGTCTGGATACAGTACTTCCTCAACACCATGTCTTCTTCCTATCAGAACGTCCCCTTGAATTACAGATAGGAACACTGCTTTGGCTATGCTTCAGTGTACCTAAAAGACCAGTCAAATGTTAATCTCTTCCTGTTTCCCCCTTGGAAAGCCTCTAGGATCTGTAGGGAGTAGGATAGTTTCCATTATGGTGACGAAGAACAGCTTAAGGTAGATGGTATCCTCTGTTTAATAGTCTTAGCAATCCTCTTTCTGTAAGTGTTGTCAAGAGGAAAAAGTCAGAACTTCTCAGTAAGTTGAGAAGTCTAGGAGATGAGGGAAGTAAATGACTGGCAAGAAATTAGGAGGGGGGAAAAATATTGCATTGAGTTGGATGTTTAAGGTTGTGCAAAGTTGTGCAAGGAAAAACTGCCTTTTATACAGAGTGTTGGCAACAGTCCTGTTTCTTGTGGAGTGTGGTTTTTTGTGTGTTTTTTTGTTGTTGTTTTTGTGTTTTTGTATTTTTTTGTTTTTTTGTTTTTTTGGGGTTTTTTTTGTATCCTTCTTGAGGAAAGCTACTGTGATGATTAGAAACTCTTTAAGAGTAAGTTGTCCTGTTAAGATTGCTAAATGATTGAACTGATGACTCTGTGTCCTTAGCTTACAGGTGGGGAATGGTTCACACTACTTGATAAAAACCTAAAATCATGTTTATTAATACTGCTGTTTGTCAGAGACAAACATATTTTGTGCCTGTATGTTTAGGTTGTAACGGGATCAATGACAAATCGTGGTTTACACTTCCCCAGGGCATGGTAGAAATAGTAGAAGATGATCAAAGCAAAATTATGCCACTACGTATTTGGGGAAGGTTCCATGTCAGCAATCTTTATAACTGAATATGATGCTACTGTTTTAAAAACTTCAGGTTTTCACTTTGTTCTGGGATTCTGTCTTTATTTAAGAAGATAATAAGGGCAAAGTCTGTTATGTATATCAGATCAGACCTCTGGCATTTGTCTTAAATAGCATAAAAGCTGTTCTGAGTATATCAGGTGACATACTCCAGTCTATGCAGAGCCGCTAACAAGTTATATGAGAAACTTTGCAAGCAGTATATAAACATTATTTTTGCTTGGCTGGAGGCTATAAGAATGATCTGCCTGTCATGCTAGATCATAATGTTTTTGGTAGGTTTTACCATTCTTTTATGGTTTGATTTGTTCAAATACTTATTTTTAATATACAATGGAATTTTTAGTTTGCTGCATATCGGAACTTATTTTTGTTAAGCTGTAGACATGTAGACAATTGTACAAAGGCTTTTTCATACTCTTAAGACAAGACTAGGTAATTGCCATTTTATCCTCACAGGAAAGGAGGCCTGACTTATCTTTCATAGTTGTTGGGGGGCGGGTTCCCCCCATTTTTGCAGGGTGGGATATGAAGGAGTCTTTCATGGGTATTCTGGAAGGAGAATAGACCAAGTGATACAGTACCTTTCTTGTGTCTACCTCTTGTGCTCACTGAGTGAAATGGAAGACATTTGGGTCAATTTGTTATTCGTTATTCTGGTTAGATGTAAGACATGTAGAGGCTTTTCTTTTCTTTTTTTTTTTTTAACTTTTTAGAAAATAATTTTTTTAATATTTTAACCATTAATGGGGAAATCTTTTCCAGCTCCACATTTTTTTTCTCAAAATCATTCTGGCTACATAATATGGTTCAAGCCCCAAAAGAATACTTAAACCCAAAATTTTGAGAAAGGCTATGTCTACTTTAAAAGTTGTATATAATGCTGCCTGAAACTTACACTGCTTCTTCATGAGGCATTGGATCCTAAAGCAAAAAATTACAGGGGCTGTGACTAAGCAGCTGTGAGACATTATACCAATTAGAGTGGTAAATAGAAAAAAAAAAAAAAAGGTATTCTACTTTTCATTGTTAGAGGGAATTAAAGAAAGCAAATATCTCCAAATATGAACAAATCACGAAATTACCAAAATGAAAAGAAATTGTTTGATTTGATGTAACATATTTTTGATTTAAATTCCTCTTAAAAGGTAGAATTTTTTTAGATTATACTTTATACTTAATGTGCTCTTTATCATTGCTTAATCTGGAATATGTGTTGCTGGGTACATATGATCCTTGTCTAACTTTCCCTCTGGATACATGCACATTCTTTAGAGTATTCAGAGTATTTGTTCATGAAGCACTGACTCCCATTGACCTATTTTTTTTTTTAACGAACCTAAGCTTGTTTCCTCTTGTCTGTATTTTGTGAAAAGTACGTTAAACTCTGTTTTAAAAAACGCATACACTTCTGCCAGTAACAGTAATAATAGTCCAGTCTGAAAGTTCAGTACTTTCAATCTGTAATGTGAGAATTTGGAGCTGATAGTTTGCTTAATAATAAAGGAAAATTAGTCAAAGTTTTAAGCAATGGCCAACTTACCTCTTAAAGTCTGCAAGAAGTATTCTTCTAAGTCTTTCTCGTTTATAACTTTCCCTCTGTATTGGTGGTGTTGGTCTTCATGAAAAGGCTTTTTAATCCAAGCTAGTTCACTTGGGAGGTCAGGCAGATTGATTTCCATGGTGCTGAAGACAGATGCTAAACATAAAACTTGGGTATTAAAATAAATGGTCCTTGTTTGGTGTGGTGGTTTTGTGGTTTTTTTTTCTTGCTTGCTTCTTACTCCTGTCGAAGGGTAAGAGTTAATAAAACAAAAATAATGGATTTTGGAGAGTTTTGTACATTTAAGTGGCAGATTCAGTTACAAAGTGCTGTCTTCTGGGCTTATTGTATTATCATTAATTAAACAAATTTGTATTCAGAAACAGCAAAAGTAGAATGAGTTGCATTGTTTCAAATGGCTTTCAAAATTCTTTGAAAGAGCTCCTGACTGGTTTCAAAACAGGGCATCTGTACTGGTAAGGAAAGTCTGTCATTATGACCTTTGTTCCTGGCTGACAATGCATTAAGTATAACATCTCTCTGTGACTGCCGAAGCTGAATGGCTCTCCAGCAAGCGCATTAACGCGGTGGTTTAGTCTGAGATAAGAAAGGAGCCTGTTCTTGATACCTTTATAGCAGAAGCAGCAATGCAAGCTAGGGAGAGGGGAGGAACCACGGAAAGCTGTTAAGAAGTTCTAAAAATATTTTGTTTGACCTGAAAGATGGCACTCTAACTGGAAGGGGTGTTCTGCTCTAGTACAAAGTAGTAATCCCTCTCATTCCACACTATGCTTTGTCAGCTGGCAGTTTGTTCATGTGTTCCTGATCTTGGATGCTGTTTGCCACCTGCTGAATTACTCCAGCGCAACTGCTTGTAGGATTGTGCTGTGAACTGTATTTGTGAAATGGCCTTAGATATTCGAAACAATAAGAAAGGGAGGGACTTTTTTTTATTAATCCTAATGATTTATAAATCTGTGTGGCAAGCTAATCTTTAAATTGAAGAAAATATGAATAGTGAATGAGGAATCTTGGCGAAGAAGATATTAGAGCAAAGTGACTGAGGAGGAGTGCCATTTCAGCTACCCTTGCTACTGGAAGTAGGAGCTTTGAGAGAGATTGCTTTATGTGCTTTTGCCTTAAACTATTTGAAGTGTAAAATGATGCATATACCATATGCAAATGATGCATATATGTGCTTTTCTTTATGGGAATGAGATCAGGTTAAGTTGATTTCCATGATTACCTTATAGGATGGGTTTCAAAATATGAGTCCGTCCTTTGCAGAGAGAGTTTGAAAGGTGATTGTCCCCTACTTCCAGTTGTTCTGCTTCATTGTATAGCAACATCTAAATTGGAACTGTACAATAAAACTTTTCTCTCTCTTCTATCAGCTCTTCCAACTAGTTAAGGTAACTTTTAAACAGATCATCTTTTTGAATGAGATGAAGCTATATTTGCACAAATGACTAAATTGCCTAAGGCAGGAGAGTGATAGTGTCAATCTCTGAAACTGGCACTGCTAATGAGTCCCATGTACGTTTCTTCTGGCATGGCATTCTCGGGCTACAGTTTCATGAACATTTGAACAGTTTTGCCTTACTGTGCTGCTTCCAGCTTCTTGTATCTGCCCTCTCTCATGTGCTAGATGGCATTTTTGTGACGCTGATGTGCAAACAGTATTAAGGGACTGGTCTGGACTAAAGTTTATCCAGCTGATGTAAGGGAGAGTGGTGAATTGGGGTAGAAAGTTAACGGCAATGTTGTGGGGATTGAAAGCGTGGTGACACTGCTTCTTTCTGCTTACTTAAAATGAAAACTGAAGTGAAACTGCAGCTTGGGGATGGAATTTCAATTTATGTTGTCGACGAGTGAGGCATCTGTCTCACTGTGGTGGTTTGCTATCCCCACTCTTAATTCAGATCTACTAACTGGGCAGCACTGGAACAGTAAGCTGACTGGTCCATGAAGCAATGGGAGCACAATGTAGAAGAGACTAAGACCTTCCTTTTGGTGTTGTCAGGCTGTTAGACTTGAGCAGAAAGACTTCCATAATGCTTTTGTTTTCTCGAGATCTCTTTGTTTTCCCATAGTGATTTCAATCAGTTTTTAATGATTAATCCAGTCAAGTTTAGAGAGAAGTTGAGTGTTACATGTTTATGTAACTATTTGTGGGTCAGTGTTTCTAATAAAAATTACATATGTCAGAGAAGAACGTAGATGAAGATAACTGATGACTTTTTAATTTTATGAAATCTGATTTGTCTGTGATGTGGGTTACCCATGACTTCATGTGTGTCAAAATGTAGTGTGAATCCAACTGAAAGATACTGCTGATGATGATTACAAACTGCTTCTACTTGATTACTAAAGAAGCTGTCCACCATTCAGTGTAGAAAAGCTGGGTAGAAAGTGTTGAACTAGATAGAAAAATGAGTCCCTTAATTTAGTGGCTTCTGTTGGATGAAACTCTTAAAAGAACTGCAGTAGAAAGATATGCCATTAGACATATGAACATTCAGCTAATGTTTATGCTGGGTGTGGTAAAAGATCACAGATTTGAGAAGAACTGGTAAGTACCAACTGTTCTTAGTAAAAGGATGTTCATAGCCAAAGTTGCATGCATGTAAGAAATATATCAAATATAGTAATGCAGTTGGGACACACACACAGACTTCTGGGGCAAGGGAGCTGACTGATAGTACAAATGAGTCCTCTTTTGAAAAGAGGAAGGTAAACATTCCAGCCTGTCAGACCATGTCTAAGTTAATGCCCAAGTTTACTTGTTCATAATCTGCTTTACATCTTTGTAATACTGTTAATGTTTTGCAGTGACTCACTATGATTGCTTGCCAGTAGTACAAAGTGGAAAAAAGCCTGATGCTCTGTACACCAAACTGAGATTTGGATCTACTTCTGGTCTTGTGTAGGCCTGTTTCTGGCAGAATTGAGTGTGACTTTTATCATTTGTCCCATTAAGATATCATTATAGGTTCCTTATCTTCATTTCTTCAGCAAGTATGCTTTTGAAGAAGCTTTCTTCTCTTGGCAGTTGGTTGGATAATGAAGTCAGGGAAGGGAAGGAGCTTTTCTTCAGTGTTAAAATATGCTACGTGACTAAAGAAGTAGAAACCTGAAAATGTTTCCAGTTTGAGCTATGTGGTAGACAATCCAGTTGTATTAGTAAATACTAATAAATATTTCATAAGCATTGGCTACATGTATGAAATGCTTTTTTTATTGACTTACGTCTTTTGTAAGAAGAAGGTTCCTTAAGTTGTGCTGTATTGGATTTCTTTGTTAATGACTTGAAAAGCTTTGTTGTCTGTTACTTGAACTGTAACTTCTAAAGAAACAAACACCCAAATAAATATAGTTGTTATTAAATAAAATAAAAAAAAAAAAAGAAGCAAAGTAGAACTTCAGTTTGTCTGAAGATACTGTTACAGAAATGAGGTGTGGGCATGACTTTTTGAGGGTTTTGGTCCAACACAGCCTAGGATAACTGGAAGGTCTAGAAAAAAAGTTTGTAAATAATTGCCCTCTTTGCCATGGCTTGAAATCATTTTCAGTGGGCCTTGAGATTTTTGAGTGTTTTGAGGAGGAAAAAAAAAAGGGAGGGGAGGGGGTGGAGTATTTCATTTTGAAATAAAAATCTACATCTGTCTGGAAAAGGCTGTGTATTTTTTTTTTTTTAACATTACTTTCCTTCACTTTAAATCATATCTTTATAATTGGTGCTTTCAACTTCATAAAAACATTGGCATGAACTGCAGTACAAAGATGAGTTTTAAAAGTCTAAAAGTGTCTTTTCGGAAGTGAAAATATTTTAATGGTAGCACATGTAAAGTGCCCAATTGCCTTTGATGTACTTGCACACTATGCATTGACAAATTTCATAGGTGAACCAAGATTTAAAATAACCTGCTTTGTGGGCTGGATTAAATACAATTCTGAAAAGAGTTCTGCAGATTTGTTGTGTTGGCACAACTGTGGGGACGGTGAGGAGATAAGTATGTGTGTGGGTAAAAATGCCCTCTTTGGAGTGAGACTGCTGATGAAGAAATAGTACATGGCACTGCTGACAAAGTTTCTCCCTCTGATGGAGTATCTTTCAGCTCCGTGATCACGCTCTAACTCTGCCAATTTACAGTGGAGTTTTACTTATTCTGAAAGCCAGAATGGGGCTTAGTGTCTTGCTGAGCTGGAACCCTTTTGCACTCATTGCTTTGTCCTTGATACCTTCAAAGAGTATGGTTCAATATGAATCTAGTTCTAAGCTGCTCCATGAATGTGAGAGTATGGTTGGAGCTTCAGTACTCCTTCCTTCCTACACAATTACTTCTCTTATGAAAAGAATTTGGAGATGGAACCTTCCAGAGAGCCTCTGACTAAACTCTTTATACTGTAATTCAAACTTTGATTTTTAAAGCTCAACAAAAATATAACAAATTTAAAAATGAGGTTTTTAAAAAAATATGGATATTCTTTATCCTAGTTTAAATGGTAAAGTCAGTAATCCAAAACAGAACGTTGCAACTGTAGTGAGAAGGCATCTGACAATTAAAGCTTCATTTTCCTGCTACTTTTTTTTACAAACAGGATCAACATTTTGTAGTTGTTGCATTTAATCTGACTGAAGTTGTATTTGTGTTTGCACATGTGCTATTTCTGATTACTTTATAAATAGTAGTTGGTCACAGAGAATATTTGAGTGGAAAATTATGGTAATTCATATGTTGCAGATCTAATGGACTGCTGGTTTTTTGCTTTTTTCCTAATGATTTGATTTCTTTTTTCAAACCTTTGTCTTATACTTGCTTTTTTTTTTTCTTATTTTCAAGTGTCAATTTACAGTATCTGGTTTTACGACAAGAATGACTGTCATCGAATAGCAAAACTCATGGCTAAGTAAGTACTGTGGTCTTATTATTCTGTAATTCTTTTATGCAATACAGAAAAAAAATTGAACCTATTAAACATGTTTGTTTTTTTTTTTCTCACTCTCCTTGAATAGAAAATCACAATGTTCACAAATCATAGGCTATAGATACTTCAAGGATCTTTAAAAGTGTAATCAGGTAACAGACTAGTCTCGCCATGGCACAGGAGTCCATAAAGCACGTCTACCCTTTTTGCTGGATTGTGTAATATTCTGGAAATAACTGTAACCCAGCAGGTTCATTTAAAGTCAGTCTAGGAATAATCTCAGCTTTTTTGTCATCTTCTTTGTAAACTACTGTAGCCTGCCTTTTCTTGGGTCCCTGATGCCTGTATGGCAGCTTTATGAACACACAGAGGCAGAAGTGCCAAAGTTGGCATTATTGCTTTGCCCCTGTTCGTGGTGCAGTTACTCACATGCTCTTGTCATTGTAGCATCTCAGCACCCTAGAAAGTTTCTGAGATACAAATTATTTTGGGAGGTCAAAAAGCTGAAATATGTTCTTAAAATGTTGGAATTTTTTATGGTAGGTGTTGGAATGATTGTGGATTAAAACTATCTTTGAAACTGAAATTAGAGTTAATGTACCAAGCAGACTTTGGGGAATGAGTATTAAGCTTTATCACTTCAGACTTACGCAAGTGAAACTAGAGAAATCAAATGTGTACATTAAAAGATCTATTGGTTGGATATTGACAGAATACAGACAGTTAATTTTGCTGAGCTGGCTAGGACCTCATTTTAGTATGATTTTTAGTCTTCCATTAACTTGGTCAAAAAAGTTGTAAGTGATCTTTGCTAGCCTCAATACTGCTAGTAATAAGTCTTTCATTATCTGCAGGCATTTTTCATAAAGCCTTTCTTCATTATTAGATTATAGAATGTCTGAATACTTCCTTCTTCCTTTAAAATTGTGTATTGGTTTGGGGGTAACAAAAGTATTTGCAGAAGCCATTTTTATGCTGAGAAAGGTATTTGGTGTAAATATATTTACTTGTATCTGTTGAAAAAGCACTGTAGAATGAAATCACACTTAATTTGGGAGTATTTAAAGATTCCTATTAGGGAAAATGAAATGAAGGCATTCTCATTGCACATTACTGTAGGATGGAAAAGCTGCACTTCTGAGGCTGTTGTTACAAACTTGATGAAAAGCAGATTGATACTATTTTGCTGACATCCGTTTCCACAAACATCAAATTTACTCTCCCCCAAAACAGGTAGAAGGCAGACAGAAGAAAAGTAAAAATGCTGATACTTCTGTGTGCTTTTCTACAAGGAGGAAGCTGAAACTGCAGGAATTATTTCATCCCAGGATGAAAGATGTACTCAAGAAAACTTAAAATATCATTTTTAATTTAAAAAAAGGAAACTGAATCTTAGAGAACGAAAGCTGCATTTCAGTGCATGGTAGCAGGCTCCATCAGGCTTAGTTCAGTATATTTTGAAATAAATATTTATATTGTCTTCCAAGAGTATTAATTTTGTTCCACAGTTTTTATCTTTGTCTTGGGTGGAAATTTGGATTGGCACTCTTACGTTTAGGTGTGTCACTGATAGGAAAGAATACTGCCTTTATAGTACCTCAGAGCTTCAAGAACATAACCATAAAAGGTTTCGAGGAGATTTGCATTCTCTTTCCTGCTGTTTGACTTGACCTTATTGTGCCAGACTGAGTTAACAAGATTGCAGTCCTTCCATTTATATTTTGGTGCCTTATCTTTCAAAAGAAAAGTAAATTAGTGTTTGTAGGCTTTGTAATCAGACACTTCACTTCTCTCTCCCCCTCTCCCTGCTCCCCACTCCCCTCCCCGCTTCTGTGAGGCTGTGCCAGGTATATTTTCCATGCTATAACTGCAGATATTCTTAAGCAAACTGTCACAGCAGCTACCGTGTCCCTGAAGGAATGTGTGCTTCTTCCACTGTCTGATATAATGGAAAGAAGCAGCAGGCCTTGCTTAAAGATTTAATCCTGGATTGCATACAGAGCATGCTCAGTGTACAGATTTGCATTAGTTGACTTCTGTTCCCCAGCAAAGGTATTTGATGTGCAGAACTCTTTTGGTTTGTTTGTTTGTTTGTTTTTTTAAAGAATTCTAGAGTTTTCTGAAATGAAAAAAATTTGTAGGAGTCACCAAACTACTAACTTTAGAAGGAATTAATTTGGGTCAAGTTAAGTAGAGATGATTGTTTGAGGGATGAGCTTTCTAGAAGTAGGACAGAAACTAGGGTTTTTCAAATCATTAAACTATTGTGTTCTGACATGTACATTTGTAGAGATTTTTTATTTTTAGGTTAGTTTATAGGCTTGTTTTACCCCGTTTCAACGGTCAGACACAAACTGGCTTCTGAGATGGAGGCAGCAAGCTAGAAGTGAGAGAGTTTTGGGAATATGCTGTTTCACATCTACCACGTCACCACCTTCTGAATGTAACCTGCACAAGACAGAAGATGGAGGAAGAGCTATTAGGCAGTTCTCTACATGAGAAGATAATTTAATTGTTGTTAAAAGAAAAAAAAAAAAAACCACTTTAAAAGATAACCTTCATAATGGACAATAGAAAAATATGACATGTCTTTCAGAAATCTTTGTGAAACCTTTCTGTGAAATGGAGGTACTCCTTGAAGATGTTTTGCTATGAGACCAATTAGTAGTATTTTAATGCGAAGATGTTGTGTTGAAACCTTCTGGACCAACTAGTTAAGAACAGAAGGAGGGTCCCAAGACTGAAGCCTTTGCTTCATCTGTCAGGCAGCACGTGCATGACTTCAGCTGTCCAGAATTTTCCCTTTTCCTGGAGTCTTTATTTTTTCTGATCCAACTGTGCTGACACTTAAAAATCTTAGCCAAGTATTCTGGTTCTTTTACCTTGCCCTTTCTCATCCCTAGTTTCACAGTTGAGTTTAGGCAAGTCCTAAGTCAGAACTGTGTGACCGCGTGGGGTGCTAGAACAAAATGTTCTCTCAGAGTATCACCATAGAAACATTTGTACAGTATTGAGCTGCTTCATCCAAATGAGCACATGCTGCAGTTCTTGGAAATTTTCAGACAGTGTAGATTGGCCTCCCTAGTGTGAGCTTTGTTTGCAGGTGAGTGCTTGCTTACAAACAGAGAGAAAGCTGTACTAATAATGAGAAGCCAGTTAAATAAGCAGCTTGTATGATTAAAAATTTTCAAAGTAATTTTGAAAGCAATATTGAATTGTTAAAGGCCAAATCTAACCCTTCTTCAGATAAATGCAGCTAAACTCTAGTGAAGTGAAGGAGCTTGGTTGCTAGAAAACTGTGAAGAAGCTTCCAAGCCTTGAACTATTTTTTTTTTTTTTTTTCCCTCAGAAATAGCAACATAGAGGTACATATAAATATCTAATTACAGTCTGTAAAATCTAGAGTTACTCCTGAATCCTAACTGACCCAAAGAAACTGGAGGCTGGAATGATTGACACTTTCTGTGATTGTTATGATAGCACCTCTTGGCTCCCCCATCAGCCATCAGTTCCACAGCATGAGAGTTCTCATGTGATGTGCCAGCTCCAGAGCTCTGGCCTGTTTACAGTGCTTGTTTTTTCTTAACATATTTGATTAATGCAGGCTTAAAAAAGAAGGGATTACAGGCTGGTGTGTGTTTATTTCAAGAGGATAAGCTTTAGCGCACTGCACAGCCACGTATATCTTGTGAACTGCGTACGGATTAGAAGTATATGCTGCCTTTACTTTTATTAATGAAATGTACGAGGTATGCATCTTCTTCTTGTATATCTTAACTGTCTTGTAAACGGAAGTTGTTTGATACTTGAGGCAGGTGGGGGTGGAGTAGAAGTGGTGAATGAACCATAGGCGCCAAAGGTCAGAGGAAAAGTCGTGTTGTAGTCCTGCAGGTAATTGGAATGACTACAGGGCAGATAGAGAAGAAAATGGTTTGCCCTTCTTTCCAGAGCCTGACATGGGGGAGTAAGAGGTAACTTAACTAAGCCTCCTTGCAGACTGACTCCAGAGAAATCTGGTGTGAGCCAGCTCTCTTCTTTCCCCGTCTTTGTTTTGTTGTATAATGGTATGCCTTGTTGTAAATTGGAACTGTTCTGTAATTGATTTTTTGTTGAATAACATGGCTTGATTTGACTAAATATGGAAAAAATGCATGTTAGAAAGTAAATAGTAAAAAATGTATTTTACTCAGTCTGGTATAATACATGTGCTCTTTGTATAACACATGCTTGAATGTCCACATTTTATTGTAAAAATGTCTAAATATGACAGTTTTACAGAAGTAGTGTTTACTGTGGACAAACTTTGTGAGATGCAGACCAGTGCTGTCTGGATTGGAGATAAATCATACAGACCACTAGACAGTTTGACTTGTGTAAACCTTGTATCAAATGAAAAGTTCTGTAACTTTGGTCAACTGTGTGTTAGGTTTTTATTCAGGCAGAACAAAATGTGTAATATGCTGGGAGTACACTTTTCTGTACTGTTTTTTGCAAGATGTTAACTCCAGATGAAACTTTAAAATCCTGTTTCTCCTTTCCTGTTGTAGAGTGGTAGAACAAGAAGCTCAGAGATCGCAGCAAGTTTACCAGGACAGAAAAAGTCCCAGCAGAACCAATGGCTGCAATGAAAACAGGCCCATTGACATCCTGGAAATGCTTAATAAAGCCAAGGATGAATATGAACGAGTAAGGAAATGGGTTTGGTTTTCTTTTTCGTCTTTTTCTCCCCCCCCCCCCCCCCCCCCCCCCCCCCCCGCACCCTAATGAACAAATAAAAACACTACTACTACTTCTGAACAAGGAGCTTAGGACATCATATGGAGTCCACTGAAACAGCATGCCCTGTGATTTCTGAGAGAGAGATGATGGCGAATATCCTTATATATTAAATTGTCCTGCACAATACACTCTAACCCAAGATTGCAAAGTAATGCACCTAATCCATAATTTAATGGGCCTGTATAGTCTTACGTTTGAATTGCTACCTTCTGGGGCGGGGGGGGGGGGGAGTGGGGGAGAAGAAAATACAATTTTAAAAATCAATACCTGGAGATGCAGACACCACAAAATATTTTTCTAAAATAGGTGCTGCCTGGGTTGCTTAATCTCAGTACTCATCTACTGTCTTGTTTTGTGAGGTCATTGTCAAAGGAAACATGAACAAAAAGGTACATATGTAACACTGTAGAAGAACGTACCACTGAACATGCCTGGGTTTTTGATCTTGAAGTTCCATTATTGTAAATATTCCTTATAGTGGCTGACACTTTGGTTTTTCATTTTTTTCCTCTATACTGAAAGTCACTGGAGGAGAATCTACTCAGATTCATGCCATAATGAAGAGCATTCATTGAGCTGAACAATAAAACATTTTGGCATGTTGAATAATACAACAGAAGCCCCAAAACTTTGTGAACTATCTCATGTCTGTGATAGAAGCACACATATACAATGACTTAGAGAGAAGGGGTAATGTGGGGAAAAATTAGTATTTTTAAACTGTGGGATTTGCATGTTGCATTAATTCATAAGTTTTATGTGTGTAATTATCACCTTAGTGGGCAACTCTGCCTACTTTTTCATTATTTTTCATTTTTAAGCAAGCCTATCTGGAAACTAGTTTTTTAACACAACAGCTGTGTTTTGTTTAGAGAGAGGCATTCTCTGCCATTGTTTTAAGACTGATGTCTTGTTCCCTCTCTCAAGTACTTTACTAGGAAAAAGTCTCTGATTTCAGGCAAGATAGGTTGAATACTGATCATGTGATCCAACTTGAAATGTAGCTTTATAGACCCATTTTACAATGATTTCTATTGCTGTGAGAAAACTTTGTCTCTGGGAATAGCAAATAAAAATTGTAGCCAACAGCGTCTGTCTCTTCTTAGTCTCAAAAGAAGTCTTGTGGTATTGTAGATTAGAGATTTAGTCATTCAGTACATTTGTAGACTCTATGAAGCATACTTTTAATAGCTGTAGACTAAGTATAACAATACTGTTCCCCTATCCTTCGTTCCCCAATTTACTACTTCTGTCCTGTCTACTGTGTGTCTGTCTTTTTAATAAATTAATTGATTTCAGAAGGGGGAGTCTGGTATCTTTTGCCAGTGCTAAATTTGCAAGTTTACATAATGAGGGAGAATACTAGTTCTCTTAGGAAATAATTACTTTATATAGTCCTGAGGACCAAATTCATACCCGCAGGACAAGTATAAGTGTAATATGTGGGAGATCCAAAAAAGGAAACAAAGATTCTGAATACGCCTCTCCCCAAGTGTAATAATACAAGAATGTGTGATAGTAAAGTAATGTGTGAGTATAACGTTGCAGAGCTGTGGTGTGGTTTTTGTGGCTGTACTGGTGGGAGAAGGGTTAGCCCATTAGTACAGTGCTTGATTCCTTCCAGAAGTTGCTTGTGCAGCAGAGTTCCTTTGAGTACTTTGAGACTTTGTAGAATTCTAGACTGTTACAGTACAAGGTGCGAGGAGGAGAAAAGAAGGAACACATGGATTAAGCCTTGTATGAGCCAACTTAACTTGTCGCTTTGTGATGTAGATCGAGGGCAGGTGAATGTGACAAACCATGCAATATACTTGACCCAGGCTAGATACTAGTTTCTGAAAATCAGTACTGTGTTTTTTTCAATGCTTTAAATACTGATTTAAAAAAAAAACAAAAACACTTGCTTCTGATCCTCTGGGCTGAATTACATTGAATCTTCTGATTCAATGCTGTTTGGGGAGAAGTCTTTGTATGAAGGCCAGCATTGTGGAACTAGCAGCTTTTGTGAGAGCACAGAAGGAAGCATCAAAACCTAAATGGCTTATCTTTCAATGTTGTATCAACTGAGACGGATTTGAAGAAATTGAAGACTTTTTGGGAAGAAAAGAAAAAAAAAAAGTCAACCCAAAAAAAAGGTGACACACACCACAAGAACTCACTGTTTTGGTAGCACCCTCTTACGGTGTGATGAAGCCTTTCTCCTGCTTTGTCCTTGCAGTATTTGATAATACACATTTCCAACAGATGGCTCTTAAATTACTCAGAAAGGGTAGTCCAGCTTCTCCTCTCCTAATTTTCAGATCTTTTTCATGTGAGAATACTGAAAAACTTTTGCTAGAAACAGAGTTCCTAAGCGTCATGGATGAAGCTCTGTAGACAAGTAAAATACTGATAAACAGGCCATGGCATGTGGGTTTTGTGGTGGACAGTCAATGTCTGTGGTGCCTGTAATACAACAGGAAAATATGCAGGGCATGGACTACAGTAGAGCTATTACATAATTGGAGGTTTTGTGTCCTGATCTTAATTTGCTGCTGCTGCTGTTGTTGTGTGTATGTTTGTTTATTGATGCTTTTAGAACACGAGTGAAACTAGAATAATTATTTAATTTCCTTTTTGTGTGTGTGCATGTGTGTATGTGAACTGTAAACTGAATCTGTTGAACATATTAGGCTATGGGATTATGATTGTAGTTATGTAGAAGTTGCCAGACAAACAGAATTGAGCAATGTTGGTCACATTTCAACAAACTTCATTGGAGAATGTTCTGTTGACCACCTCAGCTTTAGCAACAAACCTCTGGCACATTAATTTTGGAACTCCTTGTAGGCAAGGTATGTCAATGTTAACATAATTAGGTAACCAACTTGTTTTGAAGGTTGCTTCTTGAGAGACCTTTCCTGTCTTAATTTTTTTTAATTATTTTATGGTACTCAGTAATTATGTATGAATTTGTATTTAGGAGCAGAAAGTACTTATCTGCCTGGTACATTCCAGATGGATCATACAGTAATCCTTGTGTGCAGCCTACATGAGATTGGCAGAGTGTCAGCATGAGAAGAGGGCAGAGAGAGTGAAAAAGGGATTTATGAAGGTCTGAGTGATTTAATCTAGGATTCCAAATCAGCTTAATCCTTCAAGTACTCGCTACATCAAGTCCATATGTGAAAATGAATGAATTCTGAGCTTTTTTTTAACTGAAGTGAATGGATGCTTTTTATAGTGTGGTGTTTTTTGTGTGTTTCAATATGAGCATGGAAACATCCTCTAGCGAAAAGAAAACTATACTTCGTCTGATTTCGTAACCACAAGGCATCCAACATTTCAGACACAAAGAGTTTTGACCTTCAAGTTAGGTGGCTAAAAGTCAGAAAGATGGGAGAAGTTGCTTTTTGCCTCTGTCCCTAAATCACAATATATAATCTTGGTTTTGCATTCATTGCTTTCAATTAGAAATTGAAAACGAAAGAATAATAAAGCTCAGATTGTTTTTTAACTTGTTGCTAAAAAGCTTAACTGATATTTTGCTGCTTTGGGTAAGTGACCAGAGCAATCATCATGTGTTGTGCTAAAGTTCAGCTATATCATATGCATAAGGTGTAGTTTACGTACTGAAAGCTAGACTGTTCTACAGTTTGGGTTTTTTCACTGGTGATTTAAGCTGTAATACAATTTCTATTTTTGTTTAGGCATATATGTATTAAAGGTGAAAGTCAACTCGATCTGTAAACATACTGTCTGTTACAATGCAACTCTCTTGTCTGTTTTTTGCCTTGTTCACAGAAAACCAAATTAACACCTTCTGAAAATACATGTACATGGTTAATTAAATCTGGTGGAAATAAGTCAATGACAAGCTCTCTTTGTTGTGTTAATTTCCCCCCCTCTCTCCCCCAGAATCAGATCAGTGACTTAAGTATTATATCAAGTTCTGGAATGCAACAAAATGCCAATCCTCCAAAGCCAGAAAGCCCAGAGCCTTCAGAACAAAAAACTTCATTACAAGTGCAAGAACAGGTATGTTTCTTCCAAACCTAAATAAGGTGCTATTATTTTTTTCATTTTTACTTTGTTTTGGTACCAAAATAATTTTTTCTTAGAATGCCTGCAATGTTGTCTGCTGAATAACTGCTTTAAATAAACTAGTGGGTTTGAAGACTTTTAAGATCCTAAATTCTGTCTTTTGACTTAGCATTTGAAAATATGAGGCTATGTCACACTACTATGAATATCCAAGTATGTTTAAATGGGCTAACTTGGATTCTGGAAGAAGTTAGTCCATGGTAATGTGCAGGTGGACTTGCAGAGCCAGGAAGCAACAAAAAAATTACCTCTGCCACATTATTGGACTGATTATGGCATGAGTCGGCTGTATACTATGTTGCAGTCTTTCACACATGAACTCAAGCCTTGTTTTGTCATGTTTGAGACATTTACTTAAGGTTTATCTGTGCTGCCTTCAAAGCTATACCTGCAGTCCCACAAACTTAAATCAACAGTGAATTGCTAGACAAGAAATGGAAAATGCTTCAGTCATGGCAGCACCGAATTCTCTTTGGCGTAACTGAAAATGTGTTTCCCTATCTTCTCTGTAGCTTGTATTGAACCTCTGCTTGTATGACTGACTGGTAATGATATCAGTCATCTTGGCTGATTCCTTCATACTTAGATTGTCAAAAAAGTGTGTGTGTTTTTTTGTTGATTTGCTTTGGAATTTTTTGTTTTGTTGGGGGAAGGGGGGAGTGTTGTTGGGTTTTTTTTTTTCCTGTGTTAAGAACTTTTTGACAGTATATTCCTTCCTCTGCAGGAAGGGAAATATTTGTTTAAAAAAAAAAAAAATTAGTGTTGTTGAGGAGGGATGTTGCTCAAATTGTGGTAATACTAGTGTTGAGATCTATTTCAGGTAAGTGTTAGATACAACATGTTGAATCAGCATGTATCCAAATATCCACAAATTCTAAAGCTTGATGTTACTCCTGTAATTAAAGTTTAAACCACAGTAAAAATGCTAGTGCAAATGACCTCTGCTTCATGTAAATGTTGTCTTTGAACTGAAGGAAACTTGTTACAAAATACTTAGTATCATGGTTGAAGTGGCTAGAATAGGTAGCAATAGTTCAGTATTTGGCTCCATTTTCTAGTAAGCATTTCTGCACAAGGAAGCTGCAGCTTCATACAAGACTTCTTAGAGATAAATTTAGGAAAAAAAAAAAGTTCTGCAATAAGTAAATTCCTTGTAACACTGAAGTAACTTGGGCCTGCTTACAGTGCCACCCAGTGGGCATGGAATGGTCAGTAGTGGTTCTCAAAAAATACCCCTCTGAGGTAAGCTGCAAGACCTGCCTCCCGTCCTTGCCATAGTTCACTGTTGTGATTCTGATGCAATAAACTACC
Source organism: Nyctibius grandis (assembly GCF_013368605.1). NCBI lineage: Eukaryota > Metazoa > Chordata > Aves > Nyctibiiformes > Nyctibiidae > Nyctibius > Nyctibius grandis. The sequence goes on along the minus strand of NC_090667.1, from coordinate 19,680,185 downwards.
GTGTCTGAAAAATTAAATGCCCTGTGAAAATGTGTGCAACCTTGCACTTAGTACTTGTAAACAAAATACTTCCGTAGTAGTAGTAAATTATTTCCAGTACAGATTAGGACTAGGGTGTGGGCAGTAGGAATTTGTTTTAGGGAATGGGGTAGTAACAGTTAATGAATTAAAATGAGAGGTGGGGAGTTTGCTGGGGTTATTGGCTATCACAGCCCCCTCCCACGCCCTCAGCAGCACCTCTGCTGACCCCTGGCAGCCAGCTCTGCTTGCTTCGTGCGTGGTCTTGAGACCTGGCAGCAGGGTTGCCTGAGGCTGTGTTTTAAAAGAAGATATTTTCTTTTTGGTCACTCCATGTAGACTGTACACAATCAGCTGAAGTGCCCCACCTGACAGGCCATGGAATTGCAAATCGGAAATCAAATAATTAGTAAAGGAAAAAGTAGAAAGATAAGATTCTAACAAATTGCTCTGAAGTAATTAAAGGGAAACAGACGATTTATAGAACAGGTGAAATGACATATTTTTAATTCTTTTGAGCTATTTAAAATAATAGCTGCAGAGATACTGGGGAAAATTAATTGGGTAACATAAGTGATAGTAATTCTGTAAAGCTAGTTAACTGGGTTCAGATATATCACAAATGTGTTTGTTCTTAATCACATTTTTAATAATGTGGGCAACTGGAAGACTACTGGAAAAACATTCCATTTCAACTGTAAAAATACATTTTTCATCTAATTGAAACAGGTGACCAGTGAAATTAAAAAATAGTGTACATATGATAAGTACACTGAGATTTCTAAACCCTCTCCAAAATATCACATTTGTATGTTGATTGACTGACTTCAATATCACAGATTTGAGAATAAAAATAAATGGCTTTTCTGTGATATTCTGAAGTTCAAGTTTTTTATCTTGGCAGTTCAAAATGAAAATTAGTTGTATCATGAAATGCTTTTGTGCCAGTGATGGGCAAAACTGAACCAGAACAGTGAAATTAAACTTTATAGTGCCAGCTCGGACTGCTAATTCATGTTTCAATATATCTGAAATTATTTCTGGAGAAACCCTTTGAGCAGCACTCTGTTCCTATGAAGTAAAGTGATCGTGTTGCTTTTTTGCAGCCCCTGCTGATAAGGGTCTTCATAACACACTGAGCTGACAATATGCTCAAAATATACCTCAGCCAGAAACGGGACAGGCAGAAGATGTGTTTTATACTTCAGGCTGGAAATTAACTTCATGTTTGAGACTGTGTCCATGTAAGGGGCTAGTCTGACTTGGATCAGAACATGGTAGAGATTTCTGTTTATTACTTGAGTATTGTAATGTATTAATAAAGAGAAGCTAGTCAATTTATTAAACTGCAGTGAAAAGCCGAGTTTGAAATGAGATGGAATAGTGATTTTTCTCTTAATGGAATCTTTGCAGTTGAAGGACAGGTCTCCAGAACAATAAGATCGGTGGAGAAACGAAAGAACAACTATCTAGGAATAATTCCTTACATAATTAACAAGATGTATGAACTATAGGATGTCTCAGCTGCAAAATGAAAATGTGCTTGACTTTAAGCTAGCTAAAAATGAATAACAACAATAGCAGTAGAGATTAGTAACCTGGGCAGAAGTCAATATGATTTCAAGCTCAAGATTTTTTTGTTAGGCTGCTTGCATGCTACCTGTCCTGCCATACTTTCACTGCTGTTATCTGTGCTAGAGCTAGCATAGCAATGTCATGGTACAGTAGCTGTCATTGTAAAATAGCATTTTTGTTTAGAAATACCATCAGAATACACTGGAATTGTGCTGCAGGCCATTCGGTCTTCTGAACAGAATGTTGTATTTTAGTCCAGCTGTTTTACATAACTTCTGGTCCTGTGCAACCTAAAAAAAAAAAAAAGGAAAATTTTGAGATTAAGGGTGTTAATAGCTGTTTGTTTTCTCTTTAGTGAAACACATTTTTTAACAGTTTCAGCAAAATATTAAGATGATGGTATCCTTACAATTAGATTTTTCTATCAATGTCAGTGCTGTAGGCTAGATGTATATTTTTAGGAGAGACTAAAGGACTGGTAGATGTAACTGTGTGTGTATATATACACACTTTTCAAGGACATACGGATACATAGGTGTAGGTTTATACAGATTCTTTTGCTTATTGTAACATCTATTGCATTGTTAATAAAAAGGGTGAGAAGAACTGTCTAGGCATGTAATGCTAGATCAGTTGTATACCTTCAGGTTTCTCTGTTCTTTTCCCATCTTTTAGGCTATTTAATTATTACCAACTCTATAAAATTCTATTTGTGTTTTGTTTAACATGTATGTTAGTTGTTCCCTTCTCTCCCCCGAAGTGCCTTGTGTAGTTAGGGCTGATCAATGGTGGCAGGTGCCATCTTAATGACAGAATCCATAGCCTTCCCCCTTCTTTACTACTAGCGCACAGTCTGTCTGTAGGAGGTTGTAGAGAAAAAGCTTACATAGACGGGATGTTCTCTGTAAATGAAATTGATTTTAAAATTCCTGTAAATAGGGCACACTGAAATTGATTTTAAAATTCCTGTAAATAGGGCACACTTGATATCCAACTGTACTTTAAATGCATTTGTTGTTGTCTTTTATAGTTTTCTTGAAATTGTAATAGACAGTGCGAGATGCACAGTGGTAGGTATATTTCTAAACTGAAAACTTCCTTTTCCCTTCTTTCTAGCCATTTCAGTCAAGGCAGAAGCATCTGACTTTGGAGGAACTGTTTGGAATGTCTGTACCAAAGGAACAACCCGCAGCTCCATATCCCAATCCAGAGAGAATGGAAAAGTTGCAGACTGACACCTCTGCCAGAGAGCAGCACAGTTTGCTCTTGCCTTTTTCCTTTGACCAGTCAACAGTAATGCAACAATCACTAGGGAAATCTGAAAGTCCAAGCGTTAAAACCAGTGCCAATCCTTTGAATCAGCAGGAATGTTTAACACCTATGCTAATACCTCCAGCTTCAGTTTCCCAGCCTGATGTAAAAAATGTTTCAAGCTATTCAGTTCGTTTAAGCCCTATTCTTAATTCGGCCTCGACAATGGAAGCTGCCCCTGCTCAGATGCTTCCTGGCCTAAAACAAAACAACAGTATAATGCAAGTTATGCAGCAAGCTGCCAAGCAGATATCCCCACTAGTGAATCAGCCGGCATCTGAAGTGAACCACACTCCTGGCCAAAGCCAGCTTATAACGCCATTGACATCAACAAATACAGGAACTGTCTCAAATACATCCCATACAAGTGTTGATCTTCTCCAGAAACTCAGGTTGACCCCACAGCATGACCAAATGCAACAGCAGTCTCTCACTAAGACTTCCTTAACACCAAGCATCTCTGCCTCGCTTGGCCAACTTGCAACACCAGAAAGTTTCAAAGAATCTCACAGCAAGCCATCAACCTTGAACAGCAAGATAATCTCTCCCCTTCAGGTATTCTGTGCATTTTTATATCCATGAAGCTTTAGACTGTTTTTAAACTATATGTATTTTCCCTTGGAAGGGCTTCCACTGTGTGATATTGATCGAATTGCTAGCTTAGAAATCCAATTCCATTAGTTTTATATCATTGTCATCTGCTATCAGTGACAGACCTGTCTGTAGAGGAGGAGGTTTTTCAAGATGGTGCTGCTAGGGGATGAATAAGTCCTAAAGAATTCATCTGTACTTGTGTCAGAAAAATACTGCTAAGAACTGGTGATCTGAGAAGGGACAGAAGGTTACAGGCTGATCAGTGTTACGACAGTTGATGCTGTGGAAGTCTAGCCTGTTCTTTCTTTGAATGTACAAAATTAACAATTTCCTGTTTCTGGTTATTTTGCTTTGGATGTTTTGTACTCCTTCAATTTTGAACCCCTTCTGCTGGGCATACCTGTGGGCTACATTGAGATATTGCTAGTTATTTAGTAAAATGGATCATAAACTGATTTATTTTGTCTAATTGACTGCCTTGGTTTCTTTTATCTTAGTATCACTTACAAAGGACCTCTTAAACTTTTTATTTCTTGGAGGAGACTGTTGTCTATGCCCTAACATAAGCCAAAGCAGTAAATTTGTTTTGAGAGACTAGGTGAAAATGTCACTGCTAGTGTGTAAGGTTAATGCATGTGGCTTTGTGTTACAAATTATTTTCTATCAATTAGTGTTGCTCTGCTGTATAATTGGCTACTTCAGTAGTAACAACATTGAGTTTGGGTTATTGGATTTCTTTTTTCTCCAAAGGCAGTAACTTTCTGTAGTGCACACCTCTGAGGTTATCCAAAGACTTCTCTTCATTTTGTTGCATTATTATTTTGTTTTATTTACATTCATGCAGACTAGGCCAGCATTTGATTGTGTCTTCTCACATCTTGGGTACAGTGATAATGCAAGAATAAACAACAAACAAAACTACTTACAGCTACATTGGCATGAATTTCCTAATGTTTATTATTATCCAGTGCTTGTTGCTGGGTTTTAACAAGATCTTTGGTAGTCCTATCTGGGTCAGCTGCTACTCTTTGCTGTGACTGTGGTAATGACTTACTCATAACAGACCTAATCAAAAGCTCAACTCTTCAGCCTGTAACTTGTCCTAAGCATTATTTTAGAACACACTGTATTTTTCAAGTGTTGCTTTTCTGTCCTCAGAAGAATTGTCCCTGTTGTAACGTTTAAGAAATGTGTGTGTGTTCATTGTGCTGTCTTTCTAATTACCTTATTTCTAATCTACTGCTGTTGCTGAAAATTTTCGAGAAGGCTGTGACTGCTACATGCTAGGATTATTTTACTAGCGATCACCTTTGAGATGTTTGGACTGATTCATTTTGCAGAGGGAGGAGGCGGTCCAAGTACAGCGTTGAGCAGCTATCTTGATCTAGTATTAGCTTACAGATCTAAGAACTGTACATTCTGAGGGGTATTTTTCTTTCATGTACTATTAAACCTTGTTAGAGATTTGACTGAAGATTGTGACATCTTTGAGCATTTAGAAAAGCTGGCTGAGTTTATGCACAACTGCCCTTGACTGCGTTTATTCAATGTCTGCCTGATAGCCTTGGGAATTAGCTCTTCATATGTCAGTCTTCCACCCTTTTTTTCCTTCCACCATGTCCACTGTGTGTACATATTTTCATTAGACAAAATTCTCCATAGTCCAAATATACTCTTAAACTAGCAAAAGCCTTCTAAACTCTTTGTAATTAGACTTTAAGGATTTGATCTTGTGCTTGTTACCACTTCATAAAGCTAATTTTATTTTTGTCGCTAAAGACTATCAATTCCCTGACTGTTTTTCGTTGCAGTTCAAGTAAGCTAAGTACTGTCTGCTGTGAAGGGTTTTTTCCTGTTCTCTGTTGCCAAGAGCTATTCCAAATGGCTATAACAAGTCCTTCAAAGAACGCCACAAGAATTTACTGAAGTACCTTATCTACATGCCTTTCATTGTGTTTTCTACTATTTTATAATACTTGAATTTTATTATATTATAGTCTTGAAATCTGACTAGAGAAGTATCTGGATGCTGTTTGTAAAGGCATAAAATACTTCTGAAATTCTAGCAGAAAACAGCATTTAATTTTTATGGACGTTATTAGGTCAAGCTCCTAGAAGAAAATACTGAATTTAACCTTCTTGGCAGTTTACCAAACTGATTCCAACATAGTGAGCTCTTCACTTTGTAGCATTTGTTTGGTTCACAGTTTCAGTGTTTTAATATTTAGATTATTTTTTTTTAACTGTAGTACTCTTTCTTCAGGAGTGTTTTGTTATGGCCCTACAGGTTTGCAGTAACACTGAAAGCATAAAACATAAATTCAAATCTTTCCTCTTTTTCTAACTTCCCATCGATTATATCAGTTTTACAAAATGGATCAAATTACATCTAAAATCTGTTGGAATTTGCATTTCTACGCTTTCATAAAAAAAGAGAACCACCACTGGAAGTTGAGCTGTGGATGCTAACTTGTGAATTATGCTTTCTTTTTAACTTAGGCTGTACAACAAAACAAGGAATCAGAAGTATTTCCACAGCCGAAGACTCTGTCTAAAGCAAGTCAAGTAAGTGAATCAGTACTTCTGCTAATTGTTTGGTTTTTTGTTTTTTTAAAAAAAGCGGGGGGGGGGGGGGGGGGGGGTAGAACTGTGGTAAGCAGTTGGTATCTCAAATAGTCATTGCCCACTGACCACATTTAAAGTGCTGTTATGAAGCAGAAACAAGCTGTACTGAAGCAAGGGGGAGTTTCTGTAGACTGCTATGAATGAGTACACTTTGTTGTACAATGCCTCATATTGTTGATGCTAATGCAGAAATGAGAATACATTTTTGGATCTGCAATCTTGCATTGAGTTTGCACCACTTGAACTTTCCTTATAAACAAGCAGTACTAATGCTGTAATATTTCAGTAGGGTCTGTTAGCCTTAGCCCAACCTTAAGCACCGCAGAAGCATAAAATGCAATCCTTGCCTTACTGTCTCTTTGTTTTCCTGAGATACCTTGTGTTTTATGAAAAAGATAAGATGGAAGATAAAGAAAGAAAAGAATAACAAGCATTTGTTACTGCAAAACTTTCTACTAGCAAGTTTTAGTGATCTAAATACAGATTTAGCATTATTAGAACTGCCTTTGAATAACAGTTCAAAATAATGTCAATATGAAACTTCAGGTTGCAGTTAAATCTTCAAGAATTGGTTTTAATTACCTTTTTGTTATGTATTCTTTTCAAGATACCATCTGTAATTTAATTCTACTTTTCCTTTACGCACCCCCTCCTTTTTTCAAATCTGTTAAATTGCCTCATTCTTGTCCAACTTGCACCATATAAAAGCAGTTACAGTAGCATGCCCAGATCTGATTGTGAAGGCAGGAAATATGGTCATGCTTAAAGTAAAATGCTGGTTTAGCTACTGGCCTGCTATAAGACAAGCTATATAGTCTGTTCATTACACTGTTAGTAAATAAATATCTAAAAAGTATTTTACATGTGTTTTTGTATTTTAAGAAACATGTGCATGTTGTGTGGTAAACTGCATTTGTTGGTTTAAACACGTTCTCTTCAGCTGAAATCCCGTGCTGTAAGTCTTCACAGTTTTGACTATAAGAAAATCAATTTGCTAGTTCTACTAATAACATAGTAGAACTATATTATTATATACAGTAGAACTATTGATGTTGTTATATATGCATTAACTTTAGACGGCTTTGCAGGTTTTTTTCTTCTGAAGATTTTTGATTATCCAAGGGGAGCTCTTTCTGTTGATGTCAAACATCTTTACATATCACATTTAGTCTTGCTTTCTTTTGAGTGAGATTGGCTTGTTTTCTTTTTTTTTCTCCCCGTTTTGGTTGTTCTGGAGGCCTGAGGAAGATGTAGACTATCATAGTGAATAATAACTGCAGTTATCAGGAGATGTCAGAGTTGCTCAAAGCTGATGTTTATTAACATCCACTTTATGCAAACATAATATTCCTATACATTTGCAATTTATGTTTAAAAGCAAAAGTGGTAAAGGCGGTGTGTGGATTTCTGTAATGAAATGGACATAGACCTGTGGAAGAATGAGGTGAGAAGATGGTCTTCAAAGTATTCCCATTCCCCCTCCCCTCAAGGGAAAATTTAATTAGAATAAGAACGTTTCAATGTACTCCAACGCTTTATAGTTCTTGACTCATTTTAAATATCTTTGAGATACTTTACTTCAAATTATAAGTGTATTTGTTGGAGACCATAGAAGTGGAGGGGCAGGAAGCAGGACCAGCCTTTCTGTAAACTCCTAAGGAAAATAATTTGCAAAACAACCCCAGGCACCTTTGGTTACCTAGGTGAAAAGCTCATCTTTATTCTATGTGTTATGTTTCAAAAATTGTGGAAGGTCGCAACCACATGAGGAGAAAGGAGTCTGCATACAAGAATATTGAAGACTGTTATCTTCTTCAGCTTTTAAAATGAGAATTACTATTGATATTAATCTTCATAGGTAGATATTTCTCCATTAAGAGCAGCTATTCTGTAATATTTGACTGAATAATAGTGGCTACAATTTATTTATTTTTTATGCTCATCTCTCCAGCCTTTATAATAGCATTCATCTCACTGGACATAGTGCTTATTAATTTTCTGTTCTTTTACAGGTTGTACCTCCACAGTTTGTTACAGCTACAACTACAGTAACTCCTTCAATCCTCTTGTCTCCTAGTGTTTTTCAGCAATCAGCTACAAAAGCTACTGAAGTGGAGAATAAAGCCAATTCTTCTTCGCCTTTAACGCTTGGAACAACAGAAATTCAGACTATACCTCCTACTGTTCTCAGTAGGTCTCAGCTTCAGGAAGCACTGATACATCTAATAAAGGTCCTGTCTTTACAGAGCTCAATTTCTGAGGGATGGGGTTCCAAGTACTGAGAAATTCTGTACCCCTATAACTCCTTTTGCCCTGCAACATTACGAAAGTTGTTCCTTTCTGTTGGAAGGGGTACGTTACTCCATGCTGAACACATAGTGTGGCACAGCTTGCTCCTTTTGGTTGTGAGATGGAGGCCTTGGAAGGACAGAGTTGTACATTGGATGTGTCCTTGTACATCCTTGTGAATTTGTAGACAAGTGAGGAAAAATTTGCACTAGTAGAAGCAGTGGGGATGTGGGGGTTGGTTTTGTTGCCTTTATAAGTGTTCCTGCTTTCCCAAGGAAAGCTTTCCTCTTTCCAGTTCCCTGGAACTGTTCCTGATCTTTAACTGAAGTATTTGTCTTTGAAATGAAAATTGCAAAGTTCTAGTTCTGCTATTTCTAGGGACTAAAAAGTTCAGCTGAACTAAATGTGTGATGTTGGGAGCAGCCATGCATTGAGACCATTTTGACCTCTAATATCATGGTGAAGTTGCCATGAATGACAAACTGTTCTTTAACTCATGATTGTCTTGCCCCCTCCATGCTCATGTTAGCAGAGCTTATACACAAAATGCAAGTCTAAAAATAATAAACAAAATATCTTCCCAGCGATAAAAGTTGTTAGGACCAAAAAGGGCCACTACCAGATCCCATTGTTAGCTAGGTTGCCTGATTTATCTATGTTGTTCCTTTTTGCATAACCTTTTTTTGTATTGGTGTGTATGTGTTTTTTTTTTCTCTCTAAAGACTTAAACTAGCTTACTCATAAGTCTTGCAACTAAGCTCAACTGCCAGCAGCCTTATTCTCATTAGAGACGTAGCACGCTGATTCTCACCCAGTAGTCTGAAGAACATCATTGTGGTGACTGTAGACTTTAGAGAGCCAATTGGAATATTTGTCTCCAGTCTTCTCTTTATATAGAGGGATAGCTGAATGAAGACCAAAATAGGCATGGCCTGCAGCATAGGAGTACTTGCACAGCCCTCCAAGCAGGATACCAAATTTGCTGTGCAGATCTTATGAAAAGAATATTACATCTTCACACTAGCTGATTAGATATCAGTTTTGTAAACTTGTCATTTAAATGAATTAATCTCAAGAAATATCTCTAAATATTGTCTATAGATTAAACTAATACACTTCCCAGTCATGCTTTGACATGAGAAATTTTTGTATAACACACTGCAATCCCTTTCACGCTGGTCTGACAGACAGAAGTAACATTACTTCTGACACTTGTGCCGACTTTGTTTGGGAGCCTGTACACAGGATGGAATTCTCAGTGTCTAAGACTAAGGTTTGGACCCTGGAGGGAAGTGAAATTAATGTGGCCAAGGCTGACCTAGTGACCCCTGGTTTGTTTGTTTGAGCATCCAGTGTGCTTAGTGATCTCTTTAGCTGTCTTACCAGCTTCATGGTTCAAAGTCTGTTGTCCAAAAAGCATTGCCTTTTGTACAAGTATGCAGCTAGTTCCCCTCTGTTAATTCTCTGGTAGCTAGCACTATAAGGAATCCTTATGCACAACTTAAATGGCATTAAATTAAACTTTTTTTTACATCCTTTTACTAATGTTTCTAATGTGTTTTTTTTCCTGCAGAATGATTCCCGTTTTCTCAGCACTATTCATGAAGTCTACTTGCAAGTCCTAACCAAGAATACAGACAACATTAAGCTATAATTGAAGCTGAATCTACTTAAAATATATCCATTTTAGAAACAATTATGGTTCGTCTATAAAACTAATATTTTTGTAAAAGAATATTTAGTTTTTGACGTCTTAAATTTGAACCTGTTGGGAAAGACTATTCCTTAAATACTTATGAAAGTAATGTTCTCAGAAGTGATCTAGGTTTTCACTGTGATCATCACCAGCAAACCTTTGTTTTTATTGGGGAGGGGACTTAAGTTGCATTTGAGCTCTCATTAGAATTAAGTGAATGTGCAAATGTTTGCTCTGGCTTTCATTCCTAGCTGTATTCACTGTTCAAGGATTACAGACTCCATACTATTTAAACCAGCAAATACGTAGTACAGTACACTACACCATGCCAGAACAAAATTCAGTTGTGGAAACCTAGCTCCAGTTTGAAGGACTGAGGAAAAGGAGGGCAAAATGCCTTGTGATTAAGTTGGCAGGTGTGGGGAAGGTACGGATCTGGAAGCTAGGCCTTTGGAGCTAAATCTTTAACAAAAGGTCTACAAATTTTATTTGCTCAATACATTGACAGTCTCTAGCTAATGCACATAAATTCATCTTTTAAATATTCCATTAATCTTATTTGCTTCTGCATCGCTGACATTAAACAGGTATCCAAGTGAGTTAAGGCCATTTTCTCTAAAAAGGTAAAATTTGAAATATGCAAAATCCTCAGTGATTGTATAATTTTTTTTTTTTTTAAGCAACAGAGTAGTTCTGTTGCATGTTGAAGTTCTTGTTTTAAATTTATCATTAGGAGCCCATCACTGGAAGACCCTCTTCCTATTCAGCAGTGTTTGATATCATTTAAATACTTTTGTTTCCCTTTTAGCTTAAGTATGGACCACATCATAGTTGGCTTTCATTCCTCAGTTGCATTGGAACTGCAGTGTTGAAAACTATGCAGATGGGGAACAAATGCATGCTCTTCTTCTGTTGCCCTCTCCCCAAACTGTTAGTGCACACTTCACAGTCTGAAGTTTATCTAATTATAATGATATTGCTTCTAATATGTGATTTAGTAATTCACTATTCACTAATGTAATTTAACTGGATACTTTCCCATTTCAAATCAGAAAATTTCTAATTATGGTTTCTTATGCTGCGGTGTTGGTTCACCCATGGCTTGTACTTAAAGGCATGCCAAGGTAATTAATAAGACTTCAGGTCCCAACTTTCTTCAGCAATAGTAGTTTTAAAGGATGCTTTTCCAGTAGAAAAGTTGTTGTTTATTGAGTAAAAAGATAATCTGTAGTGAGTTATGATGCACTGCTGCTTTCTTTTCCCTCAAGCACTATTGAAATATGAAGAAAAAAAATGTTTGGCTCCTTACAACATACATGTGTATATATATATCCTAAGGAATATCCTAAGGATTAGTTAATGTTGACGTAGTCAAGGTGCACAGTCATTTCATTGGAAGCTAGTAATTGAGCTTTAATCGTGACTTGTTCACAAATCGGTATGTTTTAGATACAACAAATATTTACGTTTTATGTATTTGATCTATTTTAGTTTTTTCATAGCTTTTTAGTGGAAAATATATTTTGTTTAGCACTACCTGCCTTCTGTAAAGCTCTTCTCAGCCTTTGAGTTCAGTGTTTCTGGTTAAAATCTATAGTATTTTGTTAGAAAAATGTGCAAAATTCAGGGAAAGATGCTAATATCATGTACATTCATCAAGAAATATATTGGCTTTAATGGTAGCATTTGAATTCAGCAATATAACTCAGCCTTGTTAAGGAAGATAGGAGCTTCCTACATAAATTCTAGAGTTATAATACTGTGTATGCGCATAAAAATGAGACTCAAATTAGATCTAAGGTCTAAACTAATTTGTTTTGTTGGGTTTTTTAGAAAAAGTTTCACTAAAAGGGACAAACAAATGAGCAGTTCCTCTGAACAAAAATGGATAGCCTAAACCAAATAGAGAGTTGCTTTTTATCTGGATTTAGCAAAGATGAAGTCCATAACTTCTCACTTCTTATGGACAGCTTCTGGTTTCTTCAAAAGAAGATTTGTTAAAAGTTTCTAAGAATAGATATACTGGCAGCTGATAGTGCATATTTGTACTGTTTGCTAAATACAGTCATACCCAAAGATCTGTAGAAATGATAGGAAGGAGTTGTATTTTGAGTTCTTCAGTCATACACAGTCGACAAAAGTACTACTGCTTAGAGTAGCAATGCTGTTACGAGAGTTTGACTCTACTTTGAATATCCTTGTTTCCAGCTGTCCAGGAACCCCCACAAGCAGTTGGCAGATCCTTGCTTTACTTTGTTTTTGTAGTGTAAGAGTAGCAATACATTATTGGTTTACTTCCCCCCACCCCCAACTTTAAAAATGAATTGGAAGAGAAACGGGGTGAAATCATAGTTACTAGGCAGGCATTTTTACACCAAGCAAACCTGTTCACCCTGAACACCTGCACGTGTTTGTTCCGACCTCTCTACATGTAGCCAACAGACACTGGAACCAGCCTAAGTGTCACCCAATACACTGCAGTTAGTCTGCGATTTATGACAACTGCCAGGGTAGTTGGTTTAACAGATAAACCTCTCTAATGAAAAGCTGCATTGTAAAACACAAGCTCAGCTACAGTGTAAAATTTGAATTTTTTTTTTAAATGTGGACTGTGTTATTTAACAACTTTTGTTTCCTGATTATTTTAACTTTTTGTATAAATCTAAAATTACCAGCTTGTTGAAGTGCTTGATTCCTGTTAGCTGCATGTAGGGATAACTAGTATGTAGCAAGTTACCATGGGTCATTACAGGAAATTATTGTGACCATTTTCAATTTTTTTTAAATTTTTTTTATTTTTGGCAAAACTACTGGCTTAATGGCATTTTACCTATTAGTTCTGAGAATTAAAAGATTATTAGTTTAGACTATACTCCCCAAATTAATTGTATTATCTAAGCATGTATTTTGTGGCTAGTGTTAAGTCACTTTAAAAAAAAAAAAAAAAAAAAAAAAGACAAAAAAAACCACCCTACAAACAAACTCAAACCTAATCAAAGACAGTTTCAAAACGTACAGCTGCTGAACTGATCAGGAAAATCAAAATTCTCAGTTTTGTAGTTAGACTGTATCAGCTGTTCTTTAATAATGCAAAGTTTGTGAAAGGTGCCTAACAGCTATTAACTTAGAAGCAGTATATCTTTCCAAATTAAACAAGATTTGCAGAATGATTGAATCAAGTTAAAAAAAAAATTGTGATTCATCTTGATTTCATATAAAATGTTTAATTCTGTGTATAAATACTCAATATAATATTTAAATGCTGCTGGATGTATCTCATTTTTGCTTGCATTTCTAATTGCTTTATTTGCTATATTTCTGAAACTCATTATGCCATGTGTAGTCACTGATATAATTTCTGACATAGTTTTGAAAACAAACTTTAATTTGGGACTTCTTGTTTTTAAAAGTGTTCTAAACAAATCAGCCACCTTTTTGCCAGGTATTTGGTTTGTTTTGTACAGCATATCTTAACAGGAGGAATGTGTGCAATATATGTATCACCTCAGTTTTGTCTGGCAACGTTACAAAAACGTTAAGATGCAATATTCACTTCAAGCTGGAAAAATTGCAGTATCTCTAATTTGGTGGTGTATTTATTTTTATCTATTCAGTGTATGGGCATATGGTTAGTTAGGGGTTTTTTTATGTACATCGTGTGCTTTTAGTAATTTCTGAGTTTTATCACTTTTGTGGATGCACCAGTTGTACCCATTTGCATGTTGTTTCAATATGAAGACCATGGGGAAGGCGGGCTTCAGGAAAGGCTTCTGGAAACCAGGAATGAGAATAATTGTAAGCCAATAAATGTAGATACTTCATCATTAACGTTTTTGGTATGGTATGGATTTTATAGCACCTATGTATGTTTGCAGTTATTAAGTTATTGCATAAATGTTTAAGAATGAGCATTTTTTTTCATCCAAAATTTTGTATGTTTGCAAATATATTTTTGTAATAAAACTTCAAAACAAATGTTTCAGCACCTCCTAAAATCTTCCAATGTTTCCTTTTATTTCTAGAGTTCTAGTAGCCTGCTAGAAGGGTAAGTTTAGATTTTATTTAGGGTTAATGTTTTCCAGGAAGAAACTTGAACTCCTTAGTTCCTACTGGGGGCAAAACCAAATTGCATTTATGCACTAAAGAAAATGCAGCATGCCTGCTTGAAGGGCAGTTGAGAATAGCGTCTGTCACTTGTAACAGCTTCTGGCTATCCTCTGTATTGCTCTAAGTAGGCTCGCATTTTGAATTTGATAAACAGACCAATTTCCTTTCACGTTAAGAAATGCAGCTGCAAGTTCACTGTCTTATAAATACAGCTGTAACTGGTTTTAGTGCCTTTCCTTATCACTTTTTTTATGGTATCCCCTCTCATCTGTCTAGACATGGCATATAATACTCAGTCCAGTGTTGCTCTCTGATTATAGTCTTTGGAAATTGCAGTTTTCCTCTTACCACATCTGATTGGTATCATGCAACTGATTGATCCAAATTTCACAAAGAAAAATAGGGAAGCTGTTGAGGAGGAAAATCATAGCAGAAGTTTTGTTGGAATAGATCTTGAAATTAAGTAAAACCTTATGCCAAAGTCCCTCTAGTCTTAGCTAGATGCTTATTCCAATTCTAACTACTCCTAAGAGTTGGAGATTGCGAGGCATACCAAATGTCAGGAGAGGCCACTGAAGAATGGTGCCTGCTGCTCTAGTAGTTAATATTGAACTGGGTCATGTACTATATATAGAAGCAGATTCTTCTAGAAGACTACCATACAAAACAAGTACAAAGTCATGGATATACTGTAAGATAATTGAGAAAAAGTGGAAACAGCTAAGGCCTAGAATCTAAATTCTATGTTAGATATGTTGCCTGTTTGGTCAATACTGAGGAAGTATTTTTTTCATTGTTGATGCTCTTAACCTTTTTGTCTTCTCTGGATCCAGGTATTCCTGGTTACTGTTACTCCTATGAAGTGTTCCCCTTTGGTTTGGAAATAAGATAATACTTCTGACTTAGTATGTGTAGCTGCAGCTAAACCAGGCATTGTACAAAAAAATTATGCAGACCAAAATCTTTTTGGCCTTTTCTCTCTTGCTAGTGTGTGCTCTGCAGTCGTGTTTTCTGAGAGTGCGTGGGAGCATAAAGTCAATCCCTGCTACAATAGTGATATAGGACTAGATAGAAGCAAGCAGTAACCGTTAGGCTTCCTAAAACTCATCCACAAAAATTCAAATTTTATTTGCAGGCTTGCAGATGAAATAACACAACTGGCTTTTTAAACAAACTTGTATCTCGTGTTTATGGGCCAAATTAATTGAAGTCAGTGGACTCATGTATTTGGTAAGGATTCAAATATACTTAATTCTCCGTATACAAGACATTGGGGGGGTTAACACCAGTATAGAGAATAAGAAACCTGTCATTCATACAACTCTTCTTCATTTATGAACAGGATGCAGTCAAATCACTAAATACAGTCTTCAGTATAGCTGAGGTAAATTTCTCTACGTTTAGTGACCTAACCTGAAATTCAAAAGATTAGAAATTATGTGTGTTAAACAATTTTGAAAGTTGTTTTCAGTGCCCCGTAGGGGAATTTTTTTCTCCTATCTTCACACAACTTCAAGTGTGAATCAGCTTTTTTCTCTCTTCCAGATTTTATGATTGAGGGATTTACTTTTGAACACTGACCTACTAATTTAGGAGAGTTAAACTTCAGTGGTAGACCTGTAACTGAAATATGGCCATAACTGTGAAGTTCATCTTCGTCAGTCATGCAACAATTTTTCACCTCCTCTTAGAATCCTTCATTAGGTTCAAAAAGCACTGGGAAAAGAGGACAGTGAAGAGAGAATATTTTTATCAGCTGCTGCATTTTTGAAAAAGCAGTTGCAATAAAATGAAAGGGAAAGGACCAGTGAATACAAGATTCCTGAGAAGTGAACAAGGGAAGGAATAGCAAAAGAGTGTAAGTAAATGTGAAAGGGAATATTGTAGAGACAAGTATGGCCTGTGAAGGTATTTCCTGAGCACGGAAGAATTTACGTTACAGTTTTGTTTCTGTACTGCTGTATGTCTTCCACAGGTATCCCCAAAGCTCAAATGTGGTTTGCTTGTAAGAATCCAGAATATTTCAGGGTGTGTTCAAAACCAGAATGGTCAGGCATGATTTCCCTGCTCTAGTTCCTGAGGTAGCAATACAAAATTTTCCAAGACTGCTGTGGAGTTTTTTAACCTCAAATTATGAAGCAGCATAATGGAGTTGGCTGATTCTTAGCAGTACCTAATTTTTGTCTTTGCTTTATGGCCTCCCATTACAGCTTAAAATCTGCTACATAGAATAAGGCTGCTCATATCTAGTTGCCCTTTATCTTTCATTTAAATAGACATTTAAAAATATTTCTACCATAATCTATTCTTCAAGAAGCTCCATTTTACAAAATCAACCTTGGGAAATACAGCCACAGAGGAATAAGCTTTCTTTATATGCTGGCTGAAATGAAAGCACTTGCCCTTAGGTCTTACTTGAAAACATGCAGGTATGTGATGCAAATGCACAAGTTGTGTTTCTTTTCTCCTCATAAATAAGTCAAGAAACTTTAAGAGTATCTACGGAGCAAAGATCTCCCAGCCTGTCTCATGTATGCAAAACTCTGTGGTCTTAATTTAGAGAGCATAGAGCTTGCACATCCTGCTTTACTTCTTGTGGTTCATAAGAGGGCTGGGAAAGGCTTAACAGGGTATCCATCTGACTTTTCCATGTAGACTTGAGATTTATGGATAATGCTAGGTGCCTTCTCTAGTTACTTTTTAAGCATTAAATAAATTAGCTTCTGTTCTTTGGGAACACGGTTCTCCCATGTAACAAAATTGCTATAAAGTTTCTGCCTGCCACAAGAACCGATACAAGTGTGAAATTAAAGCCTACAGGATTGAGATGTGTCCAGAATCTGTTGCGGTTTACAGCAAGCCCTGCTCCTAGTGTAATATTTAAGATGGAAGACACAGAGCACCCATTATAAGGAGAGATCTCTGCTTTCCAATGATTGAATAGGAAAATCCTGCCACAATAGAAGTCCTTACAGAAAACCCAAAGGCTTGGTTAGAAACACACAGAGTACTTTTAATAAGGGGTTAAAAATCAACATAAAACAATATTCTGCAGATAGCTGTCTGAAGGAAACTGCTAAAAGATGTAAGTGTAAGTAATGCAGATTGCATACTATACAGTGACTGAGCCTGGGCCCATGATGTAGCTCTACCTGTAGCTTTGTTGTAGATAAAAAAAGACAGCCTGATCTTACTATGTTGCACAGAAGTTGGAGATTTTTTTTTTAATTCTTTTTTTTTTTTTTTTTTACTTTAAATTCATTAGCAGCTAAATAATGTTATTACTGAAGACTAGCTGAACAATCTGTTCCATGTGTAACTGAAGTCGCTGTATTGCACATGTGGAGGGATGTGCTGGTGATGCATAATGGTCTGCATAATTAGAGAATGCTTTGGCATAAATCCATCTCATCCATTCTTGAACAGTTCCCTTCTTGAAGGGCTTCTAATGCAGCTGTTCTTTCAAAGGGCAAGAACAGTCAAAGCCTGTCGTGTTGCAGAGGACAAGCTGAAGAAAATTTCTTTCCGTTTCTTTCTTTCCATACGCATTACAGCACAAATAAATCCTGCTTTATTTGGTCATTATAGCTGCCTCTCCTACCTTCTTTCTAAATTTACACAGACTATGAACGCATTTCTGTTTGAGAGATTTCTCTTAGCATAAGTTATTGATGATAACTTTGTTCTTTTAATTTTACTAAATTCAGTTATTTGAATACCAATATTCATTTAAATGGAGTCTAAAGTGACTAATAACTTCCCAGCTTGTTTGAAGAGTAAGTGTTATGGAAGCTGGATTATTAAGAATCAAATAGAGAAAGCAAATGTGATGAAGGGACTGTGGAACACTTATATATTCAGTAGGTCTTTCAAGCATAGACACAGGTAAGTGCCTTAAACTCCTACTACATAAGTATTTCATATTTATGTTAACAGATAATATGAAGAAATTGCAACAAGTGAAAATTCAGGTTGTAAATTTACAAAAATTTTGTAAATAATATTAATATTAGCAATTGGTTAAATTAAACTGATCTGAATACCCTTAAATATTGCTGTATTAGCATTACAAATTTCAATTTAAATATTGTAATTTTGTTGCATTGCTTGCAGAAATACTTCCCTAAATATCTTCAAACAGCAGAGCAATTACCAAAACCAGTCACAGTGAATTCCTTTTAACTGTGTAAGATATGCAATGATTTGGTTTTTCTCTGGTAGGCTACATGTTAAATAGAGATTAAAGTGTCTCTTTGTATAAAACTTGTGTCAAATTATTTGGCCTATTTGGTTTAATCTGAACATTTTTCATGTATCATAAAATTGCCATAACATTTTGGAAACTTTGCAAATTTTGGTTTGTTTTCCAGTCTTTTTTTATTAAATGACATTTTATTTAGAGGCAAAGTAAAAATTACTATGATTTTTAAATTATTTTTATCCTGTATTTGGCTGCCTGTAGCTCAGAAATGGTCTGTTCTGTTATGAAGCTTTCTAGGAGCATTTTTCCTTTTGCAGATTACTTTGTCAGCCGTATCTGAGGAGAAGGTTATAGTTGAGTTGAACTAAGAATATATTCTGCATGTATATATCTTTTTCTTGTATCTTGCTCTTATGGACTTTAAAGGTGAATTGATTTCCCTCTCTGGGTATCTCTGGATCAGGTGCTGCATGAGAACCTTGCATTTTCCAGCTTGCTGGTTATAGCTGTTTGTAGCCTGCATGGCAGAGACAACTGCTGTTCTATGGAAACTAAAGGATGTTTAAAGTGTTTTTCATGCTCCAGTGGGAACTGCAGAGCTGATCATTATTTCACAGCCTGCTGAATATTCTTTTCACAGGGTGTTTACTTGAGTGTGCACTTGCGCTTAACTAAAACCACTTGCTATTGCTGACAAAAGAACATTATTTTGAGTAAGATATGACAGTATGGACTGAATCTCTGGAAAAGTTGCAGCACCAGATTTGGCCTGAGAATATACTGCATTCCCATACACCGGACTACAATGATTGGAATTCCACCGTGTAACTTGTCTTTTCTAAGGTACCCTGCAAATGAAATGAAACCCTGTACAATATACAGAGATGTTCAGGACTAGCGAGGTTACAATCCATGCCAGCAGTGATCGGCAGATTGCAGTACAGTTTGGAATCTGTACAGTGCTTAAACTGCAATTGCACAGCCCATTGGTCTCCTCCCATGCCTTCACTTATTTTCTTTACTCACTGTTGTTTGGATTTTGTAGGTGATGAGCTACCTGACCACTTAGTGTTCTTACTAGATTTTGATTTTGGAATTTGTTTTGAGAACAGTTTTTAAGGCAAAATTGGGCACATAGCGCCATAGTAGCTAAATGGCCTGAATTTCAGCAGTGCTGAGTGCTTGCAGCTCCTGCTCTGGTAAACAGGGTTGTGTCTACTTATGTCAGCAATGCATTTTTGCAGTATCTCAGCAAATGACAGCCATAGCTCAGCTTCCATGCTTCTGCTGCACATAATGCCCTGACTGTGAAATGTGTGGAGGAGGGGATGGAAAAATCCAGTTGTCCTGTGTATGTATTTAAGAAACTGTCTAGTCTCGTAGTTCATACTGGAGCTAAATGAGATGTGATCATATATAGTGAAGCAAGACTGTTTGTCCATACATTTGCATCCTTGTTTTAATCATATCGTATGTACATGGTTTCAGAGGCAAACGCCAAGAATGTGGAAGAAATGTTGACTGTTGTACACAATGTATACCATGACTTTAGCTATTGCTTTACAGTCCATCACACTTGGTCAGAGTTGCAGAAAAAACATGCCACTTCAGTAGATCAAAGTAGAGCGCTGACACAAGGTGGAATTTCATCCTGTGTATGCTTGAGCTGCTGTTTTAGCAACACAATACCATAAATAAGCACTCAGTGATGCAGCATGAGGATTCAGGGAAAGGAGGGTGAGTTGAGAGCAGCAGTCTCCCAGTGACATTATCTAAGCTAAGTCTGTCTTAAATTCTTTCTACCATCCAGATAACAATGGAGGAAACAAAGTAAGTTGTGAACCATAGTAATACTGGTCTTATCTAGGATCATCCCCCTTACTTTCTTACAGGAGGGGAAAAAAGAAAGCACCATATGTCCAGCCTGAGAAGGCAGTTGATGAGATTGCTATTGCTACAGTACACTTGGGAAACAGTTTGTTAGGGAGCCATCCTTACAATGAAGATTCAAGAGTGCATCTTCACTGTAATCACAGAGACTTGATCACAGGCCTTACTCTTCAGCCAAAGAATGAAATCAGCCTGGACCAATAAAGCCAAAATTGAGGCTATGATCTAGTCAGTGTGTATTTAAAAGAATCGTGAGGGAAAATAAAGGATGTTAACTAAGGAGCAGGGAGTGACTGAACTCTATTTTACTTGACTCTTATCTCACTTTGCCACTACATACATCACTATGTATGCAGAGAGAAACAGTAACAGACTGGCAATGCTTACATCTTAATCACACTTTATATACATAAAACATGGAGTAAATTAATCTATTAGAATCAAAAACATAGTGTGGAAATAACTTGATTGTTCTCATGATACCTGCTTCCATTATGATATTTTTCTACTGTGTTTAAGATACTACTAGCCATCCAGAAAGATGGAGTACTGAGTCTCTAAAATAAGGTTTTGTTTCCTGAGGCAAAGGTGTTTTGGAAGTTTTGTGAAACTTATTGTCTGCAGCTGAAACTGGAAGCCGTGTTTTCTTAATGTATCTTCAGCCAACACTAAATACTGTGGAGTTTGGCATCATAGCCATTATTTCGCTTCTGCTTGGCCTCATTTGAAGAATTTACTTTATGCACCTCTTCTAAACCACAGATTAGGGTAGACCAACTTACCCTGCCTAACCTTACTCAACTGATGTGAAGTTATCCATGTCACTGAGATGATGGTTGAGCCAGATGCCAACATCTGTCTAAAGAACAGTGTTTAAACAGCAGGGGTGATAGAAAAATTGCCATTCACTTCCTTAGCACAGCCAGTATTTTAACAACTGCTCTTACTCAGTAAGCACGGTGCAGAGCTCAAGCTAATAAATGCTGCTGTGCTGTTGACATGGTTCTGTGGCTTCGTCTACATCAGCAGGTAGGAGATTCCAGTACAGCAGGTCTATAGAGTACATCAGACAGTGCTGAAGACTCAGTCTGCACTATATGTGTTTTTGAATTCTGCTCCAGACTAGCTCTTGTCTGTCCTGTTGGGCTGAATACTCATTAATGGCTGGGGCATATTAGCTGCTTTCTCAGAATGAATCTTCTGTTTCATCTTTATTTGAAAGAAATCCAGTTCATGAGCTCTGAGACTGCTCTGCAGGGCAAGCCAAAGCACAGTAAGCAGGGATGATCAGGAGATTTGATCCAGGATGGTACTTCTGGTTCAAGCTACTTTAGGCTTACCTTCTGACCATATGGCTGCAGACAGAATCAAGTGTGGTGTTGCCTTGAGAAAGGCTAAGAGGTAGTGGAAAGAATGCAAAGAAGGACAAAGGAGAAGAGGGAAGGTTGTGTAACTTGCTTGGAGAGGTTGGTAACCCTCACTCTACAAGATTAGACTGATTCTAGGCCTATTTCAGGCTATGGCACAGCCAGTTCCCTACCAAGATTATTTGCTGGTACATAGCAACTATAAGGTTCAGTTAAGGATCTTTTATGGGAAACTTACGGTTTGAATTTACTGTTACTTCTCCAACAGTTAAGATAGGTTTTATAGTTGAAAATCTGAAAAGGAGGAGCCCTAAATCAGTACTTCTCTTGCAGATGCTACTTGTAAATTTCGAGTTCTTTCATAGTCCCTCTATAGACAATATTCGTTTGGGCATTATAGCTCCAGGAGGACAAGAGAAGTCTATGTATTGTTGAACCAAAGCGGATTTCAACAGGAATATTGTGGGAAAACTGCTGCTAAGAATGGCTGTTGATTGCCTCCACCATGTCTGACAGTCCTTTTTCTATGCTTCCTCAGCTAGGATCTCTTCGCTATGATTTCCTACACAACTAGCTAATTTCTAGCTGTCAAGTATTTTTAATTGCCAAGTTGCCATTTAGACATAGCATGTTACAGGGTATATGATAGGTCTTTCTGTACCTTGAGACAGTAGCAGATCTGCACAATGACCCCTGAAGTGCATTAACAACTTCAGTTCTCGGATCTCTGCTCTAAGGGGGCATTGCTCTGCCATTGGAAGCTCTTGGCATTATAGGCCATGCCTGCAGAGTTCCTAAATTTAAACCAAGGCTTATGCGATTCTCATCAAGCTCTTCCATATCCCAATTTTATTGTCCATATCACTTCAAAGTGTGTTACTGAAATTGAAAGATTTGGGTAACTGGTTCTGCAAAAAGAGAATAAAGTAGTTAGCCCACCTAATTATTTTAAAGTAGAATATAGATTGGAGCATAGCAAATGACAGTTGCAGCAACTAACCTTTGTATAGTGCTCTCTGAAATGAACTCTGCACTTTGCTACTGTCAAGTTTGGCTGTTTGGTTCAGTTTTTTCATTCTTCCTGGCATGCAGCCTATTTCCAGTCTAGTTTTTCTTGTGAGGATTTTTATTAAAAGGATTTTTGAAAAGACAACTGATGGAGCAGTTTAAGAAAACAGTTAAGCTAAGGGAATGGTGTCTCCTTTTATTTCTTCCAATAAGCTGGTTAGTTTGTGGAAGAAAGTTTTATCTTACCTTGCTAAGAGTTTCATGTGTTACTTTTTAGCTTCAATTTACCAACTGAGCATGAATACTTTGTAAATACAGGTGGCTTCCTTTGTTTCTGAAACCCAAAGTCTTCAGTCTTGAAGACACAGGTGTAGGTTTTTTTAATGTAAATGGTACACATCACTAGTGTCTTCTGAAAATAGATGATGATAGCACTAGTTCACTAGATGTAACAGTTTATATTTAAAACAGATTTTTAAAATATATTAGTATTTTTAAATCATATAATACGGCTTCCAGGACAAACTACCAGTGGACAGAACACTGAAATACATGGAGAGTGCACTGCAGGAATACCAGGTTTCATGAGCAAGATATGAAGTATTTGATTTTTTGTTGTTGTCTGTTTAAACTTTTTTTTTTCCAGATTGTGACTTCTGGTGCTGCTTGAGCTTCCTAGAACAAATATGAAATATTTAACTTGCCTAGTTAAGTGTGTAGCTTTAAAGTCATAGTGTTCAGGATTGCTAGAGAAAATATTATTTCCTGATTGATGGCTGGTGAAGTCAATCTTTTATGCAAGAGACTCTGTATTTGTCAAATTTTTAAACGTATATTATAGAAATATGAATTATTTCTTGAAAGGAAGCCACACAGGGTAATTCTGTTACTATTTCTCCTGCCCGTCTAGGGGAACAAGGTTACTGTGAAAGAGGTACTGGATGCAGTGACATTCTTTTACGGACAGGAACGGGCTTGAGCTGGAGACCCTCTGAAATAGCTTCATCGCACAGGGTTTGAGTGGTGGAGAAACGTGAGTTTGAGTCCCCTCCTCTGAGCCCGGCGGGTTCCAGCCCCCCGGCCTCAGGGCCGCCCCCACTTACCTCGCACTGCTGTGACGACGCCGCCCTCGCACCGACTGCCGGCCGGGGGCGGGAAATGGCGCCAAGGGGCGGGCGCCCAGAGCCGTCTCCTGGCGCCGGTGGCGGGGCGGACGGCCCCGTGGGGCCACGCCGTGCCACGCCGTCCGGACCCGCCCCGGCCCGCCCCTCCTGCGGGCCACCGCAGCGGTGTGCGCTGCCAGGCCCGGCGCAGGCGGGAGGCGGGGCGGCCGCCTGCTCTGTCTCTCTCTCTCGCTCCCCGCCCTCCCCGCCCGGCCAGGCTGAGGCGAGCTGCCCACAGCCCTCGCGGAGCGCCGCCGTCCCTGCCCAGCCCCAGGTGCCGCTGCCGCCGCGGCCCTCCCGCTTCACCCCCATGGAGGATTACCACAAGCCCGACCAGCAGACGCTGCAGGCCCTGAAGGACACGGCCAACCGCCTCCGCATCAGCTCTATCAAGGCCACGACCGCGGCCGGCTCCGGGTGAGTGGGACAGGCGGGCTGCGCCCCAAGTCCTGGCCGCAGACCGGCCCCGCGAGCACGAGGCGCCCGCCCCTCCAGCGAGCCGCGCTCCCGCATCCCGGCTTGTGCATCCGTTCAGCGGCGGGGCCGAGGCGGGGTGGCGCTGGGAGGGGCTGTGCCGGGCTCCCGCAGCCCGTTACCTGCTGCCCGGGGACACAGCGGTGTCTCCCGAGGGCAGAGCCGCCCCTCCCGCTCCCTGTTTTCAGCCCGTTGTGCGGAACACCGGGCGGGCGGGGACGCTGGGGGCCCATCCGTGCTTCCCGCGGATGGGCGGGAGGACTGAGGCGGCCCCGGGGCGGGACGTGCGCGGCGCGGGGATGGGGAGCCCGAGCGCGGGGAGCCGGGGAGGGATGATACCGCGGGGGTCACGGCCAAATCCCCTGTATCCCCCCGCCCTGAGACCCCCCGGTACGTCAGCGGCTTCGCGCGAAGCTGCGTGATGTGGAGGTGCTACATCTGGAAATGGCGGCCGCGGGCGAGGAGCGTGGGAGAGGCGAGGGGCTCCCGCGGCCAAAGGCCACCGGGCCCGGCACGGCCCGGGGGCGGCAGCCGTCCCGCTGCGGGCCACGTCGGTCGCCGGGGCCAGCGGGTGTTGTGACTGCGGAGAGAGGCTGGGAATGCTAAGTTGATGCAGGACTGAAAACGAAAGAATTTGTGCCTGAGGCGCAAGCAGTTTCTTTTTCATTTCGTGCCCGTCAGTTGGAACTAATTCTGCACAGAATTTCAAGTGAGCCCAAGTGGGATTATCTGTGAAATGCCCGCGGTCTCCAATGGGCAGTTTATTCAGGCCTCTGGACAGGATTTAGTGTGGGCTCTGATGTGTGCAGATTCCATGGTTATCCTTCCTTTGATCGTGCTTTACCTATGGAAAAAAATCTCCGCAAACAATCCGCTTTTACTCGTGTAAAATTAAAGCCATTTTTTCTGCTTGAATAACACATTTGAGTGCTTCCATATAGAGTGCTGGCCTTTCCCCCCCCCCCATCTTGTTGCAGTTCTTTCCTTTGGACCTCATTGAAACTGGCTGTAGTGTTTAAAAACAAAATTGAAGGAATCCTTTGGATGCTGAGGTTTGTGTGGAGAAAGCTGGTGTGTAAAATATTTTAAAGCTTCTTTGATTGCCTTACGCTTTCCATCCTGTGTCTGGCATGGGCTACCTTAGATGGCTCTTTCTCAAAGCATACAGAAACTGAACTTCACTCATTCTGTTTTGGTTCTTCATGTAAAAGGGAGTGTTGGGACACGAGGAACCTCTCAGCTAGCCATAGGAGTGGGCTTTTACAAAGCTGTAGCTTGTTTGATCCAGTCTGGAGAGAGAAGTACAGGATACCTAACAATTGCTCATTTAATTCTTGATTTGTTTCAAAGCTACAATGCACAGGCAGTATCATACAAGCCTGTGTGAAGTTGTAGGCAAGAAAAATTGTGCTAAATCTACTTAGTAGAGCTTGGGCTTCAGTCTTGAGCTTCTAGTGTGTATTTTAATCAGGCCACTGAGATGTATGGTATCAGTTGTCTTATCTACAGATAAAATGATTTCTCTGTTTTATCTGATGTGCTGTTAAAGAATAAGGATCTTGCTACAGCCTTTGCTTCTCTTCTGTGGTCCGTGAAATTCAGTAGTAAAACCATTCTCCCCATACTCATGAAGAACTCAAGCTTTTTATTCCTGGTTCATGTATGCTACAATACCGAGTACCTCTTGCACAAAGGCATTTCATGAATCCTTCTAGCTTCTTCTAGCACTGGAGTTGTGTAGAGTCTGAAATTATTACATAACCTGATAATGAGCACATTATGAAAGATGGGCTCTGGAGGGAGGATTCTGTTGACAAGTTGTGTATTTTCTTAATAAGATTTGGTTACCAAGATGATGGTGTAGTAATGTGCCTAAAAGAAAAAGACATTCAGAGTCTGTTGCGATATTAGGCAAATCACATACATTTCTAGAACAGCTACTATACATTATGAATGTGTTTTCCAAAACCTGAATGAGACAGTAAGCTTTACTTAAATTGCTGGTATACCCTAAGAATGTAGAAAAGTGTTTGAATGCAAGTTAAATTTAAATAGAAGCTTACAGTTAATAAAAAAAATTGCCATGCTTGCATTGACTTTGTTAAGGAAATTTGTGTTTGTTAAAGGTGTAGTTTGTAAAACTGAAGGAAATACTTGCAATAAAAGCACATCAAACAGGACCTGCCTACTTCTTTCAAGGAAGTATTTTCTGTAAACTGTGGCATATATTGCAACACAAGTGGTAGATCTGACGCACCAGTTCTTGTAGTCTTTACTTGTACTAATTTTTGTTAAAGAAAGTACAGCCTCTGTCTGGATAAGAGCTAAAAGATCAGGTAGTCTGATCCTGAAAGATGCTCGAACATATCACGTTGAGTACTTTACCAGCTATAGTGGAAAAATTCAGTGAGCTGGAAAAAAAAATGTGCTTAAAATGCCTTAGGTGGGGAAAAATTGATTAAGTTAGTTGTAAAGATTGAGCATACTTGCTTTTGGGCGTGGAAGAAGTTTTTCTTTTAGATAAGTAGTGCAGACATTTTCATCAAAACTGGTAGAGTCTCTTTTGTAGCTAATGATAAATTTCTGCAGTTTTGAAACAGTGCTTAGCTTCCTAGAATTAGATGGTTAAATTCTTAAAAGTGGAAGTTGCAACAGTTTCTTAAGAGTCAGTTAAGTTTCATAACATGTGGTATGATCACTTGTTGCAGATTATTTTCGCCTTCCAATTTTTTAGCTTTTCTCTTTCAGTCAGTATTCCTTTTTAACGTTCCACTGGTATTCTTTTTTAGTTGAAATGTGTAGATGGAGCTAGTATAAATTGATGCAGAGCTACATTGGAGTAATTATTTTACTTGATTTGTGTGGATCTAGGATTTCAGTATTCTAATGTACTTTGGTTTCCTACTAAAGGGCTATATTTCAGAGTTAAGGCAGTGCTTCAGTAGAAGCTGTCTGGCAGTGAAGCATGTTAATTGGACCACCGCCACAGAGTTCTAGGTTGTTCATCAGTCAGGCACAAAATGTGGAAGATTGTGTGAGAATAGGGTTGATGACTTGCTGTGGGGTTTTTTTCTCCCCTTGTCCAAGTAATCCAAATACACTTTGCTAGACTTAACAAGGAATTCTTTTAACAGAACTTATTAGAAAAGTATGAGCTGATAGAAGACCAGTAGAAGTAGTTAAGATGGCTATATTTAAAGAAAATTGTGCAGTTGATTTTAGAATTATTTCTGGTGTCTGATATGAAGTTAAATTTGGGGTAATTCCTGTTAGTAGGAAGTAATTTAATTAACTCGTAGTTTTAACAAGAATTTTTTTTTTCCAATTTTCAGGTAATTTATTAAATTTTTCTACCTTTTTTATTTCCACACGCTACCATTTTAGGTTGTTTAAAAGTTTTTTTACCAAGACCAGGAGTTCATAGAAGTATGGTTAAGTATAAAGTTAATAAATTTAAAGGAATGAAAGCTTTAAACAAGCATGTAAGGCTTATTGATTAACTCAAATACATAAATATTTACTAATATGTTTGAACCATGGTTTAAAGCTAATTCTTTTGGTTCCCTGTGTGTGAGTACTTACAAAGGGATGGACACTAACCGTAATTCATGTTTTGCTAGTCTTTTGCATGTTTTTATTCTCTTATTACAGCACTGTTGGGGATGCTGGGTGGGAAGGTTTATTACTACCAGAAGAGCATATTCTGACGGAAGTTCTAGTGAAAGTGTTGTCTAATCCTAACATGCATGGTAAATGTACATGTGGGAAACAAAATGTGACACTTTCATAGTAAGTTTGTCCTGTTTTACAAGTAGGGTCAATAAGAGTGTCATGTTAAAGATGAAAAATAAACGTTGGTAGAAGAGAAACTGAGATGAGACTGCAAGTTATTCTCAAATTTCTTCAGCCATAACCTTCCCACTGTTTATCATTCACTTTCCTGTACTTCAGTAGCAACCACTGATGTCAAGAATGTTCCTGTTTACACGAGTAAAATCTTAAAAATGCTACTTTCCGCATTCAATAGAGGTTTTTTAGAAAGCCTCCTTACCCCTTTTGAGCTTTATTGCAAGTGAAAAGCCCAAGCTGATACACTCAAGTGGTCAAGTAGTGCCATCCCTTCAAGGTGCATAAGAACTGGGAATTTATTTAAATTACGGTAATGTAGATAAATAAAAGTAATTGTATGCCCTTCTATTACACTTCAAATGGAATATATACCTTGTCGTGGAATAACTCAATATTTGCCACTTGGAAATAACCCTTTTTATGTAACTTTATATTCGCTTGTTGGTACTATATGGCATAGTTGCTTCTGAAATGGGCCTTTGTATTTCTAAGGCAAGTTATAGTTGAAGTATTAAATCTGTGCTGCTGTTGAAAATTGTTGGAAAAGTCGTCCCAGATAGTTCAATGGGAAAGACTATCCCAGATACTTAAAAAAGTTTGATAAACCAACCAGTTCAATGTTTCAAACTGATACAGATGTAAATGTAGAAAATGTTAATTTCTCTCTTAGCCAAAGATTAAGCAAATTAGTATCTCCAACGTGTATCTGGGTGTTTACTGGAGTCAGTAAATTTCTGTGTCCGGTTTCAGCAGAAGATGAAATACAAGAATTGTGTTATTTAATGCCCTCTTTAGAAATCAGAATTGTAGTTCTATCAGCTCTAACATGGTAAAATAAAATGGTACCTATGTTATACAGTTCCAAATGTTCCAGAACTTTCTGCGGAAGTTAAGCTTGCGTTACCAATCCCTGCCTGTGCAACGGAGCCTGAACAAGCCATGATGCCACACTTTTAATTCCTTCACTCAGTGAGTGGCTATAGTACTGTGGAAAGCTGTCTTTGTTTCCTCTGCATCGGTGTGAATTTCTGCTGTCAGATAAATCCGTGGAGTATGATTTCAGGCACAGGGTCACACTGCTTCCTGTGCTTCACAGTCACTGATTAGGGTGGTGTTCCTTGGCGTGAAGAACAGAGAGCTCTAGAAGATATGTCCTTGAGCTGTCACCAGAGTCTAGCTTTTAACATCTACTTCAGCTAGATAAGAAGGCTCCCTTTGTCTCAGAGTACAACTAACTGGCATTGGGGTAATGGTAGGTGGGATGGGTTATCAAAAACACTTAAGACTATGTATTTTAATGCTGAGGAGTAGGGGACTGGTAAAGTGATATTTTAAAGATACGGTCCTGAGCAAGCAATAATGAAAAGTGGTAATCTTGGGTCTGTCTTGACTTGTAGCCACCCTACATCATGTTGCAGTGCAGCAGAGATTATGTCTGTGCTGTTTTTCCATACCATGAGGTACAAAGTGCAAGACCCCAGAAACGCCAGCAACGACCGGTTTGTTCTTTCAAAGGTAAAATGATAACTGTTATGCTATTCTGTTGCAGTTTGCTAGTAAAGAGCTGTACGTCTGTAAATTAAATTGACTTATCTTCCTTGACTTATGCTTACCTATGCTTGCATCTACATGGAAGTCTATTGGAAATAGTTGAGAGCTTGGAATTTGTTTACTTCAGAAAGACAAATAAAAGCTGGTTAAGTTGAGCATAACTCAAAAATAATTAAAAAGTGTCTGCATAATGTGTCTTGATGAATCTTAACTTCACTATGTTAGGTTGTTCTAATTAAATAATAAATGCTATTGTATTTTCTATAAAATCTATCAAGAAATATTAACATCTGTTTTATTTTGGCATAACCAATTTTCTAACAAGTAAGTCGCAGTTAGTTTTTGTGCTCTACTTGTTAAATGCAGCCATGCTGTTATGCCTGCAGTCACGTCACCATGTGCACTAATTACTGTCAGCTTTTCAGGGAGCTTTATATGAAATAGTTATGGTTGGTTAGTGAGTAGTTTGCATTCCTACTGTGCCAGTATGATATTAAAGTCAATACTACTTCTGAGGTCACTGTGGTTCAGAAAACACATAAAACCACAATCTCGACTGGCCATTAGTGTTTCTATCCCCTTTTGCTCTGTGCCCTTTCAAATCACAGGGACATTTCAATCACAATGACATAAAGGCAGTTGAGGGGCCTTCAGAAAACATCATGATGTAAAACATGGCAGATGAAGTACTCCAGTGAGGCAGGTTCCATCTTTGAGTCAGAGTTCCTCACATGGTGGCTTACAATAGTGCTGCATAGCTGATGGTGTATATCCCTGCATTGGATATAATAACTGTTGCCACTTCTGATTGCCATTCTGAAATAAGCAATTGGATGAGAAGCAAGCAGCTAATGCTGAGGTGGTAAAGCAATGAGGGAGTCACTTCTTCATGTTTGCTTTACCTCTCTAATTAATCAGGGTTTCTGCTCAGAGTTGCTAAATGGCTTTAAACCTCTGCATGCTTTTTTAACTCCTAATGACTCCATGGTTGGAAGATGACTGCTACTTTGCAGTTGTTCAGTTGGACCTGGCTGCAAGAATGTGAGTGTATAAAGCTTAAAATTTTGCCTGTTGTCACTCACTGCATCTTACTTGAATACATATGTATTGAAGAAGTTCTAATGGGATAACACTTGTTCATCCATCTGCTTACTGGTTTAGTGAACAGTGCTCTGTTCTTAAAACTGGTACCTAAGCAAATTGAATTAAGGTTTTTTATTTGGATACCAAAACTACTTTTTGGAATTGGACCTGCATAGCTGAGAGAAACCTTCTTACTCTTCCATGTTAATTTTCTCGAGGATATCCGAAATAGGCCTCGAGAGTGCTGCATTCTTGCTGTCTTAACTGTAGTCAGCTATCTGGGGTGCTTTAAGCAGGGGCATGGAGGACTTGGAAACAAGCATCAGTGTGAATGTTGCATTGTAGAAGTGTTTTATAACTCAGTCCCTTTTTAGTGGACATAAGAACCTGATTCCAGGGCTTGTCAGCTTTGTAGAACTTTGCCTTGATATTGTGAAACTTGTGCTTTGCTTAAAATTTATGTTTCTCTCTAGGGTCATGCAGCACCAATTTTATATTCTGTCTGGGCAGAGGCTGGCTTTCTACAAGAAGCAGAATTACTGAACTTGAGGAAAATTGATTCTGTCTTAGAAGGACACCCAGTACCAGTGAGTGCTCATAACCTTTGATATAAGATGGTGTTTTCTGTAAAACAAGAAGCGCAGTTATTTTGCAGCAATTCTTGGTTGCCAGCTACAGTACAGGAAAGATCAAGACTTACAATAACGATGACAATATTTATGACTTCACAACTGAATCAGTATCTGCATTTGAATGAGCATGCAAAAATGACCTTTATTGTTGTAGTGAAGTTCCCCTACAGTCCTGTATGTTAATATTTTCCATTTTAAAAAGGTTTATATAAAGTTCCAGTATGGCTTTTCTCATCCTTTAAGAAGCTTTGAGGTATTTCAAGACTTTGTATCCAGTTTGGTCACCTCATTGGTCTTTCCGTTCCCAGCAAGTTGTTTCAATTGATTCTTTTTTTACACAATATCGTAAATTCTTAACTGTTGCCATCCAAGGCATAGTTGAGAAATTCCTGGGCCACAGGTACCATTCCCTCTCAGAGAACCTAGTTGGCTTGTGATACTGATCGTCAAGGTACATGCGTTACAGGGAAAGAAGGGGAACAGAGCAAGATTTGGAGGGACTTGCACTGTATTGTTATGGCTGAAAAGCTGAATTTTGATGTCTGTTGAAACATCTCCTAGCACTGGAATATAGTTCCTTTGTTTCTTAACTGTAAAACAATTGTTGTCTTTTTATTCTCAGAGACAAGCATTCACCGATGTGGCTACTGGATCCCTTGGTCAGGGTCTTGGTGCTGCATGTGGAATGGCATACACTGGCAAATTCTTTGACAGAGCCAGGTAATTCCATCTTCATATTTCGTGATTATAGGCATTCAATGGGAATATTTTGTGAAAAGAAATTACATTCTTATCTCAATCAAGGAAAAAACCCCTCCTTTATTCTCCATTCCCAAATCTAATTTCATATTCAGGTTTTAAATGATAGATTGCTAGCCTGATAATTACAAAGCCATTCCTAATGAAACTACCAAGGATTTAAAGATTAGCAAGAATTAGTGCATATTTGTGTTCCTTTTGTAACCTAACACCACGAGGTGATGTTCCTGAACAGAGAAGATGTTTAGTTGTTGGAGCAGCCTCTAACTTCTAAAGAGTAACTGATAGCCATTTTGAGACTGGTGCGTGTCCCTTAGAAGGAAGACGCAAACTAGAGATGCATCTGTTCAAAGTCAGATGACAAATAATGGAGAACATTTATCTAGATAAGGAACTGTTATGGTCAATAGTAGCACCATTGAATCAGAAAGTAGGGCTTCAAAATGTTATCAGAAAGGCACTTGACTCCATAGAGACAAAAATGACTGCTTCTGCGATTTGCTCTGTGGACGAGAAAAGTAGATGTCTAAAGGCAAGTCTGTATGAGGAGGAAAATAGCGTGATGTAGTTGATATATTTTATGTGACAGTTCTAGTACATTCGAGCATAGGCTGCCCAGTTAATGTGTCCTACACTTCACTAGCTTGAAATCATTTCTGTGAAGGATGACTTGCTGATTTTAATCGAGTTTAGCAGATGCTACGTGTGGAAAAAATCTAACCAGCGCTTACATGACAGAAGAAAAAGGTGGTCTTGCATGCAGT
Organism: Nyctibius grandis; assembly: GCF_013368605.1. Lineage (NCBI taxonomy): Eukaryota > Metazoa > Chordata > Aves > Nyctibiiformes > Nyctibiidae > Nyctibius > Nyctibius grandis. The sequence goes on along the minus strand of NC_090667.1, from coordinate 19,647,229 downwards.
ACTGGGGAGCAGCTTATGTGGAAGGAGTTCAGATTTAGCTGAAGGCCGGTGGGGTTCAGATTAAAAGTCTGTTATAGCTTAATGTCAAGGGAAAAAAAAATCACTAACAGCCATCTTGATTATTTTGTTTTGAAATTATATATTTGAAGGCTAATTTACTATTCTTTTTAATGTTAATAGGTAATAAACATTTATAAAGCTTTGTCATCCAAAAAAAAAAAAGTGATAATACAAGAGAAATACAGCAACTGAATTATGTAGAGATCAGGCAGTACTCCTGCTGAGTTTTACCTAAATAAAAAGCTTCAGTGTTTGGAGAAGTAGTCTACAAAGTCATATCATGCCAGTTATCTTTTTCCTGAATTCTGAATTTGGTTGCACAACATGCTTTACTCCCATAGTTGAGTTCATCCCCAGTTTATAGTTCCCTGAAATTAAATTATTGGTCGTCCTTCCAGAGAGTATATGGTAGGAATGAGGAAGCAGACCTTTCATGCATTGTTAGTGATCTTGCTGAGTCACAGTGACAGTGTTTAATGGGACTGTTCATTCAAGCCTTGCAATAGGAGGCTTAAGACCTGATTTTTTTTGAGACAAAGGTTTAAAAAGGAGTACAATATTTCCTATCACATTTTTTTCATGTGTAACAGCTCAAAAGTATTTTACTGTAATTTCTCTGAGGTTACATAAGGTTATCTGAGGTGAATGCATTGAGCAATGGAAGTTGAGTTTGTGTTGGAAAAAGCAGTGAATTCTCACTATGAATTGTTAGAGGGGTTTTGCTTTTGATTCAGCTGTGCTTATACATCAAACTTTTTTTTTATTTCTTCTAGCTATCGAGTGTATTGTCTGCTTGGAGATGGAGAGTTATCTGAAGGCTCCGTTTGGGAGGCAATGGCCTTTGCAGGGTTTTACAAGCTTGATAATCTCATTGCTATATTTGATATTAACCGTCTTGGACAAAGTGACCCTGCCCCTCTGCAGCATCACGTTGAAATTTACCAGAAACGCTGTGAAGCCTTTGGGTATGTGATTGGAAGAAGTTCAGTATAGTTGCCCCATTGAAACTGTATGTTTCATTTGCTTTTCAAAATTTTTCAAATGAGCTTTCAGCTCTTAAAGGATACCATCACCAAGAAGGATGGTCTTTCATAATGCCTGATATTGGTTGTCTTCGTTGGTACAGCAGGAATGTTAAAAGCGGTAGATTTTTTTTTTGTTTAGAAGAAAAATAAAAGGACTGCTTACTCAGATATATTTGTTAGAGGATCTTAATGTAGTTTTTATCACATTAAAATCAGTTTTTATAATTATTTGTGTGACCAAATGTACGGTCATAGCAAGTAGATCAGGAAAAAGGGCATGGAAACCATTACTCATGAGAGAATTCTTTGTGTATTGGCTTTCATTTAGTTTAGAAATGTATATTTCTATCTAGATGCAAAAATCCATGACAAAAAACTGTCAGATACAATAGCAGCCATGCAAATTATGATGGAGCATTTTAATTATTTTAATCAACTTTCATTGTCAGTTTTTTAATTGATTTCTAGATTTTTTTTATTTGCTCTTTTGATTAAAAATGGCTATTATGTCTGAAGAAATCTAGGACAACTCTGTTTGTGGGCTGTGAATTTTGCTTGTAGCTGTTAATCCCTCTGACTCATTTTGCATTATAAAAAAGGGACTATGATATTTATTATCTCAAATGAAGTTCATGTTTCTGGCAAACTTTGGGTCTCTTAAAAAGGCACTGCGTTGGAATGAAGTTAGTATTCGTTATTGTTATTGCTAACTACCAGAGAGTGTCACATGCTAAAACCCTTTAGAAATGGTTGATCTGTTTGTGTTCTTAGCTGGCATGCTATCATTGTTGATGGACACAGTGTGGAGGAGCTTTGTAAAGCCTTTGGCCAGGCCAAACATCAGCCAACAGCTATCATTGCAAAGACTTTTAAAGGCAAAGGCATATCAGGTAATAAAACATCTATTGCTTTGCATACGTGTGTATATAATAATCTGTACATAGTGCTGCAACGAAGGTGGGATTGTTAAAAAGTATAGAAGTTTAACCTTTCATACATTAGAAAAAGGTTGATGTCCTGTCGGCTTTTTGACTTGATCATACTACCATACAATCTGAAAACTCACAGTTTCACTCTGTTGTTTTTTTCCTTTGATGCGTTTTCTTATGGAGGACGTTAGATTGACGCTTTCTTGGAAGCAGGCAAAGATGTGACTCTCAGTTCTTCACATTATCCTGCCAGGTGCACTTTCATGTTGACTGGGCTTTTGCAGATCCCCAGTTGCAGAGTAGGATTTCCTCTGCTGTTAGCTGTGCTTGAGTTGTTACTCTTTAAAAAGTGTTTTCTAGTCTGGAAGATGGCCGTGGGCAGGAGGGAACATTGGACCATGTTACTTGGTCTTGAAAATTGCCCTAGCAAAAGAGGGCAACCTTCTTGGCTTGCTCTTGATCCCTAGACTCACAGAGACTACTCTACACAGAGACAGAGAAGGGAGTAACTTTGTCACAGAAGCTCCGTACTCTCTGTGTTGGAGATAACTGGGTCTGCTTGTTACCAGCCAGGCAGTATAAATGCACAGAAAATAAGGAGGAATGCTGCATTTACAGTTTTGACAAAGCTGCATGAGACAAGGTACATAAGCTACCTGGTCGTACTACAGGTTACTTTGTATTATCTGATGTGTAATTCATTGAGATACAGGATACACTAGTCCATAGAAGTTATTTCATAGGTTAGCAGCTGTTTGAATTTTGGAGTTCATGGTGCCTCTAAGATCCTTTTGTAGTTTTCATGTGGTGTGAAAGTTACCTAAATGACATTGTCTAGGGGACAGATGTGTACCTACACATTTGAGCAATAGCATGCAGAAAGTCTTTCACACTCTTTATACTTCTAGACAACATTAGTACTAAGAAAATTATTTTGGTTCTTGCAAGTGAGATGTGTGCAGCTACTGAGCATTGTATCCATAGAATGGAGTAAATGCGTATTCAGTGTGTCAGGGGTTGCTGTGATTCTGTTCAGCTACAGCTTTTAGCAGCACTCTGTGAATTTGCCTTTCTGAACAGATAAATATTAATATCAAGAATGAATATCTTCATTCCTTTTCATTGAGTAAGCCAGCAAAATTCATTATTCTCAGTGAAAAGCAGCCTATCAGCCAGAGTGGTAATTTTGCTGTTAGTGCCGGGTACACAAAGATAAGAGTCATCAGAAGCTATTAAAATAAAGCTGTAAAACTTCAGGTCTTGTTTGAATTAGACAGCTTGATTAATTGTTGTTTGAAACTTAGCTGAGTTTGTTTATTTAGCCCTAACTGTTGAAATTTCATGGTAGCTATTCACACTGATTTACTGTTTACTTCTTGCCACACTTATGGACCAGGTCTTTTAGGTGCCAATTTAAAAACAATTTCAGTAGAAGACACTGGAATTTCATCACTGGTTTGGAATATATGGAATTTGACTATTTCTCTTATGCATTTAAACATGTCTGTCTTAATGCAATTGAATACTATTGTAATTGTTTACAGTGGGAATAATAAAGAAGTTCTTCCTTGGAAGACTATACTAGACTGTCATACTCCACTGCACTTTTATCTGGGTAAAATCTGCAGCTAAAAAGTTAAATAGTTTTAATATTTTTCTTATTTGTAATGTAATTTTACATAGGTGTTGAAGACAAGGAAAGCTGGCATGGAAAGCCCCTTCCAAAAAACATGGCTGAACAAGTAATTCAGGAAATAGATGACAAAATCCAAAATAAGAAAAAGCTTTCTCCAGCCCTCCCGGAAGAAGATGCACCTATAGTAAATATTAGAAACATTAAGATGCCATCTCCACCAACTTACAAAGTGGGAGAAAAGGTACTCCCTTCCTTTTTCACTGTTTGTAAGATATCTTCGAAGTGTGAGACTGTTTAATGGGTGGCAGGAGCGTTTGTGTTATCCCTTGCCACGGTTTCAACTACTCACCTCTTCTCTCCTATTTTGAGTATCCTGGTAAATGCCTACATCTGTGGTGTGACACACAGACATTCAACTCGCTGGGTATTGAAAGGATGTGTTAAATATAAAGACTCAAATCATTCTTCTTCATTTTGTGATCATTATCAATTATCCAAACTATTTTAAATTTAAACTATATTTAAATACATCTTTAAAATTAAAGAAACTCCACAAGGTTCAGTGAATTTCCGTGATTAGAAATCAAGGTTTTCAAAATTTCCTAGCTGGATTGTTAGGGAGTTGTTGATTTCAGCACAGATGTGTATCCTGATGCTTCACTGTATTTTTCTTTTTTTGTTTACTCTTCTGTGTGTTGCTGTTCTCATATGTACTTTTGCTACTGCTAACATTTAAAATGGTTTTGGTTGTGTTTTGGTTTTGTTTGGGTTTTTTTAATTGTATGTGCATGCAGTCATGGATAATCTAGAAACAGAAAGTTATAACAGTACTGCTATATTTTTCTTTTCCTAGTGGGCTACCCGCAAAGCTTATGGTGTTGCATTGGCAAAACTGGGCCATGCTAATGATCGAGTGATTGCTTTGGATGGAGACACGAAGAACTCCACCTTCTCAGAGCTTTTTAAGAAAGAACATCCCAGTCGCTACATTGAATGCTACATCGCTGAACAGAACATGGTAACTGGTTTCTTGGTTTTATGAAATACTGGTATTACACTGCAGTATCTGAGACCATTCAGTCTGAGTCTTTGGAGAGTGGGGCTTTAATATTTGCTTTTCACATGTGTATTCATGGATATTTAATTTGACTTGCTCGCCTAGGGAAAAACTAGGCTGTGGTAAAAGCTTACAAATAGAATACAACAGGAGTGCTTCTAGTCATTCTTTCCTAAATACCTCCCTTTTTTTCTTTTTAATTTTATGGTCATATTGTCTGCATTTCATCAGAACACAAGGAGGTGGCAACATGTAAACAACAGCAATACTTTCCACAGTGTGATTTGTAGAGATTTAACTCTGAAAAGACATTTGAGGTTTTTTTTTTTTTCCACAGGAAATTGAATGTCACAATGTGACAGTGACTTCTATGCTAGATTGGGCTATAAAGATGAGGACACAGAAACAGTTAATAAATTTCACCTGATTACATTTGTACAGAAAGAGCTAAAATAATTTGATAACTCCTCTGTTTGAGTCTTCAGTAGCCACCTGTATGGGTTCACTGAAGCAATGAAATTAAAGACACAAATTCAGGCAGAAATTTGTTGTTGTCTTTAATGATTTATAACCAAAGAACCCATGGGCTGTCTTTTGCAAATTTTATACTAGGGCAGTTTCATGAGCTTGAGTCAGGCATTTTGGATTTACATCATCTTAGAAGAAATTTGCCGTGAAGATCAGACCAGTTTCTGTGTAAAATAAATGTATGGGGTAATTGTAGCAATAAACAATTTAAGGACCTTGTTCTAATTTCCATCTTGCTGAAGAAGGGTCCTTTTAGTAAATATCAGTCCAAATAACACAGGTAAATCCATTCCCACTTAGTAATGATAATTTTTGTCTGCTGGAGATAGTAAAACCATGTCCTTTAGATTGAAAGTGTAAGCCTTTGATCCAGGAAAAGAAAGAGGAGGGGGATAAGTCTTAAAACTCTGTGAATGGCTCCGTGGAGCAGATGAAGAAAAGGAGTTGCCAGTAAGGATCAACAATAACAGCTAGCAATTGAGGCAAGGAGCAGAGGAGATGCTGGAGGATAGGTACGGGGAGACTGAGTTGCCTTCTCTCTTTTTTGGAAAGGCCAACAGTTAGGAGCAGGACAGAGATTTTTAATATGCATTGAGAGGTTCTTGGTGAAGTTTTGTGGTAGGAAGTCCCACAGATGATGATCTCTTGGAAACAATCGATAAATGAAGAATTCACTGTTCCTGTACAATCTCTCTCTTTTCAGGTGAGCGTTGCAGTTGGTTGTGCCACTCGTGACAGAACTGTTGCTTTTGCTAGCACCTTTGCTACCTTCTTCACACGGGCGTTTGACCAGATCCGTATGGCTGCCATCTCCGAGAGTAACATCAATCTCTGTGGGTCGCACTGTGGTGTTTCTATTGGTAAGGGCAGCCTTGGCTTATTTGTCAGCAGTTCCCATCCATTTAGTGATAAGTGTCTAGCAGTCAAACTGATAATGCTTTGTAAAGACAATCAGTAATATAGCTGTGATGGTGTAACAGAGACAGCATTTATAAGAAGTCATATTTGCAATTCACTTTTATCAGGCACATTGTTGTATTTAGAAAGAATGAGAAAGATTTCAAGACTTCATCAGCTTATCTGTTTTTTTCTCTTTTGTCAGTTTGGCCTGATAAAAATGGGACTTTTGCCTACAAGCTTTTCTACTCTACAAGTATAGAGTGATATAAAGGGGTTGGATTGAAAGTGAGGAGCTTAGGTTCCTTTCCACCTTTGCAGTTGATGTCCTCTGTGATGAGAATAGTTGTGTGCCTACTGTACATTTGTTTCCCAGTCCTTAAAGTGAGAAACTGATGATACTTATTCTTGCACAGATGCTCTTGTCCACCAGTCTCAAAAACACTTTACAAAGGATAAATATTTTTGTTTCATTATGCCTTTGAAGATTACTGATTTGAAATAATTGCTTCAACTTATCTCAGTATTTCTTAATACTGGAGCAGTTAATGTGTTGATTAAAAAAAACCCGAAACCTCAAAGTACTAATGAAACAGGAACAGTGAAACTGTTATGTAATTCAGGAAATTGGCGGTATCTTCCCTGGTCTTTGCTTCCCATCATAACTGTTTGGTACATGTCAGATCTTATTGGGGTTTGATTTTGGTTTGAGGGAGGAAGGGAGTTGTTTGTTGTTGTTTGTTTTTTTTTGTTTTTTTGTTTTTTTTTTTAACGAAATGCATAGACATCACCAATGAAAAGAGGAGCAGACTTGCATAGCAAGAAGGAAAATGCCAGTAGATATTCATGCATGAAAAACTACTAGGTATTTATAGGGGAAAAGAAAGGCAGGGAGAGCTGACAGGGGTAGTAAATTAAGGCTCTCATCATAGATCAATTTTTCAGTTGATTTAATAGTTTTGGGTACTCATATGGTTTGGAGGAGAGTTGGATTTTTTTGTTTAAAGCAAAATAGCTAGTTTGACCTATAATATTGATAAAGCTTTAAAGATGCTTCATAAAGGTGTGTAGTCTCATCCAGAACCTCAAGCTTAACTTGCAGCGTTATAGAGTATGCTTTAGTAGTGGAGACTGTAAGTAGAGTATATCAGATTATGGCTTGTGTGTGTCATTAAGGGACGGATTCTATTACAAGCCTCTTTTTAAAATCACGCCTCCCACCTCATCATAGTCTAGTTCAATCCAGTTTAAGTCTTTTAGCAAGCAGCAAAGGGTGTTGATGCAAAAGCCAATTAGCTTTGGTCTTTGCTCATTTAAGAAGATAAAACTCCTTTGGGTTACCTGAATTGTCTCCTAGAACTACACTTCCAAGTTTCAGTTTTCAGCACTTGAGATGTTCTGCTGGGAACTGTGATTGTGAAGTGCATACTTAGATTTATAAAGTTGTTTGAGTTACAAATCTGATTCAGGCCTCAACTCTGATTTTCAAAACAGAATTTGAACCCAAAGTTTTGCAACCGAGTTGTAAAAGAAAGTGATGTGGAGAAATCCTTTGGCAGTTAGAAAATTCAATTTTAAATGGAAGGGTATGAATTAAGTGTATTTCCTATCAGAACTTTGGGCCTGTGTGGAATTCAGAATCCTAACTGGACCTGTGGTGAAAATTGAAGTTTTGTGTATGCAGTTCTAGGTAGACCTGGGCTTCTGTAACATTGAAATTTGGACCCATTCAATTTATGAGAAATAAATAACTTCAGAAGGTCATTGTGATAGTATTAAGTTCACTCCTAGACCAATAGTTGCTGGTGGACCAAAACATCTAATGAAACATTAAATATGTTTTCAAGGTCATACGAGAATAATGGAAAATCTATATTTTCCAAACTGAACTTATAGGGAAAGAAATCATAGTGTACATGTGTCAAAAATAGAAATATCAGTTGTTCTGACAATCAGTTCTGTATTCTAGAAATTTGATACTTTCATATTAAGCACTCACTTTTTTTATTAAGCTATAAATGTAGGTTTTGCAGATGTAATTGAAAATTACTCTGTTTTGATCTGCGTTACTCTAAAACCACGTAAATTAGGACTTTCATAAAGATGCACTTGGGGCCAAATGGAACTTAGTGCTAGCCTGTAATTTAGTAGTATGGACTGTGAATGCTGGTATTATTGGCACCACGTTAGCAAAAGCAGGACAAGCATGAGTACTCTCTTTACCTTGGGTAAGATTCTAATTCAGGTACCTGTTAATTTTGTTCTTCATAATTTCACTTTTCTTCTATGTATACATTGTATGGGTGCATTTTAGGAAAGGATGTGCCCACTGAGATCCCACTCATTCAGTCAGAGTGCACACAGATTTAGAAACTGTGATGTTGAGAATTTTTTTCATGTCATTATTGAAAGTCGAGACATTATTTTCCTGGTTTGTGCTTACTTTATTAGCAACGTATAGTGGCAAAGTTCAAGGATTGATTTCTTTAACATGTTTAAAGTTCTTCAGAGTTTTGTGCTGCTCTTATGAAAATACTCTTCTCCTTCCTCGTGAACTCATCCTTCTCGAGTAACAGGTAGTGGTTGCATGTGGGAAGGCTTATTGCCCTGCTGCGGCTCTGCAGGCTGTGACATGACTGGATTCAGAACTCTTTGCATGGTTAGTTTGGAACAGTGCCATTCCCAAAGCACCGTTACATAAGGTCATTGGGGGCGGGGGCTGTTGCAGTGGTTGTTTCTTTATGGAAAATCATGACATCCAGCACATGTTCTGGCTAACAATTCTTTTTATAGATCTGCAGTTTATGCCATAAGGCGTGTGAGTTGTTAAATTTACAACACGGATGCCCTATTGCTCTTCAAAAGACTTTTATAGTATTGAAAAATACATACCCTTCATTTAATCTTGAAGTGAGGCTAAGAATTTGTGAGTAGTTGTACCAAGTGCACTTTCCAATTCTGATGGAACACATGCAATTCTCCTTTCACATTTCCTGCAGTTTAAGGTTAGAGGAACACTACAGACAAGTATAAATTTTGCTTGTGCAGCCTCAGTCCATGTAAATCTGAAGATGCTCAGCTATCTTGTGACCCTTTCTGTATCTGTACCCTTCCTACTTTGGTTGTTCTTCCTTTTGTGTTGTCTTATTGTTACACTTTATTTTCTATTTTTTCTTTTTAACTCCAGTTCTCTTTAGTCTCTTTCTATCTTTATTTACTGTTTAGATGGTTCCAAGTTTAAGGAGAAGATGATTCTTTTCTCAAGCAGGTAGACTTGCATGTCTTGTGTGTACCTGATTTTATACTTTTTTTTTTTCTGGTTTACATTGAACCTCACTGCTATATTGAGTGATTGTCAGAAACGTGCACTTACTCTTCTGTAACCCTGGTTTAATTCTTTTAGGTGAGGATGGGCCATCTCAGATGGGACTGGAGGATCTGTGCATGTTCCGGGCTGTTCCCAGTGCCACTGTGTTTTACCCTAGTGATGCTGTAGCCACTGAAAAAGCAGTGGAAATAGCTGCCAACACCAAGGTTTGCATCACAGTATTTCTGAGCCAGGGAATAATTTTTCTTCTACTACTTTTGTTGCTTCTGGCGTGTTTCTTGGATGTCTCGACCCGCATAAATTCTTTCAAAGGCTTCAGTGTGGCAGTGGGATATTTTCTTTGCATGGAAAGGTTGCAGACATTCTGTCCAGGCTAGTGCAGAATGAACAGTCTGGAATGCTGTGGGCCAGATTTGGGGAGATGTAATTGATTACACAGCAATCGCAGTTTGGGTCTAAATTGGCTCAGAAATAAGGGCAAGTGTAACTGTCTTGTTGGTCTTTAGCAAACTTACAGAAAGTACACTCCTAGTATGATATCTCTGGGGTCGAAATTGAAGCTGGATATGGAAAGATAAATTTAATCTTGATGATTTTCATCATCAAGTGCCTGTATGTGAAAAGCTCGGGAGTCAGGTCGTCTAGTAGTCTAAGACAATCTACATCTTTTGAAGATACTAAGAGCCGGTGCTTATACTAGTTGACAGTCTCACTGGTCATCTTTTGCTCCTCTGTTGCCAGTGATGGATTGCAGTTAAATTGGACTGTGGCTGAAGATGGCTAAGACTTCCCATGTGTCTCTGACAGTTTCTGATCCCTCTTACCTTCAGCTAATTTGACATATTAATGGTCAAATGTCGTTGGTCTGATCATCTCCTTGATTGGTACTTCTTTTGACTGCCATAGGCATTTACCTTGAGAAAGGAGCAAATAGCTGAAAAATTTCAATGTTGCTGGTACAGCTTTTAAGTGAAGGAGTGTGGAAATTTGATATGTAACAAATGTCATGAGTGGTTTGTGAAAAAAAGAAGGGGGAGAGGGAAAGTAGTGTAAGGTAGTGTGAGGGAAAGATTAGATTTAAGTACTGGTTTGTTCCTTCTTTTGGAAGGGTACCTGAACATTAATGGATGGAAAGCATTTTTCCTTGCTTTCAACTGAGCATTTCTTCTTTTGCTTTAAAGTCGCTAGAGTAAAATATGCACATATAGGGCAAAGTTCTAAGAGTCTAATTAACTCAAGTATGATTCTCCACTTCCACAAGAGAGCAAAAGAGAAATAAAGATTTAGAATCAGAAAGAAAATTGTAAGTTATCAGCATGCTCTAAGAAGAGGTTAACTGTATTGTAATGTCTGAAACAGCCAGCTATTTAAAAAAGACTAATAGGAATTGGAGGTGGGGATGGGGGGAGAAGTTTACTCACTAGAACCAGAGGTAGCATAGAAGGCTGTAAACCAGACAAATAGAAAAAATTGTTTTGCTCTATTTTTTCATAGAGTTTACAAACTAGAATGTCAACACCTTTCCAGTTTTGTAATTTATAACATGTTTATTCGGAAACAGGGCATTTGTTTCATAAGAACTAGTCGTCCTGAAAATCCTGTCATTTACAACAACAATGAGGACTTCCATATTGGACAGGCAAAGGTAAATATTGCCCAGATAACGAGAATCAGAAAAAATATGCCAAGTTCCTCCTGTAAAAGCCCCTTTCCCTCTAAAGCATTCCAATGCCAAAGATTTGATATTTTTAATAAAATCTCCAGAAATGTTAGAAATATCAATAAGATTTATTGCTAAAAATACATGGAAACATTTTCTTGCAGGTGGTTCTGAAGAGTAAGGATGACCAAGTGACTGTGATCGGAGCAGGAGTCACTCTGCATGAGGCTCTGGCTGCAGCAGAGCAGCTGAGAAAAGGTGATCAGATTATGGTGGTTGTGTTTGGGTTTTTTTTTTTCCTTTTTTATCATTTAACACCGCAGAGAGATGAATACCACTCAGCCTAACTGCTCACCCTTTGTACTGGTAAACATTAATTAAAATGTTACAGACAGCTGGTCACCTGTTAAGCTGATACAGTGCAACATAGTATATATCTGCCAATCTTGCCTAATTGGTAGGTTTTAGTTATCTTAGCAGCATTAGTAGCCATGAAAATTGCCAAACTGATCAGATCAAAGCCTCCTTAGAATTGCTAATCTGTCTGAAAGTGCCCTGCAGGCAGAATCTTAGAGGAAGTGTGTAAGAAGCAGGAGTGATCCTTCCCTGGCATATTGTCTGAGTGGGCTAGGGTACCAAGGCAATAGAATGCAATCAGGCTGGGGCCAGTTAGCAAAATACAGCTTGTCAGCTGAGCCACAGCAGCTCTGTGCTCTTACACAATGCTGTTGATATGCTGTGCCTTTGTGTAGATATGGTTCACTGCTAACTTGGTTTCTGGAATGAATGTATCAACTTTTAACTAGCGTGGGAGGCAGTAATTCTATGATAGTGCTGAAATGCATTGACATTTCACAGCGAAGATAAACCTTCAATGAAATAAGAAGAGAAAGTAACCGTCAAAAATCCATCTGTGAGTCAGTAGCCTACACCCAGGAAGAGATTACAAATAGTAAGAGGTAATATAATTAATGCTGCCTGTGGCTTATGGGTAGCTTTGTATGCTCTATCTAGGTCGACAGATGTTTTGTCATGACGTTGAGCCATCAGGCTTAGGACATTTTGGAAGTTGTATTTTCAGAACTATTTTTATTTTTCTGCATTTACCATGCTTTGCAATGTTCTGCTGATCTTGAAGTGTGAATAACCAGCTATGGAGAGATAATCCCTTAGTGTAGAGGCAGTGTCTAATACCAAAAATATATTGGCTGCTAAAGAGCCTTCGGTCACAAAACTGTCAACATAACATAGGGCTTCTTTATGTATGACAAGAGTTGACTCAGTGTTTAGCTAGCCAAGATCAGACAAAACCTCATGTAATTTGCTATTCTTTATGAACAATTGCCATTTGTACATAGCTTTAATAAGCAGTCTGGGCTTGCCTTGTGATGACAGGACAAATGCTGGTTTTGATGCCAAGCTTAAGGGTGCCACAGTCAGGGCTGAGGCAGTTCAAACAGGCATATGTGATAGGTGGGCAGCCTGCAATGAAGATTTCAGAATGCCTACAGACCAAAGAAGGAGGAAATTGTGCTTGACTTGACAATAAAGTTAAAGGTAAAATAAAGGTCTGGGAAAGAAATTGTGATTGACAGTCTGAATAAGAAGGATTTTCTTGTGACTAGATTCTGCTCTTACCTGTGGGAAACCCAGTTAAGTTACTGTTTTGCTGACGAGTGCTCCTACTGACCTTGAGTCACTTATCCGAGGCTTTTCTGCCTCAAGAATTTTGTCTGTGGAATGGATGGGTATTTGTCTCACAAGGTGCATGAAGAAAGAGTACATATCAAAATTAGGGTGGTTTGGATTCTGTAGTAGGCAAGCTGTAAGTACAGATACCCAGGAGTTAGTGTAGACAGTTTTCATAATAACTTTAAAAGATTGCAGGGGTTGCCTGTACCGCTTGCATTGTCTTGCATTCTCCAAATTCATGTTGCAAATCATTTCATTCTATTTCTGCAGAAAAAATTTTCATCCGTGTGATTGATCCCTTCACTATAAAGCCCCTGGATAAGAAGACAATACTTGAAAATGCAAGAGCAACCAAAGGCAGAATCATCACTGTTGAGGACCATTACCATGAAGGTGAGTTGGGTCCAAGAGGTCACAGCCCACGCAGTTGTTCCCCAGGGGCTGGAAGCTCACAGCTTCTCCTGACCTGAGAAAGAAGTATGGGACTTGATGCTGTCATTCAGTTAAAGCAAAAGAGAGGTTTTAGGCTTTTTTGTTGCTGTTACAGATAGAAGATGGCACTGAGGGTTGAAAGTTTCCTAAGATAAGGGGTCAGTCAGGGCTGCCTTTCTGATTAACTTGGCCTTGTGTGCCATTCTGTATGGTGGTCCAAGTGACGGCTTGATTCATTTGTTCCCAGTGAAACTGCACAATTCCTGCTGCGGTGCAGTGATTCTGCACAGAATGGTCTCAGAATGTCTTTACAGCAGCTGCTCTGCGGTTTGTTAAATTACAAGAGAGGCCATTGCTGTGCAGGTTCTTACGTGTTCCCTGTGTCCAAAAGCTTGATTCCAGGTTGCTTGAAATCAGGTGGCTTTGACAGTTTCCGCAGTCTGGGATAATTCCTCTCTTCTTCTTCACTACTATAAAAGAGCAGATCAGGGCCTGCGAAGAGCCAGAACACTTTACATCCTCATTGGACTCTTTTTTTTTTTTTTGTTGTTGTTCCTTCATTTCACCTGCTTACAGGCCATTTCAGAATCTGTTGCTGGTATATAGTAGTGTTCTTAAGCTGAGGGTAAAAAGTGCATGATTCATACAAGAAGGAATTTCTAAGATGAAGTAAATATTAAGATAAAAAGGTTCTTGGAAGAAGCAGAGTAGTCTCTATAAAACTCCCCAGCCTCTGTGCCAGGATTTTATTTAGAATCATAGAATCATTTAGGTTGGAAAAGACCCTTAAGACCATAAAGTCCAACCGTTAATCCAACACTACCAAGTCCGCCACTAAACCATGTCCCTAAGCACCACATTTACACGTCTTTTAAATACCTCCAGGGATGGTGACTCCACCACTGCCCTGGGCAGCCTGTTCCAATGCTTGATAACCCTTTCCGTGAAGAAATTTTTCCTAATATCCAACCTAAACCTCCCCTGGGGCAACCAGAGGCCATTTCCTCTTGTCCTATTGCTTGTTACTTGGGAGAATAGACCAACACCCACCTCACTACAACCTCCTTTCAGGTAGTTATAGAGAGCGATAAGGTCTCCCCTCAGCCTTCTCTTCTCCAAACTAAACAACCCCAGCTCCCTCAGCCGCTCCTCATCACACTTGTGCTTGAGACCCTTCAGCAGCTTCGTTGCCCTTCTCTGGATTCTCTCCAGCACCTCAATGTCTTTCTTGTAGTGAGGGGCCCAAAACTGAACACAGTATTTGAGGTGCGGCCTCACCAGTGCTGAGTACAGGGGGACGATCACTTCCGTAGTCCTGCTGGCCACACTATTTCTGATACAAGCCAGGATGCTGTTGGCCTTCTGGGCCACCTGGGCACACTGCTGGCTTATGTTCAGCTGGCTGTCAACCAACACCCCCAGGTCCTTTTCTGCTGGGCAGCTTTCCAGCAACTCTTTCCCCAAGCCTGTTGCATTGCTTGGGGTTGTTGTGCCCCAAGTGCATGACCCGGCGCTTGGCCTTGTTGAACCTTATACAGTTGGCCTCGACCCATCAATCCAGCCTGTCCAGATCCCTGTGTAGGGCCTTCCTACCCTCCAGCAGATCAACACTCCCACCCAACTTGGGGTCATCTGCAAACTTACTGAGGGTGCATTTGATCCCCTCATCCAGATCATTGATAAAGATATTAAAGAGAACTGGCCCCAATACTGAGCCCAGGGGAACATCACTTGTGACTGGCTGCCAGCTAGAGTTAACTAATAATCTGCTGCCACTTGCTTTCTGACATGCCTTGTTTGCACAGGTTTTCAGGGGTTTGCCTGTGCAAACATGTTCTGTGAAGATGAGGCCATATGCAAACAGAGAGCATCTGTTGTGAATTGCATGTCAGACTTGATCCTCTTGTGGGGGAGATTGAGAACTTAGCAAAGGGGCAACTGTGAACTATGGTATTAGTCAGTTCTCATTATTATGAGAGTATTATCCTACTTTAAGGTGAGCATCACTCTTGCCAGGTATCTGAAGTGAGCTGGTGTTACTGTAAGTGCTGGTTATATACCACACTTCTGTTGCAGACTGTGGATGGTGTTCACATCACTGAGCCTCATCATTTTCTAGCTTATCTTTCAACTCTGGACAAATATTTTACTGCAGATTTGCAAGACGGCAAAATCATCACACTCTGAGGTGATGAGCATGCGATTTACACTGGCACAGCTTTCTCTGTGTGATGCAATCAAGGAAGGTCAAGTGTACATGCATCACAAGCCTGAATGCATTGCAAGCCCAGATCAGACTGGTCTTACCAGCCACATCCATGGAGGTGCCTCTGGCTAGAGGCTAAGTTTGACTGGTTAAATCACACCATGCCTGGAGCTGTGAAAAATGCTGCATTCCTGGATACACCCTAACAAACAAGTGCAGCACCAAGGTGTCTTTCCTACCAGGTCTCAGAGCACATGCTCTTGACACTAGTCCTGTGTTTTCTTCTTCCCTAGTACTCCTGCTTCCAGTGCCTCTCCTGCTGCCACGCAGTTCTCTGTTGCATCCTTTGTCCCTGTGATAGTGCTTCTGATCTGAGCTCTAAGCAAAGGTTGTAAATATATTACACAACTCGAGAGGTGCCTAGCTGCATGTACAGGCATTGTGAAAAGATGGAGCTCTTAAACAGTTGAGATTGGTGGGAATTAAGACTTTCAGCGCATTAAGTACATTTGTAAATACTCCTCAGTCTAAATATATTTTTAAACCTGGCTCTCAGTGGCTGATGCTGAAGCGGTGAGGACTTCCTGACAGTTCTGTGCTCTTTAGAGGTATATGTTTCTTACTGTCAATTTGTAAGTACTTCAGAAATGTCAGGCTGGCTGTCCTCAGAATGCCTTTGAAATAAGGAATGGTTTTCATTTCACAAATGGGCAACTCAGACATACATTGTCATTGATGTTTCTTGTAAGCATGTGAATTGAGGATTTAACTTGCACAGACCTTTGCATCAGATATGCATGCAGTCTATATGTTGCCTGTTGAAGCATACAGATACATGTCATGTTTGATTTTCTTTTTTCATAGGTGGCATTGGAGAAGCAGTGTGCGCTGCAGTGGTGGGTGAGCCTGGTATCACAGTCAGTTGCTTGGCTGTATCTCATGTACCACGCAGTGGGAAGTCAGCTGAGCTCCTGAAGATGTTTGGCATTGATAAAGATGCCATTGTGCAGGCTGTTAAGGTGGCAGTGTCCAAATCAAGAAATGCGGAGTAATTTGAAGCATCTTGTGCTGTGTTACAGAAAAGCTGTGTTCAGAGAAGTACTGTAAGTTTAAGGCAGGCAAAGGTGCTTTATGTAGAGAGTTGTAATAAAAATACCAGCTTAAAAAACCTTCTGGTTTTTAATCTCTTTTTTTATCTGTGGGGTTTTGTGCAGTGGGGTAACACCTGAATGTTTTCAGTCATTGAAAAACCTTCAGGTTATTTAACAATCTGTGGGCAGTAGTGCTTTGTCTGCCTGCTGTGTAGCAGAAGCATTTTCTGCTTTGCAGCTAACCTTCCCTGCTGTGAGCTCTAGCGTGGGAGTAGTTGGGTGTTCCCTGAAGGTCTGAGCGGGCTGTGCTTCAGCAAGGAAACAGACGTTGGGCATTGCAGCCCAGAGCAAATCAAGTGACTTTTTTTCAATGTTTGGCCAACTTACTGCTGAAGATTAAAATCCTGTCTTGAAGGTAGTTTGGTGAAAACAGAGTTCTTCCCTCGCTGCCAGAAGAGTTCGCTAGCCCTTCTGGACCGAAAAGTTAGGCATGGGATAGTGAAGAGGAGGAACTTGTATTGCAGGAGGAGGGTGGCTAGTGCCTTTGCTTCAGGTCCTCCTCTCTTCGTTGCCCCACAGCCCTTTAAAACCAAAGACAAGAAGGAAGCACCCTATGTGCTGGATAATGTCAAAGAGGAGGGAGATGTACCCGGTCCTGGGGAAGCATCAAGGGGAGGTGGATGCCCAGGAGAGCTGTGGGAATGGGTGATGAGCTGTGACTCAGGAGGGACTTGCTGGACTTGGAGAATGGTAGCTCAGTGAGCCCAAGCTCAGTTAAGGAGGTTGAAACTCTTCAGAGGAACTTGTATCTTATTTTTGAATGCTTGGCCAGTGCTGCAGCAAGGGTGATACTTGAGACCAGAATAAGAGCACTGCCGTTGGGCAAGAGGCAGGAATGTTTAAAATGCTGAGATGGACTCGAGAAGAAGGATCTGAAAGAACAGCAGGAGGATGCAGCTGAACATGTAAGTTGCTTTTTTTTCTATAGAATTGAGTCTTCTCATGTGAGCTGCTCTAAGTCAGGTGAGGTGTTCATCTCACATGATGAGTTCCACTGGGTGAGTTTTAAATGTTTTGCTATTTTTAAATGTTTTGCTATTTTTAAATGTTTTGCTATTTTTAAATGTTTTGCTGATTTTACCCTTAAGCAGCTTCTGTTAAAAAAAAATAAAAATTCATTTTGTTGACTGCAGAATACCAAATTTGAAAACATATTTAGTACTAAAATATGTTTCTCATCCTGACTATTCCACAAATTACCTGTCAGAAAGATGTTCTACAGCAGAGGAAACTAAAAAAGCAATTTTCATCAGAGCAGGGTGACTGTGCAGTTTTCAGTTCACCCAAAAGCCATTTGACATTTAACAGCTCTACACTGGTCTGAGCAAGACTTTATTTGCAGAGTAACAAAACAAACAGTATTTTGGTATGGCAGACTATATTTCTACAAAGACATGTAAATAGTACATGTAAATGAGAATATAAATATTACAAAATAACTAGTATTCATCCTTATGGCTTAATTGAACCCCTGACATCTTAGGTAACTGCTGTGCTGTGTTGGTACAGGCCTGCACACAATTGCTGATAATTCTGGATGTGCAAATGGAACTGCAACATACAAGAATGATCAACGCTGGTGCTTAGAATTTAAAATGGGAGTGCAGCTAAAAAGTATGTGTGTTAATTTTCTGAGCAAGGCTTGAAACTGCTTCTGTAAAACTCTGGGCTGTTTGAGCTAACGGCTTTTAGATCTACATTTCCTTAAGATTTCATATTTTATGGCTCTTTCTGTCTGACTTGATGCCTTCATCCTTCCAGGGGTATGAAGACCTTACATTTTTACGAAAAATTTAAAGGTGTCCCCTTTTTTTGCAGTCTGCCTATGATTTCATTAGCCTTACATATACAATGTGTAACATGTCCCTGTAAAATGACCGTCAAAGTTGCACTTTTTATTTTACTCAAAGAAAGAAAAATATCAGGGGATGGGTCAAATCAAGCACTTTATTTTTCCCCTCAGAAGAAGAGATGAAATTTGCTGCTGTTAATCTCTTTACTGCACCATTATGTCACTGCATGTAAAATCTCACCCTGCTTTCCCTGGGTGAAATCATTATATGCCCACAATATTGAGTTCTGCCACAATAAATTAATCTGCCTCAGTGCTGTTGCACTGTTGGGGCTCAACTGTGTAAGCAAGCAGATGGTGTTTGCCTGCTCTGCAGCATCACACGGGGTGAAGAGGTGGCTGTGTGGTTGCCAAGATTCCTACTGAAACATCCAGAGCCTAATCCAGAATGAGCTGAGGATAATATTGGTCATTTTGTTGATTTTGATACACCATAGGCAGACTAACATGGTTGCATGGGGGAGGGAAGAAGAATGTGTTTATATTTAATGGAATTGAAGATAAACCTACATCTAGATTGTCTTATGAGCTCTGCTGAACCACAAATGACTTCAGAAGAAAGAATGGGACCCTGTAATGCAATTTCAGCTTTATTTTTGAGGGGAAGGAATGATGTCTTTCTATGGTTTAACATTTCAATATTTCACATTAGCCATTAGGTTTTCATGTTTGCCTCATAAAGCAGTTCTTTTAATACTAGAAATTCAGACAGCAGGGTTTTGTGGAACTCTCCTGAAATACTCTTCCTAGGCAGCCTTCTTCATACCTGCACGATGAAGAAAAAGACTATTGTCAGGAATATATTGTTCAAATTGTCATGTATCTGTGCAGCTTTTCAGCATTCTTCATATTTTGTGTTAACGAACACAGATAAACATAAGCCTGGAGTCTGTTTGAAGACCCGACAAGAGAAACCCACCCCCACTCTCTGAATTTTTAATTGAACTATAGAATTCTAGTTCAGACATTGTCAGGAAATAGTTAATACCCCATACAGGGCAGAGTATTAAAAATGTGAAAATGCTCTGCCACATGGAGAGTAAAGAATAATTAATTTTCAAAGCCAGGCAGCTGTAATGAACTTAGTAAAATATTTCTTTTTTTTTAATTAAGAAAAGAAGATTGGAAATTGTAATTTAGAGAAGGTAGTCTTAAGACTTGACCAAAGTGAAGTACTCGGAATGTCTAGAGTATATGCATGCAGTCAGTAAGAAGACCACTGTTACCTGTTGGCCTGAATTTGTCAATCAGAGGAACAAAACTGTCAAGTACACTCCGAATTCGATACACTAATTGTGAAAACAAATGTTTTTTTCAATGAGACAGATAGCAACATAAAACATAAAAAATAGAAAAATGGCAAAAACCAAACACTGACGCTTGCAACATTAATGAACCCAAGATTATTGTTTAAATAAGCACTTCTGCAATATTGTTACGAACAAAGTAGTGACAAGGCTGACTCCTAAGAGAATCATCAACAACCTACCAAAAATATTAGCACGCGGTTACAAAGGAGACTTGCTGCTAGTTTTACCTTTCCTATGACATCCCCAGGGATTGCCAAGAATGCCCATTTTTTTACTGTCATTTTCAGTAGCTGCTGCCATCCAGGTTCTGCTGAGAGCTCTTCCTCAGGGTGTTCATCTGCCTCGGTCCCAGGGGAATGAATGGCAGCCTGAGTGTGCAGCACCTTCCAGAGTGCGTCTGGGAAAAATGCCTTGCTGCTAAAATTATACGTTGTCATGGCAACTTAGCATTCAGCCATTGCTGCAGGAAGAGGTGACTCAGGGTCTTGTGATCATTGAGAAAGAAAAATGAGTCAACCTCTCCCTTCAGTGTCACTAAGCCGTGTTTGTCTCCAGCCCCACTGTGTAATTGTGAATGAGATATTATGGGCTAGTTAGGTGATGATTTACAGAATCTCAGCACTAGCAGTTTTATAGACTTATGTTGTTTAATGACTGTGTGACCTTGTATCCTTAGTGTTGATACAGAGCTGGCTGCTGTAGATAACACTTACCTAGACCAAAGTATATCCCAGTGGTTTCCAGGGAAGCAAAGGTAATTAAACCAGTTCCAAGAGAAATAGTCCAATCTAAGGCGACAAAATAAATGTTTGGCTTTGTTCATTTTTCTAGCGTGCAACAATTTATCCCTCTATTGAAGTCTTGCCTTACCTTTGTAGTAGTAGTAGCAAATTAGTAAGGCTCCAATTGCAAAGCAAAGAATGACAAAATGAAAGAATTCATCTGAAACAGGGAAAATTAGGTCACAACTGCAGGCGTGGCCCTTATGAATATACCTTGAAGTACAGTGTATCATTCAGCCAGTAAAGTCTGTTTCCACATGAGATATCTTATACACTAGACTCAACTGCAAAACATACACGCACACAAGTTATGAGAAGCCTTGATGATTTTCATCAAGAAGCCTTGATGCACTTCAACAAAGTACTCGTGTCAAAAAAATAACTTTTTTTGACCCAGAGATCTTATTCATGGACTAAGGTTCAACAGGGTTGACATTGGTTGAATTTAAAAAAAAAAAAAGTAAAAATTACCATCCTTCCGTATGCCCATCCACCGCACTGTCCACTGATGGAGGCGAGTGTTCTCGTTCTCATATGCTACAAAAAAGAAATTTCTTTTATTGCCATGGAGCTCTGAAATTAAGGAGTTTTAAGTTTATTTCCCATTTTGCATCTGAAATCAATTCTCAGAGCAGAATATATGTAAAACTGTTTGTTCAAAGGAAAAATCTGCAAGCCTTTCAGAAAGAGTAAATTAGCAATTTTAAAATCACCCCAAAAAGCGCAGGTTTAAAAAAAACAGGGATAATCAGATGGTTGCATTAAAAATACAGAATTGTTTTAGAGCACCCTGGGTCTTTTCTGTCTAGTCTGGCACAATCAATAGTCTCAGAATTGCAGTGGGAGAGTAAAGCAGTAGTACAAGGGAGCTTTCAGATTCTTGGGTGCTTTGTGCAATCACAGCTACAGTAATATAACCCTTTTCATTACTGAGCATGTAAGTACCAAGTATTTCTGCACCTCCCAAATGAAGAGCTGCAGCTGACAATGAGTCTCCTATGGATAGCTGTACTGATACATAGGAAGAACAGCATGAGAACAAGCTAGGTATTTTGAGAGGTTTAAATAGTGAGCATTTTGCTCTATGCTAGTTGTGAGCAGAATCACCAAATTCTGTTCTTTTCTGATTGTTTTGTCAAAAGTCAGAAAGAGCTGAATATTTAACCAGATTTCCAAGGACATGTTCAAAGCAGAAGGTTTTTTCCTTCATTGTTCATTGATCACTTGAGAAGACCCCCTAGGCATTCTGCTGCATATAAGCCTCTGGGAGTTGATTCATCGCAAATTTTAGATGCTGATTTCACTTACATTGGGCTGTGCATCCAGGCAACCACTGCCTGGCAGTGGATTTAATTTTCTCTAAAGATGTAACAGGAGAGTACTGGAAATGTACTCCAAATGAGCTACAGACTTTAGCTATTGTGCTTCTGAACCGTGAAGCAACTAAACTTTGCCAGGAAATTCTGTTCTGGGTCACTTGGTACTGGAGTCATTTTATAAATTTTTGATTCTTTGAGCATTTTGGATTGATCAAGTGCTGGTTTGGGGACAAGCTCAGTTATTTGATTATTAATGTTAACATAGCATTGCACTATTCTGATTCACAAATGTTCCTCTGTGCAGTGGTATGAATGATCTATAGATGCAGAATTTATCAGAACTTCAGTTCCTACTTGGCAAGTGTCTGTTCTGTGTTACTCTGCCTCCTAGATGTAGTGGTCCCACTGTAACTTTTGTATCATGCAATAGCTGGCATGGTATTTCTTCTATTAAAGCATTACAGTGCATTTTAATAACTATCCTCAAACTTGTACTTTTTGATTAGGAAATATCTAGGTGTCAAAGAGCTGGTATAGCTGTCATCACTAAGCAAAACTCAGTCCTGAAAGACAGCATCCACAGGAAAAACTTCAGTTCTCTTGTTTGTATTTACCATCTGCAATTGAATCTTCTCTTCTGGTAATCTCTGAAAAGCAACATAGTTTTGTTATTTCTGATGGTAAAAATACAACTAAATTGTTTCCCACCATTATCAGCACTAGCAACCACGGCGAGTATTCACTTATTTGGTGACTCAGTATAGACAAAACAGTACTTGAATGTGCCAGGAAATGAAGGAAGTTAAAAGGGCTCAAGAACGGATAACAATAAAACTGACTATTCACAGTGATCCCAGGTTCTTTGAAATAGCTGAGCAGTAGAAGATTGATGCCGTCTGTGTTAATATTCAGTTGCTAGAACTGAAGCTGAAACCAAGCAGAGCTGGGATCACAAGTGCTGCATGTGTGTATCACCTGAACCTGTCCAGTGCAGTAGGCATGGTGTCCTGCATTAGCTACATATTTTCTGTGTCTCAGTCTGGTGTATTGAAGTAATCTAGAACTGAAGCAACAAAGTCCAGGGTGAGAGGTGGAGAGGCCAGATGCCAAAAAGTCACAGCAACTATTCCCCACTGCACAGAAGAAAAGTGGTTGAGCAGGTGTCCTCTCAAGAAGGACAGTCTGCTGGGCTGTCTGCCTCATAACTAATGAATGTAGTGTTGGCCTGGGAGTGGGAGGGATGAGGTCAGTAATGCAATCAAGCCATTGAAAATTTCCTGCTATGGGCTTTTTACATCTGTTCTGCTGCTGCTCAGCAGTTCCTGATAAAAGGAAATTTGCCTTTAGTCTGGCTGGCTGTTCAAGCCTCTCAGCTGGTACTGTTTCTCTGTGGCTTGTCATTTGGCTTTCACCTGTCATCTTCTGTTGGGGAATGAGCTAAGTGAGGGAAGGCATTGAGGGCTGAGTATCACGGTTTTGCAAAAAATAGATTCCAGCTCCCGCCCAGTCTTGCATCCCTATTCAGCAGGAGATAGAGGGCTGCAGGGAATGCTGAAAACTGCCTAGCTTTCTTAGGAAAGACTGAATAGTTGCCCAATAGAATTGCTGGGTTTTCCCCTAAAACAGATGGCTACTGCTGTGAGCTGATCTTGTGAGATCCTGGCAGCCTACAAAAAAAAATAGGTTAATCTGCTAGAACACCTTGTGCAGGTGTACACCTGCTATTAGCCAGCCACTATGACAAGCTTGCAACAAAACGTCTGCACGATGCCCAGGTCCAACACCAGGCTAACTGGAAACCAATGAACTTACAGCCATGGAGTTATTTTTTAAATATATAACTGTCTTCTTTTAGCCCGCACCCAGGGCTAAACAATAAACAGTTTTCCTCTCACCCAATGTCCCTTCCCCAACCGAGGAAGGGAATTGGGAAAAGGAGGGAGACTTGTGGGTTTGAAGTTAAACAGATATAATAAAATAAAGTAGCCAATATAAATAACAACACAAAACACACAAAATTATACTTATCTACAGAGCAGTGGCAAGTTGCTCCAGGAGCAGCAATCGTTAGGAATAAGGGAGAAGAGAGCAAAAAGAGCCCCACTCCTTCCCAGCAATCTTTCCCTTTTGTAGTGAACTTGATGTCAATGATACAGAATACACCTGTGGGCCAGCCTGGGTCAGCTGCCCTGGATTTAACTGCTAAGGGCCTTGATCACCATGGCTGGCCACAAACTGAAACAAAATCCCAATGAAACCAGGACAATAAGCATGTCAGAAAGAAGAAACTGCAGTTTTCCATCCAGCAGGATGAGGTTATCTGGGAACGCTTACCTGGATCTCTGTAAGGAACAACCTCTGCTGGTATGCCTAAAATAATTTGCAAAGATGATGTAGATTAATATCTATAATGAGTATGCATATCTTGCTGCTAGTCCTAGCCCGTGCAACTCTATTGAAATTAGTGTGGTTGTGTAAACATGACAAGGTAGATACCACCTCTAATTAGCGAGGGCAGCTCTGTTGTGGGTTATGCAGTTTGAAAGTGGGAAACATGAATAGATTATTAACCCTCCACATTCCATCTCTCACAATAGGTGGAGTCAGGTAGAATCGGACTCCTGTGAGACAAATTCGATTTCCTAATGTCAATTTAAATAAGCTGCTCTTACATCTGGGCCAAGATCAATTTAAGACATTAATTAAATGATTAAAGCCTTAACTTTTTTACATCCACGGTTCTATACCATAACCCGATAGCTATTTCTGTGTGTTGACACAGCACATTTTCTTCAGCTGCGTTGTACCTATTTTCCATTTTTCCTTTAGAAGGAAAGGAAAAGCCTCAGGAATGAGATCCAAGGTGTGGTCCTCACTGATGATCTCCAGTCAGCGCTGAGGGCTGACTGCAGACCCTGTAAGTAGTGACTGTGATAGATATTTTCAAAACACTTTTGCTGCATTTCAATGGCAATTGCGCAGACCCAGGCAGCAGGACTTCTCCCACAACAGTAGGTTTTGCTGTTCTTCTGGTTCAACTCTAACCACAGGGCATGGCTGACTGTTAGGATTACTTGAGCTTCATTTTGTAGGAAATGCCTTTCCCACAGCCAGATTCTGACTGGTTCTTTTCCTATGTCTCTACATGTTAATATACTTTTGTTCAGAAGTCAAACCAGAGCGTGCCAGAAATTATCCTTTTTGTATTATATTGGTTGTCTGTAGTAAAAACCAATACTGTTTGCACTTTGTCCTACCTCCAAGTAATTGGCCATCAGTCTTCTGTCTTCCTAAATCTTCCCCATCACTGTCTGGATAGAGAAAGTGTTTTTCATCAGATTAAAGAAAAATGTGCCAGCAGTATCAGAAACAACAGCACTATAGTGCTCATAATGTAATAATGGCCGTGGGATATGTAGGTAAAAATTAAAGCTTTGAAATGCAAGGATCATTATTAGCTGCTTTTGCCTCACAGCTCTCTTCAAAGCTGGCTGAATAGGAGAAAAATGGCAAAATCTGAAGATGGAATAATTTTTATAAAGGGGTGTAGTGAGAAAGTTCTTACTTTAAACATGTACATCATCAGCATTGCTAATTAGCTTGAAAATTTTATTTCTGGATACAACTCGTTTGATCTTAATCAGCTAGTGGCTTTCTGTGACAGAATAAGCCAATATCGGCTTTATCACTTGCATGTTGCCTGTCACTTAGTCTCTCTCACTTTCCATGAATGAAATGGTCTAGTGGCAGCCAAAGTAACTTTTGATACACTGTTGATGTTTGCTAATAAGAAAAGAAATGCTAGAGAACTACTATAGCATTGCCAGCTACTACTGTACATTGACTATTCTTTGCCTTCTGCTATAACACAGGCTTCAGCTAGACCATAAAAGCACTGAAGATCAACTTCCACAAGAGCAGGAGGCAGCCACTATTTTGCTGATAATGAATTTAGAGGTACTGATTATTTTCTACATGTTCTCTATTTTGCACAATTCCTTACTTTTTTTTGGAGTTCTGCAGAATTGCCACTGAATTGCTGCAAGTCTCCTGAGTGAATCTCTTGTGAACACGTAATCAGACTAAATTATGTGTCAGGGAAAAAGAAAATAAATCCTCTTTACCTTGTGTATCTTCATCCATGGACTCATTGGATGAGTTTTCAGCCTTTTTTTCCCCTTGTGAATTCATGAGATTCCTTTCCAGTCTCTTCAGGTGTTTCAATTTTTCATCTGTTTTGTATACAGAGAAAAAAATATTAGAAAAAACTATTTACATTTTCTCTCTTTTACAATGACAGATTTCACAACGCTTTATTAAAGGTTGTCTGACAGGAAATCAGACCCTTAGTCTTATTTCAGCTCTGTTTTTTGCACACAAGGAGTAGTACAAAGCATTGCAAATGAAAGCATCACATACACTACTGTTTAGACTTTCTTAAATGGTTGTGGTAGATGCCTAAAGTTCATATTCTGGCCTTTAATTTACCCATAATGTTACCCCTGTGAAAATTCCCACTCCCTGAAGCAATAGCAGCTGCAGCTGAAAGATGCTTTAGCTGGAGAACAGTTGTTCCGCCTTCCCTGGGCTACTTCTCCCTTCACCCCCGTGGTTTCTGCTGGGTCCCCTGTGTTTATGCCGCAGTGCCGGCACCCTCTTGTGGCACAAAAGCAGAGAGCAGAGCCCTCAAAGCCAGCTCGGCCAAATCGCCGGGGAGGAGAAACCTGCGGGATGCTGACTTCTGGGCCAGGCAGTGAAGTGCTCCTGGCTTGTGTGGCCGGGGCTGCAGGTGATTATTAACAACTTCAAATTGAGCTCTGTGCTGAGGGCCTGTGGGTCTGTGCATCTCTTCGTTATTAGTTGTAATACTTAGACTTACGCAGCTAGACATGATTCCCCCCTGGCTGCTCCGTGCAGCTCACTGTACAAGAGCAGGAAGCGGGTCCCCGCTGTGACAAACCTTCCTACTCTGACAGATGACCAAAGCTGGGGTGCTCTCCGGGCTGGGAGGCCTCTCCCCTTCATGACAATTTTTGATCAAGGCAGAAACAGGAACAGGATCTCTTTAAGGGTGTCCAGTTAAATTCAGGGTCATCTTAAATGAGTGCAGCTCTGTGATCTGTTAAAGGCAATTAATGACTCTACAGAACCTGTGGAACTGTACTGAGTTTCTTATTGCGCAGCTGGGCGAATGAGAAGTGCAGGGAGTCTATTTGTATCTTGTTGCCAGGTTCAGCACCCTGAGTGGCATCCTCTATCCACTCCTTTTAGTTACTACTACATGTGCTGCAAGGGACATTTGCAAAAATATTTTCAGCGGCACAGCTCAGATTCTTACCACCCTGAGTGCTCAGAGAGGTCTAGGCTGGCTGGATAACAGTCTGTGCAAAAAAGTGTCCTGGGTGTCATGAATCCAGCCAGACAGAAAAAAACGGGGCACCTCTTTAAGTCAGAGAAACTTCTTTGGCATCATCATCCCCAGACATCCTCTTTTCCTAAACACACCAGTTCTTTTTCCCAGATTTCTGTCAGACTGAGTTGCTTTATACAATACAGCACTACTGTCTTTCCCGTATGGTAACATGCTGCAGAGACTGATGTCTGTCACCACGCCCTCACCAATTTCTGCAAACGTGGTGTCTATCTCTAGACACTAGTTTTGAAATCACTTCTCTGTTGCAATGGAAGTTTCACGTCATGATTCATTTACCTTCCTGGGACCCATTCTCAACTCCTCTGAGTGAGTCTTGCTGGGCTGGCCTTTGGTTGTTAAGAAAGAACAAAAGTCTGATCATCATGAGTAAAACGAAAAGAAGTCCGACTTGATCATTTACATTGTCAGTTTTTTACAGCTACCAAGGTGTATAATTAACTATTTACCACAGACGTGAGTAACTTAATAGGCCCTGTTCCATTCTCAAAACAGAACGATTATTGCGTACCTTTGACATCTTTATAGTTAAAATGAGAATAGTAGAAATAGTTCATAGGAGCGCCCCGCAAGATTTGGAATCCGTGCCTCACAAGAAGACTTTGACACTTGGATGTCTGTTTTTCTCCAGTTGTCATGCAAAGGAAATTTCCAGTAACTTTACGTTTAAGAATTAAAATTTTTAAGTGTTGATCCCAGATTTCTTACTGGTATTTGCCATGGAAACAAAACATTCTGACATCGCCAATATCCAGTGTTTCCTTTTGTTTTGCTAAGCTTGCCCCAGAAATTTTGTTTTGGGGCTGTTTTATTCTGATGATTCATTTTTGTGGTGGTTATGGTTCTGAACCATTGCCTCTACCTACTGCGGTCCAGGCGTCCTGCACTGACTGCATCTCCCCTCATGTAGCATTTCCACTAAACCACTATTGTATTGAGAGATACAAAAGAAGATTTTTGGGGAGCCTGAAGTACAGTTTCCACTATGCAGGGTGCAATAGGAAAACTGCTTATACACCCACACTTTTTCTTACAATATAGCTTTTGGATCCGTTCAACAAAACACTTTCAATCAAGCAGTTTGAAAACTAAGTATTTAAAATTTCCAGATGGAAAAACTGTTTCTTTTCCTATAGGCAGTTTCAGTTCTCTGTCAGTCAGAAAAATATTCTAATACAAAATCCAAAACAGGTCCAGTTAATATCTTCAGAAAGATAGTGTAACACACAAGGAAAACCATCTTCATTCTGGAAAAAGAACAACTTTTTAGCGTGTCAGTTCTCAGATAGAGGAAATTAGACACAAACAGACTCCAGAGTAGTTGCAAAACCCATCCTTCCTTTGGAACCAGGTCGAGGTCTCACATTTTCAGTATGTAGGTGATTCTAGGGACTTTCTCCTTTCCTAGCCTGCAAGTGTTCTTCAAGTGATAAGGTCCTTAGTTTGAAACACTTTTTAGCCACTGGTTTGCTGTTTGGCTTTGCGAAAATAATGTAACCTCTTTAATCACTTTTAGAGGCTGACCCCAGAAAACTGCTTACGTACCTCCTAGGTGTTTTGTGAGAAAAAAATAATTTAATCTTTTAAAAACACTTTGAAATTATTCCTGATGATGAGTCTATGCAAGACATCTATGATAGCAAATAATTCGTTTTATTTAACCACCTGATATACCTAGAAACTGGCAAGTTTTTCGAGAAACAAACTTTGAACTCTATCAATTAGTCTAATAAAAGTTTTTACCTCTTCCGCAAACCTTGCCTGACTTACAGCCTTTGCTGCTGCAGCTGAGGCAGCAGCACTGTGTGACAGCCACTGGCAATGTGAGACTGTGAGCACCCGATAGGGAATGCAGGAAATGCATCTGTCCTCTCTGCCCTGTCCTCTCTGTCCGGGAAAGCAACAGCTGATGTTGAAATACAGGAACCCAGCATACCACACCCTGGATAAACTTGTTCTCAGCCACACAATAAAGAATGTAATTTCTGTGCAGTTATGTATCTCCAGCTATGGTTTTCAGCCTTTTTCAACATCTTTCTTGCCTTCCTATTTACTCAGTTTAAACCTTGCAACAGTGTTTGCTTTTCTAAGTTAAATCCTTTAGACCTCTTGGTGGACTGCACAGTTGAAATACCAGGCCTAAAGGAACAAAATAAATATAAACATTTATTTTCTGATTGATGAATTCCATTTCATAAAAATATTTATAAATATTCACAGATTTTACTGTTGAGTGAAATTCAGGAGGTTAGTCTTTGGGGCTCCTAATACCTAGTGAAGGCCACTTTCACTGGCACATTTGAGGCACATCATTGCTCTTCCTGTGACATGAACCTGTTGCAGCAGCTGCCTTATGCCAGCTTTGTGTCATCCCAAAGACAAAGCGAGCCAGTAGGCATTAGCAGCTCTGCCCCACCATGCACAAAAGGGAGGGCAGGTACAATACTGAAGGCAGAGAACATGCTGTCAACCTCATTTGCTATCAGACTGATTTACCTTAAAACTGTTCATTAGCCGGCCCAAATGATCAGACTGCTCCAGCAACAAAGACACATTTGCCTAATGCACTTATGCATCCCGCTCTGATAGGACCTAGATGCCACAAGAGAATCCAGGAGCAGCCAGCATCCGCTTCTGTCTCCCTTTCTGTGCTGCCAGCACAGGTAAGCCCAGTCAGGCACCAAGCTTTACGTAACTAAGGAAGCTGGGTATCTAATTTCTGTTAGACTATGGACAATTAATTCCCCTGTGACTCTTCTGGAAAGAAAATCAGATCTAAACAAAGGATAAGTATAGGCGTTTAATTATTGTATCTTTTAGAAGTTATTTAGTTGATTATACCTCATAATGAGGGAAGGATGATGACATACTAGCTTCTCAGCCTGGCCATGAGCTCATTGGGGAAAGACATGAAAAACAGACCTCATCTTGCTTTCCCCACAGTAAATCAGAACTTAATTGCAGTGAGGTCTTTTTAACACGTTAGAATAGAATTTGTGTGCAGAGTCACTTCTCCTAGTTGTTTAGAAAGTGAGGCTAATAACTGCCGTACACAAAAACTTTTTGCTTAGCAGCTGAAATATATTTGAGTGATCTTGTTCAGTGGGATAGCAAAAAATGTACATAAAGTAAAATAAGTTTGTTTTGACTTCAAGACAAAAACCAGACAATCCTAAACCTTTTTCCTTTGAAACTACTTTTACCTTTCATTTTAAGTTATATGCTGACACCAAATCTTGCTAAATTTTATTTTAAATGTAAACATTAAGTCCCTCCCTGCCCTTCTCTCAAACCAAACCTAACCAAACCAACATCATAAAGCACACCTGCAAGTCTCAGGTTGGTCCTAGCGGTTGGTTCCACAGGAAGATGTCCCGGAGGGCTGTGGCCGTGGTGAAAGCTGGTAGTTTCTTCCAGTGAGACAACAAAAACTGGTCCACGCTGGCTCAGTTTGAAATTGTTCGTACTCAAGTCTCCTCAGGCAATGCCACCAGTGAGATAATTCTGCTATTCATCTGCTTGCCTTCCTGTTGTCAAGTATAGTTGAAATGCTACAGAGAAGTAGCAAAACTCAAAGACTTTTCACTCTTTACAGTGTCCTTGAACACAGGCAGGTGGAGAAACCCAGCGAGTGCCTGTCACCGTGGAGAGGGCAGCTCCCCAGTCTTGGTGTGACCGTCCCCAGGGGGGTGAGCAGGGAGTGGGTGCAGCCTGTCCGCCCCTTGCCGCAGCACCAGGGCTTCCTTCCTCTCCCAGCTCCTGGCTCTCGCAGCAAGCCCGGACACGGTGGCTGTACTGCTGCCAGCTCTACACCGGCAAACCTGGGGCAGTTTGCTGCCTGTTTTCCAGCCATGATGGTAAAATAATGGCAGCTCTCCCGTACGCATTTACATACACCATTTGAAATTACCTGGTTTGTATTTCTTCTTACAAGCTGTGTGCTCCTCTGTGCAGTCGTTGGAAAGCTCTGAAAGGAAGAAAATGAGCTCGTCAGAAGCCAGAAGAGCTCATGTTTGTAGTCTGAGTTAAGGCAAACAAATCTTCCTCTACACATAAAATGGGGGGGTTGCTATGAGGATTTTATAGAAAAAAAGAAAAAATTAAAAGATGTGGAAGTCCAGTCAGGAAGACATAAAGGTTACAGGCAAGTCCTGTGCCTCGCCCCCGCAGCACCATGACCCCTCGTACAGCGTCGTGATGCCTCGGGGAGTAATCAACAACCCAGCCATGTACCAAGAGCCAGGACACAACCCCGAAACACCCTCAGTCTCAGTCACAAGAAGCTCCCAGCCCTCCCTTGCTCTTACCTGCAGGGCTGTGTGGTGGGTTGGGATCCCGGGGCAGGGTGTGCACAGCACCGGCCCCGGCAGGTGATGGCGGGCGGGCAGGCGTCGGGGCCGGCGCTGGGGCCTCACGTGGCCTGCCCTGACTCACAGCGAGAGTGGCGGCAGCTCCGCATCATCCCCTGGCCACCGGCGGTCACGCTCCAGGCATGGCGGAGGAGCTGTGCGTTTTCCGTGTCCCCGGGCTCTGGGGAAGGTGGCGTGGGGGAGCGGAGCTGGACGGTCTCAGGCACCAATGGCCCTCAGCAGCCCTGACTGCCCAGGACCCTCCCCACCCCAGCCCGCTTGTTTGGCCTGTCTGGTACACGAGGGGGAGGCCCGGGGCAAGGGGATCCCTCTCTGAGGGGAAGGGCCCTGGGCTCCCATCAAGCAGAGCGGGGAGGCCATGATGGTGGTTTGGAGGCCCAGGCATGCTGCCCTTCTGCCCAGAGCATCCCCAGGCTCAGGGAAGGAGGCACAGGAGGGAAACCCTGCGCAGGGAGCAAGGAGACAGGTGGTTTTCATACCATACTCTCATCAAGAGCAGGACATTGCCAGCACGGGGGTCAGGTCCAGCCTTCAGGGCTGGGGGGGCCCAGGAAGGGCTCCTGCCATCATCCCTGAGGCAGGCCCGCTGCCCATGTCCCTGTGCCCCGGGGCTGCAGCGTCCTGTGATGGAACAGCCAGGCCGCTGCCAGGGAAGGGAAACCATCCATCACTCCTGTCTCCAGCAACGAGAGAGGGTGCTGAAAACACAAAGCCAGAGCCACCCCTGTGTTACAGATGTGCTCCCCAAGGCATGACAGACTCAGCCATGAAGGGCAACGAAGCTGGTGAAGGGTCTAGAGCACAAGTCTGATGAGGAGCGGCTGAGGGAACTGGGGTTGTTTAGTTTGGAGAAGAGAAGGCTGAGGGGAGACCTTATCGCTCTCTACAACTACCTGAAAGGAGGTTGTAGTGAGGTATGTGTTGGTCTGTTCTCCCAAGTAACAAATGATAGGATGGGAGGAAACAGCCTCAAGTTGTGCCAGGGGAGGTTTAGGTTGGATATCAGGAAAAATTTCTTCACGGAAAGGGTTATCAAACATTGGAACAGGCTGCCCGGGGAAGTGGTGGAGTCACCATCCCTGGAGGTATTTAAAAGATGTGTAGATGTGGTGCTTAGGGACATGGTTTAGTGGTGGACTTGGCAGTGCTAGGTTAATGGTTGGACTTTATGGTCTTAAAGGTCCTTTCCAACCAAAACGATTCTATGATTCTATGTTCAAAATCTTCCTCTGCTGTTTGCTCTGCACATGAAGTTGCTGATATCTCCTGTGTAGGTAAGAGGCACAGCTATCCCTCTGGAGAAAAGGACTTTACACCACCCAGACCAGGTGATAAGCTTGAAAACAGCATGATCTCCTGCTGTGTTTGCAGGTGCTTGGGGTGTGACTGAGGTGGAGCAGCCTGTACTGATTGCCATGAGCCAGCTGGGTTGTGAGGAGCAGTGCTGGCCATTCATTCCCAGGTAGTCCACCCTGCTTGGGCCAGCCCTCAGCCCCAGGGCATGCTAGATTCTAAGCTTATGTGCCTTATATCAGACAGGAATCCCAATACCTAAGTCAGTTTTAGCAAATAAAATATTTGTATTTCCTAAGTGAACCTCCCCAGCCTAGCATTTGCTTTCACTATGACCAGGGGTCTCTCAGGGCTCGTCATGCACACTGCAATAGATTTCCACCTGAACAGGTACAAAAGTTCTCTGGATTTCATAGCTGGAAGTTAGATTTTTATCAAATTAGGTATGCTTTTCCAGCAAGGCATATAATAATATAATAATCCTCCGGTTGTTATATGGTTAAGTGTCATTCCCAGTGCCTTGACTACCTGCTCTCAGAAAGCAACAGGGAGCAGCCCAAGCTGGATCCAGCCAAGCTGAATAGCCTGAGGGAGGGGTTTCTCTTTGCCCTTTCACATCAATCTGGTTTGCTGTTAGTAACTCTATTAATGGCCTCTTGAGTTCTGATAACAGCAAATATCAGAGATCAGGATGGACAGTCCTGAAAAAGAAAGGCCTTTCAGATCCTTGAGTTGTCCACAGACAATTTCCTGCATGCTAGTGACTGCTTTCATGTCCTCACTGCCTAGCTGTGCAGCACCCATGTGGTCTGGCTCTCTTGTGCTGTGTAGGCCAAGAGTTACCCACTCTCAGCCAGAGTACTAATTTACTTTGATTATGGGTTTAACGCTCAGTTTTCTGGCAGTAGGAAGAGATACAAATGGTTTCCTCGTAATCCTCACTGCCTCTCTTAGAATAACCTGAAACAAAACATCCCTCTCTGCTTGTCCTACACCTGCAGTAGGCCCATCAGCACTCTCCTCCGAGCCCTTCTCGTCCACCTCTGATGCATGTAACTTCTTCAGCACAACATTAAACTGAAGGCACTCCAGAGCCCTTTTCTGTTAAGGGGAGCTGCTCCTTCACTAGCAGATGATGGTTTCTGACCCAGCCAGCCTTTGGCTGAAGTCAACAAGACAGTGGAGAAGAGAGGGGAGACCTATCCTGTGCAAGAGAGCAGAAAAAAGGAAGCCCAGCCCAGAGCTCAACACCTAACATACACCAGCTACACTGAAATACTTTGGTGTTTCCTACTACAGCTGCCCCTGGGTAGACAATTAACTAATTAATTAAGCCTTTCTTAGGCCAGTCTCTCGCCTTTGGCCCCTAGTATTCTCACCTAAGGAAGCAGCCCAGCTCCCATGGCCCCCTGGGCTCCTTCTAGGCCTGCCCAGAGGTAACCCAATCTTTTAGTTGCTGGACTAAAGTACAGTTCTGGGTTTGGCTTCAATTCAGTAGGATTTGTGTTAGGTCCTGGTATAAGAGTTCCTATTTCTCAGCAAGCATTGCCTCTCTCTAAGCATGATGTTTGGTCAATTGAAAATGTGTGAAGAGCGATAGCTGGTCTCATAGAAGACTGCTAGGGGCATTCCAATAGCACAGTGTGTCTATCGATTATACAAGGTGTGGTCATGTTAAGTCATTTGTCACATCAAGCTAACAGTTTCACCCTGCTGCAGCTGGTGCCTGAGGAGGGAGTGTGCAGAGCAGGTTGTGTACCCTCCCTCTGCTCTCCTCTTCAGGTACTGCTGCTTCTGGAGAGACTGAGACACACAGAAAGTAATTTATACTTCCTGTAGTAGACGTGTATTAGTTTTTTTCTTTTCTAGTTGTTCCTTTTTGGGGGAGGGGGTTGTTTGGATTTTTTTAAACAGGCTGTTTCAGTAGTTTTTCACAAGTGCCTATTCAAGTGCCTTGTCTCACCCACCCTGACGTATTTAATTACATGTGATGTTTAACACTTAAAGCAGATAATACTCTGCATCTACTTCTGCTGGGAGAATATTATCGGATTACTTAGAATGCTTTATCACGTATTACATGTGTTTATTTCGCCCTTATTTGCGAACTGTGCTCTGACAGAGTTAGGAGAATGGTGATTTACTCTTTGTATGCTGGGAAAATTGCTTCCAGGAGGGGTTTTGAGACACAAGACATATACTGAGCAGCTCTTACGCTTGACACTAATTGGGTACAGTGTGTGTGTGCAGATTTGTCACACAGGCAGGTTGCATGAGAAATGTAGAAATACTCCTAAGTGCAGGAGGGGCCCAGTGATGGTACATACTCAGAGTAGTAATTGTTCGTTTAGTCATCACATTTCTGAGGGATTAAAACACTCCCATGACACGTCTTGCCCTACTCTGACTTTTACCCAAAGTGTTGGTTAAATTAGTCCCTTCTGAGCATTTACTTAGTTGCTACTTTTTTTTTCTTTAAGTAAAGTCTACTTAAACAATTGTGAGACTGTGAAGTACGAGTAACCAAGGGAGAAGTACTCTTCCACCGTCAGCTGCCTTTTGCGGGCTACAGCTAGTGTACAGATACCTTTCTGTTTTTAAACTCTGAACACCTTAGAGAGAGAGGAGAGAAAAGCAACAAGTAATAAGTACAACCCACTCCCCTAAGCCCCAAGACTACGACTGAACTCATAACACCCTCTTATGCTGGAAGACCATCAGTGAGCAGCCACTTGCCTTTGGATGAGCAGAGAGGAAGTCTGAGGTTTAGCCATGAAAGTTTTTGAAGAATCGTATGAGAGAGTGGATCACGTTGTACCTTACTGAGACCTTTTGGAGATTTTTTTTCTCATTCTGT
The DNA here is from genome assembly GCF_013368605.1 of Nyctibius grandis. NCBI lineage: Eukaryota > Metazoa > Chordata > Aves > Nyctibiiformes > Nyctibiidae > Nyctibius > Nyctibius grandis. The sequence continues at coordinate 19,611,414 of NC_090667.1, read as the reverse complement.
CCCCTTCTGTGGAATTATTTTCCATAATACCTAGTTCATTATATTAATATTTCAAACTAACGCAGTAAAATTTTTGCTAAAGCCTGTTAAATTTAAGAACTAGGCCTAATTTTATTTAACTTTTATCTAGAAACAGGACTTTCTTATTCTGTACAGATAGATCATTTAGCATTTCTCCCAAACCCCATCCAGAACCAAGCAGAACACTATGCTCACCTCTATGCCTGTTTTTTCTTATTGTTTCCTTAAACTTTTACTTCTAGTTAGAATTATATTCTCTTCAAATTCATTAGAAGCTTTCTAATATGACATGCTGTAGGAAGTGGATCAGGGTGCTATAGCTATATTCTTAAATAGTAAAACTTTGTTATTTACATTAAAAATCTCTGGTTTCTAATCACTACTGAGACAGCAGTGACAGAGGCTGAAGATGCACAAGACGAAATTAGTGTGTGTTGCAGACCCTATTGACAGACTCCAGAGAAACGTTGTTCTTTGTTTCTCCTTATTACCAGGGATAATATTGCTGATAGCATCTACTCTTGAGTCTCACAATTTTTCATTTTTTTGGCCAGGTGTTAAGACATTAAGCAGCTGTCCTGTGCCTCTTCTGGCAAGCTGAGGGCATACAGACCTTGAAATAAATGAGCATCAGATTTTGCTACAGCAGGTCTGGAACTGTGTGGAGCAGCTATTGAGCCACCAGCACATTGCTTAGGTGTGTCACAGGCACACAGGACGTGACCCTCAACATTTTGTGCCACTCAGAAGATGGCTGTGGCTGGTCTTGCAAACACAGCTCCCAGTTTGGCAAAGGCCAAATGCTCCACGTTTCTGTAACTCCACAGAAGGTATTCCTTTTTTCCCTCTACAAGTGATCAACATTTCAACATCCACAATCTTGTGGAATCAGAAGTTAGGGCAAAAGGCGCCAGCCTGTCAGCACTGATGAACTCCCTGAAGGTCCTTCAGTCTGTGCGGAAAGGCTGCCATTGTGTGGCCTTGTCCCTGGCCATGGGGACAGGGTGCAGAAGGCCCTTGCCAGCAACCTTGCTCCCTTGCTCCCACCCTGCCCTTCACATCCTTCTCCAGGGGTGTTTTTTAGTTTCACTTGGCTCTGCTGATGCTCAGCTCCGCAGGCCTTTGCAGGCACAGGGTGTCCTAGCCCACTGCAGGGGCTGCGGCTGCAGCCTGCCAGAGCAAACCTTCTCAGCCACCATGGGCTCTTTTGATGCTGTGCTATAAAATGAGAAGCTCTGGCTTTTCTGGCTTTCTGCACACAGCGGGAATAAAGCAGAACTGAAGGGCAGTTCAGACTACTGACCCACAAAGCAAAAATGTCGTTTCACAGCTCAGACTTCTTGTGGAAACGTGCTGAGTTTCTTGGCACAGGAACACAGCAGCTTAAATTGTAATCTCTCTTAAAGGCCAGAAACATGAAGGTGGCAGTGCTAACCTGAATGTCAGAGCATCTCCAGGTCACAAACCCCAGCTGACTAAGGCAGTTGCTATTAGATTTGAGTTTCTGCTTCTCTTATACTTGAAGCATTTGTCTGAAATCCAAACTCATTCTGATTTAGAAAGGAAGGAAAGCGGACCTAGGTCTGGCACTTGCCATATGAGCTATTTCTTCCCCTGACCAGTCTCTAAAGCAAAAATGGTCTGTGTTTTTAGAGCTTGGGGTTTGGCTGTGGTTCTGGATCAGGAGACATGGTAGAAATTGTGTGTGATCACACAGAAAAAGAGTAACTGGTGTAGGAAAGCAGATTCATGAACTGTCTAATCTCTTTGTTTTCCCTGACAGTGGACTAATTAAACACTGTTCAAAGGCATGCACAGCACTCAAAGACAGCCAGTGTGTAATCCTCATTCCCACAGAGACATGGGCACCGAGACACAGTGATCCACACCTTAAGAGTTTCTCCTAGCTGAGGGACGGGTGGTACTAATGTAGATTGGGTAGAAGAGGAGAGCTGAGCAATTCCAATCCAGTTCCTGCAGTCATCACTAAATACAGAGCTGCTACTGACACAGCACTTCTGGGTCGGCTCTGAATGTCTGGCATGTGCTGGTGTGGAATATTTAAAAAAAAAAAACTTTTCATATTTATAGTAGTAGCTTTTATACCTGAGCTTTAACAAACAAAAGATAGGAGCTAAGGAAACCTGAACCATGCACCAGCCAGCTGTCTTGCCGTGCATCGGTTGAGCCTGGATCTTGAGGCTTGCTACTGACAAGCCACTGGTTTTGCTAATGCTGTCGTTCCACTTTTCAAGTGGGGAAACACTTCAGAGGTCTGATTTGGCAGCTGTAGTGTCAGGGACATCCCATACTAGAGAAGAGCAGTTCCATATGCCCAATGAAGCAATGGAGGCTATTGGGGTGTTTGTGCCTTGAAGAGAGCTTGCACTCTTCATGCATTTATTTCCTTTCATTTGCATTTACTTTTTAATTCCTAGAGAAACAGATGCCAAGAGATGATTATACAATGCCCGGGATTCATGTAATTGGACACTAGACACCTATAATGCAGATACCTACATTCAGCACAGTTGTTTCATCCCTCCTTTGTGCTCACTGAGGCCCTCCTAGGGTGCAAACCTTATGTTTTATGTATCTGTCTTATGGGGAGACCACTGCCTTATAGTAAAAGCCTACCAGTGTTTGTGCAGGCACACCAGCTAACTAGCTCAGGTGTCTAAAGTTAGGTCACCTGAATGCTATCAACAAGTCTGTGACAAAAGGGGAGGGGGAGACTCCAGTCCTGCTGTTTTCTCAACAGGACGACTGCAGCAAACCAAAGGCTGGTCTAGCCTAGCCTGTGGGTGAAGCCCAGGATGGCATGTAAGAACAAAGCAAGCATGGGATAATTCCCTTGTGTGCTCTCCCGTGGTGCCAGCCACATTCTGTCCTTTTTAATTCTTATGATTTGTTTGGCTATTCGCAGATGAGTTCGCTGCTTGCGTTGCGACTGGGAGACTGGTGGCCGCGCTGCCCTGGTCTGCTGGAGTTGGGGTCTGCATACGCGGTAGGAAAATGGATTTCCACACCCCCAGCCCAATAAGGAATGCTCCAGCACCTTCTCCTGGAAGGGCTGGAAGGTGCATGTGTGGTTTGGGGAAAAATCTGTGCAATGAGATCTAACAGATATATTCTTTAGATATGTATTTTATGTCTAGCAATGTTATTTTGATCACCAAGGATACTTGCAAGTATGTATAGGACCCTGACAATCAGGATGCACAAACAGGTTTCACACAAGATCCTAGTTACCAAGCAATTTTCCACACAGAATTCGGATGCACAAGTTACACAATCCAGGCACACAAGCCACAAAGTTCTGATGAAGTTCTGGTCTACAAACACAACAAGCGGGGGCGGGGGTAATCGTCTCAGGGAGGTGGCAGGTAAATCTTCACAAGGCTCTGGCTAAACAGGGATTTTTGTCACACAACCCCCACTCCAATCGTCCCTGAGAGGCACACACAGAAAACCCGAACTCCACGCACAAGAACTCCCATCCCTTACGTCCCTGAGAGGTGAACACCTAATACAGACACGTGATACAGATCAGACCAATCCGGGGTACACAGGAAAAACGAGGCAAAGTTAAAGCAGATTAGAAGCGCAAGCCGAAGTTAAACCAGGTGAAGGGCGCAAGCTGAAGTTTAAAGCGGGCTGGAGGGCGACACTGTCGCTTTAAGGGAGCCTGCCGAGTACGCAAGTCCTCTATAACACTTTTCACTCCTCGCCTATCTTCCAGTTTCAGGGGATATTGTTTTATCCTAACAGGCCGTGTTCTCTCTTTAAGTTTAACAACAACCCATTCTGCATTTTCAGCTTTTCCAGGCATTCCTGAGGCCCACACTCATGGATATACCTGGTCCTTTATTTCGTGTATAATTTCTTCTTCCCTAATTTAGGGTTCAGTGAGAGCCAAACTTAAAATTTCAATGTGATTCTTTTCTGGGATTTTAACTCATTTTCTCCATTTTTAAATTTTATCCCAGCATTCAATTGTTCTAATAAATCTCTTCACGAAAGTGGTCTAGGAGCATCGCGCAGGTAGAGAAATTTATGAATTACTACACTTCACCCAATATTGAATTCTAATGGTTTCAAAAAAAAAGCTTTCTCAACCTGCCCAGTTGCTTCCACAATGTTAACATTTTGTTTGCTTATTGGCAATAAGGTCTGATTCAATACGGAAAATGTGGCCCCTGTATCTACTAAAAATTCTACAGTTTTTCTCTCCTTTCCCTAGCTGCATTTTTACCAAGGGTTCTGCTAGGGAAGATTCCCCTGGTTCCAGTCAGTCAGCTCCTGTGTCAGTAACCATTACCGATTTCAGTTTGAGACAATCCTTTTTCCAATGCCCCATCTGCTTACAATACACACACTGATCTTTTCGGGAGGGGTTGATTTCCCCTCGGTGCGGCACTTGCACTTCGTCTCACAGCGTTAGTGTTATTCGGTGAGTTCCAGAGGGTCTCTGGCCCCTGCGGTGCGCAGAGCAGCCGCTGCAGCACCGGCAGCCGCTCCGCCCTCACTCTCCCCCTCCGAGTCTTCCTATTCCCATACGCCTGTCATGCAGTCTCCAGCAACCTCTCTAAATCTCTCGCAGCCATTCCTTGCACTTTCTGCAGCTTTCTCCTAATGTCATCTGCCGATTGTCCCAAAAACAGAGATCCACTGTTCCCGGCAGAATTCCAGCCAGAATCAGAGCCTGCACCTGGGTTCTGACCGCTTTCACAACCATCTGCTTTTCCGATTCGCTAAACACCGCATCCAACAGTGCATCCACATCCTCCCAGTCAGGATCCTGGGTTTTCACAATTAGTTCAAATCCTTTCGCAGCCTTTTCAGGATCATCCTGGTAATTCCCTGCAGCATCTCCTTCTCTGTCCCCTCCTCTAATCTTTCATTCTGTGCACCAACCTTTAAACACTTTTGTACAATGCTACAAGCCAAGCAACATCCTTTTAATCTCCCATTTTGCTTTTTTTTTTCTCTTTTTTTTTTTTTTTCCTATCACCAGGACCATAGGGTCCTGGGGTGCTAAATTAATTCCACATTCCTTTTGCCACTCTGGGTGATTCCACAGAGTAAAGAACATATCTGCATAACCCACTTCATCCCATTTTCTTTCCCTTCTTAAAAATAACATAAGTTGTAACAAAGTATTATAATCTAAAGTTCCGTTAACAGGCCATTTTTCTCCGTCATATAACTTGTATAAAGGCCACCACTGATTGCAATATTTTATCAAAGTCTTATGGCTCACACTTCCTCCAGGTGGTCCCCCAATATCTTTCCAGTGAGACAGAATGCAGCCCAAAGGGCTCTTTTTCAAAACTCCACCCTGTTGGTTTCCCATTCAAAAATTTATAACACACAAAGACAGGGACTGGGGCCCCAACACTTACACACACACACACAGACAACAATTAACAATTACTATAGACAGTATTTCAGGTTCCCACATTTATCAATCACTTTGTCCTTCTCCAGCTGTTTCCCTCGCAGATCTGGACTCTGCACTCGCTTTGTACGTATTTGTACGTCTCACTCACACAATTATCACACAAGTTCAGATACAAAGTCAAGTTACAATAAACAAATTTTTCCTCTGAACATTCACTGCCCGCCCCCCCCCAAAACCGCGGGGAGACAAACAAAGGTACAGAGATTACAAAGTTAACAACAACAGCTGCTACTCCCCAGACGACAAATGTCGACATAGGTTATTCAAAGATTTTCAAATACGCGTATACCAAACACATACGTATTACTATGCATATGTAAACCAAACGCCACCCGGCGGGGCTCTTACGAACCGCGACTTATGAGCAGCTCCAAATACTAATGCACAAACAGATGATCACACTAACCGGACGATTAATACGACTCGTACATGCAAATGTAAACCAAAATCAGATACAAATGCACAAACAAACGATTGCACTAACCAGATGATTAATACAAATCGTACATGCAAATGTATGCCACCCAGCGGGGTTCTTACAAACCGCGACTTATGAGTAGCTCCAAATGACCGGTCCCAAAAACAGAAACAAAACCAAACCAAAACAAAACGAACACAGAAAGAATGCCTTTTCTTACCAGTGGTCCTTGTCTGTCCCCGCACGGATCTGCTGAATCGGAGAGTCCCTCCAGAGAAGTGCCCGGGGCCAGCCAAGGGAGTCTCCGACCCAGGAGTCCTGCAGCCGGACAGAGAGTCTCCTGGCTGGCTCGCCAAAACTGATACAAAAATCAGAGATCTCCAAACCCCCTTGCTTCCTGACTTTCCTCACCGAAGTGGGAAGCTAGGTGTGGCTGGGTAAGGAGTCCGAAAGAAAATAACACCAGAGTGTGTTATTAAGCAGGCATTCTTTATTGCAGCGCTGGGCAGCACTGGGGATTATCCACCATGAGTGCTCCACCCGTTGGGCAAATTTTCAGAGAATATATACCATAAAGTTATACATAGTCATAGGATTTCTGAGAACTCATTTATGTAGCCATGAGATATGCAAATGTCCGTTCCGCATGCGCAGTCCTTTTCCCTGGTGGTCGTCAGGGGTCTTCAGATGAAGGCCAGTAGTCTTCCTCACTGTGTTCGCTGACTGACCCCTGCTTCTGCGCAAACTCAGTCCAGGGATCATGTAGGCCACGTCCTTTGAGGTAGCTGTTGCAATTCCCTTATCTCTATGTACACATGCATCCGCTCATCCCAAGGCCCAGCCATCTGAAGTGAGACCATCCTGGAGCCTCCTTATCTTACAGTCATTACCACTCTCCAAATTGTAAAAGCTTCCCTTTGTTTAGTTATATATCTAGGTTAGTCGAGTATCTAAGGTATTTACAACATCCCTTGTTCTTGGGGCCCTCCAACTGTTTCGTGGTACCACATAGACACTTGTGTGACAGCTCTTTCCCTCTTTATTTGGAGAAACAGCTGATCCCTGAAGCTCTCTGCTGGGTTCTCTCAGAGCACCGCGTCCAACCCTGGCATAGTCGACTTCAGCCCTAGTCGGACCAAGTCGCGCGCATTCGGCTCGTATCCTGTAGCTGCAGTGATGCGCCTGCGGAGAGAGGAGGCTGCTGAGGCCCTGGCCTGCGCATGGCACACAGGGCCTCTCCTCCACAGCACGGCCCAGGGCTGGCAAGGCTCGCCACCACGGGCCGAGCTGCCAGCACGCCTTGGCCTGGGTGGACACCTGCCCCTCATGGCAACACCGAGCAGGGGCGTTCCTCCGGGCAGCTTCACGGGTCAGGAGTGGGCACAGTGCGCCTCTCGATTTCTAGGGCAACCTCATCCCCCGCTCCTTCTCTTCCCAACCTTGCTTTGCCCCTGCCTGTCGCTCCTGGGGGCTGCTCTAGTCCAGGCAGGGCCACTTGGAGCTAACGCTGGCTCCAGGCAGGGTGGGCTCCCGAGAAAGCAGCCCAGGAATTAAGAGGACAAATAAAGCATTCTGACAGCAGCAGAAAGCTCAGCGGAGCTTTTTGGCCAACCGCTAACTCGCCACTCCGCAGCGGCCTGGTTAGAAATGCTTCATGGCTACAAGCAGCCACCAAAGGGAGCAGTGGGGAGGGGGAATCAGCAACTCACTGTTTCATCTTCCTGCGCACACGGATAATAATATAGCACAACATGATCGCCGCTGGCACGGAAAGAATGATCGCTACTGCGCTGATCAGGCAGTGCCATCGTACATCTGATGGGCAGAGACGACCCGCGCTCCTGTGGGCGTTGGAAGCCCTTGCAGGTGTCTTCTCGACTTCACCTGGAGGAGCAATTCGGGACCTTAGTCCGGCCTGTGCACCCCTGGTCAGCTCGCAGCACCTCCGACATGGCCAGGCAGTTTGCTGTTTCCCCCCACTGCTGTTTCACTCCCACCCTTTGGGACAGGTTGTCCCTCTGAGCACAGCTCAGAAGGCCAGAAGGAGAGCATGGGGGGAGCGCAGCTGCTTGACCTCCTCCGAGGGGCACGGACAAAAACCATCCCTGCAGCAGGGACTGCCACCCCCAACTCTCCCTCCCCCCACGCCAGCTCCCACACCCCGAGGGGACAGAGACAGGCCTTCCCAGGAGACACTTGAGACTTGCTATCCCCTTCTGCCTTTTCTCCAGAAAGGGCACCGCTCGCAGCCGTGCCCAGGTTTCAGGACGTGTCACCCCGTTAGGGACCCCAGCAAGACTGCTCAGTACCTGAGTCCGTTCGATAGAATTCGTACACTCTGCCATGGCGGTCTTCTCCGGGCTCTGACAGCACTGCCAAAAAGGAGAGACGGCAGGTAAAGCCTCAGCACGGCTCAGGCAGAGGATGCAGGAGGACGGGGAGGTTCCCTCAAAGCCCCTGCCCGATCTGGGAGTCAGGGCATCGCTCTGGACCTCAGCTCATGGAGCCATCCCGCTCTGTGCTGCTCTTGTGCCTGGGGCCCCAAGGGACTCATGGCAACTCTGGGGTGCAGCTAGAGCACGAGGAACGTTTCATTAAGAGTCCCATTGCCCATCAGCTGCACAACGTGGCGCACGTGCCTCATGGTCCAGGTGCCTCATGGTCCAGGTCCATGGTGGACTGACCTTTGGGCTTTGAGCTGGCAGCTGCCCAAGGGAGGAAAAAGCCGTGACATACCTGCACCAGCTTGTGGAGGCTCATCGCCAGAACCCATCCGGGAAGCCACATTGCCTTCGCCTATGGGCACGGCTGCAAACAAGCACAGGACAGCACAGATCCCATGACACGCTTCAAGATACTTCTTCAGATCAGAGCGGCAGGGAGTGCAATTCAGAGAGGGGATTACTCCACGGCACTCGTCTCTCCCTTCCGCTCAGGAGCGCGGTGCAAAGAGTTACCACGCGCCTGCAGTGGCACCATGCCGGGACGAAAAGAACCACGCGCGCAGCTGCCGGGAGAAAGGACTCCCTGGAGCTCACACCGGCTCTAAAGTCAAGGCCAACAAGCCTGCTGGTTTGGCAGCCGGCATGGGGAGCAGCTCAGGCTCGGAGGGGCTGGCAAAGACAGCTTTGCAAGGCTCAGTGCCCCGGAGTACCTCACCGAGTCCAACCCATTCCCTCTCTGCTCTTCTCCACGTCTGCGCATGGGCCACAGAAGGAGCAACATACATTTCACTTGGAAAGAAGATTCAAAGGTAAATGCTCCTTCCTCCCTCTGACATACCTGTGGGACGGCTCTCAGGGTTGAGGACGGGAAGCGGCCAATACGTTGGGAAGCCGTCAACCTGCAGAGGATCTTAAGGAAAATTGCACAGGAATAAGCTCTTGCCACGTTGTCAATGTTTATTCCTTCAAGGAAAGGGACACTGAGAACTTACCTCCAGGCTGCTCCAAGGGGTCCAGAGCAACATCCAGCTGAGAAGCTGGGTAAGGAGAGCCATCATCCTCATCTAGAAACAAGCACACATGAGAAAGGTTTCCATTGCATGTTGGGACCCACTTCTGCCTTAGTGAACTGCAGGCACTGGGAAGGGGTCAGGGAACAACGTGGGAGCCAGACGCAGGTCCAGCTTGCTAAAGCTGCAGAGGGGCCTCGTGACCCCTTGGCTGGCGCCTGGCAGCTCTCCAAACACTCTTTCCAAGGCACGTGGAACAGCCCTCGAGGAGCAGATGGACCGACATAGGGCCCCTCAGGGCTTTCTTACCCGGAGAGCCCTCACGCACTCAGAGCAAAGCCTCGCTAAAGCACTGGAGGGAAAACACCATCATCCACGCTTCTGGGGGAGAAGAGCCCCTGGCCCGTGAAAGGCTGCACCAGCGCCGCCCGCTTACCTGCTTGCCGTGCTCGCCAGGGAGCAGCCCGGGCAGCCCGGGCATGCAGGGCCACCAGGAGGAGGATGAGGAGGAGGTGGCGGCGGGCAGGGGCCATGGCCCCCTATGCTCACACCATGATGATGCTGCCGCCGCCGCTGCTGCTGCCACAGTGGTGGCCGCAGGCTGAGCAGTCGGTTCATACAGCTGGCGTGACACCATGGGGCTCTGTGACCTCACAGCCCCGCGGTGACCTCACGGCCGGGCCGAGGCTGCGTGGTGACGGCTGTCGGGGCGCTCCTGGAGAGCTGCTGGAGCACAGCTGGGGGAGCGGCCCTCCCGGGGTGGGGAGCACGTCCCGTCGGGCTGCTCCGTCCGAGGGCTGGGACACAGCTGCAGCCGGGGCTGAGCCCACAGCTCTGCCCACTTTTCCGGGCACTGTCACAGGGGCAGCGAGGAACTCGAGGTCCCCCAGACCAACAGGAAACCACAGCCAAGGGATTGCGGGGCCTGCGAGAAGCAGGCAGCCCAGCCGCCTGAGACTGAAGGAGCTCGGCCTTGTTGCAGCTGCCTTGGCGTGACGTGTCCGGCCTCAGCCTGTTCATGCACAACTCAGCACGCAGTCAGCGACCTGAGAATCGCTTTTCTTGCCAGTTAATGAAAATACAAGGGACTGGCCGGGGGACTGGAGAGAGAGGCCTGGCACATGCCCTTGGCTTTGGCACGATTCTTCTGTTTGAGCAGGCTAAATCCACGGAAGGTTCAGGCCAGGATGTGTCGCTCTCTGGGGAATTACTGACCTCCTCGGGTGCTGTTACCAGCAGCTCATGAGGCTGAAGAGGGAGCGATTCCAGTCTCAAGACGACTCCCTTCCTTAATGGCTCAGGCTAATGATGTTCACACTCCTTCACTATGGGAGCTCCCCTTTGTTATGGGGCACAAGTGTACAGGCTCAGAAACCTGGCTAAACATGAGCCAGCAGTGTGCCCAGGTGGCCAAGAAGGCCAATGGCATCCTGGCCTCTATTAAGAATAGTGTAGCCAGCCGGTCTGGGGAAGTGATCGTCCCTCTGTACTCGGCACTGGTGAGGCCGCACCTTGAATACTGTGGCCAGTTCTGGGCCCCGCACTTCAAGAAAGATGTGGAGGTGTTGGAGCGAGTCCAGAGGAGGGTGACCAAGCTGCTGAAGGGTCTGGAGGGTCTGACCTATGAGGAACAGCTGAGGGAGCTGGGGTTGTTTAGCCTGGAGAAGAGGAGGCTCAGAGGTGACCTCATTGCAGTCTACAACTGCATGAAGGGAGGTTGTAGTGGAGTGGAAGTCAACCTCTTCTCCCAGGCAACTAGTGATAGGACAAGAGGACATAGCCTCAAGCTTCGCCAGGGGAGGTTCAGGTAGGACATTAGGAAGCATTTCTTCTCAGAAAGGGTCATTGGACATTGGAAGGGGCTGCCCAGGGAGGTGGTGGAGTCACCATCTCTGGAGGGGATTAAGAAAAGACTGGACATGGCACTTAGTGCCATGCTCTAGTTGACAGGGTGGTGTCAGGGCAATGGTTGGACTCGATGATCCCAGAGGGCTCTTCCAACCTGATTGATTCTGTGAAACCGCCTCTGAGGGATGAGGCTCTGCAGGAGGGAGGGGGTTGTCCGTCCCCTGGGGCAGCAGCTGCTGCTCCTTCCAACTTCACTGAAACAGCACTTTTCCGCAGGGGGTTGCGGGCTGGCTGCTGAAGCCCAGGGCCATGTGCTTCCCCCACCGCCATCACTAGGATGGAGAGCGTGTCCCTAACACAGAGCACGAGTTCATAAGGGAGAGGCAATATTTGGTCCCACGGTTCCCAGCAACGTGCCTGGACCTCATGCTTCAGCAGGGGACCTTCAGCCTGGACCGAGCTTCAGCTGGGGCAAGGTTGACCTGGCCCTTCTCCTCCCCCCTCTCCCTCAACACCATTTTCTTCTGGTTCATCGGCTGTTTCTGCTCTTTCCAGATTCACCCCTCACTCTGCGACGACTCCTTTTCCGCAGCAGAGCCAGGGCTTTGGCCTTCTCATCCTCCTCCTCAGAGGCAGAAACAAGGACTGACAACCCATCCCACTCATGTATGTGTCGTTTCTTATACTCCTGATGGTCAATTGGAAGAATGTGTTTCATCACATCTCAATTCATGTCATTAGTGCAATCCCCTTGTTATTAATGCAGAAACATTTGCCCTGCTCCCCGGTGGCTGCGAAGGAGCAAGGAGAAGGCTTGGGGGGCCGGGGATCTGAGGAAGGGGCTGCTGGCTGCTAGAGAAGTAAGGAGCAGTGAACTGCGCCCAGCTGTGGCCCCAGCTGAGCCCACAAATCCCACAGCAATTGTGTGGGATCAATGTGGGGTCTGAGGGCACTCTCCGCACCTGCCCCCCTGAGCAGCCTTCCAGGAGCAACCTGCAACAAAACCTGCCCCAAATCAGCCTCTCCTCTTCCTCGCCCTCCCGGGTCCCCGGGGTCCCTTCCCACCTCCACCCCGCTGGCCTCCCAGTCGGGCTGGACGCACCGCATGGAAGCGGAGCCGCAGGCAGGGGAGGGCGCACAGGGAGCCCCAGGGAGCGTTCCCTGCTCCAGCTCATCCTCCCTCCATACAGCCCCTTTCCTCAGCACTTTTGACCACACAGGCAGCGCCAGCGATTTCCATATTTAAACCCAACGTTGCGTGCAATGGCTTTGGTCCTAGAAGGCCTTTTGTAACCCCATCAGCGAGGCCAGCTGAGACCTGGCCTCCCAGCACTTCCTCAGCGACAGCCCTGCTGGGAGATGAGGCACGAGATGTGGGGTTACCTGTTGACACGGGGGGACTACACAGGGACAGCCACGCAGCAGCAGCTTAGCTGCACTGACCACACGGACACTTGTGTGACAGCTCTGTCCCTCTTTATTGGGAGCAATGGCTGATCCCCGAAGCTCTCCGCCGGGTTCTCTCGGAGCAGCCAGCCCCACCCTGGCAGAACCGCCTTCAGCCCTTGCCAGATGAAGCCGCGCGCGTCCAGCTCGACCTGGCCCTTCTCCTCTCCCCTCTCCCTCAACACCGTTTTCTTCTGGCTCATCGGCTGTTTCTACACTTTCCAGATTCACCCCTCGCTCTGCGACGACTCCTTTTCCCCGACGCTCTCCGCGGGTCCTCTCAGCGCACCGCCAACCCCTACCCTGGCAGAGCCGCCTTCAGCCCTTGCCGGGCGGCCGGACCAGCGGGCTCGTGGCCGGGGGGGCCTCAGAACGACGGAGGCAGGGGTGGTGGAGGCGGCGGGAACGGCGGCTGTGGGGACGGCGGGTTCGCTGGGCGCGGGGGTGCCGGGCGCGGGGGTGGCGAGCGCGGGGGTGGCGAGCGCGGGGGCGGTGGACGCGGGGGCTGTTGGGACGGCGCACGCACTGGTTTTTCATACACAGATGGCGGATACTGGCGGGTCCAGCCCTCAGGGGTGCTGGGGCGGCTGCTCCAGCTGTCCGGGTGCGAGGGGTAGCTGCGCGTGTCCCGCTGGGCTCCTGGAGCTGCAGAGGAGCGCCTGCGGAGAGAGGAGGCTGCTGAGGCACGGGCTGAGCTGCCAGCACGCCTTGGCCTGGGTGGACACCTGCCCCTCATGGCAACACCGAGCAGGGGCGTTCCTCCGGGCAGCTTCACGGGTCAGGAGCGGGCACAGTGCGCCTCTCGATTTCTAGGGCAACCTCATCCCCCGCTCCTTCTCTTCCCAACCTTGCTTTGCCCCTGCCTGTCGCTCCTGGGGGCTGCTCTTGTCCAGGCAGGGCCACTTGGAGCTAACGCTGGCTCCAGGCAGGGCGGGCTCCCGAGAAAGCAGCCCAGGATTTAAGAGGCCAATTAAAGCATCTGACAGCAGCAGAAAGCTCAGCGGAGCTTTTTGGCCAACCACTAACTCGCCACTCCGCAGCGGCCTGGTTAGAAATGCTTCATGGCTACAAGCAGCCACCAAAGGGAGCAGGGGGGAGGGGGAATCAGCAACTCACTCGTTTTTCTTCATGTACCGATGGATCACAATACAGCACACCACGATCGCCACTGGCACGGAAAGCATGATCGCTGCTGTGCTGATCATGCAGCGCTGTCGCACATCTTGTGGGCAGAGATGATCCACGATCCTCTGGGTGCTGGAAGCCCTTGCAGGTGTCTTCTCGACTTCACCTGGAGGAGCAATTCGGGACCTTAGTCCGGCCTGTGCACCCCTGGTCAGCTCGCAGCACCTCCGACATGGCCAGGCAGTTTGCTGTTTCCCCCCACTGCTGTTTCACTCCCACCCTTTGGGACAGGTTGTCCCTCTGAGCACAGCTCAGAAGGCCAGAAGGAGAGCATGGGGGGAGCGCAGCTGCTTGACCTCCTCCGAGGGGCACGGACAAAAACCATCCCTGCAGCAGGGACTGCCACCCCCAACTCTCCCTCCCCCCACGCCAGCTCCCACACCCCGAGGGGACAGAGACAGGCCTTCCCAGGAGACACTTGAGACTTGCTATCCCCTTCTGCCTTTTCTCCAGAAAGGGCACCGCTCGCAGCCGTGCCCAGGTTTCGGGACGTGTCACCCCGTTAGGGACCCCAGCAAGACTGCTCAGTACCTGAGTCCATTCGATTAACTGCATACACTCTGCCGTGGCGGTCTTCTCCGGGCTCTGACAGCACTGCCAAAAAGCAGAGACAGCAGGTAAAGCCTCAGCACGGCTCAGGCAGAGGATGCAGGAGGACGGGGAGGTTCCCTCAAAGCCCCTGCCCGATCTGGGAGTCAGGGCATCGCTCTGGACCTCAGCTCATGGAGCCATCCCGCTCTGTGCTGCTCTTGTGCCTGGGGCCCCAAGGGACTCATGGCAACTCTGGGGTGCAGCTAGAGCACGAGGAACGTTTCATTAAGAGTCCCATTGCCCATCAGCTGCACAACGTGGCCCACGTGCCTCATGGTCCAGGTGCCTCAGGGTCCAGGTCCATGGTGGACTGACCTTTGGGCTTTGAGCTGGCAGCTGCCCAAGGGAGGAAAAAGCCATGACATACCTGCACCAGCTTGTGGAGGCTCATCGCCAGAACCCATCCGGGAAGCCACATTGCCTTCGCCTGTGGGCACGGCTGCAAACAAGCACAGGACAGCACAGATCCCATGACACGCTTCAAGATACTTCTTCAGATCAGAGCGGCAGGGAGTGCAATTCAGAGAGGGGATTACTCCACGGCACTCGTCTCTCCCTTCCGCTCAGGAGCGCGGTGCAAAGAGTTACCACGCGCCTGCAGTGGCACCATGCCGGGACGAAAAGAACCACGCGCGCAGCTGCCGGGAGAAAGGACTCCCTGGAGCTCACACCGGCTCTAAAGTCAAGGCCAACAAGCCTGCTGGCTTGGCAGCCGGCATGGGGAGCAGCTCAGGCTCGGAGGGGCTGGCAAAGACAGCTTTGCAAGGCTCAGTGCCCCGGAGTACCTCACCGAGTCCAACCCATTCCCTCTCTGCTCTTCTCCACGTCTGCGCATGGGCCACAGAAGGAGCAACATACATTTCACTTGGAAAGAAGATTCAAAGGTAAATGCTCCTTCCTCCCTCTGACATACCTGTGGGACGGCTCTCAGGGTTGAGGACGGGAAGCGGCCAATACGTTGGGAAGCCGTCAACCTGCAGAGGATCTTAAGGAAAATTGCACAGGAATAAGCTCTTGCCACGTTGTCAATGTTTATTCCTTCAAGGAAAGGGACACTGAGAACTTACCTCCAGGCTGCTCCAAGGGGTCCAGAGCAACATCCAGCTGAGAAGCTGGGTAAGGAGAGCCATCATCCTCATCTAGAAACAAGCACACATGAGAAAGGTTTCCATTGCATGTTGGGACCCACTTCTGCCTTAGTGAACTGCAGGCACTGGGAAGGGGTCAGGGAACAACGTGGGAGCCAGACGCAGGTCCAGCTTGCTAAAGCTGCAGAGGGGCCTCGTGACCCCTTGGCTGGCACCTGGCAGCTCTCCAAACACTCTTTCCAAGGTACGTGGAACAGCCCTCGAGGAGCAGATGGACCGACATAGGGCCCCTCAGGGCTTTCTTACCCGGAGAGCCCTCACGCACTCAGAGCAAAGCCTCGCTAAAGCACTGGAGGGAAAACACCATCATCCACGCTTCTGGGGGAGAAGAGCCCCTGGCCCGTGAAAGGCTGCACCAGCGCCGCCCGCTTACCTGCTTGCCGTGCTCGCCAGGGAGCAGCCCGGGCAGCCCGGGCATGCAGGGCCACCAGGAGGAGGATGAGGAGGAGGTGGTGGCGGGCAGGGGCCATGGCCCCCTATGCTCACACCATGATGATGCTGCCGCCGCCGCTGCTGCTGCCACAGTGGTGGCCGCAGGCTGAGCAGTCGGTTCATACAGCTGGCGTGACACCATGGGGCTCTGTGACCTCACAGCCCCGCGGTGACCTCACGGCCGGGCCGAGGCTGCGTGGTGACGGCTGTCGGGGCGCTCCTGGAGAGCTGCTGGAGCACAGCTGGGGGAGCGGCCCTCCCGGGGTGGGGAGCACGTCCCGTCGGGCTGCTCCGTCCGAGGGCTGGGACACAGCTGCAGCCGGGGCTGAGCCCACAGCTCTGCCCACTTTTCCGGGCACTGTCACAGGGGCAGCGAGGAACTCGAGGTCCCCCAGACCAACAGGAAACCACAGCCAAGGGATTGCGGGGCCTGCGAGAAGCAGGCAGCCCAGCCGCCTGAGACTGAAGGAGCTCGGCCTTGTTGCAGCTGCCTTGGCGTGACGTGTCCGGCCTCAGCCTGTTCATGCACAACTCAGCACGCAGTCAGCGACCTGAGAATCGCTTTTCTTGCCAGTTAATGAAAATACAAGGGACTGGCCGGGGGACTGGAGAGAGAGGCCTGGCACATGCCCTTGGCTTTGGCACGATTCTTCTGTTTGAGCAGGCTAAATCCACGGAAGGTTCAGGCCAGGATGTGTCGCTCTCTGGGGAATTACTGACCTCCTCGGGTGCTGTTACCAGCAGCTCATGAGGCTGAAGAGGGAGCGATTCCAGTCTCAAGACGACTCCCTTCCTTAATGGCTCAGGCTAATGATGTTCACACTCCTTCACTATGGGAGCTCCCCTTTGTTATGGGGCACAAGTGTACAGGCTCAGAAACCTGGCTAAACATGAGCCAGCAGTGTGCCCAGGTGGCCAAGAAGGCCAATGGCATCCTGGCCTCTATTAAGAATAGTGTAGCCAGCCGGTCTGGGGAAGTGATCGTCCCTCTGTACTCGGCACTGGTGAGGCCGCACCTTGAATACTGTGGCCAGTTCTGGGCCCCGCACTTCAAGAAAGATGTGGAGGTGTTGGAGCGAGTCCAGAGGAGGGTGACCAAGCTGCTGAAGGGTCTGGAGGGTCTGACCTATGAGGAACAGCTGAGGGAGCTGGGGTTGTTTAGCCTGGAGAAGAGGAGGCTCAGAGGTGACCTCATTGCAGTCTACAACTGCATGAAGGGAGGTTGTAGTGGAGTGGAAGTCAACCTCTTCTCCCAGGCAACTAGTGATAGGACAAGAGGACATAGCCTCAAGCTTCGCCAGGGGAGGTTCAGGTAGGACATTAGGAAGCATTTCTTCTCAGAAAGGGTCATTGGACATTGGAAGGGGCTGCCCAGGGAGGTGGTGGAGTCACCATCTCTGGAGGGGATTAAGAAAAGACTGGACATGGCACTTAGTGCCATGCTCTAGTTGACAGGGTGGTGTCAGGGCAATGGTTGGACTCGATGATCCCAGAGGGCTCTTCCAACCTGATTGATTCTGTGAAACCGTCTCTGAGGGATGAGGCTCTGCAGGAGGGAGGGGGTTGTCCGTCCCCTGGGGCAGCAGCTGCTGCTCCTTCCAACTTCACTAAAACAGCACTTTTCCGCAGGGGGTTGCGGGCTGGCTGCTGAAGCCCAGGGCCATGTGCTTCCCCCACCGCCATCACTAGGATGGAGAGCGTGTCCCTAACACAGAGCACGAGTTCATAAGGGACAGGCAATATTTGGTCCCACGGTACCCAGCAACGTGCCTGGCACCTCACCGAGCCCAACCCGTTCCCTCTCTGCTCCTCTCCACGTCTGCGCATGGGCCACAGAAGGAGCAACATACATTTCACTTGGAAAGAAGATTCAAAGGTAAATGCTCCTTCCTCCCTCTGACATACCTGTGGGACGGCTCTCAGGGTTGAGGACGGGAAGCGGCCAATACGTTGGGAAGCCGTCAACCTGCAGAGGATCTTAAGGAAAATTGCACAGGAATAAGCTCTTGCCACGTTGTCAATGTTTATTCCTTCAAGGAAAGGGACACTGAGAACTTACCTCCAGGCTGCTCCAAGGGGTCCAGAGCAACATCCAGCTGAGAAGCTGGGTAAGGAGAGCCATCATCCTCATCTAGAAACAAGCACACATGAGAAAGGTTTCCATTGCATGTTGGGACCCACTTCTGCCTTAGTGAACTGCAGGCACTGGGAAGGGGTCAGGGAACAACGTGGGAGCCAGACGCAGGTCAAGCTTGCTAAAGCTGCAGAGGGGCCTCGTGACCCCTTGGCTGGCGCCTGGCAGCTCTCCAAACACTCTTTCCAAGGCACGTGGAACAGCCCTCGAGGAGCAGATGGACCGACATAGGGCCCCTCAGGGCTTTCTTACCCGGAGAGCCCTCACGCACTCAGAGCAAAGCCTTGCTAAAGCACTGGAGGGAAAACACCATCATCCACGCTTCTGGGGGAGAAGAGCCCCTGGCCCGTGAAAGGCTGCACCAGCGCCGCCCGCTTACCTGCTTGCCGTGCTCGCCAGGGAGCAGCCCGGGCAGCCCTGGCATGCAGGGCCACCAGGAGGAGGATGAGGAGGAGGTGGCGGCGGGCAGGGACCATGGCCCCGTGTGCTCGCACCATGCTGCTGCTGCTGCTTCTGCTGCTGCAGTGGTGGCCGCAGGCTGAGCGGTCGGTTGCTACAGCTGGCGTGACACCATGGGGCTCTGTGACCTCACAGCCCCGCGGTGACCTCATGGAGGGCACTCTCCCCACCTGCCCCCCTGAGCAGCCTTCCAGGAGCAACCTGCAACAAAACCTGCCCCAAATCAGCCTCTCCTCTTCCTCGCCCTCCCGGGTCCCCGGGGTCCCTTCCCACCTCCACCCCGCTGGCCTCCCAGTCGGGCTGGACCCGCCGCGTGGAGGCAGAGCCGCAGGCAGGGGAGGGCGCACAGGGAGCCCCAGGGAGCGTTCCCTGCTCCAGCTCATCCTCCCTCCATACAGCCCCTTTCCTCAGCACTTTTGACCACACAGGCAGCGCCAGCGATTTCCATATTTAATCCCGATATTGCGTGCAATGGCTTTGGTCCTAGAACCTAGGCAATGAGAGGCACGCAGGGCCAGTCCTCTCTTTGAGAGGTAACTGCTCGAGGTGACTTCCACTGCTGTCAGCGCTTTTGCACCAGAACTCAAGCAGACACCATCTTCTGAGATCTTAAAAGTCCAGCTTTGCAAAGCTATGAGGGACAAAGCGCAGTTCTTCCTCAACATCTCAGCTGTGTCCTAACAGATTCGTCTTTTGAGATCACCTCAGGTCACTGAATTATTATCAGTTTCAATCACCTGCAACGTAGAGGGAATGAAGGTTCATTTAACTTTAAAGCTGTTTCCTAAAATCAAGGCTTTGCTAGTAGCAGGTACCTAGGGAGCCCAGGGGTATTTACTAGAAGCAGGAATTATATAAGTGTGGCTCAATCCAGTCATCTTAAAATGTCTGCTTTGGACCAGATGCTAAAACCTTTATGGGGTACGCAAAGCTTGAATTCAAGCTCTACCTCCCTCTTCTCCTGACACCAGAAAAATGGTGATGTCAACATAGTATCACTTTCTCTCCCACCCAAGATCAAAATTGTGCTACCACCCCCCATTCCCAAACCTTGGAACCCATTAACTCACATGAGGACTACAGGATTGCTCCCATCACTCCATGAGCTCCAGCTGCCTGTCCAGCTGGCAGTGAGCACTAAGCACCCACTGCTCACCGTTTTGAGTGCAGGCCTTCCTCAAGCTGGGGACGTGGCTCAGGCTCTAACAAAACTGCTCCATTCTGGCACCTTCCTAAGAGGCTTCAAAACAGCTTGCTCTCCAGTTCTGGCTCTAGGAAAAGGTGTCAGACCACCAAAAGGTCTCAGCTACCAACAACCAGAGCTGCAAGGGTGCCCGAGTACCCAGCTCTCTCAGGGCAACAGGAAAGCACGTTCTGAGTGAC
This sequence comes from Nyctibius grandis, assembly GCF_013368605.1. Lineage (NCBI taxonomy): Eukaryota > Metazoa > Chordata > Aves > Nyctibiiformes > Nyctibiidae > Nyctibius > Nyctibius grandis. The sequence continues at coordinate 19,591,431 of NC_090667.1, read as the reverse complement.
ACAGAGCACATTATCATCTCCCACTATGTTAAATGTGTGGTGAGGCGAAGAGCACCACTAACACAGCACATAAATCACTCTCCCAATTTAGAATACAAAAATCCATTCCAGAAAAGTTTAATGTGTGTTCCTGGGGCATCATTTCCCAAAAAAGACACAGTACAAGAAACAAAGGCAAGCAGCATTCCCCAATCTTTAAAACAATCCAAATGCTTCAAATATATCAAAGCTCCATCTACTACAAGGCTGCACACTGCAGCACCTGCTGGAAGCAGCATCAGCCTGAGGACCAGGAGGCTTCTCCACCTCCCAGAGATGGCCTGGAATAAGCAGCACCCAAACCAGAAAGCCTGGTCTTGCAGAGCTGTCAGGAACTACTGAGACTCCCTGAAAGGGAAAGAAAAAGGGCAGAACTCCGTACCACAGTGAGTGGCCCAGCATCCCTGCTGGGAGATGAACCAGATAGACTGATCCCACAGCACTCAAGCTCTGTGAGGGCACATGTCCTGGGAGGAATAGTACCTCCAGAAGGCAGATCCCCACACCAAAACTGGTTTGGCCACAGTGACTGTGTGGCAACACCTACTCCTGTGAGACACCCTGGGGTCAGAGGAAAAGGGAGAACCATTACAACAGCCTGTCAGGAGAGCAGGAAGGGATCCGAGACGCACAGCACACTACTAGCTGGGAACAGGAACAAGCGATGGATCTCAAGCAAAGACAGCAGCCTGGTACGGCCCCAGTCCCAGCGATGTCTGTAGTACCCTCTGTCTCCCATTCAGTCTCTGGGTGAAGAACCTTGGGATAACTTAGGCAGGGACCTCTGGTGGTCTCCAGCTCAGCCCACCCCCCCCACACATTCAAAGCAGGGCTAACTTCAAAGTCAGATCAAGCTATTCAGGGCCTTGTCCAGACAAGTACCGAGTTATCTCCAAGGATGAAGATCTCAGCACTCCACTCCAGCACACCCCAAATACGCAGTGCATGGGCCACAGGCATACTTTCCATGTACCTGGGCCACAGAGCAATGGCCTCTGAAGGAAGAGAGAGATGCTTTCCCCCCACCTACAAATCTTGTATGACAGCACCATCTCTCATCATTTGCTGTCGGCCCCGAGCAAAAGCACAATGATCCATGGCTGCTCCGCTCCCCTGTAAGCTCTGCAGGGTTGGTACAAAGCACTTATTTCCCCTGATACTACGCACCAGAAGCGGCCAAGCCTCCCAGATGTGCAGCCTGACCTGACAGCAAAGCGTAACTGGCTAGGTGAGCTAAGGGAAAGGCTGGAGAAGCACTTAGTCAAACCATGGAAAACAGAGAGCTTCCTATGGAGAACAAAACTGTGAGCTTGGGGAGGGCCTGTGTTGAGGGGCAACCACCTGATGTCAGACCTGCCAGGCTCAAAAAACATAAAGAACATTAAGTTACCCAGGTGCCCAGTAAAATAAACACTGCAGACATCACATTGCCATCATGAAAAAGATAGTTTCCAGCTGGAAAACAATATACAGAGACATTTAAAGCCTGCTGGGAAGCAAGAAAACCTTTACTGACACCAACTCCATGGACTCCCCAACAAATGCTAAACATGAGCCGTGAGTTTGCAGCTCTAGATGCCCCCTGAAAAACTAAGATAAATACATGGGAGGTGGGAAAGGAAGAGAGATTTCCTTCTCCTTACCACTTGCCTCCCCAGAGAGGAGGATAAGCACCTCTTCCTAGGTGCCAGCAAAGGGTACTCTCCTGTGGCATGTGCACCATGACAGGTGAGCCCGCTGTCCCCACCTCGCCCCGACAGTGTGCATGGGTGCAGGCTGAGACACCCTCCAAGCCATCGGAATCACCAGATTTTCTGCTGTCACCCCAGCAGGAGCATAAAGCGCCTTGAAGGTTAAGCCAGGCTGGTCAGGTGCCTCCCAGAGCCGACAGCAGCCAGGCCTGCAGCCCGTGGAGCGTGTCCCCTCCCATCTCAACCTCCCTGTGTGGGGAGGCAGGTGGGCCTGAAACCCGTGGGCCGGGCGGGTGGCAGGGCAGGCTCTGGACATCCAAGCCGGCGGCAGGGAGGCAGGCAGAGAGCAGGCAGGGCAGGAGCACAGCGGTTTATTGGCAACACAAGCAGAGGCGGTGGCGGCGGCGGGCCCCGGGCAGGGCGGGGGGCGGCGGTGCTCCGGCGGGGCGGGGGCCGGGGCCGCCCCGGGCCTAGGTCAGCGTCTCGCCCTTGGTGACCTGCCGGGAAAAGCAAACACCTCAGGAGAGGCCGGCCCCGCGCCCAGCCCGAGCCTCCCCCCCCGCCGCCACCGCCCCGCCGCTCACCCGGGCCTCGATGTACTCGATCCTGCGCTCCAGCGCCGTCAGCTTCTCGTTCAGGGTGGCCAGCCGGGACCGGCACGACATGTCTGCGGGGAGGCGGCAGTGAGAGGCCGCGGGCGCCCGCCCCGCCACCCGCCCCGCCCCGCCCCGCCGCCCTCACCGAAGGAGTTGAGGAAGTCCGCGATCTTCTTGATGGAGCTGGTGATCACCTCGATGTACTCGCGGTTGGCCCAGTCCTGGTGGATCTCCCGCTGCACCGGGTCCTCCTGCACCGACATGGCCGCCCCCGCCGCCGCCACCCCCCGCCGCTCACCGCGCCTGCGCGGGGCCACGCACCGCTCTTCCCCCCCCCCCCCCCCCCCCCCCCCCTCCCCGCGCCTGCGCGTCGCGGGGCGGGGCCGCCCCTGCCCCCGCCCGCCGCCGTCCGGTCGTTCAGGGGTCCGCGGCGGAGAAGCCCGGCTCCGCCGCGCCGTCCCCGTCGCTGCCGTCCGTGCCGCTCCCGCTCGGCTCCTGCGGGGGACGCCGCCGTCAGAGCCGCGCTGCCCGCCCCGCCCTTGCATCACACCGCGCGTTTGACGGAGTCGCGGACAGCAGCGGGCGGCGTCACCCGCGGTAACGTACCTCAGCGGGACTGTCCGCAGAGTCCTCCTCACCCGAGTCCCTCTCTTCAGAGGCTTGAGACAAAATTTCTTCTCCCTAAGTGGAACGCAAAAGACTCGCACTGAGTGTACGTGAAGCGTGCTAGGGTGGAACAGAATAACGCGGCATTTCGTTGCCATCCTAAATAAAGTTTTTGAGTAAAAGGAAGTTTTGTTTTCGCTGTCCTGCTTCTACAGTGAAAGACTGAGAAAGCAGCCAGAATTGGCTTCTGTTAAAGCCACACACAAGAGCACGTGTGAAGAGGTGCTCGAGTGACCTTTACCTCTTCCCTCCTTTGCGTATAGTTCTTGCCCCCGAGCAGAGGAAGGATCCCCCGCACACATTCATTACAAACACAAACTGACCGCTTCAGCGCGAGAGCCTCGCTGCAAGGAAGCCCCCAGAGATGCAGGCCCTTCATCTTGAAATAAAATGCTTCTTTCTGCTGCAATACATGGAGTTCAGCCTTTTAGCTCTACCCCCACACAAGGGCAGTTACAGTTGTCTGGGCATTGTCCCTTCCCAGGTTTTAATTGCCCCAGGCAGGGCAGCAATTCTCACCTGAAGATCCCGATTTTTAAGGATGCCCACCCAGAACGCCTCCTGGCAGTGGTTGAATACCAGCATTGCCTTCACTCGGTACACAAACTGTTCCAGTGACTTCCTCAACAAAGGCACGTGGTTGGTCAGTGCAATATCTTGGTGAATCTAAATACAAAACAGTAAAACATGATTACGACTGATTCTTGCCTAAGTATTCTGACTATTTAAAAAGCTATTGGTTATACAGGTGGGAGGGATGGGACATGATCCCCACAAACCTTGCCCAGATTATGTCATTTCTTGGCCAAATTCTTTTATAGCTTTTGTTAAAAAATAAAACACAGATAAGCATTTTGTCTAAGGCAGCAAAATGATCCCTTGCAACAAGCCCAACAGCCATATCCACTCTGGATAAAAATAGAAGGAGCCTCAGCTTTTCTCATGAACCTTAGAGAGAGGCTAGTAACTCCCCTACCTAAGTCAGATGAATTCTACTGACCCTTGGGGAATTATTTTGAGAATCTGCTTTTCCTTTGCTCCATCATCTCAGCAACAGACTGGTGTCACTGTTCTCCAAGAACAACGCACAGCTCTTCACACATAGATCTCACACTGCTGCCGTTGTGCTCATGGCAGCCAGAGCTTGCTTGTACACAAATGTCTGGAAGCTGCATTGCTGCTGGTGGTGTGTGCAACTGATAATGTTTCGGTAAGTCTGACTCACCTACAAGTTATTGTTGGTGAAATAGCAGAGTTATCTGTGGAGGTCAGCAATGCTCCATCACACCGTTCCAGTCCAAAGCAAAAAGCAATGCTACAAGCGGCCAGACTCCAGAACTACCTACCTAGGAAGTGAAATAGCTACTTGCTGATAGCCACAAGCTGCAAACTAATGCTGCAGGGAGTTTCAGGTCAGGAAATTGCTGAATTCCCAAGCACAGAGACGAAGAAATGAGGCAGGTGTTGAATAAGCCACTGCAATAATATTTTCTTGCTCAGTGCTTGATGCAATTCCTTAGCTATGTGGAATGTGTGCGCACTATAAACTCCAAAGCCAGCTTGCCCAGACCAAAGAAGCACTGGCTTTTGGAGAACTAGGACAGGTGGGAACAGATGGAGTTGCTGCAAGGAAAAACCAGCTGAGGAAGGGCAGCTGTGCCAGGTACTGTGTGAGGTTTAGCTCTGGGTGAGCGTCTCTTCTTGCTATGCTTGGATCTGCAGTACAGAACAGTCTCATTGCTAAACCGGAAAACCTGCCAAGAGCCATAAACTCTTTTGTGCTTAAGTATTTTCCTCTTTCATGAGGATACTTTATAACCTTCTTGCATTATGATGCTCTCATTAGCTGTACTCTGAAATCAGATCAGCTTAATTTCTTGGAAGAATTCAACATGCCTGGGAAGAGATACTCTGCTTCACTTCATGTTCTGCCAACGGGGAACGGGTAACTGAGTACCAACAGCAATCCCTTCCCCAGCCTGTGTAACAGGCAGGACCTAGCAATCATCAGCACTAGCCAGAACCAAATCAGGGAAAACCTCGCTAATGAGACAATTGACAATCACAGTGCTCCCTGGGTCTTGGAACCTGCCCAACTGTCTGCAGGCAGCTTGGAGACTCAACAAAGTACCATGGCATTTGCAAAAATCTGTCTCCAGAGGCTGTTCTTATGTCCAGCATTAGATATGCAAACAGAAGAGAGGCTTCGTGTGGAAGAGTAAATGACAAATTTAGGAAGTTATAGGTGAAGCTGATTGCTACTGTCTGCTGCGTGATGCTCTTTAAAGACACTCATATCGAGGGAGAGTAGCAAATCTCAGGTAACACTGTACAGTACGTCAGCAAGCACCTACTAGTTTTGTATGAAAGTGAAATCAAGACTGGTTTAACAAATGTTGGTGTCAGCTCCTCTTCAAACAGGTATGGAGCATTCATTGCATACATTTATTGATGTATGAATACCTAGATTCAGCTGCTACCTTCTCATTCTTGCAAAAATGATTTGGCAGAGACCTAATCAGATTGCAACAGATGTAAGAGCAATGGTAAAACACAGGTGTTCACGGATTGCAGTTATATGCTAACAGGGGCCATGGGATGCAGCACTTGAAAACGCTAGTCAGGTGCAAAGAGAAACAAGACATCACAAGCTGCAATGATGTTATCCTCTTTACAAGGTGAATTGGGACTTTAAAGCGGGCATGAGGATTTCACTTTCAAACACAAGAAGGACTTTTTAGCATCTCCAGGGTTTGTGCCAGCTTCCAATTCTCCCCTATGCCGACAGCTGCAATGGCATGTTCTGATCTCCGGCTAGACTTTTATGCTCCTGATGCCAGCTCTGGACTAAATCGGCAGCAAATCTAGCTTGGGGAGTCATGCTAATAGAGGACTTTCTCCCTTCAACTACTTTGGAAAAGGTCCCTTCTCAGACATATGTTCTTGAACCTTTTAGGAGTCTAACAGGAACAGAGCAGCGCACATGAAGTCCTGTCTGACTGACTTTTCCCCTGTGATTCTCTCTTGCGACACACACTGGCTCTCCACACTGTAAGCAGGGTGCTAATTCTCTTTCCTTCCTCCCCCAAGTCTCCCGCAGAGAGACTGGCAGACTGGCTGTGTGTTACCAGCTTCCTCCCCTGCCTTTGCCCTCTTCCCTCTTATCAATGTAACAATGCCAAAAAGGCACCTCAAGAGGACTTTGAGTAAGATTTTCCCCTTGTCCGCCTCCTGTTGCTGATTCTTCTGACCCGCAAGGCTGTTTGTCTTTGCCAAAGCTTCTCTCCCATATTATCGTTCCGGCATCTGTACTTTATGCAAGGTCTCTAAGGTCTTAGCTCGAGTCCTCAGAAACACCCTCTTAGAGATGCCAACAACTGAAGAGTCAAGAACCTCCGTCCTAAAAGGAGAGTATGCTAACCTGATCTGACATTCAAGCCAGCCACTTCCAGATCAAATACTGCAACTTTTGGGCCATTAACCAAGGCTATTTCTCCTCCTCTCAGAGTTTTTGCTTGTACAGACACTGCTGGAAGCCTGCAAGTAGAACCTGCCTATGCCCTGGAAAAGCAGTGGAGGGGAAATAAATCATTCTTAGGACAGGAGTTTGTGCTGCAATTAGAACTTCTCTTACCTTGGAATGGCCACACATGTGATGAAGTTGTCTGGTACTCAGCTGTAAGGTTTTCAGCAAACTCTGCACATCATCCTGTAATAAATAAGTAGACCAACAAATCATTCTCAAAGGATTCTTCCATGTTTGTGGTAATAACTTTTGAAGAAGGAGGCTGAAAGGGCTTCCTTTGCTAACAGTGAAGCCATCCAACCAGAAGAGTGATGGCAAGTTGGGGAACAGTGCTCTGTTTGCTGAGAGAGCACTGGATGGGCAAGTAAACAGGGCAGAGCACTGCTGGAAACATTAGGCGTATTTGTCATGAAGTGTCTCAAGTGTCATGCCAACTTGTGACCAGAGACAGGAATCCCCTTCTAGAAAGCCTCAGTCATGCTTCCCAACTGGTTCCAGACAGCTCTGTCCCCAGAAGGCTTACCCTGTGCTTTTTAAAGCTGTAGTCCAGGAGAGGCATGGCAAGCTTCAGAAACGCTTCCACAAAGAAACGGCCGTACTATAAAACAATGATAAATCTATCAGAAGGCAAATTTAAATTCCTTTTCAAAGAAACATCACAAAGTCAGATAAGATTCTTTCAAGGTACCCCAGAGACTGTTCTCGCTTAAGACTACGTTCATGTGAAGGCTGTACTGGAATATACATGATCAGTAAAGGGTCCTGCTTTAATCACTGCAAAGAATGGCTAGAAGGACAAGATCTCATCATTGTAGACATCACATCCCTGGTTTTATTCAGTAGCAAATTAGGAATAAAACTGAACTAAACACAAAATGTTTGAGTCACTATACAAATACATGAGTCCTAGCCAGAAAAGAGAAAGTTGCAGAGGGACACATGATCTTTCTGGGCTCCAAGGGAGATCTGTCTGCTGCGATGTCTCCTGTCATTTGGAGTGCCATCGGGAAAGGAGAGAGGGGAGAGGGTCTAAAGTCAGTAATACCAATCACAGTAAGCTCTTTGTGGTCGAGCCATACGATGAGGATTAGTGGAAGACAGTTAAAGGTATAAGAAACAGTATCTGCTTCTTCCAGGGAATTCAGTAATCACTCTACACTGGAGGCAATGATTTCAGGAAGCTGGCACTTAAACTGCTCTCTTCAGTTATTTTGAATTCTTGCTTACCTTCAGGCAGGTGCTGAGTACAGGCCTGCTGTCAAATACCTACTTGGGCGAGAGGAAAAAAGAGAGCCAGATCAGTCCACAAGTCTAAAGGAAACAATATAAGCACAGCAGCCAATTAAAAATAGCCCTTCTTTAAAGTGTGAAACCTGTTCTAAGGCAACATCCGTTCTCAAGTTTCGACAGGTAACACCAAATCAGCGTGTGAATGTAACAGCTGTCAGGCAGAAGTATTTGGCAGGATGGCTGTTTGGTGATCTAAGGTGCATCTTTTGCAGATGGCACAAAATTATCTCAACAAGTCTGAAGTTCTTAATAGTTTGGGACCCAAGAGACCCAAGTCTACCTGATGGGCAAGTAACAACATAATGGATGAAGTAAAACTGAGATGTGCAAACTAATGTATTTTGGAGGAAATAATTAAGCTATTACATTAACAGTACCAGCTGACAAAAGATACCAGGTGTCCCTGCACAGGTCACACACAGCTGTGGTCCAACAGCAAACAAAGAAATGGAACAGATGGTCTCAGCTCCTTTGAAGGCTTTCTTATGGGATACATTTGCATATACATTTTTGCCAGTGATCAAGTCTATAACTAATTAGTGAATGTTTTAACTGGCATAGGAAGACTATGTTACCATGAGAGCAAGTGAAGCTGAGTGTTATCAGATAAGCACTGAATGCAGATTACAGACAGGAACCCAGGTCTCCTGTTCAGAGTATTAGCCTGCCTTCAGCTTAGTACATCAGGAGAATGTTTCCTTCTGTCAGATGTCATTCCAGATCTACCTGAAGGGTTTCTTTCATCTGTCTCTTCCACAGCTGGCAGTGGACTCTCAGACACAAACCACTGTACTAGGGAATGGGAGTGTTCGTTCAGTCCTTTCTCTGCACATCCTTACGTCATCCCATCTTTGTGCAGACTTACTATTTGTGCGAGAACTGCGTTAGTAAGATGTGCAGGCTGTAAGAATTAAGTAGTATTGAAGTGAAAGCTAAATGGAAACCCTTGCACACAGATTATAGCTGGCTTTATTTACCACCTCCAGGTTGTTCCACTAGTCAGCCATACTTCACGTTTTTCCCTTGTGCTCATGAACCTGGGTACACTGGGCTTTGCTGGGAAACTGAAGGGAAAGGCAGAAAAACAACCAGAACCTCACCTTGACCAAGTTGACGAGGATATGGAAATTCCGCACAGCAATGTTCCACTGCAGCAGCTTCTCCAGTTGCGCCTAACAGGATGCAAGGGAACAATAACCCCAGATGGTGTATTTCCCCTCAGCTTGCTGGATGCTCTCTCAGCATTTGCTGTACCCAAAGCATTGTTATTGTTGTTGTTAGAGGAACAAAGCTTCACCACAGGCAGATTTATCACAGCGAAACTACTTAATGGCAATTCCAGCCTGATCAGTGACCATATGGCTTAAAATGCTAAGAGTTAACACCCTTCCTTGCTCTCAGAGCAGCTCTTGGTTGCAAAATAATTTTGTGCTTCCACACAGGCGTGCAGACCAACTGCACAGCTTAGTATTTTGCTGATTACTACCTGTTTTCTGGTCATAGCTTCTGCTGGATGTATTGGGTTATTGACATGGTACAAAACAGAAAAAAAAATGATGCTACCTATATGTTACCCTGTATATCAGTTTTGGCTGATCAATGAAGCTGTCTTACTGCATGTCCTAGACAAAGTTCAGAAGTAGATTCCTCTCCAATTTATACATCTTTATTATACTGTACAGTTTAACTTAGGTCTTCTTCCCCTCAAAGAGTCCAGTGCACTTATTTTCCTACCTCACTTGAGTCTGATGGTTTCCCAGCTGGGATGCTTTTCACTGAACTCTCTAGCTGAGCCATCATTACTCTGAAGAAAACCGGGAATGTCTGCCTGTAGAGAAAGCAAAACTAAAAGCCAGCTCTGAGCATCTAGATAGGCTTCTTGTCCCCAGAAAAACATGGAAAACTTACCCAGCTTACCCAGCTGGGCATCCTTCGCAATAGGGAATCACAGGAGATTGACCCTAGGACTCATAAGCACGTCTAGCCCAGCCCCATCACCCAGACAGATGAAGAATCCTGGGAAGTCACTACCACCTCCCCAGTATGAACCACACATAGACACCACCCGCTTCTTTGTAGCTTTGGGGGTGCACAGTGAAAGGTTTGCAGCTCTCAGCATAAGATGATTTTGGTAGTTCCAAAGGGCAGGAAGTTTGACCATCCCTGCATAAACCGTGCTTCCAAATTCCTGTGGTAGAAGCAGAAATACCCTGAATCTGGAAGCTTCCAAATCCCTATACTAGGAGCAGAAACAGCCTGAGTGCGCTTTTGCACACTGCATACTAGCCCAGGATTGCCTATAGCCACCCCAAGCCTCCAAGGCTGACTTTTGGAGTGCTTTATACCACTACAGTAGCACAGAAAGAGGCAACATACTTGACAACAGACAGCAGTTCATCCTCCCGTTAAAATGGCTCACAAATAATAAACTCAACATTGGGTTAATGCAAAAGGACATTCCACCTTGACATAAAGCTAATCATGTATGAATGTGTTGCATACTGCCAAAAGAAGGTTTACAAATGCCCAGAGTAGTCCACAGCAGTACTAATATGAAACCATAATAGACCACAAAATAAGAAAATTAAAAGAAGAAATTGCCATTGTGCTTCACATGAAATTCAAAGTTTCTGTTGATACAATTACCTGCTTAGTGTAGGATAAGTAGAAGAACATCCATCTTTGGCAGAGTTGATCAGTTCAGGAACACCGACACTGGAGATTTCTTCTATAGCTTTCAGGATGTTATCTGTGTGCTCCAGGTAGACACTAAATCCAAAACCAGCTTAGTTCATCACTAAATATTATGCAGAATAACACAGCAAGTTCTTGAACACTGCCCTACCTGCAACACGTGGCTTAAAGTTGTCAAGCTCATTCTTGTGCCAAAGCAAATCACATGTAGGAAATCCCAAGCTATGCTGAGAACTGTAAAAAAAGCTACCACGATCTGAAACAAATCTGGATTTAATATTTCCTCATTCTTGTATTTAGGAAGAACAGGCCGGGAAGAGGAAGAGATGGAATCGCCCTTCATGTGAGAGAATGGCTGGAATGCACAGAGCTCTGCCTGAGGGTGGGTGATGAGCCAACTGAGAGCTTACAGGAAAGGATGAAAGCACCAATAGGAGTGACATTGTAGTGGGTGTCTGCTATAGGCCACCTGGATCAGGAACAACAACTAAATGAAGCCGCCTACAGACAGCTAGAAGTAGCCCCATGTTTGCAGGCCCTGGTCCTCATGGGGGACTAACCACCATGATACCTACTGGAAGAACAACACAGCAGGACATAAACAATCCAGAGTGTTCCTGGAGAGCATCAATGACAACTTCCTGACACAAGTGACAGGGGAGCTGATGAGGAAAGGTACACTGCTGGACCTCACACTTAAAAACAAGGAAAGGTTCTTTGGGGAAGGTCAAAGGCAGCCTTGGCTGTAGTGACTGAGATAGTGGAGTTCAGGATCCTGAGAGAAGGGAGCAGGACAAACAGCAAAATCATAACCCTGGCCTTAAGGAGGGCAGACTTTGGCTTCTTCATGGATCTTCTTGCCATGAGGCAGGGGCCTAAAGGGAAGAAGGGTCCAAGAAGGCTGGTTGGTTTTCAAGGATCACCTCCTCCAAGCTCAAAAACAGTTCATCCCAAAGAGCAGAAAGTCAAACAAAAATGCCAGGAGGCCTGCATGAATGAACAAGGAGCTCCTGGCAAACCTCAAACACAAAAAGGGAGCATACAGAAGGTGGTAGCAGAGACAGGTAACCTGGGAGGAATACCAAGACACTGTTGAAGCATGCAGAGATGTGATTAGGAAAGCCAAAGCCCTCCTGGAATTGAATCTGTTGAACCTGGCAAGAGATCCCAAGGGCAATAAGAAGGGCTTCTCTAAGTAAATAAGTAGCAAAAGGAAGACTACAGAAAATGTGGGTCCACTGCTGAATGGGGCATGGTCCTGGTGACAGAAGACATGGAAAAGACTGAGGTACATGTTAAGGGACTGAATGCCTTCATCACCTCAGTCTTTACTAGTAAAACTGGCCTTCAGAAATCCCATGCCTCAGAGGCAGGGAAAGTCTGGAGCAAGGAAGACTTTGTGGAAGAGGATCATGTTAGGGAAAAGCTAAGTAAACTGGGCATACGTAAGTCCACAGGCCCTGATGGGATGCACCCATGAGTGCTGAGGAAGGTGGCTGATGTAACTGTGAGGCTACTCTCCATTATCTTTGAATGATCGTGGTGATTGGGAGAGGTGCCCGAGGGCTGGAGGAAAGCAAATGTCATTCCTATCTTCAAGAAGGGCAGGAAGAAGGACCCAAGGAACTACAGGCCAGTCAGCCACACCTTGATCCCTGGAAAGGTGGTGGAATAACTATCCTGGAAACCATTTCCAGGCACATGAAGGACAAGAAGGTGATTGGGAGTAGTCATCACAGATTCACCAAGGGGAAGTCATGCCTGACCAGCCTGGTAATCTGCAATGAAATGACTGGCTTGTAGATGAGGGGAGAGTAGTGGATATTGTCTACCCTGACGTGTAAGGCTTTCAACACTGTCTCCTGTAAGATCCTCACAGAGTAGCTGTTGAAGTATGGGCTGGATGAGCAGACAGTGAGGTGGACCGAAAACTGTCTGAACAGCCAAGCTCAGAGGATTGCACCCCAGCATGGTCCCAGGCAGCCTGCTCTAGGTCACTCTGCTGGAGCAGGGGGGTTGGAACAAGGTGACCTCCACAGGTGCCTTCCAACCTCAACCATCCTGTGATCTTGTGATTTTATTTCACCTAATACTCAGTCCTGCTCTCCTGGACTTTAGGGAGAGCTGACTTGCTTTCAGTTTAGTGAAAGCAACACCAGACACTTTGGTCCAGATCCACACTTACATGTGTATGTATGCACACATACATGTATGGATGTGTTGATGTATACTGACAAGCCATAGTCTAGCAAACATGAGGTACAAACATGCTTCTATAGCCAATGGCTAACAGAATTCTTCCTAACACTCACTGTCTTTCAATGCTGTAGAAAGAGTGCTTTAGGCCAAACTATGTAAGTATGAGGGTTATGACTGAGAGGAGTCATTCCTCCACAGCAACAGTAATTATGAGAAAAAGAGTGTCTTGGCATGCTTGAGCCTTACCAGAGCAGGGTATGCAGTGCACTGTTGAACTGGCTGCCCTTCTCTCGGTCTCCACTGGGCTTCACCCATGACTGGCAGAGGAACTGCTTTGATAGTGAAGCTGTAAAAGATAAGGGATAACTTACTGAAGGAAGAATTGAAGACAATTTCCTTCTTCCATGTAAAGGCAGTGTGTCCAAATGGCTTTTTGAAAGATCACAATATTGCCACCCCTCAATATACCTGAACTTTGGTAAGTCAGAATGCATTTCCCCTCAAAAGCAGTAAGGCCACAAGGACATATATAATGATAATAAAATACATGCACAGCCAGTGTGTTCCTGGTCTGTATATATACCTGTTCACATGAGAACCGTGATCCGCCTCTGGCGATTTCTCCCTGACAAACTTATGTTAAGCATTATTTGTTTGGTAGCTCCTACGATGTGCTAACTGGTTTTAATTAGGGTGATATGGAACCCTTGGGGCATCCATTTCTAGAAATGGAATTCCAATAACATGTGACTTGACTTTTTGGCCACAGTGCTATAATAATAAGTGTGAACAGGCAAGTTTAAAGTTTACAGATTTCTTAAATCAAAACTGCTAACAAACCTGTTTGTTTCTTGCAGAAATGTTTAAAACCAGGAAATTATTAGTTGAAACTGGTTATTCCCTGCCACACTGAGTGGGCAGCTCTCCCAATGTGGGACTGTTTAAAATAGTAAAGTAATTTCAAAGTAGGAAACCTACAATTCTGAGTGGCTAGGGGGATCTGAGAAGGACAAATTCTAGAGGTGTCTTAGTATGACGAGGTATGGCTGAGAGAGGTGACTGTGTTTGGAGTCTTTATTTCAGTGTGTGACAAAGTGGAGACCAACTAGTTTTCTTATATATTCCCTACAGGCATGCCTATGCCTTATCTGCTTGAATGCTGTTCCTCTTACAGAACGGGTCCTAATCCCTGAGAAGAGCTCTCTTAATTGAAAACATTTGTTGCATGGGGTTAAGAACATATAGGTTTTCCTCCCTCTGCCCTGAAGTAACAGCTGTATTTGCAGTTCATTTAACTAACTAGAGGTTCTTCACACTTTACCCATTTTCTCTTTCTTCCAGCCAGCCATTGGTTTCTCAGCAACTGCAATCAGGAGCTGAGTGAGGATGAAGGCGCAGTAGAAGCTGGGAACACTCTGCTGGAAATTCAGTAGGTAGTGAAAACTCTCACTGGGAATGACAGGAAAGGGAAAAGGTAAAAACAGTGTAGATAGGGTAATCCCCCAGAAACACATAAATAAAAAGGAAGTATCAGACCAGCTCAGATCCAAGGTCTCCTTAGCCCATTATTTTGTCTCTGGCAGCACCCTTTTGAAGAAGAAGGGGTAGGCAACCACTAGTAGGTAAAAATTCAGTCACTGAGAAACTTCTCTCAAGCTCCAGTCACTCTAAGTCTAGCAACATCTTTATATACTGCTTTTGCCTCGTGTTCTTGTAAGCATTTTAACTACCCAGAACATACTCATTGAGACTCCTAGTCCCAAACAGCATACAAATGAACAAGATCCATAGATTAACGCTTACTTTATAATCCAGCAGCTCCTTCTCATTAGGTTTGACAGCACTGCCATTCAAATAAATACAAAGCGCTCTGAAGGTAGTATGGTCTCTATGAGAGCTCCCAAACACCCATTTACCCATAATGCCCACAAAAAACAGGGAAAACTGCTTGAAATTCATCCCTTGCAGAGCTTGGGAAACACTGATTATACCTTATCAGCTCCTCAAGAGGAAGAAACTCTGTCTCTCCTGGCTTTAGCCTGTCTGCAAGCACCTGGAGAGCTGACCTTAGCAAGTCAGTATTTTCATGCTGAGAAAAACCATTCCTGAGAGGGAAGAAAAAAAAATAATCCAGTTCATCATCAAACTAGCAGGAAGAGAGGTATTGGATGAAAAAGCATATCTGGGCATATTTTTGCAACCAGAAAAATAAAGACGCTGGATATGCAAGAAGAACCCTGCAATATGAAAGTTATAATGGGACACAAAAAATTGAAAACTGATTTTGACAGCAAACTTAGTTCATACACACTTTATCTTTTCCAGGGATTGGAAAGCCTTGTGCACACACAGTCCTAACTTTTCAGTTAGACTGCAGACCTGGCTAGGAGAGGACAGGCCATTTCACATAAGTGGAGGTCCATACATACTAAAACAATGCGATGAAGATCTGAAAAAAAAGAGGATGTCTAACAACAGTTGCTGTGCAAATGCAGTGATAGTGGCTGGTCACCTCTTGAACAACAGGTAGGAGCCTAACAGGGAGGAAAACTGTAGATATCTTCATTAATTCTTTGAACTATTGGTGTCTGTGAAATCATTCAGTGAGGATATGCTTTCTGGAAAGGCTCAGATGCCCTCATGTTCTAGATCTATAGGCTGAACACACAGACTTGGTAACAGTAATGCTCAAGTGCACCTTTAACATACAAGTTAATTAACAATTGATAATATAAGAGGGCTTGATTAAATGTATGTAAGAGGAGATGTAATTTGGTTGTTGGACTTAAGTGGCTGGACAGCTAGCCCAAATATATGGCTGCCTGACCTACAGCAAAACAGAATTACATTACTCTCTATCCAAACTGAACAGCAAAACTGATCTTGCGCTGCCTGTGGTTACAAAGTGGGTCAGTTTCTTTGGTTTATAAGATGGGTACACTCAGGAACAACAAACATTCATACTGGCTAACAAGAAAATGACCAATTCGGTGATAGGAGTGGATCAGGATCCCTGAGGCTCCAGTAGTGGCCGACAGTAGAAGCAGATCTCATACACTTTTTACACAATTACTACTGCTTTTTTAAGTACAAAGGTAAAACACTTTCCACACACGGATCTAAATTAGGGTTCAGAAAAAACTTCTATGATGCTATCCTGGATTATGTTAGCAGATACCGAGGTCAAATCCAGGCTGCACATGCATTGTTTGGCATTCAGGAATCCAGTTCAAGTGCATCAGCAGCACACGCTTGTTGTCAATGAAGTACACATTCATCCTTTCCCATTGGCAAAAGAAATTCTTTCATTGCTCAGGATTCAGGCAGTGACAATTTAGCAAAGGATGAGGGGATTTACTGGGTAAGACATTCCAAGATCCCTAGGCAGAATGGGAGTTGCACAACTAGGTGGTGCCAGTCTGCCACTTATGCTGGTCTTGATCCAAAACCACACTGAATTCTAGCCAGCTCTGCCTCATCGTGCATTCACTGTTAGTCACCTACAGTTTTAGTTCAGCTCAGGATTGGGCAATGAAGCTTGACATAACTATAAAGTGCTTAAAAGTCTCCAGCCACTGCAGTGTGTTGTTCTGCATGGCTGACAGGCCTTTTGCTGGGTATGAACACTTTAAAAAAAAAGGAACAAGAAGAGGAAGCAATAAACAGACTATGGTCATTTAGGTGACTATATACTCTTTTGTTTAAACTCACCAAGCAAACAGGGAGCGGAAAGTTAGCAACAGCTGTTGGTAACAAGAGGACATCAGCTGGTGCTCCTGGGTGTTCACTCCTGAGTCATCTTCCACACCTCGATTTTGTATAACAACTGCCTTTAATACAGAAAAAAATAATTCATTAAATGCTATTGCAAGGAAAGATAATGAAGAATCCATTTACGTAAATTCCATGTTTAAAAAACCTGAACAAAGCCACTCTCTTTTTCCCACAAACCAACCCAAAAATACTTTTAGAGGTGACAAAACTTGGCAGTTTTTTGAGTCAAAATTGCTGCCCACTGACCTGGAAGTAATTGTGCATGTTCTCCATGTGATTACACAGTGGCTTTAGTAGCTTGATTACACACATAGCAACTTCCTTAGGGGATCTCTGACACAGGTGGGAAAAGCCAATATCCTTGTAGCCTCTTTCCTGCAGTAAACCCAAAAGATTAAAGTCACTTTATCAGCCTTACTTGAAAATAAATTCGCATCAAGTGCTACCTCTTAGACTGTTTCTGAGCAGTGCAATTCCTGATGTCATACATGCTGTCAGGAAGGGTCACAGAATAAGAAAGTTGGCTTCTGCAGAAGAACCAGCACCAACTCAGACAAGTGGATAACATTTGATGAAAAGAATAAAACTGATGTGACATGTAGCTCTTTTAGAGAATCATAGAATCATTTAGGTTGGAAAAGACCTTTAAGGTCACAGAGTCCAACATTTTACTCAAACACTAAGAGAAGGCAGTCTGCACATGGGAATTAAGACAGGCAAAAAGACAAGGAGAAAAAACACTGAATATGATGGAATTCATCAGGTTGTAGTGAATTTATCATCATTTAATGCAGCAAGCCACACGTTTTACTTTCCTCCTGAAGGCATCAGCCAGGAATGTAAGGAGTCACTGCACTCAGGGTGTTCTTCTAAAGACTGCAGAAAAAGCAGAAACACGGATCCGGCAGCTTCTGCTGGATGCGGCGGCTATCTGGCTTGCCTAACCTGAGCTGCTTCTTGAACAGCAGAGCCAGTGTCCCCCAAGGAGGGCTAGGAAAAGGGTCACTTGAGTTTTGAGGCTACAATACTTTCCCTCAGTTATATACCTTTTCCCAAGACATGCAGAGAACCAGATGCTGCAAACACTTCAGCAAGGGAAGCAGTACAGAAGTCTCTTTTGAAAGAGCAAGTGCTGCTCTGACACACAGTTGAGTGTCAGACTTCCATTTAACTGTTAGGTGAAAATAATGCTGAAAAACATTCCTCTCGGGGAAGGCCTGGATGTGCTCTGCCTCAGCCCAGGTCTAGTCCCATTGGCTGCTGCTGTACTTGCCTTTGGAAAGGGCACTCTCCTTGTGGAGCCCAGGGTCAGCACATGTTCCAGCTTCCAGCACAGGTCATCCAGAAGGAAGCAAAGTTCAGCAGGCCCCAGCTGCACAACTTCACGAGCCTGCAATTACAAGAACAGTCAATCCCAGGACCCAGACGTAATTGTAGTGCCTTGAAGGTCAAGTTCACCCCCTCCGTTTCCAGTTATGACTCCTGGCTTAATTAACGTCAGCCAGGGACCTATTTGGTAGATGCTAGGGCTTTATGTCTCCATCATTGCAGGTATGGGGCATTGGTTCTGGTTAGTCAAAGCATGAGGCCAACCTGGTGCTCTGAACATAGCTGAGGCAATGTCAGTAACGCTTAACTACCAAGAGGGAACTGATCTGTATACGCTGACATTAAAAATCAGCTCCTAAGGACAAAAAGAGGTTTAAGCCCAAAGAATCACAAAATTGACCAATTGAGTAATAGTCAAGAAGTAATTTAAAATAACACCACATATCCCAAAAGACTTGTCAAACAGTTTCCAAGTTGTCCTGTGACCTGCATGCACAGAGACAGCTGTCCTTGGAGCAGGCCAGGCTGTACTCCAGCCTGCCACAGTCTTTTCTCATTTTACAAGTCTTACTGTAGCCTAACACAATTAGGCTCAAGATGGACTCAGCCTGCCTACAAAAAGGGTAACAAAATTAATCACTTCTGCTTTCCACATCCATAGCAATGCAGTTTTATATAAGCTCCCAGATGATAAACAGGACCCTGCCCACTGAGGGCACATCCACAACACCAGTTCCACTTTTGTGCTGAGTTTCCAATCTGCTGATGCCTTGAGACGCTTGCCTTTTTGCAACATGGGCTTTATTTAAATGTCATAGGTTCTTTTTAATAGGCAAGCTGCCTCTTAGTGTATTTAACATCCTAGAGCTTAGCAGTGTTCAATATTAAAGCCCTTCTTTCCATTATGTCTATACACATTATACGGTATCTTTTTTCCTTTTATGCAACATTTATACTACTTTGGTTTTAATGTTGCTACACTACATGTCTGCTCTTCTCAGGAAAGTCCTCTTTATCTCAGTGCCTTGAAGTACTTTGGTTTCTTTGGGGGCAAATTCTCTCCTGGTACCTAGCTCACAGCCCTGGACCAACACATCTTAACATCAATCTTCTGTCCATTTTAATGCAACAGAAAGGGCCAAGGCCTCAGAAAGAGGCAGTTACACAAAGCCTTATCAGTATAGTTTTATGCTGTTCCCTTCACCTCTGTATGCATCTCTGTGTCCAAGACAGACTTTGTCAGCAGCCCACAGTGGAGTACAGTGAACACTTCGAGGTCTAACTCTCGGAAGTATGGGCGATAGCTCTGCAGCTGTACCAGAGGATTTCCTGCCTCTCTCTCAGCAGCAGCCTAAAAAGTAAATGGCAGAATTAAGGTTGCAGCCTGCACGACTATAAGACTTTCTAGCTCAAATGAAGCTATTTCTTTCACACAGATTTCTATATTTTGTGCCAGGTTGAAAAAAAAGACTAAGAACTCACAATAGGTAGTAGAAAGACAAGGACATAGAGTCAGAAGCATTTTCATCTTTGACTGTAGAAGTCACTTAATATTTTCTAGGAAAAAAAAATACTTAGGAAACTGGAATAATCTTTGCTATCTCCTTTCTGTGAGACAGTAGCCATTGTGAAACCCATTCTGGACTTGCACTATAAGCACCATGAGAGATGAAGGCAAATGTTTTTGTCTTTGATAAATACCAGGATGGTAAACTACGGCATGCTCTGTTGCCTGTGGTTGACTATTTGTAAGTTCTTGGAGATTCACACAACCCTGTCGTGGGAGCTGATGTACGTCACATGTGGCTCACAACAGGATTTCTGTATTCTGTTCTCCTGGGCAGAGCATGGCACCCAAGGACTAGTCTGGGACCAGTACTCTAGTTAAGTAAGACAGATTAGATACATTCCTTCCCAAAACTATTTGAGACTTTGCTTATTCCCTGTAACTCAAGTGAGTTTGTTATCATATCTGACTCTGTTATCATATCTGTACCAGAGCAGGGAAGTAGAAGCATATTTGCCTGGCTGAAATTGATAAAATGGACCCTGAATAACATTTATTAGTAACAGTGTTAGAAGTAGGGCCTTGTGGGATGCTTATGAGATGCCAGCCCCCAGGATGCTGAGCCCAAAGCTGGGCACACTTCCCTGGCTTCTCTCTTTCAGCCAGCACAGATCTTGCGTTCCAGACATGATGACAATACTGCAAGAGTTTATTCAAAAGAACAAGAAATAAAATCCAATAATTCATTAGTTGGTAGGTTTAGGAAATAGTTCTTAGCGTGTGATGAAAATGGATAATTTTAAAGATGCTTTATCATGAATACATTGATTAAACACCTCAAGGAAAATTTGCAGAATGAGCACTTGTGACTGAAGCAGACTAGAATCAGCAGGAGATATGATCCTTACCAGGATTTGTATTTTCCAGATCCATCTCACAATTTCTGACCAGAGTCTAGGAATGGCAGGTTATTGCAGCAATTTGAGAGATGGGACACTGGCTTAAAATAGAAACCTTCTATAGTCTTAATCAGAGAGTAACTAGTAGTATTATTGATAATCCTGCACATTTGCACTGCCCTGAACCACACTGCCTGCTGGAGAGTGGCTGGCCTCTGCAGCAGACACTTTTCAAAATTCAGATGGGAGGCAGGTGTCAGAAAGCAGAATTGAACCACTTGACTGTGATTAACTCTTGAAATCAACAACCCCTCTCTCAAAGCTTCTGTTTATGGTTGTATGTCATATTCCCTAGTCTGTCTTTCTTGCAAGTCCCCAGGGGTATACACCTACCTTCTCCAGCTCAGAGAGCTCAGTGTCAGGCTGGTTTCCCTCAGAACTGTCATCTGCTTGAGAACGATCTGCAGAGCTGGCTTTGCTGCCATCAGTCTTTTTTTTCCTTCCTTAAAAAAAAAAAAAAAAAAAAGCAACTTCAGAAACAAAGGCTACACTGTGCTCAACACTAGACAGCACTTGCAGCCAGGGAAACAGCACAGGCTGTACTTTAATCAGCCCCAAGAAAGCACGGAGCATGCACAGGTTGTGTGTCATCTGTAGCCAGGATCACAGTCCAAAAGAGTCAAATGCATTTGGGGCTCCCCCACAATCAGTTTCTCTTTTATAAAAACACAGTAAGAAATTAAAGCAAGTCTCACTGTTCTTACTGTAGTTCAAACATTATGAAGTGATTGCAAAAACTAGTGGGACATTATCTTAATAAAATTCTTGAACCAAAATTTAATGCTTCTTCCTCAGACAGGGTACTGAGAAGGAAGAGGACCTGGAAAAGGAAGACAAGACACAACTAGAGAAGGGACTTGCAGGGATGCCAAGCCAACAGCAGAGTAACTCAATGAATTCCTTGCAATGGTCTTCACTGCTGACAATGGTAGGGAAGATTCTCATACTTGACACACGATGTAGCAGAGAGCTCAAAGAAACTACATGGATTTCAAGTAATTGCACAGGATGTATTAGACCAAACAGACATCAAATAAGTCACCAGGGCCAGGTGAGATTCACATAGGTCCCCAAAGGAATTCACATGTGACATTTCAGAACTGCTGGCCACGGTGCCAGAGGACCGATAGCTTGCAAACATAATTCTTCTAAATAAAAAGGGATCTAATGAAAATCAAGAGAACTAAAGACTGGTGAGTCTATCCTCCATCACTGGGAAAATGGCAGAGCTGTCTACAATAAAAAATAAGATCACTGAGCACAGACATACAGTCTGTTGGGGAAAAGTCAGCGGGGCTTCTGCAAAGGAAAACCTTGCCTCACTAGCCTGCCAGGGTGTTGGTATCACATGGATAAAAGGGATCCATCAGCCAGAAGAGATTTAGATTTCCAAAAAGACTTTGACAAGGTTTTACTATTAAGGAACTGAACTGGAATAGTGCTTTCTTGGACTGAAAGCTTGTTAGAGCAGAAGCAGCAAAGGACAGTACTTAATTTGCAATTTTCAGATGGAATCAGCCATTGAGTCCTTGAGAATAA
Organism: Nyctibius grandis; assembly: GCF_013368605.1. NCBI lineage: Eukaryota > Metazoa > Chordata > Aves > Nyctibiiformes > Nyctibiidae > Nyctibius > Nyctibius grandis. The sequence continues at coordinate 19,569,622 of NC_090667.1, read as the reverse complement.
AACCGAGAAATCAGTTTTATTCAACTTCATGAGCAACCTAGAGAAGGGAATGCTCAGGGAAATCCCCAACAAGTGCAAAGCGTGGAATACACTTCCATCTGCCATTTTATAACTGCTGTGCTGATGAGCATCAGAGACTTTGCTTTTGTATCTCTGTGATCCTTTCGGGGGCAGGCCATAAATGAAGTGAAACAATATCAGTGAAGCTGCATCTTTTATTGCATTATCTTTGAAAGAGCAGAGTCAGACAGGAGAAGGTCTTCCATGTCATAATAAATAAATCAATCCTCTGAATCAGACTGGAAAGTGAATTTGATATGTTATGTCTCTCCTAAGGAGCTCCTTGTTTCCTCTCCTCTGAAGAACAGTCTTAGGCTAGATTGTATGACAGTGCTTGAGCTGATCTAATGGCTCGGGGCAGTCCTGCTCCTCCTACCACCCCTTTCTCCTGTTCCCAGCCACACACACCTGACACTTGCCTTGCACTGACTCAGGAAGCCTGATCACTGGTTAAGCAGTCAACTTGTTTAAATAGCAAAAAACTAACCTAACAAAGAGTAAATAGCCAAAATAGCTACCATGTAATAACACGGGACAGGAAATCAGGCAGCTGAGAGTGCAGGTGTGAGGGGGAGAGTGAAGCCTTCCCTATTTGTTGGCAGTAAGCTATTTAAATTAGCTCAGCTACAACAAGATGCTGCCCACCTAAAGGAGCAGCAAGGCTGGTGTCAAAACTGTATGTTCTCAAGGCTGCAACCCATGGTCACAGCACCCACTGATTTTTTTTGTAGGCAAGACAAGCTAAGCTCAGGAATCCCTTGGTCTGGGCTGGGTTTACTAGTCTGAGCACTTACTTCTGCTCCTTCAGAATAAAGTATCTAAAGTGATGGATCCTCATCTGCAGAACAGTGATAACTTTCCTTCCGCCTTAATTACTAATGTGACAGGTCCGGTCCCTGCAGAATGGGTTTGGCACAAGAGAAAAGGGCTCTCTAATCTGTGGCCTCCTCCAGTTGTTTTCATTGAATGGAATGTGAATTTTTGTCCAGTTTGCCTCAAAGGCAGACATGTTCCCAGGAAATGTTAACCTAAACCAGAAACAGAACTAGAGACAGAAAGAACAATACAAATCTACTTCAGCTTGAAAAACCGAAAGGCAAGTTCTGTTTCTTCTCTGTGGGAGCTAGCAACGGGAAAGGATGAAGGAAGCATTTCCTTGTGCAGTAGAGCCATGACAAGGTTCCTAAGAGATCAGTTAGGTACAACCTAAAGATTAGGGATTTGCAAGGCAGCTCAAGCCACAGGTTCAGTACCGGACAATAGCACCAACCTGTCAAAGGCAGAACAACTTAACTGCAGCAGAAAATTACTTTGGCAGGTGAAAGCAGTTGATGAAAGCCCTGATTTTCACTGTTAAATGCTAAGCATCAGCTTTCCCAAGGAGACAGACTATCCAGCACCTGTTTGGAGTAGGATATTTTTACATCTCCACTTCACCTGCAACAGGAGTCGATCAGATAAGGTTTCAAGCTAGACAGACCTTGCCAGGAATTCTGTGCTTTATGCACACACAAGTGCAATGGCTGCAGTGCAATACGCCAGTCAAACTCCACATCACATCTGTTTGCTTAAATGTTTTAAAATTTTTTTACCATTCCTTTTTCTCACTGGCCCAGCAGCATTAATGGATGGTACAGCCTCCAGGGCTTCAGAATCAAAAGTAGCTGGTGGTGGGACATAGCCAGGGGTTGCTGAAAGAGCCAAAATGTAGAAGTTGGGTTAGTTCCACTCCTGAATGACAAAATACAGGCAAGATACATATCTAGAGGAAGTACCATATGTTTCACTGTCCTGGTGAACATCCCTCTGCTGTTATGCTTAGGTGCATTTAGCTCCAATTAGCCTTACCATACGTCCGCACTGCACTAGAATTACAGCTCTTTGCATTCCTCCAGCAAGGGAAGACAACAAGCGCTCAGCTGTCCTTGGATATCTGTCCATGTTGGTGAAGATTAAAGGGTTATTTTAGCACCTCTGAGCCCCTTCTGTGCAGGGCTTCTACTACTCTGGGAGCAGCAGAAAGGTGTTGAGGCTGCACTTCATTTAGGATGAAGTTGTTCTGTTGGTTTACAAACACAGCTCTTAATGGATAGCTTGTGTAAGGGTGTGTGGAAGGTGACTGTGTTCTTTACTATGTTTATCTTATCAAAGACCTTTTCAATGTAAAATGAGGCAATAAGAGGGAAGCCACAAACAAGAACAGACAGACACAAACCTGGTAGACAAGGGATAATGGAGACAATGCCAAAGACCAAAAGTCTCCAGTTTGTAATTGATGGGCCATTAAGAAACTCCAGGCATGGCTTTGGGAATGGACACCTGGCCTTTGTAACTGATAAGACAGAGGAAAAAGAGGAACTTGAGGATTTGGGATATTCTGATGGAGGTGGAAAGGTAGAACTATGCAAATTAATGAAGGAATGTGCATGGCAGTCTCTGTAGCTGTGTCCATCAGCTTGGGGAAGAGACCCCAGGGTCTCCACGCTGGGCTTCGGTGGCTAGGCAGGAGGCAGAGGATTCTTTTAACATCCCTTAACAGCTTGTTGCAACCTGAATACTGGAGAAACACACTGCTTCTTTAAGGATAGAGGCTGGTTTACTGCAGTATCCACCATATTCAGGCAGATTCTGCCAAGTCTGCCTGGAAGAAGTCAAAGAGATGTCACTGAGGAGGTGATTGAGAATGGCAGTTTGGACTCAGATAAATCGAAAACAATAGCTGTCCGTGCATGAACTCTTAGGCCACTGTAAAAATGCAGTATGTGTTACCATATACTTCCTCCACTGATGTGTAAGCCAATCCCTTTCATTTCACAGCTGGCACAGGCCCAGAATGTACAAATGTTTCATACCCACCTGCCAAGCACTTTCCCAGCACATTCTGCAGCTCTGTGATGTTCTGTAATCGAGTCAAAACTTTCCCCTTCATCTCAGCGTCCTGTTGCTGGCAGAAGGCATTTACAACCTAGAGATACAAACCAAACTCACTGACTTAAGGAGATTTCTACCCACTTTTACTACATTTTCTTTTCTAAATAACATCCTCAATTCCTGAATAAGTACACAACGCAGCAGAAGTGGCCTGCGTGACCAGATCCAGACTGCATGAACAAAGCTCTTCAGAAGCCCACGAGAACATGGACCTAATTGGCGCAATCTACAAAAAGCAATAAAGCAACACCTACAGATCAAATATTAACTGAAAAGGAGGAATTAGCAGACAGCACATTGTCAGGTTCTGTGCTGCTTGTGGCTCTGGAGACCCTTTGGCACTTCCCAGGTCTGCCAGGAAAGAGGCAGTCCTGGGAGAAGAGCAGGAACAGGGAGGACTGGGTATGTGGAGTTGTACCAACTCTGCATAGCTCATATTATCAGAATAACCCCATCAGGGGACATTCCCACTGACCATTGATGTTAGCAAATACATGGTCCAAATCTACTCGAAGGCACTGCATTTCACCCTTCCGTAAGCTCTACTCACCTCACGAAACCAGTTGAGAGCATAGAACAGGAGTGAGCACAGAAATTCCCGTTCCTGCTTGGACAGAGAGTCCAGTTTCCCTTCAACCTCCAGGTCAGTCAGGTACAGGGGGCAACCTGGGACAGAGCAGAAAGACAACATGTTGGACTGTGTTTGCTACCCATCCTTTGGTCTTTGCGTGGACAGTCTCTTACCAAAGCCTGTATCAATTCCAATGGCTATTTGGAGTGAGCTTTGTCAGCCACTCCATCCCCAGACAAAGCAATTGTCTCCCCTGCCTGCCTTCCACTTTGTGAGCAACAGAGCATTTCGGCCTGCTTCACAAACTGCACAATTCTTCCTGCAACTGCAGGAAGTCTTTGCAGATCTGGGACAGGAACAAGTCAGCCAGACAGACTCTATAAAAGGTCCATTTCCCATACCTAATAAGGCATCAATCTCCTCCAGGCTTCCACTGTTTTGTTCTCCAGTGTAGAGCCTCAGCAGTCGGAAACAGGGTGACAGACACATTGGTGACACTACCCTGGGGGAAAAAAAAAAAAAGAAAAAGAATTTGAGTGGGTCCTATGTTTTCTATACCTCCAGAATGCCCATCACTTTTCCATTATGTCCTATGACCTCCCCATGCCACCTTGCCTATGCCTTCTATTTTGCTTCTTGCAAGTCCCAGCAACACAGAGCAGAAATGCACCATATGGTCAAAAAAAAAAAAAAAAAAAAAGGAAAAAAAAATTGGTGATCACCAGTTTTCTGGAAAAGCACATAAGGGCAGAAAAACGTCTGTAATGAACAAAAATGGGGTCAGACTTATTTCTGGTAGAAATCAAAGTTTAATAATTCAGAAGGAACTAAATTGTGCAAAACACCTGTGAAGAGTGGAGAAATCTCCTTCTCCTTGACTGTTTTGTAGCATGCCACTACTCACATTCTGAGTGAGGAAAATTAACATTTTTCTGTAGATGCATATAAAGTAGCTGTATTTTCTTTTATTTTAAAGAGATCTTGTCTTTTTTTTAAGCACAATTCAAAGCTCAAAAAATCTTATGACAATAAATTACACAGGATATGAAGGTGCCAGTTAAAAAAAAGCCTTTTATTATTTTTAACTTTGAGGCTCTGTTTAATTAGACTTTTTTATTTCTTACATGCTTCCTGTTCCATTCTCCAAAGACAAAGCCCTTATTTCTCAGTCAAATTTCACTTGTGGCTGCATGTTTGTGGTTTTGCTCTGGAGCACAGTCTATGTTGTCCAAGTACAACTGAAGGTGAGAAAAATCACATACTGTTGACACACACTAAGTCCTTAGTGACTCTCTATTTGAGAATCATTGCTCAAAATATGAATTTTGCCACCTCAAAGTTGCCTGTCCATCTCAATATGGCATTCAATATCACCGTAACACTGGAAGAGCTACTATTCTCTTATGACAGATGGGAAACAAGGCAGACGCAGCATGACCTACCCAAAACAGCCTGAGCCAGAACAGATTGCCAGTTCCCAACCAGCTTATGCCTCTAGACCTACCTGAACATATGTCTAACAGCAAGAGAAAGAAAAGAACACTGGAAACTAGTAAATTCTCTGACCAGCTCCTTATCAGGCACTTTGGCAGGCAGGGCTGATAGCAGTGAAGTGCACCAAATGAAAACAGTTCCTTTACCTTTGCAGGTATCCCACAGTTAAGTGTCAAATTACCTTTTACTTTGGTTACTCATTCCATCAGTGACCCTGCCAAGCTCACTCTGCGACACCAACGGTAAGAGGTTGATAGCAATTGCTCCCTGGCTTTCATCTTCATCCAGATTATACAAGGACTTCACTGGGAACAAGAATGAACTGCAAGGAAAGACAGACAAGCTCTTGTTGACAAACTCATTTCTCAGTGATAGAAACATTACAAATGCTTAGCCTATGATTAGCATACCCATCCACTGTGGGACTGAGATCCACCACAAAGTCAGTGGGAAAGTCCTCCACCAAACTGTTCCCAAACTCATCCTATAAAGAAAGAAAAAAAAACCTGCTCAGCAAAGGGGCTCAGTGAAGAAAGCTTCAACAGTAGCAGTGGAACATGCAGAAGATAAGGCCAAGCAAAAGTATCCTGGCACAGTCACAGCAACAAAGCCCACTGCCTGCCAGGAGAGCCAAGGCCTGCCTTTAGAGAGGCAAAGCCAGGAAACATTGCTAAGCATGCACCACCAATTTCTTCCCTACTCTTCGGACATGGGCTTGTCTACAAGTTCCGCAGTGCTGCATAGAGGCAGAGCAGCTGGCTGGAAGAGGAAAGCAGCCATGGGAAGTTCTCTGTCCTAAGAGCCAATCATCAGAATGAAATGGCTATAAAGTGCTGGCAAAGTTTTATTTCACACAGCGTGTCCCATATACTTCACATGTTTACATTGTTAGAAATAATTAATGGAGAAGTAAAGTAATAGATGTGACAGAGTCTGGACAAACAAACAATGAAAAGACCAAAAAAATCTGCACAAAAGTTGTGAGAAGAACCTTAGCTTGCTTTTACATTTTAGTCTTGCAAGGAAAAAGGAGAAACCCTCCTTCCTTTGCTTTTCCTCCTTGGAGCACTCAGCTCAGAAGACTGGCATTTCTAGCCCTAGGCACAGAGCTGTTTAGAGTGACTGCAGCACTTCACAGCTCCCTGGTCACCTTCACTCGTTCTAACATGCAGTTTGTCCACTCTGTAACCAGTAGGTGCAAAGAGCACCTGTGCCACAGCAGCCTTCAATGCTCTCCTGGGCCTCAAGATGGCTTGCTACCCTCCTGGCAGGCACAGCACACATGCAAAAAGAGTCCCCAGCAAGAAGAAAGAGCTGTCCAGTGGCCTTCACAAACCTCCTCCTATCACCATAAATACCATTTATTTATTACCATAAATCACTGTGGCTCTTCCAAGTCCTTAGGCATCAGATAGCCTTAATAGTCTGACCAGAAGCTTCAATACTAAGTTTAAAGTTCTTTCAGATTCTAATTTTATCTATGAATCTTAAAAGCATGCTCTGAAATGTCATTTAATTTCCTTCAGCAGGCTTCCCTGTTGCCATGTAAAAGTTCACAAAGTACAATGAGGAATCTGCCACAAATCAAAAAAAGCTGAGCACGCTGAAAGAGGATTTTTCATCTGATCAATCTCTTATGGGACCTTAAACATGACTAGAACAAAAAAAGAGTTCTCAGACTGGAGTGAAATCCTCAAATTGACTCTGTCCTGCCAATGCCTGAAAAACACCATGTTTCTGAAGAATTCATTTACGTGAGTAAGTTCAAACTACTCTGCAACGTACCAGGAGCTGCAAGTCCAAATTCCCCCTCTGCTTCTCAATCAAACCGGCGAGTTCATCGTAGTACAGAGCCAAGACCTCTGGTGTTTGCTTGCAGCAGAAGCCCACAAGGTCCAGCAAGGTAGAAAGCTGAAAGGAGAGAGAGCAGTCTGCAGAAATGGGTAAGGTAAATGGATCCAACTCAAGCTTTTACCTTGAGTCCCTTTTACACTAATTTACTCTGAGGCATATCCAAAGCTTCATCTCTAGGGTGATTGGTCTTGCAAAGACCCAGTTTTAAGAAGGAACACGGGTCATTTAAGGTCCTGGCTCAGCTCCACCATGAAATAACACAAAAGAGTCTGCCCAAGACCACCCTTAAATAGAGTGCCAGCCTAGAAGAAGGTTCTTCAAAAGGAATTAAGAAAAAAGGCCAAGGCTAGGCCAACCCTGTACAGCAGAAATGCTTTCTCTAGATGGCCTGAAAGGCACCACTGCCAAGCTGAGAGGAAGGTGAAGGCAGATTGTCCTGTTTCTTTCCTTTGTGTTTGAGATAACATCTGGATAGAAGACTTTCACTAGATGGCTGCAGTACTGTTTGTCCTGGACTAGCCATAGGCAAGATCAGCAGATACTATCTTAATACAGATCTTTGTTTCTCCAAAACAATTTTTAATAGATTCTTGGCTCTGCAATCCCAGGCCCAGTACACATATAGCACTTCACCTAAGACTCTGTTTCCAGTCACATCTCCTTGCTGACTATACCCTCCCCCTCTCCCACACTGCCCCAGTACGTACCCATTCTTGGCACTTACCTGCCCATCACGCTCACTGTTCAGCTCTGGTCTCTCCAATGAACTACCATCTCCTTCATTTCTGAAAGCAATTGATAGTCCTGCTTTTGTTGCACAACACTTAAGAGATGGCAAAACTCATCACACACACAAGGTTCTCTCTCCAGAAATTGGAGAATTATGCATGAAAAAGATGCTCTTTGCAACATTATTAGGAAAAGACCTGCTGCTGTTTGAGACCTTTGGGACAAGGCTCAATGTCTTCTTCAAGGATATTCTTGTTCTGACCTGTTGAAACCTAAAGCCCTCTAGTCATCCGCATAATGAAGTCCACTGACCCAGGGCCTGGAGCTAAAATGGGCTTTTCTCTTCATGTAATAAATAGCAAAACCATTTTCTTAAGAAGTGCAAAATCAGCAACATAACACTTCCCAACACCGGTCAAATTCTTATTTTCCAGGTGCTTTAATCTTTGTCACAGCTCTTATCAGATGTCTGCCTGGTTTATGAATGCTGTTCATGAATTATTTATACAGTACATTGGAAACTGTCATGCCAATGCCCAGCACAGCAGTAACAATCTTTCTCCTTGCTTCTCTTTCGGATTTCCCTGTATTCAAACATGGAACACACTAGGTTATTCATCCTTAGTGACAGAAGCTGATCTGCAGTCAGTCCGCCAGTGTTCAAATTTTTTTCCAAGCAATAGGTCCTGCTGGTGCTAGTCAAGGCATCCATGAACAGGCATTAACAAAAAATTCAGGATGCCTTTGAGATTAGCAGCAGGAGAGCAGTATCGAACAGATTGGAACACCAAACACCGCAGTCTGCAGAAAAGAGTTTTAAGTTCCTGGATTTGACCAAGACATGCATGAGCTATAAGGCAATGCCCTCCTTTTTTTGTCCCACTCCAGGTTTGGTCTGAACTGAAAGCATGTTAAATTCATCTTTGCTACATTCTCTCTCACCTTTTTAATGCCACACTGCCTATCATGGCAACAGCACCAATAATCCCCATTTGTTTGTGGTTGGGCACTGTGCTGGAGAGCCATTTCCTGATCATCATGTGCATATCATCCTAAAAAAAAAAAAATATGACACAGGCCACATCACCACCGAGGTACTTGTGTGTATCACTCAATTCTATCGGCCTCTTCACTTAATGTGATCTCCAAAGGCTGCAGGAGGGTGGTTTATTGGGATCATAGCTTTGCAAAAGGAATGAACATTCTGCTGTTTCCTTTATTATGAAAATACTGGTCACAACTCTAGGTAAGGCTGCAAACAGCATTAAAAGTGACTCGCTTTGACTTTGCTCTAATTGCTACACAGAACATGTAGTTGGTCCAGGTTTAATCTATAATTAATAGAAGAATTATATTAAAATATAATATAAGAATTATATTAATAATTACATAAGAATTATATTATATTTAATATAATATAAGAATTATATTAAAAAAATAGTAGATGGTTTTGGAGTCATTCACACACAAATAGCAGCTGCAGTGCTGCCCTCCGAAACACTGTCAACTGCAGGAGGCTGAGAGATGGAGCAAGTTTTTGGTGAAGGTCCAAAGAGAGCTGTAGGTAACAGAATACCAGACACCTTGGATTAAGACATTCTTTAAGCTGCCTCCCTTGTCCCCTAGGTGGGGGCAAACATGCCCTCCACGTCTGTAAAGGCTTCTCTGCAACAGCTCCCTAAGCCCACGGCAAGTCCCAATGCAGCATGGTCTATTTCAACAGCTGCGTCAAGGAGCTGATCAGCTGCACTTTCCCAAAATGGGCACAGCTTTGAAGGCTTCTGAAAGTCTGGACCACTAATGATAGACTAAGAGGTCCCCTAACACTGAGAGCATGAAGCATGCTCAGTCATAGAAGTGTGATGCTTCAGAAAAGTTGGGAAGACCAGTCTTCTGGATGAGAAGTCTAATACTCACTGAAGAGATCGAAGGCAAAGCACAGAATAGTGAGTAGCAAACGAGCCACAGGAATCCAAGCTTCACCTGCACTGCTGGCAGAGGAACACTAGTGAAGCAAGCTGTCATCTTGAGAGATGATGATAATGGAACAGCTGACCAGAGGCTACAACAGAGTAACCACCAAGAGGTCCAGAATAGTGTCTCTGACAAAGGGGTTATGTTCTGCCTGATCCCTTAACTGATAAACTGTAGGTGAAAAAAGACAGAAACCTTAGGTAAGCAGCCAGTGATGGGAGAAGGCTGCCAAGTGGGTCCTGACCAAAGCTAAGGGACAGCTCAGCTTCCTGATATCTAAAAGTTGATATCAGGAAGTAATTGATTTCAAAGCAGGGATGGAATGATGAATGCACTATGCAGAAAACCTGCTTATTTTAGCCAGTTAGCCACAGCCCTATTGCTAGCTTAAGCAGTTACCACTGCAGAAGAGCAGCTTCCCTGTTATGAGGAGCAGCATTCTCAGACTGCGATGAAACATGTGTGAGAACTCAGAAGTAGCTTCATAAAAGCAGCAAAGATCTCACAGGCCACTGAAAGATGTTACAGAATCAAAACAGCCCTGGTTGCATTGATGCTTATTAACTCTCCCTACAGGTCCCGCAAAGGAGGAGGTTGGCCCATATAGAGATCCTCAGGGACTGAGAGCTGCATGAAAGCACAAGCTCTGACCAGAGAGGGGTCTTGAGACGGAGGAGATGAAAGCTTGAATTATGCTACGCTAACTAGCAGTGCCAACAAGATCAAATGGTAGCAGAAAAAACGACAGAACATGGTTATGACATCTTTCCTTGACCTTCACTGAGCAAGATGCCTCTGGAACGACCTGTGCAGTGCAAGGACAAATGCCTAATCTGCCTGTAGCGATTCGCATGTCCAAGAGGCATCAGTGTTAGAAGTACAGTTAAGGCAAAGACGAAGTTTGTTCCCAGGATACTGGTTTCTTTGGCAATCTACCCCTGGAGTCTTTGGTATCACTGAGGACAGAGTCAAACTGCCAACCTTGGATCCCCACAGTCACAAACTCTCAGCTCAGAATAAATTCTAGACCTTACACTCCTCCCCTTCTTTTTGAGATTTATGAGGGTGACAGGCAGAACACTTCTTCCCGACAGCTAGTCCTTCTGGCTGCAAAGTCACCTTGGGTGTTGCCAAGACAATTTTCACAAGGTGCATGTAAGAAAGACAGACTTGAGGCAGGGAAATCACTGAGGAAAGTAGTTCAGAAAGGAGCTAAACCTGCCATACAACCAGAAATTTTGCCAGTGAAGAGCTCCATTTTAACATGGTGAGTGGGAAGAAATTACTACAGACGTGCTGTTTTATGTGCCACAGACTAATCAGGGAGAGAAGAGCAGGTTTTCCTTCATAGTCTCAAGCTAGCATGTGCAAACATACCCACAACTAGATACTATGCAGGGACTCAAAGCCAAATAGTCCTAATTTCTAGGAGCTGAGATTTATGAATGGGAAGATTTTAAACTCAGCCATCTCCATTGTGAAATAAATGTCGGAGATATTTCTTTATCTGGTCACTGCCATGCTCATGGAGTCAGAAATCCAGACAAAGGTATCTGATGCCATCACTGTTATGTTACAACTCAGTCATAGAAGGTATTCTGTGCAAAATGAATACGAATTTAGACAGACCAAGTTTCATAGCTTCTCGTGTTTAAACTAGAAGCACAAAAGGCGTGAAGTCTACCACTTCACAGCAGAGTCCTCTGTGCTGTGTAGCTCAGTTCTTTTAACATGAGAGTCTTTGTTGTCTCTGGAGCACAAACATTAAGCAGCTGAATTGAGAAGAACATCTTGGGGAAGAAGCTGAACTATGCTTTCTGAATGCTTCCAAATGATGGAGAAACAAAGCTTGAGAAAGAAGCTGCTGAATTTACACTTTTGCAACTCTTCAAGGCTCAGCTAGACAAAGCCACAGCCAACCTGACATCATGTTGGTGACAGTCCCACTTTGACTGGGAGGTTAGAATAGAGACTGCCATCAGTCCCCTTCCACCAACATTTCTATCAACTCTACCTTTCTTAGTTGTGCAAGAGAAGAGGACCTTTCCGGGAAAGATGTGAGGTATGCAGTCACTGTGATGAGTCCTTGCTATACATGGTAGGAAAGTCTGGAGCCACAAGCTGGCTTGCAGCCAGCTGGGGAGAATTTTAAGCTGAGGACATCCTGACATCAATCACTCTTCATAGACGAGGCCACCATTTGCACAACAAAACCTCTGGAAGTTAACCTAGCAAAAAGGACCAAGGTACAGCCTGAACTCTCTTCTGTTGTGTCTCTGCTTACCTGAATATAGCTTCCTTCTTGCCTCTGGCTGAACGCTAGTGTGCTGAGAATGTAGAAAAGCTTCCGGATCTGGCATGGATTCAGTTTCTGTGTAGAGTCTAAAATGGTCTGTAAGAAAGAAGCAATAAACTAGCTCAGATATATCAAGAATCCCTTTCCGTGTTCCAAATAATACACTAATTGTCAACCGCAGGGAAGCCAATTAACTTTGCCTTTTTTTTTGTACAGGCAGGAAAAAGCTACATTCAAATTAAATAAACATAAATGCAGAACTATTGCGCTGGCCTCAATTCTTGCAGTTCATTTTATGAGAGGCTGAAGGGGAAGAACAATCTGGCTACCATAAGCATTTTGGGAGTGTTCCAATCCCATTAGTGACAGCTATTTATCTTCTATTCTAGGTTTGGTCATAGCATTCAAAGTATTTGAAAAAATGAACATTATTTGCTAGTATTTCCATTACAAGCCCTGTAACAGTCAAGCTGTTAACAATTTAGTGGGGGAATTTTCTGTGCTAGCTGGCATTCTCAGGATATTTCTTATTCCACTGCTTCAGTGAAAACAGTCCCAACTGTTTCCCAGAGCCACACCAGCTTTCCTACCACTGACATGGCATTTGTGCCATTATTTTTCTCCTCCTACTGGCCAACCTCGAGCAGGAATCGAAACAAGGTGTTGAGTTTGACAGGACTAGATAAGCACTTCTGCCTCCCTCAAGAAAATTCACCCTGTTTTAAGATTAAAAAATAGCTGTTTGGGGCGATGATTTGTGCTAAGATCTGCATGTTCTCTCTGTGCTGGAGAGGCTCCAGCTCAGTGTCAAATATGCCAGGCAGCTGCAGCTCTACAGATCTTTTTACAGGTAACTGGCTAGTGTCTCAGCCACCTCCGAGATGCATGCCAAACCTGGTACACTGCCAGACCTTGAGGTCTGGCCAGAGCATTAATGTGTTTCACATGCAAGCTTTCGTAATATACCAAAGATCAGCCCATAGAAACCACAATCTGTAAATTATCTGCCAGCACAAGAACATGCAAAAACAAGGTCAGGAGGGAGGTCAACAGGTCCCAGCAGTGAGCAAGTACACCCCATTGCACTTCTGACAACACATCCAATTATGAGTAGGAGTTTTAGGTTGTCTCAAGGACTACTTTCAACTCTGAGGCCTTATCACATCCTCCCTCTGCCAGGAGGCAAGTGAGTCCCATTTCTTCCTGTTATAGCCATCGAATGTGTGACAGATTGCATTGCTAATTCTTATGGCAGATCTTAATGCCTTTTTAGCATATTTTAAGCAAGTAATTTAAATTTAACAATCAACCAGCTAAACAGCAAGAAGTATATACTTTCCCACAGTGTGTACTTAAACTACAGAATCCACGAACACCAAGTGGGCATCATACTCTTCAAGGGGTCTTAAACACAGGAAGTCCTTAAGCTACAAATCACCACAGACGGGGGAGTGTTCAAGACAAGTATTGCTACATGCTTCCTTGCTGTTTTGCTCTTCCCTCATTCTCCACTTTTACTACTTTTGGAAACAGGCAACTGGGCAGGCCTGACCCTGCTTGTCACTCTTAGGAATTAAGAGCTCATTTTTTTTCTCCCCATTGAGTACTTTCTTCTTTTAAATTTTAAGACATAAGTCTTTTCCCATCCGTGCCAGTTTTGTTTTAGGATTCAAATACTGGCTAAAGTACTGTCAGTCTTTCAAGGTGGCAGAACAGGCAGTGCACAAAGAGGGCAGGTTTTTAACCAAGTATTTGAAATAGCTGACATTAATAAAGACAGCACCTTCCTTCTGTCATAGGTGTCATTCCACCCCTGAGATGTAGTATGCCCCCAGAAATATTCATACCTTCACGAAGGTGGTGTAGCGCATCAGAAGGGATGTGTGCAGCATCACCAAATCTGTGAGTACATCCAGAGAAATGTCCAATTCTGTCTCATTTCCACTGCACACATGAGTCATCAAAGCAGTCACAACCTCCTGAGGAAAAAGCCCCCAGAGAAACCATAGTGAAATGTCAAGAGAAAAACGTCTGCCCTGTTTGCTCTTATAGAATATGCTGATCAAGTACAGATAATCATCCTGAAACTCAACCATATTATTCTAAGTCCCCTTTCAGTTTGCTCTTTAATTCCCGATATCCACAATTTTCTTTCTCCTTGAGCCTGAATTTTATTCAGTTCTATAAGATCCCACAATTCCATAAAGCAGCTCTTCACCAAATTTTTCCTGCCTGCTTGCTAACACTGCTGCAGCTTCTGCTCTTTGCTACCATCACATATTGGTGAGAAAAATCTACCCGCTTTTCTTAGGCGCACAAAACACTGCACCTTACCTAGGAATACATTGCCTCTAACTTCAGCAGTTCCAGTGTCTTAATAATCTTTATCACCAGCAGTTCAAAACTGACTTTTTTTTTTTTTAAAAAAAAAAATCTTTTTATCCACTCCCATCCACTGTCTGTGGTTCTGGGTTTTTTCTTTGTGACTAATTGCTAATACAGCCATCCGATTTTGAAATTCTTAACCGCTCAAAATATTACTAGACTCATTAACTTGTTGCAGATGACACTGTATGCCTTCACATCTCAGATTTTTCCCAGTTGCTTTTTTGTTTGTCTCTTTGTTAAGTTTGCTGTAATAAGTAATACAGATCCAATGCTGGAAACAGTCTTAATTATAAACGTACTGTGCCCAAAAAAGTGCAAATACATTCAAAAGCTTGTGCAGAGCTGTCTTCAATCCCCAAATTTTCTGATGTCAGCACGTCTGTAGGAAATCATACTCAGAGCCAAAAGTCTAGTCTGATTATTTCAGAGTACGCAGAAGTCCAAGTTGGTTAGAGCTCTGAGGGAAATCTGTTTAAACTTTTTCATCACAGTAAGTTATCCAAGGAAAGGGAAAAAAGTTTCGATACAAACTATAACGATGGCTTTTTAAAATAGAGGATGCTCAAAGTGACTATGTAGGACAGAACAGGAATATGGATTTATGAACAAATCTCCTCCATGTCCCTCGGGGCCAGTCCTGACCCTGGCTAGATCTCAGTCAACTTGTTCGCTTTCTGAATTGTGGCAAACTCATCACAGATCCCTCTGCTCCAGAAGTATTTTTAATTCTGTCACTTCTGAAGCCTGCCTGTTTGCTCCCTGTGCCTCCCAGCAGTCTCTATGCTTGAGTCTCTTGCTACCAGTCTTGCTGTGACTGTTTCCATCTTCTGCTTGTCCTACTCTACAGCACAGACCTCTCTCCAAAGGCTTCCAACTGCCTCAAATCCTCTCGCCGTAAAGGATCATGACATACATTCTAGAACAAAGTGCAAACACAAATAAAGCAGATGCCATCCATCACACCATACCTGCTGGCAGTAAGAGTCAAAGGCTGCAAAAGCTTGTTTGTACATGCAGCTGCCAAATGAGACTATGGCTGGTTGTGCAGAGTGCAGAAACGTCTGAGCAAGTGCTAGGATTGAAGGGAAGAAGTCTTTGATAACCTGAAATACAGACATCATGAGAGAGGAGATCATTGCTGCTTGTTTTCAACACGCTCAGTTCTCTAAATAATGTGCTACAGCTTATTCTGAAAGCTTTGTCTAGTTTAGTAGGTGCTTTCCTGCCTTCTCCAACAGTCCTCTCGCACAAACAGGCAACAAGAGCAGATAAGGCACGCCAGAATGTGTGTCCAACCTTTTCCACACAAAGGATTTACAGATTGGTTAAGAAGCCAACCTGCAAAGCTGCAGAGCTCACAGCAGCATATCCCATATGGGTGATACCAGGGAAGTCACATTACAGCAATGTACCACTAAATAAAAGCCCCAGGACAGACACACTCTTGGCCTTACTTTAACAGAAGGACTCTGCTACATCAAGATACTCAGCAAAAATCTAAGTTAACTTTTAAAGTTAATCACACAGAACTCCTTTGAACAAGGAGCTCTTATTCAGATGTAAAGTGACCTAATTTACTTAACTTATTCTGGAAGGGAGTTAAACTAAAACTCAATTAAACCCACTTACATTCAGAATAAAACATGCTTACTTAAGGCATTATTATAGTTCAGTTAATTAATTTTAAATTCATAACTCAGTGTTTTTCATCTGTCCTCTACCTCCATCAAGCAGCACTGTGTCATTTTTTGTGGATCTTTTCAGTTTTCTCATAGTAAATGGTATTTTACTTTACATTACAAACATATGCCCAATATATATACACCTATTTAGACCTAGAAACCATTACACTTGAAAAACGGTGCATGTAAACATATGAACTTCTAAAAATACTGTGGGAGACAACAGCATGTCTGGAACAACAGTAGAGATCTTGGGCTAGACCACATCTCTTAGGCTGAGAGGTTTTGCACCAAAATAAAAAGCCCATCCAATTCTGAGGAAAGCTCATCTCTAAAAAACCATGTGACAGTTACAACAGAGGACATGTGTCTTGGGAGATTGGTCTGGGACCAAAAATCAAAAAACAGAAGTAAATGTACATAACAGGAATAGTATAAATAATGCAGCACAGGGTTAAATCATCATCTGAGAAGATCTTTGAGAGAGAAAAGAGAAGAGGGAGTCCTGGAGCAGAATCAGCACTGACCATTGAATGATTTTGGAAGGCATTCTGCATCATCTGTTCTGGCACGCAGCCCAGTCGAATTTTGCTCCTCAATACTTTCTCTGTTTGCTTCCTGTTCTTGGTGTTTGTAGAATGGATTAGCAGCAAAACTATCAGATCCAGAACCTTTTTGAGGAAATAACCACCAATCATTATGCTGAAAAGACATTAAACAGTCCAGACAACTACACACTTTGAAATCAAAATTCAGAAGAAAATCAATAGCTCAAAAAGCCCCGACAACCACAACTGTTTTAGAAAAACCTCATCATTCCAACAGGACAGAATCAAAGCAGGATAACTCTGTCCCTTGACACTTAGACGGGATGAACTACAAGTTACAAAGAAAATGGACAGCTGTTATACTAGGAACAAGTCAAATACCAAAAGAACTACCCACGCAACATCACTGGCAGTTTCTACTTCAACTAGAAAAATCTTCATCTACAACCATGAAGAAAGCCCTTGAAAACACCAGCAGAAGAGGACACTCCCAGAGAGAAGTGCAGAGTATTACCTTATGGTCAGACACAGACGTGCTGTTCTCAATAGCCTAAGAGCAAAAAAAACCAAGAAAGCTGTTATGCTAGAGTATGACACTATATTCCAAAATAGGCAGACACCAAAAGAAATACTGCTCACAGGTTTCTCTCCTCTACAACAGGACAGCTATCAAAGCCAGCAAACTGGATCTTGCCAACAACAGAGAATCCAGAATGCACTCAAAAAACCAGCACGGAAATTCAGCTTGAATGAGGACATTCTCAAATAACATCAGGTTTCAAAAAGGAACTAAGGTACCGAGCAATGAAAGGTAGAGAACAAGAAACACTCTCATGGTTTATACTGAAATGCAATTTAAAATTAAATTTAGCCCCATAACAGCCAATACTGATTTCTTGCTGGACATTTTAAAGCACCTTTAAGGCTTCACGCAGCTCAGTCTCAACATATAGGTAATACATTTTTGCTCTCTTGCAGAGAGAAAAAAACCTAAGATTTTTTTTTCCAAAACTGTCTTGTAAACATGCAGAACCAGGTTTATCCTTCATTTCAAAATCTGGGGTCTGTACAGTGGAGCCCAGTGGCCATCTTGCAAGAACTGTGAAATCAGTAACTGAGGAAGAAAACAGACTCCTGAAAAAGCACTGCTGATTTGGAACACAGAATGAAATCTGTATCCGCAAAATGAAGGGCTAACATTTGCCTTTGATATCACACTTGATTACAAGAAAAGCTCAGGCTCAGTCTAGGAGTCCAATTAAATAAGGAAACAAGGACTGAAGCATCTTACCTTAATCCAAGCTTCAGAGACATCTTTCTGAAATTTCACAGCTAACTTGATCACATCAAAAAGTAGCTTCACACAATTTTGGCTGATGGTTTCTTGGCTCATGGAAGAACTGTAAATCACAGAATCAATCAGGTTGGAAGAGCCCTCTGGGATCATCGAGTCCAACCATTACCCTCACACCACCAGTGCCATGTCCAGTCTTTTCTTAAACACATCCAGAGATGGTGACTCCAACACCTCCCTGGGCAGCCCCTTCCAATGTCCAATGACCCTTTCTGAGAAGAAATGCTTCCTAATGTCCAACCTGAACCTCCCCTGGTGAAGCCTGAGGCTGTGTCCTCTTGTCCTATCACTAGTTGCCTGGGAGAAGAGGCCGACTCCCACCCCGCTACAACCTCCCTTCATGCAGTTGTAGACTGCAATAAGGTCACCTCTGAGCCTCCTCTTCTCCAGGCTAAACAAACCCAGCTTCCTCAGCTGTTCCTCATAGGTCAGACCCTCCAGACCTTTCAGCAGCTTGGTCGCCCTCCTCTGGACTTGCTCCAACACCTCAACAACTTTCTTGAAGTGCGGGGCCCCGAACTGGCCACAGTATTCAAGGTGCAGCCTCACCAGTGCCGAGTACAGAGGGACGATCACTTCCCCAGACCGGCTGGCTACACTATTCCTAATAGAGGCCAGGATGCCATTGGCCTTCTTGGCCACCTGGGCACACTGCTGGCTCCTGTTTAGCCAGCTGTCGATCAGCACCCCCAGGTCTCTTTCCACCGGGCCACTTTCTAACCACTCTTCCCCCAGCCTGTAGCGCTGCATGGGGTTGTTGTGGCCTAAGTGTAAGAGCCGGCACTTGTTCTTGTTGAACCTCTCTAGAGGGAATGCTCTGGCAAGGACAGGGAGTTTCAGAAGAGTTTCAGAAAAGGGTGGAAGCAGAAGTTGCAGAATCAACCAAAGACATACTGGAGGGAACTTAAAAGAGATGAAGTAGCAGCAACATTATCATAAATGGAGTTGCATATCCCCATGTAGACATGGGTACAGATGGTTCACAAGGAACTACATGCATGGCACGGGAAGCCAGCTCCACAAAGATTGACAAATGTGTTATATTAGCACCAAGCAGGAAGGAATAAAGATGTCAGCACCTTTACTTGAAATAAATTAGGCTCATGTATGTAACCATGTGTGCCAGAGAGACCAGATAAAGAAAAGCCAAAGTTCTCTTGTCCCATCTTACCCTTGGAGAATCATGTAAATCAGCTCAAGTACCTGGCCTGGACTTGGCTTTTAAGCTTCTTCTGGGAACCTGGGATCTGCAAGGGCAGAACACACGATGACAGATCCAAGCTCTTACGAAGATCAGAAATCACCTATAAAACACAAATCACAGCAAAATCACTGTGACATCTGAGGAAAGAAAAGGCTGAGTAAGAGAAAACACAATCTCACAGAATAACCTTAAAATTACAAATCAAAAACACATGTATTTGTAAAGACTTACAAGCATTTAACCAGGCTCAAACTTTTTTTTTTTATACTTAGGAAGTGAACCAGCTGCCACACTTTCCTCTTCACTGTCAGGCACATGCATGCAGAAAGCAGAAGAGGATTTCTTAAGAGCTACTCCATGAAATTCCCACCTATATCTCCTGTATGTTGCTGTGAACTAGTTTTATCCTGTTTAGCAGCAGAGCAAGATATATGACACTCATGGGAATTCTGGGGCATGTAAATTTACCAATTTAACTGCTGTCAAATCGTAGCGGACCAGCACAGACTGGGTTGCATGTTATATACATGCTGTTTTCACAGCGGTCTCCCTGAAAGATGTGGGCAGATCACAATACACATCTGGCTTAAGCTGAGGCTTTCTCCAAGTATGAAAAAAAGCATGTTCAATAGTTCAGCAAGGCTGGCTTGACAAAATACATCTGGTTCATTTTAAAAATATTCTAAGTATGTTTTCTTAGATAAAGCAGCTTGAAAAATTGAGGAAGCTTACATCTTAGAACGAAAACAGTCCTCCAACAGGAGAGCCACCCTTGTAGGGATGTTTTGAAAGCATGATTTAGAACACAACTCAAGAGAAAACAAGAGAGAATTACCAAGTTGCAGACCCAGGTCTGTTGGATACTTCTGGAATTTAAAACCTTTAGAAAGACTGTACAATGCAAAATTCTTAGATAAAATTCAAAAGCTTAAACTTGCCACCTAACCACAGTATTTCAGTCTAAGAGTTTAACTCAAGACAATTTGACTGCTTTCAGTTCTTTAAGATGTTTACACCAAAAAAAAAATTCTAAGAACAAATGAGAAAAATCTGCAATAGCCAGAAGAAAGGAGGTTTCAATTCTCATGCCTGAAAGCAGATCCATGTCAAAGGATAGATATAGTTTCTACATGTGCTTTGATCCTTGGCAATATTAAAAATTTTACTTGAAAACATTAAAGCCTACACCTCTGTGTGTGAAGCAACTGCTCTCTTAAAACATGCAGTGGATTAGACAACATATTGGTTTTTAGAACAGAGAAAATACTGTACCTCTACTGCATCTGCTGCCTTGACATTATGGAGGATGAATTTTACTACTACAGGCAAATCTTCCAGTTTTACAGAAGGCACAATGGTCATGGCAGACTGCCGCACCTGAGGAGACATCAATACTGGATCAGCTGTAAGACTACGGTTTGCACAAACATGCTAGTGGGAAGGAATCTTTGGAGGCTGATAGTCCAGCCTTCTGCTCAGAGCAGGAATATTGTCAGTACTAGATCAGACTGGCCTTGACTTTGCTGAGTCTTGAAAATATCCGAGTATGGAGGAAACCTCCCAAGCCCTGCCACCTCTTTGATAATTTATGTCAGTGCTGCAGACCCTAACTCATTTTTCCAAATGTCCAATCTGAACCTCCTAGGCTGTAATTTGTGGCCATTGTCCCACATCACATCACCTGGCACTGCCAAGAAGAGCTTGTACACCATTTTTTAACTGGCTTTCAAAACTGAAAAGCATGGAAGAGGTGTAGCTTGTTATGCAGCACAGGCCTTTGGGGACTATGTAAGATAGTATTAAATGCACTCAAATGAACCAATTTTATTCTGTTCATAAGAATAACTGCAAGAAGTGCAACGATCCACCATGTCCAGAACACCCAACGCACAACATCTCGTCCCCTTTATCATTATTCTGCAGAGAAAAACTATGACCATGCGATGATTTAATCACCAGTCTGCCTTTTCCTAGAATATAGCAGTCTAGTCTGGCCACTGTAACTCAAAAAAAGAAACAGTGACTATAAGCAGGTTTAAGATGGGCAGTAAACATTTACTGCAGCAGGACAAAGTCCTTTTCCATTTGCTGAGAGAGCTGTGTTTGAAATTTTTGAATGCATACTGTAACAGCCAGAAAACTCTCTGCTCCTCACTGAAACCCTCATGCATGTTTCCAAAACAGTTTTAGTTTCTCTGACTCCTTTCCTATTTCAGCTAGCTCAGGACTTTTGAGGGCCTATAGGAGTCAGATTTAGCAAAACACTTTGAATGACCAAACAGTTCTAGCTCTCGTGTCGCTAAGCAGGGGCTGGGTTCTGCTCAGCTGCTCAGTAAAAGCTCTTACCTCAGCCAGAAGGTCTGCATCAAGATCCAGACGAGACAGGGCATCCAGGATCGGAACTGTTAGCCGTCTGCCCTGTTTTAGCAAGCAGCTGATACACAAGGAAAAGAAAACAAATGATCCTTTTAACAGAACCATGAATGGATCTTTAGTAAATTGTATGATTCTAGTAGTTTTCATGGTCACTGCAAAAAAAAAAAAAAAAATCTCAAACTGACAACAAAATATGCCACTGGCATTATGGAAAACCTGATCCCTTAATTATCACTCCTCTCTGAACACGGTGAATTGTGATTCTGTGGCTGCTGATTAGAAGGAGATATGAAGAATCTACCTGTTTCCAATCTTGTAAAAAGAGGAAGCACAGACAAAGACCTGGTACTAGCCTCAAGCAAGAACTTGAAAATTGGCAGGTCCTGGGTTTACCATAAATAGAAAAAAAACAGTGAGATTGCTGGTCTATGATTTAACCACGCACATCACTTGGGCCTGATACATTCTAGCCACACTTCTGCCCCATGGACACGCCATCAGCAATGTGTAATTGAGATTACCACCAAAGGCAGGGACTGAGTGTCTCATGTGTGACTTCTCCCCTAGTCACAGTATTTGATCTAATAATTGCAAACGTGTAATGAGAGGCACAATGGGCCCAACCAGATAGCTGTTTAATTCAGCATCCTTTTCCCAGCACTGGTCAATAGAGAACAAACAGACTAAGAATTGGACAAGTATTTACAAATGCTTCCTGTATAAGCTGGTCTGGCTTCCAGCAAGCTGTGGTTTGGCACCTTCTTGACCAAGGGACTGTAGCTGTGTTTAACAACCTCATTGACCTTCCTTTCCTGAAATTCATGTAATCATTCTTGACTGCCATGTAAGTTTCTATAAACTTTCTCTAGCAAGAAGTTCTACTTGAATTGCGTTAGTTGAAAAAGAAGTCATTTTCAGCTTCCTGGTAATTCTATTTATGCTCTCTAATTCATTACAACAAGCAATGAGTACTTTTCCACATCAGAAACGGGTACAGGCTATTAAGAATATGGAAATAAATATGCCTTGCTAATACTGTTTAGATTCTCAGCTTTGAAGAAATACAAGTAGAGAAAACAGAAGTCTGAGGAGTTTGATTAGCATAAAAAATTTAATTGTGTGGGGCTTTTTTATCTAGGAGTTGAGACAGTAAACTGAGAATGGAAACAAAGCTACAGTTACTTTTAAGAGTGTAGAAGAACAGGATGCACCATGTGCAGGTGTAAGCTGAAATAAGGATCACAGCTGTGAAAGATAATTAGCACAGGCATAAATGTACTTGATCCTGTGGTGATAAGAATTAGAAATATTGATGTGTATAATTAAATATAGGCTAAGACTACTGAAAAAATTCTTGTGTAAAATGAATACACTATAAAAAAAGACAGATGTTAAGGGCTAGCTTAAGGTAGTGCTCTCCAGGAGGGTAGCTATCAGTATTAGGTCCCCCTGTTCTTTGGGTCAGTAAATATGCTTGAGAAACATATATAAAATAGCCAGAGAGTTCTGCTTCATGCACACATTTATTGTGTTGTGGGTTTTTTTTATTAAAAAAACCAATGTTGACCCTTACTGTACCAGAATCCAAGCCAAATCAAAAGCTATCTACAGTAATATCCAAGAGAATGATCATAGACTGATCCAGCAAAAGTAATGAGTACTTAACTGGATTCTACCTGTGCTATATCCACATATTCAAAAGTTTAATAATTTTTTATATAAAAGCACTTTTGGAGCATTTAGACCTCTCTTTAAGAGCATAATGGCACAAATGAAATGTCCTAAGCCAGTGCTAGCTGTCCCTGAATGTTACCATTCAGAGAAGCAGACTGTTGTCCTACTACTTCAGTCAGTTCTGGTGCAACCTGCACCTTTTCTGCTAATTGCAGAGAAGGGGGGAGTGAAAAAAAACACAAACAAAAAACCCCAACAGAATCATCTGTACCTGAGCTCTCTGGCAACCTCACTTTTCTGGGAATCCTCCACGATCTCAGGTAAACTGGTGATAATATCATGCTGGATTGGTACTGGAGAGACACTAACCATCTGCATTAACTTCTTGACAAGATCCTGCGGACAAGAGGAACACTTGTAAAACACACAAGTCTCACTGTGAGCAAGCGGTTCATTAGCATGGCAACAATATTGCGTGTGTAAGGTCACTCAGTAAGTCATTTGGCTGGATTTATGCCAACAGTTCCTTAACTCATTGTCCTGTTGAAGCCATGAATCATAGCATAGACTTTTATGGAACAATGGTATTTTACAGGTAGGATATAACTATCTTGGTGAGCAAAGGCAACTGGGAAACACAACAGCAAGCTTCTCATATGCATATGTACAGATACAAATTTACAAAAAAGGAGACTTAGAGAAAGGGAAGAAGAAAAACAGTAAAAGGGGATGTTAAAAAGTCACTGAAGGCAATCATAATAAAACAGAAATCTCATTAGCATAATAGTTGATCTCATCCCACCTGAGAGGCGTTCCAGAAGTTGCATGGAAAACACATACATGTGATTGCACCATCAGTACCCACCTGGCTGTCAAGAAGCCTGTCAAGCCATTTAAATTGATTGACAATAAGCCTCGGAAAATTTGTTCCAAAGGTGCCCACACTAAAACAGCAGAAAGTGAAACACAAATTAGTCAGACCTACAGACAGACTCAAAAGCTTTGCTGCTGGTCAGCAAGACCATGAGATGCAATTTAAATTAACTGATATTAAAGAAAAAAAAAAGAATCATCCATACAAGATACCTTTCCTCAACGAAAACACTGAGTTTGTCACTGTATTTATACAATCAGTATTATTTTTAGTCTGATTTTTTTAAGAAAACAAGGTTTATGGAGCTGTACTGTCTAAGATGCCCTCCTCTATTCTCTAAGTTCTGGTCACAGTGGTCTGTGAGCACATATGTATTAATCAGTTGGCTGTTGCCAAATCGTATGGATAAAAAAAGTTCTCCCTACTCTTCCTACAGTGAGTCAATAAATTGAATGTCCTCTGTCCAGGCATCGACTGGTATTAAACCTGTAGAGGTCTGAGAGGTCTATGCTTTTACATCAGATTTGGAAGAAATTGGCCAGTCAGTACAGGTGTGGTTACAGACTGCCTGTAATGAATGTTGTTTCTTGTCCCATAATTAAATAAAACAAAAAAACATTAGGATGCCCACTGGGGAAAAAAAAAAATCTATTGCTCTTCACAATTAGTTTTAGATTAGATTACCCTGGAAATTGTTACCATAAATTGTTACCTCACTTTTCATTTCCTTTTTCACTTCCAAACATGCTGAACAACCTAGATCTCCATAGGACCATCCTGACAACCTCCTCCTACTGCAAAATGGACCTATTTTTTGTTTCCATTTTTAACTGGTCATTAATACATAGAAAAAACTTCACTCTTCCTACAGCTTGATAGGAGATAAATGTAACACCATCCATTTCTGAGACTTACTAAAGGGTTCAGAGCACAATTTACGGCTTATCACTTTTATATCCAAGATCCTTTAGAATTCTTGGGTGAAAACAATTCACTCCTTGTGACTGTCTGTGTTAAACCCTCCTCTAACTAGATTTCAGTCTGAGACAATTTCTCAGATTCAATCTCTGTACAGCATTTGTACCCTGCTTGATGCTCAGCACTGAAACAAATACTGTATCAGAAACAGCCTCAGCTTCTTTCTATCCCTTGACCTGCTCCACTAACTCTGCAATGAGCATCCAGGGCACTGGAAAAAGAGTTTAAGTGTTCAAGTCTTGCCTATGTTGCAACTCAGGATCTCTCACTCTGCTATGATGTTCTACATTCAAGAACCTTTCTATTTTCCTTGTTTGAACACAATCTGTATTTTTAAGAGGAGGTCTGTTTGCATCCAGCAGCCTCCTAAAACTCTGCTGGCCACTTTCATCTTTTTTTAAATAACGAGACACTCTGTAGTTCCTCTGCTGAAATACCTCCCAAGCTTGTGCCAGGAGCTAAGAAAAGCATAACGAATCATGAGGTTATGTCTGTATTTCAGCCTCTACAAATTTGTCTTCTGCTTTATGCACCCACAAGTTTAAAGTCATGATACCTCACAGATAATTTTACACATGTATGATGAAAAAAACAAAAGTGCAAACATCCATTCAGGTACATTTGAAGTAACAGTTAAAGTCAAACAGTCAGTGATTGTCCAAAAGAAGAAATTTCATTTCAAGGCAGAGAGAAGACAGTCTGTACTCACATGTCGAAAAAGAATTCAGGGATCTTTTCCAACAACAGTGTTATGACAGCAGGCTAAAAGAAAGGCAAAAAGACAGTGTTAGAATGATGATTTACTGCTTGTGTTGTGGCATGGTCACCAAAACTGATCTTTCACAAAAGATGAAATGAGCACAGAATAAAATACTCAAAAGGACTGATAAAAATATTTCCTGTATAAGAAATCTCTTCCCTAATGCCAGAAAGGAGGCATATAGCCTGCAAACTGAAAACCACAAATGCAGAGAGTGGTATAAACTATCCATGTAATCTAACAGAAGCAGAGCATACAGGCAGGATGTACAATTCCTCTGGGCCAAACGAAGCTCTTTCTCAGACCCAGATGAGTTGCTTTTCACCACACAGGCATCTAAAGCATCAACTTTAGTTAAGTTTGAAAACAGTGTCCACACAATTTTGCCATTCCCTTTGCAGGTCTAATTCTTCCCCCCTTTAACCCTGGCCCAAATGCAATTCTAAAAATGTATTTAAGACAAGAACTTTTACAACATTTTAATTATAAGAGGATTTAAATCCACAGTTGCTCTAAGATTTCCCATGCCTTGGTAAGATATCTGTCATCTTCAACTCCATATACATCTTAATGCAACTTGTATACAACTTAACAGAACTTGTTCTTGCCAGCAGGTTGCTCAGCATCTCACCCATTTTTAAACACCTCCGAGATTCAAATTCCTCCAATAATTGAGTTTCCATCACCTCTCTGGCCTGCCTCTTCTAGCACTTCAGGAAAACATTCCCCACAGTGGAACTGGTTATATCCTATCAGAATTTCCTGTGGTTGACCTGAGCAGTCATCTTTCATCCTGCCCCTGTTCACCTTTGAGAAGAGTCTGGCCCTGGTTTCTCTGCACCATACAACTAGATATTTGAAGACCACAAGATCTCCCTTACTCTTCTCTTCTTAAGACTGAAAAAACCCAGTTCCCTCTGTCTCTTCTTGTATGCCATGTGCTCTAGGCCCTAAGCATCTTTGTGTCCCTAAAGAAACAAGAAATTGGATACTATTCCAGATGCAGCCTCATCTGCCTCACAACCAGCTCTATTGATCCTCTACTTACATAAGCAAAAGGATCCCTAAATAAACAGACACCATTGTAAAGAGCAAACTAAGATGCCCGTACCTGTAAGATCTTAATTCCGAGAAGCAGTTTAATGAGGCTTTCACAATACGAGTGCGTCAGAGTCCTGCAAGACAGAAGATTCCACCACAGTTGTAATAAGAACATGTTCGGAGAACAGCCTGTAACTCTTTTGATTACTGTTTTGTTTTTTTTTTTTTAAAAAAAAATACTTGCAATGACTTATAGTAACATATCATAACCACAGACACACACAAAATAAAAACTGCACTTTAGCTCTGAATGAGCTTACTCTCTACAAGACTAGAGTGAGCTGGAAATGCAGAAGTCTGTGTGGTTAAGCTGTATCTGCTGGAAAAATTGTCAAAAAACAGTTGACCTTCACCAGCCTTGTCAATTTTTTTTTCCCCTCAGTATTAGGTTCTTGCCATAAAATGCCATGGAGCCCAATGCATGCCACAGGCAACTAATGAGTTCTGTTACTTACCACTTTAAACTTACTGCTATTAAAAAGCAACGTATTACACTAGCCACTTTTGCATAAGAAACAAGTCTTGCTGTGTATCAGCTGGAGCTATGGCCTTTCCCTCCACTCTGCTCAACATTACATGACATTTAACTAGAGACTGGCTCTGACTGAAGGGGAAGACAAAATACATTTTCTCTGACCTCAACCCCTCAGTCCATATGGGAGTGCATGGCAAGAGACAGTTCTTGAACTGGTTTCTGTCCTTGATGTGAGATTCCAAGCCGCTGATAAATTGCTTCACAACCTGCAAAGCAGAGAGAAGTTATTCACTTCCTGAAAGGACGTCCCTGTCAATGCTGTCTTTTAGGACGCTGTTTGTGAGCAGATGATAATAGGGAAGAGCTAGCCAGGGAACTGCAGACAGACAGAAACTGTGATGGAAGGAATGCTGGATAATAAATGAACTCTAGTGTAAACCATTTCCAAAAGCAAACACTGATTGTTCTACAAAATAACTCTAAAGCAACAGTCTCACATTTAACTTCGATTTAAAAGGGCTTTGCCTTTCTTCCTGTTCAGCTGAGACAGCAACATTTAATGTGACAAGAGCTGCACCCAAAAAAATATTTGCAGGATTCAAATCACTGGCCTCAGGACTTTCACGCTGGGCTTGCTGACTGGAGAGGAGCACCACATTGTGGCAGTTTTAATGCTGGCAGCTCCCAGCCAACACAAAACCAAATACAGCTTCCACTAGAAAGTTAAGCAAGTGAAATTTTTCCCATAAAGCGTCTTTGTCTATTGAATAATATTGCCAATGAATTACTTGACAGGGCACGGTGGTGGAAGTACAGAACTTTTGCTTGGAATTATGCAAAACGAGTCTCGGAGCATGCACACCAAGTCTAGTTTAACAGAGGAACAGGCTGGTCATCTTTTTCTGACTATTCAGATGTAACAGCTGAGAAGAGACAGACATAGCAGGACAATGGGACCAAAAGGCTGGAACAGCAACACTGAGAGAACTAGAGAGTCTGGGCCACAGAAATCCAAGCTAAGCTACAGTGTTGCATACTTTTGCATGGGACTAGCAGGGACAGGCAGCTGCATTTGCATCTTTTGCTGCACAGCAAACAGTTTTAAAGCTGGCTCCTGCCAAAGCATAGTCCGTTACTTACTCCTGGGTAAGCAGGGTGCTTCTCCAGGGCCAGGCCGAGCTTCTTCTGGAAAGCCATTTGATCTACAGCTAAGGAGAAAGTTTAAAAAGAAAATAAAGAACCAGACACATTTTGTCAATACAACATCACAACAGCAGCTACACGAAGTACAAGCTCTCAAGCCCATCCACCAATACTTCTGCATTTGCTCTACTGAGAAATCCAGTTAGCAAAAGCCTGAGTGGTATCATCACTTGTGCTTTCTCCAGTCTGGGCTGAGAGTAGCTCATAGCATTAAAAAGGCTTGATACATGAATTCCTGAAGGCCTTGTCTGAGCTGAAAGGCAAGGACATGTTCATTTCCCTGTTTCAGAGCTCCTGCCTCTGTAACTCAGTACAGTAATCACAGATGCAGTCTAATCTTATTCCATATATCCCCCATAATCTTTCAGAAGTCTTTTAACTTAGCATGTATACACCCAAAAATCTTGTATAATGAGTGTAGGTGATGCACTGAATTCAGCAGGAACTGGGCAGCTCAAGAGGTATATAACAAATAAGAGGCCAGATGAAGGTTTGCTAGAACTTTGGAACAAGCTGGCTCAAGCATTTTTGCTCTGCAAGTAAAATGCATCTTTACTTTGTACCAGTCATCTTTGCAGGTTTTCAGATACCAGCAGAGAGAGGAAGTGTTAAACCCATACCTATTTCATTCTGTCCCTCCCCAGCTTTCAGTACAATTCCTGATGTTCTAAGGAGCTCTTCAAAGACTCCCTCATTCTCCACTCCACTAAGGGCAGAAGCCTTTTCCTTCTCAGAAATCCGTGACTTCTTTGTTTCTGAGAAAACAAGACATGCTACATCAAATACACTCTGCAATAAAAATAGCAAGCATCCTTCATATAAACAACTAATTCAAAATTAACCTTCTAGTAAGAAACTAAAAGAAACACAGGAATACACTTATGGGACCAGACCAACAAACTGTACTGCTATTTGACAGCAGCCATTAGCCGACTCGGATGCCAATGCGCAGATCCTATAAAGCAGTTACCCCTGCAGCATGACACGAGAAACGAACATTTCTTCCTCACCCCTTTTAGTGACCCATAACCAAAGACAGTTATGACACACCTCCAGTGGCAGACTCCCGTGGGAGACACATCCACTAACAGATTATGAGCAACACTAGAGCACATATTTTCCTCCGACCTGAAAAGTACAAATTTAATATAGATTCTCCCACCAGACCTGTCTCTTAGGTATCCACCCATCTGCTAAAGCGAAAAATAACTGTCTTCCCTCCAGATACATAGAGAGGTTATTTTGGTTTGATTTATAGATATCAGGTTTGATCAAATGTGAATAATCTGCAGACTCTGAAGGCAGTGAAGCTCAACATGATAAACACCGATCAAAGGTATGATAACAGAGGGACTGAGAAAAGGTATGGCACTGCTTTTAACATTGTTGTTTTATTGTAATTCCTTAAAAAAAAAAGTGTTTAAAGATCAACAGCGTCACTAACAATTAGGATTATCAAAACTGTCATTTTGGTCTTCTCCGTGCCTGGGAGCTGCTGCCTCTACCAATGGGTCTCCATTCCCCCTAAGATTGTACCTGAGCACCTACTTGGCAAGTCTGTCTGGCAGTTCTCTCCAGAAGCATCAGCTTTTGACAATTTCCTTTTTGAAACCATGGTAACAAAACCTTTGTTGTTGCCTATAAAAATGCAGGAAAAAGACAAGTGAGCAAAGGAGACAAGACTTTGAGGTTTTTTTAAGCAAATATAGAATGCATTAGTGAATAGAGAAGGGAAATGCTCCTGTTGCCATATATCCTGTGTCCAGGGGCTAAACTATAGCCAGTTGTTTTATCACCCAGTGACCCCTTCCCGGAGGAAAAGGGGAATCGGGAAAAGAAAAGGAGACCCGTGGGCTGAAATGGAAACAGATTTAATAAAGTAACAAAACTAATATTAATACTAATGCTAATAATAAGTACACAGAGTTATACTCAGCCCAATGAATGCTGGATGTCAAACACTGCATGATAGTCACAACAAACAGGAGAGCAGGCCTCTGGAGCAGAATGATGGGCAAGACCCTCCAGAGATGGCAACCATTGCAGAAGAGCCCCATCCTCAGCAACCTTCCCAGTTTATAGTGAGCATGACATTTATGGTGTGGAACACACCTGTGGGCCAGGCTGGGTCAGCTGCCCTGGCTTTCACTCCTAGTTTTAGCACCTGGCTAACTCAAAACTGCTAACGGCCTTGACCACCATGGAAACCCGCATACCACGGCTGGCCATGAACTAAAACAAAGTGTCTTATCACCTTTGTTCCTGCTGTATCAGGTGCTGCAGTCTTCTCAAAAGTGCAGCTTTTCTGAACAGAAAATTGATTCTATGATTCAATCCCAGCAAAACCAGGACAGCTCCAGAACCTGAAATTGCTCACAGAAAGGCAGACTGCCTGGTTAACCAGTATCACACCACATTTTTCTGCTGTACAGGTTGAGATTTTAGAGCTTGGCATATCTAAATAGTGTAATACATCACTTTTTAAAAAAAATTCAGTTCCTCATAAAACAAGGCTTTTCTTTCAGATGCCAGGCAAATTAAATGGCAAGTTAAACTGAGTAACTAGGAGGTCTCAGATGGTATCCACTGATCTAAACTTGTGATGCTCTCCCCATGCCCAGAGAAAGCTACTAAGCATTAGCAGTTTAGTATTCGTGAGCCTGACCATGTTAGCTGACGCTGTTCGTGTTCCTAACCCAGTACAACCGCAGGAAGAGTCCTGCCAGCACAAACCTCCACCCGACTTGTCCTCTTTTGGTGGGTGGCAGTGATTAAAAAGCAAAAATAAATCTTGGCTCACCTTTAAAACTTAAAAATTATTTAAAAAAATGCCTGATCATCTCATGCTCAATTTCAACTATTTGGCAGAAGCTATTAAAGTGAGTTACATAAAATATCAGAGGGGAAGTGGAACAATTAAGAAAAAAAAAGTGCGATGAGGCTTTAGCAGCTCTTCTGGACCCGAGGTACAGACTGACAGGCTGAAGGGTGCTCGCTCCCGGACAGCCCTCTCTTTAGTATATCTATTCCCAAGCGCTTGGAAATTCCTGTGGCAGCCAACTTACCTCACCCGCGCGTTTACAGGGCAGTACGGGGGCACACAAAGCTTTCATCACATTTAGCTTGGCTGTATCAGCTTCCTCAGCCAGGGAGGCCAGCGCGATCCCAGGTGCAGGCCAGCGCTTCGGCAGGCAGCCACGTTTTAAAGCCGGTTTTATGCCGCTAGTAACAAAACGGCCAGATTTTGTCCAAAAGTGGCTCAGAAACGCCGACCCGAAGCACACCGGCCCCGGGGAGCAGGGCCAGGGCGGCCCGGCTCGCCTTTGGACCGGGCACGCTCCCCCTCACCTGGGCCGCGAGCGGCACGGCGGCCTCCGCCTCCAGGGCGCGCTGCCGCCCCACCGGGGAGCGGAGGGACCCGGGCCCTGTGCCGGCTCGCTGCGGGGGCAGCCGCCTCCCCCCACCCCAGTCCCCACCGCTCGCGCTCGAGCTTCCCGCCACCGGTGCGCGGTGACGTCGTTCCGGCGGCGGCGGAACGGCGGGGCCCGGAAGCGGAAGCGGAGGCGGGGCGTGGGGCGGCCCGGTGGCGGCAGGAGCCGGGTCCGGTAGCGGTGCCGCCAGGATGAGCGAGCCCGAGCTGCTGCTGGACTCCAACATCCGGCTGTGGGTGGTGCTGCCCATCGTCTTCATCACCTTCTTCGTGGGCATGATCCGGCACTACGTCTCCATCCTCCTCCAGAGCGACAAGCGGCTCACGCAGGAGCAGGTGTCCGACAGGTCAGGGCCCCCCCCCGGCCCGGGCCCTCCCGGCGGCGGAGGACGCGGCGCCGCCACCTCGCACCTGCCGTTCCCGGGGATCCCCCGGCCCGCCCGGCCTGGGCCCGCTCCCGTGCCGCTAACGCGCCGTGTCTCTTTTCCAGCCAAGTCCTGATTCGGAGCAGAGTCCTTCGGGAAAACGGAAAATACATCCCAAAGCAGGTACGGAGCGGCGTGACCGGCTGGAGGCTTTGCCAAGGGGACGGCTCGAGTCAAGCCCAAAGCCAGAAGTGTTGTTAGCGCAGCGCCGTGGTTAGAGGAGCTCTCGGGTACCGGGCGGTTTCTGCTGCGACGCCCCACGGGGTCAGACAGCCTGGCCGGGCCGCCCCCAGCCCGCAGCAGCGTCTGCTGGGTCGGTAGCCGGTGTTCAGGAATCCTGGACACAGGACCGCTGCACGTGTCTTTTCCCCTGATGCTAACATTAGCTTCCACAACTTGGTGTTTTAACTGCATGATAAAATGAAGTCTGCGTCTAAACCATCGTGTTTAATATCCAGTGAGAAACACACGGGGATTTAATAAAAGCTCGGGATAACGAGGGAGTCGTACAGTGTCAGCTGTAACGTTTGCTGAACTAAAAATCAGTTGCTCGTATTGGCTCAGTTGCTGCCGAATACGTATGTTGTAAAATCTGAAAGTCAGTTCAGGGGAATGAAAATGCCAGATACACTGGTATTGGTGCTGGGCCAGCAAGAACTTTGCACAAAGCGCTAAAAGCTCTTTAATCAATGTGGATTCTTCTTCAGAGAATTGTTAGAATTACTTTAAGAGTTTTAGAAAGCCAGAGAGCTGGTACTCTGGATTCAGGGAAACCAAAAAGTGAGGAGCTTTAGAGCACACGGGCAGTGAAGTACCTCTCCAGGAAAGAAGGATGTGTTACGAAAGAGCTCATAAGATGTCTGCATGTCTGAGCAAGAAATCACACTTCTGTCCTTTAATTTCTTATGGTGTTGGCATTGGCTCTTTTTGTTTTCAGTCTTTCCTGACCCGGAAATATTTTTTTAATAACCCAGAGGATGGATTTTTTAAGAAAACGAAAAGAAAGGTAGTGCCTCCCTCACCAATGACAGGTATGTTAAGGTACCATCAATACATCCAGGCAGAAAAACGATAAATTTTCTGCCAAGGCAGGAAGGTGAATCCGCTTCGCAAAGAGCTCAGTGAATGTGAGGGAGGGGGTGGGACTGTGCAGCTGGGGACTGGGGAGGAGGGGCAGCGAGATCCATCTCTTCAGTAGCCACATGCTGGGTCACTTCGTTTTGCTTAACTTCACCCCCCAGCTGCGGCTCATGAGACCACGACCACCTCACTGTTGCCAGAAATGGGGAGTCCTGCTCTCACTTGGATCCTTTTCGCAGGTTTTTGCACCAGCTCCTGCAGGACCTTCTCTAAACTGATTTAACTTATTAACGTGGCCAAAAACCTCAGCAGCAAATTAGCTGGATAGTTTGTTGTCCCTTCTCTAGCTAAATCAGCTCACAGAGGGGTCCACAAGTTCAGCAGTCTGGAGCAAGGGATGGGGTCAAACACAGACAAAGCCACTGGGGTCAGACACAGCAGAGAACACAAGACCCTTTTGGCAGCAGCAGCAGCCACTGCCACACTGGCTGCTCTTCTCATTTTGCAAAGTATTTTACAACAGTGGAAAATCATAGATATGGGATAGAGAGAGGGATAGGACTGTTATTTCTCACGTAGTTTCTTAATTAAAATAGCTGACATTGGTGAAGTAATCTCATTTCCCTTCATTGTGATACGCTGCTACGTTACATCAAATCTTTGAATTGCAGATCCTACGATGTTGACAGACATGATGAAAGGGAATGTAACCAATGTTCTGCCCATGATCCTCATCGGAGGTTGGATCAACATGACATTTTCAGGATTTGTCACAAGTAAGTGCCTGGAATAGCACAACCCATGGGCCTGGCCATGTTTCTGATGATGACCTCGAGGGTCTGGCCTGCATCAGAGATTTGCTCCTCTACCTGAAAGCAGTTGATCAGAAGCAGCGTGAATTTGGCTTGTGGCAGTGCCACGATTCACTCCATGAACAGCATTGATTTGCTTGCCCCATATCAAAGGAGGGAAACTTGTTTTCAGAGTACTGGCCATGGTCACAAAGAAAACAGTTGTAGTGCTGAAAACAATCTTTAGATTTATTAAAACTGCCTAAATTTCAAGTTGATACAGTGGCTTTTCCTCTGAACCTGTCCAGGGAGTGGGTTACTGCGTAATGCAGGGTGTGCACATCAAAAATACTTCCTTAAACTCAGAGTTCTGGTTTTTTTCTTACTGTTTATGTGATAACTGTTTCCTTAACATTCCCCTTCGCAGTCACTGAAACACCAGCTGTGATGGTTTGGCCACCTGATTAAGTTTCAAAAAGTCTTTTCATATTAAAATAAATACAGAACTACAGCTTTTTCAAAAGTACATGTTAACTCATTACTGTAGGCATGGCATTCAGACTACATTAGATTTAATAAAAGACCCATCTACTCGTATTGCTATTTGCTTTGCGATTATGTAGTGTTACTTTGTAAAACTGGGCTTTTTTTTTTTTTTCCACCCTGCAGCAAAGGTCCCGTTTCCTCTGACACTGCGTTTTAAACCAATGTTGCAGCAGGGAATTGAACTGCTCACTTTAGACGCGTCCTGGTAAGCCTGTGGCCTCAGCAAACAAGGTTAAATATTCACTTGGAAAATTTTGAATGTGTTAATAACCCTTGAATAGTCTGTGCGTGCTTCTGCAATGAGATAACAAGCCAGCTTGGAACTGAAATCAACCATGCTTGTTCTCGTTTATCAGGGTGAGCTCTGCTTCCTGGTACTTCTTGAATGTGTTTGGACTCAGAAGCATTTATACTCTTATCCTGGGCCAAGATAATGGTAAGACACTGTCACTTCTGTGAAAGAGCTGGCTGCTCTTCCATGGGATGACTTCTGAGGGAGGCTGGGGAAGGATTTCTAAATTTCCAGCCAAAAGCTCTTGAAAGCCTCTCTCACTTCCGTGAGGTTACTCTCCGCTGGCCAGGTTTGACATCACCTGCAGCAAGTACCCAAATCTTCTGCAGCAGCCATTGGCTAACTGCTCATAAACTTCCGGGGGAATGAACCCATGCTTTCCTTCTCACCAAATTGGCATGCAGACATTTTGCTCTCAAGCTTGCTTTGATTTCTAGCAAGGATCAGTTTTAAGGAAAGCTGCAAAGATTTCTTAGTGCTAGATGCGGGGCAGGACAGATACTGTTTCTGGGGTTATTGGGAATGTAGAAGACTGTATGTTCCTCCATTTGCCTATTTTATGTAAATTTAGCTAAGATGTAGGGGGTAGGAACAAGATACCTTGTGAGAACTCTTTCTGGCACATTAGTATTGCATTCTGGGTGTTTCTGCAACTCTGGTTTATAGCTAGAAACCAACCTACTGGCACTGTGCTCCAAGAAATGCTGTTTAAGTAAGTGACACAAATTAAAATCAACCTCTCGTTTCTTTTGTAGCTGCAGATCAGTCTAGGGTGATGCAAGAACAGATGACAGGGGCAGCAATGGCCATGCCAGCAGATACTAACAAAGCATTTAAGGTACAGTATTCCCACCTGCACTCCTGTCTGCTGTGAACTTACAGGATTGTAGGCTATATGTAACTCGTCCTCTCCCTGCGTCAAGTGAGGGAATTGCTCTGGATTCCGGTTCCTAAAATTAGAGCTGACAACCGATGAAGGGTATGGAAGTTGCCCTGGGTCTGGCAGAGCTCTA
Source organism: Nyctibius grandis (assembly GCF_013368605.1). NCBI lineage: Eukaryota > Metazoa > Chordata > Aves > Nyctibiiformes > Nyctibiidae > Nyctibius > Nyctibius grandis. The sequence continues at coordinate 19,533,519 of NC_090667.1, read as the reverse complement.
ATACCCTGAAGCAAACCTGATTAGTTAGTCATTCCTGACACAAAAGGATTGCCAGGTTTTTAAGAGCACTTGGGTTTTGTTGCAGTTTTAAGGTAAGCACTGCTTTGGTAGTTCTTTAATACTATGTTGCTTTCCTTTTATTATCAATGCAGACGGAATGGGAAGCTTTAGAACTGACTGATCATCAGTGGGCCTTAGAAGATGTAGAAGAAGAGCTCATGGCAAAAGACCTCCACTTTGAAGGCATGTTTAAGGAAGAACTTCAGACCTCCATCTTCTGAATTTGAGAATATGCTTTTGTCTCTTCTTGTAAAAGTCATTTGAAAAGAAATGTTACTTAAAACTATATAATGTATTTTAGCAAGGCTGAGAATAAAAGGAAAGCACCATGTTCAGAACTGCAGTTACCTAACTCTGATTTCAGCACCAGGACTGAGTACGTTGTATTTGAGCCAAAGGATCTCGGTGTGGGTTTCTAGCTGGAGTTCTGTTTCTCTTCCTGGGAAAGGTATGCTGGAGAAAAGACCTAATGTTCCTATTTCTAGTACACAAAGAGCAAGCTTGCTCGAGTTACAGAACTTAAAGCTTCATGAGACTGAAAAAGTACAAGGAGTGCCTGTTTCTGGTCTTAAACAAACACATAGCCCATTATCCTTTGCTTTCAAACAATTAAGACATTGTCATGTTAGCAATTCAAAACTGACTTGGCAAAAAAGTATCTATTAATCATCTAATGCATCTTCAGAAGCAGTGTGAGGACTCAAGTTTCTGAAAGCAGTGGTTGTCCTTCCTCTGTACTCTATTCCTGTTACAATAATCGGGGTTTGAAGCTTTCTCAGAAGAAAAAAAGCAAGAGAGAGATACTCACCCCCTGCCCACAGCAGAGCATGGGACAGCTCACCTTCCACTCCTATCCAAGCCTGCACCAAGACTCCCCAGTAGTGCAAAATACTGCTTTCTTCTGCCCTGGTCAACCTGCTGGTGGACACACCAGTGGTCAGAGGGGCAATGTCTGGCCCCCTCTTGCTTGGTTTTGTTCCTGGGCAGAGCAGCTCCTCAGAGGTCTTTAGGCAGCGGAGAGCCAGAGACAGCATTTCTATGCAGAGGTAGCAAACGCACTATTTCCCCATTAATTTAATCCTTCTCAAATCCATTTATAAGCACCTGAGACTGCCTACAGAGCCCTCCTGCCTGCCATACTCACAGCAGGATGTACCAGCCTAGCAAGGGTGCCTGGCTGTTCCCTGTAGTCCCCATGCAGTTATGTACTGTGCCAGGTGGGGAAAATAAATACTCATCTTGTTTTAACACTCCCACCTGACCATCTTCTTGCACTGTAGAGAACAGGGAGTAACTGTTCCCAGCCTGTCCTGCAGGAGCTCCTCAGATCGCTGTTCCCCAGGGTGAAAAGTCCTAACCTGGGGAAATGCTTCTTAAACAAAAGCTCTTCTGTAGTCTGTGGCTGGTATTTCCCCCCTTCCCCCCTCTTTATTCTGAGCCTTTTGTTTTGGGGTGAAATTGCACACCCTCTTCAAAGCAGGAGCCGAGCTGGGACTGAGACAGAGCCTGTTTTCTGTTCTTACCAAAATGCTCTCCCCTCTGAAGAGGAGCCTTAGCTCAGAGATGTTCTGGTCTGCCTCAGAGACCTCTTTCCTGAATGCCAGCAACAGTGCTGCTGACAACACTAGAACTAGTGTTTCAGGTTATTTTTCCCTCCCTTTAGCAACGGGGAATTTCACCTCGCTTCATGCCCTTGGCATTCCTGCACGAGCCATTCGTAAGCCTGCATGCTCACACAGAACACCCAAACACCTCTGCATCCAAAAGCTGCCGCTTTGCTTTCCCTTCCTCCTGTGGTGGGTTTCCTGCCAGGCTTTGGAGGCCAGCATTTCACAGCGAAGCTCACCATCTGCTGTTCTGCATTAAGGCTCTTCTATCCCTCTCTGGCTGAGATCAATCTCTTCCACTGTTACACTGTAATCTCAACATGAAGACTTCAAACCTTCTTACTGGGTCTTCACAGCCCCCCTTGATCTGCAGTTTTCTGACAGTCCCCCAGATTTCCTGCATGCACACAAGCCTGTTGCATTTAACTTCCTCAGTCTTTTCCAGCCTGCTCCCGTATATACGTTCAGGTTGCCTTGAGGAGGAAATCGCAGCAACTGCAGAACTATTTCAGTGGTATGGCCACAAGCAGCCCCGATACCCCTGGAGAAAATGGACAGATGCAGGTCAGGAGCCCCCCCAGATCCACAGAGGAAGAGGAATGAGGAAGCCGTAGCTGAGACTGCCCAGTGCCACACAAAGGCAAGGACAGGGTATCAGCATTCCAGCGCCACAGGGGAGAAAAGGCAACCCTGGAGCGAGCAGGGACTCCCAGATGCACAGAGCGGTGCAGGCAGCAGCTGCTTTTCTCCCAAATCCCCACTGGCAGAGCCAGGAGGGGTTGGCTCTGCACAACTCGCCCTCCCCAGCTGCAAGAGCTCCTGGAGCACCAGGCATCCCCACAACCAGCAGTCTCGGTCACATAATGAAAGCTAAAAATACAACAAAACCCAGTTTCAGTGCAAACCACTCTTTAATTTTCCTCTTTGTACAATAGAGCCAGCCACTTACAAAGTGCTAGTCTAAAAAAACAGGTCTGATATTACAGCACGCACACACACCAGCCAAAGCTCATCAGCTCAGAGGCAGAGAAAGTCAGAGCTGGGCCACTTTTTCTGCAGTACAACAGAGTCTGTTCAGCATCTGAGCATCGGAGATTTAGCCCCACTAATGTGTTTCTCAGTGTCAGCGCAGGCAGGGAGGTGAGGAGGAGAACAAAGGCTATTTCAGGTTGATTTTTGTTTTAAAAAGGTATTTTACTCCCCTCGCTTTCCTCTCTTCCCCATTTTGGAATGCCCACATGATTTTCTTTCAGGGTAAAACAAACAAAAAAATGCTGATCAAAGTAATTCAGTGCAGTGGTACAGCTTAAAAATTGCTTTTGGATTCTCCCCTCAGTAACAAGGAAAAAAACAGAAACACAATATTAAGAGTTGTAAAAATCCCAGACAACCCCAAAACCAGAACAGCAGAAGCAGTTAAGCAATTCTGACCTCAAAATTCAAATTTCAATGCTTTAAAAGCAAAATTCCACAGAAGAGGATCACAACCCTAGTGTGCCAGCTAGGGATAGCCCTCCCACCTCCTACCGCCTTCCAGGGCCCTGGCTAAGGGGCCGCACGGTGCTGCCCTCCCTTCCCACTGCCTGGAGCAGAAGACAGGGAGCAGCTGGCTGGGCTTTTGCTTGGCTGCAGCTCAGCAGAGGTGCAGGGACAGGCACAGTTTCTTAGGGGGCTTGTCGCTGCGGGCTGCGGAAAGGGAGCTGAGCTGGCGAATTTGGAGTTAAATGGATGACCACTGTTATGTTGACCAGCAGAGAAGGTTATAGTCAGCAATGAAGCCACAGGGACTGTGCACAGAGGACCGAGTGGCTGCAAGCACGCATTTCAGGGGGGAAAAAAGCAGGGCAGTAGCCTGTCTTGTTCTGCCAACGCACTTGGCTCCAAGAAGGAAAAATGCTCCTGTTTGCTTCAAGCACCTTGAGCTAGATCTTTCCCTACAAAACACAAAGGCTCTAGATTTTTCCCATTTTTCACATGGAAGGCCAGGTCTCCACTGAGGACTGACCTGATCTAGTGCTCACAGGAGTCCTCATTCAAGAAGAAAGTTGGACTTGAGTCCTACAAGTAACACGGACAGTAAAGGAGGAGAGAGGGAAGAGCATTTGCCAGTTGCGCCGAAAGGGCGGAGCAGAACTGTTGAACAGCCAAGGCAAAGAGAGACCTCGGACAGGACCATTACACCTGCAGACTCGCAGGAGATTATGAGGTGGGGGATCTACAGGGCAGCGCTCAAGGGAGGAGGAGAAAGGCTGAAAGAGCAGTCCAAAAAAAAAACAAAAGTCGCAAGAGAAAAGGCTGAAAACTCACACAATCCATTGCACTGGGCTCTCATCCTCACAGGTGACAGCTCTGAGCATGCAGAGCTGAGCTTTGCTGGAGAAAAAGCTCCAAGGAGTCACATAAGTGAGCAAAAAGGGATAAAAATGCTGCCACTGCACAAACCATAGGAGATATGGTGGAGGCAGAAAAGTGCTTACAAAGCAGCCTGGAAGTGAGTGGTGTAGATGGATAGAGAGGACAAGCAACTGCCAACCTTATGGATGATATTTTCTGTGCAGAACAGGAGCCAGAGCAGCTGTATCCTGCATCACTGTGCCCATCAGCCTGCACGTATGCCACACCATAGGCAGGTACGATTCGCTGCTGGCGAGGCTTCCTACATTACAGGATTCAGTGTTAACATGAAAAAGGCGGAGTCAAAACTGCCAAGAGCCTCAAATGCATCAGTGAAAGGACACGAGAAATGTTTGCTGCTTAGCAAGGGGACCAAGGTACGATGGCAGAGACTGCACAGACAGGCCAGATGTACAAAGATTTGAACTGAGCTTCCAGAAAGGGTGCAGCAAGCCTCCCTGACACGGGCAGGGCCCAACAGCAATGCCAGAGAGCTGACAGGAAGCCCCACGTCGATTCACAGAATCATACCCGCCATACTCCTCCACAGGCCCCTGCAAGGCTCAGCTGTGACCTGGCCTCCAGCTCAGGCTGTATGCTCCCCACCCCAGCTACAACCCTCAGCCCAAGACCCCCAGCCCAGCCCAGCTCAGCTCAGCCCTGGACCCTGCCTCTAGCCACACAGCTCAGCCAGATTTTAAAAAGAACTTTATTGAAGCTCCAATATATATTATTTTTGGCCTCTAAATACCCAAGTGTCAGCACCTGCACCTATTCCTGGCTCTCCAGTGCTATTCTGCAACCCCCAGCACTGAATCCTTCAGTGCTAGATTTTCTGCTGGACTCCTACAGAAGGAAGAAGAGTTTTCAGATGCCTCAGGCATGGCTCTAGAAGAGCGACTGCTAACATGGTGGCTGAGTGCTGGAGGTGATGTTTAGTTGGTATCCATGCCATCACACTCTTCTTGGGGAGGAGCTGGGGCAGTATGTTCCTCACTGTTTCGGCGCTGATAAAATAGCACATATGCTGCTTTTGTCTACCAAACAAAGAAGAAAATCATCTGAAACAATCCACGCAGCTTGGCTGGAAATGTAACGCCCAAAGCAGGGAACCACACTTCCAGCACAAACTCAGATTAGCCTCAGGCCAAATACTCACCACTATTTGGTCTTCTGAAGCCACTGATACACTGCTGTCATCAAAGTAGTACCACTTGCCATTCACTTTGTTCTTTGCGTAGGCAGTGTCTGTCAGGAGAAGAAACTCAGTACTCCGGGGAAGACCAATAGGTAAGGCCACGCCAGCTGCACCGCACAGCGATGCTCAAGACTCAAACAGTGCAGTCTCTGCTCTGCAGCTGTGCTGCTGCTCCCATACTGGACACACAGCCACACTTTGGTGTGCTGCAGGGCAAGAAGCTGCATCTTGGAGCTGACAGCTTACGCTGAAGACTCTCCCCAGCACTCTCCAGTAAGAGGCTCCTTTCCACAATTTCACGTTCAGCATTGAAAATCTTGACTCCACTCATAAATTGGGGAACACCAACACACACTCTAAGGACAACTAGCCAAGGTCCCACAGGCATCAGCGTCAGACCGCAGAGGCAGCTGCAAACTACACAAACTGGGTAGCTGCTCTGCAAATCCTAATAGGGAGGACGTTACCTTCCAATAGGATATTCACCTCCATACAGAACACAGGTAAGCTTTGGACTAGACACCCTTGGTGAAGGCTGCTGCAGGTCTCTGATGCACAGAGCCCTCCCATGACGCCTCTGCCTATACTCCCTTGCACACAACGGACAGAAAAGCAGTTACTCACAGTGGCCTACTCCCATGGCTCCGTAGTGATTGGAAACCGCAATGAGGTCATACACGTATGAACCTGCTCTTGGGTCACAGACAAACTCGGACATGTTTAAACCCCTGGAAGGAAATCCAAAAGTATCAGTACACCAGTAACCAGCACCTTCTAAAAAGTGGTGCATGGCACTGGTGGAGAAGTGCTGCACCCTGTTGCTCAATGGCCAGATGTTATTAAAGACCAAACATGCTACCCCTCCCACACAGGGCAGGTCCTGGTAAACACATCAAGCACTGCCAAAAGATTTAGAGGGAGGTGCTGCATAAAAGACAGTTCAGAGTGTCCCTGTGTAGGCATGAGACAGGAGTAGTAAAGAACACACTTCATCCTGCAGCAGGATGCTGACAAGCAGAAGCAGAGGAATGAGGCAGGCTTTCATCTTGTACTTGTGCAATTCTCAGTACTACAAGTGCAGCTCTGCCCAACAAATTTGCTAAATTCTCTGTAGAAGTTCTCTTGGTTCAGCATAATCACATGGTTTTAACCTAATTTCAGAAGAAACAGTACCTGCTGGTAACTAGTGTTCTTTGAGATGTGTAGAACTGCTTAAGAGTAACAAAAAACAAAACAAAACAAAAACCAAAAAACAAAAAAAAACCCCACAAACCAAAAAAACAACCAACTCAGCTCATGCCTGTTATCTTGCAGTTCAAACCCAGAAGACAGAGCTGTTCCAGTTACAGCTTTAATAACAAGCCCACCCAACAGTAACATCAGAAGCAGATTTCTCTTGACTAGCTTCTTCAAGCTCTTCCCAGCTTGAGGGAAGAATCCTACCTGATAGGGAATTCCACCACAGTGTCAAGTTTATCCCTCCAGTATCTGCTGTATGAGAAGCGTTTTAAATGCACCACCAAAATCTTGGGCAAAGACCACAAGTCAAACTTCTTTGTGGCCTGTTGATGTTTCTTACAGTTAGGGCAGTACCTGAGGAAGGAGTAACAAACAAGGAAATGAATGACTACGTTAAAAGAAAAGCTTCTGGCCTTCCACTAAAAGATGCCTCAATAGCACAGTACAGTCCCTGCCTTATAGAAGGCATTTTGGCTCGTGCAATATGCAGGTGAACACACTTCCTCAGAGGTTTACAAACTGCAACTTGCTTTCACTTTATAGGCAAAATGTCCTATGGCAAGTGCATTAACTGGACATTACAAAGATTAATTTTGCTTTTGTAAATTAAAAAAGAAAAAGGTTTAAAGGTCCCATTACTTCTTTATTATCTCCTGATGCAACTGTTACCTGTTTGAGCTGGAAGCACATCTATAGCATGCAATTGGAATTTAATAATAAACCACCACCTACTACACTGTAAGTTATTTTCTTATGCAGCTAGCAAACAACCCCCAAAGATCTCCTGCACACACAGTAATCACATTTTGGTCACTTAGGATCTGCTGTACCAAGCCCCTCTGGACTAGGGATTTTTGGTAGACTTAGGAGTGGTTCAGGACTGGTTCAAGCTAAAAATAATACAGGATTAAACCCTAACATAGCCATATGCTTTCACTCTTTATTACCACAACTGCTTCCTCTGACACTGTCTGGAAGACAGCTATATGCTGGGGAATTAAAAATAGCCTGATCTTTGGCAGCTACATGCCCACTGCCACTTCTTTTTTTCTTGTGAAAAAGGGCAGGAAACAAATACTTTTTATTAAGCCACGTCTGCAGCCTGTTGAGTCAATGACTTAACACAGAACTGACAAACTTCTCACAGATGAAGACAAGAGGACAGACTTGAGAAATTATCAGAATCCCATGACAAATAATGTGAATTCAAATAGTTATGGCATTTTATGATAAACATTGCAGGCAGAAAGAGGCTCTTACCACGGGTCATGTTCACCAAGCGTTTCCATAGTAGTGAAGAGCTCTATGCAGTCTCTGAGGGCTACCACAGCTTTCTTCTTCTGTGGTTGTAACATACTCACATGTTTTTCAAATGCCTAGTGAAAGAGACACAGGGTTTATTCAATTCCACGTAGCCTTTAATCCTTGGCATCATGAAAAGGAACATGCTCACCTTCACCATGCTATTTCTGCCCCCCCTTCCCCACCCACACAATCGTCTCAAGCTTCCAGCCACTCCTTTCTTGTGTTACAGACAGTCCGTAAGAGAAAATATAGTATGTCCTTACTTCAAAGTTGGTGGGCTTGGGGTTTTTTGCAAAAGAGCAACAACAGGTTATTCTGTTATAAAACACAGTCCAGCAGAACTCTCACAGAAAGAATACTGAGCTTTCTACTAGGCTCTATGAATTTGGGTTGGTTTGGTTGGTTTGGACTACAAACTAGACTACTTAGCTTTGAAATGGAAACACCTGCTTTTCAGAACACACTGGAAACAGATCAGCAATTATAGATCTATAGACCTTACCACTAAAAGACTCTAAGTAAACATATCTCATGCTAGTGACTCCACTTGTTACAAAGGCAGCTACACCTACATTTCACCATTTACTGTAATCTTTTAAGTACCATGCAAGTTTACGTACAGATTATTTACGAAAAAAGCACACTACAACCTGTGCCTCCTGTTCATCAAAAAGTAGCCTCCGTGTATCAGAATCCCAGTCAATAGCAAGCGCAGAAAAAGCTACAATAAAGAAGAAACATTTATTGTAAAGGTGTAAGGAGAAGGAGGAAAAAAGATAGCAAGACAATAATTACCATTCAGTTTTAAAATTTTTCCTTCTACAATGGAGTTTATCTCAGAGGTCCCAGAGGAATTCACGAGGCTAAAAGTGAAATGCTGCTTCTTGCAAGGCTGCAGGTCTCTTGCTGACTCGACCTGCATACAACCCTCAGAGTGGCAGGGATCAGCTTCTGCCATCTTCTCCCTGCCTTCCTGTCCACCATCCTGATGCTCCATCTCTTCAATGTCACCTGGCAAAATTTAAAACAAGCACAACATTAAAGAGATTCAGTGAAAGTTTAGACTGACACCTCACATTGACAGCTGTTTGCACAAGCCTGTTATGACACATGCTGATTACTCAGAAAGTAATGAGAGACACACAGAAAAAGAAATCTGTTCTTGCTAACCACTACCTCTGAAGCTGTAGTTTTTCCTTTAGCAGATACCAGGTAACGTGCTGGATTTTATATCCCACTATCAGACATGATGGAGAGTGCTCAGTTCACAGCAGGTTAACAATCATACCTTCTGACAGCACACCCTAATAAACATCCCAAGAGAGAATCAGCAAGGTTGCAGTTGAGTGTCTTTACAGAAGGGAATATGTAAGTCTCCAGGAAAGTTACTTCCACTCTTTGGGAAAAATGGGTAGATTTTTTTCCCCATTTAAAATTTCCTGTTTAACTTGTTCCAGTTGTTACTCTCACAGCAGCACAAGTGAATAATTTCAAAGAGGAAAGGGAAACGTGCATTTGCCATCAGCATTAAAAGCTTCCTTGTAAGCATCTAACCTAGAAATGAGACCTTGTGATTCTAGGTCCATGAATACAAAACATTTCCACTTTATTTCTCCAGAACTTGTCTTTGTGACCTAACAGGCCAGTTTTCATCACCAAAGGGCACATTAGGAAAGCAGCTGCCTCTGGAGGGAGGCACCTGAACACCTAATAGGGAAGCCAGGACTTCCCTAACATTGATCAAGATGAATACACATCACACCTTGTTCTCCTGCTGCTGCTTACGCACATCCGATCTCTCTTGGAAGGAAAATGGCCTACAAGAATTCTCACCATACCATGCAAAACTCCTATGCAATAGTGTGGTTTAATTATTGTGAAAAACAATCTGCTAGAGCTTACGCGAAATACACACAGCACAAACCAAATGCTAATAAAAAGTTTTAAGTGCTGAAAAGCTTCCAGCCAATTTTGAAAGGACCTTACCATCAACCACACCATTGGAGCCATTGCAGGTTCCTTTGTCAGGGCAGGGTGTAGAGTATTCTTCTGCCAAAGGGAGTTTCACATAGCGGCTAAACAGAGGGAATATGTTTATCACACAATCATACCAAGCTGTACATCAGAACAACAGCACCCCTCCCCATCATCAGGTCTTGCTGTCCAATCCCCCTCAGCAAACCAGAACCCATCCTGTACAGCACTGTTTACAGGCCAAGAGCTCTCAGATGAGTCAAACAACAATTCAGCAAGTCTCTGTCCTCACTGCTTGTACCAAGTTTTACTGGCAGTAGATGCAAAAGGCAAAAATAAGTTACGGTGGCCCCATCTGAGAGCCCTGAAGACATGGCCTGAGTTCTGCTCCTGACACGTTTTGCAACACCAAGCAGACAGCTTCCCTTGTGATAGCCACCATCGTGATCTTACAGCCTGCTTCTACAGAGCCCAGAAAAAAACAGGACCTTGAAATGTCCCTGGGGCCTCCAGACCCTAATGCAATGCAAATCCTGGTTTATACATCACACTAATCAAGGAAAACTCTTCACGTTAACAAGAATGCAGTAATCCTATTACAGTGTAATTGAATAAGTGACCACTAGAACTTTGCATAGGATTCAAAGGTACAGACATGACTTACCCGATCTGCTCCAAAACGACACTGTACAAGTGATCCACAGTGAGCTTGTGTTTTGGCACAGATATTAGTAGTGGCTGACCAAAGAGTATGGTCCCTGAAGTATTGCTGGATTGCCTCATTGTCTTTTCCCGAAAGTAAACAGAGAGAGTAACATACTCCGAGCCATCCTCACTTGGCTTGCACACTTCGTATCTGTTCGAAAGATAGGTATTTCCACAGGTTATTTCCACTGCCAGGAAGCACAGCAGGTAGAACCAATATGAACTCAGTCCAACAAATCTCTCCACCAGATCCTCTTGAGACGGACAAAAGGGGCTGTACTCTGTCTTCATGCTACAGACAGAGCAGTTCCCTAAACATTTCCCATGGCACACAATGGCATAGGATACATACCTACCACCGACTCAACTGCCACCTTACCTCTGTCTTTGTTCCTAATTCACATCCCTATTGCCACTCACCTCTCAAAACATTACCCTCACAACTACATGTTGCTTTAACCAGATCACAGCATCAGTGAAAAACACTAAATGCACTTTGAAATCCCCCAGACAGTGCTTTTTCCCCTCTGGAGAAAGAAACCCTCTTATTATCTTGGACCTCACATTCTCCCAGCCTCTCATACGGTTAATGCCTGAGCTCACATAACTGAGCAGCCAATGTTTCAGAAAACCAAGAGTTTGGAAACATCTGCTTCACAGAAAAATCCAAGGACAGTAAACACACAAGAAAAACATTCTGGAAGAAAACAAACAGCTCTGGAGAACAGCGAGAAGACCAAGACACAGCTTGTGCTACTGGGCAAAACAGTAAATGAGATATTCGCAGATGTCAGTCAAAAGAAACCATGTGGTCCACCACTATCACATTGTTCACTCATGATACAGATTTCAGGACTACTCATTACAAAAGATTGATTTTCAGGAATGTCAAGTCACACTGCTCTTTAATTTGGCGAGTCACCTGTCCCAGACTTATCTTAAAACTGAAAGAGAAAGAAACATTTCATTAAAGATGTCACAACACATAACAACCAACACCACAATCACATATCTGAATGTGCCAACTCTTAACAGCTTCAGACAAGCTACTTCCCCTTCTCTCAAGAGCTAAGAAATGGACTTTTTTATTTCTGTGTTCAAAATGCCCTTGTAGAACATAGAGAACAAATTTCAGAGTTGTAGTTCTGCTCCATCCTACTTAAACAAAAAGGGATCCCAGCTTGGGGCCTGCCAGTAGAGTACATGAAGAAAAATACCCTTCCAGAGAGGCCCACCCCAGCCCACCGAGAGCACTAGAGATCAGAGTCAGCATAAGACAGTCCAATGCAAATGGGTGTTGAGGTTTTCTATGCTGTCAATGATATTCAGCTGGACACCAGCACTGGATACGGTTTGCACCTTCTAAAGTTGCCTGAGAAATAGCACCACAAAGAGATGAATTATTTTAATTAGCACTGTTTAAATAAAAGATCATACTCAGTTCCAGAACATCATGTCACCTGGAGTCATCAACTCCAGGTTCTATGAGACCCTTAGGCTGGACTCCTATAAAATAGATCAGTACACGACAGGCACGTGTTCCTCGACATTCTTGTGACTGCCTCTCTCATGCCACCTACACTGCTCTGCAAGCAGAAATTAAAGCAACCCCCATTTATACTCCACCCTCATACTCCACCCTCATGCACGTCCTGAACAAAGCCCTGCCCATGTGAAGGAACAGATGAGACAGAAAGAAAAAGCTAAGGATTACCCACACATAAGCGTCATCCGTCACAGACAGCACGCTGTACCCCTATAAAACTTTGCAAAAAAAGCATTTCGCACACTTCTCACTGAAACCTAACAAATTTGGTTACCCAGGTGCCCCTCTGCCCACTCCACCTCAGAACAGCTTTTACATACTAGTATCAGAGGCAGACATATCAGAATCAGGAGCTGTTATTTTCCAAATGTCTACAGCAACAGCCATCCCTTCTAAAAAAAAAAAAAAAATCTAAGATAAAATACTTTATCTATAGTTTAAGGAAGTTAAGGAAGGCTGTAGCACTGATACTGGGAATTACTGGACAATAAACTGTACTTATGTATCTAATTTAATTGAAATAATAGAAGATAAAGATGATGCTACACCAGACTACACAGCATAGTTTCAGAAGTCAGAGTCATTAGCTTAGCTGCTACCACACTGTCAGATATTAGCTGGTTGCCTTTATAATTCATGACAACTCTGAAAACTGTCTGAAAACAGCTAAGCAATAGGGTAGGACTTGATCAGTCTTTATCAGCATCATGAAGGCTTCAGGTTTGTGGTTATAATTCAGAAAGGAAGCAGTGAGTAATGAACTAGGTAACTTTTGTTCCCTTGCAAACTAAAGTTAAGCAAGTGCACAGGAGCATGAAAAGCTAGAGGAAGACAAGGCAGAGCTATGAGAAAGGGCACTGAAAGCAAAAAAATACTCTGAGCTATACACCAGGCTAATATATATGTTGTATGTTATTGAAACATTCCCTCCCAAGTGCTGGGATCTATGATATTAATTCCAGCTGGAAAACACAACGTGGGTCACAAGTCAGTCTATAGCAACAACCAAGAAAAGAAGTATATTTTGCAAGTGAACAGAGAAGGGTAGAAAGAAATGACATTGCAGAAGCTGACAGATCCATCTGAACAGGATTACTACTGCACACCAACCCAGAGATGCTGCCGTGAAATTACAATAGGTTCAAAAGTTGGCAATACGAATGAACAGAGGACTGGAAAAAAACCTGGGTGAAAATGCTGCACATACTCTGATCTCTTCTGGGAAGTGGAAATACTCCTAATCTGTTTACTTTCTTTCCTAATACCAGAACACATACAAACAAGTAAACTACAAGATAAGAAACTGCAAATGTATGTTTTCAGACAACAGGTAGTTTCCCCTGTAGAAGCTGGTCACAGGATTTTGCCAGTCTTATAGAAGAGAAAGATTAAAAAGGATGAGAGAATTCAACCAGCAAGATTTCTCCAAAGCTTAAAAAATACAAGCTCATTTTGGAAAGGACACAAACCCTCATTTCAGACAAGCAAACACCAATTTCAGCAAGTAAGAACAAGCTTCCTAGATCAGTCTGCTACAAGATCTCGCACATCTCAAACATTTCATGTAAAACTACTGGACTAGCTGGTTTGCTGGCCTAACTAACTCAGTTCAGTAACTGTTGTAGCCTCAGTCACGTTAACAAACCTGACACTTCTGCAGCCACTCATGGTTTTTCAAGACCATGAACTCATCTAAACACAATACACAGCATGTTGTAAGAGAAGGCAGAAAACATGGTATGCATGGCAAAGTAAATATATCTTATTCAAATATGCACACTTTTATAGGTTAAAGGTGACCTGCAAATCAATTTGTGAAACTTTCATCAATGTAAACAATACACGTTATATTATATGCCCCATTAGCCAGGCTAAGAGAACAGGGGTATCTAGTTCATCCATCAAATGTTTTTCTTCTTAGGCCTTAAGAACTAAGAAGAAATACTAAGAGTGATACCCTTGAACTGGGCTGTGGAGTTTGTTTTCAAGTGGTACTTACTTGACCCCTCGTAGGCCGGCTCCAAGCTCCAGCAGGATCCCTGGGTGATGTGATATCACCAGCATGGTGCATGCGTGGGTGTTACGTTGGAGCGGGAGCCGGAGGTCCTAGCGGGGCAGGACTTCACAGAACCTAAGAAAAAGAAATAGTAAGCATTTCGGTTATGTGCCGAATGCTGTTCTCTGCTTAGCCTGGAGAATGAGAGCATTCAGCACAAACACCGAACTAACGTCGTCAAATTGATTTGCAGACCACCTTTACATAAGTGACTTCCTGATCATTTGCCACAGATCTCCCTGCCCTTTCACAGGAACAACATGCCTTGAGAGAAACATTTACAACGCTGTGAGAAGCAGGCTAGTCCCACCGTTCTTTGGCTGCATTGCCCCTACACATCATGCCAGCGATCTTGCTTCAGGTCTTATATCAAACGCCTTTATTTCTGCAAACATCTTACCTCTTCTCTGATGCTTAATATCAACACATCTCGCATCAGGACTACACTACATTTCCAAGCCTGTCATGGTAAGAAAGAGATGACTGCAAAACCTCATGAAAGAACGGGCTTGGAGAATTCTAGCCCCAAATTCTCCTCCCCTTTCAGGTGACCTGGAGAAGAAAACATACAGCTTTGTCCTTTTGCATAAAAGGAGACAGGTTCATTTTGGGATGCATATGAGAGTTACTTGAAGTCACTTAAATACCAAGTAGCCCAGTAACATTCACGTTTCTTTTTTTGAAGTTTCACTATCAGAGAGCACAACAGGTAAGGTAATGCACCACAAGAATCGATGAGCCAGAAACTGAGCAGCTGAAAGGGAAAAATACATCTTAGCTATCCAGGGCAGATATTTGGTTTTCCCCCCAATGACTGTCCATCCAGCTTAAATTCCAAATGGAGTCCAATTTGATCAAATCACTCTCCAGTCAGGAAAAAGGAACAGCCTGCCCCTTCTGCTCCAGCTCTCCTGCAAGCCCACCCAGAACAGACACAACCTACTAACCCAGCAAAATCAAAGGCAGAAGACCTGCTGGACTCCAAGCAAAGTCCTGTTTAGAGGGGAACAAGGACAGCAAGGAAGAGAGGAACAATTTGATGGCAGCTGCTCATGAAATCAGAGCCTGACGGCCTTATAGCCCCCCCTGCCCCCATCACTACATACTCGTTCTTTGCATTCTCAGACTCTAGCAAACAACCACAACCTTGGTTTGCTTCTGCCAGTGGGCGGGAGGAGTGCTTTTCGGGTGAGGAAATAGTTATACAATTAAAATTATAATTTAAACACTAGCACGAGGCATGGAAGGATGCTGTCTCCAGTTTATCACAGCTTCTCTCATAATTCTCTCAGAGTAGCTATCAGGAAGGAACAAAAAGACCTGTGAGCACACCCAAATTCAAAGACTAGGCAGCAAAATCCTTCAGGAAAACACCTCAAAAAAATCAATAGGACCCACTGAGCAGTTTGCAATTTTAAAATGTAAGTTTGGACAATGGACACAAGAAAACTATTTCTAAATATGCCATACTGATTTAACTCTGTTGAATTGCTTACTACTTTGCACTTCATTTTCTATCCAGTGAAAGAAACTTTACATCCAACTTCAACTACTTAAAACGTATTAATGAGACGTACACATTACAATTTGCCAACAGGGAAGGCTTCCCACTGGATGTTACTGGAAAATAAGAACAGATGATCAGTATATAAAAGGGATGAGGATGCACTGGGATCAATAAGACATGAATTAGGGAAGAGTTTGAGTACGTGAGACAGTGAATACCATGTTAGTTTAAATACAAAAGATTTTTTGATTCTAGAAAACCTCTCTTGTTTAAACACAAACTATGAGCTAATAATCCTCAGTCATATCCCAGGTTGGACATTAGATGTCAACTTTAAACACTTCTAGGTCAACATTTCGTACCTAAGAACACACCCTGCAAAACGTACCATGATTACCAGATGTCCTCTCCAGGTTATTTTTCCCAGCTGACAGCCGACATACCTCTCCCTGAGCTTTGCTGCACTGTGAGCACAATATCCTGAAATGATGCCCACTTCCTATTTGATTTGTAACATAAGTAATGCTATTAAAAAACCTCATCTTCTCTGTTACTTCTATTTTCCTAGAATAGAAACTGATATGTTTTAGTCTTACTGCACAAGGCAATGAAGTGATTCAAACAAATCTAAGGAAAAACTGTTCTCAAAACATGGTAGGCAAGCAACTTCCAGAGGGTTTCTTCCTTGTTTATAAATCAATTGCTATCTTGTCAGCCCAACTTAACATTCTAGAAAGTCTTCTCAGAAGTTTATTTTGTGGCAATATCCAGTATAAATGTAGTGCAAATAAACTTTTGAGGGGTTAGCATGATTTATTGAATCTTTTTTAGTTTGTTATTTATTTGAATTGTGAATTTTGGGTGAAAACACTGTCACTGTAAAACATTGCACAGTAATACTTTCTAATAAAAGGCAGCTGCTCCCCTTTATGAACCAATACAAAGATAGTTTTATTTCAGGAACAGAAGAGATACACGTTACACGGTGGAACAAGCAGTACACCCCACAACTACATCACCAGTCAGCACAAGAGGATCTTTTCCAAGCTAAACATATTGTGGGCTATGCAGGCACACAGAGCCATCCTTCAAGTCATAACAACCAAGTCTTCTCCTGTCACTTCTCTAAAGAATTGGCCTTGATTTAAAATCAAAAGAACAAAATGCTTTTTCATGGGCACTCAAGCCTTCTTCATTGACTTTGGAGAAATAAAATATTTCTCAACTATACATTATTTCAATTACATATTTTTAGTTTCAAGTGGAAGTGAGTTTGTTCTTTAAAGGTGGAAGATTCTGAAAGACTAAGGTTTTTTTGATATATTTTTTATTCCTCCATTTAATAAACAGTGAGATATTTGCCTGTAATCTAAGATGGTAATTAAGTTGCTGAGATATTGGAAACTCCTGAAGTTGCTGGCAGCAGCAGCAATCTGAACATATGACCACTAGGCTGCCACATTGCCGGCCATGCATCACACAGCATCTTCAGGAAGGCAGCAAGCCCTGATCCAACATGTTACCGCTGATAACTTCTGCCAGAAACGTAGCACTGGGGAGCTTGAGGAACACTTGAGAAGCTTCCGTTTAATCCGCCCCTGCCCCACTCTTGAGCCACTTCTATGCGTACACCAGGAGAGCTGTGTGCAGAGCAACATGGCACTCCACACCAGACAAGAG
The DNA here is from genome assembly GCF_013368605.1 of Nyctibius grandis. Taxonomy (NCBI): domain Eukaryota; kingdom Metazoa; phylum Chordata; class Aves; order Nyctibiiformes; family Nyctibiidae; genus Nyctibius; species Nyctibius grandis. Next base: position 19,516,248 of record NC_090667.1, on the reverse strand, counting down.
AACGGTTATTTTAACACTGCCCTGTACCCTGAGCCAGGTTATCTTCTAGTTCCACAGTTATATTAACCCAGCTAAGGTGCAGGAAAGAATGTTGAGCGTTACTCAACCAGCACTGAGGATAAGCACAAGCTATGTTTTCATGCTAAAAACATAAAAAGAAGGAAATTTTAGGAACACTAAACCAGTTAGGCTAGAAGGAACAAGATAACCAGAGAACACACGAGGAGTGAACAGGGCTGCTCCTGCTCTGGTTTTGGAGAAGAGGCCCACAAAGCAAGTGTGCATTGCAGCGCCTGGGTCCAGCCCGAAGGCGGGCAGCGGCAGCAGGTGCAAGTCAGAGCGGCATTTGCTTCTGATGAAAAAAAGCAAGCATGCAACCCACGAGAAGTCCCAGCACTGAAGGAAAGCGTACAAGGGCCAGTGCAACAGCTAAAAGTGCCAGGGTGGGGTTCTGTGCAGGAGTCCTCTCTAGCAGGTTTACAATCATCCTTTCTGCAAGAAGCAGAAGGCAGAGATGCACCTCCACGGCTACACGTACATTCCCCATTGGAAAACAAGTTTCAAAGCCAGCAGGACAAAAACATTCACATTACTTTTGAAGTTACGCACTTTTTTAGCAATGATGTACCAAGTCCAGACAGACAATATTACCCCTCCAAAAGCAACTCAGATAATCCTTACTATCTTAGACTAAGACTTAGAAAGCCTGAAAAAAAACTTATACAAGCCAGTTTCAACTTAATGAAGAGTTTTAATTCACAGAGATCTCCAAGGATTCCTCAGACCACAGGCTAAATAAAAAGGAAAATTAAAAACATTTCCTGCAAGGAAAAATTAAAGAAAAATCATAATTTCTTAGTAAGATACTAGAAACACATAAGACATGCAGTAACAAAAAAAAGCCTTCAGCAAATCCTTAATGTCGCCAGTTGGCAAGAGCCCAACGAATCAAAAACCTACACAGCTAGTCTTAAATTCAACCCAGTCCTTTCAGTGACAATTTTAAGTTTCTCCCAGTGCCACTACACTCTCACAGCCTGCTCACTTCAGGCTGTACAAGCAAGTAACAGCAAAAACGTAAAAATCCCTAAAGAATCACTCAAACCTGCAGTTCAGAAATCCCAAGTTGAAGACCCACCCTGATTGACCTCATCTTGTACCAATCTTAACACAAAACTGATGTACTGTCAATCCCTCCTTTCACACCTGCTTCAGCAGTTACAAGACCTTAATAGATGGAAACAGAGTGGAATTTAAGAATTTTCACACTACTATTATAATTTCTTGAATGATTTAATTAAACCTTAGAACACCTAAGAGCAGTTTTTATAACCAGACAAGATAAGCAGATTGTCCACAATAAAAGTAATTACGCATTTGCCTTTAAATAAGAAGTTTTGCTCTTTATGAACAAGTGTTTCTCTTGCATTTTTGAGACAAGACTCCCTTTCAATACAAGAATGCTGTTCTTTAGCTGTTGGTTAGAATATTACTGTACATATCTTTTTCCTGGCAACATCACCCATTAAAGAGAGCGCCTATGAGCAGCTTTCTCCTAATTCTTGCCCTGGTGCCTTGCTGCTTGCTCTTGCCCCACAGTGCTGAAAACATCTTAGAGGGCGCACATGGAAAAACAGGATTAGCAGAACTTCCTCCAGGTACCCCTCCTCTTCCTCAGAGTGTTATTTTTAACCCAGGTCAGTTCACTCACTATGACTGACTCACAGCATCACCTCATTTCCAGTTGCACCTGCACACAAAAGGAAGTGGTGACAGCAAAGGAAAGTACACATGGAGCTGCAGTTCAGCTAATGCTTCCCCCCACCCTGGAGCAGACCTGATTCAGAGAGAGTTGTTTTCTGTAGAGGGATATGCAACATGTTATGCCTGTAGAGAAGCAGGGGTTTTTTTGCAATTACCATTGCAATATCACGTTTCTTGTTATTTCAATGTTTTACTAGCTTTGGAGAGACTTACATATAATCTAACACTTTACCCTCAGAAAGCGGATTTCACAGAAGCCAAATGTCCTTCCTAGGCATCCTAACTCACCACACCTTTAGCTGCAATTGAAGAAAACAATATGACAAGAACTTTCATAAAAATTCAGACATTACATCTTGGCAACGAGGTCATGACAGCCGGCACGACAGAATAGCACCAAGCAGTATGTCACAGCACCCCACTCAGTGAAAGGCACACACTGTATCAGAGTATACTAGTGGAGGACTTCACATTGGCACAACAATTTTACGGAAGAAATGCCCTTGAACTGGAATATTCTCACATGAGGAAGACTGGACTTGTGATGAAGGGCTGGATTTGACCTCACAAGCCCCAGGTTCAGCTGCGAGCCTCCAAGTCCGTTTTGCACTTCATGTGCAATACTTTTCATTTTCCAGCCGCAATAGAGGAACAGGACTTTCGCTCTGCTCACCAGATTTCACAGATCACTAGAGACATCGCATTCACCACACACATAAAACATCAAGCACAACCAAATCCTCAACTTTGCTGACATCCCTCACAACCACAGTTAAGACACAAATAGTGTAAGCGCCAAAGAGTCTAACAAGAATGCCCAGTCATGGTTAGCTCGGTGCTATAACTATGTTGGGTGTTAGAAGAGGCAGAGTACCACAGCTTAGACTTCATGCTATCCTAATAACAGCTCCAAGGCTTTTGGCTGATTTGGAGCCTAAGAACAGCAAGCTTGAGCTTCCCTAAAAATGCCAGTGAAAGTCTAACTGTAACCCAGACATAGATTATTATCTCTGAAATAGACTTGTAGAAAGTTCCAAACTGCAGAACTCTGACCAAACAAAAAGTTTGTTATTACCCAGGGCCACGACTTCCTTTGTGTTAGGAAAACACCTACTAAACACCACTCCTAGAAACAGGTCAGCGTGTGAAGTGCTGCATTACTGCTAAGTCATGCAAATATCTACAGGAAGGCTTAGGTTTTGAGAGCGGGGAAAAAAAAAATTGGATTTTATATCCTGAGACCAAAGCGAATGTTTTGTAGCATTCTTTGCATCATGGCATCTTCCCACTTTACTCACACAAAGATGTCGTCTTTTGGCATGATATGATTTAAACCTTCATCCATTTGGAAGATTTTGTGGAATCGATGATTATACACGTCTGTCACCACCATCTAGAACAGCAAGTGATATGTGCAAAGAGATTATAATAAAAGTTTACATAAATTTAGGCAAACTAACTTTAAATTCAAGCAACAGTTTATTCCTATTCTTTGTCAGAATTTCAGCACACCAACATCGGCGCTGCTTTCTACAACAGACACCAGCAGCTAATCAGCTGTATTTGTTAAGATGGATCAGAAAAACAAAGCAAATGACAGACTGGTTTTACAGAGGTACTGAGGAGATTCCAACAGCTGCAAGTCAGCCTGGTAGAAACAAGAGCAAAGATCCCAACGTCAAAGCGTCAACACGCTAAGACTTCAGGCACAGATCACTGACGTTTATAATTAAGTGAAATAAATTGAAGTGCTACACTGGCATCCTGAAAATACCCCACCAACTACAAAACCATTCCCTCTGGAGAAGCTCACCTGATCCCTTTGTTATTAAAAGGATGTCCAAGAAGAGGTGGACCCAAAACAGACATTGAACATCTCTCAGTACTAAGAAGCTACACTACCAGAAGTGTTGGGGGTGGGCATGAGCTTTCTGCCCCTTCTCTTAAACCTCTCTACTGCACTGGAAGCATAAGAATAAACACAGATTGTTTCATGCATTTTTTTATTTTACAATCAAAGGAAGAGCATTCAAACTTGTCAGGGTTTTGTCACTATTCCATTAAGTTCAGCTTATCACCCATCTAAAAGCTAAGCCACCAAAATGCTTCAAGAAGAACAAACACTTATCAAAATTACTGTGCTGCATTTATCCTTACATTTTCTGCAGGAACACCAGAGAGTTTGGAGAGTGATTCACACAGATCCGAGATGGCCCCCATCATCGGCACCACGACCCGGTACTAGAAACAAAGATAAGATCATGCTTACACCAGGCAAAATAAACCCATGCAAAGCAGAGTGCAAGTAAATGGAAACAAAACCTTGAATTTATAGTTCTGTTGAAGTTAAGGTCACAGCCACACACTTTAAGGTCTTCGGGATCTCAGTTCTACCTTACAAAGCAGGGATTTGGAGGGAATGAAAGAGCCATGAACAGCTGGTCTTTTGCTTTACTGGCTCAGCAGTAGTAAAACACACAAAAAACACACCAACAAACAAACAAACCCTCGTGAGCAGCTCGGGAGCCTTACCCATTTAGATAAGTTTCACCGTTACATTTTGCACGGTAACACAAGGTAAACATACCAATGCAAACACATTACTGCTTTCAGGGAACAGTACATCACACACAGGCAATCTCATCACAGGAACAGGTAAGCTACTTCCAGCTGACCCATCACCCTAGTCTCAAAAACTGAGATTTTACAAAGCCACTTGATTTCGCATGTTCAATTCCCAGTTTTCACACTAAAAAACCCCATCCTACCTCAGTCAAAGGTGGACATCAATGTCCTTTAGATTACTCGAAAAGTCTCAACTTTAAAACCTAAGAGAAAGACTCAGATGACTTCAAGAAACTTGTGTCTTCAACATGCCTCACCTGGACAGGTCTACGCTGTGGGTCTGCATATACCAGGGTAACTTCCATGAGACGATCTCTCCTCAAGGGCAGTGGAAGGGTTAAGTAACAGAAGGGATCAAAGGTGACAGACACTTTGGAGCATTTGGGACAAACAAGAGTAGATTTGAAAAGACCATGAAAAATATCCACAATGATAGAATCATTCCTCAGCCTATGATTCTCCCAGGCCTCTTTTGCCACCTCCTATAAAAAGAAAAAAAAAAAAAAATATCAAAAGTTATTTCTCACAAACACTTCCATTGCATGGCAAGCATAGGGATCAAAGAAAACTCAGAAAATTGATACTGACGGGTAAATTTCACATAAAGGGGGGGTCCTACCAGTGTGTCCAGCATAACACACTGTGACAGGCTTACATGCTGCTCTTCAGGACAGCAAGCTGCTAACAAGATACACTCCTCTCCTCCATGAGGAATGGACTGCTGCCCCCTGCTTTTGAAAGACAGCTGCAGCTACAGCTTCTGAGAAAGAAGAAGAGAGTGTTTTCTTCTTGGAAAATGATGGTCCACGTCTCACAAAGAAAGTATAAAAGGAGACAAATTACAATCCCTTGAGGGCCTTCACAATACAACTTATAAACTCCCTACCTAAGGGCATCTGATAACTGGCATTTGACTACTCAATGCAATCAGAGGCTCTTCTTAATGTGAGACTTTTAGTTTATGGTACGATACCATGAATTTTATCTCTCTCAAGTGTAGTAAGTGCCATAGATATACACACACTGCAATGCTACTGTCGCTAACCAGGACGCTGAGATAGGAACAGAATAACTAGCATTGATATGGATGCCAGGCAGAAATGTGTATCTCCTACATCGGGGGAGGGAAGTACCTAAATAAAACGAAGGCAAGCTGGGCATCCTTTCCATCCCACAATTATCAGTATTTCTTAGAAAGAAAAAAAGATTAAATATACTACTTCTTGTGGTGTTGCCACATGCATTGTATTATGCAAGAAAAGGCAAAAGACATGAAACTATGGCTCGTTAAGAGGAAAAACAACTAGTCACATACACTTCCTAAATATAAATTATTGCATCTGGTTTTCAGAGGCTCCTAAAGCATTTTTCCACCTAATATATTTACTCTGGACTCTGCATTTGTCAGTATGTTGCAGCTGTTTGTACTGTGACAAGAGGTAAAAGCCTGATCAGGAGAGCGTAAGTTTGCTTAGGGAAAGACATTTCACTATTATGTGTCTCATTCTAATGTGAGCATGGTGTTTGCCAACTTCAGAGGAACAAAGAAGTGTCTGCAAGGGGCTCACGTATCGCTGTTGACTGGGAAACAGAGGACAGAGAAAGAGTAGGAAGAAAAAATGAACAGAAGAGACTTTTCTGGCCGCTGTCAGGAAAACAGCATAAGAGAATTACTTTCCTCCAGCAGGTAACTGGAGCCCAAGGGTGTTTAAATTAAAATTTAAATTAAATAAAATGTAAAGTTGCTTTAGTATCAGTGTACCCATTTCCATGGCACCAGAAAGGAGAAAAATCAAGTCAAGCCTCTTAAGAAGATGCATGTAGTTCACCAAACACTAGGAATTCATCAGGACCATGGCTGTACCAAGTCACTTATTCCTTGGTTCTCTCCTTATCTTGACCAGTGCTTTCATGCACCCTATTGAGCCTGGTTTTAAATCTAGCTCATGGATTACAGTTGTCTAGAGGCCATGAGGAAGCACATGAGAAGTCTGGCCTAAAAGCCCATTTCATTTGACACTCTGCTATGGGACACTGGAATGGCTGCTTACAACCCCATGCCCAGGGCACATGTTCAGACCCTTATTCACGGGGCAACCCTGGCATATCCACGTGAGAATGCTCCCAGTCCCACTCAAATCCACATGCAAGTATGATGGACTGCACAGTAAGCACTCTCCTCAGACTGATGCTGAAAGCTGCTGCTCTGTCTACCTGGAAGAAGAGGTGGGCCTGAGCAGTAAGGAGGAAAGGTTATGATAGTAACTACAGCCTACTTTTAGGTAGCTGCTATGTCACAAGATCAACTTCCTTCCTTTCCACTGCAGAACCACATCAGTATTGCACCATAAGCACATCTTCCTGCACACCAGTACAAGAACAGACATTCTGCTGTAAGGCAGAACGATAGCTAAGTGCCACGAGGTGTCATGAAGAGTCAGCTGGGCCATAAAGCACAACAGGGTTCTCCCCTCCCAGGTACACTGCTTTGTAGGGAGTATCTTTGTGTGGCCTGTGAGCAGGAAGGCCACAAAATCCAATTAAACTCCCTCAGAAGCACTACCCGCCCTACCCTCAAGTAAAAGGCACCATACCGAATCAGGTCTGCCATTGGCATCCTTCAGTTCCAAGTAGGGCTTCTTCTTCACTCTGTTCAAATCCTCATGCAAGCCATCTAGAAGAAAAGCCAAGAGCTCCTGGGAATCTTGCTGCTGATATCCTGAAAACTGAGGAGCAAATCGGCCAACCTGTGTCTGAAACACAAAGACAAGAGCCAGAGGGGGGTGAGCATTACCTATGTGTAAAAGACAGGAATAAAAACACTCACGGCCTGGCTTTTGCAGAGATCAACTCCATGCTACCTTATGTTAGGATGCTAATGCAGTAAGGGTGCCAAAATAATTTTCCCAACTATTTTTATTCCCCCCCACAGTGTTGAGAGGGAAGAATGCATGTAGTGCTGTGAAGGTAGAAATCCAAGTTATCAATATTAATTTAGGAACCTGCAAACAATCAGTACACAAAACCTATCTGCCTGATGCATTTTGTACTTTAATTTCTACTTCAGAAACCTACAGTTCCCAATGTAGGCTTTGTATAAGGCAGTATCTTGAAGCAGATGGACTGCAAGACTGAAAATGCTTGCAGAAGATACTTATGAACTAACAAAACTGGCATAAAACTAAGACTAAAATCCTCACCACAGTAATCTCTAACTATTCTAAAAGAATTGTGATATGAAGCTAAAAAACGTAACAGTCTGAGCTAGCGAGGGCCAGGAACAGCACACCCAAATACAGCCTCTTATTTCGTAAGTGCTGTCTCGCAACACTGTCATTTAGTGTTCCTGCTTCTTAAAAAACAATAGAAAGGGGTCCCACAGGAAAACCAACCATTAGCTGAAGGAGTGGTCAGTCCTAGTGACCATCACTAGTTTTCTCATAAACACAAAAGAGTCCAACAGACTTGCAGAACTGTGCTTAGTACATTTTAATCGCTCAAGGTGACAACTGCAAGGGAGCCCAAACTGAAGGGCTGGTTATATAATATAGTTAACACTGTCACTAAATCAGCACCAATTGTTAGAAAAATCACAAGTAATACTGTACTAAGAAATAAAGAGTAATTCCTATTCCAGTCTTAAACAAGACCAGCCCACATTAAAATGCTTTTACTGATGTCCACTACAGATTCACGTATTTCCTCTGAACAGAAGTTTACAGAACAACTTTAATAGTGGTGGATGATGTGTCAGCAACTCCAAGTCACAGAAATTAAACAAAACCTTGTTGTCTCAGAACTACCCATGACTCTACAGAGGACAGATTTCTGTAATCCATAAGACTTTTGCTCCAGGTCTCAAAAGCATATACCCTCAGCTTCAAGACTGTACCATGTAAAACCTGAACAGTGACAGGATGCACATTTACATTAATATCAGGTCATTGCTTATTTCATGCATTTGGGATGTTATTCTTCACTACAGAAGCAAACTCTTAGTGTTCCTCAGATGCTTTAACTACGTTGTTCTGCACTGGAGCATCTTTGCATTATATTTAAAACAAAAGACATAGTTACAATTTTTCTAGGGGTTCATACACTACTGCTACATTGCAGTTTTTCAGCTGAAAGCAGCTCTTTACACTGAAGCACTTGGAACACTGCATCAATAGATAACATAGACAAGGGGATGCATTTTGCTCTAAACTTTATAATTTCATTTTTTAAATGTATAACTTGCACACCTTTTCTCACTGATTAAAGTTCACAGCTAGCAATTCACATGACCTTGCCTAGTTTTGTAGCAAAGATCATTTTATGCATCTGAAAACAGCTCTCAGGCTGGAAGGTCATTTACTAAGTAAGGCGTTTAACATTAAAGAGCAGTAACCAATTCCGGGGTATGACACTACTCACTGGCAAGTTCCTCCCTGTACCCTGAAAAGCATTTACATAAAACAGTGAAACACTGAAGCAATCCTGTCATTACTGCTTTCATAACACCAAAATATATGGAAGGCATATTAGCTCTCTTCTTCTGTCAAAGAGCTATGCTACAAGAACATGGAGTACTTACTTTAAACATACGTGGGGCCACGTGAGACTGTCTCCCAGACCAGATCTGTTTAATGAGCTCTGCATAGGCTTCTGCAATTTCTCCTCTCATCCCCAGTGGATTGTTCTGGTTTATTTCGGCTTCATATTTATCTTTCAGGAAATAGTCTGTCAGAGGAGGGGTATTGCTCAGACACTGAAAAAGCATTAAGAAAATGAATTTATTGCACAGAACAATAAATCTGTGAGCATGGTTGAAATAAAAAAGAAACACCAAAGACCACATCCTTCAAAAGACTCATTTCTGAAACATGGTTTCTCTTGAAGGTGCCACACTGACTTCTCTCCTATACAGTGTATTTGCCTCCAAGTGTAAGCTTCCCCTCTGGAGAAGTTTCTACTAGTTTATCTAGCTTAAGGCATAAGGCTCACTGGTCTGCAGCTCCTTGGTTCTTCTGCAGAAATTTCTTTAAAATTGGCATCACATTTATCACCTTCCATTCCTTTGGTGCAGAATAATTCTAAGCAGTCATTTAAAGTTACAGTATTTAATAGTTCAGGAAAGCAAATAGCAAACAACCTTCTGAAAAAACCTACAGACTTTTGGAATGAACATATCTGCTCTTGGTATTATGTCCCTCCACATTTTGTTCAATTTTTCTGTAACTTCCACCGACACTTCAATTTGAGTAGAGTCTCTTGGTGTAATGAAGTCTGACAAAAAAAACCAAGCCTGCAAGTGCCAGAAGAATAAAGATTACAAACACAGTCCTGCCAAGACTAACCAATTCATATAATTAATGTACACAGACCTGTTTTTCCACACATTACTGAGGTGGGAGGGTAGGCTACCTTACCAATGCATTACAAAGAAATCTGCACAGAACAGGTCAGGAAGGTCTGTAGAGATGTCACCTTAATGCTCTCAAGTCTACATCACATATTCACTCTCTAACCTTGAAATCCTAGTATAAGGAACAGTGAAAATAAGAGATGTCCTTGTTCCTCCTTGAGGTGAAACACAAGCTATACTTTGTCCTACAAAAAACCAAATGCCGTTAAAAAAAAAACCCATCAGAAAGTCCGTAAAGTTTAAAGGCAGGAAGGATATCACCCCCATCTACTCTCCCATTTATATACTTATTACCAGTGTATCGTGGTAATGATTTAATACTTCCTGGGAAATCACCATAAACCTCAGGACACAAAGGGAAACTACTTCCTGTGCTAGTTTTACAATTCAGTAATTCCAGGACTCAAAGCTTACAGCAAGAAGCAGCACTTGGATAAGTAAGGCAAGACATGTGTGAACAAAAAGAGAGCCAAGTCTGAGACATGACCAAAATTAGTAGGGCTTCAAGGCACTGTAGTATCAAGAAAATATTAAACTGGGCTCTTTCTGAATGCCTGAAATTTCAGGACCCGTAGCAGATGCCTGTACAGTGCTTCACCAGCCAGGTGTAGGTACACAGACCTCCCAGCACAGTTATACATGGCAATCTGGAGAGAGTCAGGAAAGTGTAGTCCTGCCCTTTAGCCAACTCCACTTTCACTGCCTTGATGTGTACCTTGTGGAATTTATTTCCTATCAAATTTTTCCAGTTCCAACGCCCAGGTGTTAGTGTCTTTCTCCAGGTAAGTGACACTAAAGTGCTTATAGACTGCTATCATTTGACACCAACCTCCCACTGGGAGGTTGCTGCTGACAAAATTCCAACAACTTCCGAAAATTAAGGCAGGAATTTGCATTTGAAAGACTGATGTCTAGAAAATTAAAGCCTAATGGTAAATAGAAGAAAGAAATTGGTCCTTAACATGACTAGTTTTCATCCAAAATTGAGACTGAAGTGTGTTTGGATTAAGTTATTTTGACAATAAAAATTAGTTTTAAAAGTTGTCTCTTTGCTATAAAGTTCAAGAAAACAATGTGGTTTAAGGTTACCATAATACAACTGAAAATAAAGTCATGTCAAACAAAAAAAGCAAGGCAGTCCAAGTTTATTGTGGTATCCTGAATACCACATGCATAACGCATTGTAGTTATTTTAAGACCTGTTCTAGCTTTCAAAGCTACCAGAGTGACAGAAGTCATTACATAGCACTTGTACCACATTAGGAGTTTGCCCATTGCTTAAATCAAAGTTCATACAAGTTGGCTCATATTTTGTTTGAATTTCTTAGCAAACAACTATCCTTAACAAGTTTCTGCGTTTTTTAAAATGAACCAAATTAATCTAAGAGATTAAGGTAAATAAGTATACTAATAATTATTAGGTTTGCATAACTGTTACAACTTTAACAGCCAAAAAAATGACCCTGAACCCTTCCTGTGGCTTTTCATACTCTTAATTTTTCAAGAATCTTTAAACCTGGACCCCAGAACTGCATGCAGCGACCTGCTCATGTCGCTTATGCAGCCCATGCAAGTCAAAACATCAGCCCTCCACACCAGCCCATTTTTGTCAGAGCACAGCACAGAGACCTTACGTTACAGTTAAGCATCTGTTTCGTATGACTTCCCCCATAGCCTTTCAGAAGCCATGTATTTCAGATCCAGTTCTTAGTACTGTAACACACAGTACAGTATTAAGGTGTTACACATAAGCCAAACTAAATATGAACTGGTTTGTTTGGGGGTTTTTTGCTGGGGGTTTGTTGTTTTTTTTTTTTTCATTCCAGGTGCAGGCTCCTCATTGAATCACATTAAAACATGCTTTTCTTTCCACAGATTTTAATCCACGATCTCTGTGGAACTGCTCTCTTATTTAATTCTAAGGAAAGCTCTTTCTAATTCTCACCTGTAATGCAGAATTCATGAAGCAGGTATTTCCAAGGTTACTGAGTCCACAGAGTCCAGGTTGTGACAGGGAAGCACTGTCCCTGCAGTTGTAAGAGTTACAGACAAATTCAGAACCTCTGGAAGAAAGACAACACAGTGAACTCCACAATGGGTTTACCAAGTCTCAATACTGCTTAAGAGTTACATCAAATACAAGTCAAAAAACTGTTTCATTAAATTGTTTAACCAGTCTACATGTTTCTCCTGCTTCATAGAGGCTAACAGTGAATACCAGGAATGTGAAGTATATGTGCTAACTTTGGAAACATTTATCGTTACACAGTCTATTATTAATTTGTGGCTCGTAACACATTAATTTCATCTGTCTACAAGTACACAGCACACTATCCTAATGCAGCAAGAGTCTATATGAGTCTACATCATATATTGTAAGAGCTAATAACAAAATTATTATCTCTACCTGGAAAGGCTTCTACCACAATGGCAGATGGAAAAAAGAATATAAACCCTTCCCTCATACCCCTAGTCCCCTCAAAATCAGGCAACGCCCTGGTAGTTAGTAAGCTCTGGAACATGCGCTCCTTTTGCAAGCAAGCAAGGAATAGCAGAACACAGTAGTTTCAAAAGCAAAGTTTGATAAACAGGTACGCAAGAGTAGCAGAACTTCTCACAGGGCACCATCACACTCCTTTTCTATACCGGCAAGAATGCACAGGATTATTCACACGAAGGACGAAGAAACAAAAAGAACATTCCTGCTCTTACCCCCTGCCCAGGTGGGAGCTGTTCAGTCCATAGGAGTTACTGCTATCACCATTAGTAATGACAGAAGTGGCAGACACTGAGGAGTAAGAACTTGCTGATGATTTTGAAGAGGTAGTAAAGTTTCTGCTAGTTGCAGTGCTCGATCTGGGAGAAAGGAAAAAGACGCAGAAACAGTGCTACTACTTTTTTCACCCCCAGCCGCACCTCCCGCAAAACTCCAAGGACTTGCCATGTTACAGTTAGTCCCACACACAGAATTTACTGCTTTGATCTGTGTGATCACACTTCCAAACACTTGTCTGGAACAGAAACCTCAGACAAAAGTATCAGAAGCAGGAGCAACAATTCCTGCTTAAAGCAAAATCTGGGTCCCAGACTGAAATAAGTAGGCAAGTCAGATGGCATGAGTGACAGGGAAGCGAGCTTTAAGTTTATGAGTAAACCACCTTGAAACAAGCAAGTAAAAAAATCCCCAAATACCAAAACACTCGCCTTGCATTAAAAAGCAAAAGTCAGTCCTCTCCTACCTGAAACCCAGCCCACCCACTCAAACAGAATGTTAATTAGTAAGAAGATAACCAGGGTGGGCACCAAATAGTGTGTTACTGAGCCTAGCTGATACAACTGTATTGTTGTACAACTACAACTTGGAGGCAAGACACTCCGCTATGTACATGCGGTGTGCATAGCAATCCTCAGCATTTTGAGACTGGATACATTGAAACGGATTTTAAAAGTTCACAAGCCTCAAGCCTATCTGGTTGCGAATCCCAAGCTATTCCACACTACTACTCTCCTGGTCCAGAAAAGAACAAGAACACAATGTTCCAACAGACCAAAAAGGCACTAAAATTAAGGTGTTCTGTCATAGACAGCTTTGGCTCCATTAAAAAAAAAAAAAAAAAAAAAAAAAAAAAAAAGGCAAAACCACAAGATAGCACCACATAAATAAGCTTAAAGAAACTATTTTGATACTAATTAATTTTTCTATAGCAAGAGCTAACTGGGAAATGGTCTATTCTCTCCATCTTTGCCCAAATAAACATGCAAAACTGAATGCAAAAAGGGGCAGGACACCAACAACCGCACAACGGTGGCTAATACACCCAAAGCACAGCAGAGCACCAGCAGAGGACAGCATCCTCAAGCTTTAGCTTGTTCTTTTATCTCTTTTAATGTGACCCTCAAATGATACAAACTAAAAACGCATATTCACAGCTCAGGTGCTACTAAGAAAACGGTCTTGGAAAACCTCTGTGGAGCAAAAACTACAAGATAAAGAACAAGCCATAATGGCCAAGAGGAGGCAGAACAGCTGGACAGCCTTACCAGTTTGGAAATATAATAGCAGTAAAAGAAATACAGAAGTAAAAGAAAATACAGAAAGACAGGAGCTTCCAGATGAAAACACAAACTGCAAATGCAGTCTAAACCTGAAGCATGCTAAAAAAAAAAAAAAAACAAAAAAAAAAACAAACCACCAGCCAGTACAACCAAAAAAGTATTCCAGAAAGTATACTGGCAAGAATGAGCAGATCTATCGAAATAATTAAGACAACCATTTCTGGGACAATACACAACCTTCTGGTCATTACACGTTGGAGGGGGAACTTCTCAAGACTACCTGGACACAAAGATAAGATCAATGAGAGAACAAGAGGGTCTAGACTAAGCAACAATTATCAGACTCATGCTCCACATGCAGGAGTTTCAAGGGTCAAGAATAAAATAATGAAGCTAACAACAGACTATAAATCCATTAAGAACACATTTTTAAAAGTTTGAAGTAGAAGTGAATTATGTAGTAGTAAAGAAGGGCAATGTAGAAAATGCTAGACTTGAAAATGTAGCATCTCTGCTTGACATGTTTGACCCCAGTGAGAGAACAGGACAAGACAGTCAGAAAATAATATGAAGAAAATCTAATACGGAGGAAAGAAAAGGACGACGGCCTCTTAAGGGATTTCAAAATTTCCAATAGAAGCATAGAGGCAGCAGACAATCAAGAGCCAGATGGCAACTGAAGGGGTCCAAGAAGTACTTCAATAGTACCCTACGTACACAGAAAAGCTAAGAACTATGGGGGAAGATAAAAACTGGATCAGAAAGCAAAGATAAGAGATAAGGCACAGAGTGGGGAAAGGTCTACCTACAAAGTCATCAAGGATCTTGAGTGAATGTCTGTTAGAAAATTGGGAAGGATCATGTAAGAAGTAAAACAACAAAGAGAGGCCAACAGCTTTCCAAGCGGGGAGGAAAAAAAATAGAAATCTGTCCTGGTTTCACTGGGGTTTGGTTTCAGTTTGTGGCCAGCCATGGTGATCAAGGCCCTTAGAAGTTAAATCCAGGGCAGCTGACCCAGGCTGACCCACAGGTGTATTCTATATCATTAACATCAAGCTCACAATAAAAGAGAGGGTTTGCTGGGAAGAGGTGGGGGTTATTTCTGCTCTCCTTACCTCTCCTCCCTTCTCCCTGTCTGTTGTTGCAATTCCTGGAGCAACTTGCCAGTGATTTGTGGGGGAGTATATTTCTGTCCGTTTTGTGTTGTCATTTATATTGATTTTCTTCATTTCATTAAATCTGGTTAACTTCATCCCACAAGTCTCCCTCTCTTTTTCCCAATTCCCTTCCTCATTTGGGGAAGGGACATTGGGTGATAGAAAAAACTGCTATTGTTTAGCCCCGGGTGCAGGCTAAACGAAGACAAAAATCAAATACACTTGGGAAGATAAAAATTGTAAGCACTCTTACATTTTACAAGTTACTCATCTATCTGTAATAACTAAAGAAAGATTAAGGATTTACTAAGCACAGCTGCTCCCCCTCATTTCAAAATATGAAAGGCACAGACAGTAGTTAAGAAAAATGTTTTTCTCTGAAAGCTTCCCATTTTAAGCCCAGGAAGCTACTGTTAATGACCCCACAATACTGTAGGCTCTCGACAAGATTGCCTCATTTGCACACAGAGGTGACAACAGAATTCCTGGATACCAAGTATTTATCCCCAATGCCCCAAAACGGGTTTCTGTGGAACATGCAGACTTTGACCAGTCAAAGCCACCTTCCCCTCCACTGCTGTCTCTCACAGTGTGTGATTTCTGCTCCCTTGGAAATGGAGGCCCCAACACCTTGCCCTGAAGTAAGAGATAAATATTATTTCTTCTTTGAAGTTCATGACTTCGAACCTTCCAAAATGTCCTGGACTACTCAGTAGGTTACCACTGAAACTACTCTCAGTTTGCTCCCCATAGGCACAACAAACACTGGACTGGAAGGTGCCAAGATCCTGCAGCTTCCCTTTGATCACCACTGCAATGTTCCTGACAGGGATAAACACATTCAGTTACATGTCATCAACAAAATCTATACAGGAGTAAACTACAGCAAAGAAAGACTTCATCTAACCATGCAACAGTTCAGCGATTTGAGAAAATAATTTCACAGGTTTGAAGATGAGACTGCATGGTAGGACTGCTGAATCAGTCCTCCTGCTTAAGCACAACTTTAGTCTCTCTAGGTAACTCCTGTCTGAGCTAAAATACATCTTCTAGAAAAATCCACCATCATGGCTTTACAGTGGCCAGCAATAGCCAATCCAGCAGACCACAGATAAACCATTCCAATGATCAATAACCCTTACAGTCAGAAGAAACTTGCATTTCATTTGCAGCACTGGTATCTGGCTTCATCATCTGGACATTGGTTTGTGCTCATCTCCATCTGCTGCCTCTAGAGTTCCTTCTTCAATTTCCATTTCTTTCATTCAATTCATTTGAAATTTCACTCAATTTCCATATCCCACAGAGGCTTTTAAGGGCTAAAATCAACTTCCAAATTTCTCACTGATATGATACTTTAACTTCTAAGCCTTCTAGCACAAAAATTATTTGCTAGTTTTTCAACAATTCACTTGGCTTCTCCCAAATCCTCTCATTAGCCTACTTTTCAAATTTGTTGACAACCTCACAGGACATGATCACTCCACCTGCAGTTTTATCAGTGTGCTAGTTATCAAAAAAGTCTTCTGATGCACACTCAGCATTTCCCTATTGAACCACTGAGGTTAGTTGTTTGTTTTGTTTTGCCTCAAGGCTTCTACAGGAGCTGACATTCAGGAGACTGAACCATGACTGGAATCACAGTCCTACAGACTCCAGTGTGTATTTCGGGCTCGTGTTCTTCATCCCCACGTACACAACTTCATGCTTCACAATACTGATGCACATTGCTCCCCGTCTGCCAAATAAAGACGGCCATTCCACATCTTGCTATACAACCTTTCAAAAACCCACACAAATGGCAAGTGAGGAGAAATCTGGAGAGTAGCAGCATAAAGAGGACAAAGATAGATTAATCTAGTACAGAAACCATGAGGCCATATGGTTTGTAAGTAGAAAAACTGCTAAGCTGAACAGCTTGAAAAAATATTGTAAAAGGTTTTCAAGTGGTTGGAAGACAGAGACAGGAAAAGTATTTCAATTGAGCTGAGGCTACCTTCAGAGCATACAGTAGAATTAGTCCTCTTCCTTTAAACTACCAATAATAAAAAAACCCCAAACATTAAAAATATTGTGACAAAAAGTTTTTGCCAAAGCAGGAAAAGCTAGAACTTCTACTTAATTGGGAAAGCAGAGGCCACACAGATTTTCATTTATAAAGTTCTCACATGCAAAAGCCTCCTTAACTTATCTTACATACTCAATGCTACCCTGAAAGCGTGGCACCTGCTGCAAACTCAAGCACTTGAAAGTCATGTAGTAAAGATCTGCCCACAAAATATTTAGCCTGGTTGCTGAAGGGGTCCTCTGAAATCATCAGCACGCAAGGAACTGGGGGAAGGAGATCAGTTTTAAATATGAAAGGGCATTTAATTATGGTATTACGCACCTATGAAATACATATCAACCACCAAGGTTTTAAAACTGTACAGTAATTTCTAGCATGTAATATCACTGAATGTTGTATCAGGTTGAACAGATGCCTAAATCAAGACAGAGTAGTTGAGAAAAGCCACGTGTGTTACAAGACAGGTGATAAGCAACAACTCCAACATTTTTACTGAGGAGAGTACAAGGTAGGGTGAAAAAAAAAAAGTCCACCAAGTATACAGTGCCATCAGTAAACCAAAGAGCAGCAAGAGGAAACAGCAAGAAAATTCTAGCAGAAACCAAAGAACCAACATGCATTTTCCTGCTGCATATTGGAAAGGGAGTCAGACAGGTACCAGGCACATGCTAAAGACAACTTCACTCCTGTTTTCAAATGCAATACCTGATTGAAAAGGTGCTATTTTTATAGATCTGACACAATTTCTTACTTGTTTGTGCTAAGAAAATTACACCCAGGACATAAAAGCATGTGCTAGGACTGAGCTGGAACTCTGCTAGCTCAGGATTTTATTTTGGGAGTCTTGTAAGTAACAATTAACAAGGACTAAGTTCCACAGAGTCACTGATATAATCGCCCTTCAGAAACAAAGTATGCCTCCAATTCTGAAATTCCTACATAAGTATAATCGATTCCCTCTTCTGAAACCTTGTCTAGTAGTAAAAGCAGTTTCAAACTACAACGAGAAAGTATTTTGTCCTTAGGCAGCAGGAAACAGCATGGCCAGGTATACTCTGGATATACCACTCAGGGACTGCTGTGGAGTTTAAGAGCATTTTTTCTGTAAAATGTCAGCCAGCTTCATGGCTGGGGAAACACATGGAAGGCTGCCAAACATGTGGAAAAGCAGCTTCCCCTGGCAGGAGCCAGTGCCTCTGACAAGCAGCAAATGCTGTGGAAAAGTCCTCACGACAGGGAGCCCACCCACCCCACAGTCACCTTGCACATGCATATTCTGCAAGTAGTGAATGACATGAACTCCCAGCTTTCCAAGGCCTCTTTTGGCACATAGGCAGTGATGCAGATGCTCACCATTCCTCTACTGACAGCAGAGCACTTGTCCTGGTTTCACTGGGATTTGGTTTCAGTTTGTGGCCAGCCATGGTGACCAAGGCCCTCACCAGTTAAACCCGAGCCAGGCTGGCCCACAGGTGTATTCTGTATCATTGACACCAAGCTCACTATAAAAGAGAGGGTTTGCTGGGAAGAGGTGGGGGTTCTTTCTGCTCTCCTTACCTCTCCTCCCTTCTCCCTGTTCGTTGTTGCGATTCCTGGAGCAACTTGCCAGTGATTTGTGGATGAGTATATTTCTGTCTGCTTTGTGCTGTCATTTATATTGATTTTCTTCATTTCATTAAATCTGGTTAACTTCATCCCGCGAGTCTCCCTCTCTTTTTCCCAATTCCCTTCCTCATTTGGGGAAGGGACATTGGGTGATAGAAAAACTGCTATTGTTTAGCCCCAGGTGCAGGCTAAATGAAGACAGCGCTCTACATCCCATTTGGTTTATGCCATCAAAACTCTAAATATGGAAAAACTTTCTCATGAGCTTTTAGTATTAGAGCGATGCAGCCTGAAGAAAGGTCTCAAAATACAAAGTTCCCCATGGTCTTGGCTAAACAGTATTTTCTCCAGCTGAGAAATAGAATATTGGAGAAAAATGTTTGCCTGAGATAGGATTAAAATTTGGAGTTACTCAACTCTTTTCCAAACCACACCTCAGCACAGAGCACTCACAGTTCCTGCTGACACTAGATGCAGCTAGCAGGACTCAAATTCTTCAGAACTTCAAAATGTAAGTTTATTTAGAAAGTACAACAGCTTAGCAACACTACAGACTCGCTTAGCCTCGCAAAAGAGCGGAACAGGTTTTCAGGGTCTCACTTATCCTTCTTAGCCATGCTGTTAATGCAGCTTCCAACTCTCTTCTGATATCAGCTTTGGCTTCCAAAAAGTATCAGTTATTTCCTAAAGACAAGGACATCCTTTACTACAGAATTAGTTTCTGTAATAGTGTAACCTACCTCATGAGTGCACAGGATAAGACACTCATGCTCTTCTGGGCTGGGAACTCTGTGCCTTCCCTCTGGCTACTCTTCTCTCCTCCTTCCTCTCTCACCAGTTCTGTCTGGTTTAATTCCTCACAACCACCCACAGATTTTATACATATAAACAGTCCCTACGAGTTTGTACTATACTCGCTAATCTGGAGTCTTAAACGTGTAACATTGATTTAATACAATATGTATATGCACACACATGCCCATGGAAAGACAAACCACATCCCAACCCAGTAACAAGATTTGAACCCTACACCCCAGGTTAGTGAGTCTTTTACCAGCTCACAGAAACAATTAAAATGCTGGCAACATTTCATTGCAGTATAGACATCTAATCTTTCCAGAACAAAAGAAAAAAAAAAATTTAAAAGACCAACTCAGAACACACTCTAAGTCACAGAGTATGCTTTCACTTGAGGTTTGTCTGCTGAGATACCTGGCAAATGAAAGAACATGGTTAAAAAAGCAGCTACATTTTTAAATTACATAGGAAACCTTTATTAATGATTTTATTTATTGAATTCCTGCTCTCCAAGGGAAAAAAAAATCCATGCTGCTCCAAGATTAATTTATGAAAGACTCAACCTGAGACTGGTAAGAAATCTTTGCACTGTGCTTTCCTAGATTTCAGCTTCATAGGGAAGTGGAATTTAGTGTATTCAAAACTAAACAAAATAAGAAAAGAATGTCTTGGAAAAAATAAGGATGCTCAATAAAACATGAGAACTAACTGGAGAATATTCAAATATCAAATTAAATTGCAAACTACAGAGTATTAAGTATTTATGCATTTACATGAAGAAATGCTAAAAAAAGAGAAGGAAGCCAAGTAAACTTCAGAACTGATTATAACCAATGTGAAAGGAAAGCACAGAGCAATTATAAATGCATTAATATGGAGCAACGCCAATGATTCATGAAAGGTAAGTTAATTCAGCTTACTCACTAAGAATATATTAAGTAACAAGAAAAAACAAGCTTCGTTACTTCCTTTTTAAATATAAATCCCCTAAAAATATGTAAAAAGCTTTGTGAAATAACCATTGAAAGAGCAGCAGAAAGAAAACTTAACATATACAAATGATCCAGCCTAGACTGCCACCGGCCCACTCACATTTGACAGGGAGTGATGACCTGCAACAGAGGAAGCACCAAAGTGTAGAAGAAAAGTCCCCCTGGACCATGAACATATATTCGATATAACTATTAGACTCGGCCTACTTGGGAAGAGTCTGAACTGCAGGCTATCGGAAGACAGCAGGATACCACGGCAGAGGCATTGCTATTATGCCCTCTTCTTACAGGGAATTTTTTTTACTTCTCCTATGTGCTTCTGCTACCACCCACACTAAGAGCCAGGCTACTGGACACACCTGGTCCAGATCCAGTACAGCCTTCCTCATATTTTCAACAGTCCGAGTACAGATTCATATGCGGTTTTGGGGTTATCAAGGCAACTGCTGTACAACAGTAGTAGCTTAAAGACATAAAATGCCATAGAAAACATCACTGAACCTAACAGGAAAATACCTACTGCTCGTCATCATCTTTTGTTATCATATGTCTACAGAAGAATGAGTTCTCAACTTTCTCCTCCTTCTATTTCAAACACAGCAAGAAGTTTAAAGTCCTATCTCTCTACCCAACTTGCCTTACACACCACAGGCACCTTTGGCGTAGGAAGGCATAACGTTAGTCCAGCAGCGCTCGTTATAACCCAAAGACGTTAAAGCACAGTACTTTCCTGAGAGACAGAAAAGCAGTGTCTTTGCCCTGGCCACTTAAAAAGGTCCCTCCCATTTGATCAGCAGTCTGTGCACTGATCAGCACACACCCATGTCAATCCTAAAGAGGAGAGGCAGTCCAGCTTCCTCTTCCTTTCTCTGTCTTCCCGGTGTTTTTGAACCAACAGTGACTATGCATTTAACCTACAAGACTAAGCAATGGCACAAGAGCCAGAGAGCAGAACTTGCTAAACCAATGCACCCGACTGTATAAGGAAGACATTACATGGAACAAACACGCTTAGTTTCGTACCTAGCAGAGATAAGGACAAGGAAACAGCCAAGACAAAGTACAAAGGAACAGATAATCCTGTACGCATGACTTAATACAATTCTTTCAGACACCATTATCAGCATCATATCAAACAATTTCACAAGTTTTACATTATGATAAGCAAATGTTTATTTCTATGTCATTCAAAAATATTAACCTCCGTACCAATAACCACTTTCATTTAAGTATCACTAGAGGTTAATTAAAAGTCTTTACATAACAGACTAGCTGCTGAAAAAAAGAAAAGACTGAGGCCTGGGAATGCCACAGGACTCCTTTTTAGCTTTGCTTCACTTAGAAACAAAAGGTTATGATCTGGTCTTGCACGGCTGCCTCTCTAATTACTGACTGTGAACCAGTACTCGATTATGTACATGATACGAATGTTTAGATGCTTTTCACATGGTCCTCTTACAGAATTGTAATCCTATAGACATTCTCCTGATCCATTTACCCAGTATTATATTTCAGAAGTAGAGAATTGTTTCAAAATAGGTTTCACTAACCTATTTCATCCATTCTTCAAGTTTAACACTACTAAGATCTCGAACTCAAATGAGATCACTTGGCAGCAAGTTCTGTAAGTTAACTGTATTGTACGGAAAAACATTTTCTTTACCAATATCAAGTCTGATGGCCTACTCACAGGAAAGCGAGCAGGACATTAGACTAGTAAAATCACAGGATTTTACTTTCTGTAGTATGACCTGATATGAGCGGTTCCTTATCATTGCAAGCAACTTCCATTCTACACCATTCACCCTATACATACAACATTTCATCAAGCCCCCCTCTTACTCATCTCTTCTCTAAATTAGATAGCAGCAAGAGAATATCTGTGTCCTTATTTACAGGCATCTATAATTGCCTTTGGCGGAAGGGGGGTTGTTCAGCTATTGCTATACCCTTTTTAAGGGGGAACTACCAGAACTCTGAGCATTTACTACCAGCAGCTTTGGAAATGTACTCCAAGATCCTTTTTGTTCTACAATGGTAGAAGACTTCTTTTTTCCTCCACTGTGCAGTCTGCAGAGGTAGCTTTTTAAGTAGACTAGCTCAACGTAAATAGCACTTCCAATTCCTAAGCACTATAGAAACCTAAGCTATTTAATCCTTACACAACCTATTTGAAATGGGTTTTAGAATGGAAGACTGTTGCTAAGACAAGAAAAAAGCAGCAGAACCACTGAAGAATATTTATATTCACGATTTTCTCTCCTTCTTCAAAACACACAAAACAAAGAAATCCACAATAGCCAGTGACAACCAGGCTTTCACAGACTACAGAGTGTAGTCACTAAAGCCTAGCAAACAAGCTGGACAACATAGCAGAAACCTTTAAAACATGTTTGCTTACTTTGCAAGGAAATGCTGTCCAGGCCACGTGCCATCTTCATTTTTCACTTCTATCAGAACAACCTGAAAGAGAGTTCAGGTAATAAAGAAAGGTAACTGCAAGTCTGCTACACATTTTGCAAAATCATTAACAAATCACATTTTCAATGTTTGCTCAAAGTACATAAAAGCAAGTGAAAAAAATCACGTCAGAGAAAACAATACATTAGAATCTAAACCAAAAAAAGTTATGCCCCTTACCTGACCCTGATAGAGCCCTGCGTCTTGCACAGTGCTATCCAGCTTGCTGAGCTGCTCATAAGTGTTACTCATATACCTGTTCCATAACCTAGTTTCCTTCTCAGCAGGGATATTAAATAGTTTTCTCATTTCTTTCTCGATGGTAGCTGTTCAGGAGGAAAACAACACCAAAATTCCTAAAACATGAGTGCTTTTGGAAAAAAAAAAAAAAAACTGACAAGCCAGACATTCAGCAAGGAGGTACATCATTGATCCTTCAAGATCCTTTGAGTAGAAAATGTATCATGGAAGTTATAATTGCTCATATAGTTTGTCTAATATTTAGTCTGAAAGAACGAAAAACTTCTGTTTTCAATCATGTATTTGCCAGTCAAGCCCTCAAACCAGCCACATTCAGAACACATTGAGAAGTTTCTGCCCAAAGGCCAACTTCCGTGAAACATCATTCGAAAACATAGGTTCAAGAAGGAAGTGTTTTCAGTTACTACTGTCAGGCCATACATCAGTAAACTGAAAAAAAGCATCTTTATGGACATATATGACAGCTGACATTCAGCACTTTGACATGGGAAAATATAGCGATGATACAGAGAAAGAGAAAGATGGGCCAAATTTGAGGAAGAACCAGAAAGTGTAGGAAGAGCCATTAAGAAGATGTCTAAAATATTCACACACTAGGAATAAGGAATCATAGGAGAACCAGAGACAGAACTGCTTTACGTGAGTGACATGGATGTTTCTTAAGGACATGAGTTAGTAAGCAAGATGGTCTTCAGCGCTCTTAACCACAACTCCCTGTGTTGCACACAGAATCACTGCGGCTGGAAGAAACTCAGGAGGTTCCTAGTCCAACTACTCAAAGTGGGGTCAACACTGAATTTGGACCAGGCTGCTTGGGGCTTATCCAACCAGGTGTTCAAAACTTGTAAGGCAGGAGGAGATTCCCCTGCCCCTCTGGGCCCTGTTCAAATGTCTAGCTGTCCTGATGGGGAAAATATTTTCATTAGACTCAGTTGAAATCTGTCCTGTTTCAATTTATGACTATTGCCTGTTGTTTTCTTGCTTTGTGACTCAGTAAATAGCCTGACTCTATGCTGTCAGTAACCTCCTCATAGGTGCTACGAGGTCCCCCCGAAGCCTTCTCTTCTGCAGGCTAAACACATCTCCCTCAGACTTCTCGCACATCACATGCTCCAATCCCAACTGTCCTGTTGGTACCCACTAGACTTGCTCCAGTTTATCAACATCGCTCTTGTTCTGGAGGGCACAAAATATCTCTTGAGGTAGCATCAGAGTGCAGCTTCATGTATCAGAGAACTACTTACCAACAGTATCTGCTCTGCTAAAATGGCAGCTAATCACATTGTTAGGATCGCTGCTCTCACACAGCTTCAGCTCAAGAAGATAAACCTCAACCTTATAGTGCTTCACAAACACACCATATTCCACTACCTGCAAACAGAGGGCAGAGGCGACAAACAAAATAACACAAAGTTAGAATACTGAGCAGTCCTCTGTAACGTACGCTTGCCTAAACATTTTAAGCCTTTAGGAGTCCTGCAAGTCAAGCCATAAACCGAACACTGACTTGCTCTCAAGTCCAGATTCAGTCACAATCTCTGTCAGCTTGTTTGCGGGTTTTGTTTGGTTTGAAAATGTAAGAAATCCCAGTGCTTTCCTTCCACAGTACAAAGTTCCAAAGGTCTATCATCACAGCTGAACTGATAGTGCCAGCTAGTTATCCATGAAAAATATTTGATCACACAGTCAGAGCATTCTAGAAAAAAAAAATTATCTTTTGCTTCTAGTCTTTGGCTAAGGTTTACATAAAAAAAGAAACAAGCCTGGAACACTGGAGCCAAATCCGTTCTATGGGAAGAGAGTTAAACAAAGCATTAATTATTTTTCTGCATGGTATACAGAATCTGTCTCATTACTCTCTCCTTGCAAAGAACAGACAAATATGTCGGAACCCCTTTTGATGACACTGCTTTATTTCAGAGTCATTTTCAAATCAATTTCGCATCTGAGAGAATACTCCAGGAGGTACATCTACCCATCTCACTAGCTTTCAGCATAGTGTTATAAAGGTGTTCTGTAAGACTAGACACCGCCCTTCACCTACAGAGCATAAAACACATTATGCCAGAAAGAAAAGCACATTTCAGAGGCCAGTTATGAGACAACTGTGATTTAATTGGAGGGGAAAAAAAAAAAAAACCCAAGCCCCAAAACAAAACCAAAACACACCTCAATTCTCTCCACAGTTCTTTGCAGCTATACAGTCTATGAAATTGAGATCATATTTCATCGAACCAGCAGGTATAATTTTTAAGAGTAACAGTGTTTAAGAGGCATTTGGACAATGCTCTTAATAATTTGCTTTAACTTTCAGTCAGCCCTGAAGTGGACTAGATGACTGTTGTAGGTCCCTTTCAACTGAAATAGTCTAGTCTATTCGCGTGACACCAGACTTGCTATGATGTACATCCGTATCATTTTACGGAAAAAACTCTACCCAGCTTTGGAAAGAAACAAAGAATTAAGAGTAAGACTTATTGTGAGAATTTGGCTAAATGATGCTTCCCTCTTCTGAGCTCTTATAGAGTTGTATTAGATATGCAAGGTGCTTTAAAGGTAAATAATTAACATTTGGAAAGATCTTCAGTATTTTGCTGTTATAACAGAAAGAGAAAGTAAAACTCCCTGTTTAAACAGCTTCTTGACAGGCAAATTAGACTTCTCTTTTTTTTTGTTTGTTTTTTGGGTGGTTTTTTTTGTTTGGTTTTTTTTTAGAATGCAAAGGAATCAATCCACAGTTCTCAATTCTTTTTCAGAAGGCATTTCATTAAATGGGACTTCCTGTTCTCCAGTATTCTATATTTACAAACTAATAAATAAGAACTGTATTCAGAAATGGAAGAACTCTTTTCAAGAAGTTTCTGATCAGATCACCGTGTCCGCTAGGACAGATGAATGGCAGGAAGTCTCTAATTGCCTGCAGAGGTCTTTTACACAGCGTCTGATCAGCTAGCTTGTTCTCTGCCAAAATACAACTCAGGTCACCCTGTTGGACAGCAATCTGAGCACATCACACATTCACCCGCTGAGGAAGCACGCCGTTCTGTATTTTGTACATTAACACACTTTGCAGTAGGACTCTATAGAGGACTGCCTCGAAATATGGTTTGAGATTATCAAAAGAAACCTGAACCACAAACAAATCTAACCTAATCCTCCTGTACTTGTCTCTGATCATCAGGCACATAAAGATGGAAGAAATACCAGCTTGTAAAACTACAAAGATGCCTGAAAATTACTTCCCAAAACCTACTTTTACAGATATTTTGATGTTGATCCAGTTGATCCAGCTTTAGGAAAAGGATTAAGGCATTCAAGGACCATAAGTTTAAGTGCCTTACTTCCAAAACTATTTGGAGAACAACGAGATACCAACCACATTCTACTCAGGTGCAGCGCTGCAGCTTGTGTGTCCCACTGGCCTTTCACTTTATACTTCTTGTAAGAGGCTCTAACATCCCACAAACCTACTATTCTGCTATATTTCAACATTTTTTAAAATACAAAAATCCACTTCAGTTACCAGGGTAATAACAAACAGAGACTGACACTCCCATAGCAATTCAAAACTTTTAAAATTTACTCTTAACTGGACCACGATAACATGACATCTTATGTCCGTAAAACAGCACTAGCTCTAAGCTCCAGCCCTCAATAATAACAGTGTTGAATAGTGGCATCTGATACCCCAAGAAAAGGAGGCTCACAGAGTTAAGCCTGTCACCCAAGTGTTTCCCCAACAGCTTCCAAACCTCTTATCCAACTTTCGCATTTTTCAGAAAAGGGAGTGGCTAATAACACGCCAGGCTTTGTGAAAGCAGTTAGACAGTTCATGAAAGAAAGCTTCCTCACTCAGAGGCACTGACCAGTAATAGTTCTAGTTTTTCTTCTCAATAGATTTTCTATTCCTCAAGAAATTATCTGGTTCTACTAAAGCCAAGTCTCCTTTCTATGCTATAATTCTTTTCCACTCCCCCCACTTCTGGAGTTCTGTCTACTTAGCAGAGTGAACCTGGAGTCACCTGGTGAACCTGGGATCATTTATGCTTTCTGAAGAGGTCAGAATTTCTCATTACGTACAATTTCTAGCCCACACTGAATGACAACGTTCCAGTACCACTGATCAGCATGAGTGGGTCTGCAAGAGAGGGATCTTACTTCCTTTTACTGTTCTGGTGCCACACTTTCCTGGGTCTTGCACACCTTGAAGCAACCCTTACCATAACACAATGCTACTTAAACTTCAGCATTATTAATTCTGCACATTATATCAACAGTATTCACTTGGTGTAGTGATGAGTCTTTATAAACCCCACAGACTGGCACTGCTCAATTTAGTCAGTGCAAAAACCCAAGACTAAGATAAAAACAAAAAAACCTTTCACCCATAAAGAAGTGTCTGATAGACTTCCAAAAAAGCAACTTGCAAGTTTCACCTTCCGGAACAGGTTATATATTCAGAATGCATTCATGACTGCATTTGCCAAACAAAGATAAGACTTACAGAACAAAACCACGAACATGTCTCTTCTCATGCTTTTAGAATCACAGAATTTTAGAAGAGAAAACAAGAACCACCACCTTAAACTCCAGAGGAAGTCCCTAAGACATCTGTACTAAAAGACAATTTATTCTAATGCCTCATTCTGTCCCAAAGATAAGCTTGACTTCTTCAAAGCACAAACTATTCCATGCAACGTAAAAGCACTGCACCAGTCAAAACAATCATAATGTTGTTACATTAACAACCATATAACCCATCAACTAAGAATCACTGAAGATTCAGGTGTTTTAACTGTAATACAGGAAGGTCATTCTTTCAGGCAACAAGGCAAAAAGACCTCATGTTATTATCTCCAAAGAGCTGCTAAGGATCGTGTCTTAACTCACATTTAGGAAAACAAACATCATCTAAGTTTGGCAGAGATCAGAAAATGCAACCAGGCTGAAGAGAACTGGGTTCACCCCTACTTACTTTTCTCACAATAGGCTGCTGTCCGTCTATGCAGCCATACCACGTTACTAGTTTATTCCAGGCTTCGGTGGGAACCAATACGTAATCTAGCTCATCAATGAGGTGTTCTTTTAAACTCTGAGTTTCTAGATCTAAAAAGGAAACAGACGTAAGAAAGCATGGCATCAAACAGAATCCTTTCTTCTCAAGACCTACACACATACTACCCTGGCCTCAAGAAATACCAACACTCCCACGGGCAGGCAGGAACTGCACCAGTCTCCTCGCTCACAAGGCCGGGATGGCCGCTCGTACCCTCTCACAACACACGGCTTCAAAAGCGAAAGCTGCACGACGAGACGACTGCACACGGGTGCCACCTACCCGAGGCCGGCCTGCGACCCGAGCAGCAGCCCCGCAGCGGCCAGGGCCCCGCTCCCCCCCGGCCCAGCACCGCCGGGCAGCACTCACCGCTGAACAGACCCGAGTTGTCGATAGGCCCAGGGAAGACGCCGGGATTGCCCACGTCGAACATGTCCCAGCTGTCGAAGCCCACGTACTTCTTCCACTGCTTGAACCAGCGGCTGTCCACCAGGTACCTGCAACACACGGCACCGGGCGGCGCGGCCCCCTCAGCGGAGGCGCGGCGCGGCCCGGCCGGCTCCCACAGGCCCCGCCGCCCGGAGGGGAAGGGACGGGGAGGAAGGGCCGGCCGGCCGCGCTCACCAGGACTCCCCCGGCCTCAGGGCCGTGGCCAGCAGCAGCTCCAGCTCGGTCCGCTGCACCGCCGTGTGCGGCCGCGCCCCGCCGCCGCCGCCGCCGCCGCCGCCGCCCTCGGCCGCCGCCATGTCGGTGCGCGAGCCCCGTCGCGGGCGGATGCCGGCCCGGGTACGCATGCGCGCTGGGTGTTCCTGCCGCGCGAGCCCCGCCCCGCCCGCGCGCCCTCTGACGGGGAGGGCGGGGCCGCGCGCGGGGGCGGGGCTGGCGTCGCGGGCGCCATGGCGGCGGCCGCCATCTTGCTGTCGCGGCCTGTAGGCCTGCGCTGGGCCGCCCTGCCCCGCCCCGCCCCGCCCCGCCCTGGCGGCTGTGACAAGGGCCAGGGGAAACTTGGGCCCTTGCCGGTTGCGGGCCCTGCGGCTGCCGGGGCGGGTGGTGTCTGCTGCGCTGAGGGGCTGGCAGGGTGGGCACCACCTCCCCTCTTCCCTCCTCCCAGGCCTCTGGGGCCGGGGGGGTGAAGAGCAGCCAGGGCTGGGGGCCTGAGGGGGTGTGGGGAGGCCTTGAGCGAGGCTGGAGGCATCAGGGTGCAGGAGGCCTCATCTGCGTGGGGGGTGGGCCTTGTCCCCGAGGTGGCTCCATGGTTGAGAGGGTCCCCTTGGGCAGCCTCCTCCAAAGCAGCCGGCAGAAACGTCTGGTGTGGAGTGTGTGGGTTCAGCGTGATGTGCCCCATTTTCTGCCGTAACTGACTTAATGGAGCCCTCGGGCCGGGGCGTTGGCTAGGGAAGGAGGCTTCAAATTGTTACGGGAATAAACGGTGAACAGGTCTGAGTAACTGACTGGGAAGCACTGGGGAGTTTGAAAGTGTCTCTGGAAACAACCTCTCCAGAAGAGATTTAGGCATGTGTCTCTCAAGTAGCGTATCCTGACGGAGAAGCATTGCTGTTTAGGGAGCCTGTCCTGGAGAAGTGGGAAAACTGGGAAGGATTCAGATGATAATTCAGAGACTTAAAAACCTGCT
The DNA here is from genome assembly GCF_013368605.1 of Nyctibius grandis. NCBI lineage: Eukaryota > Metazoa > Chordata > Aves > Nyctibiiformes > Nyctibiidae > Nyctibius > Nyctibius grandis. The sequence goes on along the minus strand of NC_090667.1, from coordinate 19,486,366 downwards.
TTAACCTGGTATGCCAAAGAAATCCATTTACCTCATGGAAAAAAAGGCAGGGAGCGATATGCTGAGGCCATGACTGTGCAGGGGAGCACTCTCCTGGCAGCCGCAGTCTGGCAGCTTGGTGGCAGATGGGCTCTACCTCCTAGCAGCTAGCCAGGGTAAAATGCTACAGGCCTTTTATTTTTTGACAGCAGGGCAAGTCCCTCCAATTAACACTGAAAAAGAAAACACTTTTCTCTTTCCAGCAAGAGTAGAGTCCAGTTACTTACTCCTGTTTTTCTCCAAGGGCAGGGCCCCTTTGGGCTTCAAGAAACTAATACACCCTGTTAACAGCAAGACTGGGTGTGTTTTTAAAATGAGTCAGCTATTCTGAGATAATACTTACATGGCTGACCTCACTCTGCTAATGAATTACCTACTCCTAATAGAATAAGTGCGGTAAACAATTAAAATGGTCTCATTCAAAGCTTTCTGATTCAGTACTAGGAAATTACATTATTAGTCTCACTGTAGATAGGGGTGTCTGAGTTCTCAGGTCTCTTCAAGTGCTTTCCTTGCAGCCATTGGTCTTCCTGCCCTTGTCTTGGGCTGAACCTGATGGCTGCTTGCTGTGAGAGTGGCACCAACAAGAACAAAGCCCTTCCAAGCGCCACCCGGCTGGAGGTGGGTGTTTCCTACCTGACTTATTGCAATGATCAAAAACGGTGACTGAAAGCTATCTTAAAAGTTAGCAGGTGCAACAAAGCTCAGCAGGAGGAGAAAGGGATTTTAAATAGCTGAAAGAACATTTAACAGGCCAAGAAAAGTCTTAGCCTTCACTTGACGGCATTTCTGTTGAGTAGACACTTCTGAACACCACATCTCATCAGCCATGATTTCAGGAGATGTGCTGGGGTTTGGTGGGCAGAACACTGGGGAACCCGGGAGGGGGAGATAGGGGTGGGAAGGATAATTTTCCTTGCAGCTGGTTAACACTCCTGAGAGCTTCAAATATCTGAACTTGTTTAAAGATTTAAGAAGTTGATGGCAACTATCAGCAGCTAAGGGGGGAAGGGAATGATTGGGAGGGGGGAGAAGCGGGTCAAGCGTTCTCTAGAAAGGGGAGGATATGTGGGACTCTGATGTGTAGATGGATGGGCAAGGTGGGTGAACGCTAACAGGGATTAGCTGTCTGCAATAAAAATGTAAAGTCTAAAAAATTGAAAGAGTGTAGGAGTGTAGATGTGACAGACACGAGATATTGAAAGGACAACGTCCTCAAGCCACAGAAGCACAAGTGTGCTAAAGCAGTAGTATTTATTTTAAGGTTTCCTACTGAGCCAGTCCGTTTCTCTCTGGAATTACAGAAATAGAACTGGGACCTTTTATAATCCCTGGGAAACCACCTGGGATTCTCCAGGTCTACCCTCAGCGCAGAGCTGCTGCCTGTAGTGAAATGTCTTCTCCCCCTCCGGTCACACCACCAAGTAACATTTGGGCACGAGAGCCTGCGCGGGAGCTGTGCTCTTTTGCCAGCGTCGCTGCCAAAGGTCTCCAGCCCGCAGGCTGCCCTCTCCACCGCAGCCCGCCTTACCCCAGGAGCCAGCTGCCCTGGGGAATGCTGGAACAAGACGGGGAATAACAAGGCTGGGAGGCTTTTATCTACGCTGCAGAGTTCCTGCTGGGGTGCTTACACCGGGATCATTTGTTTTCCTGCTGGCATGGCTAATTTTCATCCTGGAATCACGTCACTGTACTTCTGCTGGCGTGGCTGTATCTGTTCTGGAGCTGCTGCTTTGTTTTTCTGCCAGCGCAGCCCCAGCAGCCGGAAGGTAAATAAATCCCTTGGACAGTAGCACTGAATAAGCACAGTGTAAGATGCCTTTCTGACGGGCAGGCTCGGCGAGAGACCCTTTTTGGCAGGGCTGCCAGTGGAACAGTAGCAGATTTGGGGGCTGCTCCCCCACGGTGGTGGGGCTCAGCCGGGGCCACAGGCTGATAAGGAACAGGCAAAGCAAAGGAGGTCCTGCTCAAGTGGCTGGAGTTTGGTGAGTCAGGATTGAGGAAGTGCCACAGCTCGTGTCGAGAATGATTTTTCAGTGCAGTGGGTTCCTGCTGCCCATGGTCCTCCGTACTCTCCACATATTTCAACATCCTGCATTAATGAGGGAAGTGGATTTAACTGAAAAAATAATCCCCCAAATCAAGCAGCTTCTGCTCCAAAGCTGAAATAGCTACTGAAAACATCCTGTTTTTTGCCCGAAGCTGTACTGGAAGTTAAGAAATAGCCCAGTGAGGATTGTGCAATCTGAGTTCACAGCTCGATGACTCAGGGGTAGCAGCAAACAGGGTGGAGCCAGCTGTAGGTTTTGCCCCAGTGTCTCAAGTCAGCCCGAGGGGGCCTTGAATGTAGGTACAGTAACAAAGCAACCAGCGATTGGTGAGGTGAGAAGCTACGAACAGGGAAAAAAAAACCCAAAACCTCTAATCCAAAGTGTTTTTAATTATTAAAACAGTGCACTAATGCTTGAAAGTGTTATGCCTTCCCTTTGAAAGCCTGAGTTTCTAGTGTGTGTTAGAACTCCTCAGTCCAGCACCAAGTTTGTACTCAGTGCTGTGAGACCACATGAGGAGTGGCTTGTAATGAAAATGTACTCACAGAGCCATTTAGAGTGAAAATTTACCTACAAAAGGACCTGAGCCACTGAGCAGTAAGATGGCAGGTGAAAACCAGGCTCACAGTTTCCCAGGGGAAACCAATCCTAATTCCAGCTGTTCAGCACAGGCTGTAAACCCAGGATTGCCACGCAGGAACAACATGTGAGGGTTATTGTAACAACTACATGAAATACCTGTCAGCTCTGTGGCTGGCAGGAGTCAAAAGTGTTGGGGAAGGAGTAAAAAGAAGAAAATATTGCCTGAACCCTGGCTCGCCCACACTTTGTCACATGCAAGTCCTATGCCCACAGGGCTACAAGGACACGGTGAAGTAAGGCACAGGTTCTGTGGGAGAAGTAGTCGAATAGGCTGGTATTCTGTGCTGGGAACACGAAAGGACTCGTTCTTTGTGTGATTCCGTGTTGCAAGATGTTGGGGATGCACAAATGCGATGTGGGCTTCACGTAGAGATGTAGGGATCCATGTTGGGCTACCACCAATGCAAAATGGGATAGAGCCAGGAGACAGCTGAGCCAGCGAGGGGGCAGCAGCTCTGGGACAAGGGGAGGGACAGCAGGTGCTGCTCCTGCTCTTGGTCCCCCCTGGGCATCTCCTGATGGAGGCCAGATAATGAGATGGGCCTTGGCCGACAGGCTCTTCTTCCCCAAGGCCTCTGCCAGCACGGGCGCAGCAGCGCAGGCTGCAGCATTGCTCATCTCCCTGCCTGAATGATTATTAACCTGTTGCGGCTTGTTGTTGGTAGCCAAGGTGGGAGTTCATCAGCCAGCGTAAAATCCCACCCTGGCCACGTGCCGACGTGTCTTTCCTCTGCAGGACAGCCTCAAGTGAGGTCCAGTAAGCAGTTTGGCAAGGCACTTCTGTTCTGTGCTGCCCTCCCACTCTGCCGAGCTCGTTACGCGCGGGGTAGGACACAGCACCCGTTCACCGTTTGCAGAGCTCGCAAGCGCTGTTTGCCCATCACGCTGCCCTAGGTTTGCACTCAGGTTTCAGCCTGACTGCACTATCACGCTCGAGTGGTTTGAGTCCACCCCTGTGAGCACCCACACGAGCTGATGAATGGGTAACATGGCCGCCATGTTTCACCCTACTCGCCCAGATTGATCAAGCCACAGCCTTAAAGAAAGTACACATTTTTTATTTATTCAGAGAATCACAGTAAGCTACTGAGACTCACAGCTGCTTTCTCCAGCATAGTTTCCCAAACATTCACATGCAACTTTTGAAAACATCAAGTACACTTCAAGAATTTGGAAGATGCACCATCATAAGCAAAACCTGCATGAGACATTGGGATTTCTGCCAGGGCAGCAGCCCCCTGCGAGAAAACCAGGCAGGAGCGTGTGGAGCTGAGCAGGAAGCGAGGGGGCCGGGCAGCGAACGCTGCGGCACGCTGCTTTATTCGAGAGCATTCTTGGGAACCTTCTGCAGAAGCAATTCAATATCATCCTGGATCTTGATGGTTTCGAAATGCCGGCTGTAGCGTTTGAAGGGCACGCCATCGGGGCCGATGAGGAACTTCTCGAAGTTCCAGGAGATGTCGTTGCGGCAGACGGGGGACCAGATGATGTACTGCGGGTTGGTCATCAGCGAGGAGGGGTCGTCGTGCGGGAAGGGCAGCGCCTCTTTCAGGAGGGTGAAGAGGGGGTGCGCGTTCTTCCCGTTCACCTCGCACTTCTCGAACAGGATGAAGTTGGGCTTGTACCCGCTGCCGGGACGAACGTGCTCCAGCGCGAGCGGGATCTCCTCGTTCGTAGCATTTTCCTGGGGGAAAGAGAAACAAACCCGCCCCGAGCGCAGCCCGTGAGAGCGCAGCCGGGGCCGCCGGCTACCTCCGCTCCCCGGCCCCCCGGCCCCGGCCCCGGCCCCGCCGGCTCCCTCCGCTCCCCGGACCCCCGGCCCCGCCGCCCGCCCTACCTGGTGCCCGAACTGGTTGCAGGGGAAGCCGAGGACCTGCAGCCCGCGGGGGCCGTACCGCCCCTGCAGCTCGTTGAGCTGCAGGAAGTCGCGGGTCGTTGTTCCTCAGAGCGACGCCACGTTGACCACCAGCAGCACCTTCCCCCGCAGCGAGCCCAGGGACAGCGGCTCCGCCGCGCCCAGAGGCCGCGCCGACAGCCCCGCCAACCCCGCCGCTCTCGCCGCCGCCATGGCCAGCACTGCCGGGCGGGCGGGCCCTGCTCCCCGCCCCGCCCGGACCCCTCCTCCGCCGCTATCACCGCTCCATCGCTCCTCGCCTCCGCCTCTCTGCTCCCGAGGGCTGCCCCGGGCATCGCCCCCCCGCACCCCCGTTCCTCCCGCGCGGGGCTCGGCGGGGCGCGGGGGGGGGTCACCGGCCAGCCGAGGGGACGGGCACCGCCGTGCTCAGCGGTGGCCCGGCCTCTGTCCCGTCTCCACGGAAGGCCTTGGCGTCTTTCTGAGCAATTAAAAGCTCGGGATGGGGTGGTCTGTACACAGGGAGGGGGCACAGATTCTCAGAAACGCTGTGGAAAATCAGCACAAAGTGGTCCCAGGAGCTAAAACACCTTCGCGGTGACAATACCGCCCACGTACAGATGGCAGAGCACAGCACCGGGGGCTGCAGCACCCTCCTGGGACACCGCTGCCGAGGAGAGCGGCTTTGGGGAGAGAAACGCCTTCGGTTCGTGCACCACGAGGAGGAACAGGAGGTACCCTGAACCCAAAGTGCTGTGGTGCGAGAAGGCCCACAAATTCCCTTCTTCAGTCTCCTTTTATTATTTTTCCATCTCTCTGAGGCTGGTAAAACCTCCCTTTACTTCAGTGGTTGCTTTTTCATTTCTTGCCTTACTGCTTTGGTCTGTTTTAGGGAGTTTTAAATCACGCAGAAGCAACTGCTCTTTTTCTCGTGGACTCAAGGCAGCCCGAAGTGAACTATGCTGAGTGCTGCCTGTACCTGCAACCAGGCAGCGTGGCCCAGCTGCTCCTCCACAGGTCTTTGTGCTGAAGCATCGCCCTCCTCCAGAGCACGCCGTGAAGAGGCAGGGCCATGGCCAGGCCCTGAGGTGACTTCCACGGCTTGGACCAACAGGGACTGTGGGGCAGCAGGGACCAGGAGCGAGGGCCTCGGCTCCCGCCCGGCTCCCGGGGGAAGCAGGGAGCCCCTGCCCAGGCTCCTGCCAGCATCTGCACCAAGTGAGCTCCATTCACAGCGGCCCCAAGGTCAGACAGCTGCTTATCAGTGCTGGCCCCCAGCCCAGGCAGCCCGGGCCCCAGCGCAGGGGGATGCTCAGGGGCCCTTTTGCTGCTGTCTGTTCTCTTTCATGCTTGGTATCGGGGACTCATCACAAACACCAGCTGTCACTAACAGGCCACCATATAACGCTGTATCTCTGGTCCAGGTTCCCAGGTGACCACTGGATCCGGGGGTTTTGCTTTGGGTGTCTCCCGGCACCTGCCCCCCCCGACTGAGAACTGGACTAGTTCCTGGGTGCGGTGAGTTTTGTGGACTTGCCTGGTTATCTTGCAGTTTTTGCAGTGTGTTGCAGCACTGATAGCAGGAGCCACAACAAGTGTCCTGAGGCCAGAGCAACCAGGAAATGGCTGACGGGACGAGCAGAGGCACGTGACCCGTGTTTGCGCTCGAGTAAAGTGACAGTTACAGTCCACGCAGAGTCCTCATCTGCCTCTTGGGCACGACGAGCCACTGTGGTTTGAAGAAGAGAAATTTCTCTTCAGGGGTGACCTTTAGGACAGTGCCACAGAGGCATCTCTGTGCTGCTGCTTTTGACACTTGCTCAGACTGCCACCTTCAATCCTCAGGCTGGACCTGGGGATTTCAGCCGAAGTAGGGAGTTTACTGCTGGAGCCCTGCCCTTTTCAGACGAGAGCAGGTTAGGGCTGTCCCTTCCTTGACGAGTGAGTTTTAAGGTAACCAAGTGAGGGAGTTGAACTTCCCTGTTGGCTCGGAGCTGCGCCCTGTGCCTGGACACATTCTGCAGAGCCAGCTGAGCTTGGATCCAGAGGAATGCCAGGAGCTCCCGAGGGACTAGGTGGGCTCAAGAGACCCCTTTTGAGATGTGTGACAAGTGACTGTTGTCGTATGAGGTCAGAAGGTTGCTGTTTAACAACAACAACCGTAAGTAATCGCAAAGGTCACATAGCACACCTTCTGGCCTCCTGCTCACATCTTCTCCCCACTCCTGGTACCGAACTCCCTCCCCTGGCCAGGGGGCTGGCATTTGGCTCCTGGCTTTCCCCCTGCCCCTTTCACAGCTCCCTGCCTGGCTGGATCGCTCTCCATGAGTGCTGAGCCCTCATTTCCCAGGTCTGGTCTGGCCATCTGCGTCCTCAGTTTCATCCAGAACAAAGGTGGCCTCCAGAGGTGACAGATGTGAAAGGAATCCAAAGGGAGCCATGCTGCCAGCCCTTGACAGCAGGAAGGCTGGGAAGGACTGACAACTAATAACCGCACGCTCCTAAGCAGGCTTCTGCGCTGGTGCAAGGGACAAGGAGAGGGAGCTGGAGCTTCTGGTCATAAACAGGAGACACTGACTTACCAACACATCTGAACTTGGAGAAGGGCAGGCGAGGCCTGGAAACCTAATGCCAGCTGGTAGACAAGACAGAGGAGATGGGGAGGTGGTGCTGTAGGTTAACAAAAGCTTAGATTAAAACTGGGGTAACAAACTAATCACTCCTGTGTGGAAGTGCATCAGCAGATATACAACCCACGAGCTGGGTCTGAAGAACACACAGACCTTACTCAAAACTCCTGAAGAGCAGCTGAAGAGCTGCTCTGTAACTGTGACCACAGAGAACTGCACGCAGCTCGGCAAGACTCAAAACCCCGTTTTGCTCATCTGCAGCCACCCCCGAAACTGCCCAACAACAAAAACCCCCAAAAAAGGGAACTGCAGAGGAGTGAGCAAGCTTGTTAACAGGGCAGAGAATGACATCCTCCCGGGCAGCCCCGCAGCTGCAGCTGGGAAGTTACTGCTCTGTTCAATCCCATCACCCCGTGCGAGAGGAGAAAGGGCATCCGGGGAGGAAGGAGGGAAGGCTGGGGCCGGTGCTACGGCAGGGCTGGCCAGACGCTTCACACTGGGGTGTCTGTGGCTGCAGAGGGAGGACAAGGACCAGAAGTAGGGGACACTCCCACAGCCTCAGGCCGCGTCCATTTCTCCTTTGTTGCAGGAAAAGGAATCAGGAACATTGTCCAAAAAAGCGACATTGGCATTTTTTAGGACATAACTTGGGTGCAGACAGGTGCTCTGTGACATGGATTGTCATCAGCAACTGGACTCCCTCCTGCCCAGCTCCGTGGGCAGAGGCTCTCAGCTCAAGGGCAGCTGTAAATACTGTAAATACCAGTGCAAGCATGGAGATGCATGCTGCTGTTCTCACTCAGAAGCACAATCTGCTCTCCAGCGCGGGCACAGCACAACAGCCCACCCCTCACAGCAGCGCTTGAAGGCATCCCTCACGAACAGCAGGTTACAGGGCAAACGTGCTGCCACACGCAACACCTCACAGGTGCTCCTGCACAGCACGTGGGGTACACGACAGTGCAGACCAGCATGCTGCGTACCATCACGTGCTTCTACAGCAACACTGCCGGCTTCTCCTCCCTTCTTCCTACACTCCCCTCCTACACAGCCTCCTCCTGCTCCTCTATTCCCATGCTTAAGACCAGCTGAGTATCAAAACACGCTCCTGGGAAGCTTTGCCACTCACCGCAGGGGCCAGGCAGGGCGAGGGATTCCACCTCTGCTCTGCTGCAGCAGCCGGAAACCGCTGCGAGCAGCCCACGGGTATCACTTGCTGGGAAGCAAAAATAATTATTAAAGCACTTGCAAACTGCTCAGCGAATCCTATCACAGCTGTACCAAAAATGCTATTTTCTGATTCAGGCTGTCAGGCGCTGGGCCAAAAACCCAGAGTGAGGAATACAGACACCAGGATACAGGGAGCTTAGAAAACTGCCTTTATTCTATTAGTTGTTGGAAAAATGAAAATACAGAAAGAGTTTAGTTGGCTGCAGAACAGCAAGAAGTTCACAGGTTAGGAGTCTGATCACTACATGGTAACCAAACTTACACAAAAAGTTTCTTTTTTTTTTTTTATTTTAAAGTTTTGAAACTGGGTCCAGCAATGAACTTAAGGCAACTGAACAGTTCAGAAGCTTTGAGTGTGAGCAGGCTGTCTTTTCTCATCCCTAGGGCACATCATGGAAAACACTCCTCCCGGGTGTGGCAGACCATCAAATCATTCCAATGGGTCAGACTCTTACAAATGAACAGGGGAAGAGGATCAGCTGCTTTCCATCGGACTTTATTTTCAAATACAGTTTCTTAAAAAACCCAGAACACCTTAACGCAGAGGTTACAAGTAACAGTATTAGGAAATCCAATTATACAAAAAATACTACATCTAAGCTGGGGTAAATAGATTTATTTTTGGTAACATACATTTAAACTGGCACTAATTACACAGTAACTAAAAGGTAACTAACATGAAACCACAGAACCCTCACTTTTCCTTAGCTGAATGGGACTTGGTCATTTCAGAGTGATCACATTTTCAAACTAATGTTTTACACCACTGAGCCATGAAAATCAGATCTTCCTAAATGTGATAGCACTGAAGCTACACTTGATTCCACATACAGCCATGTAACTGGTGTACTCAATTAGAATAGGACGTTAGTTATAAAGTAGTTACAGACCAATCCTCTGTGTGTTGACAGCTTTTTCTCTTTCTAGAGAGAAGAAGATAGAGAATTGTCTTCAATTAGCGCCTGGCATATCCTGTGAGTGCAGAAAAGGTTTGTTAGAGGAATGTTGAGGTTAACCTTGGGTGCACAGATGAATTTGATGCAGATTGTTATAAAAATCATGGTTGGCTTCTAAATACTGGTAGCAAGATGACTCGATTTTTAAATCTCTTAAGTAAATTATAGATAATGAAAAAGGCCAGTAATCATACACTAAGATTAATAAACAGCACTTCAAAATTACTCAAGTGCAGGGTGCTGCTTTGGCCATCTTCCTCTGGCCACACTTTATAAGAGAAGGCACCCGGACTTTTTCTTGCCACGCCGGGCTTGCAAAGCAGCTCTAGTGGCCATTTCAAACACCTCCCTCACACCGTCTTTGGTCTTTGCCGAACACTCCATATACCCAAATGCACCGATGCGGTTTGCCATATCTCTTCCTTCTTCGGGTTTGACAGGCTCCTGTAACGGCACAAAAGCCACAGGTGAGAACAATTGAAAGCCACACGCACCCGTCTTCCCTGTCCCACCCACCTTCCCAACAAAGGCAAAGGAATTCCTGGATTCAATGAACATAATTAATTGGTTAATTAATAATTAATTGCTCCCCTGAGAGCAATCCTTCAAATCATAAAGGCAGATTTAAAATAAAATTTGCTTATTTTCTTCAGATGCAGCATGCGCCTCAGCCTGGATTACACAGGCAGGGTTTATATTTGCGTACTGCGCCAATGCTCGAGGACATGCTTGGTTTTCTCCCATCTCTGAGCTTAAAGGCTGCAAAACCCTTTGAAACTCGAGCAAAAGATTGCTTATTTCAGAGGAAACATTTACGCAACTCTTTGCCACAATTGTAACAAAAGCCTAGACCAAATCCCAAAATTAATGCCTCAGCCTTTGTATAAAAACAAGTATTATGCAACAGGAGCAAAAACTCCAGGATGGGGCGGAGTGTTTGCAGTCCCACACCCAAGCTGGGGGTTTCAGACACGATCTGAAAATGAAAGCTAGTGACAGGCTCAGGAATGAGCTACAGCACCTGTGGTTATCACCTCAAACACCTACCAATAAAAACTGTTCCCTTTCACCTCCTGAACATATGAAATAAAGAACAACTCGAGTGTGCATGCACTTGATGTGCTGATGTCTCCTAATTCCTTTCTACCTCAGGGATCCAGCTTTCCAGCACGGAGAGCAGCTGACTGTTAGTAACCCCAGTTTTCATTGTTGAGAACGCCTTTTTCTAAAAATTAAATCTCCAAATATGAAAAAAGAAACACCCAGTTAAAGGTAACATATACTTTCTGGTTTCTGTCATGGATAGGTGTTCATTACGCTGCCCAGAGGGAGCTGGCAGCAAGCTGCGGGTGCCCATTTCATGCTCTGGTACAATGCTATAAACTTTCTTCATTTATTGTAGGACTATCAGAAAGGAACCTGCCTGCTTCATTTTGGCCAGCTCTCGTCTTGTGTGCTCGTCATTCCTCAGGTCCTTCTTGTTTCCTACCAAGATGATAGGCACGTTGGGGCAGAAATGCTTCACCTCCGGGGTCCACTTCTCTGGGATGTTTTCTGAAAAAAATAAATAGACATTTGACTGTACTAAAACCCACTTCTGGGGAGAGTTTTATTTCAAAGCTTTTACCTGCTGCCTGAGTGGTTTTAGCTTGCTAATCCACACTGATGCTCTTTTTTCTACTCTTAATTTGGGAAGCAAATAGAGCTGTTCTGGTATTACCAAAAAAGACAAGCCTGTCTATGGCAATTTTAAGGCTGAAGGACACCTAAGCTCTTGGCTTCTCTACATCTCTCAGTAGCTACTCGACAAGGGTTAGCATAAGGTACTTCAAAGAACAGCATGTAGAATTCTGAAGTACAGTTATGGAATATTTTGCTTCAAGAGAAACATTTTATTTATCTCCAGAAGCTAAAGATCGGTATGACCCTGAAGCCTAAGTTTTTACATGACTTTTTCCTTTTATCAAGCAACATCAAACAACCTCTCCGAACTCTCCCACTAACTGTAGCAGAAATGTTGTTCTACGCACTAATTACAGATGCACAGAAACAAAGACTTTGTGCAAGTCATTTGCAGATTTGCCATTTCTCCCTATCTGCAGCAAATGAATCTGCACTCATACACAAGAAACTTTTTCCTCATAACATAACCTCCCTACATGACTTTTTTTTTTAAATGGAATTGCAAATGGAAGACTCGAGGGCTTTTGAAAGCAAAACCTCAATAAATTCTATATAGCAGGAAGTGCTGAACAGCCCAAAACATTCAGCTTTGCTTTCAGAAGCTCTCAGACATCTGAGATTCAGTGGTGGATGTACCTGCAGGCTACATAACCGCTTTTTATCTTCACAAAATTCCATTCAGCTTTTGAAGAGACATCCGCTATTATGGCATTGTTTTCTTGCTTGAAAGAACAACTTAGACGAGCATCTTGAAGCCAGTTTTTGCACTACAGCCGAAACACCAATTCTGCAGCTGCACCTGGGGTACTCAGGGGGTGCCGGCCCCTAGACACTGCACACCTGAAGAGCTGTCTGGCAGTTCACTGCTCCCCCCACTGCTCCCAGGGACACAGGCGCCCTGATACTGGTGAGCAGAAAGGGAGGAGAGGGCAGAAAAAATAGCCAAGATCAGACTTGACTTAATTAACCCCCTCTCCTCCTGCCTCCAGGATTCAGTAACCCATCTCGTTTCCAGGGTGGTCAGTTAGTTAGCTCTCCAGCTGCCAGGGAGAAGCGAGCACAGCCCAAACCTTGTACGTAGCTGTTAACAGCCATGACCACAGCACTGCTGCCAATGAAACCTCAAACCGTTTTGGAGGGAGACAATGAAAGATGTCTCTAAACGCAGGATCAGGTAGAAGTGATGAAGAGAGAGATCAGGATTTCCCAGATGTCAAGCTGGCATTGATTTTTCTAAAGAGACACTTTCACACCCAACTTCCCGCTCAACGGCTGCTACCCTTCGGAGGCAAGGCGAGAAATGAGACTGAGCAGCTATCAAGCATTACCCTAGTCAGACTGTAACACCACTGTCACATCTTAGGGAATATTTTGTTTGCTCATTTACTCAAACCTTCTGTGAATTGTGGCAGGAATGGTACTTTTCAACCATTGGGGTAGCTGCATTCAGGACTAATCCTTCCATTAACATTTCTGTGCTTCCTGGATCACTTTTGTCTCATTCTTGTGTCTTCCTAAGACACAACTCCAGGAGGCAGGTGACTAGGAGACTACACTGGATGGATGAGTAATTATCATTTTAAAGGGACAGAAATCAAAGTTCAGGAGGCATTGAGTCTTAGAGATAAGAGTATCTCTATCTCCTGCTCCTTACCCACTTCCAAAACGCCTTTGTAAGATCAAATATATCAATATTTACGTGTCATATTTATAAATGAATCAGTGAAGATTTCAGCCTTGGACTCCACAGAGAAGAGATGCCCATCTAATACACAGATTTTTGAAATGTATGTTTTTGGAGCTCAGAAATCATAAATCAGGCAACTCTTTTCTTCTCTTTCTCCATCACAGGCACTGGAAAGCAGACTAGGAGAGTATAAATCTCCAGCCTCTGATCATTTTCACCAGTGAGAGAGCCCCCCTCCAGTGTGGTTCTAGCCCATGTTTCTAACTCATCAAGCAGAGCGCGAAAAACCCCAGGCTATTTGAGACCAATAACTCAGAGAGTGTTTCAAGTTGATCTCTCTTAAATAAATGGGGAGGGGATGGCACGAAAACACAAAGCCAGCTTTCCTATTTACATAGAAAGGGAGCTACTCTATTTTCATGGATATAGTGTGGTCTCAAGTGTATTAAGAACCTGCAGTTTTTAAGGAGAAATAAAAAAAAGTAAAATAAAATGCAACCTTGGGTGGGCCATGCCACTGAGTGGACACCTTATGTACTCACAGTGCTCCTGGACAGAGGAGAGTGCAGCTACAGCCTTCCTGCTTGCTTGGGGTCACCAAGGCAGCACCTCCCAAGGGATGAGCACACCAGCACGCTGCCTTGGCCCACCAGACAACACTGCCAGGTTGGGGGGTCTGATCTAGGCCAGGGAGCTGCCTCCCTGCTAAGTGTTGCTCAAATTATGCAGCAGAGCCCTGAGTAAACAGAGCGTGCTGCTGAGGCTTACAAAATGCCACACAGCATTGCTGAAGAATACAGGTTCCTTTAAGATCTTAATGTCTGAAAATTATACATTCAAATCGGTACGACTTTTGAAAGTAGGGATGCTCTCAACCATTACAGCACATGAAAATAGATTTTACAGCATGATTTCCAAGGGGAATACAGTGACACAGAGACATAGTTCTGATTCAGTTAGTGATCTACTTACCTAAACTATCAGGACTATCAATTGAAAAACACATAAGTATAACATCAGTATCTGGATAAGAAAGCGGTCTAAGTCGATCATAGTCTTCTTGTCCTGCTGTATCCCACAAAGCCAACTCAACCTGCAAAAGAAAGATCAAGACAGTTAGCCAGATCACCAGGGAAGTTTTGATTCAGCAGCTAGTAACCCAAGAGAAGTGGATAAAATATTTCAGTTAACACTGAAAGGAAACTACAAGACAAACCACTTTGACAGAAGTATAAGAAACTTTACGTTCCATAACTCCAAAAATCAATTTATTGCATCTTATGAGACTTTTTTTAATATCCATGACCACTGTCCATTTTCTGAAAGGACTTAAAAGGCACCAGCAGAACAGAAAGACAGAAGAATCAAAGGGAATCAGCTCCAAAGGGCTGGGAATCTCTCTGATAAACACTCCAGAAACACCAGTGAAAGTGGACTCTCTAAATAGATGCTTTTTAGGATTATGCACATTTTCAATTGGTTTACAGCTGGAACCTGTAGTGACTAAGAAATGTCAAGACTGTACTTATTTGTGCACAAATTCATTAAAACTCCATCACAGCAGAAATTCACACTTGCAATTTGCTTTGAAATAAACCTGACTTGTGTGTAAAGCTCCTTGTTAATAAGAACTGAGTAAAGTAGCTAATGTTGTCAGTATTTCTGCTTGTGGTGGAGCTAGGGGAGAACACCCCAATAGGATTGTTTAAAACTGTAGAAGGAATAGCCGATGTTTAAACCAGGAAATTTTAAAACTATACTCAAGCTCTTACAGTATACTCTTGCTTGAGATTCTCGGATGCATCTGCCTTTGCAACAGAACGGGTTCCTTCTCGTTTAAGCTCTTATGTTCAAAAATTTTGGAAAAAAGTTCACAGCAGCTCAGACAAAGACAGATGGGCAGAACTGGAACCCAAATGTGAGCTTGAATGTGCAATGCAACTGTCTGGTTAAACTGTGAAGGCACAAAGCCTTAGTTGCATGCATACCCAAAAAAATTCTGCTGTATTTCAGTCAGAATTACTCCTCTCAGAGTCACCTCTGCATTCCCATTTGCAAATGAAAATTTTGTGGCAAATGTTCGTATTTTTTTTACAGAGATGTCTGTTGAGGGTTCCCTCACATGACAGTGGAATCAGCTCCTTTGTCTCTATCTGAAAAAATGCATCTTGTGCCACCGCTGTTTTGTCTTCACGTGGCTTCTAAACATTTCTGGTAATGCTTTTCCGGGAAGACAGAGGTAAGTGGCTGTCAAAGAGAACAGTCTTATGCACTGCTCTCCTACAAACTTTTGTAATCAAGTTTTCAGAAGACAAAGTGCTTAGATAAAGTATGCCATCTAGTTACAAAAAAATTCGGCTGACATTTCCACAATAGAAAATGCACTGCTCAAGCTGCTCATACCATTTTTATTTAGATACTGGCTGCATATAGCTGGTAGG
Organism: Nyctibius grandis; assembly: GCF_013368605.1. Lineage (NCBI taxonomy): Eukaryota > Metazoa > Chordata > Aves > Nyctibiiformes > Nyctibiidae > Nyctibius > Nyctibius grandis. The sequence continues at coordinate 19,471,155 of NC_090667.1, read as the reverse complement.
GCACGACTCTCTGTTCAAACCATTTAGAGATGCAGAGATTCAGGCAGAAGGGAATAAGAAAGTTTGACTAGGTGATAAGAAAGAGAAATTTATATAATACATATTTTAAACAATAGTCCTCAGAGTCTAAGATGAAATACAGAAACTGCAGAAACTGTCACTTTGGGGAAAAACATGTTCTAGTATCAGTCTAAAAGTAAATTTTTTTTACCCATTCATATAATGGGAGAGAAAAGCTCAAATAGCATGAACTATCACGACTAAACCCACAAATAATCCATGCCTGTAACAGTAGGAAATAAAATTTAACATAAAGCCCAAAACTAGCTCAAAAAGTTTCTGCTCAAATCAGGATTGAAACTGAGCAGTTTCAATCAATGCATCACTGCATCTGAACTAGAACTGACTGAAAGATGTTCTGATGTACCTGAACCCAGAGCAAAGGCACATGTTGCAGCACGGGGCGAGACAGGGAAGCTCAGCACCAAAACCTGCCACATGCTTGACATGAGGATCCACGGCACTGTGGGCAGCTCTGTGTGATTACGCTAACAAAACAGACATATGCCACTGCTGCCTAAAAGGGTTTGAAAATAGCTGAGCTTTCGAGGTGCAAAGCTTCTGCTTTGTGTGCTTCTGGAGTATCCTGGAAAGTGGCATTTTTACATATCACACACTACCTTGCATGACAAACACAGAAGGTAACCTATCCGGCTTTCAGAGAGCAGCCTTCTGAAAACTGCCTCTTGGATCAAGGGCCTGGAATGTTTGTCTGGCAAACAAAAGGACTCAGAGGTCACACACATGAAAACTACTTTTCAAAATATTTAAAACTAAAATGAAATATTTTAATGATTAATTTACTGAAGTACAAACTAAAAATGAAGCTCAGTGAGCTGTAGGTACGCTTGGCTGCTAAGAATTGCATTCTTTCAGACAAGCAGGACAGATGATGCTGATGTGCACTACAAAAATCAAATCCCTTTGAAGCCTGTCAGTCATCTCTTCCAAAAAGAATCCTTCACATTGCCAGAAGTGGGTGTGAAAAAACACTCGGTCCAGGAACTAGTCTTTGTTAATCACAATACCAGGCCCCTATCGAAACAGGGACTCCACTACGCAATTCCAAAGGCTAGTGGCCCAGTGTCCTCAGCACGTAGGCTTGTCTTTGAATTGCTCCATCCCCTCCCACCTACTGCAACATTTTACTTGGAATAACTGTATGTGTTTTAGAAACTCAGCTTGTATAAGGTTAGAAATAGGTTGTTAAACAGACATTGGATATGAGCAGGTTCTAGCAAGGCCAATATTTTTTTCCCCCGGAACACGCTTAGTATTTAAAAATATATTTACAACATAAGCACTAAGCATGTGTAATAACCACTTACTAAAGAAGAGTAGAGATCTCCGTGCTATTCTGAATAAATGAAGTTCATTTTGACTGTTGCAGAAGTGTACACATACCTGCTTTCCATCCACTTCGATATCTGCTACATAATTTTCAAAGACGGTGGGAACATACACTTCAGGGAACTGGTCTTTGCTAAATACAATCAGCAGACAGGTCTTTCCACAGGCACCATCACCCACTATAACCAGCTTTTTTCGAATGGCTGCCATAGCTGAAAAACAAAATGACAACTTATTAATTATTCCCCTGCAGCTTTTAAACTGAGATGCTAATAATTAACAACCATTAAGTTTCCAATTAATAAGGACTATTAAATTGGGTCTACATGTCCATTAGACACGCAGACAGGTATGTGGAATCATAGCAGCTCAAATTCCCATCCTTCTGAGAAAAACATTCCCCAGGACTTGTCAACACACTGGTGAGCCAGTGGGTGCAAAAGTAACGAAAAGGAGGAGACCAGCCTGGTTTAGCATTTCTGTACCTACTCTAAAGGCTGAGATAGGAATGTACAGAGACAGAGAGCGAGTGAGCAAGCAGCACTGTCCCAGAGCACCTTCTGAAAAGTGTAACAGAATAAGAGATGCTTCAATTCAAGGGCAATAACGTTTTCTTGTCATGCTAAGCCATCTTAACTACAAAGTGCCAGAAGCTGTGTGGAAGTCAGCTGGACTGAGGAGCACTCTGCTGCCACGTCAGAGCACCCACAGAAGGATCTCAAGGTGATCAGCCTGTTCCTCGAATTCCAACCAGCACCCTGCAAAGAATTTTGGAAGTACACACCCCACTCCTTAATCCGCTTTCCTGGACATTGCTGTTACTGGGTTATTTTGCTTGCTATCAGCTTACATTAAGTAAAGGGAGGACACAGAAGGAGACACCACCATGGTGCTCCTCACAGATCTCTGCTGTTCAATGGATGATTTGTACCAGGACCGTACAAATCCATGGCTTGTTCACATGCAACTCTGGCCTCAAAAAGACGGTATGAAAGCTTGAAAAGGTTTAACAAAAGCCTAGAGTCAGGACGGGACTGAAGGAGACGATTGTAGAAATTTGCCAGATCCAATGCAAAGTCACAAGTGGCCCAATTAGTATGGATAGGGATTGATTGTTCACCTTCACTTCCCACAAATGAATGCAAGGGGGTTGACACAAGGATAGTAGAAGAGGGCTCAAGCCCACCAGAAGGCAATGGGCCTTGGAAACTCCAATAAGAGGATGTTGTGGACACAAGGAATCTATACAGGCCTAAAAGAGACTGGGCAAGTACATGGAAGAAGTTTCCTGCATGAGTTGAACGCAGAAACCACATCTGCCTTGGAACATCCCCATAGTAAAAGTATGCGAGTACTTTGGGAAGCACTACATATCTGCCTGCTCCCTTCTTACTTTTCCCTAGGCATTTATTTGCAACTGCTGTAGGAACAAGCCAGAGATTTAGGGAGGGACCTGGCTACAACGGACAGGAATGAACTACTTTCTTCTCCATAACATGAAGGCACTCCAGGGGAAGCTGCTTAGTCATCCCGTGAAGCTTCTTGGAAATGGAGCAAACAGCAACACCACCATAATACCTACCATTGTATGACCAAAATACCACAGAGAGAGCACCCTTGTGAGTTAACTTTTGCCATGACAATCCCAGTACAAAGCTCTATGAGGATGATTAGGGCTGCTGGTGAGAGGAGAAAGGCTTGAAGCATAAAAGAGAATTAAAGGACATAGCAAAAATGTTTTCTCCTTTCTGCCTCTTCACTTGCCTTACGAAATTAAGTAAAAAGGTAAAACTAAACATCTAAAAGCAACCTTTAGTACTGTTAGGTGGAAGAAGCAGTGGATATTACAGAGGTTCTGTACTTCTGCTCCAGGTGCAAACAGAGAAGGACCATTTCAACCCATCAAGCAGCAAGGGCTCAAGGGCTTGCAGAACACACCTTTGTCAGACAACTGCTCAAGTAATCCAAATCTATCTCTAAAATGAGCTTCTTTCACCTTGTGAATATATATGTACACACGTTCAAGTTATTTACCTTAGGGTTTTGGGGTTTTTTTTACATTTCTGGGAGGTTTAAAATGATCCAAACTTTAAAAGGTTTTCTTACAGTGGTTTTAGATGGTTTTGAATACTTTCTTGCAATGGTAATACTTGATTTTTACAGAACTGGAAATCATCTGTCCTCCGTACAAGATCAACTACTTACAAGTTCTATCTGCTGTCAGCTTTGTCTCATCTGCCCTTAAAAGCTGTAATGCTGAGTCCTACAAAACCTATGAAGCTGTCTACTCCTGTGCTCCACAATATTTACTATGAGAAAATTTCCCACAATGTGTATCCTCAACCTTCTTTGATGTAACGTAAGCTCATTACTGTTTTTCCTATTTGTCATGGGCACAGGAGAATAGATTATTCCCTTTCCCTAGTGCAACTGAGAATACATGCCTTCATAGGCTTCTCTTCAGACAAAACAATTCAAGTTTATTCAAGTAAACTTCTCTGTAAATCATATTTCCCAGACTTTCCTGTTGCTTCGTTCTGGGCATAGTCCAATTGGCACAAAGTTCCCAAAGCATGAAGCCCAAAAGCTGAAGCCTGTATTTCACCTAGGGCTTTACAAACATGAACTAGAGCTAAAGGATTATTTTATTGATCTTCCAGGATATACTGTTGCTTAAACACCATACTGACAGCATCTGTCTCATCTCCCCCCCCCCCGCCCCGCCCCAAAGACAACACTGTTGAAACATTCAGCTTTTAACTCACGATAACTCCCAGACCTTTTTACATTAGGACTGCTACATATTAAGTTGCTCTTTATTCACACAGCTGGACATTCTACTGTCATGCTTTTATTTGTCTTTCCTCAGATTAATGTTTTATTCTACCTTCAAGTTCTAGTTCTGTCCTCCAGCTTAATCACAGTCTTTCTCAGATGCAAGTTTAATAATCATGATTCCCAGCTAATTATCTAGGTCATTGATGAAACCACACTGGAGACAAAGTAGGTGGATGACGGAATGGGATAACCTGTCCTTCCCCAGTACCCTCCCTCTTTCTCCCTCCTGTGCTAGAGGCTGGGGCCCCGGCCCTTGATCACTGGTGTTACCTGCAATAGCACCTAGGGCAGGTGACCTTTCGGCATCACCTATGGATAACCGTCTTTTTCTGTGGATTATCAGATCAACTCTTCCTTTATCTTGCTCTAAATACTTCCATCACTCTAGATTTTTCTTTAAGTGTTCCTTGCCAGTTGAATCTCATTTTATGTTTTGGCCTTCTATATACTTATGCCTAAAGTCTACAAGAAAACTGCAATTGTGTAAAAAAATAATCATTTACTATAGTGCTTTCTATAAACCCTTCCCTAAAAAACGGCTAGAAAATTTTATTTATGTATATATAAAATTATCTCAGGAGTTTTATTTTATCTCAATATATTTTTCCTGAGAAAAGTCTATCACAAAACTCTCCCTGCCTGAACCTTTCCTGAGATCTGTTGACATTATTGGGACCCAACGTGGAAGACCACTCTGTCAGTCGAGGTGCCCTTCAGCAGTGTATGCTCAACCACTTCCTTCCCACTGCTTAGGATCCACCCCATGAGACTCTCCCCTCCTCACAGCCGTTTTATGTGCAGAACAGTCACCAGGGCACCTCAAACCTGCTGAACAGTCCCCTCCATCTAGTACAGTGAATAATATCTAGGTAATTAAAATTCCCTCATCACCAACTTCTAGAGGATCCTGCCGAACACTCACAAATGCCTCAGACCACCTTACCTTTTCTTGGTGACCTATGGCACCCTCATCTTTCTTACTTTAGTTTCACCTTCCAGAGCATTACCACAGAAGAATTCCTTCTGCATAATGTCCTTGGAACAAACGTGTCATATAAAATTCAGGATGCAAAGATCACCACTTATATCCTTGAAGCCTTCACCTACCTCCAAAGCCCTAGGAACTGCTTTTGATTTGTTTACCTCAAGCGTTCCCCTGGGTGTGCAGCACAGGCTGAGGCCAGTTTGTTTATGGACCCCACCAAATTTTCAGAAACAGCTCAGATTATAAATACTGGGGAGGCATAAGACACCTCAGGATGTCAGGTCTGATCACCGGACAGACCTCTCCATCAGCCTCGGAAGGAAGTCACCACACATCACAACCACTTGTTTCTTCCTGACATCAGCGGTTACAAACTTTACAGCTTTATGGTACTTGAAGTTTCTTCTCCACTGGTGAGGCTGAACCCTTACTTGCTGCCAGAACAATATACTTCACTTCTATTCAACCTGTGGATGTTCAAGGATGGAACACTGCTGTTGAGCCTGCACCCAACTTTCTTCTTATGACAGATTCAACTTGGCTGTATCGCTGAAGGTCTCATGTGTATGGAAATTGTTTAGTGGTGCTCCAATGTCCCAACCCCCTGGCCACGGCAACAGCATCCCATAATCCATGCATTAGCGTATTTAAAATAATAATTTCATAATTTGGAGGATTCAGTGTACAGATCAGCATCTTTTAACTAATTATTTTTAGTTTAAAAAATACATTCCTATCTAGTAGGTAGTTGTAAGGGATTGTCAGGTCTGGCAAATACTCAGAAAAGCAACATCTCTGAAGTACAACAGAGAAAGAAATTGATTGCTTAGAATGGAGCTACATCTTAGTGTAGCTTACAAGGACAACACTAACAGCATTCACAGCAGTCAGGTCCTTCTGCTGCCTTTTGACATGCTCTGGTCTTCTTAATCAAGTATTCTGAAGCCTGGAAATAGATCAAATTTGGACCAGCAGTATGTGGGAGTTAAAAAGCGCTTTGCTAGCCTAAAAAGTTTAATTTAAGATGTACAGTACTTACGTTACATGCAAGTTAGTATTTGCTGCAGCCCAGCCTGTCACCAGTGAGTATGTGTCTGCACTTAGAGGTAAAAAAAACTACACGAACTACCTAAGAGGGTATTACAAACAGACCAAATCCAAGCTACCACTACCTGCCTGTAACTGAACACAAGTACTACACATTCATCCTTTTACACAATGTATAGAGCTGGGAGAAACCAATAAATCCAGAAAGCTGCTGGTGCAGCATTACTGATGATGCACACAGAACACTGGGCAAGAAATATTCTATCCCAGTGAGCACAGCAGAATGGCTGCAGCAATCTCCTAGGGGAATCTGTGCTGTCTTCTGCAGCAAGACGACAGATCTGCATTTTTTCCTACTCTTAAATGAACGACTCCTCCCACCTTTGCATTTATAGGATTCTTAAAACCAGCTAGTCTGCTGGATTCAAAGTAGAAACTCTCACAAAACGACCCAAGTGACTCATCTCAATGGAAGAGATTCAATTATGACATTTCTTCCACCTAGGCCAGTGCCTTTCACAGGTATTACAAGAGCTTTAGACATCGTTTACTCAATCCCACTAACATCACAGGAGGTTACAACACAAGGAGCTCCTGTTTGCTGAGAGTTGCCACACTAATGTCCTTGTTGCACGAGGCTGCTATTTCTAAGTGCAGTGACGCTCCAAGACTCATGCAGCATAAAGCCCTGCTTGTTAAGAGAACCCAGCAAATACTCCAGAAGAATGAGAAATGGGGAAAATATTTTTTCCATATTTTAAATGTACTCTTCCCCCAAGTACTATTGTTTACTGCAATGGGATTTGCTTTTTCTCTTCAGCATGCTACTTATTTTTCCAATGAACAATATTTCCAGTGCCTCCACTCCTGCAAATCCCAAGGCCATGCAGCACGAGTGAGGATTGTGGACATGCTGTTGACATTCTGAAGTTGGATAAGCTGGTAACAAACACGCCAGTTTGCCTGCCTCACTCCGGATCTCATGCTGGAGAAAGTAATAAGGTGGAAGAAATAGCCCTTTACCCTCACATAGGTATCCTGACTAGATTTAATTTCAATTACCAATCAACTACTACCAACTTTATATTGCCTGCTATGCCATACGGGCAGATCCCTTGTATAACGCACAGCTTTGTCAAAAAAGATCTGCATTACTGCATATGTTAGCAAGAACTCAGCAGAAGCAGTTCAGCAGGACCATTAATGATGTTTCTGATGCTAAGGGGGAAACATCTTTTAAATTCTTTCCTACCTAATCTTGCTGAAGTCCATAAAACCAGAATGTTGGAAAGCGAGGGTTTTGAAATCTTGTAAAGACTGCTTTGCTGCTGACTCCTCAGCACTTAAACAGTTTGCTATTGAGTGAATTACAGCCTGGCACTCTTCTCACTTGCTTCATTTCCCCCTTCAGTCAGTGAGCCCTGCCCTGGGAGAGCAGGAGGAACAAGAGAAGAGTTGAGTGACCACAAGATGAAACCCTACTCACGTGTCCCCTACCCCAACCAGTCAAGCCCTGCCCTCTACCTACCACAGGCAAGAACTGCCTCTGCACCAGGACCTGAATTTACTCTTAAAATACACTCATTTTTGTTCAAGTTTGAGGGGAAGGAGGAATGAGTTGCCCCAAAGACTCCAGTGATGAAGAGGACATGGATGAGCAGGCTTTTCCCACAGTTTTCTTCGGCTGTTTAGCAAGGTCTGGCATCAAAACCAAGAACTACCTAAATCTCAAAGCAGTTTGGAACAGAAAGCAGATCAGCCCCAAAGCAAATAGGTCTGCTTTTAGGGCAGCTGTATACAGACAGTGAAGAAACTGAGACTGAATATGGAGCATTTGGGTGGGGGAAATGTTCCAAAGACCATGAGCAGAGAATGGGGAGGAGGCAGGCAAACAGGCCAGGAGGAGGATGGCAGAAGGATGTAACTGCTAAAATCCACCCTCCTCTAGCGCAGAATCCAGGGTTCCCCCATCTCCCAGCTGTTCCATTGCCAACAGGAGGCAAGTGTCTCAATCTGCTCCTCTGTTGAAGTCCCAATGGAAAATGTCAGCAACTATACATTTTGTAATATTTTTTGTCCCTACACTTTTCGTTAGTGAAAGTATGCATAAACACATGTCAGAAACATTGCAGTTTGCTTCTGAAACACTATTCATGCTACCTTCAATCAGCTTCTTTGAGCATACACAAGCCTACGTGTGCTATCATGCTTTTTTTCCCATACAACCCATACAGATGGCCATGCTCTTAAACAGCAACAGTTATGAAGTAAAGGAAACTATGACCCCAATTCACCTCTTACAGAAGTTGCAAAATGGGCAGCAAACAGCCTTGGGACTGCAATAAGAGTAAGAAAAAAAGTAAAAAAAAAAAGAAAAAAGGTGACCCAATCACATAAAGGAGTTAGATACAACCCACCCTTCTGCTACAGAGCTCCTATAAGATCCTGGAAGAACTACATACGCCAAAACATGCTGCAAGTGACCACTTATTTATTGTCTTTATTTCTGAAGACATCCAGAATAGAACTCATCTGTACAGCTGCACTGAAAGTAAAACCAGACGAACTCCATGCTGAGTGATCATGCTCATTTTGTACCGTGTACAACTTGAAATCAAATATTACTGCGTTAGAAATAGAGTTCAATTACAAACCATTGGAATACAAACACTAAAAACACAATGCAGTCACTGCTATAACGGAGGCGGTCAACACAGCTTATTTCAATAACCGAAATTTACTTCATTGTGTGCAAATCTGCCTGTGGACACCTGCATTCATAAACTGATAACCCACATTATTTACAGTGTTGCTAACAAGGCCTTTGGGAAACAACTATATTTATATTCCTTCCAGCATCCAGTTTTACAGTACTGCGAAATAGATCTATTTCTAACTATGGCGCTATGTGGGAACAGTTGGTAAGAAAAAGATATCTGCTGGGTTTTTTTTTTTGAGGGTTACCTATGAAATGTAACTCTTGAAAATCAAGTCCCAAAGCTGGCAAAGCACAGGGCAGGCTACTGATGTTGCACATTAAATGTAATCCACAGAGAAGCAGAATTTTTCTGTTATAAGACGGAAGTACAATTGAAAAACTGACACAGAAGGTCAGTGTAGTATCCAATGGGATTAAAGTACTGGGCATAGGTCCTTCAGGAAGGTCCTCGGCCAGGGTGCGTTGAGCGTTCAGCTTTCTGCTAGCAGTTTATTCGAGTGTGTGTTAACCATGCTCAAGTCTGGCAAGTTTTACTAGTTTGGGAAAAGTGCTTTGCAAATACAGCTGTACATTTCCAGAGCCAGCTTTAAATTGGGACCAGCATAGCTGTGTTACAGCCCCAGCTAATAAACCTCACCAGGTCTCAGCTAACTCCACAAATAACCAGCTCAAGCCTCTTTGTACTACATCACCAGAACTGGGAGCAGGGTCAGCATAACTGCACTAGGTCTTAACAACATTGGGTCAGTGCCAGCCCTGGTGAACCCTTAATGACTGATGAATTTTATAGTCATCAAGAGTTATGCAAAAGTACAAAATTCGTGTTTGATAGGCACGGGTATACAATGCATTTCAGTTAAGCACACAGCGTGCTGTTCATGCTGCCTTTACAATGGCTGAAGTAGGGCAGGAGATACCTCATCCAGCATAAAGCCTGCCAGCGCAAAGTTTTTGAGGAAACCTGAATCGGCAGTCAGTACGAGATCCGTGTTGTGTGTCATGCGGACGTAGTATGTCTAATCTGAGATATCATGTGAAGTCTCAAGGCTGGATTCATCCTATCAAATTACAGCCTTTGCCCTTGCTTTCCTCTTCAGGATAAATCCTGTATGACAACACACAATGGAACTGACTCTCAGAGAAGAAAAATGCTTTGGATTCTGAGAGATTTTCTTGGTTTCTAACCACCAGAGGAAAGAGCAAAACATTTTGCTTTGCCCTCCTCCCTGTACAGTCCACCTGCCGGTGCTTTACAGGAACGATGCCTCAAAGCACAATCAAACTCTCCCAGGAACACACAAACTCTCTTTTGTTGAAACGCCCAAGCCATGACCTGTGCAACCCTCTACACCTAGCACTGTGTCCCACAAGCAGCTCCAGCACGGATGCTGACCAGAGGACCAACTTGTCCCTGCAGCTAAACTTACACTTCCTACATCTACAGACTCACAGACCGTCCTTCGCTACGGGTCTACACACATACAAACGGGTACATCAGCTGGGGACTTAGGTCTCTCCACCTCAGCGCCTGGCATTCAGGATCAGCTTAGGAGCGGATTCCTACAGAAAAGCAGGGAAGGAAAAAGGAACGACAAGCTTCCCCCCTCCATGCTCTCCGGCCTCCAACCGTTTTCAGCTCAGGAGCTTCTTGGGTCAGATGTGGTTCCCATGAATTTGGTAACCTCAAACAGATTTGTCTTCCATGAGCTTGTCCAGACTCCCTTTGAACCCATGTAAACTTCCAGCACTCACAACCATCCTGTGGGAGGGAGTTCCCACAGCTTAATTACACATTGTGTGTAAAGCCACTTCCTTCAAATTCAAAAAGGTCCCTATTAGTTTCTTTTACTGCCTCCTAACTCCGAAATGGAAAGAGAGCGAACAGTTTACTTCGCTCACCCTCCTGCTGCTCACATAACAGACTTTCCAGACTGAAGCATCCTAGCATAGAGTTGGGTTTAGCTTTTTTATTTTAATACCTTTACACCTTTGACAGTAGTGCCTGGCTGATCTATCAGCTGGCTGCTCCTTGCATAAGGAGTAACAAAGTGGTGAAGTGCTTCAGCCAGGAGGGCCCTTGGAAGCCCAGCACTGCATATCTTCCCATCCCACCCTGTCCATCACAGCCCCAAAGGCACCGAGCTGGAGCCCAGATGCCCCCGTTTTGACAAGGGTGTGCTGTTATACCCACTCATGCCATATCAGAGAACCGCACCCCGAGCTGCGTTTCAAGTGCAAACAAGCTGCAGCTCGGTCATTCCCCGGTACACGTTTCACTCCTTGCATTAACTCGGGTGCAGACTATCTTGACTTTAAAATAGGTGATAACAGAGAATCCCCTACCAGGCTTCCTGCTCCAGCAGTTACATTTTCTGCATTAGTGAGGAGGTTTTATTTGTCACTTCCTCATTTATTTGGTGTCTGCAAATTTCTTCATACTGGTATTTTGTTTCTTCCAGGTGACTGGTAAGAAATACAGCCCAAGAGCTAACTCCTTTGTGTTCTCACTAGACACAGATTCACTTCAGTCTCCTCTTGCCTTTCAAAGCTGCCCTCTTTCCACTAAATTTAATATGAACCATATTGATTTTGTACTGGCTTAGTGTCTCACTGAAAATGACATGCAATTACTGTCAAGTGCCAACCTAAGGCCAAGATGAACACCTATACTTAAGAACCAAACCGAAACAATTAACACTAATTGTTTCTACTTCCCCCAGTCCAGGCTGAGCGACGTGCCTTAATTCTTTCCTGAACACTTTGTTACTTATTCCATTATTGTACCTGGGATTGATGTCTTAGTCTGATGGGATTATAATCATTAAGGTTGTCCTACTTCTCTTTATGATTATTGCATATTAGCATTCTTTCAGACTCCTTAACTGCTGCAGTATGTAAAGAGCTTTCTGGAAAAAAAAATTATATAAAACCCCTCCATTCTCAGGCCAGAGAGCTTCAGAGCTGAGAGGTATATCAAAACAGAGGTGTAAATTACCGAGTCTGGCCAAATTGGTTGTGCAATACCATTCAACTTTTTTTAAAAATTTATTTAAAGTGATAATCAAAATACCTGATTACAGGGAAATTCCCTGTGTATGGATAAATAACTAGCACAAGACAGGAAACCAAACAGAAAGAAACGCTCAGCTCTCACAGAAGACCACCAGTGGAACCTGCACAGCTTGACATTCCTAAACGACCTGAAAAAGCAAGAAACAACAGAAATACAACAAAATTTACCGATGATGCAAATCAGACCCAACTTCCTATATGAAATGATGGACTCAGAGCTGATCACTGCTACTCAAGGGCAATATTTTAGGGTTATATAGTTAATTCCTTTAAAATAGAAGCTCAACACTAAAGAGCTCAACACTCTGAAGTATTAAGAAGTGGGAAAAAGTGAACAAAACAGAAATCATTAAGCTGATGTAGGAATCCACAAACACACCTGCATCTTTTGACTCTGTTTGCAGTTGTGATCCTCCCCATGTCAAAAAGCTGTACAGGAACGGGAAATGACTCAGAGCAGGGCAACGCGGATGATTAAACTATAGAACAGCGTCCCTATGAAGAATAACTATAGCAGAACTGGAAAAAGGACAATCTGGAAGAGATGCAACCAAGGAAGAAAATGACTACAGACATTTCTCTAAGATCCTAAGTGGCGGTGAGAAAAGCTGGGGCCTGAGCGGTCAGTCTTTAAAACAAGGACAAGGGCACTGGGGATGAGCCAGGTTCAAAGCAGAGGCAGGCAGGCCTCCCAGCAGGGCACACAGCAAGGCTTTGCTGTTTCTACCACATCTCAACTTCTCAGATCCATAATTTCTTACTCAAAGGTTTCTCTTTGAGCTCCCTTTTTCTCCCAGTTACTTTTCATGCTTTTGAGCTTCTGTTTTGTATTTTCTACTTTCGGTTTCTACTGTTCTCCTATTTCATCCATACGGTTTTCTTGCATTTTTTTTAAAGTGCAAACAAAACAGATGTCTACATTTCCTGTCCAAGTCAGGTTATTTAATCCTCTTTCAACACTTGATCAAGGAAAAATATCACAAAAGGAGGTTCCTGAAACATCTTTTTTAAGACTGTTTAAGCCAAAATTGTTAGCAACTAAAATGGCAATATGCGCAAGCAGAACTGTGTCTTGACATTGTCACCGTGCATCCTGTTTTGCAAACACCAAGCTCAGCAAGGTCCTTCTGGTCTACTGCAAGTTTTCTTTGTTCTCGACTATCTGCAAAGTTCACCCCTATGCTGTTTACCTCCCTATTTCTATATAATTAGTAAATTAACACCATTTCAGAACCCAGCAAAGACAACTAATTCCAGCATTTCTCCCTGCCTTACTCTACCATGACAAGTCCCTCTCCAAGGCTGAAGGCAAAGCTGGGACTACGGGGGCAGAAAGCAGTATTTTGTCCTCAGGACCTGTGGTTGCCATTGCTGTCCTTCCACCCTCATTTGACATTCTTGATACTTTGCCCCTACTGACTAGATCCTTGTTATCTGTAGGTACGATGACTTAGGAGAGTACTTCTCTTATGCAATACTGAGTCCCAAGACTACTTTGCACAAAATGAGATTAGGGCTTAATATTGAGGTCATCATAGTAGATCTGTGGATTTCCACTCATGTGCAACCTGCAAAACGCTTTCCATTTGCGCTAGTTTTTTCCTTGGTATCCTCTCTGCCCAGAGACCTCCAGCACATCAAAGGGGATGTGAGGTGCCCACACACTGAAAAAGGCAGGCTCTGCATGGGTGAGATCGCTGTCTTTAGGTACCCACCACTTCCCCGTAGCTGGCGGCAGATATGGACAAGAGAAACTAACACCAACTCTTCCAGACCACCATCTTTTTGTACCCATAGCTGACACTCTCACCTGTGTTCCTCCCCTTCTCCCACCACAAGACATCTGTTGGGATTGCACTGTTTCAGATCAAACACCCCCCGAGTCCAGCACCCTGCCTGACACACACAGGTAGCTCAGATGACTAAGAGGAAAAGAAGGAGCAAACACACTGATAACTTTGCAAGTGTATTGTCTCTGTTTCCAGCTTGGGAGTATTAGTTTTTTTAATCTTTGTGCTCAACAGACCATTTGATAGCATTTTCTTCTGTGATTTCATCCGTTTGATTCCGAAGCTGCGCAAATCGTTGTCATTCAAAGCCCTTTGTGGCATTGCATTCTGCGATCCCAGTACAGACTGTGGGAGAGGCACCATCAATTTTGATCTAGACCAGACTGTGCTCAGTCACATCTTTGCCAAGCCGAAGGGTTCAAATCTTTAAGCATCCCTTGTATGGAATCCTTACCCCTGATCATTCTTCTCAGGCTCTTCTTTGCTTTTCCAGTTGCACTGTACCTCAAAGTCCATCTTCCTTCGTGCAAAACCACAGTAAACAGTGTGCTAAGAACCGAGAGCTACGATGTTATCTTCTTTACTCCCTTCCCCAAAGCCCCTCACACGTGCTCATATGATCACTGTTGAACATTAAACTCACATTTTCACAGCATTATGACAAGTTCTTCCTCTTAAGTGGCAATAATTAACTTTTACCCCACAGGTGCATAACCAAACAAAGATTCCCCCCCTTCCCCCCAACTTTGTATTTATCTGGAACAAATTTTATTTAACATTTTACTGCCTGTAATTCGGTGTCAGAAGGCTGAGCTATAATTCTTCCTAGTCAGCTCTTGTCTTGTCTTCCCTTACTACTCAACACCTTTCTCACCAGATCATATATGAGTATGCTAAACAGTACAGGTGCAACACAGATCCCTATTCTTCTCTTGTCCCAAACTTCCCTTCTCTGAGCTTGTCAAGTCATTCAAAAACTCCAGTAGATTTAAACAGCATCGTTTCCTTTGCAAAAGCCATGTTGACTTTCTCCCACCCTAAGCTGTTAGTCCATCTGTTTACTTTTTTTTTTTTTTTTTTAGAATTTATTTTTTAAAAAGGCATTGAACTCTGTGATATCCTGAACTACCTTTAAGAACTGCTACCTTGTAAACAGTCTTCTACTTCTCTGGCTTCAAGGTATTAAGTGAGAAGTTACATAGTATAATTAATAATTTGGTCATTCCATCCTCAACTTTCCTTTGGAACCCTTAGGCAAGCACCATCTGGTCATGGCCTTCTGTAACTATATTTATCATTTTGCTCTAAAAACTTATTTGCTGACAGTTCAAGCAGAGACAGATCTTCCAATGAGTCCTGTTCCCCATAAAGATAATTTCTGGCATAGGAACCTCTTTGGAGGTTCACTGTAAACAGGAACGCACATAAGTCATTTAGCTTTCTACTGATGGCTTCATCATCAAATATTTCTTTCACTTCTTCATCATCTATTGGCCCTCCAGACTCCAGCAACTTTCTTGCTTCTGATGTACTTGGAAAAGAAATTTTTTTTTGCTATTAGTATGATGTTGCTCAGAGCCTTTCTGGCGGGTCCTTATATTTTTCGTTTGACTTGCCAGAGTTCACGTTCTTATTTACTTTTCTGGTCAACTCCATGACTTGAACTTTCTGAAGGCTGTATTCTTATTTCTAATACTTTCTTTATCCCAAACTGTGTGCTCATTCTCATCTGTCAACATTCCACAGTATAATTTAAAATCTTCCCAACAACATTTTCAATTTCAAGCGCAGAAGCCTAGTTCTGCTGTGGTTTACATGGAACCCAGCCTTTCCAAACAGCTTTTGGAGTGAGGTTCAAAAAACAAGACAATTCATTTTGTCAGTACCAAGTCGAGATCCTATGTAAGACATGCTTCTCATCTCACACAATTTCAACAGAGCAGATAGAAGGTGAAGAACAAAGAGCCTCCAGGTGTAAAATATAAGAAAAATGAGACATTAGCAAAGAATGCAAACATAGATAGCTGGTACTTAGAGAGCCACTAGTTCTTTCAAACCACTGACGCATGCAAAGACAACCTTCCTTAAAACTGTGAAGCGAGATCTGCTCCAAATGTGACAGTTCAATCAGTCAGTAGACTGTCAGGTGAGACAGAACTATTTATTATTGCAAAGCACTGCTAATTAACTGAGCAAAGAGATTGAATTCAGCCCCGTTTCTGATTAGAAACAACAATAAAAAAAAGCAAACCAACCCCCCACAACTGTCAGAGCCTGAGGAAAGACAGACCTCACATTTGTTGTGGGTGTAGGGCCCAATTTTACTTGGTATACTAGTGACTCTCCATCTGTTCCTTCTACTAGGGACCTTGGTCATGAAGGCTGGTCAGAGAAAGACAGTGAACCTTGTTCTGATTAGTTTAATTAGATTATTCACTTAGGAAGGACTGGCTGTTAGTTATGTGTATGCAACAGTGGATGGCAAATATCTTAATTAAAAGGTGGTCTATGGATATCTTAGTTCTTTTACTGTCTCAAGTGAAAACACGGTGGTAGGAAAAGGACAGAGAGAAGATGGACAGATCAGAGTTGTTCTACCAACTTCAATTATGCTTTTGGTAGCTTTTGTTCATAGTTCAGAAGGAGGTGAAAACAGAGATGGCACCAAGGTCAGAAGGCACCCAGACACCTAACAGTGGTGTAAAATGGCTTAAAGCAATGATAACTTAACCAGTGTACCGGAGACAGTCTTTTGGGATATTCGTGCTTACTTTTGAAATGATCCCAAAAGTAACAAGCAACTACCTCTTCCTACTTAGCTACCTAGCTATTTATACAGCGTCCAGTGTTGTGGGAGAGGAATCGCACCAACAGGCAAGGAGCAGAGGCTTTTCATCATGCATTCAGGTGTGTGCATTTGCATAGCTGTATCCCTGGGAATGAAGGTCAGCTGTCATCGGGTGCACAGCACTGTGCTGTATTATGGGGCTTCACCCTTATTACTTGTTTACAAGGACAGACTCATCACAGATCAATTTAAGATTTAAAGGGCATACTGGCTAGCCTTTATCGACACGCTAACTTCCTCAAACTCACTGATTAAACTTTTCCTCCACATTACCTAAACTGCATTTGAAGACAAGTCATAAGACAACAGAGTGGTAAATGAGAGTTTAAATGGATGTGGAGTAACACGAGCCAGATTAGAGTTTAGTTTAAGAGGTACAAGGTAGTGTCTGAGTGGAGACTGGGAAAGAACCTATTGATACCACAGCAGCAGTGAATAAAATGTTAGAGAGAGACTGAACGAGAAGATACATAGGCTAGTGAGAAGGTAGTAGTCAAGGTCAGAAATTTCTAGGGCTGAGTGGACCATAGAAACGCCATAAAGACGAGCCAACAGGGCTTGGGGCAACATAAATATGTTGAGAGAAAAAGATGAAGTGTAAAAAGTAGAAAAAACACGAGTCACCATTAAAAAAATGAGGAAAGATGATATTTCTAAGCCCCTCCAAACTATCAAACTGGTTTTATTTGGAATTTGCTTATCTGAAGAGCTATCGCTAGTCCTACATCCTGGTGGCAGTTAAGATCATTTAGGATGTTTTTACTGTCAATTCCTGGCTCAGAGAACTCCCCGCCTCTGGCGCTCAATTGCTGTGGCACTCGGCCAGAGCCTGAGTTTGGTGAACTAGGAAGGATAACGTAAGAGTTGCTCAGCTTAGCTCTGTGACTGAATGACTTTTACCCCTTGTGTGAAGGTACATTTATGTCTTGAGAAATTTTTTTTAAAAACCCCCATGTATTCTAGTGTTAAATTAATTTTAATGGCCAATTTATATTATTTATGTCAAGCACTTATGCTGGATACGCTGTTAAGCATTCCAGTGAACTAATTACAATGAAATAAGGCTAATGGCAATTTTTCTTTTTTTAGACACACAACCTTGGTCCAAATCAGAGCCAGAATTAGTCTGCGTATTTGAAACAGAAACACTAGTGCTGTGTGGCTGGAGACCTGGGTAAGGCCAGAACAGGGCAGGAGGAGGGCACACAGATGCATCAGAAGAGCCTTCAACAGAAAGTAAATATTTTCACAAACAATCTTTTCAGGGAGGGAGAGACTTCATATTTCTCTACTGAAAAAAATCCCGAAAGAAAGGCATTAGAGAATTTAATACTTTGAGTCACAAACAACATTTAGGACAAGTAAAACTAATTTTTGAGATTTCTGAGGTAAAAAAGAGGTTTATAAAAGTTCGCTTTTAGACGAAGTGTACTGTTTTAAAATCGCACAGACAGCAGAACTGCTACCTAGTCTAAGCTCTGGGGGAAAAAAATAAAGCACCAACCTAACATTCCCTCGGTAGGTCTCGGGATTTAGTTTTCTCTGAATCCTGCATCACATGCAGAAAGAGCGGGTGGGAACCGCCGCTCGCGAAGGGTTCCCTGCCACAAACAGGTGAACTGAACCGGGAGAGAAACAAAAGCTGGATATGAGGCAGCGACTAAAAACAAACAAACCCTCGTTCCAGACACCTCGCAGAGACAAACTTAAAGGGATATCAGAGTAGTTAAGGCACTGTTCGACTGGGGACAATACTTTGTCCCGAGTCCCCGTAGTAACTTTAACTCTGTAAACTTCTATAATAAGTTTTCGGGGGTTTTTTTCAGACCCAAATACAACCGCAGTAGTGCCGAGGTTCCTCTCGCCCTTGAAGGAATGAGGTTCCTGGCAAAGAAGGGTTAGGTAGCGCATAATTTTCAGCTGGGTAATTGCCAGGCTAAGGTAGGGCTGTCGGGCCACGCGAAGCCGACCGCGTTAGTAGTTTGTTTTAACCCAAACCCGAGCTCTTCGCTACGCGCCCCTCCGCGTGCCCTCGGGCCGCCGGGCCCGCACCGGCTGCAGGAAAAACCACCAACCGAAAGTTTTCAGCGTCGCTCCGACAGGCGCTGCCGTCACCAGCTCAAAGTTTAAACACCAACAGAACCGGGCGGCGTTTCCGCCGGCGCTAACGCCCCGCGGCCAGGCCTCGCGCAGCCGGCGGGTCGCGCGGGGTCCCGGCCCGAGGGCCCGGCTCCCCCCCGCCGCCCCACTCCGCGCTCCGGCGTGGCGGCGCCTCCCGCGCGCCCGGGTGACGTCACCACAACAAGCTGCCAGTCAGCCGGGTCACCCCCACCGCCCGGTGCCCACTCGTGTCACACCCCACGACGGGGGGGAGGACGGACGACTACAGGCAGGGACAGGAGCACCGCCTCCGCGCCGCCCACGGCGGAGCTGGCGGGAGCGCGGTCCCCGCCGCGGCCCAGGCGCCGAGGGCCGAGCGAGGCGCGGGCGGCTCCAGCAGGGGGGAGCCCGCCAGGGCCGCGCCCCAGCCCGCCCGCCCCTCCCCCGCTCCCGCCGCCCGGAAAAGGCCCCGTTACCGGCCCCGGAAACTTGGGGGCTCCCGGAGGGGCGGCCAGGCCGCCGCACACGCCCTCCCCTTTTGTGCGAGCGATGCCGCCAGGACGCGGCGGCGAGAGGCTCGGCCGGGCCCGGCCGCCCCCGCCCGGAGGCCGCGGCGCGGGCTCCCGGCGGGGGCGGGCGGGCCCCACCCGGCGGCGGCAGCGACGGAGGCGCCGCGAAGTGCAGGGAGCGGGGAGAAAGCCGGCGAGCCGTCCCCCCCACCCCGGGTGGCGGAGAGACCCCCCCCCGGTACCTGCGGCCTGCGCTGGGTCTCGCTCCCGCCGCTTCCTGCTCCACAGGCCCGAGCTCGAGCAGCGGCGAACGGAAACGGGCGGGGCGGGGGCGTGCGCGCTCACCGGCCCGGCGCGACGCGGCGCGCGGCGCTGCGTTCCCTCAGCCCAGCCCAGCCCAGCCCGGCCCCTCCCGCCTCCGGCCCGCGCGCCCGCGCGCGCGCGCCCCCGCCCGCCCTACGGCCAATCAGCGCGGCCGGGCGCGGGGGCTGCCGGGAAGGGGCGCTATAAAAGCCCGGGTGCTATTTACGCCGCGCGGGTTGGGTGGTTGCGCCTGCGTGGTGCGGGGCGGCGGCCGTGACCCGCCGGCGGTGGGGACTCGTCGCGTTGTGGGCCGAGGGTCTCCGTGGACGAGGGAACCTCAGCGCACACCCTGAGGCCTTCTCTGGCAGAGGGGCTCTAGGGGGAGGGGTGTGCGCGTAGTTCCCCTGCTTGTCTTCCAGCTGGGTGAGGTGTGGGTTCGCTTCAGCACGAGCAGTGCGTGCCCTGAGGGGAGCCACCGGGTTTGGAAACTGCTGGTTCGTCTCACTAGGTCAGGGAGAAGGTGGCTGTGGTGGGGAGTTGTTATATCAGAGTCCCGCATTTCCCTAAGGATGAGCCTCTCTGGGGTGGGATTTGGTTCCCTGTTTCTTCCCATCAAGCAGGTAAGCTCTGCTGTTAACAAAAATGGAGCAGAGCTGTTGGAGCTGGAGGAAGCCGAGGAGCTGGCAGTCAGCGCAGGAGAGAGCTAGAAGGGTCAGACTGCGCCACGTCTCACTGCCAGGATCTTCTGAGCACGTCTCTGGTGTGCCTCATGGCTAGGATTGCCCTTGTCTCAGGATGCAGAGCCCCAGTGGTTGATGTGGTGTGCCTCCTTTGTGTCCTGGGGGAAGGGAACTGCTTCATCTCTTGCCTTGTTTGCCCTCCTTGCCCACCTGAGAAGATTCAACAGGTGGAACTGGCCTTAGAGGGACTCGGGCATCACTTTGCTGAAAACAGAGTTTGTGTGTATGGAGGGGTTGATGACAGTCTCTGCATATCTTTCAATGTTCCCTTGTGCAACAGCCACAATAGCCTTTAGCTGGCATTTGGGGATAGCCTGTTTAATCTGGGTAAATTACCTTCTCTAAGGGAAACTGGGTGCTGTGTCAATCCCGGTATGTGATCCTGTTAATAGGTGCCTCTTCTCTCCTCATCTGATAGCATTTAGACTTAGATTTTATAGACTGCTTTCTGGTGTCTGTACAGGAAGGAGCTGCTTAACCCCCGTCAGTAAGCATGTCTCTGGGACTAGCTCATTCTGTGAAGCATTTCAAGGAAGCTGACTTTTTTAATCGAGCAAACATTTGATACAAACTGATGCATACAGCTTGGTAGTGGTTCTTGACAGACAGTCGACAGCGTGCATGGTCATGAGGCCCCGTGATGGTTTGTCCTGTGAGGTGACAGGTACGCCTCCATCTCTGACATAGGAACATTGAGACAGAAGTTCATTTGTCTGAAGTCAGTAGTGAAATTGCCTATGTGGTTTGGACATCAGCTTGGTGGGGCCCTAACTGCACATCAGTTATTCCTAGGTCATAGGTTCTCTTCATAATTTTTTTTTTTGTTATTCTTACTGTCTGATAGAGATCCCTGTGGCCTGCTAGTTTTGTTCATGGCCCATTGGGAAGTTTGGCCTTTGTTTACAAAACGCTGTCTGGTGTTTTGATCACAGAGTGTGTGTGTGCTCCTTAGAGCAATACCTCCTTGCCAAAGGCAGAGAGCTTGTTGGATTTCAATGTGTCTATGGCCCCAGGTCATGTTCTGTCAGGTGAGCCCTGTTCAAGTGGGCATCACATTAATCAAAGTGCTTCAGGAGCTGCTTTTTTCCAATTTGGTACATAAATAGCTTTTAATGGATTGAGAGCTTTGATTTTAATGAAGATGGTAGCCAACAAGCTCTACTACCAGCTACGAGGATCCTCAGTCTAACTCTCTCTGTAAGCCACACCTTCTGAAGGTGTCCGTAGTGCTGACTTGCCACATTCTCTTATCTTTGTCTCATATGTGTGTGATATGGTTTGAAACAGTCTTCATCCTGACTTTCATGTTATGGCCAGGACCCCAGTAGGTATCAGCTTCAAGGATGAGAAGGTAGTAGAGAAGGGCAGTTCTTCTCACACAACATGTGGAGACTTTGCTTATGAGTTAAAGCAATGTATTCTGAGACAATTAGTTTAGTCATAAAGTAAGGTGTTTTGTTTTTCTTTCCCAATTTATTTTTTGCCAGGGGTAAAAAGGTTTCTTAACTGATAGCCAGGAACAGCTGAAACATCCCAGAATCTCTTTTGCAGATGTTTTTATTGTAGAGATAACTTCTGCCATCAATTCCACCTAAGTTAGGCAGTCTCTCAAGTGTGTTTACAGCTACCAGAAACAACAACTACAAAAACTGAGAGAAAATAATAGGAAGCAGTAGCTGATGAGATTTTTTTTCTTAGGGAACATAACATGGGTTATATTTTTAGTTCAAACTGTACACTTGATGGAAGAGTAAACATAGCTTCTGCACCAGGAAACAATGAGAGCTTACTTCTAACACCACAGCATGACATTATTTAGCAAAAGTCGTTCCATAACTTACCCAGCTCAAATGTTTTCTGTTAATTAATTGTATCATAATTTGCTTTTATAAGTTTTTTTCTAGATACCATTCCCAGTTTCCAGACATGCTTACCAACATAATATGATGGTATGTCAATGTTGTCATTGCTTTAGAACTGTAAGCTGAGCAGTGTGAAGCATCTGCCTACTCCAGTAAAAATGTATTTGTATGGTGGTGGTGTGTGTGTTTTTTAAAAAAAAAACAAAAATCTACATCTTGCCTTTCCAAGCTGATTTGGATATCCAGCTCCTCTTAAAGTCAAGAACTTTCATCTGAACCCAGGCTGCTCTGATTCATAAAGGATGAAAATGAGCAGGTCAAGCCACTCCAAGCATGTTGTCTTCCCGGGTTCCTCATATGTGGCCTAATTAAGCAAATGGGA
The DNA here is from genome assembly GCF_013368605.1 of Nyctibius grandis. Taxonomy (NCBI): domain Eukaryota; kingdom Metazoa; phylum Chordata; class Aves; order Nyctibiiformes; family Nyctibiidae; genus Nyctibius; species Nyctibius grandis. Next base: position 19,448,550 of record NC_090667.1, on the reverse strand, counting down.
ACTCTCCCAATGGTGCCACTATAAAAAAAAATGTAAAAGCAGCAGAGTCCAAAGCAAAAGGAGGTCTATTTCTTCCATTTAGGACATCATTCTTCCTCTCTCCCCAGTCTACGCAGCATTTAGGCCAAGTGCAGGCCTTGATGAAGTTAGTTTTTGACCTGTCTCACAGATAAAGAAGCCTGAAGGGTGAGTCACTTTTTGGAAGTCCTAAAGGAAGTGGCCACCTGGAAAGCCAGTCCTTTAGCATCCTCCTTCCCTGTTGCTGTAGCAATTAACTCACTTGTGTCTCTCCACAGGCGTCAGCTTGCAGATGGACCCATGGGCACTGTGTTGATCAGTGTTGCCGTCACGAGGGCCCTAACGAGGGGTAGAACTCCAGTGCTCTGGATGGGGGATTTCCACAGAACAGGGAACTGCCCTTCCTGAGGGAGGGGGAAATCCAAAGCCTCCGATTTGCAGAAGGGGAGCAGAAGCTCCAAAAAGTTGCTGGCCTCTAGTCAAACACAGGCTCTTAGCTATGGTTGAAGAAATGAAGCCTACGAGCCCCAGCTTGGTGCAGTGGAGGTCTATGACACTGGCACAAGTTTGCTGGTGGCCTAGACACCTCCTATGTGGCATTGGTCAGGCTTCCCTGGCCCAAGGAGCAGCGAGCTCTGTTGCAGGACTGCTGGAGGAGGAAGCAGTTCTGTATTCCTACTGAGAGAAACCCTGGTACAGAAACCACCGAGGTTCAGAGGAACATAGGCCTTCCAAGAACAGTTTGAGTCTCGAAGCTGATCCCCTGCCTCCCCAGATGCAGCAAGCGCTTTTTAAAATCCTACAGCAAAGCGACCAGAGATTTGTGTGTTCTGTGTTCCCTGTCCAAGTGCAAGATCCTCCTGGTCTCATGTGAACATGATTTATTACCTGAACCGAATATTTATGTGGCATCCCTACCTGGGAATGCGTATCCAGAAGGGTGTACCTCTTAGAGACTCTGGCTGGGCCTTGGGCATGACAGCTCTGGACAGCAGTGACTTTCACAAGCTCATCCCTTAATCCCAGTGTGACCCACCTTCCTCTCTCCCACAAAAAGGGCACGAGCAGCTCCTCATGCAGTTCCAAAAACCTTTCCTATGTTTCACTATCATTTTCTTTTTGTTACAAGTCATTTATTCTTCTGCACAATTCTTTTAACTTGTACCTCCGTTGAAAGCTGCTTTGAATTTCAATTCAATTATTCGGCTTCTTGCACACAAGCGTAGCACCTTTGCTTTAAGCTTGTACATGGCATTCTGCTGGCTTTAAGTGCACAGTCGCTGCTACGGCAAGAAAATGCAATGAAAGTAAGTTTACCTTGTGGTATGTGTGGAGAGACTTAATTAAATTAAAAACCCTATCAGAAAAATCTACAGTCTGACTAGCTGGCAGCAAGCGAGACCAGTGAAGTTCAGTTTATGCTCAAAGACCAAATGAGTTTTTAAATGGAGCAGAGCAGACAAAATTCAGAGATGTTTAGTAGGATCCAGCAATAACTCTACTATGCAGAAATACTTAATGCTTTGTAGAACTCTAGAACAGAAAGGGAATAGAAGATTTCAATTGTAGAGTAAGGTGTTTAATATTAACTCTTTTTGTGCAGTTTACAGTAAGATAATCTGATCTTTTTTTCCTGTTTTCTGAATTTAGAAATATTTGAAAGAGCTCTAATGAATTATACTGTGCAAAAGTGAAATAAAACCTGTTTGCCGCCTTGGTTTTAGAGAGTAAACTGAACAATATATTGATGCAACTTGATCCCGAAAGAATTCCACTTCCTCACCATTTTACTAGTATTTCAAAATCTGATTTTCTGTTAAGCACCCCCACCACCCCAATTCTGGTTTTGTTTCAAGAACCAGCAAAAAAGCCCTTAGAGTATTGGCCCCATTCCAGGTACAAACTCTGCGTGAGATACAAACGTACAGCACATGCGACACTCTGCTTGTATCCCAGGCTGGCTTGTCAGCAGAGGGAGCACAGCAGAGAGAACATCCTACTGGGACTAAATTTTCATATGTGATTTCAGCCTGCCATTAAATGCTCAGTAAAATCTCTATTTTTCTTACATGCAGAAGGAAAGGACTAATGGATACCTCCTCACCATGAAACATGCTGTAGCTGAGCAGCAAGGACAGACCTGCCAGTGACCTACGAGAACTTCCAGTCTTGCCTGAGCAGGTCAGTGCCTCTGCTCTGCTGCCTTCCTGCCATCTGCTGCTACGCTCTGGAGAAGCCAAATCGCAGAAGGACCAGAGCGGGACACCTGGCATGTGCTGATACAGCTGGAAGGGGAAGGAAGGAAGACCTGGCCATGCCCTGCTGCTGGCTGTAAGGCTCACCTAAATCAGCTGCAGGAGGGCAGGACGAGAACTGAAGCCTTAGTAGCACTTAGTGCATCTGGCTGGGGGCTTCTGTACCACCAGGAAACTGTCCTGGAGACTCTCCCTACCTACGTGCAAAAAACGAGAGAAAATGCATAAGATCCCCGGTTATTCAAGTCCCCTGCTCCAAGTGGCATGAGGAGGATGGATTTTTAGGCTGCTTTTAGCGCTTTCTGCCAGAGGAGGGAGCTCTCAGCTCACCATTGAACTGCTCAGCAAGCAGAGATGCCCACCTGGGAGCTGGTTACGCTGTCTGGGTGGCCCACGGAAGAAAGATGTTAAGCCTGACTTGCAGGACGTGCACGCGAGCCTGAAAGTGCTTAAATGTTTTGCTTTAAGTGCATGTAGGGGGTGGTGTGTGTCCCTGTACAATGAAAACCACAGTAACTAGTCTGCAGGGACAGTGGGAACAGCAGGTCTGAGCAGCTGTTTGGCGGTGGAACGTTTAGCAGTGGAGTCTTGCACTTTTTGTTGCTGTAGCAATGTACCCCTCCATTGCACCAAGAGCGCCCAGAAGAGTGCAGCTTGTACAACACCTTCCTGCTAATGGCTGGAGACAGAGCACCCTCCTCTGTGTCCGAGAGGTGCAGGCAACCTTTTTATCCAGGATACCTGCCAGGCAGCAGAGACAGGCAAGGAAAAAGCTAGGTTAAACTGGTCTGAGGTTGACTCAAGCCAACGTGGACTGGGCTGAAGTAGAATAACAACCTGATCCCATCTGCCATTTCTCCTGGTACAACTCGTCAGTAGCCTTCCTGCCTCAGCCAGTAGCAGTGTGACAAAGTATGGCTTAATTACAACCCTGAAATAAAAATAATTTCTTCATTAGATGTTGCTTTACAGCTGCATCAGTCATCTTCTGTCCAGCTGCTCATGGCAGAGCTCCAAGTGGGCTGAATCGTGCTGGTTTGGCCGGTATGTGGGGTGGTGGTGGGTTGAGTGCACAGCTGGGCAGAACGGGGCTCTGAGTCACGAGCTCCTGGTGACGTTGCTAAATTCAATTTACCACAAAGGTCTTTTTCTACTTTATACTGGAGCTGTCTTTATGCAGTCTTTCTGCCTTCAGAAATATGGCTCAGACCCAGTTCTTGCGAGTCGTACGCATTCATTCATTAGCCGTTGGAAAAAGGCAAGTAAGAAAAAGTGGTGGCCGTGTTACATATTTGTGGACTGGTTTCCACCACTCTTGTCTGCTGACCGCAGTTAAGTGACAAAGACTGAAAGTCAAGGCAGCCCATCTTCCTACCCAGGGTATTGTGCTTTATTTCTCCAGCCATGGAGGTAATCCCCGTGCCAGATGACCTCATTTTAAATTGTATTGAGACCCTGAACTGATGATTTAGGAGCACGCACCATTTTTGTTGTGGTTCTGATTTTGGTGCGTTGCTTTGTGCCCAAGAAAGATGGATTGTTACTTGGCTAAGGCTAAATGAGGAGGTAATACCAAATGCTGTATGAAATGGAATCTCTTTTCAGCTCCAGTCAGTCCTCCAAACCCTGTTCATCTTTCCCCAAGGTAATGGTGCCAGAAATCAGCAGGCTTTCCTCCACCTCAGTCAGTGCACCAGCATCAGCTTAGTGCTAATTGTTCTGAGCTGGTCTGAATTCATGGTGAATCTTGTGTGTCTTATACAGGAGTGACTGACTCACATCAGCTCACTTGATCACTTATTCCAGGAAAATAACACTCAGATTTGCCAGAGAACTGTCCCTGACACACTGAAATATTTGTGAATGCAAAGCTTTTGCAACTCAGAATGGCAATTTCTGGAAGTTTTCCTCTAAACTTGTTCCTATTGAAAAGTGGGGATTGTACAAAGAGCTTTGCTAGACTCTCCGATTTGAGAAGAGTTTAAAATTGATCACTTGGACCAACAGGAGCCTTTGTTCCAGGCAGCTCAGCTCAGACTAATGCAGAGTTGCACAAACACCTCCCTAAGAAAAATCAAGGTATAAACTTGGGACTTAATCTCTCCATTTCATGATGAGGTTTTCTGAAGAATATTTTAGCTTCAGTAACTCAGGAAAAGGATGTATCTGTCTGAAAAAAAGGTATTTTCCCAGTGACGGACTTAATGCAATCCTTTTCTGTTCTCTTTTTTTTTTTTGTCCAAGAGGCAAAAGGTGCAGGGGCAAACACTGCAGAGGTGTAAGACTTTCCCTCTCCTATGGGAGGAGCAAAGGTTTCGTAGTTAAATGGAAAAAAGGCTTGTTTTTAGGTTTCTGAGTTTTGGCGCAAGTCCCTGTGGGATGTGTGTCACTGGCCCTCCCCAGCCTCTGCACAGTGTTGCCTTTCTTCACACAAATAGGACCTTTGCTGATACTGGAGTAACCAGAGAAAAATGTAGGGGATGTGCTGGGGCAAGGGGGAGCAAACTGCGTGTCACAAGTGTGGTGAATGGCTCTGAGTTAACTGCTACTGCTGTGTACCTCTGTCATTTCAATATGCTTAGTTAGGCTGTATCCCAGGGCTGAAGACCCTCCTGCTCTCTCAAAGCTTCAGAGGGACTCTGTAAGGCTAGCTCAGACATGGTTAGACTGACTCCTAAATGGCAGCAAGGACCAGTTAAATCTCAGAACCACCGCATAAACTTCTAAAATCTTGGGAAATTGATTTACCTGCAAAAGCCAAGAGAAAATATGCAACGTTGAGCCAAAATATCATTTTGTTATTTGGAGATTCACCTCAACCCAGTTTCTGACTTCACAGATGAGAGGAGCAGTTTCTGAAAAATCGCCTGGTCAGAAAAGCTGCCAACTTTCAGCAGAAAATGTGCTTTAGAGGTTTACATGCTTTCTGCTTGATTGGTCCCTTATGCTCAGGCTTCTTTGCACTCAAGTGACACAAAATACTTGTGACAACCCGTGACACATTTGTCCACCATCGCACCTCTCTCTTTCCTCTGGGCTGCATCTCAGTCCTTACCCTTTTCCAGCTTTGTCTATTGAGACTGCAACAAACCCCAGCAATTCTGAGCCATGATCTGCACCCCAGGAAGATTTTTTTCCAGTGGTCACCAAAATGGGTGGAATTCTCTCCATTTTCCTTAGATATCTGTGCCCGAGTTAGTTGTCTAGGTCCCTAGTGTAGAAAGGCAGAGATGAAACTGAGGCATGGTTTACCTTAGCCTAAAATAGGAATAGGTGCCTACGGAGAATTTTGGCTTGGAGAGGCCTTTGTGAGTGAACTGGAACCAACACAGATGCACCATAACCTGCATCCATGGTCTACCTAAAACTCATTGAGTTGATGCCAGTCCCAGCTCATGCAGCTAGATGGGAAGTAGCTTGTTCGATTCTTGCTGTTGTTACTGGTCTCATCCCTGAAGAGTGCAGGTATTTTGTATGGCGGTCTGCAGAATTACAGACTGGTTGAACTGGGAAGGGACTTCTGGAGGTCATCTTGTCCAACCCTCCTGCTCCAGCAGCATCACCCAGAGCTGATTTTCCATGACCATGTCCAGACGGCTTTTGAATATCTCCAAGGACGAAGGCTCCACAACCTCCCTGGGCATCGTGTGCCAGCGCTTCGTCACCCTCATAGTAAAAAAGTGTTTCTTGATATTCAGAGGGAAACTTCTGTCTTTCAGTTTGTGCCCATTGCCCCTTGTCCTGTCACTGGGTACCACTGAAAAGAACCTGGCTCCATCCTCTTTGCACCCTCCCTTCACGTATTTGTATACATTGGTGAGATCTCCCTGAGCCTTCTCCAGTCTGAGCAGTCCCAACTCTCTCAGCCTCTCCTCATGAGAGAGATGCTCCAGTCCCTTAGTGACCTTAGTGGCCCATCACTGGAATCTTTCCAGTATGTCCATGTCTCTCTTTTACTGGGGAGCCCAGAACCGGGCCCAGCACTCCAGGTGTGGCCTCACCAGCAATAAAAAGACAAGAACACTGCAATGCTTTGTTGTGACACTCTCTTCTTTCTTGTGGAAAGGAGTCTTTCTTGTGACACTCCTCTCCCATGCTGGTGCTAGGGCTCTGCACTCAAAATTCAGCTGTGGATCACATTTGGCATTATAGTTGAATAAACTATAGGATTAAAAATATTCCTGGATCTCCCTTTAAATGGTTTCCCTTCCTGCTATGGCATACTTGGCATTACTGGGGTTGGGATTTGCACTTCTGTGCTCTCTTGCTGCAAAGTTAAGCCTATGTCAGTGTTAGCAGTTCAGGCTGTCTGGTCAAGGGAAGGAGAAGAGCAGCCACAGGAGCCAGTTCAGGCCTCCTGAGAAATCAGCTGAGACAAGATCTTATATGGGGGCACTCACAAACGTGCTTGTCTAGCAGAGCTGCAGTGGTGGGCTTAGACACGGTCCAGTTTGAACCAAAGCCATCATTGCAACGGGAGCGGGGCACCCCGCTCTGCCTGCAGGTATCCTGGCCTGACCTGGTTGTAAGCTGAGAGGAACCAGATTGGAGGTCTGAGTGCAGCCCGAAATGTTTCCACCACCTCTGCAAGTCAATAACCAGGGAGAAGCGCACTTGTGGTGGGTGCTAGTGCATTGGTAGGCAGGGACAGTTGTAGCCGGGAAGGGGAGTCATGCTGAGGTGGAATAATGTCAGAAATTACCTGTGTTTAATAACTTTTATTATGATCAGTGTGTACACTACAATGTGAGGTAGTAGGAAAAGAAAGGGAAATATAAGAGTATGAATAATCAGGGCTTCTGAAAGTCCTTTTGGAAGAGCTCCCCCTCCTCAGGTTTACAGCAGCTCCCCGCAGATATTCTTTACTTGGAAGAAGCTCGTGAAGTATTTTTTCAAGCCAGTTTTTTTTGCCAGGAAGGAGATGAAAAATCTTAAAACAGAAATGTCCTTCAACTTTAAATTTGGAGTTGTCATTGTAATGCAACTCTTTACACAGCTGCCAGAGATGTTTTTAAAAGCACTATTTATGCATATGCATTAAAAACAGGAGCACAACATGGCTCTAAGAAATTCATTTTCTGGTTTTGAAGCTAGCAATTAAGGTTGGGACAAATGGTCATGTTTGTTGTTCCTTCTGCAGTCGCTCTTGTAAAACTAAAGGAAAGCCACTGGCATGAAAGCTGTTGGTGTTGTTACTGCTGGGCTGCTTTGCTTTGTGGAACGTCAGCTCCTTTCCGGCTAGAGTGCAGTTGTGTAAGGCTCTTAAAATCCTGTTGAAATCCCTGAAGCCTGTTAGGGGATCCCTCATTAAAAATGCTGGATGACAGTCTAAAGCATCACTCGCTGTAGAGAATGAGCTTGTTGACAAGACCACATTAAACCCAGCACTTTTTGCAAGCACAGTTTGCAACCCCAGAGAGTCAGAGCATAGCGTGTTCGTGCTTTCCTTCTTGTTTCTATCTGCATGGAAAACAGAAGAACACGCTGGGTAAAATACCTCATGTTTTCAGCAAGAAAACAATCTAAACATGATCTAGATTTCATGTACAAGAGAGGGGGTTAAAAAAAAAGACAGAACAGCCTGGTTTGTAGATGTGTATTCTTCTGTAGCTCAAAGACAATACAAGGTCATCCTCAAGATGAAGAAGGAAGTACAGCATCACTGCTAAGACAATGAAAGTTGAAGGCATGCCACAGGAGGAGAAATTAAGAGAATATTTCAATGCAAATGTCCCGATAAAATACATTTTTCACCAGGAAAAGATGTGTATAGCCCCATTCTTCATGTGTGTCTGATAGAGGTACCAATATTCACATCACAGGTAAAGGGAGATACTCCCCTCTGGATCGAACACAAACATCTGTGAGAAGCATTGCTACTGATGTGAGGAGAACAGAACGCGGCTGCAGAGAGGAGATCCCTTCTGAGCACTGGCCCCTGCCTGACATCACGGGAGGAATTTGACCAGATCTGTTTGGTCATGAGTCAAAGCTGCGTACCCTAATTCCAAATGACTGGAGCTACAAACGCTTTAAAATTATTTTCAGGGGAGTTCAAAGATAAATAACGCATCCCTCCAGACGCGTAAGTGATCTGTTATTCACAGAAGATCAAAACACTGTACAAATGCGACTGCTGGCCTTGGGGAGGAGAGTCTGAATGACTGCTTATCATTCACAGTAGCTACCAGAGGTGATGCGACATCTGAAAGGAAGAGATGAAAGCTCCATCACAATTTGTTAAATAAAAACCACTGTAATATCTCTAAATAGCTGATAATCAGAGGTGCAGAATTCTGATCTGCTGTTCAGTCCTTTGATAGCAAGAGGAGGAGCTCGTAAGCTACAACCTACAAAAGTTTTTCTTCCATAACTTCGTGGAAGTTTGCTTGTAGTATCCATGGAAATTCCCCGTGACGGAAGTCAGGATTAAGACAAAGGGCCTGGCGAAACACCTGGAGTAATCTGTCTAATTCTGTGCATTCCTGTTCTAAAATACTAAGTCAAAATGGAATAAGTGTAGAAAAGGGGAATGGAGAGTGATTTGTAAGAACACAGAATTTTTTTTTTCTTTATTTATCCCAGCAAAATGAAAGCCATAATGAGATGTTTCACCCTAAAGTAATAAAACTGACCAGAGACTGAAGTCAATATACACACAAGAAAAGACAGGTACACACCAGTTCTAAATAAAAGTGGATTGGGAACCTCCTGCTGACCCCCATCTCTCCAAAGGAAGTGTTTGGAAAAGCTATTGACAGGAGCAAGGAGCCTGGTTATCTTAAAGCTAGCAGATGGTAAATTTATTGAGAAATCATAGGATGCCATGTATCTGACTGGAAAGGACTGGTCTCCAAACTGGAAATTCCTCCTTGTCCTGCCGCTGTGAGTCTTTGCTGCTCAAGACACTGTGCAGGCATTACTGAGTGTTCTGTCCGTCACTGCAGTCTGTTCTGTTCAGTTTGGTGGCTTGAGTTTTGATTTAGCGAGTGGATCCTGCCTCCTCCAGGTTTATATGTTTCAGGAGTGGGATCTGAACAGAAGACGAGAATCTAAACTCAACCCTTCTGGCTTCAGCAGACAGGAGGTAGGGAAGGTTACGTGCCTGCCTGAAAAGTTCATTCCATAGCTTAAAAACTTTGCATTTGATTACAAGACCATTTTTGCTAATAGATCCAGGAGGAAAATAGTTTGCTATTTAGCATCTGTAGCCTAAATAGACAGTTAACCATAAGACTAATTTGCGTATTTCTTAACACTTTTTAAGGTTGTCTGAAAAGATGTAAATACATTTTATTTTCTTACTCTGTAACACCATGAGTTTTGAATTCCTGTCACAAGAAAGAATCACAGAAGAATGCAGTGGGAAATTAATTTAAATCTGAGGGCAAAACAAGGGATCAATAGTTAATCCTTTGGTGTCTCTCCTCTTTTGCATTAGTGGAGGCACCAAAAGGTGAAGGGCTGAAGTGCCGCCGGGCTCCTTATGCTGTTTGCCTTTCACACACGTGGCTCTCGCAGGATGCCAGGGCGTGTGTTTTTGCATATGTGAGCCCTTCCTAGTCTCCTGTCGAGGTTTTCCTATTGACAGCAGTTTCATTTCAACAAATGAATAATATTTTAGAAAATTTATCAATCGGTACAAGAAGCTCCACAGTGGCAAATATTAAAAGTTTATGGTGGGTGATGAGAAAGTAGAATGAGACCCATATTTTAGTGTTTGCTGTTGTAATGGGAAAACATATGTGTTAAGAATTAAATGTGTGCTGAGTTAAATAACTCCAAGGCTGGAGGAAAGAAAAGCGTCTGATGGACAGAGCTGGCAGTTACAGGGCTTTTGAGTTCTTTTCCTCTTCCTGCCAGTGATTCCCTGCATGGCTGCAGGCGAGACACGTAACTGAGCTGAAATATTTTCTTCCAGCTGGGAAAGAGGTGTAACGCCAAATACAAGGAGGGCCTCTGAGGTTTAACTAATTCCAGTTTACAGAAAGCCTTGAGATCCTCACTAGGAAGCTGCTGGAGAAAGGCAAGTATTACAGTATTTCAAACTACTGTTCATAAATGAGCTCTTCAGCTTCACATCGGTGACAAGCAGTGCCTGGAACGGCCTCTGCAAACAGCCCCAACAAAGGGGGTTTGGACGTATGGGAAACGGATGTGAAACCACAGCAGGAGGGACAGCAGCAGACTTGCCTGCTTCTTGTTGCTGTGTCTGGAGGTGGCTCGGGCGAGCAGGTTACTGGGTGTACCAGCGGAGAGCAAACTTTCCCTGCTATGAGGGTTGAAGAGGCTGGAGAAAGCTTGTTGTAGAGACGTGTGAAGGTTGCTTTTATACAAGGGGGAAGAAAAGGAGGATGGGAATTATGTCTTGGCCCTTCTAGCATGTCTCTCTTGAAGAAGGAGCAGGAGGTGGGGAAGACTGCTTGCTCCTTTCAGCTACTGCGCTTGGTTCCATTCCTTGAAAAAAAACGGGGACCTGAGGAGTTGTCTGAGAAGCGGCAAAGGCTGTGGGCTGAGCACGGGTGCTCCGTGGTGCTGCATGCTCCGCAGGGGAACCGCAGGACAGGGCCTGCTCCCAAAGGTGGCATGAGGTGGGAGCGGGCTGTGAAGCTGGCTTGTGACAGAAGTTGTTGGAGCACATAGAGCTTGGGGCGGTGAGGGGCGTGCAAGACAGTGGTGCTCCTGACCAGCTCCTGTGCTGGGTGAAGCTTTGCGGGTCTTCAGCAACTAGCTAATGTGGTTCTCCCCTGGGTGATAATGCCCAGCTGATGCAAAAGAAAGCAGTCAGCCTCCTGGATGCTGGTGAGGAGCACCCCACGCCTGCACTGGGCTGAGGGAAGGACAAACGAGCCGAGAACACCTGGCCAAAGCCCCAAAACCCTTGAATTAAACAAATGTCTAACTTGTTTTGAACTCTCCTGGTGCTCCCCCTTATTGGCTAGTGCTGTCCCTTTCTGCCGAGCTATCTGGCTGGTTTCCCTTCCCTCTGGGCAGTGGGAAAGCCCCAACATGGGCAGAAGCCAAGCTGTTTCTGCCAGGTGCAACAGCCCCAGCAATGGGCCTGTGGGAACCTGCGAGCAGCTGCTCAAACCCCTCCCTGGGTTGGGTGCGGAGGGCCCCAGCGCCGAAGAGCAGCTCTGCCCACTGCCCTGACCAGCCAGGCCTTGTGGTCAGGGTGTGACGTGTGGCTGGTGCGTCCCCAAGAACGTGGCACCTGTTTGCCCAGTGCCCGAGGGATGGAGCCCATCAAGCAGAGGAGGCTCCGGCTGTCACAGAGCCTGCAGCTCAGGGGCAGGCTCTCGGCCTGGTCACTCAGCCGGGACACTGCCGCGCTGCAGCAGCCCCAGGACAGAGGAGCCGGAGGACGCAACATTGCTGTGTATCATTCACGCCCAGCACTGTGTTGGACCGAGGGCTGGCTGTGAGGGCAGAGCCGTCCTTGCCAAGGGCTGGCGGGTCGAGGCCGAGCTGGTCCCCGGGCCCGTAGGCCCTGCGCCTGCAGCCCTCCTGCGCGGTGCAGTGAGGGCTCCTGGGCCGTAGGCCGCAGGGCTGGGGGTGCCGCGTGTTGGGGTGCCCTGGGGAGCGCTCCGGGATGGCAGCGGCCCAGGAGGCGGCCGCGAGCCCCGCCGGGCCCCGCCGCACCGCCCGGGAGGGCCGCGGCCGCCGGACCCGCTCGGTGGGTGTGGGCCCTGCTGCTGCCCGCCCGGCAGGGGGCGCTCTCCGCGGCGGGGCGCTCCCGCCTCTGCTCCCACAAGCGAACGCGAACCGCTGCGGCCGCCCCTGTCCCTGCCGGAAGCCCCGGCCCCGCCCCTCCGCCAGTGGCACGGCCCAGGGCCCCGCCCCGCCCGCCGGCCCCGGCCCGCCTCCGCCGGCCGCGCGCGCGCCCCGTGCGTCCCCCGGCGCGCAGCCGCCCCCTGCCGGAGCCGGGGCGGGCCCGGCGGCCCCCCGCGAGCCGGGCGGGGCGGGGCGGGGCGAGCGCGACGCCGGGATCCCTGCGGCCCGGCCGGCACCGGCGAGCGCCGGGTGAGGAGAGCGGGGGCCACCGGGAGCCCCCCGGCCGTCACCGCGGCGGGCGGGTCTCTGCGGGTGGGCGGCGGGGCCGGGCAGGCCGGCGCCGCCGCTCCACTCCACTCCGGTCCCCGCAGGCCGCGGCCTGCTGGGAGCCGGGGGGCGCCTGCCGGGCCCGGCGGCGGCTCGGCGGGTCCCCCCCGCTCGGGCGGTGAGGCCGGTGGCGGGGCTTGCAGCCGGTGCCGAGGGCGCTGCCGGCGGCCAGGCAGGGCCGGGAGCGGCGCCTCCCGGCAGGCAGGACGGCTGCCGCCCGGGTCCGCCTTCCCCTCCGCCCGGGCACGGGGGCACGTCTTCCGGGACGGCCAGGGGCCCGGCGGGCTTCGCCGCCGCTGCCCGTGAGGAGGGCAGGTGGGAAACCGCCCGTGCCCGGCGCCGGGGGAAGGAGCCCCGGGAACCGGGAGGAATGGCCAAAGCTGCCCTCTTCTCCCCGGGGCCGTCTGTCCTCAGGCCCGGGGGCTGGCGCGGGGCTGGCAGCTCACGGAGAACCACCGAAACCGTGATCTGCAGTAATAAATCTGTGCTGGCCATAGGGAGGAGGCGAGGCGCTGCGGGGGTCGGGAGGGACGGTGGCTCCCGCCGAGCTGTAGGCTCGGGAGCGCTCTGCTCCGGGGTCCCCCGGGAGCTGCACCCTGTGAGGCTTAGGTGTCCCTGGGGACAGCCCAGGGTGGGACGCACCAGCGGAGGCGGCTGCGGGGTGTCGTCCTCCTTCCCCCTCACTTTCCAATTTCCGTGTTTCTCGGTGCCCATGTGTTCGGCCACGGAGTTTTGGGAAGAAATCTCAGCCTTTGCGGTCCTGCAGGAGCAGGTGCTCCTCGGGACGCCCCTCCTCTGGGGAGCAGGTCTGAGGTGACCGAGCGCCTTTCGGGTGCTCTGCTCTGTTGTGCTTTTGCCCTCGTGAGTTTGAAAGGAAGCAATGATACTTATTTTTTCCTGCTGCAGCGTGGCGGATCCCGCACCCCTGTGGGTCAGATGTCGTGAGCTGTTTCTGGGCTGAGCTGGTTTCTCAGGTGAGTAGGGCTGTGGCGTGAGACGGTGCCTGGCCTGGTGCTGCCGTGGTGCAGGGCTTGGTTTTGGTGCACCCCTGCTCGCCAGGGTTGAGCAGTGCAGAGGCGCCCACGGTTCCTACCAGGATGTGGCTTTTTTCTTGTAAAGCTGAGTGAGCAGCAGCCTCCATGAATGGCTTTTTTTGGACAAAGTGTGTTTATAACACAGAGGTAGAATTGAATTGTTTACTTCAACCTTCGCTTTCAAACCTAGCTCCCGTGGAAGTCCCAGGGGAGCATCGCAACCGGTCCTTGTGCCTGGAGCTGCGTTTCAAGGGAGAATAAATCACAAACAACTCTCCTGCGCTGGGTTAGGTTGCGACTCCCTAGAGCGGTTGTGCTTGGTGGGTGAAAACGAGCAGGAGGCATTTGCCGGCCTGCCGTGTCCTGCAGTCAGCGCGAGAGAGAAAAGACAGCAAACAAAACAGGAAGCCTTGGTTGGGGTTACAAAAACTCTTTTAGGTTAAAAAAAGCCATCTAAAAGGAATAGCAGTAATTCATTGCACCCGAGCACGTTGAGAATGCTTTTTCTAGCTGGGTCTTCAGCTTTCTCTGAGGCTCTCTGTGTGCTCGGATCCAGATGCAGGGCTCAGCTCTGGATCGGCATGGTTCTCATTTAGGTTGTTAAAGGCCTGGGCTTCTAGACTTTTTGACAAAGGGGCTGCCCTGGTCACGATGTCGGGTCTGGTACCTCTAAATGATAAATTATTTGATTATGGTGCCCTGATCCTTAGCCCAGTGCTGTGTATCTGTTGATCTGTTGGGTGACACGGGCTCCCGGGGTGACTTTTGGTCTCTCCTGGGTGCAAGGCTGGATGTGAGTGGTGCGACTGGTTCTGAGGAGGTGGGGATAGTGCCTGACTGTCCCCCCCCTCCCTCCATAACCACCTCATTCCCAAGAGGCTCTGAAGCAGTATAATTTGTACCTGGTGACCAATTGGAACAGGCTGATGCAATGTGGGACTAATATACATGAGGTTTCTGGGGGCTTTCCACTGTCTTTAAGCTTCACACGTAAGAGGAATTGGAAGTGGGTGTGTTTTGCTGCAAATAAATAGCTTTAGACAGCGATTGCTTGTCCAAGTGCTAGCTTAACTCCCCTCCTTTTTCTTCTCTCCTCGTGCCACTAGTGCATCAGGAAGCGTGGAGCACCAAGCGTCCGTCATGTCCGACTGGGTGCTCCTGGGGCTGATCGCGGCGCTGGTCGCGCTGCTGCTGCTGACCGTCTTTGGTTTTGTTGTCTACTCGGGGCTCTTCACGGAGGTGGTCGTGAGCGCTGGCTCCCCACCTGTCGGCAGCATCACGCTGGCCTACAAGTTCAGGGTGGGCCCGTACGGCGAATCCGGGCAGCTCTTCACGGACGGCTGCAGCATCTATTCGAAGCTTTGCTCCATCGGCGTCTACTACGACAACCCTCACACGGTAAGGTGTGCTTGGTGGGGCTGGCACGCTCTCCTGGTCAGCACCCAGGTTCCCGGCTCAGGATGCTCCCTGACTGTATTTCAGGCACTTGCAGCTCATCCTCCGTAGATGAGCACTGGGGCTCACAGGGTCTCCCAGATCTGCAGAGGATGCTCTGTGGGGAAAGGCACCTGAAAGCAGATGGTTTCTTGGATAACCCTAACTGGAAGGCATTGGGTGAGCAAAGCTTGCTGTCTTCTGATAGCTCCTGCTGAACAAGTTATCAGCAGGATAATGGATCTGGTTGTGGAGCAGAGGCCAATGTCTGTGACCGCGAGGTGAGACATTCCTTGGCAGATCCCCTGGCTGCAGGAAGTGCAGCTCAGGCTCCTTCTGGGCTTGCAGCTCTGTGACTGAAAGCAGATGGTCTCTACAGCTTGCTGCATCCTCATCCATACTCCTTCTCTTGGTTCTAGCACTCTCATGTATTTCTGAGCTTCCCTGTAGTCCTTACATCCCCTGAGAGTTCTTACTGAAACCTCAGGTGGTGCATGCTGAGGGCTCCTGTCTGATGAAACAGTTACTCCATGGTGCTCTTCAGGCTGAGAGGTGAGCAGAAAGCACGCTGCCTGATGGCTGCCAGCCTGAGCTCAGTACTCCGGCAGGTACAGTTCAGGACATGGAGCAAACCAAAGCGCATCAGAACTTGCTGGGGGGTGAGGAGCTTGGCTGCTGACGCTTGGTGCCACTGGGGTCTCCACATAATGGCATGTGGGCATTTGTCCGTGGCAGACAGCCTGGCTCCCCTGTAATCCTGCGGTAGCTAGTGTTACCGTGGAGGAATGCCATGGGGGGGGGAGGGATGGCGGGGTGGCCAGCAGCCATGTGCATGTGCTTGGGCACATGTGCTGGGGGCTGGCGCGGGGCACAGTGCTGGGGCTGATAGCTCTCGCCCAGTGCTTCTGCTCTGGGGGCGACTGGCCCTGCTTTAGGAACCCTCGTGGGACGCGTAGTACCTGCCCTTGTCTCGTTGCTTGCAAGATGGTGCTCCCAAGGGTTGGACCTGCTTAGAGGGAACTCGTCCATGAAAATGTAGTGCTGAGTGACTCCTTGGAGCACCTTGGCAGGAAGATATCAGAGGCAAGAAAACACTGAGCTGACTGTGCTCAGCGGAGCCTGGTGTGCTCAGCCACCTTGTGTCTTTGTATCCTGTGATGAGCTGACTTATCTTGACCTTCCAATTTTTGCTTATGGATCATGGGAGGCAGAGAAGGCCTGGGGAGGAGGGTGGCGAGGAGGACGTCCTCCCCAGGATGAGCCGGGCAGAGGCAGGGTTCAACTAGATATGCTTGAACACTTTTGTCTGCGAGAAGTGTTGTGTTTGGAGTGGGTGAGGGATGGGAGCCACGGGGAGTGCCTGGCGTGCTAGGGCCCGCCTGGTCAGAGTGGCCAGTTCCCCTGACACTAGTTTGTGTCCTTGTCCTTGTGTCGAGGTCCTCTTCTGGAGTTGAGAACCCTTGTGCATCTGCTTCTTCCCCCGGCGTCTCTGGGGGCAGAGCGGGGCAGTTGATGCAGTTGGAAGGGCTCAGCGTCCGTGCGTGGTGCTGCTCTGCTCCGGGAACGTGATGTGAACGTGCCTGTGGCTGCCCTGCAGACCTTGTCTTGCTTGGGCACTGTGCCTTGCCTCTCTGTTTGCAGAAGCATGGGCTAGTGAAAGCTTGTACTGCTGTGGCCCACAGATAAGGTTATTTGTGGTGACTCCTGCGTGGCTGGCACGGGGAATGCTTTCCCTGGCAGCACCAGGTGAGGCTGGGAAGGAGCTGCCCCTACGTGACCCTGGAAAGTTGGGATGTTTGTGCAGGATGAAGCTGCTTCCTCATTCTGGTCCTGTCTCTTTTTTCCTCTTCCTGCATCTGTCACACCTCCACCCTCACCCTGCGGTTGGAGCAGGCAGCGGGGCTGGTCTCTGGTGGCCATCCAGGGTTTTGGAAGCCAGCTGGTTCTCCTTTCGCAGTCGGGTCTCTCGAGAGGGGAAGACCTTCTCTGCCAGCATGGCTGAATGGCTTCTGGTGGCCAAGGAGGGCCTGTCTTGGTGTCAGTGGCTAGGGGAGATTTCTCTGGATTCAGGGCTCAGCTGGTGGAGGCAGCTCTTTGCCTGCTGTGGTCAAGGCACACTGGGACCTCTGCCTGGTGGCCCAGCTGGTGCCCAGTCTGGACTGGAGCATGCTACTGGATCCGGAGACCTTTTTTGCCCCACCCTGCTGAGGGGTCTGTACTTGCTTGCCCACAGACTGGCCACTGATCCAGTGTAGGGTGCGAGTGCCTTCAGCTGGTGTGCGAGCTGAGGGGTGCGGGGAGCTCCTTGCACGGGGCAGGATACTGTGGGGAGCCGCAGTCTGCGGTCGGGCCCTTGCAAAGGATGGTGGTGAGTTTGTGTGGGTCTCTGAATGTTTTGGAGGGTGCAGGGCCTCAAGACTGTGGGTCAGGCTGGGAGATCCTGGTCGTGATGCTGGGCAGGGGAATTGCCTTCCTTCTGGAGCCCGCTGGACAGGTGGTGCTCAGGATGGGCACAGCGAAGCCTCTGGGTGCTGCACGTGTGTGGAGCGAGCCTGGAGGGTGCTGGAAGCTCCTGAGGCCCAACAAAGCCTATGATGCATCTCTGTGACAGGGTGTCCCAAGCTCTGGAGGTGGTGTGGTTGGTTCTTGTGTCAGGAGCCTAACCTGCCCTCAGGGTCTTGGCAGCAGCCCCACAGACCTTGCCCTTCTCTGGAAGGACTGCATTTGCTTATGGTGTTGGGCAGGTGACATTGGCCCAAGCCTCCTGCCTCCGCAGTCAGCACGGTGGCTTGGGCACAGCGGGGCCGTGCAGTACGGAGCTGTGGTGCCTGTGCCTCCACACGGCAGCAGGAGCCTCCTCTCGCCTGCCACCCCTGCGCAGACCTGGGCCTGATGGAGCAGCCGGGGCACTGGTGGGACCTTCTCCAGGCTGATCTGTGGCTCCTGAGTTGGTTCCTGCAGAGATCCGCATCTCACTGACAGGCAGACCAGGCAGGGTGCTGGAAGTGAGGATGCCCTTGGGCAGAAGGGCAGAGGGCTGCCTTGCCTCCGGGCAGGTAAAGGAGGGGCCAGTTCTGGGTGGGTCACTTGGCCGGGGGCTGCAGTGCTCGTGCCTGGTGTGCTGGCTCAGGCGCTGAGCACTCTGGTGGCCCGTGGGGTGCCCCTGTGTGCTCGTACCTGCTGTAGCCGTGATGGCCTGGGAGCAGGAGATGGTGTGCGCTGCAGGCTCCTCGTTCCTGGAGGTCCAGCGGAGTGGGATCAGTCTTCCAGGCTGCCTTTCCCCTGGGAGGATGCTGCCCAGAAGAGATGACCTCCTCCTCTTCCTTCTCGTTCTCGGTGCTCTCCTGACCTCGGTGAAGCACCCTCTGGCAGAGGCTGGTCCGCCCGGAGCTGGCCACCCACCGCGGATGTTGACTTGTCACCAAAAATAGACCTTTTGTCATCAAGCAGCAGAACGTGCTTGCTGCTCGCCATGTCCTGCGGCATCCCTGGCTGAGCACTGGTGGGCTCTGCCCAGAGAGCCCCCTTGAGCTGGGCTCTCGGCTGCCAGCTCCTGGGGGGTTTGGTGCCCCCAGCGCTGCAGCAGGAAGGGGCTGATGACCGGCAGTGTCTGGTGCGGCATTTGCTGTGCTTTGGAGACTCGTGACCAAACGAGGCTTTGTGAGGAGAGAGGAGAGGGGGATGCCAGAGCTGGAGAGCCGCGGCCCTGTGCCGGCTCTCGGCCAGGAATTGGGCCGGGGGGAGCCCCATGGCCCGGAGCGTGTGGGCTGCCTCGGGGTCATGCCAGGCCTTGGGGCGGCCACCGTCACCAGCGTCCCCAGGGCTCCCTGCTGGTTCCTGGCTCTCCGGCATTCACACAAGGATGCTCCCCAAGTGCTGCCTAACCCCTGCCAGCAATATTTTATGTGTTTTAATGGAACAGAATTAATATTAATTTGCACTTTTTTTTTCTTTTTATTCAATATTTAGCAGCCCAGAGGACTTCTACCCCCCTCTCCCACCTCTGGCAGGAACAAAAATAGCTCCTCAGCAAGGACTGGATGTGGCAGGCGGGTTTGTACTCGGCTCCAGCCAAGCGCTTCTGCTCACATTTAGCTGTAGGCACGTGCTAGGGCCTTTTGCCTGCAGTCCACGTGTTCGCGTGCTCAGCGATCAGCCTGTGCCCAAGCGTTGGAGGGAGGAGGGCAGGGCGTTTTCTGAATGCAGAAATGGGATTCGCTCATGTAGGCAAAGCTGTAGACAAATAGGTTAACTAGTAATTTCTAAAACTTCTCTGTTGGGGCCCTTGAGGGAACAGAGGCTTTGACCAGCACCTGTCCACCCCGAAAGGATGAATTTGTTAGGGAAAGGCTGGTTTTAACCAGGGTATTTCCTTCCCTCCCTTGAGACCAGCTTTGCCAGGCAGGGGAGGAGGCAAATCTGCCTTGCTGCTGCCCTTGAGAAAGTGCCTGCGGGGCTGCATGCTACAAAAAAAAAAGAAAGTTAAAAGGAGAAGGGAGGAAGAAACGCGCCTGGCCCAAGTGGTGCTGCCTGCTCCGGCAGCTCGGGTCCTTCTGTCGGTTGCTCTGGGGCCAGGCGTGAACTGTCTTTGCTCAGGACATAAATGGAGATTGCATGTTTAAAGGCATTTTATCTAGATTTCCCTTATCTCCTTGCTCCATCTGGTCCTTTCCCCATGGATGCCTTTTACTGCTGCCTCTTGCTCTCCTTGGGGTGGATCTTCTTCCCTGCCCCAAAGCAGCGGCGCCTGCACGGCCCCGTCTGCAGCTCCCTCTTGCAGCACAGGAGGGCAAGAGCGAGCTGTCAGGCACACCAGTCCCCGGCCTCATGGCTGCTGCTGCTTCTGACAGTGTTTTCTTCCTTCCTATTTACATCTGCTTGTGTTTCACCTCCGGGGTGGTCCTGCCATGCAACATTAAAGGGTGTTTAAGGGACAGGTAAGGCAAGGAGTGCGGTGTGGGGTAGTTAAGATGCAGGAGGAGACGTTGCTGAGCTTTAGCACAGGCAAAGTTACGGATGAGGTTGGGGAGCATGTGGGGATGGGAAGGGGGGGATTGGTAACACGCTGGCCTTGTCTGCACCCTCTCTCTGCCTCCCACCATCCCCAACAGAGCTTTGTGATACCAGTGCCTGCAAGCTGTCCGTCTGTCTCACTGCTGCTGTCGGGCATCCTGGCAGGTCCTGGTGAGTTTTGCCGCCTTGTGTGATGGGAGTTTGGAGACTTTGGTTCTCCAGCCCTTGCCAGAAGAGGGATGGTTGGCAGAAGGTGGCCAGAGTCGTGCATCTGCCACTCCTGGTTGCTGGTTGCCACATCGTCTTGTGGTGCAGCAGGCTTGAGAGCAGGTGGCAGGGAAGCGCAAACACTCAGATGGAGCCCCCATCCTTGGTGCCTCCGTCCTCGGTGTGCCCGCTACCTCCTGTTCTTCCTGGGCTCATTTTTTTGGCCAGTGTGCCCTGGGGAAAGGAGTCTTGTCTCTGTCTGCCAGCTCCTTCTTTGAACATCTCCGAGGATGGAAAGGACAGCAGCTCTGCTGGGGACAAAGGCTGGAGTTAGGGAGCTGGTCTCTGGCCTCAGCAGTAGGAAGGCACGTTGTGTCCTTCGGTGGTGTCTTGGGGGGAAGTTGCCAGGCTCTCCTCCCCCCTGCCACGTTACTGCCAAGTGCCACAGGTAAATGTGAACTCGAGCAGTGGGGTTTTGATAAACACCAGAAATGAAAGCCTCAACCTGGGTCAGCTTTGGCATGGAGATGGCAGGAGTCCTGTGGACCATCACTGTGCTGGGGACAGAGCCTTGAGCACCCTTCTTGCTGGGCTGGGAGCCCTGCAGCCTCCTGTTTTAATGGGAGGCATCCCCAAACCTGGTACAAGAGCTTTTTTTGTATTTTGGGTGTTGTTGGGATCCAGGATGGAAGGAGATGTGTTTCTCTTTGTGTGGCTACAAACAGCTCGGTGACTGCATGTAAGTCTTATGTGCCTCAGTTTCCCCACCCCTGAAACTGTGCCCAACTGAGTGTGCCCACTTAGGAGTGACCCAGCAGCCTCTGGATTTTCTTCTGGCTTAGTGCCAATGGCTCACGCTGGTGGGACGTGTGTCTGGGTGGCTGCTGTGGGCAGGCACCCCTGCAGGGTGACCTCCTTGGGGGAGGGACGGAGGCAAGCTGGGCAGGTTGGGGTTGCCTCTCTTTTTTAGCCTCCCCGGAGTCACAGGGATGTCCTGCAGATGGGGATGGCAGTGAGCACATGTCAACAGGTGGGTCTCTGATGGGGGGTCAGGAGAGACACTTTCTGCAGTGGCTGTCACCCGGGGCAGGTGAGCAGCTTGGTGGGGTTTATTTCTCTGCTGCAAGTCCCTCTGCTCTCCGAGGAAGAGAGCAGTACCTGCCCCCTTGGACTGTGAGCTGAGGCTGGGAGGAGCATGGATGGTTTGGGGCCGGATCAGTCTTGGTTAGGAGCGGGCACCTGGTTTGGTGTGCTCAGTCATGCTAGGCCGTTGCATTTACCCTGGTTCATGGTGGTCTCCTGCCAGTCTTCAGCCTTTCTGTTCTTCTGACACTGTCTGTCCCCATCAACAGACGGCTCCAGAGAAGTGCCGCTTTGCCATAGGCCGAATCCTGAGTGAGGGGGATGCAAAGCCGTCAGAAGAGCAGATCAAGCGGTTCCAGAAGTATGGCTTCAAGATCTTCTCCTTCCCTGCTCCCAGCCACGTGGTCATGGCTACCTTCCCGTTCACCACACCGTTGTCCATCCATCTAGCAGTCAACCGTGTCCACCCAGCCCTTGACACCTACATCAAGGTAAGCAAGCGTGGCACGGAGAGCATTGCCTGTGTTTGGTGGACTGTCAGAGGCTTCTCTTGCTGACAGCTGATGGGGCTGCTCTGATGTGTCATGTCTTGATGTCTTCCCTTGGGCACCACCATCAAGATCTCCTGCTTTTGCAGTCTGGCAGGTAGCTCCCCAGCAGGGATGTCCTTCCATTCGCTCTGTAGGCACAGGGGTGTTTTTTCTGCTGTTTCGTGTTTACGAGAAGCAAGTTCTCATCTGACAACTTGCTGCTCTTCTCCTTAACGCAGAGATAAAAGCTGATTTTCCCCTTGAATGTCTTGGTTGTTGTTAGGATCTGGCAGGTACGTGCCCCTTTGGTGTAACGCATCGTGCCATGAAACTTTTGTTTCAAGTGCCAGCCTCACCCCGGGGGCAGCTGTCTTCTGCAGAGGCGGGAGGAGAAGCTAGAAACTTTCTGGCCCATGGGCTTATGAAAACTTGGTTTCAAGCAATACACTGGAATTTGTGGCCCTTGGTCCTGGGTGGGCAGCTGGCTGCAGTGAACTACCCCCTCTGTCAGCCTTCTGATCTCCATCCTGCAGAGCACCTTGCTGTGTTTGCGCTAGCCCTGAGCAGAGCTCAGCGGGTGGCCATCCCCCTGCTTCTGGTCTTTTTGAAGCCAGCTCTGCTGCCTTGCCCTGGCTGCCACACCAGCTGTGGCAATGGTGTTCTCAAACAGCGCATCTGACAGACACCTCCAGATCCAGGCCTTCTAGAGAGTGAGGACGGTCCTGGCCAGCCGGGCGGTGGAGGGAAGGGACCATCCTTCCTGGAGCGGGAGGGTGCTGGGCAGGGGCCGGTGCTCAGCCCCTGACTGTCGAGTTCTGCCACTTCCATTTGTTCGTGTTGAAATGTGCTATTTATAAACTTCCTTTTCCTGGCGAAACTCCCAGCCCTGGGGGGGAACCACGCAAATCCCTCCAGCCTGCGCTGTGCCGCAGGATGGCTGCCCGGGTGCCAACGCCAGAACTTCGTTGGGGGGGCTCTTTGCTGACCCTCTTGTCTGCCCCGACCGTAGGCATCTCTCCAGCTCTTCCTGGAGCTCTGCCAGCTGTTTTGGTGTGGGGGGTGTCTGGCGCTGCTGCCAGCCCTGCGGCGGACCCGTGGGCATGCGGGGAGGCTGGCGCGGGTGGGAGCATCAGGGTGGCTGCGGGAGAGCTCGGTGACGCGGGGCTGACGCTGCCTTACTTGGGGAGAGGTCCCAGCGAGCGCATCTGTCGCATGAGAGATGGAGTTGTCACAGCTAAAAAGGGAACCACGGGTTGTTCTGGGGAGCGCCTGGCAGCGTTTAATGGGAACGGCCGGTTGTGAGTTAAAATAAATAACTGAAATCGTACAGAAACACAGCACCCAGGGCTGCATGGAGGGGACACATTTTGATCTCTGCCCCAGTCCCAGCAGGACAGGCGTCAGGGTGCGTGCCTGTGTCCATCCCCAAGTCCAGCAGCAGGGCGCGGCCACCCTGCCCGCGTTAGACTGACCGAGGGGACGCAGGCAGGGAGGTGATGGGGTGGCCTTGCCAGCGTGGGGCGGGGGAGGAGTGGGTGCTGCTGGTCCCTGCACGCTGCACCGTGGGGATGCCCTGGCTTCCTCCGACGTGGCGAGGGGGACTTTGGAGGCCGTTTGCAGTCGCGCCAGCAGCATCCCTGCCGCTTCTCCCACATCCCGGACCGCCTGCGCCCCTGGGGCTGTGCTGGCACTTCCCGGGGTGGAGGGATGGGGAGGGAGGGGGGAAACTTTCATGGAAACAGGTGACCTGTGCCCGCTTGGTGGTGGGAATGGGGGTTGCCATGGAGACAGCTTCTCCAAATAGCATCCTTCATCCCACCCCCGGTGCCCGGCTCCCTTAAGCAACCCAAGACAGCAGCGAGACAGAGATTTGCTTTATTTATTTATTTCACGCTGCGCCTGCTTTGAGAAGGGCGCTGTTAATGAGAGCTGGGGGTCAGGCCTGCCGAGCGCGCGGGTCCCTCCGCTGCCATCCCATCCCGGCAGCAGCGGGGAGGAAGGGGGTGGGATGGCAAGAGCCAGGAGGCATGAAAAGGGGCTCAGTGGCAGAGATGAAACGCTGGCTCCTGTGGAGAGAGGGAATTAGCTGAAGTGGAGGGAGGATGGCATGGCCGCCTAGTCATAGGAAGGAGGTGTGGGAGAGCAGGGGATGGAGAGGGAGGTGGAGGAGGCAGGGAGAGGGGTGGAAGATGGGGAGGGAGGGTGGAGAAAGCTTTGGAGATGCTGAAAAATAGGGGAGGGGAATGGGAGGAGAAGGGGACTGGAGAGGACATGTGGGTCGAAGGAGCTGAGGGTTTGGGGACCGTCTGAGGGAGCAGGGCTGTGAGAGGTGGTGAAGAAGTCTGGGGCAGAGCTGGAGGAAGCCCCACCGTGGGTGACTCTCCCGCGCGCTTCCTGCGGTGTCCCCTGGGGTTATGTGTTGGGCCCCCAAGGCTGAAGGCTGGTGGACATGAAGGGGAGAGCATGTCTCCCTCTGGACCCGCTGGTGTGACGCTGAAGTTGCTGGGGATGCCCGTGGCTCAGGTGTCCCAAGCAGCGCAGGCACAGTCATGCTGGCTTTCAGCAGCCTGGGCTTTGTGTGTCCCAGCCTGCTGCTGCTTCAGAGGGACAGAGAAGGTTAAAAATAAATTAATAACAATTTAAAGAATAAATAGGATGGCGGAGTCCCCTTTCATTAGGGACGGAAGGGAGATGGGCTGGCACGGAGCAGGAGGCGCTGGGGTCAGGCTGCCCTTGCAGCGTGCCTCCTCGCCTCCCTGGCTCCTGTGGGGCTCAGGAGCTGGCATTTCTGTGACTCTTTGGGTGCAACCACAGCTTTTGGGAACTGTGGGGAAATGGCTGCAGCCGTCCCCGGCAGATTAGGGGACATCCTTCCCATGGGATGGCAGGCTGGCAGCAGTGGCGACTTGCTGGCTAGAATCGCCTTTGGAGGAGCCAAGGAGAGCCTGCTGGCTCGTAGCTCCAAGCGCGGGTTATTTAAGGCATAGGCCGGGGTTATTTAGTGTCCCTCGAAAGCATTTCTTCCCTAATAGCTCCTGCCGATGCCTCTCCCTGCTGCCAGGCCAGTATGCCCCGCTTTGCCAGGGCGTACACTCCTGCCCCATGGCACAGCTGCCGGACAGAGCTGGCAGTCTCCCCTCCTGGGTGCGAAGGAGAGCTCCTGCCAAGCTCCTCCCTGGTGGGGACCCTTTCTGATGCCTCGAGGAGCAGGTTATTCCCCTGTAACCTCCCGCCGTTTCAAGGAGTGTTTATTCTGGCTTGGGTGTAACGAGATCTCCACGGCAGGCTCCGTGCACCTGCATCTCTCTGCATCCATGCTGGCATCTCACGGGCACTACCAGGCAGGTGAGTTTGGATCTCCCAACCCAGGGGCTCCTCTGGCAGCCAGAGAGGTGGCTAATCGCACCCGAGGTAGAGCTGGCAGGTGTCTCCCAGTGCAGCCCTAGAAGTGACTGGCTCAACTGGGCCTCTTTCTGTGGGGTTTTGGGTCAGTTTTGCACTCTCTCCAGCCAAGGAGGACGTACAAGTGGAGGGATGAAGGAAGAGAGCGATGCCAACATCGTCCTGGCTGCCTTGCACCCTGCTCTGAACCAGAGCATGAGCTGGCTGGCTCCAAACTCTGACTATATCTAACTTGGAAAACTGAGGGTTAACCTCTTTAGCTGGTCTTGAAAAGCCATCCTCCAACTTTCAGAAAAAAAACCAGCCCTTTCCATTCCCCTGGGCTCTGCACTAGGACGTTCACCACCTCCGTGGGCTTGTGAATCACTGCTTTACAGTGCACATCTCGAGTAGCAGTGGCCGGCGTGGGCTCTGTGATGCCAGGAAGGATTTGAGAGGCTATCAGGCTGGCTCCTGCCTGACATGGGCTGCCATGCTTCTCCCCACCTTGGCTCCCTGTCTATGGGGAGCCGAGGCAGGGCGCTCCGTAAGGTGCTGAAAAGACATGGTTTGCTCCTGTTCATAGCCAGGGAACCGCGTTATTCCTTTGGCCGCGAGCTTGGAGTGATCTTTGCTCCCCTTGTCGGCTATGGCAGTTTGAGATGCAGTCACCTCTTGCCTCTCTGATAAGCTAAATGTACAGAGCTTGTGAAGTCTTCCACTGACATATTTTTCAATATTTTCCAATCTTAATTCCTGGGTTCTTTTTTGGACCTTTTTTTGGACCTGCTTTCAGCTTATAAAGTTCTCTGACTTGCCAGTAGCACAAATGGATGCTTTGTTTCAGCAGTGGTCATATTGCTATGGTGCACAGATCTCTGGTGGAGATCTTGTCCCCTGCCCGGACCCTTCGGTCATGGGTTTATTCTGAGCCAGCTAACAGTGACTTCAAACACATGCCACTATACTTTGATGGAGTTGTAGTTTCTTGATTAAAAATGGGAAATGGTACCAAGTCCTACGTCTTCTCTGAGTTTGAATGAATGGCACGGGTGCTGGTACATTTATCAGTCAAGCCTGCAATCCCCACAAAAATAAATCATGTTTGCCAACAGGATCTGACAGCTGTAAGCGTGTGTTGGTTGGCATTAATTATGCGGGTCTCCTTTGCTGCCTGGTGATCTGGTCTGGTTGCAGCCATCAGTTTGTTTTGCCTTGGCTCAGTCTTTGCCTGACCGGCCTGCACTTACCCAAGTCAGCTATTTACCCTTTTGAATGTTGGCAGGTACAGGCTGCTGTCTCTCCTGGGACTTTCTAGCATCTCCAGCTGGCCAGAGATCACCTTTTGACATGCAGACAGCTTGTCAGCCGGGACTTCAGCATGTTTTAAATGTATGTTATCTGGGCCTGTGAGCCGTGTGTTGTATCTTCCCATGGAAGAGCAAACATTTCATCCGCATCCTCTGCCCCTCTTGTCTGGCTTTGTCCTAAATCCATTGCAGAAACACTCGCTGAATGCTCCTCCCTCCTCGGCAGTGCCACCAAGGTTTCCCCCGGCTGACATGTCCCGGATCTGTGTCATCCTTCAGACTCACCTCCCCTACCCAGCACCTCGAACGGCTTCTTAACGTGAACGGCTTTCTGTCTGTGGGGCACTGGGAACATACACGTGGTCCTTTACGGCAGCTGAGCCTTGATGCCCGGCACCGGTGTGAGTACGGCTGCACCTCGTCCTTCCCCTCCTGCTCCGCTGACCGCATTGCCATGGCTGATGGCTTTGCTCAGATCTGTTGACATTGCTTTTCTCCCAGTTGTTATAAATGGTCTGTGGAGCTGTGCTCCCATCCCAGACAGTTTGTGTTTCAAAGGCAAAACCATGGTTTTGCTTGGCTGTGTCGGGGGACTGAGGTCAGGGGCGGGCAGCTGTTAAAACACTTGCAAAGAGGGGTCAGTTATTGGGATGTTTTTCCACTTAAACTCTTTCTCCTGGCTCCTTTAGTTTATTTGTTTTGGGCTCTGTGAATGAAGCCTTTTTAAATACCAGCTTGTCGTATGCGAACGGTCCGGGCTGCAGTCTGCGTGTGCGCGAGACCCGATCGCAGTGGCAACTCCAGCTGATCAGCTCCCATCTGAGGTTTTCCTCCGGGGTCTAGGAAGTACTACACATGCCAGTACTGTTCCTCAGCCATAATTTTGCTTGTCCTCATGAACTCCTTTGGTCTCCTGCGAGCTCTGGGGACCGTGGGCTGAAGACCACTGCCTGAGGTGGAGCACTTACTCAAAGCTGCGTGTCCATCTCCCCAGGGAGGATGAGGAGCAGGACACCTTTACCCAGAACTTATCACCACCAACCTGGGACTTCACTGCCCTCAGTGTCTCATCATGGGAGCCTGGAAGGACTGATCCGGGTCATCTCCCTCCTTGCATCAGTGAGTCACCCTGCAGAATATGCCTGTGGCTTTCTGGGAGATGGAGCTCTCCATCCCGCTCCTTCCCTTTTGCCGTTCCCCGAGGTGACTGTGGAGGTTGGTTTGCAGATGCCTTGAGAGAGGTTTGGGGTGCTGGGGAGAGAGGTGGTGTCTCGGCTGCCTGGCTAGGTGGGATGACCTTTGGTTTAAGCCCATGTGCACTTGAATATAGGTCTGTAAAGTTCCCAGGAAGACAGGAGGTTATCTGATGCTGCTGTTAAGCAACCCTCACACATCAAATAAAAACGGGGGAAAAAAAGCCCTTGAGAGTCATAGAGGATTTGACGTGTCTAACTTGTATTGATGGCACAGATGAGACCAGAGCTGACAGTGTGACAGGCTGCTGGGCCCTGGGCTGGCAGGGGCTTGGACTAAGGATACAGACTCTGGGGGAAGTGTTTTGGGAGCCCTCGCATGTGTCTGCACGGGTCCCAAGCCGGGCTGTAGGTCGGGTCACGTGTGGCTTGCACGCTGCAGATGGACCTAGCTAGCCCCCGGTGCCCCCGGTTCTGTACCTCAGGGCTGCAGCCGTGGCAGGTTGGGGCCGTCCCCAACAGTTGTCCCTCAGGTACCATCGCTGTGGGGGTAGCCACAGACTGGTAGTACTTGGCTGGGGCGAGGAGATGGCTGATGATGGGAAGCCCCAGGAAGGTGTGGGCGCTCAGGGTGGATGGTGCAGACAGACTTCTGGCGGCGGGTGTGAGTATTTTCCTTTCCAGATCTTTTTCGCTTTTGTCATTTTTTTGACCTTGACGTTATGGTCTGACTGAGAGTGGGAGATTGCTGACAAGCCGCCTCCCCGGTTTCACCCCACTGGTGATAGCCAGCCAGCAGCAGGGTTTGGAAATGAGGGGGAAGGAACAAGACCCATACTACTTATTTTCCCCTCTTAGAAACAAAATCCGACTCAGATGCTTCTCTGTCTTGGTTTATCCTATGACCAAGGAAGCCCTCAGCAGTGTTGTCTTCGTTGCCTGTCACTCATATCTGCAGTGCTACATAGCGGATTGAGTCTCTTCTCCTTTAGGAACCCCATTGGGCTTGGGGATGTGTCGGGTGTTTGCAGTCTGCTCCTCCAAAGGGTGGCAGAGCACAGCCTGGTGCTTGCAGCATCTCCTTGCATCCAGGGCAAGCGAGGCACAGGGGATGTCTCATCCAACCTGCCATGTGCTGCTGAGGTCTTCCACCACTGCTGGTGGCCACAGGAAAGGAAGAAGGGAGAGCAGAGGAGGGAAATGTCAGAGATGGCTTTGGGCAAGTGTTTCTGGTTACCTGGGGGCTGGTGAGTGTTGGGGGGTGTGGTGGTGTGCGTTAAGTCCATCATGTTCCCTCCTCTCACCTAGGCTTTATGCACCCTAATTCTGCTGCTGGTAAAAGAGGTGATGTAAGTAGATGAGATTTTGGCCTTACCTTATTTTCAGGAACGACAGGGGTCTCGGCAAGCTACAAGGCTCTCCCTACCCATTCCTGGTTCCCCACCAGCCTGGTTGATATTGAGGATGAGTGCTGGAGTGGCTTGGCCAGCAGCGTTGGAGGGCACCCTTGGCTGGTGTGTGCTCTCTGCCAGAAGCAAGCGAAGCTCTCGATCTCAGGCTGGGCAGGAGGAGTGGGCACCGCGAAGCTCCAGCCTGAGCCCCTCCAGAAGGTGACATGTGACTGCAGGAGCTGGGGAGGGACCCCGAGGTGTCTCTGCACGGTCATTCATCTCTGCTGACCTGCACTGACAGCTGGTTTTCAGTGGTCTCTCTCCAGCGAGGCCACCTGCTCACTGCTGGTTGGCAACCCCCAGCTGTGTGTCACATCACATCAGTTTGCGTGTTCGCACCGACTTTTATATAGGAAATATTTTGAGCGCCAAAACCCTTCGAAGACGTTTTGGTCCTGCGAGCATGAGTGACCTTGCAGGGGAGGGCAGGATGCCCATGGGGTTGGGCCGGTGGAAGGGTTCTGTGGTGGGCAATGTCGTTTAACGCCACAGGGACCTTTGGACCCGGCTTGGCGTCGGCTTAGAGCGGGTCCGTTTAACCTGTGTCTGCAGGGAAACGCGCTCCTCCTGCGCCGCTAATGGAACATATGGGGATCCGGGGCTCTGCGTCACGTCTCCTGCCACTCGCAGCAGGCATCCCCGCTTTCCCACTTCTCTGGGAGGAATTTGGCAGCCCCAGGCCACTACTCATCTGCCGTCGGTTTTTCCCTGGTCCTTGTGAGTGTGCGGGCGAGCAGTGACTTAGCGCTGGCCGTGCTTCGTGTTCAGTGCTGGCACGGCCCTGGCAGAGCTGGCACGGCCGACTCGTGCCAGGCACGCCGGCATTCTGGCTGCCCAGCGCATGCCGGCGCCGTACCTGCTGCTCTGCTGCCTCCTCACGCTTGCAGGCGCCTTGCCTCTTGCAAGCACGTGGCTTCTGTTTCGGCTCCGCTGTTCGGTTGCATGGGGGCAGGTGTAAAACTGCAGCTCTTGCGGCATCGCTGCTTTGAGCAGAAAAGAGGTTTTGTGGCCAGCTTCAAGCTTTGGTAGTTACAAAGGCTCCTTCCCCGCCTCTGCAGCTTGTCTCGTGTGAAATCACCTGGGTTTTCCCCAACTTCTTGTTGACTCCGTGCAAGCGTCTGCCCCAGCAACAGGCAGAGGAGTCCTGGTCCTGGAGAAGTGGATGGCGTGGGACGCAGGCTCCCGGCCGCCATAGCCCCCCAGTTTTAATTGATCACAGAATGGGAACAGCACAGGTTGGAAGGGACCTGGAAAGATCATCTGGTCCAACCTTTCATGGGAAAGGGAGCTTGGATGAGGTTATCTAGCACCCGATTGCACCTTGAAACCCTCCGGCGATGGGGACTCCACCACATTCCTGGGGAGGTTGTTCCAGCTGGCAGCTCAGCCCTGGGTCTCTGCCACTGTGGCTGCTTTCCTGTGGCATCCAGAATTTTGATCCTATTACTGTCCCAGCTCCTTTTCCAGGAGCATTTCCAAAGGCAGCTCCTGGAAGGAGAGCAAACTTCAAGCGCTTGCCTTCCCACGCATGCCAAACCATGCGGGCATCCCTGATGTCCCGACAGCCAAAAGCCTGGCCCCGTGCTGCCTGTCAGCCGGTGGTCCTGCTGGGGGGCATTTTCATCCTGAGAGCAAAGCTGGGGCTCGCAGCCTCGTGACCACTTACCCAGCCTTGCAAAATTGTCACAGAGATGTATCTGCTCAGACACAAAGATTTGCTCCCCTCTCGCCTTTGCAGCGAGGATTAATGATCACGGAGGAAGCCGGGGGTATTTCATCCAGCTGTCCAAGGGAGAGAAAGAACAGGAATGATTTGCCTTGGGCAAGGAGGGACAGCAAAATACTACAGTGCTTTTCTGTCAGATCTCTTCATCGACTCAATCTGTACGTGTGCTCTCCCTGGATGTATTTATAGAGAATCCCAGAGGATGCAGTCAGCTCAAAAGGTTTTCTTTGTCAGGCGTTGGAGACGGGACCAGCTCTCTCAAGCAGCAACACCGTCCCAAACCTTGGGGTCTTCCCTCCTTGCCAAGTAGTCAATTAATTCGAGGATGAGATTGATTTGCCTCTCTGCAATTATTTTAGCAGGGTCCTAATGAGTTTTTTCTGGGATGGTTCTTCCCTGTAGCCCTCCGAGTCAGACCTTGCCAGCTGTGCCAGGCTTGAGAAACAGCAAAATGAACCTGATGAAATGTGAAACAGCTTCTTAGAAATACTGCTCTTTTCCAGCAAACGCTGTTGGCCCAGTTTCCCTGGCTGTGAAGCTCCCACTTTGAAACCTGTGGAGCAGGGAGATAATACATTTGAAAGCAGTGGCATTTTTACCTCCAGAAAAGGGACCATTGTGCTATGACTAACTTGTACTTTTTCATTCTAGTTAGGTATAAAATGGTAGGAAAGGCCCCGCTTCAGGGAGGGCAGGAGAACGAAAACATTTCTCTTCTGCACCGAGTCAAAACATGGATGGATGAGTCGAGAGGTCGGGTGGTGATCAGATCACGGGGATGAAAGAACAAAATAGGTTCTTGCTCCTTTTCGTGCCATAGGCGAGGCGCTGGCTTTGGGGCTGCATTGGTGGCTGGAGCACTGGTGAGGTGGCCAAGTCCAGCAGTTTGCTCCAAAGCAGAGGGTCACACTGAAAGTCCCTCAGGGTTCTCTTCTTTCGACAGGGATATATTTATATATATATATATATATATACACATATATATAAAAAACCCTGCCATCTCTGCCTGCCAGCAGCAGCCACTGCCCTTCGGTTGCTGTTGGAGTTGATGCTGCTGCACACTGGTGGCCCTGGGTGGAGGCAGCAGGCTGGAGGTGTCCTGAGCTTCCAGTCCTCGTGACCGCAGCAGGCGCGGTGGTCTGCGGAGCTGCTTGTGTCTTGGGGAGGCTTTCACGGGCTCAGCGTGTGCTTTTCCTCTGTTGATGCTGTTGCCTGCTGACTGTCACTCCGCATGCACCCATAGGGACTTGCAGCCTTTGTGGAGCAGGTGCAGGGTACGGGGAGGTACAATGGTTTGGTGCAGACCTACGTACAGCCAGTACATCCTATCTTGCTTTGAGCAGCAGACATCAGGTTGTCCTGACAGGCTGCAGAAAATCATGCTGCCAAATCCTGGCCCTCTTGAATTCCTCCAGATTTGCCAGGACCAGGTTCATCTTTGTGGTCTCCAGCTGTCTCTGCTGTTGCAGGGCTCCGGAGCAGCTTACAGCCTTCAAAGAGGAAGGTCGAGCTGTGCTTAATCCTTGGCTTGCAGGCTTTTGGAGAGTGCCTGGGAGCCCTCAGCTCCAGGACTCCTTTTGTGCCATTTCTTTTCCAGCAAGTGGCAGCTTATTCCAGCCTCTCTGCTTAAGCCAAACCGGGAAAAATCGGAGCCTTTAATAGAAACATGGGCAGTTTGTAACTCCAGCACCCATGCCTGGATCTGGCAGGGATGACTCCAGGTTAGAACTGCCCCGAGGCAGCTGATGGAGGTCTGCAGCCTGGCAGGGGTGTCCGGGCTTCCTGCGCTGCTTCCTGCTCCATCACAGGTGAGCAGCAAGCCGCGGTGAGCCGCTTTGCCTTTGTGGCCAGCAGGACGGGTGCGTAGGCATCCAGCACCTCTTCCCTTCACCTGATTGCGTAGGAGCGAGAAAAGGCGTTCGTTCCCCGGCTGTCAGACCACAGTGGGCAGAGGAGGCAGCAGCTCCCTGGGGACCGGCTCAGGGATGATTCAGTGCTTGTCCCCTGTCACCCTTGAGCTGACTTCTCTCAGGATCTCTTCTGCGGTGTCTGACGTTGGTAAGAGACCGAAGGTACCTGTTACCCTCAAGAGTGGATCAACACCTGATGGACCAGTGCCTCTGGGTGTGCCAAGGCACCATCCCATTTCTTTGTCCCCATCCTACCCAACGTTTGCCTTTCCTGGGCTCCTCGATGCTCTGGTGAGCGTGAGGAGGTGGAGGTTCATGCCTGGCTTGAGCAGATGCATTTCTTCTGGGTTTGTTGGAGATATGTTCTCCCTTAGGTAGGCTGCCTCTGCCTTGCCAGGGCTGGTAGGAGAGCTGGGGCTGTAACATGAAAAAACATGTGCCTTCAGCATGGAGGAGAGCAACAAACCTGCCTAAGAGGGCAGATGATGATGGAGTCACCTCTCTTTCTGGGTAGCAGAGAGAAACTAGAAAGAGGTTTTCTATGCTGACTTGGAGCAGAGCCTAGGTACAGCTTTTGGGACAGAATCAGATTCCCATGGCTGCCATGTCCACTTTCTCCAAAGCTCACCTCTTAGGGTGTTCAAAATATGGATCTCCTGGCCTGTGTGCAGAGCGGGGGCTGAGGAAGGCTTCCGGGGGCTTTCAGGTTTGTGAGAGTAGCCCAGCTGCAGCAGAAAGCCTGAGCTCCGCTCCAGCTTGCACCAAGGCAGCATCCGAGGGGTGCTGGCTGCCAGCCGCTCCGAGAGAGCCGGGAGTCCTGAGCCAGCACGGAGAGCGGAGGGACTGGCAGCCAGCCTCCTCTGGCACTGGGATGGCAAAACAGAGATGCTGGGGCCACGAAATGGGGTCACTGGTGGGGCTTGGGGTGTGCTTGTCTTCCAGGCCACTGACAGCTGGGTTTTGCACATCTACGTTTTGCACGGCTGCGTTCCTCCTAAAGCTCAGCGAGGCTCTGCCGCTCTGAGGCTGAGCTCCAAATTAGATGACACCGAATGGTGTGGCTTTACATTTCAAAGGGTCTGAGGGAGCGGAAGGATGCCTGGGAGTTTCTGGCACTATGGAATAATTGGGGTGATTTCTTTTTTTTTGGCGGCTTGTACAATGACAGTCAGGTACTCGCCCCACAGACAGAGGCTTTTACCTGTTCATCTTCTGCTAATGCGAGGAATTATAACAACCCCGCAGGGCTGAAGGGGGGGTGACGGAGCCGGGTGCAGCAGGGAGAGCAGGTTAGTAGCCGCTCTGCATCCCTGCCTCTGACTGCTTATCACAGTGATAACTTGTGGATGGGCACACGTTCGCATCGCAGGACCCCTGGAAACTTCTGCTTCTGTGCACCCCACTTCCACACACCACCACCAGAAGATCTCCTGGTATATTTAAAACTGTTATGGTGTCCATTTCCCTTATCTTTGCAGCTCTGCGGGGTGGATCCTAAGGCAAAAGTGCTGCTTGGATGTCAAGGACAGACCTTAAAGGCAGCTGGGAGAGTGGTCGGTGTAGGAGTCCCTGTCCCAGCCCCGTGCTGGAGGCTGTTGTCTTTCAGATGAAACCCGGAGGGGTGTCCTGGCCCCGTGGGGATGAGGAGGATGCGCTGTGGCTGTTCACAGAGCGGGCCTGTCTGCAGGTGCCTGCCAGCTTCATGCATTTGCTGAAGGGCTCTGTTCCCGCTCTGTGGGGTTGTAAGGCACCCAGGAAGGCTGGAGGGAGGGAAACCGTGGCCTTGTTCCCACTGTGGACACCAGCGTTTTCTCCCTGCCACTGGATGGCCGGTTACTCTCAGCTGCTCCTCTGGGTTTTATCTCTGCTGGGAGCTGACGGCAGCTCCTTGACATGCAGAAAGGTGGATATCTATCATCTGCTGTGGCCAGCTGCTCTTCTTTTCGTGCTGTGCGGATTCACAGCTTGGGGTAGCGTCCGCCCAGCGGTACAGTAACCAGAGCGTGAGTTGGCAAAAGCTTATCAAGAGGTCAGTGTCGGAGAAAGACCTGCTGCGGTACTTCTCTGCCGAGCTGTTCAGGAGACGAGCAAAGCAGAGGCGGCTGGTATGGCTGCAGGAGCTGCCTGATGCTGTGGGCTCGCAGTGGAGGAGCGCAGCCATTGGCTCCTCTCTGTTCTTGCATCCTCCTCCTCCTCCTCTCTCACGTGCGTCTCTAGGTGCCGTGTTCACTTGTCCCTCCCTTGCTCAGTTCCTGCCTCGCCGAGAAGCCCTCACCTGCATCTCCCACCAGTTCCCCTACAAAGCTGTGTCTCCCAGCGGGAGCTACTATGGGACCCGTACCAACACCTGGGGTACAGGACCAGCATCCAAACCCCTCCTCTCTTGCTAGTCCAGACCCAGCAGCCTTCCTGGGACGGGGCTGCAGCGGCACAAGGCAGAGTCCGCTCCCTGCCCACGATGAGCTGCAGCTGCTTGAGGAAGGGTGGATGGGGACAGAGGTGCAGAGCTGCTTCCCCAAAGTCCTCCCCATCCTCCCAGTACCCAGAGCTTGAGGGAGGTCACCACAGCGATGGGAAGAGGAGGGGTGTCCTCCAGGTCTCAGGGAGCACTGATGAGGATCCGGGGCTGCTCTGGCG
This sequence comes from Nyctibius grandis, assembly GCF_013368605.1. NCBI lineage: Eukaryota > Metazoa > Chordata > Aves > Nyctibiiformes > Nyctibiidae > Nyctibius > Nyctibius grandis. The sequence goes on along the minus strand of NC_090667.1, from coordinate 19,413,267 downwards.
TCTGCGGCATTGGCCGATGTGCTGCTGTTGATGATGTTACGCAGGGCTGTGCATGGTTTGGGGTACCCGGGAGAGCGGAGCAGTGGTGCAGATGGGGAGGTGGCTCCCCAGCAGGGAAAGACCTGGAAAGCTGAGCAGCGTAGTGCCTATCTGGAGCTTTCCTGGCTCATGCAGCACCTCTGGGAGCATATGGAACCTGGAAAGCTGCAGGCTTGTGGAAGGGCAGAGTGAGGCTGGGCTCCGTCCTTGCCTAACTCACTTGGATTTCATCTCCTGATTGATCTGCACAGTCAAACTCACAATCCTGTGCTGGCAGAGGAGCAGTCACCAGACTGCAAAGGTCGCTGAAAACAGCTGCTCCCCTCTCCTGCTGCCTCTGTTGCTGGCAGAAGAGCCTGGCTTTGGAGGCACTCAGCTTGTGTCCTCACCGGCACCGCCAGCCATTGCCTCCCTGCACGCCCCGGCGCACCGTGGCAGCACGCTCAGCAGGCACTCTCCTCTCCAGACCAAGGTAATGAGCCCCCTGGAACCCCACGCTGGGGTCCCTGGCAGGCTGAGGAGGAGGAGGGGATGAAGGCTGCAGAGGCAAGGCAGGTACCCAGCTCCACCTCGCCCGCCCCTGCCCGCTCTGGGCAGGGTGGCTGGAGGGGTTGGTCAGCACGTGGAGCCACCAAAATGGCGTGTCCTGGCTCGAGGACATGTGGAGCCGTCCCGAGGTCCCTGATGGATTTGCCTGATGCCGCTCGCTCGCCTCCCTTCCCTTCCCCTCGCCTCTGCCTGCGTTCCCACCTCCTCCCGCATGGCAGGCAGCCTGCCCGTCTTTTCGCCTCGTGCTTTCTGCCCGCCAGCGCTGTTTGTCGGCGTTGGGGATTTCCTCGGGCGAATCGTTACCGCTGGCGGCGTGCGGTGGCTGGAGGCTCCGGGGGCTTCGTTAGCCGAGCTCGCCGGCGGGCGTCGTCATCACGCGGGGGCTCACCGGGGTCGCTGGCTCTTTGCCCTTTGCCTCGCAGGATTGACGGCTTTTTGGGGTAGGGGTGCCAGCTCTTGGGTGGGGAGTTTGAAAGCAGCTTTGCTGGAAGCCTGTGGGTGAATGTCTCTTGTTAGGAAAGGAGCTTGTCCTGGGCTCTGGCTTGCTTTTAAAACACAAGGATGTCCGTCCCCGGGGCAAGGGAGGAAGAAGCAGGAGGAGCAGTGAACTGAGGGTGAGCAGTGACCTGTGGGCGAGCGTCCTGCAGTGGAGAGCCCGGGAGGGATCCCTGGCACCTGAGGCAAGCCTGGGCCTCTCTCAGCAGGAGGTCAAACAGTCTTTCTCCACCCTTGGCTGCACTTGTTGGATAGCTTGGAAGATCCTCCTCTCCTGGAAACTTGCTTTCTGCCATCAAATTTGCTGACATGCTGTATTGGGGACAGGCTGATGGATGTCGTGATCCTCTTATCCATTCCTCCTCAGCAAACCAGGCTGAAACCCACATCTTCCTCTTTGGTGGCCTTCCTTGCCTTCTAAATGAGGCTGATATGCTTGACATTAATTCCCCGTTGGTGGAGAGGGAAGGACTATTTTGTCTGGGAATCAGGCTGTTGCATCCAGGCGCTGCTCCGGGCTGCCAGTGGCTTTATCTGTGCAAGTTCAGCAAGGTTGGGTTCTTCAGCTTCCCTTTTCAGCTTTCTCAGCTGCGGAGGGATGGTGTGAGGCTGAGCTTAGCTCATCGTGAAATGCATTCCATGAAGCCTGGGAGCCGGGGGCGTTGCGGAAAGACAAGGTTGTTCAAGGAGGTAGGAAGGGACAGGGGGTATTTATTCCACTGCGCCATTTTCTTCCCAGGGACATTAATGTGACACATGTCCTGAGTTTGTCTTGGTGACAAACAAGCTGTGGAAGAGCAGCTGGAGATGCCTGCGATCCCGGGAGGAAGGCTTGTGGAGCTGAAGAACAAGAGGAAAGGGCTGAGACTTGGTGGAGACGGCCCAGACCTTGGCTCAGGAGACCGAGAGCTCCCACGTGCTGTGGGCACCGGCTGTCATGGCAGAGTTCGGGAGCTCCTGCTCCATCCCTGTTGCTTTGGTTTTGCCACACAAAGGTTTCATCACATGAGCCATTACAGGTGAGGATGTGCGTGAGAAGGTTGGGAACGACAAGCCTCCACTGGACGTCCCTGCTGCGGAAGGGCAAGTACTCAAGTGAATGGTGGCCCAGGAGATAAAGCCATCAAGGTGGGTTGGGAATGTCCACCTGGGTGAGGAGCCCTCCAGGCTCTCAGCTGTGAGTTAGCCCTGGAAGAATATCTATCAATCACCACAAGAAACAACCTCTTGTTGGGTGTCTCAGGGTGGGTTGTAATCTAGGTTAGGGCTTATTCTCTCTGCAAGCAGCCTAATGAAGACCCATGTTTCAAAGAGGGTCTTTTTACCTGCGTGGTGCCTGATGTAGGGTGGGAGGCTGCAGTCCAGTGGGCTACCTGGCCGAGGTGGGATGGGCAGGAGAACATCTTGGGCAATGCTTCCTTTCCTGAAAGGCCCTGCCTTGACAAGAGGTAGAGAAATTGCCACAGCTGCTGCTCCTGGCAGCCTCGCCGAGGCAACAGAGCAGGCAAAGCGATTTAGCATCACTCCAGTCATCCGTGATGGCAGAGATCATTGCGTCAACCTCTTCAGCTTTGCGATTAATGCTGAAAAAGCATCCTCTGAGGCCTGGAAGGAGAGCGTTGGTCCCTGGAGACCTGCACTCCGAAGCAGAGGCATCCCTCTCCAGCTGTGGTCCTCCTCTCCCGCAGTCTCATCCACCCCCTTGCGCGTGCAGCTGTTGACCCGCACACTCCCATAGCGATGGAGTTCCTGGGGATGGGGACAGGAATCCAGGACCGGTTCCGCAGGGGAGGAAAGATTATGTGGATTTATGCGGATTTCTTGTCTTATAATGAAAATCCAGTGTTTGAGCTTTCCGAGTGGTTGAAACGAAGTTCCCTTCAGAGGGGTTGTGTGTGGCAGTGATGGGGAAGGAGGAAGAGAGGAAGGGATGCGGTTGGGGTCAGGTAGGAGGAAGAGTGTGAGAACATATAGTGGAGCTCCGGGAAGCTGCTGAGAACTGTCTCCCCAGCTGCTTCGCTTACCCATGGCGGGTACAGGAGCAAGGCAGAACTTGGGCACAAGCAAAGCACTGAGTTTTTAGGAAAAGTAACTTTTTTTAATGCAAAAGTTTGCTTTCCTTCTGAAACTCTCCGCTCCAGAACTAATTACTACCAAATAACTGTGACACCGGAGGGGACCCAAGCCCTGTGAATTGTGTGTGTTTGCACCATCTGCTCTTTATTCTGCAGGTGACATTCCCGTAGTTGGGGGCAGTAAAATATATCCCTGGAAGCACAGGGACTAACTTACCTGAGCGTGTCCGTGCTGGCAGCCTTGTCCTTCCCCCATGCCGGGGCCTCTCGCTGCCTGTGGCTGCTTTCTGAAAGGTTTTGTCTTGCTGGGACTTGCTGCCCAGCTTGTCCCATCCTGGGATGCTCCTGGATATGCTGCAGGATTTCTCTTGCAGCCCAGCCGGCGCTGGAGGGGGAGGAGATCCGGAGCCAGTGGCGAGGCAGGGCTGGATCTTCCTCCCTTTTGCTGGAGGATGGGAAGGAATCTCCATCTCCATCCCAGGGAGGAGAAAAATGTTCACGACTCTCACAGCAGCTTCCAGTGGCGACCACCATCCCTCTCAGGCTCTGGGACCCCCCATACCCAGCAACCCGCCTGGGCTCGTTCCTTGGCCTCTCGGTTTGGCCGTGCCTGACAGCTGCCGCTTTGCAGCTCCCGCGGCTCTGCTGGGCCGGGAGCAGCGGGGTGGTTGGGCCCTGGGAAGCGCCGGCAGGCAGGCAGGCAGGCGGGCAAGGTGTAAATTGCATGGCGGGCTGCCTTTGCGAGGTGAAAATGAAAAACTCTCCCAGCTATGGAGCCTGGCGTTTCGCGGCTCCCACGGTCCGAACGCGCTCCCTTTCACCGCCGCAGAGAGGATCTCGGGCGCTGATTTTCACCCGCCTGTCCCGAAGCCACGGCGCTGCCACACCGGCGGGATGGTGTCCTGGATGCAGGCAGGACGGGGGCCTGCCGTGGGAAGAGGGGGAAGCTAGTGCCGAGGGCAGGGAGGGATGCTGATGGGCGCGGGAGGTGCCAATTGCCAGGCGCTATATTTTCCTACCTGGAGGATTTGCTGTCCTTTGGCGAGACTTTATTTTCTGCTGCTGTAGTGCCACTTGTTTTTCCTGCTGGCTGATAGAAGCAGCCTTTTCTTGATTGCAATAATATCACCTTCTATTTCTGAAACACCTCGCACCCCGGAGGGTTTGACAGTAAAGTGCACGTGCGTGGGAGCAGTCTCACCACCTGAGATGTGACTTTCTCCAGGCTGGGAAGCAGCAGCTGTTTCACAGCCCTCGGCAGCCTGGTGTTCGCGGCTGTGCCGTGTGCCCCAGCTGGCTCCAAGCGTCGTCCGCGCCAGAGACAGAGCCCGCCGGCTCTGCGGGCACCCTACTTGAGCTGCGAGCTGAGATGTTGGGGTTTCCTTGATGCTTGATGTGTTACTGGTGGAAAGCACATCTGCCTGCCAGCACTTGTCCTCCCTTCTGCCTAAACCATCTCTTGGGCAGGTGGTTCCTCGCCAGCCCCTGCCCGACTTCTGCCCCTTGTCCCAGGGCAGGCAGTCCCAGGCACCCAGGCTCCATCCCAATCTGCCATGGTCAGGCCGCAGCTCAGCAGGGAGGACCAGAATCACAGAAGCGTTTGGGTTGGAAGGGACCTTCAAAGATCATCCAGTCCTTGCTGTGAGCAGGGACATCTTTCACTAGGTCAGGTTGCTCGAAGCCCTGTCCAACCTGACCTTGAACACTTCAGGTGGGGCATCCACAGCTTCTCTGGGCAGCCTGGTCCAGTGTCTCACCGCCCTCATCACAAGACATTTCTTCCTTGTGTCCAATCTAAACCTGCCCTCTTTCTGTTTAAAACCATTGCCCCTTGTCCTTTCACTACAGGCCCTGGTAAACAGTCTCCATCTTTGTTTATATATTGACAGGCCGCAGTAAGGTCTCCCCAGAGCCTTCTCTTCTCCAAGCTGAACAGCCCCAACTCTCCCAGCCTTTCTCCACAGCAGAGGTGTTCCAGCCCTTGGACTCTTTCCATGGCCTCCTCTGGACCCACACTAACAGGTCCACGACTCTCTGGTGCTGGGCACCCCAGAGCTGGAGGCAGTGCTCCGGGGGGTCTTGTGAGAGCAGAGCAGAGGGGGAGCATCACCTCCGTCGACCTGCTGGCCACGCTGCTTGTGATGCAGCCCAGGAGATGCTTGGCTTTCTGGGCTGCGAGCGCATATTGAAAACAAATTGGGCCACGTGCTCTGTGATCACCTGCCACTATGAACTTGAGCAGGGTCCCGCTGGGCTGGCACAGTCAGGGGGCTGGGGCATCTGCGCTTCCATCCTGGGTGCAGTGTCCGTGCCAGAGCATGGTCCGAGGGGAGCATCCCCATCCCAAAACCTGGAGAGGAAAAGGTGCCTTTATTTTTTCTGTTTTCATCAGCTTGGCCTTGGGACCGAGGAGGTGTTAACCCCAAGCTGCTGTCTGGGCAATGAGAAATGGAAGCAGGGACATCTCCAGTCTGGGACTGGGTTGGCAGGATGGCCCAGCAAGGAGTCTGTCCCCTGGCTGAACTGGGAGAGCGCCGAAGGGTGCTGGGTGCAATGGGTGCTGTGCAAACTGAATTGCAAAGCCTCTCTGCACTACCTAGCGCCCGTGGTCTAAGATAAGCGGGGATGACACACCGAGCGTGGAGCGTGTGAGGAAGCGAGGAGGATGTGGCACACAGCGCGCTCCCTCCGGTCCTCGCTGGTGGCTCAGTTTCAGCTCTAATTTTAGTAACTGATTTTAGGGCCCTTCATCTCCACACGGTTTTGTTGTTTCTTTAAAATCTCTGGGACCGAAGCGTCTCCTCCCCGGGAGGAGGAGAGGGTGGATGCCTCTGGCTGGAAGCAAGACATCGGGGAGTCGCGTTGCCTGAGCAGGCAGGAGGTGCTGGTGTGCGGGGACGGGGCTGGCGGGTCCCCTGCACTGCGCCGGGTGCCAGCTGACTTGCCGGCACTAACCAGAGCGGCCCAAGTGCCAGCAGCACAGGCGAGGGGAGGCTCGTGGCAGTGAGGGCGCGCTGATGCTGGTGAGCAGCCCCCAGTGATGGGCACAAACCCCCCAAGTGTTCACATCCACCATCTGCTCCTCCTTCAGGTGCAGGGGTGTAATAAATGGAGGGAGGGGAGGGGAGCCCCGGTGTGGCAGGGGGGCTGGAGGGGTGTCCCTTAGCATCCCCCCACGCTCCCCCCAGGGCAGGAGCCAAACACCCGCTCGCCATCACTGGTGTTGAGCAAATCGCGTTGAGGCTGCCGGTCCAATTCGGTAGCAGGGCGGATGCGGCTGTAACCCGGCGGTGGGCAGACCCTGCTCTCCAGCTGCCTACGGAAATCCCTGTCAGCAACACCATGGCTGGTGTTGCTCCGGGGTCGCAGCAGGGTGCGGATGGAGCTGGCCCCACATGCCCGGCACCGGTCTGCTCTGCTGCAACAGCAGCGGCACATCCCATCACTGCAAGAGCAGAGGCGAGCCGCAGCACCGGGCACCTTGTGCCAAACTGGTGTTCAGACAGCCCCTGGTAAACAACCCACAGCTTCTCCTTGAGTCTGGGTCTCCTCCTGGCACAGGCTCGGGCCACGTGCTCATTGGCCCCTCTGGGAAGTTGTTTTCTTCATTGGGACCATGCGGAGAGAAGTTGTTGCTTAGGCTGGATCCTGCACCATCGCCTTCCTGGTGGCTCACAGGCTCCAGCCTGTCCCAGCTTCCCAGCAGTGCCCGGTGGCCGATCCCCGAGGGTGCATCCCTGGCCGGTGGCAGGGAGGGCAGCTCAGGGGGCTGCCTGCTGCTCCTAAGGTAGAAGAGGGGGAGTTTCTGCCGAGTGACTGGTTGTTTGCTTCCTGTGGCTTTTCCAGTCCTTCTGTGGCCAGAAGTGGGGTGAGGACAGCAGCTGCCTCCCCACCACCTTCCTGGTGACCCTACAAGTGTTTTGGGGCAGATACAGTGGGTTCAGCTGAGCCTGAGCACCAGCATGCCCAGGCACGTCAAGGATCCCGAGAGCATCCGCAAGGCTCGTTTGCTGGTCTCCTAACAAGCTGAATTCTTCCAGCAGTGGGAGATGAAGCAGATCCAGTTGGTGGCATTTGAATTCCTGAGCAGAGGAGCCTGACAGAGTGACAAAGCTGGTCCCCGCAGTGCCCCGGCTTCCCTTCTGCCTCCTGGCAGGCGCCCAGGGGTACGGCACGGCGTGAACACCCTGCCACCTCCTTCCATTTGGGCACAATTCTGCAGGGGTTTTAATGACTGCAGGTCATGTCTCAGCCGCCTCGTCATGTGTCCCATAGCCCTGGGACTGCTCTCCTGCCTGCCCGGGGAAGCAGGGGCATCCTCCGTCCGGGAGGCTGTGCACAAGCTGTTCTGTGGGCAGGTGATGGGGTTTATTCCTTAATGGATGAGTGAGGAGAGGAAAATCTGCACTGCTGGGGAGGTGCAACCTCCTGCTGCTGGGGAAGATCTCGCGAAATTCTGGTTAGGCGCATAATCCTTGTCATCCTTTCCGATGCGTGAGGCTGGGGGATGCTCCATTCCTAGAGGGATGAGACTGACCTGAAGAAAGTCCTACAGGGAGGTGGGTGATTTGGAAACAACCCAGGGGTAAAGATTGGAGGAGAGGGTGTTATTTCACCTGAGAAAGACGAGTGTAAGAGTCTTCTCCTATGTAAACCCTTGTTCCCAAGAGGATGGTGAGCAGCACCCCACCACAGCCCTCGGATGGGCCAAGAAGGAGTTGGCATCATGGAAGCAGTGGGTCTGATGTAGCAGGAGTATGCCGGAGCTGCTGTGCACGTCAGGACTAAACTGGTGGGCTCTGGATGCATTGGCCTCTGCTGTGTATGTGTAGCTCGACTGTATGGATTACGTGCAATAAATCCGATGTTTCGGGTGCCCGGTGGAGGGTCCTGTGTAGAAATAAGCCTTGTGTGCTGCATTGCCACCTCTGTCTCTGCTGGCTGTAGGGAGGGCGAGCTCCCGGCGGAGGCTGAGAAGGGAGATGGCACGGCACGACCTTGCGAAGGGACGAGTCCCGTTCCCTGCCCTACTTACTGAGTCCTGCTGTCCTAGCCAGAAGCCTGGCCCCGACGCTGTCAGTGTCCCACTGTTCACCTCTCGCTGAGCTCCTCTGCCCGTGTGAGACTGCATTTGATGTGACTCGAGGGCTCTGCCTTGCAGACTCCACGTCCACCTCGCTGCTCCATCTGTTGCCTTAGCTGCAGTGAGCAAGGGGCTTCCTCCTTGGCTGCAGAGCGCTGTGTTGCCTGTTGAGCATCTCTGTTGTTTTGCCATGTTGTTGAGCCTTCACTAATTCGCTCTCTGCTTACGCCTTTGCCCTTGGACTCTGCTCTCCAGTCTCTCTGGGTTGTTTCTTTCCCTTGCAGCAGCCTCCCAGCCTTCCTCTCTGCTGGGATAATCCTAAGCCAGCTCTGTCCTGTGCTGACACCCATCTCGTCGTTGCACTTTGCTGCACGTCTGCCTGTGCTTGCCTGGCCTCTGCCTGCCTCGTGATCTCCTTTGGGATGATCACAGGATGGTCTCCCTTGCATCCCCTTTGGATCCCCTTATCCAATTTTTTAGGTAATCCCCTTACTCATTTCTGTTGTCCTGGCTCCCTGCCTCATCACCTCTGCCCTTTCATCAAGTCTTTACGCTTCACCCCTTTGGTCCCAGCCTGGGTGGGATGGCATTCCCAGCTGCCACCTCCTTGCTCCTTCTTGGGGATGTTGCCGAGCCCGTCTGACAGTGCTGAGCTCTGCAGCAGCCCCACGAGGAGCTGGGTCGGCGTAAATTAGGACCACCAGGTTCTGGTTTCCCTCCAGTTCCTTTTGAGGAAACCCCTGCGTGAATTGGGAAGAAGTCTGGTATTAAGCATCCTTGTAGCTGTCTGTAAGGAGGTGGGTGTTGGTATTGACAGTGATCATCCAGCATCATCCCACCAACTTGGTCCACGGCTGTGGGCTTTGGCTGCTGGGCACCTGGGCTCTTCTGGCTTCAGGGAGACAAAGCTGCTTCCCACCCCAACAGAGTGGAGCGTCCTCATCTCTCTCACAGGATAGTCCTGGAGTGTGAAGCAGTGTTTGTCTCAAGAGCCAGTCCAGGACCCTGCTCTTCATACAGGTGTGCATTTTTATTCCTTAAAAAGCCACGATTCCCACATTTTGTGTGTGTGGAGGAGGTGGTGTTTGTGCTTTGGGGGGGTCACTACTATGGCTGTGTAATTGGAAGGGGAGTTATAGCAGCCTAGGTAAATTGTAGGGAGAGGGTACATCCCAGATCCACTCTTTAGGAATCCCAGGGTGGGCTTTGGGAAGTCAGCTTGGGCTGTCTTGGAGGCCAAACTGGAGCCCTGAGGTTTAGGCTGCTTAGAGATCTCTCATGAATTTAGTGAAGGTCTCTTTTCTCTGAGATCCTTTGAGTTGTCCCCGGCTGCATTAGGCAGTGGAGGGCCAGCTGGATGCATCCAGAAAACCTGCGAATCTTGGAGATACCAGGCTCTGGTATGTGTTGCATTAACCTAAAATAACGAACCGAGCTGAAGGTTGACTGATGGGCTTGTGGTTGGTAGAGCAAGGGGCAGAGCGGCAGGGAAGGTTCTTGTCTGCCTTGTTGCTGAAAAAGCAGGAGTGATATGAGCCGCCTCTGCTCTGCTGCTAAAAACAGCCTGGCTTGTTTTTATTTAATACAGTTTTGATCAGTGTGTGTTAGTGTTTCACCTGCGAGTGGGAACTCCGGGCGCCAAGCGCCTTGGAAGCCCGCCCGCATCCCTCTGCGTCCCTGCGGCACCAGGCTTGTGAATGTGGTTCCTCCTTGGATGGATGAAGGACCCTGCCGAAATTCAGGCTCAGAGGTGTCGGGATGGGACGGGTAAAGCTTCTACTGGGGTTCGTGTTTCTGCCGCTGTGATGCCACTGGGAAAAACAGACCCAAAAAATGGCTCATGTGGGGTTTTCTCCCTGTCTTGCCTGTGCAGCATCCTGCAAGCATGGAGGTGGCTCTGCAGGTGGTCTTGCTGCCAGCTCTGGGGAGAGGGTCGGTGTTGGCTCCCCTCTGCCATGGATTCTGCCCGGTGCCGGCACTTGGCTGGGAAATAAATGATTTGAAATCAGCTCGGTCCATCCCCAGGGTTGAAAGGGGGTACAGAACGAACGGGCTTTGGTAAGGTCATGGTTGGTATGTCCATAGAGCTCGTTCTTGGAGAGGGGCCAGCCCTGGTGGCCCCTGCCGGAGGGACCCTGATGGGGACCCTGCCCGAGGATGTCTGGGCAAGCCATGCCGGGGGGGGGTGTGACAGGGAGGAGGCTGAAGATAGTTGGGTCAGGGAGGAAGAAGAGGATAATCAGGGCGAAGAGAAGGATGAGGATAGTTGGGGCAGGGAGGAGGAGGAGGATAATCAGGGTGGTTGCAGGGGTAAATAAAAGCTGTCAGTGATCTGAAAAGGGGAAAGACAGAAAAAGAAATCCTGCTGAAGAGACACTCTCCCTTCTCACCCGGCTTTTAATCAGCCGCCCCCTCTGCCAGTGAGCAGCTGGCGGGCGGGCGGGCGAGGAGGGGGTGGCAAGAGGGGTCCAGCTGCTCCTCAGCCTGGCCCCGGCACCCCGAGAGTCCCCGCAGCCCCAGCTTGGCATGGGCCGGGGCACGGCCGGGGGGACATGCCCCATTGCGGGTCCCTGGCAGGCTGGGGTGGCTGAGGTCTTAAAGTGTGCTGCCGGGGGGAGATGGGGTGAGGAAGAGGAGGAGGGGGAGTTGTCTGAAACGCCAGGGATTCGTCTCCCACTCCCCCTGCTGCCGCCGTTCTGAAAGGAGCTGCTTGAGCTGTCGGATCTGGATTATATTAATTAGCAGAGAAGTGCTACGCCTGCTCGTGGGGCCATGCTGCCAGGAGGAACCCGAGACTTGGCAGGTCCCTGCGAAGCAGCTGCCGGGCTCCCCGAAACCCCTCTCTCCAGCCCAAAATGAGCACACCAAACCTGATGCTGAGCTGGGGGAGCTGAGTCTCCCTGGGGCTTCGGCATCTCCTCCACAAGCCCGGTGGGCTGCTCACCCCTGGGGCCGAACCCACCTGCCCTGGCATGTGGGGGGCTGTTGTGATAGGGAAAGCAGCACTGTGGTTTTGGGATGGGACCCACCACTCCTCGCTGGGCCCCCGTGTCTGTGGGTGAAGCCGTTGGTCTGCGATGCTGCCAGGCTGGCAGATCCGTGTGGGGGCTGCTGGGGCCGGGGGCGAGGGCACATCCCTGACCTGCGGTCACCTGCTGTCTTTCAGGAGAGGAAGCTGTGTGCCCACCCCAGAATTGAGATCTACAAGGAGGACTGCATCTACTTCGTGTGTCCCCTCGCCCGCCAAGGGGACTTCTACGTGCCTGAAATGAAAGAACTGGAGAGGAAGAGCCGGGCTGCCGCAGCTGAGGCCGAGGACGCCCAGACAGACATCACAGGTATCCATGACGTGCGCACGGGCTCCATCTTCGATTGGCACCAGCCCTCCCACAGGCGGGGGTCCTGGTGTCCCCAGTGCTGCTGCCTGAGCAGGCAGAGAGGGGCTGACCTGTGCCCGCCTGGCACCCAGCCACTGAATCTCAGCACACCTCTTCCCCTCATCCCAGGCTGGGGTAGGATCTCGTCCCCGAGGTGTCACATCACGCCTCGGGGAGCACCCGGGCACCCCTGCGGCATCAGGGCAAGGGCCAACCTGCCGCCGAGCTGCCAGTCTGCTGTTGTGTCAGAGCAGAGCTGGATCCTGCAGCTTTTCGTTGCAGCTGGGCTTGTTTTTCTCCTTGCCATATACATCTTCCTTGATCTCATCTTCATCTGTTACATATGGGGATTGCAAAGAGCTTAAATACCAGGTTGCTGTAGCTGGTGGTGGAGTTGCCCGATAGCATCTGCTCAGCGAGATCTGTTGGAGCCTGGATGTATTCACACAGGAAGGGACCACAATGGCTGTAGGCGCAGAACAGCAGTGCTATAGTAACCCGAAATGCTAGTTGCCGTCGCCGGCCCACGTGCTCACATGTCTGCGAGATGCGGGAGCCGGCTAGCCGAGCGTTCCCGGGCGCTGGCCGGTGTGGCCGAGACGGCCACTGACGAGGCAGCCACCTCCTCCTGCCCTTGTGTAACGGGCATGAAAAAACTGTGACAGCTCTCCTCGCCTCCCGGGGAGTTCGGTCATTTGGTTTAACGCATCTTCAGGTTTGGGTTGCTTTAATTCTTAATCGTGTGCGGCCTAAAAGCGGGCCTGGGAGTTGCTTTCTGGGAGCTCCGTCCATTTAGCGCTGCAATGAAGGGTCTATTTGGAGCGGTTTCCCGGCGTTTTCACCCGTGTTTTCACGGTGCTCACTCGGCTCCTCGCCTTTTTGTCTGCCTTGCGTCGGGGCGGCTGCTTTGGGCACCTGCCCGGCTTGGCCGAAGGCGCCCCGCAGCCCGCTCGCTCCGGCACCTTCCCATGATTGCCCCTTGTTTTCAGAGAGGGACGGCAGGACCCATGTGAGCAAAAGCTGCTTCGGGTTGATGGTGTCAGCAGCTGCGTGTGCTCCTTTCGGCACCGCTCAGGGCTGCATGGTCCCACGGCACAGCCAGGGGATGCTCGGTGCTGCCCTGCGCCCCGGCTGACTGGGTGCTTTCCCTGGGACACCACCACCAGTGTGCCTGCGGTGGGGGAGTCCCCTGCCCTTCTGGGAGAAGGGCTAGGAAGGTCTTCCCAATTTTAGACAGTAAATGATGTTGAATTTTCTCATGTGGGAGACCGCGGGCCAGGCTCCTGGACAGCAGCTTTGGCCCAGCTCTTCCACCACCCCTCCTGTTCCAGTCACGTAGATGAGCTTTTGTCGGTGCAGGCTGATGCGGTGGCATCTGCTGAGTCTGCACAAAACCAGCTTAAAATAATAACAGCTGTGAGGGGTTGGCCTTTCCTCTGAGACTAAAGAGTTGAGCTTGGATGTCGCACTGTGATCACTGTCTCTACTGGGCACGGCAGCAGAACCAGGTCTGGTGGGGCATCCCATCCTTGCTCTGGCGTTGGAGGGCCGAGGATGTTGCAAGCCTTCGGGTTGCTTGTGCTGCTTCTGCCTGTGGGTCTTGGAGGTCCCCGTGATCTCCTGCGTTCCCGTGATGTTGCAGTGTCCTGGGCTGGCACAACTGCTATCAGCTGGGGAGGGTGGCACCCCATGGGGAGGTCCTGGGCTTGTGCAAGGGGACACGGTTGCCGGTGGTGCTGCCACAGCCACAGCCATCGAGTGGCTGTCGGGCTGCCCCTGGTTCGGCAGCGGGGTCAGAGTCGGGAGGCGAGGTGGGAGAGGTCAGCTGGTCTCATCAGGCTCTGCATCTCACCACCAAAGTCCTGCATGGATTTTCTGAGCCCCAGTGCAAGAGGATATCCCACTGGAGGGAGCAACCGGCAAATCTCCCTTCTAGCCAGCCACTCACTGGAGGTGCCTTGAAGGAGACGCCTTGAAGATGATGCTTAATGATTGAGACTGGTCCTCCCTTCCCAAGTATTTTTTTTGCTGGAATCTGTGCAGCCACCACTGAGGTGGAGGAAGAGAAATTCCCAATCTCTTTTCCCATCTTTTTTATTCTCTTCTTCCCTGGGGAGACACTCAAGGAGCAAGCTCAGCTTAGCCACAGCCCCTTCAACAGGCATGATGGCCGTAAGATCTTCACGACCGAGCAGATCCCGAGGTGTCTGTGACAGCTTACGAGCTTTCCTCTGCCGGCTGGAGGGTGGGCACAGCAATGCCCCCGTCTGCTTCTCAGTGCGGTCCCCCCTCAACCCCAATTGCATGGATTTGGGTTATTTCTTGACCCACCTCAGCTTCTGCCAGTGTCTCAAGTGGTCCTGCCCTGACGGAGGCTCGGGCAGTGCTGGGATGCTCCTGGGAGGGCGGGAGAGGGTGGTGGTCCTTGCCGGTGGCACTCGGCTCCGGCCGTGCCTGAGCAGGGCAAATCCAGATGTGGGACCCTGACACCCTGCTGCCTCGCAGGGCGAGGGGGGACTGGGGACGTGCTGAGCCCCTCCTCCTCTCCCTGAGGCAGCTGAGGATGCTGTACGCAGGGCAGCCGTGGGCTCTCGCTCCTGATGTGGCAGCAGGTGAAGCCTGCTCTTCCCCGCCCCCCGCCTCACAAAACACCAGAGTAACAGCAGGGAGCATGCGATCTCAGAGCGAGCACCGTATTTAGCAGTGCTCTGTGTGGACGCAGCACCTTTCAGTCACGGCTCATGAAACTCCCTGCCTGCAGCTGTATTACGCTTTCCTTGAATTACAGACGTCAGGAGTTCCCAGCGGAAGGTGCTGCTGTTTCTCCTCGCCTGTCGGCGTGGCTGGTGCCAGGCAGAACCGAGCGACTTGGATTGGCAGGAACAGCTTGGATTTGTTTTCTTGAGCCTCCTGACCTTGGAGCACAGCTCTCCGTTGAGGCTGTTGTCTGCTGTCCTCCTCGCTCCTGAGCTCAACCTGCAAGGTGCTGGGTGCCCGTGGCTCCCAGCAAAGTCAATGGCCGTAAAGGCTGCAGGATGCGGGCCAGGGTCTCTGCTTTCTGCCGCCGCTCTGTGGGGAGGGCAGGGTGCTGGCAGCTCCGCTGAGGATGGGCACGCTCGGCACACAAGGAAGGGGCCGGGGGCTGCGGCTGCCTCTGCACCAATTCCGTCCCTTCTTCGCCGTCATCAGGGTCATCGGAAAGACAGGAAGCATTTTTGGAAGGCAGCTGACGGGTCTCCAGGGGGCCAGTGTCAATCACGATTAGTTGTTTTGTACTTAATTATTTTCTGGGGCTTTGGCATCAGCGCGGCGCTCAGCGGGCCCTCGCTCCCGGCTCGCTCTCAGCAGCGTGCTCTCCAGCGTGACCCTGCTGCGGCGTGTGGAGGGTGAAAGCAAACAAAAGCAGCCTCTCGACACGGGCTTGCTGGCATGAGCACAGATGGTTTCTGAGCACGTCGCTCTGCCCAGAGTCTCAGGTGCTCATTTTCCTGGAGCTGAGTCTGTCCAGCAGCGTCCGGGTGCAACCGATGGCATCACCCGCTGAGCCCCAGTGCCACGGGGGGCACCTTCCCTGACATGCTCTGCCTCATCCCTGCTTGCTTCCATCCTCCGAAGAGCCCTGCCTGTCCTGCCTGCCTGTGGGTCCCCAGAAGGGTCTCAGCGGGCAGCTCCAGCCGTGCCTTCCCGCTGGTCTGCCTGCCCCAGCCCCTCTCCCGATGGCTGTGCGAGCTCTGGCAAGTGCGGAGGAGCTGTGCCCTCCTGGCAGCGCATTGATCTATTATTTAGCGGCAGAGGCGATGAATATTTGATCGAATGGGGGGAAAGAGAGGGCCTGGGTGCACCAAGAGGGGAGTGACTCTCGGGCATCAGTGTCCCACTGGGGCAATGCGGGAGGGCAGACGGTCCTCCTTCCTGGGGGGATTTGGGGATGCTGGTACCTGGGGTGGCACAGGGCTGAGCTGCCTGGGGGGGGCAGCTCCCTGCCGGGCTCATTAGCAGCGTGGGGTGAGTGGTTCCCCTTGCACCCGTCCCCGGCTGGTATCTTGGTGTTGGCTGCTTGGCTTCCCTTCTTCTCAGGAGGCCCTGGCCTTTGCGGGGCTCCTCAACACCCCATCGGGGCTTCACCGTGGGCTGTGCCTCTTTTTCCCAAATTAAAACTTCCCGGGTTCCACGTTGGTGCTGGTGAACGTGCAGTGGGATGGCTGTGCTGTCCTTGGGGGAGCAGAGTGGAGAGGGGGGGTTCCACGGGACAGCCAGCACCTCGCTGCACGCCAGAGGGAAAACCCATGCTGGAGCTGGGCGCTGGGCCGGCTCCCGGGACGTGGGATGCAGGGGATGGGCAGCGGCTCGCTGGGGGACCGAGCAAGGTGCCCGGGGCAGGATGGAGAAGTGGGTGCGATGGCTGCTGGAATCCGCCATACCTACGAGATGAGAGCTGAAGCCCTGCTCGCCCACAAGGCACCTTCCAACGAGGCTTTGGTTGCCCTCTTGGAGCCCTGCCGCATGCCCCGCCTGGCCTCTCTGGGCTGTGCTCAGACAGCTGGGGCTTCCTGCCACGTCCCCCTGCCACAGCTGACCCCGCACCATCCCCAGCAGCAGCGGCTCCGTCTCTTGGCCCTGCCTGCCGCGGCCATCCGTCCCCAACCAGGCTGGGTGGCCGTGCCAGAGCCAGCCTTGTTCTGCGCGGAGCAGAGCGAGGCTGCTGAAATGGGCAGATTTGCTCGCTGAGGCTGCTCAAACATGATCAGAAGTGACAGAGCGGTGAAAAAGTGCCTGGCTGAAAGGAAACAAGACTTGATTTATTGTCACCCTTGGAGCGAGGGAGAGGGAGGCGGCTGCCAGGGGTGAGGACAGCGGTGCTTTCTTGCGGTGGCAGCTCAGAGCAGCACATGGGTAGGTTCCATGCCCATCTTCCCGAGCTGCTGTTCCTCTCCTGAGGAGCTCCTTTGCTTTGTGGCACGGGGTTACGTGATGGCTTCCCAGCCGAAACAGCCCCTGGGGTGACACAGGAGGGGTGCTGCGCAGGCAGGGCACGGCTTGGGGGGTTGAGGTCACTCTTGTCCCAGGTTTCAGAGGGATGCGAGATGACCATGAATGACGTGAGCCGGGTTCCATGGTGGGAATGTGTCCATGTCACCTCAGGCCACCAATTTGGCCAAATTGGAATATTTTTTTTTTTAAGATCCCCACTACAGACCTTGCAAACCCTTAGTTGGCTTCAAGGCTTGGGGGCCACGTGCTCCCCTCCATCCCCTGCAGCTCTCCATCTTCCCAGAGGCTCCCTGCTGACCCACTGCCCTGCCAAGGTCCTGCCAGGTGGGCCAGCATCTCCCACCTTTCTGCTGGCCGCTCGGTGGCCGCCATCCCCTTCAGTGAGCGCCTCACCAGCAGCACGCAGAACATCCTTTTTAACTTAGAGTAAATGTAATTTCCATGTCGAGGTGCTCCCTGGTGCTGCGGCAAAGGCGGCGCGTGTCGGCGGGCGGTGGTTCTTTTCTCCCTTTCATGGGGGGGTCACCAGGCGTTGCTTGGGTGGGCGGCCCAGGGCTCGGCTTGTGCCAGCTGCCGAGGGGGTTGCATGCCATGGCCAAGGCGAGAGGGTGGAGGCTCAGGCTCCTCTCTGGGCACGATGAAGCCAATGTGCCGTGAGGTGGGATGAAGCAGTGGGTACACTGTGGCCGTGGGTCTTTCCTGGCTGCTCCTCGTCCTGCTGCCGCTGCTCGGTCCTCTCCGAACAGCCGTCACTCAGCCGGCAGGACCGTGGGCTGATGCCGCTCAGGAGGCAGAGCACTGCCATTTACAAGCAGTTCTGCTGGCAGCTGCCCAGGCTGGGAAGAAAAACAGCAAAAAAAAAGGGATTTAAGGGTGTTTGGAAGGAAAGTTCCCTCCTTGGTGGGTCTCCTCCAGGAGATCAGTGGCTGCCGTGCAGCTGGAGGAGGGCGAGCAGCCCAGCCTGGGCACCCCGGCTGCAGGAGCCCAGGGAGGCTGGAGATGCCTGCGGGAGCCCGGGGCAGCCCCGTGCCGGTGGCTGGGGATGAGCTGCGCTGGCAGGAGCCAGGGTGGAGGCGAGGGCTCTCCTCGCCTGCCTCGGAGCCCCTCCGTGGTCGTCACCATCCTTTTTGCCACTTCCCGGTGGCACTTTGCCACTTGCTGGTGGCAAGCCGCAGTCCTCCACCGGTGTTGCTGCCTCATGGGGCTCCTCCTGGTTTCCCTCCTGGTGCGGAGCATGATCCTCGGCAGGGGACGGAGCCCAGGGGGAGCAGAGGTGCCGGGAAGTGGCCGAGCCCGGCAAACGCTCCCCACCAGCACGGGGAGACAGGAGGATGGAGCGGGGAGGGCCGTGATGGAGGAGCCCGCCCAGCGTTTGCTGCCGCTGTCATAATTAACAACATGGATCTGTGATGTGGTAATCAGCGACGGTGGATCTGTGATGTCATAATTAACCACGTGGATCTGTGATGTCATAACAATGATTAATGTTTTACAGGAGGGTTTTGTCTCCTGGCCGGTTGCTCCGGCAACAGCACCGAGCTGCTGGTCTCAATCTGACACGCTCGTCGTCGACTCCTTAATTGTGTTGTCGACTCAGCTAACGAGGCAGGGATCCGGGGAGGGGGCGGTGGGCCGAGGGGTGTGCCCGGGCGGGCAGGGGGGGCTTGGCCGCGAGAGGGGGTGTGGGCTGGCAGCTGGGTGACGTGGAGAAGGGCCGAGCGAGCTGGGAAGGCTCCCCCGTCCTCTGGCACCCCAAGCCCTGCCGCTGCCCTGCCCTGCCCTCGCACTGCTGCCGGAGCCGACGGCTGCAAGGGAGCGGGAGCGGGTGGTGGCAGGTGCTGAAGGCAGCGTTAGGATGCCCTGGCACGAGGCTGGGTGTACACCCGCCTCTGACAGCGGCACGTCGAGGACCTGCCCCCGTGCCACCTTCCCCTTGGGTGCTCAAGCGATGCTGCAGCTCCCCGTCACCCTCGCAGCACAGTGTCCCGCTCCTTGCCTTGTTCCTGGTGCTGTGCCGGGGACAGGTTGTCCCCCAGCTCCCAGGCCACGCGTTCTCCCTAAGGAAGGGCTTGCCAGGTCCTCGGTGTGTGCACGGAGAGCAGCAGTGGGGCCAGGGCACGGCTGGGAAGCTGGGGGTTGTTTGTGCCGCCTTGGGGGTGCCCTGATTTCAGGGAGCTGCTTGAGTCCAGCTCGTGCTTGTCTTGAGTCACTTCTCAAAGGCACAGGAGGTGACGAGGTAGGAGCTGGTCTCCACTGTGGCCTGAGGTTTCTGGTGGCTTCGGAGGCTGTGGCACCCCATCCCCATCGCCTCCTTCCCGCAGCATTCACACCCTCCTCTTCTCTCTCCATCCCAGGGGCCGACACGGTGAGCGAGACGAGCTCCATCAGCATAGAGGCCACCACTGACAGCAGAGACACCTCGGTGGCCACCTCCATCCTGCTGCCCTTCCCAGCCACCCGTGGCCGGGAGGAGACAGACAACCGCAGCGAGCACAGCTACAGCGAGTCGGGAGCCAGCGGCTCCTCCTTCGAGGAGCTGGACCTGGAGGCCACTGGGGACGGGGAGGGAGCCCAAGGCCTGCTGCCCGATGTGGGCTACATGGGCAACCAGGAGGTCACAGACAAGTGGACCAAGGAGCCCCTTGCTGCCGAGAGAGGAGAAGAGTGAAGCAGAGACCTGGCTGCCTTGCCTCCCGCCGGGGTCTGAGTTACTGGGAACCGGTTGCCTTTCCCACCTCCTTCCTCTCCAGCCAAGAGGTTGTGGTCACTGATTCCCCCTGGGACCCGCTCTCCCTCTTTGCAGAAAGGGTGCTTGGCTGTTTTGGGGACGCCGGGAGGCAGGGAGCTCTTCTGCAGTGCTCGGCAGCGTGGGGTAGGTGCAGGCTTTGGTGGGGAGACAAATCCATTTGCCGTTTGTATGTCTCTAGATGCGTTGCAAATTCCTCACGGGTGTCTCGGGGTGGTGGTGGTGGATGGCAGAGGTGTCCCCCCTCGTCTCTGCCGGTACCCCTCTCACCCGCAGCTTCTCTCTGCCGCACTGCCGCGTGTTTTCCAGCACCAAAGAGCCGTGAGTAGGGTCGGTTGGGTTTGTTCCCTCTTCTCTTCCCCTTGATCAAAAATGGAAACATCCCGTGTAAACCTGCTCCTCCTGGCACTGCCACGGGTGCTTTTGGGGTCTGTTAATAAAGTGGTTGCTTTTCCTCACTGGTGGCCGGTGGCATTGCTGACTGCCTCTTGGCCCATCGCGCCGTCCTGCGGTGGGCTGCCCCCCGCAGCCCCTCACGGAGCCAGGGAGCTGCCCGAGGGCTCTGCATCCCCGCTGCTCGCCCGTGCTCCCTGCCCGGGCAACCCGGCGGGGCCATGGTGACCATCCCTGGCTTCTGCAAGCTGCAGGGGAGCGGGCAAGAGTCCCAGCCGCTGTGCCAAGCTGGGCTGGAGGGAGGTGGCGTCCCTGCTCCCCTTGGGAACCTGCTGAAAGTAAAACCAGTAAAGGCAGGTCTGTGGGCTGCTGGTGGGCCTGGCACCACTGTGCTCCTCATGTGGCAGGGGGGACCAGCCTGCCTGTGCAGTGCCTCCCCAGTGTCCCATCTGCCTGCTCCCACAGCCGCAGGGTGCAGGCAGAGAGGGCTGCCCATACTGGTCCCAGTTCCCCGTGCCCCAGCTGGGGACGAGGGAGAAGCCTGGACACCACCGCCACGGTGCCCCGGGGCAGTGCTGGGTGCCGGAGCACCTTGCCCCACTGGCAGAGCTCAGCCCCTGCCCTGCCCCGGTGCCCCCGGTGCCTCCGGCAGCCCAGGGCTTGTTCCCCAGCAGTCAGATGTGGTGGCCCAAAACCGTGGCTTGGGATGGGGATGCAAGAGGCAGGGGAGGCCTGGCTGTCCCTCCGTGGTGGGGACGTGTCCTCCCTGGCTTCGAAAGGTCATGATTAGTCCTCAGCTAGTGATTGACATGAGATTGTTCATAAAAATTTTGTGCTCTGAGTGATAAAATATTTAACTCCTCCAGCCCACATGGAAAAATATTGCTCTTCCCGGTGTTTATCTTTGTTGCCGGTTATTACAAAACTGCCAAGCCCCCTGAAATATTTATGCCTGGCTGAGGCTCTGGGGGGTTGGAGCCAGGCAGCGGATCCTAACACCGCTTGTCCCCTAACCCCACCGAAGATGGGGGCTGGGGGAGCTTTGCCATCACCCTTCTGCTGTCAGCAGCGCCGAAGCAGCAGCCGGGAGGATGTGGCCGGTGCCGGGTGCGTGTGAGGCTGGTGCCAGGTCCTGTCTGCCGGGGGGGAGCAGGACCTTGGCGGTGCCAGCATCCTTCCACACGCACGTCTCCAGCCCCCCTGGCTCTCTGTCCCCCCCAGCCAGCTCTGGCAAGGTCCCCCAGCCCAGGCACCCTCCTCTCCCTGCTGGCCTGCTCTGTGCTAACAGTCTTGAAAGGAGACAGGCCAGTGGGGTCTGGGGTCCTGGTGCCGTGGGACCGCAGGGGGAGGGTTATACCCCCGAAATCAGGACTGCTGGGCAGAGTGGGGGACAGAGCGGGTCTGACTCTTGCTGCAGCGCCCTAACCCGCAGGCTGCAGCTGGCAGTGGGGAAACTGAGGCACAGGGCGGTGGTCACTTGGGGTGCACCCCTGGCTCCTGCCCATGCCTGTCATCCCCTGTCCCTTTCTTGTCCCTGAGTCACGGAACTCTCCAGGACAGCTGGGCTGCCAGCGTGGGACCGATGGGGATGCAGCACTGTGGGATCCTGGGCGGCCAAATGGGTCCGGAAAGGGCTTGGGCAAGCGGTGGAGACCTGGAACACAGAATCCAGCCACTGCCTCTGCCTTCGGAGGCAGCAGCTCAGGGAGCATCGTCCGAAGCCTTCCCCTGGCTTGGTGCTTGGGCCGACGGTGAGTGCCGGGGCTGCGTGGAGCGCAGGGGTCAGCGGGTGATGCTGGGCTCCCAGGTGCCCCCCAAGGGCTTGGGGAGCAGGGGGCAGGCTGGGTGGGGGGCTGTGCCAGGTAGGGGGGCAACGACCCCAGGGACACCAGGTTGTGGCTCTGGAGCTGGGGCTGTGACCCCTCTCACTGGGCTGGGACTGAGACGGGGGGCTCTGGGGCTGGGGGAGCAGGCACCGAGCTGTGCCCTGCCCGGTCTGCCCGAGGATCCGGTCCTGCCTGCTCTGGCCGTGTCCTGCCTCTGCCCAGCCTGGGTCTGGCCATCCCTTGCCTGCATCTGGCTGTGTCCTGCCTCAGTCCTGCCTTCCCTGGCCGTGTCCTGCCTCTGCCCTGGCTTCTCTGGTCGTGCCCTGCCTGGGTCCGGCCGTGTCCCCCCGGCTTAGCCCAAGCCCTGCCAGCCTCCGGCCCTGCCGGTGCCCGGCGCGGCGGTGCCGGGAGCGGGCGGGGGGCAGGCGGGGCGGCCCCGGGGGTGCCGGTGCCCGGCGGGCAGGGGCCGGGGCGGGGGCCGGGGCCGGCCGGGCCGGGCGGGGGGCGGAGGCGGCTCCGCGGGGCTGGGCTGGCGGAGTGTCAGAGGCGGCGGCGGGAGGCGGCGGCAGCCGCAGCTCCGAGGCAGCCGCTGCACCTGCACCGGCTCCCGGCGCAGCCCGCCGGGCCCAGGTAAGGGCTGCGGTCCCACCCCGGCGCTCCCGGCCGCGCCCGTCCCCGTGGCCTCGGGTCGCGCCGTGCCCCGGCGGCGCCCCGGCGTCCCCAGAGCCCCGGTGCCCGCGGCGGCGGCGGGGAGCGGGCACCGGCGATGCCCCGCAGCCGTCGGGGTCGCGGCACGGCGGGGCTCGGCGGCCGGTGCCCGGAACCGGTGCTGCCGGGGCTGCGGGAGGGGAGCCGAGCCCGGGCACCGGCACCGGCTGGGCCGGGTGTGCGTGCGGGGCGGAGGGGCACCGGGGCCGGTCCCGCGGGCTCTCCCCTGCCCGGTGCAGGACGCCGGGGCGCGGGGCTCCGGGAGAAGGGCTCGGGGGGGTCCCCATCCCCCCGGTGCCCCGGCAGCGCCGAGCTCCGCAGCGGGCACCCAGCGGGACCCCGCCGCTGCAGTTCCCCGGCCCCGGGCAGGGGCTGCCCACCGTCACCGGGGCGGGGGAGCGGGGTGACCGCCCGGCACGGCGGGGACAGCCCCCCCCGGCCCGGCTGCCCCCCCCCGGGTTCCTGCTCCGGCTGTCCCCGGCCGGAGACAGTGGCTTTGGGGGGGGGCCGGGACAGGCAGCCCGCAGGGCGGGTCTGGGGTGGGACTTGGGGCGCACCGGCCAAGCGGGTGACCCCAGCCCCTCGGGGGGTTGCGGTGGGGCAGGCACCCTCCTCCTCTCCCTCCTCACTGCTGGGGCACGCAGGCCGGGGCTGTGCCAGCTCCTCTCGCCTTCACCTTCGCCTCCCTGACCCCCTGCGCTCCCACCAGGCTGGGCAAGAGCAGCCGAATGGCCGCGCTGGTGGGGGGTGATGGGGCGAGCACCCGGGGAAGGTGCTTTGGCCCCACGGGGCACTGGGGCTCGCAGGCCATGGGGCAGAACGGAGGTGTGGGAATCCCGGCAGAGCTCGGTGGCAGTGGGACCTCCGGGGACGCCCGGGGCAGATGACGATGGCGGCTTGTGCAAGCCAGGCTCACCCTGTGCCCTCCCAGCATGGCTGCCCTCGCACCCACCCCATGCCACCCCTAAGGGTGCTGGTGTCAGAGGGTCAGGTCTCCTGGCAGGGGGTGGATGGGAAGCGCTCGGGGCACGTAGGAGCAACGGTACGTTCTCGCCCGTCCTACTCACCGATGCTTTTGGCAGGGGAGGCTGCCAGCAGGAGCCTTCCTGCTGCACCACGGCCGTCAGGCTGGATTTGGCTCTGCCCTGCCAGGTCCTTCACTTTCCCAGATGTTCCCCAGATGTTCCCGTGGGGCTGTCCTCCCTCCCGGCAGCATGCCAACCCAGCTGAGCAGCTGTGGGGATGGCCGCAGCCCTGCTCTTGGTGTCCCCTGGGGCTCACTGCAGGGTGGGTGATGGTTTGCCCTTTCAGGAGAGCTCTGCCTGAAGGTGCCCTTCATCTGGTGGGTCCCCAGAAGAGCCGGATCCCAAGGAGCCGGGCTCCCGGTGCTGCTGGACCCCCGTGCCGGGCTCAGCCTGCTGCCGATGGGCTCCATCAATAATCCATGTGCCTGCGGCCTCTTTCCTGCTTGAGGAAACCCTGGGTCCCTCAGAAGCATTCACTGCCTGAAATAAGGCAGGGACCCTTCCTCGGCCTCTTCCCCAAACTCCTTCACGTTGCAGGGTCAGGTAGAAGATGCCCCGGGGCGGCTGGGGGCTCGTTGCAGGCAAGCAGCACCCAGGCACAGGCACTTTGGGGCATGGAGGAGGAGGTCCGCACGCACCCCACCCCATTATGCCCTGTGTCACACTGCTGCCCGCATGCCCCTGGGCATTGCCACAAGCTCCGGCTGCTTGCCACGGACATGGCCTGCCTGGGGGCATCGAGGGGGCATCAAGGGGTGCCCTGCTCCTGCTCGGGGACAGTGGCCTTGGTTCCGGCTGCGGGGGGGCTGCAGGGGGGGCCAGCACCCTCTGGCATCGCCCTCCCACCCTGTGTGCCCTCACGAGCACCCTGCTCTTTGGGTTGTGCCGTGGTAGCGGCAGGTTCCCGTGCTGGAGCAGCCTGAGGTTTCTGGGCTATCAGGGGTTCTCCTTCTCCCATGGCCCCTGAAACGCCGGCCCTGTGGGATTTCAGCAGTCGGCTTCAAATGGGAAACAAATCTCTCCCGTGGTTTGGGAAACGACAACCCATCTCCGAAGGGACTGCATCTCCTGCCAAAAACAGGCCTGTCTGCTGCAAAAGCCTTTGATTCCCCCGCGCCTCCGTGCTTTCTGCAGAGGGAGTCAGCAAACCTGGCTCTTACTTTTACTGAAATCTCTGAATTTAGTATACGGGGAAGGAAGGGGCGGTGGTGAGAGAACAGGCTCTGAAGCACCGCGGCTGCCGGAGCCTGCCCCACGCGTCGCTGCGGGAGGATAAAGCAGGTGGCGTGTCCCTGCTCCGTCCCCGGTGCCACAGGCGGTGCCGGGGGCAGCGGCAGGGTGGGTGGGCTCCGGGGGCTGTGAGATGGGGATTAAATACGGCGGTGGCTGGGTGCTGCGGGCACAGCGGTCTCACGGCCGGCTGCCTTTGGCAGTGCTCTTGGCTGGAGGTCGGGAGCCGTTGGCACACCCGGTGCCGCTGCCTGGGCCGGGGGGTCAGCTCCGAGCTGGCGTTGGCTCTGCCAGCCCAGCCCCGGCTCCCTGCTCTGGTGCCGTCCCTGCCCGCGGGTGAGCTCCCTGGCTCCTTTCCCCACCTCATGGATATTTTAGGGGCCAGCAAGCTGCCCCCCTGGTAGGCTGCTCTGCCCAGTGCTGCCCCAGGAGCCAGCTCTGCACCCCCCACCCGTGCCGGTGCATCCCGGGGAGCGCTGTGGGGGGACCAGACCCTGCGCCCTGTTTGTCTCCCAGCATCCATGTCACTTGCTGGCATCCTGGTGGTCCCAGGTCACTGCTGGAGCTGCCACATCTGCTCAGCTCGCCTTTCTGCGGGGGGGCTCCTTCCTACGGGCACCCCAGGTGGGGGCACAGGCAAGCTCATGCCCTTGCTCACCCAGGAAGCACCGGCGCTGCCCGTGGGGACACTCTCCGGCTCGCCTCACTGCCCGCAGACCCAGCGGCTTTTCTCTTTGCTTTTCCAGGTGCCGAGGGCTCTGCCAGGGCAGCACGACCGACCCAATGCCCGGGGACTGCCCGCCCTCGCCTTGACGGGTGACAGCGGGTGACACGGGGCGGCACAAGTCCCTTGTCCGGCGCCAGCTCACCCCATGGCGGTGCCCTTGGCCGCCTGGCTGTGGCTGATGCACCTGGCCACCTGCCTGGCTGCTGGGCACGGCATGGCTGGCAAGAAGGAGATCAGCATGGACGGGGACCTGGTGATCGGGGGCCTCTTCCCCGTCCACGAGAAAGGAGCTGGGAGCGAAGACTGCGGCAAGATCAACGAGCACCGGGGCATCCAGCGCCTGGAGGCCATGCTCTTCGCCCTGGACGAGATCAACAAGGACGGGAGCATCCTGCCCGGGGTGAAGCTGGGCGCCCACATCCTCGACACCTGCTCCAAGGACACCTACGCCCTCGAGCAGTCCCTCGACTTCGTCCGCGCCTCCCTCACCAGGGTGGACGGCTCCGAGCACATCTGCCCCGACGGCTCCTACGCCGTGCACGATGACGTGCCCACTGCCATCACCGGCGTCATCGGGGGCTCCTACAGCGACGTTTCCATCCAGGTACCCCCCACGAGAGGGGCTCAGATGGGGCTGGCGGGGGGTGGTAAAACCCGGCGGCAGGGGTGCGATGCCACTGCTGGTGCGGCACAGGGATACTCTTGCGTCCCTCCTGGTGACACCATGCCCCTTTCCACCATGGGGGGGGAATGCCAGCCTGGCCCCTGGGAGAGCCATTTCTCTGCTACCATGGCGGGGCTGCAGCCCTGATGGTGGCCGGGGTCCCCTTGGGGACTGCGGGGAGCCCCCCACCCGCCATGAGCCATGGGAGCCGAGCTGGTTGATCCGTCCCACGCAGGGACGGGGGTTTATTCCCCGCCTGGGGTCATGGCGGCGAGCGCAGCTCCTCAGCCCAGGACGATCTCGATGCTCAGGTCCACGCTGTCCTCGGTGCCACCACGCTGCCGCGTCCCTCACTGCCACCAGCAGGTCTGGATGGTGTGACCTCGCTAAGATATGACGAGTCCCCGGGGCGTGTTGAACCTCACCTGCTGGTCCCTGGGTCCCTGCATCCCCCCAGCCATGGGGTCCAGGAAGCCAGGGTGGGTGATGGAGGCAGCACCTGGTTCAGCCCACGCGGGCGCTTGTCCCTTCTCTTGCTGGAGGACCCCACGTGTCGCCACAGCCAGGGGCACCGTCCCGACCCCGGGCAGGCAGCCCGTGCTGGGGAGCACGAGTGGCACCGGGGCAGCACGGCCGGCCGGCAGCTCCCGCTGTGCGGCACAGGCGGGCAGCGGCATTGCTGCGCTCGGGGCCTTCTTGCCGTTTGGGGACTTTGTCATCGAGAACGTTTGTCCACGTTAATTAAGCCGCGTCTCTCGCCTGCGGAGCAGTGAGATGTGGGCAGGCTCCCCGGCCCCCAGAGCCTGGGTTTTTAACAGCCTCATTAGTGGGGCTTTTTCCCCTTTGAAGCTAACGAGAGCTTCTGCCGAGTGGCTGGAAGGTGCCGGTCCTGCTGGGGCTCCCGATGCGGGATGCGCAGGTGCTGGTCCCCAGGCCCAGCTCTGCAACCACCCCGGGCTGGGTGGGGGGCTCTGCCCCGGCCCCCAGAGCCCCTTCCTCTCACGCCATGGAGCTGCAGGCACCCCGTCTTTCTCCTTGTCCATGAGCATCTCCCACAGGTTGCCCATGGGGGAGTTTCTGCTTTTGCCACAAATCCATTTACCTGCCCCCAGCCCCAAATTTCAGAGGGGAGTGCATAAACATTGAAAAAAAAAAATAGAAGAAATGAGCAAGTCTGAGGGCTCAGGCAACCATGTGAATGTGCTGTCCATCCATCTGCCAGCCGGGACCCCCTGGGTGGGGGGCTTGCTCATCAGCCCCATGGTTGTGCTTGGGAGTGGCTGCGCCCCACCGTGCAACACTTGGTGTTGGGCAGGGGTCCTCCGGTGGGAACGTCCCTCGCTGGGTCCCATCTTTGGGCGCTCATGTCTCCTCCTCCACGCAGGTGGCCAACCTGCTGCGGCTCTTCCAGATCCCGCAGATCAGCTATGCTTCCACCAGCGCCAAGCTCAGTGACAAGTCCCGCTACGACTACTTTGCCCGCACCGTCCCACCAGACTTCTACCAAGCCAAAGCCATGGCAGAGATCCTCCGCTTCTTCAACTGGACCTACGTCTCCACTGTGGCCTCGGAGGGTGACTATGGGGAGACGGGGATTGAGGCCTTTGAGCAAGAAGCCCGCATGCGCAACATCTGCATCGCCACCTCGGAGAAGGTGGGGCGCTCCATGAACAAGAAGACCTACGATGGGGTGGTCCGGGCTCTGCTGCAGAAGCCCAACGCCAAAGTGGTCGTGCTGTTCACCCGAAGTGAAGATGCCCGGGAACTGCTGGCAGCTGCCCAGAGAGCCAACGTGTCCTTCATGTGGGTGGCCAGTGATGGGTGGGGAGCCCTGGAGAGCGTGGTGGCTGGGAGCGAAGCGGTGGCGGAGGGAGCGATCACCATTGAGCTGGCAGCCTACCCCATTAAGGAGTTTGCTGCCTACTTCCGTAACCTCAACCCCTACAACAACAGCCGAAATCCCTGGTTTCGGGAGTTTTGGGAGCAGAAGTTCAAGTGCAGCTTCCACACTCAGGACTGCAGCCGGTACTCCCTCAAGACAGGCAAGTTTGAGCCAGAGTCCAAGATCACGTTCGTGGTCAATGCGGTCTATGCCATGGCTCACTCTCTGCACAACATGCACCAGGCGCTGTGCCCCGACGCCACCAAGCTCTGCGACGCCATGAAGCCTGTCAATGGCAAGAGGTTCTACAAGGACTTTATGCTCAATGTTAATTTTGATGGTGAGTCCAGAGATGGAAATGGGGTTTGGATGCCTAACTGGAAAGAGATGGGTGGGGGGGCAGGGAAGAGGAACGAGACACAAATTTGACCCAATTCCTCCAGCTTGCCCAAACCTGGGGCCCCTGTGCTGTGGGCGGTGTTTGTCCCAGGATGCCAACAGCCCACCATTGCCCTTGGCAGCCAATCCAGGCCTTCTGTCCAACTCTATCCTGCTAGAGCTGGGTGGGACCAGCCTCACAAGGGACCCTCCAAGAACATGGGTCATTGGAGATCTCACTTGCAAGCGTTGTGATTTATTCACATTTCAGGAATTAAATTGGAGGGATACTCTTGATCAAGGACCCACATCATTTGGGGTGAATTAAAAGCATGTCCTCTGTGGCTTGGGCTGAGTCTGGCTACCTAGGTGCCACCAAGAGCCATGGAGGCTGCAAAATCCCACCACTTTGCCCCTGCAGAGCTGGCTGGGACTGCTGAGCTCTTAGGCACATGAGGAGATAGTTCTCCACCATTGCTTTCCTGCTCCTAACGTGGGCATAGGCAGCAGTTAGGACAGTAAAGGCAGGGACCAGGTTGGACATTTGCCTGTGACTAGGGTGGGATGTGACCCTTTGAAGGAGCCTTGCCTCCACGCCAGGAGCGAGCGCTCTCCTGCCCCACAGCAGTCATCATCATCTCCCCTTCTTCTCCCTTCAGCTCCGTTCAGGCCAGCAGACACCAAGAGCGTCGTTCGGTTTGACCGCTACGGCGATGGGATTGGGCGCTACAACATCTTCAACTACCACCACATGGACGGGCGCTATCGGTATCAGAAGGTGGGCTACTGGGCTGAGGGGCTCATCCTCAACACCAGCCTCATCCCGTGGGCCGAGACCTTCATCCCTGTGTCCCAGTGCAGCGACCCCTGCAAGAAGAATGAGATAAAGAGCATGCAGCCCGGAGACATATGCTGCTGGATCTGCATCCCCTGCCAACCCTACGAGTATTTGCTGGATGAGTTCACCTGCATGGACTGCGGTCTCGGTTACTGGCCCAATGAGACCCTGAATGGCTGCTACGAGTTGCCCCAAGAGTACATCCGCTGGAAAGATGTCTGGGCCATTGGTCCCGTCACTATCTCTTGCCTGGGTTTTATCTCCACCCTCTTTGTTTTTGGAGTCTTCATGAAGAACAATGACACCCCCATCGTGAAGGCCTCTGGCCGGGAGCTCTGCTACATTCTCCTGACCGGGGTCCTCATGTGCTACAGCATGACCTTCATCTTCATCGCGAAGCCTTCCACCGAGGTGTGCACGCTCCGGCGTCTGGGGCTGGGCACGTCCTTCGCCGTCTGCTATTCGGCCCTCCTGACCAAGACGAATCGCATCGCCAGGATCTTCAGCGGGGTGAAGGAGGGGGTCCAGCGCCCTCGGTTCATAAGCCCCACATCGCAGGTGGTCATCTGCATGGCCCTCATCTCTTGCCAGCTGATCATTGTCATCATCTGGCTGCTGGTGGAGACCCCCGGCACAGGCAAGGAGACCGAGCCTGACAAGAGGTACATTGTCACCCTCAAGTGCAACAACCGTGACTCCAACATGCTCATTTCGCTCACCTACAATGTCCTCTTGATTGTCCTCTGCACGGTCTATGCCTTCAAGACACGGAAGTGCCCTGAAAACTTCAATGAGGCCAAGTTCATCGGGTTCACCATGTACACGACCTGCATCATCTGGCTGGCCTTCCTGCCCATCTTCTACGTGACCTCCAGCGACTACCGAGTAAGACCCTGAGTTTGCGGGGTGGCTCTGACAGGGCTTGACCTGAGCAGTCCTGGTGATTTGGGCCCTGTGGGATTTGTGTCTAGGAGATGCATGGGCCTGGGGAAGGGACTTCAGCCATGGACCTGGTGATGGTCCCCTCTGCACTGGGGTGTTCGTTACCGGGTGAAGTGTGGCTGAAGGGCTGTGGCTGATGGGGCAATGAGTCCTGGGGAGAAGACACCACACCCACCCACCCCCCCGCCCTTGGCAGACTGCTAGGGTGAGGATGGGAAATGTCCCTGAGACCTCCAGTGACCACCCCGCTCCGACGTGGCCACAGAGGAGTGATTGCCATCCTTCAGCCTTGCAACATGAAGGCACAAGACACTCGCCCGCCCGCCCCAGACATGAATGCCAACCCCAGGGCCAGCCTGGTCCCTGGGGAGACGAGCAGTGCCACTGATGGGGGAGCATGGGGCGCACCCCCCCAACAGGGTGTCCAGCCACGTTCTTGACTGGCCTGGAGGACTGTTGTGGGGGTTGGCTGCAGTTGGGGGCTTCTGGAGAGGACACATCCCCTGGTGGAAGCGGGCACTGGGGTGAGGGCTGTTGGCGAGACTGGGTGGGGGTGCTGCTCAGGGTGCACCCCCTTTGCAGGAGCAGCATATCCCCATCAGGGCAGTGCCCATCCTCTGTCTGTGGGTCTCCAGCGGGTCAACCCTGATGGAGGGACCTGGTGTGGGGTGAGACATGCCTGTGGGGTGCAGGCAGCAGCCTCTGCCCGGTGGGGACTTGCCGGTGCCAGAGCAAGGGCTTCATCCTGCCCCGCTCGGGGCAGAGGGCTGGTGGCAGGAACACCTGACGCCCACCCCTGTCTCCAGGTCCAGACCACCACCATGTGCATCTCAGTGAGCCTCAGCGGCACCGTGGTCCTTGGCTGCCTCTTCACCCCCAAGCTCCACATCATACTCTTCCAGCCCCAGAAGAACGTGGCCAGCCACCGCGTGGGCACTGCTCGGTTCAGTGTGGCGGCCGCCAGCTCCAGCCAGTCCCAGGGTGAGTGCAGGGGGCTGGGGAAGGGCTGGGGGGGGCGGCAGCACCTCCTTCCTGGCAGGGAGATGGGGGCACCCCAGCACGGGTCCCTGAAGGAAACTGGGGTGCGGGGTAGGGCATGGCTGGAACAGGGGGATAGACGATCCTGTGTGCCCTATTACTCAGCCCTGGCTCTATCCCAATCCCTCATTTCCCCATCTCCCATGGCTGCGAGCCCCAAGGCTGCAGCACGGTCTGCTGGGGGGGGTACCACTCCTGGGGACCCATCATCACCCTGGGGGCACATGGCCACCCTGGGCACCCTCCACCCCAGCGCCAGGGGGGGTGCAGCTCCCTGGGCACCCATCGCCCACCGCAGTGGGATGCCCTGGGGGTGCTGGGGCTGCCAGACCCCAGCCGGGCCCTGACTGCTGCCTTCCCAGCCAGGCTCGGCTTCGCAGTACGTGCCCACGGTGTGCAACGGCCGGGAGGTGGTGGACTCCACGACGTCATCCTTGTGAAGGACAGGGGGACCAGGCCATGGTGCTGCCGCTCCTGCCCATGACCGCACCGCACCCCGGCTCTCTCCCCAGGGAGAGCAGCGCCCGTGGCACAGCCCGCTCGGGGGCCAGAGGCAGCTGGGAGGTTCAGCCCTGGCCCCAGCACGAGCTACATGTCCCATGCGCTGCGTCATGGTATGTGTCACCCTTCCCTTGCACTGAGCCACGTTACACAGCCCTTGTCCCCTGCACTGAGCCCTGGCGCATGATCCCCCCGCCCCTGCACCGAGCCATGGTGAACATCCCCCCCCGCCCCTGCACCGAGCCATGGTGAACATCCCCCCCCGCCCCTGCACCGAGCCATGGTGAACATCCCCCCCAGTCCCTGCACGGACCCATGGTGAACATCCCCCCCCGCCCCTGCACCAAGCCATGGTGAACAACCCCAATCCCTCGCACTGAGCCGCGGTGCACGGTGCCCTCATCACCCGCACTGAGCCACGGTGCATCTCCCCTCCATCTCTTGCACCAAGCTGTGGTGCACATCCCCGTGTCACCTGCACCGAGCCGTTGTGCACATTCCCCCACCCCCTGCACTGAGCCCTGGTACGTGTCCCCCTGTTCCTTGCACCGAGCCGTGGTCCAAGTCCCTTGCACTGAGCTGAAGTGCACATCAACCCCCCCTCATCACCTGCTGCACTGAGCCATGGTGACTGTCCCTCCAGCCCCTGCCCCGAGCCATCACGAATGTCCCCCCCATCCCCTGCACTCAGCTGTAGCGCGCAGCCCCTGGCCCTCGCACCAAGCCGGGGGGCACAACCCGACCCCCTCTTGCCGAGACGCACCACGTTGTGCTTTGCTTGCCCCAGCCACGCCGCACCTCCCGCTCCCTCCTCGCTCAGCCCTGTGCCAGCACACGCTGCCCTCGCCGTGTCACCCACCCGCTGCCCTCACCCCACCGCCCACCCCCCTTTCCTGGTGTGGGGCCTTTCCCGTGCCCCCCTGGGCCAAGCCGTGCCCCCCGCCCCCTCTCCCCGTTGCCCTTTGCAGTTTCACTTTTTCCTCCTCATTTTCGGCCCCGGGGAAGCTGCCAAGCGCCGTGGGGCTGAGCCCAAGCCCCCTCCGTCCCTCCCCTTGCTGTGCTTCTCACCCCGGTGTGAGAGACAGGGCAGAAGCGGGGGTGAACGCCTGCTGCCCCCCCAGCCCCTGCAGAGCCCGGGGGGGGTCCGGCGGGGGCTGAGCACGACCAACGGGACACAGGTCTTTGAGCCCAAGTTTTTAAGAGTAGATTGTTCCTGTGAGCAAGAGTGTGATTTTTTTTTATAATTTATGTAAATAAAGTGGTTTGGTTTTGTTTTGTTTTTTTAAAACAGACTCTTCCAGAGCTCGGGTGTAGCGGAACCTGAGGGAAGGGGGCAGACCCTCGCAGAGGGCAAAGCCACGTCATGACATGGGGGACAGCACGGTCAGGGGGCCACGCAACACCCCCCACTCCTGTCTTGCCAGCCCCGGGAGGGGGGCTGCACGAAGGAGGGGGGGTGCAGCTCCAGGGATGGGGGTTTAATAACCGGGCTCCAGCGGCTCTGGGGGCAGGGGGCTAGGAGCTGTCGGAGGCATTGGGGCTGGGGGCTGCGGTGCTCCGCTGCAGGGGGATGATGCAGATGCTGTTTTTGGCTTCTTTAACTCTCCACCACCGGCCGAGCCTGTAGATGAGAAAGACCGGGGTCACCCTCTGCCGAGCCCCAGAGGAGGGGGGCTGCACCGCCAAGCAGCACTGGGGAGGGGGGACGGTACCGGTGCTCCTGCCCGACACCGGCCACAAGGAAGTCACCAGCTGCTGAGAACTTGAGGCTGTTGACAAAACCCACCTGGAAGGGAGAGGGCAAGGTGAGGGGCTGCGGGAACCCCCACCAAGAGACCCCCCCAGCCCAGCTCCAGCATCCCCACCCTCCCCATCCATACCACAGGGATGTCCCAGAGGGGCTCCAGCTTCCGAAATCCCTCACCACACTTCCAGAGCTTCACGCTGGCACTATGGGAGCCTGGGACAGCGAGAGGAGACTGCCATGCACCCCGACCCGGCAAAGGGAACAGGACATCCCCCTGTGCACCCCCAAACCCGTGCCCCAAAGCGGCTGTCACACACCTGTAGCCAGAAGGTCACTGTTGCGCAGGGCGGCCACCGCCGAGATCCAGTACGGCTGCTGCAGGCCCTGGGCGTCCTGCATGCCATGCGCCTGCCGGGCCAGCACCAGCGGCTTCTTCTTCGTCAGTCCCCACAGGGCCACAGACCTGCCAGGGAGGGGAGGGGTGAGGGGGGCACTGCTTGCCCACCCCAGGCCCTGGCCCGGCCCCCGTGCTCACCCGTCATCGGCGCCCGACACCATGTGCTCCTCATTGATGAGCTGGATACAGTCAATGGAGCCCCTACAAAGAGAAGGGGCACCTACCATCAGTTACGAGCGTGCTTTGGGATCCTATTTACGGCTCGCTGAGGCATTAGCATCCCCAGAGTGCTGACAGGCTCCGGGTGATGCTTGGCATCCCCACACCGCTGCCCCAGCTGGACCCGCCTGCCTGCAATCCGCTCTCCCACCCCAGACCTACTGGTGCCCATAAAACACGAGCTGTGACTCCTCTGGGATCTTCCAGAGCCGCACGGTGCCGTCCCGTCCCCCCGCTGTCACACAGCACTCCCGGCTCAGGCTGTCCAGCCCAGTGATGACATCCTGGTGTCCGTACCTGGAGGGGGAGATGGTAAAGAGCTGCGTCGAGCATGGCCCTCCGCTGCATCACCTCCCCCCGGGCGAGGCGGGGGCAGCAGGGTGTCCCCCCAGGGTCTTACAGGGTCTCCATGTATGCGTTCTCTGCCACGTTCCAGACTTTGACGCAGCGGTCGTGGGATGCACTGTACAGCTGGTGCGTGCCCTTCCGGAAGGACAGACCCTGCGGACAGATGGACGGACAGGGGTACAGCAGTGAGGGGCTCCGGGGAGGACGCGGCTGCCCGGCCCCGCAGGCGTCGTGGCCGATTCCCCTGACTCACCGAGACGGCGTCGTGGTGCCCGGTGAAGATGTGCAGGCGCTTGCAGGTGGCTGCGTCCCAGATCATGATCAGCTTATTCCTGTCTCCCGTGGCCTGGCAGACAGCAGGGGATGTCCAAGACCTGTCCCTTGGGGACCCCTGGCCCACCCCAGCCTCTACTCCCACCCCATGTGCCTTGTCCCAGGTCCCCATTCTTGACTCCGGTGGAGGTAAGGGCTGCTTTAACCCAGCAAGGTACATCTGGGCACGAGACACTGGCCCCCAGAACCCCAAGAGCAGATGCACTCCCCACCACCACCTCTCTGCCCCACATGGTGGCACCAGCCCTCTCTCTCCCGTACCAGGTACTTGCCATCCGACGAGATGGCCATGCAGAGGACCTGGGACGCGTGCCCCATGTGCCGCTCCTCGGTGCCCTTCTTGCCCCCGGGCACCACACACAGCCTCTTCCCGCTCTCCACCTCCCCTATGGGAAAAGCAGCACTGTCACCCCCCAGAGCCTCCCAGCACTCTGGAAAGCACCAATGAGCCTCCCGCAGAGCCCAAAACGATGAACGTGCACGTCCCCGGAGGGGCTGGGGGCCAAGCCACCCCCAGAGGCAGCCACGGGGCTGCGGGGTCCCCACAGGGTTCAGGCTGGGGGAAGAAGAGCCAGTCGCGGCCCTAAGGGAACACTTGCATTTGATAAGGGAGCCGTCCTTGGAAGCGGAAAAGATGAACCTGTCATCTGGAGAGATGACCAGGCAGGTGACGGGCAGCTGGTGTCCCCGCAGCACGCGGATGCTGGCCGGATCCGGCAGCTGCACCTGCAGGGAGAGCGGGATGTGAGCTGGGCCGCCCCGGCCCCTTCCCCAGGCACGGTGCCCTCCCTTCTCCAGGGTGCCAGCAGCCGGCAGCCCGGGCACGAGGAGGGCCCTGGTCCTGTAGCCGGCATGGCAAGCCGGGGTGCTGGCAGTGGCCATGCCCGAGTGTCCCCCAAAGCCGGCACTTACAGTCCAGCAGCCCCCCGGCACCCCCAGCGCTGGGCACTTACGTCTTTGGCGACCGGGCGCTGCAGGCGGCCCTTCTGCTCGAGCTGGGGAAGAAGCGGGGGGCTCAGGGGAGGCGGCCCCGGCCCCCGGGAGGGGGGCAGAGCTCGCCGCCGCCGCCGGGACCGAGGGGACGCGCCCGTTCCCTGCTCACCACGTCCTCCTTCAGCCGGTCGCCGATGAGATCCGCCGGCTCGGTCTCCTCCTCCTCTGCAGCCGCCTGCTCTTCCTCTGCGGCGGACACGGGGCGTCAGGGCCGGGCTCAGCACCGGGGGCTGCCCCCCTCTCTGCCCCGCCGGGGCACCGGGGGCCGGGCGGGACTCACCGTGCTGGCGGAGCTGCTCCAGGTACAGCTTGGCCAGGCGGAGCTTCTTCTCCTGCGGCGTCTCCTCCACCTCCTCCTCCGCCGCCGCCTCCCGCCGCCGCCGCCCCAACCTCGGGCTGCGGGGACACGCGTGAGCACCGCCACCGGCACACCCCCCACCCCGCCCCGTACCGGCACCTCCCCGGCACCGGCACCCCCCCGGCGCAGCCCCTACCTCTCCGGCTCGGAGTCGCTGGACACCTCCTCGTCAACGCGCCGGCCGGCCGCCGCCCGCGGCCGCCCCTCGGCGCCCGGGACCTACGGGACGCACCGGGGCGATCAACGGGGCGGGGCGGGCACGGAGACACCCGCCGAAGCGACCCCGCTGGGGCAGCCCCTGCTCGCCCCCCACTCTCCACCCCCGGCCCGTCCCTCACCGCCGCCCGCGGCCGCCGCCGTCCCACCGCCCCGCGCGGGCCCTTGGCCCTCCTGCCGCCCGCCGCCGCCATGCTGCCGCCCCACGTGCTGCCCGCCTCACCGTCCCCCACGGCAGCGGGCGGCCAGGCCGCGCCCCCCGCCCGAGCCCATTGGCTGCGGGCGGCACGGCCCCGCCTCCCAGCCCCTGCGGCCCCTCCTTCCCTTCCCGCCCCCGCGGCCTAGCGGCCGGCCGCGCTGTCACTCGGCTGGTGACGCCATGCACTCCGCGGCGGCCCCGCCCCTTCGCGCTGTCCCCGCCCCCTCAGCGCTGAGTCCCGCCCCCTGCCCGCCCCCTCGGCTCCATGCCCGCCCCCTGGCGCCGGGGCTCCGCCGCCGCGGGTCCCTGCCGGCCCCGAGTGCCCCGGGGGTGCCGGGGCTGGGGGGCTTTGGGGAGGGCAGGGGGCCCCCGCTGGCCCCCACCCCCACCCCCCCCCGTGACCTCTCGCACCCGGCGAGGCGGCGTCACGGTGACGAAGTGCGGGTGGCGGCTTCCTAAATCACCATCAGCTTGTGCCCAGAGCATCCTGGAGGGTCTGCTGGCGGGTGGTCTCCCTTTTGGAGACTACTCAAAGGCGATGGCTCCGCAGAGGG
This sequence comes from Nyctibius grandis, assembly GCF_013368605.1. NCBI lineage: Eukaryota > Metazoa > Chordata > Aves > Nyctibiiformes > Nyctibiidae > Nyctibius > Nyctibius grandis. The sequence goes on along the minus strand of NC_090667.1, from coordinate 19,376,395 downwards.
CTTGGTTTCGCCGTGTGGCCTCTTACCATCACTCTTGTGACTTCTGATGTCCCCAGGTGGGAGCAGTTGCAGGGCTGGTGGGGATGGGTGGCAGGGGCAGGAGGCAGAGCTGCTGCCCGTCCTGCTGGGGAGGGGACGGTGCTGGTGGAGCCAGAGCATCGGTGGCTCTGCAGCTCTCAGGCTCAGCCACATCAGCCCAAGGCAGCGCAGGCGAGGGGACAGTGGGAGGGGGAAAAATTTATTTGCCCTGGCAGGAGGGCAGGAAGGCTTCACTTTCAACTTCGGCTTCGGCTCTGGCTGAGGCTTCTCCTTCCCTCTGCTTCGCAGCCCAGCAGAGCAGCTGGTGCTTTGCAGCAAAGACAAAGCCTGTGGGCTGAGGTGTCTTCTTTCCCATTAGGCTTTGGGAGAAGACAGCCCAGCCTGCAGAGCCTCCTAGGGCTGGGGCTGCTGCGCGGTCCCTGCCTGAGCAGAGTCCCTGCTGGGGTCCGAGTGCCACCTCCTCCCCTCCCTCAGCAGCTCTAAGTTCAGGATTCGCAGTTTAAAACCCCACCGCGGCCTTCCTAGTTCAAGGATGAGGACTGTCTGTGTCACGAGGGAGGAGACCACGGGGCTGGCATCTCCCAGTGCGCCTTGAAGGACTGTGGGGACAAAGCAGCAGAGGTGAGGTGACAGCCCTGTGTCCCCTCGAGGCAGGGCACACGGCACCCCATGGTTCCCAGGGCCAGGAGGGAGCCGGGGGCAGGTGGCTCGGCTGGAGGCTGCTGGTCAGGAATACCTCCCTCCAGAAGCAGCCCCTGCCCCATAGATGGGCTCGGAGCAGAGCCCCCCTCGCCTGGGCTGGGGGGAGATCTCTGTGCCGGGGTCCTTCCTCCTCCCCGCTGCCCTCACTCACCCTCTCTGATGTGCTCCTTCTCGCGCGCACCCACCTGCCGTCCGATGAGCCCTGGGGGAACACAGCGTGTTGGGGACCCCGCTGTCCATGGGGGACCCTGCCACCCAGCCCACCTGGCCGCACAGCTCCCTGGGGAGGGCTGACCCCAGGGTGCAGCATCGGGGAGGGGATGGAAGAGCCTCCTGCCAGCCCCAGCAGCACGGGCAGGGGTGGGAGGGGGTGATCCCACAGGTCCTGCAGCGGGACGCAGGGACCCTGGGAGAAGGAGGGACCCCGGGGCTCATGGCTTACCAATGAACCTGATGGCCTCGCGACGCAGGGTCTCCTGTGGGCTCTTCAGATAGGGCTGGCTCTGGTGCAGGTAGTCCTTGGCCCTGCTCCTCTTCTTGGCCAGCTGGAGAGGGGAGAAGGGCGCAGGGTTGGTGCAGAGCTGCCCCCCAGTTGGGCCATCCCCTGGCCCAGGGCCACCCTTGTTCCCCCCAGCAGGACATTCCCAGCTTCCCACCATGTGGCATCGGGGTTCAGAGGGAGCAGAGGGCTCCCTGGGGATGCTGGGGTGCCACCCTGGTGGCAGGGTCCCCTTTGGGACCCCGAGAGTGAGGACAGCCTGGAACAGAGGCTGGTGTGGGAGGGTGCGTGCGGCCGTGGGGGCACAGCCCTCCGTCGTCCCCGCTGGGCTTGGGACAGGGCTTGCACAGGGCAGATCCCAGGGGCGCTGGGGTGCTACTTACCAGGCACTCGCTGATCCTCCATGGCTGCGCAGTCTCGACCAGATGCACCAGCTCCCCCCACTTCAGGAACCGGCCAGCGCTGCAGAGGGCTTCCTGGGCGGCCTGGGGAGCAGCAGAGATGCCACCACCACTGCCGGGGGCACAGGACCCCATGTCCCCTCCCTTGGCAGGGCTCAGAGCCTGTCCAGACCTGCGCAGGGAAGACGCGCAAGCTGGGGACTGATGCTGCCACCAGGTTCAGAACCCCAGGGAAAGATAAGGGCAGCCACCCTCTCAGGCTGGAAGCTCAACAGGGCTTGAACGTTTTGGCCTTGGTGGCCCCAGGCTGCTGTGGAGCCGTAGCCCAGTCTCTGGGGCTGCAGGGACCCATGCCAGGGGCTGTGTGGGGGGAGCAGGGGGGGAAAGGGACCCACCCCCCCATCCATCTGGGCAGCAGGAGGAGGAAGGCACCAGTGGGCAGGACGGGGGGCTCTGCCTGGTCGTAGGGACTCATCAAGCTAGACCTCACGGTGACACACGTTTGATGGGTCCAGTGTCAGCATTGCCCTGCCTAAAGGACCGGTCAGGTTGGGAAACCCACCTTGGCCACGCTCCTGTCCTGGTCATGCAGGTGAAAGAGCAGTGGCAGCAGGCTGTCCCACACCTCCTCCTTCATCATCTTCTTTTCGGCACCCACCACAAGCTCCATCGCGCTTTGGAAGAGGCGGATGGACTGCTCCCGCACCACGTCTGACTCCTGGGGGAGGAGGGGAGGAGGACCTCAGCCCCAAGCCCTTGGTGAGCAAGTGGCTGACGTGGAGATGGATGTCGTGGAGAGGGCTGTGGTGGGAGGTGGACAGTGAGGGGGGCACAGGGCTCTCCCCCAGCCTTACGTTGGTGAAGAGTGGCCGGAGCTTGCCAGCCAGCTCCAGGGCGGTGAGGCTGGGCATCTGCCCCTCCAGCAGCTGGAGCATGTTGCCGAGAATGGGCAGAGCCGCGGCGGTGGCATCGCTGTCGGCACCCTGCAGCTGCACCATGATGTACGGCAGCAGGAAGAGGGTTGTCCTTGCCTGTGTGAGACACGCCACCTCCTTTTTGTAAAGCAGCAACCCGCGTCAGGGGTGAAAACCCTCTCCGCGAGCACCGTCCTCCCCGCTGGCTCCTCATCAGGCAGCACGGGTTGTGAGGGGAAGGTCCCGGCAGACAGGGCTCACTGGCACGGTCATGGGAAGAGCAGGGTGCAGAGGGGGAGGACAGAGAGCACCAGCTCCTTGCCAGCCCCTCGGCTGCCCCCTTCTACATCAGACCCCCTGGGCAGGCTGGTGGGCGACCGGCGCTGCCTGGAAAGCTGCCAGCAGCCCCCGCCGCAGCCAAGGCTCAGCACCCCACAGCCAGGCTCTGCAGACCCCGTGCTCGGGCTGGTCGCTCTGCCACCAGCATCCCCGTCGGGACATGCTGGCAGCGGGGGCCCGTTCCCCTGGGCACTGCTGCCTCTCTCCTCGCACGGCACAGCCACGGGGCAGAGGGCCGGGGCAGCAGGATCGCTGGCAGCAGCTGGCACAGCTCCCGACTCCCAGAAAAGCCCAGGCCGCCGCATTACCCACCGCCGGCTGTTCCACCCTGGGCTGCTGCCCTGGCTGTCCCCTACTCACCGCGTCGGGCCTCTCGAGGAGCGTGCGGATGCCCCCGAGCACCAGGCTGGGCATCCCCGGGCACTGGCTCCGCAGATACATGGGGAAGATTTCCAGGACACGGTCCAGCTCTTCATCGAAGTCTGTGCAGCCCAGCATCTGAAACACAGGCAGCGGGAGCTGGCGCGGTGCAGTGCTGGCTCTGACCATCAGCTCAGGGCAAGGACACTGGGGCAAGGCCAAGCTCAGATGGAGGAAGCAGGGCTTGCAGAGAGCCCCCGTGACCCACACCACACTGGGTGCTCGCCTGCTCCTCCATGGTACCAACCGGAGCCCACCCTCCACCCCAGCTCCCTCCACAGTGGTGGGCAAGGGAGAGCCGAGTGTCGGAGGGAACTTGGAGAAGAGCCATCAGGCTCACCTCGACGAGGAAGACCATGGCGACCATCTTCCAGGTGGAGTCCTTCACACTGAGGAGCTCTGCCAGATCACAGAAGATGACAGAGCGCAGGGATCTTGGGATCTTCATCATCTCCCTGGCAGGGGGAAGGAGGCACCATCAGGCCAGAGCCAGGTGGGCACATCTCTGGGATTTGCACCAGTCTGGACATCACCAGTCTGCAGCACTTTCTCCGAGCAACGGGGACCCCCCTGGCATCAACCCAAAGGGAAGGGTGGCATGAGGTACCCAGTCCCTGAGGAGGGGAGAGAAGGTGCTCTCACCTGGCCATGATGCGCACTCCTGTGAGGCTGGTGTAGGCTCTGAGCAGGGTGTCCCAGCCACCCTGCACCTCGATGGCTTCCACCTGGCTCTGAAAGCCCATGCGGCAGAGCAGGACTTTCAGGGACTGCACCACCAGCCTGCACAAGGAGAAATGCTGGGCTCCCACCGGGACCCCTGGCTTGGCTCTGGGGGCCGGCAGGGAGGAGAGGACAGGGATGGAGCACCTGATGGGAGTATGCCGTTGTTCCTGTTGGCCCTCCCTCCAGAAGGTTTGCACCTCCTCCAGCGTCAGCTCTGCGGTGAATGACACTTGGAACAGCAGTGCCAGGAAAAGCTGGGGGAAAATCGCCTCCACCTCTTGCAGGCAGATGGCCTGCAGGAGGATCTTGCTTATCGTCCTGGTTGCCTGCAGAAGACACCCAGACACTGCGATGTCGCCATGCCCCTGGGGAGGTCAAGGCTTGGGGTGGGCAGGGAAGGGAAGCGGGGGCCCTGGACAGCCGAGAGCAGCCCCAGAGGTGAGCAAGGCCTCATCTAGCAACTCACAGCCAGGGCGAGGACGTGCAGGTTGTCCTTGGTGGAGGTGGAGGTCTTGCGCCGCGACTGGTTGATCATCAAGCTGAGCAGCTCCTGCAGCACTTCCTCTGCAGCCTGGTGCTTAGAGAGCATCACCCTCCACATGGCCATGGCGTCACTGCGGGAAGCCAGGGCTGTGTCAGCGGGGACACCCCAGAGGATGGCCGGGCTGAAGGCCCTCAAGAAGGTCTTGAGGCCCCTCTCCCAGAGTGAGAGGAGCCCCAAAGGCTGGTGGGCCCCGTACCGGCTGCACGTCGGGGAGCACTGCAGCAGGCTGGCCACCACCACGCTGCAGTGTTTGGCCGTCAGCACCAGCAGGGCCCTGTTCAGGCTCTTGAAGGCTACTTCTGCCCTGATGGAGGGCAGGTTTCTGTAGATGGCCCACACGATGTTCAGCATCTGGAGGGGAGACACGGGTGGGAGTGGGGATGCCAGCAGGGCGAGCTGCTTCCATTCCCGTTGCAGTACGCCGGCTTGAGAAGGCGTCAGTGCTGGCCAGGCGCAGTGCGGGGGAAGGAACAGTCTCCTGGTGGGCTGGAGGATCAGCTATGCCACCCACGGGCTACTCACCTGGGCCGGCTGGAAGTCAGGGTCCGTCAGAAGAACATCCACCATGTGGGCAGCCATGCTGATGCTGTAGATGCTTGAGGCTCTCATGTTCTTGATGGCCATGAGGATGATGTCTGCCCGGTTGGAGGGCTCGAGGTATTTTGTGAACATCTGCAGGATGAAGGAGAGGAGGGGAGATTTGTCACCCAGAGCATCACCCAGAGCATCTCGGCTGTGCAGTGAGAGCAGGCCGCAGAGCCGGGCTGCGCTGGGTAGGAGACCGACGGTGGGGGCCAGGGTCCCGCGGGGAGCCGGAGCTCGCTGGGGGCCTTTGCCTGGCCCCTGCTCAGGAACAGCATGAGCCCCCACCATCCCTGTGTGTCAGGCGTCACTTCACCCACGCTGTGCCCCCCGGCCAGGAGCCAAAGACACTTCTTACCAAGAAGAGTTTGCTGGCGTCGATGGTTTGTGAAAGCTGCCAGTGCTGCGTCGCTTGCCAGCCCTCCTGGGGCTGCAGCTGCTCTGTGTCATGCCGGCAGGGCCACTTGCCTGGGGGAGGAAAAATGGGGTGCTCAGAGAGTGCAGAGCTGGAGGTGCAGTCTGAGAGCGTTGGGCAGAAAAGTCACCAGCAAGAAAAGAGGGCACCCAGACAGGTCCAGGAAGCAGATACCCAGGGAGGGTCCAGGGCTGTTGCGAGCCAGGGTGAGGGGAAATGGCTTTTCAGACTGCAGGCAGGCAGGCAGGTTGGATCAGGCTTTCTCTTGCCAAGGAGAGTGGCCCCTGGCTGCCCATGTGTGGGGGGACCCAGCCCGACACGGCTTCTCTTACTTCTCTGCTGCAGGATGAAGGTGTGCAGGTGATAGAGAGCTTCTGCAGCCTCCTGACAGGTCCTCTTATCCTTGGAGGTGCAGCAGAGGGTCAGGTGCCCCACCAGCACCCCCAGCATCGAAAACCGCTGCGTCTTGGAGCACTGGTGTCTCTGGACTGTGGCTTGTGCAAAGCAGCAGCAGACCTGGGGGAAAAGAGGCAGCACGGGCACAAGGTGAGTCCAGGCACAAGGTGAGCCCCAGCTGCTCCCGGGGGAGCAGCAGCCCAGAGCAGGGCAGGGCTGCCGGACCCGGGTTCCTGCCTGGGGGACAGGACAGGGACAGGGCAAAGACCCCTGCTCCTGACCTCCTGCTGACTGGGTGCCCAGCTTTCCCGGGAGGTGCGGGGGCTCAGGGGCACAGGGACAGGGCACTGGGCCTGCCCAGACTGGGAGCTCAGTACCTGCAGCTGCGGGTAGATGGTGATGAAATTGGCCAGCCTGGCAATCCGTGCCAGGGCCCTCTCCCGCACCACTGCCGTCTGGGAATTGGTGAAGGGCAGCAGGAGCTGGGAGGAGAAAAGTTGCTGATGTGCCGGGGAGGTGGCACAGCACGGTACGGCCAGGCTTGCTCCAGGGCAGCGCCTGGGATGGGGCACGTGTCCTTGCCCCTCGCAGCAACCTGCTGCGGCCAGGCAGGTTGCTGTATCCCGCTCCTGCTGCTGTCTCTGCTGCCTTGCACTCACTCCATCCCCAAAAATCATCCCTCCGCCCCCCACCCAAGGACCACAAAGCTTTGGGGTGACCACCTCCCTGGGGACGTGCGGTGGGGGCTCTGGGATATGGCCCATGGTGAAGCTGGAGGGGGAAAGCCCCAGGGCTGGGCTCCCCTTGTCAGACAGACAGGTCTGTCTGGGAGGGAGTGTTGGGCAGGATGGGCAGCAGGCACGGCTGCAGGGGTGAGGTGGGCTGGGGCGGGAGGAGAAGAGGCTGTGGCAGCAGTCAGGAAGCAGGGGGCTGGTGGGGGGCATGGCGGGGAAGGAGGGACGTTCTCTGCCCCACTCCTTGCACCAGGCATTGGGGGAGGCTGGGGGGGGCGCCGCTCAAGCTAGGGGTCACTGCCCATAGGGACCCTGTGCCGAGGCCAGACCTGAAAGATGTTCTGCAGAACCACGATGCCTTGGGTGTCAGCGCTGCATAACAGCACCTGCAGCATGCTGTCCATCGCGGCCAGCGTCTGTGAGGGGACAGAGGCTTGGGAGCAGCCCTGGAAGCCTGGCGGGGGGACGGTCCAGGAAAGGGCCTCAGGGCGAGGAAGCTCCCCGTGGTTCACCCCATGGCCCACCTTGGAGTAGAGAGAAGACTCGGTGCCCTTGGTCTTCTTCCACGGAGGCCGGTAGAAGACACTGGAGAAGCATGTGTGGAGGAGGCTGCTCTTCTCCTGCAGAAGCAGCCCTGCTCTGCTGCAGGGACAGAGAGGTGCTTTTCAAACCCGGCAAGGAGGAGGCAGACCCCGGGGTTGAAGATCTGGGCTGATTTTCACACCACGGGGGACATCTCAACCTCCCATGACACTGACACTCGCTTTTGCAGGGAAAACCCCGTGGCACCCCCTGCCCTGCTGTCTGCATCCTTCTCGGACCCAGGACTGGGGATGCCCCCCGCCTGGGACCGGTGCCACGGGGGCCGCCCGGTGTCGGGAGGCCACTCTGGGGGCTGGGGCAGGTACCTCATGGAGGCGATGGCCAGCATGGCTTGCTGCCGCACTCGCGTGCCCAGGCGTTCAGTGGGCTCCTCTTGCAGCAGCGCCTGGGGAGCAGAGCAGGGTGGGATGGGTCAGCACAGGGCAGTCTCCTTTGCCCAGCAAGAGCCTGCGGGGCTGGCAGAGCCCGGGTGCCCCCCTCCTGGCACCCCCTCCCCACGCAGTGGTCCCAAGCCCCATGGCTCTGTGCCCACAGGCTGGCTGAGGGACCTGCAAACGTCGTTGGGTCCAAGACCTGGCTCCAGCCAGGCCACCCAGGTGGCTTTGGAGCATCTCCAAGGATGGAGACCCCAAGCAGCGCTCATCTGCATCCCCCTGCCTGGCCGAGCCCCCTCCTGCCCCCAGGGCTGTACTGCTGCCCTCTGCCCCTGCCCCAGCCTGGCTGGCCATTCCCTCACCTCGATGGTCTCCACCACCTCCAGCTGGCCAACATGAAGTAGGTCCCTCATGGAGTTCACATGGGTGAAGCTGCAGATGGTGCAGATGGAGCCCAGAAACCTCAGCTTCTGGGCCTTCCGGGCCTTCTGGGGACAGATGGACAGACAGCGTCAGGGGGGAGAGACAGCGTGGGGGGGCCCAGTACAGTCCCCGTCACCTTCTGAGCACAGGGTGGGGGCAGAAAGACCGGCCGTGAGACATGGGCACAGCCTCGTAGGAGTGGCCACAGATACCTTTGGTCTGCTGCTGAGGAAGGCTCGGATGATGTCCAGGTCATTCTCCTCCTCCTCGGGCACAGCCCAGGTGGAGCGGCACAGATCTGGCCAAGAGAGAGCAGGCAGGGCTGGGGGACGGGCGGGGGGGAAACCCCAGCCCTCTGCCCAGCTCCCGGGGGTGTCACCAGCCCTGGCTCAAGGCTGGGACACTGGTGTCCCCTGTGCGCCCCAGGGGTGAGGGCACAATGCTGGAGGGCAGTATGGGGAGGGGGCCCGGGCGTGCCCAGGTGAGGGATGCACTGGCATCAAGGGGCAGGGAGGGTCCCTGTCATGGGATGCCGTGATGGGGCTGGCTCCCTGCGCCGTGGGAGCCCTGATGCCAGCCTGGCTGCTGGGTGCGAGCCTGGGACAGGGCAGGGTGGGCGGGTGGGGGCAGGGGGGGCAGCCCCCTGCCCGCAGCACCCACACACTCACCTGCCTGCACCGTCTGGACCTTGCGCAGCTTGTTGGGCTTCAGCCCAGAGCTGTGAGCTGAGGCAGGTCTGGTCTTCTCCTCCCAGGCAAGCCTGGGGTGCCTGGGGGGTCTCTGCTCCATCCTGCCTGAGGGGGGAAAGGGGTGAGGGGGAGCCCGCGGCCCCTGGAGCTGCCCTGCCGGGGCGGTGGGGCAGAGGTGGCCGCACTCAGGGGGCTCCTCACTCCCACCCTGTCCCAACGCCGTCCTCCCAGACGCTGCAGGGGCAGAGCGGGGTGACACAGGGTGTCCCAAAGGGCCCCAATGTCACCACCCCCAGTCCCCCGATCGCCCTCTCTGCCGGCGAGGGGACGGGACTGACTCCCTGTTCCTCCTCCTCCCGCTACGGGGCTGGGGTTCAGCTGTACCGGGGTCGTCCCCCTTGTCACCGGGACCCCTCTGTCCCCGGCACCCAGCACCCGGCACTGGCACTGGCTCTTCCCTCCGCCACACGAGGAAGGGGCTCCTCTCGATCAAGGGCTGGCGGGCACATAGGGGACACCGGCCGCCCTCCCGTGCGCTCAAGCCACACTGGCCCACTGCGTCGGGGTCGCCTGGCTCCCCGGTTCCGGTTGCCACGGGCCCACCGCATCGGGGTCGCCTGGCACCCCGGTTCCGGTTGCCACGGCGCACGGCAGCGTTCCACCGGCCCTGGGCTGGCACCATGGAGGGGGGAGTCCCGTGGGGGGAGCGGGGGCGAGAGGCCGGCGGGCAGCGGGAGGCAGCGTGGCGGGACATGGCGACAGGACCCCCGGCCACGGCCGGCACCGGTCGGGCACCAGCGCTGGCACCGGTCGCCGCACGGCGCATGCGCACACGGGTGGGCAGCGCGGGCGCGGCCTCCGGCCGCCAGGGGGCGCGGCTCGGGCGCCGGGACGTGGCGGCAGCAGAAGTGGGCGCGCGGCGGCGGCGGCGGCGGCGGCGGGGCCGGCAGAGAGGTAGGGGCGGGCCGGGAGGGGAGAGGGGGCCGGTGCGGGGTCCGTGAGGGGCCAGCGGTGGGGCCAGTTATGGGGCCAGTGGTGGGGTCAGTTATGGGGCCAGTGGTGGGGTCAGTAATGGGTCAGTGATGGGGTCAGTGGTGGGTTGGGGGCCGTGTGTTGGGGAGGTGCAGCCATGGGGCGGGGGCAGCGATCAGCTGGGTGGTGCCGTGCGGGGTTGTGCACCGTGTGCGGGTGCAGTGCGGTTTGGAGTGATGGGGGGGGTGCGGACAGGGTGGGTGCCCTGTGCAGGGCTGCAGTCTGGTTTGGGCGCCCTGTGGGGCCCTGGACAGACGTGTCATTCACGCCGGGGAAGCAGAACCAGGCGCTGCGGTTGGCCATGAGCCTGGGCTGCTTCCTGCCGCGCTGCCGCGCAGGCACCGAGGGCGCGGGAGCCGGCGGTGACAGGCAGGGTGAGTGTGGGCAGGGTGGGCAGCGGGCAGGGTGGGCAGGCCTGTGCCCCTGGAGAGGGGCAGGCATGGGAGGGGAACTGGGCACCGGGGCAGGTGAAGCTGGCAGGCAGAAGCAGGCAGCAGGGCAGGCATGGAGGGGGGCTTCCCCCTGCACTCGGGGCCCCCCAGGTGCTGGCGGGGTCCCGGTGGGGGTTTGCTGGGGAGACAGAAGGAAAAGCCCCACCCGCCTCGGGGTGCCGGCGGGGCCTTGGGGCCCTGCCTCGCCTCCAAAGGGGGGAGTGCAGGCTGGGCTGGGAGCGGGGGGCCTTGGAGCTGGGGGGAGCTTTGGGGGGCACCCTGAGGGTGCGGGCGGCAGGGCTGGGCCCTCCCCACCCCCCAGAGGGGGGAGCGGGGCAGTTTGCCCAACCCCAGCTGCTGAGCCGGCGTGGCGGTTCCTCCCGCCCGCAGCCTGCGGCTTCTCCTTCGCAAGGGGAACGGCCGCCAGGCCGGGAGAGGGGTCCCGCTGCTCACTGGTTGTGGCAGGGGGCTCCTGGCCCCTCGGAGGCCGGCAGGGCCACCCCGAGCCCCTGCACCAGTGCAGCATGGCTGGGATCTGCTCAGCTCCCCTCAGGTACTCTCTCGCTGGCTGGGTACACGTGTGATGAGCTGGCTGGTCTCAGGCGGGTGCCCAGGTGGCAGGAGCTGGTGGCAGGGCTGGGGAGGGGGCAAGGCCAGCCCTGTGCCCCCTGCCACTGTCCCTCCACCAGCTCGGCGGTGCCATACCTGCCCGCAGGTCTCATGGCATGGGCGCCTGGAGCCGGCACCATGCGCCTCGGACCCCTCACTAACCCCCGCAAACCCATCTGGCCACGCCACTGGGGAGCCGTGCCTGTGCTGGGGCTGGTGCTGGGCTGAGGGGACACACACGTGGTCTATCCCCCACCACCTCTAAGCTGTGGCCTGCTTGGTCTCCCGTCAGTGAGAAGAATGGGCTCCGTGTCGGAGGAGCTCAGCCTGGTCCCCCTGCACCAGAGGCCAGAGCTGCTGGAGGCCTGCGCCGAGCTGCTGCGCAACGAGTGGGGGAAGAGCCGGGCATCACGGCTCCACACGCTCCAGCGTTCCTCGGACGCCTTCCCCACCTGCCTGCTGCTGCTGCGGAGCCGGGGCCCTGCCGAGGCCCCCGTTGCAGTCCCCGCTGCCCGGGAGGGTCCCTGCCAGCTCGTGGGCCATGTCCGGCTCTCCCGCGTGGCCGGCCGTCCCCGCGACCTCTTTGTGGAGAGCGTGGTGGTGGCCCGGGCGCTGCGGGGCCAGGGCTACGGGCGACGGCTGATGGAGGCCACCGAGCGGTGGGCGCAGGCCCGGGGCTTTGGCTGCCTGCGCCTCACCACCCACGACAAGCAGCACTTCTACGCCCACCTGGGCTTTGTCCTGGGCGAGCCGGTGCAGAGCGTGGCCTTCCTCAGCCCCGCCATACCCGCCGAGCTGCTGCGGCTCTTCTCCGCCCTTCCCGGCACTGCCACCACCATCACCATCAGGCCAAGGGTGCCCTCCGCCCCGTCGCCTCCCTCCCCGCCTCCCGCTGCCCCCCCGCCGCCCCCTCCACCGCCTGTCATCTGGGCAAGGGGGGTGCTGGCCGAGAGCCGGGGGCAAAGCCCCCTGGAGACCCCCCACCGCGACGCCAAAGGGCTGCCCATCTTCTGGATGAAGAAGGACATCTGAGGGGCCGGGGTGCCGAGCCGGTGATTAAAAGCAAGTGCGGGCAGGAGCTGCCCGCCCTGGCGCTGCCTGCCTGCCTGCTGTTCTTCGGGGCTGGCACCAGCTCCCCCAGCCTTCCCAGTTTGCCCTGGCCCCACTGCCGCAGTGGGTGCCAGGGCACTGGCGCGGAGGTGGTCCCCACACCCTGCCCTGCCCGGCCCCCAGCTCGCCTGGGACCACCAGTGTGGCAGGGAGCCAGGCTCCACCTCAGGCACTGGGGTTGGGACTGGTCCCAGGAGCGCTGCCCAGTCCCACCAGCTTCTCCTCCACCCAGGGGACTCGCTGTGGGGCAGCTGGGGCTGACGTGCCCTGTCTGCCCCCCCCCCTCCCCGAGGCAGCTGGCAGCGGCAGGGGCCAGTAGTGGGAAGGTCAGGGAGAGCGGCTGGGCCCCAAGGCGGGGGATTAGTGCCGTCCTTGCTGCGTCATGCAGCCCCCTGGCCTGTCCCCTGCCTAATCCCCTTGCCCTGGGCGGCTGGCCAGCACTGGGCAGGGGCACCCAGCTCCCTCCGGCCCTGCCTGGGATGGGAGGGACAGAGCTGCCCCGTTGGCTCCACTGCGCCTTGGGGGGCTCAGCCCCTCGGCAGGGCACCCAGCCTGGCTCGGCCCTGCTACAAAATGGGGAAGAGGGGATCACGGTGCCCCCACTACGGGCAGGGCTAGGAGCTAGCAGGGAAACTGAGGCACTGGGGTCGGTGGCTTGCAGTGCCGCACCAGAGCCGTGCCATGGCTGTGGCGGTGCAGGCAAGGGCTCCGGGCACCAGGGCGCAGCAGGCAGAGGTGCCGCTGGTGGTACCGAGGTGTCTGAAACGCCCAAGTTTGCCAAGTCCTGTGGGATTTCGGGGCAGGCAGCACATGCCTGCGCAGCAGCCGGGCCCCTGTGGCCGATCCTAGCCCACAGCGTGCCAGGGCGGCAGTGCCAGCACGGCCGGGGTGCCCGCTGCGCCCCGCCGCCTCACCCCCGCTGCTTTCCCCGCAGGATGGTGCTGGCGCTGGCGCTGTGGGCCTGCCTGGCACTGGGCACGGCTGGCGGGGAGAGCCCGGCACCGGAGCCCCTGGCAGGCGGCCAGCCCTTCGCCGTGGTGTGGAACGTCCCCGCCGGCCGCTGCCAGCGCCGCTTCGGCGTGGGGCTGCCCCTCGGCGACTACGGCATCGTGGAGAACCAGAGCGGCCACTTCGCCGGCCAGAACATCACCATCTTCTACAAGAACAAGTTTGGGCTGTACCCCTACTTGTCGCGGCAGGGCATCCCCCGCAACGGGGGCATCCCCCAGCGCGTCCCCCTGGGCGCCCACCTCGCCAGGGCGGCCCAGGACATCCGCCGCCTCCTGCTCCCCGCTTTCCGCGGCCTGGCTGTGGTGGACTGGGAGGAGTGGAGGCCCCTCTGGGCCCAAAACTGGGGGGCCAAGCGGATCTACCAGGCGGCCTCGGAGCAGTGGGTGCGGGACCAGCATGGCCTCCTCCCGGCGCGGCGGCGGCTCCGGCTGGCCCGGCAAGAGTTTGAGTGGGCGGCGCGGGCTCTGATGGAGGACACGCTTCTGCTGGGCCGGACCCTGCGCCCGGGGGGGCTCTGGGGTTTCTACCGCTTCCCCGACTGCCTCAACGGCAACTGGGCCAAGGAGGCCAACTACACCGGGCAGTGCCGGCCGGCGGAGATGCGGCGCAACAGCCGGCTGGGCTGGCTCTGGGCCACCTCAGCCGCCCTCTACCCCAGCATCTACCTGCCGCCGGCGCTGCCGCCCGCCCTGCGCCGCCGCTACGTGCACCACCGGCTGCGCGAGGCCCTGCGCGTGGCCACCTTCGGCGCCGACGGCCTCCTGCCCGTGGTCGCCTACTCCCGCCTCTCCTTCCGCCGCTCGCACCGATTCCTGGAGCCGGTAAGCACCGTGGGGCCGGGGCTGGCAGCGGGTGGGCTGGGGGGGTCCTGCTTGGCCCCGGGACGCAGCCCGCGCCCCCAGCCCGGTCACATCTCCTCTCTCTCCCGGGAAGGCTGACCTGGTGCACACCATCGGGGAGAGCGCGGCGCTGGGTGCGGCCGGAGTCGTGCTCTGGGGAGACATGTCGTACTCCCGCTCGGCTGTGAGTATGGCCCCGCGTGGCACTGGAGCCAGCACGCGGCGGGCAGCAGGATGTGACGTGGGCATGGGACGTACGGGACGGCCACGTGCCCTGTGCCTGCCGGGGAGGGGTGGCCAAAGGGACCCCAGTGCCAGGGCGGGTTCTCACTGCTGCTTTTCCCCCCAGGAGAGCTGTGCCAGCCTGCGCCACTACCTCGTGTCCACCCTGGGTCCCTACGTGGCCAACGTGACGGCAGCAGCCCAGGCGTGCAGCTACGGGCAGTGCCATGGGCACGGGCGCTGCGTGCGCCGGCAGCCCCACGACCTGGGCAGCCTCCTGCACCTCAGCCCCGGTGCCGGCCCGCCGGCCTCGTTCCGCTGCCACTGCTACTGGGGCTGGGCCGGCGAGGGCTGTGCCCGGCGGGTCCAGCCCGGCCCTGCCGCCTCCTGCCCGCTGCCCACCCACACTCACGGCCTCTACGGGCACAACGACCTCCCGCCCTCCGACACCTGCCTGCCGCGGGGCACATGGGGCTGGTGACTATGGCTGGGGACCACCACGGTCCCCTGCCCTGGCAGCGCTGCTGCTCGGCACGTCCTATCGTCTTGTTAACTTAAATAAATCCTCCTGGCACAGCTGGCATGGCCCTTGTGGGCAAAGCTGGGGGAGGGGGGCACGATTGCTGTTGGAGCTGAGAGGCACCAGAGACCCCAGTTTGGCTCTGGATGGGCCCACTGGTGCCTCAGTTTCCCTGCACGGGCTCTGCCCTGATCCCACAGTGAGCTGGCTGCCCCTTTACCCAGGGAAGGGGGCACGGGGGGGCCACCAGGGGCTGCACTCCCTTTGCCACATTGGCACCGCGCTGCCAGCAGCCCTGACCGCGCCGCCAGGCCCCCCTCCCCACGGCTATTTTTATCGCCCCCCCCAACTGTATTTCTCACCATCCTATTTTAAGCGGTGCAGTTGGCGCACAGAGAACCCAGTGCCCGGCTCCCGGGGGCCCCGCACTGCCTCGCTGCCTGGGCGCAGGGCACGGGGAGCCATGCCCAGGGAGGCTGGAGAAGGTAGGCTGGGGAGTGAGCTGGGGGCTGGCGGGGGCCCTGGCACCCGGGCTTGGGGAGGGGGAGGCCCTGGGCCACAGGGTTGGGATGGAGGCAGTGGCCAAACGTTGCCCTCCAGCATGGGGGCTGCGGGCAGAGATGCCCACCCGGGGAAAAAGGGGCTCCTGGAGCACTGCAGGCACAGGGCAGCAGGGTTTGGGGAGGGGGCAGGCAGCTGGCTGACACAGCCCCTTGCAGCAAACCTATGCACCCAACCGTGCCCCCCTCAGCCGGGGGGAGCAGATGCAGGGGTGATGGGGATACCCGTGGGGCAGCCCCAGCCAAAGGCAGGGCCATGAGGAGGGTCCGGGGGGGGACCTGGGCACCAGCCGAGGCCCCCCAGCCCCAACACCCGTCACCCTGCCAGCAGCACGCACCGCGGCGCCACGCTGCCCTGCACCACGCCGCTGACCACGGGGGGGATTGGGAGCGGGCACAGTGCCACCCTGCCCTGCTCCACCGCGGGCACAGTGCCCGGGCCCTGCCCACTGCTCAGAAACACGCAAACACCCAGAAAAAAAAACCCTCCTTCCCCTCTCCCCCCGCACCGGGGGCACGGCTGCTTCCCGAGGCAGTGCTGGAGCCGTGCCTGCTCCCAAAAAGCCCCCTCGCTCCCATGGGGGATGTGACCACCCGGGCGGTGGGCACCAGGACCCCCGGCACAGCACGGACCCCACATCTCCGGCTGGGCACCCCTAAGCAGCACACAAGCCCGGTGCCCGCAGGGAAAGCCAAGCCGTGCTGCCGGCTGGAGCTGGCACTGCCCTGCCCGCCGGCTCCCAGCTGGCCCCGGGGAGCCCCAGCCAGCCCCGCGGTGCCTAGGCTACCCGGGCCGAGGGGCTGGCACATTCCTGCCCGCAAGCCAGGGCCAGATTCCAGCCCCACTAACGAGGCTCTGGGATCGTGGCCACCAGGCGCCCGCTAACTGCTCCAATGACAGTGCTGGGGCGGGGGGGGGACACGGCCAGCGCTCGCCTGCTCCTGGGCACAGGGCTGTGCCAAGGGAGTGCCAGCATTGGCTGCCCGCCCCGGCACAGCACCAGGCTGGCACCAAAGCTGGGGTCACCTCTGGGAGGGGTCCGGTCCTCACAGGGGTGCCCGGGCAGGCAGGGGCCACCCTCACCCTCTGCCTCTGCTCCCAGCAGACAGCATGGGACGGGCCGAGGGTGCGGCGCCCGCAGAGCCTGGGGACCCCGACGGCGGCGAGCCCGGAGCCATCAGCCTGCGCCCCGTGGAGTCCATCAGCGACCTGCACTGGGCCTCGAGCGGGCACAAGGGCGCCGAGGGTGAGAGCGGCGTGGCGGGCGACCCGTGGCAGCCCCGGCCGCGCTGGCGGCTGGGCCCTGACCTCTTCTCTCCCTGCCCGCAGGCAACGGCCCGGCTCCCACCAGCAGCCTGTGCCGGCCCCCGCCTCGCCCCGTGCCCCCCGGCCCCCCGCCGCTCCTGCCCATCCTGCGCCCCGTGCCCACCGCCAGCCCCTGCCCCTGCCTTGGCCCTGGTCACCCCCTGCTGCTGGCCCTGCTGGGGCTCCTGGCCCTGGCAAGCTTGGTCCTGGCCACACTGGCCATCTACCTGAGTGGTACGTGGCAGCAGGCAGGGTCGGGGCGGGGGGGGTGCTGCAGGAGGGCCAGGCCGCCCACCCCCAGCGTGTCCCCGTCCTGTCCCCGCAGTGCTGCAGAGCCAGTCAGTGCGGGCACTGGCCCAGTGGCTGGAGAGCCAGGAGGACGCCGTGCGCCAGCTGCAGGCAACCAGCGGGCAGCTCTGGGCTCACCTCAACGCCAGCGCTGAGCCCAGCGGGCACCGCTGAGCTGCTCCCGGCCTCACCGCGGGCACCGGGCCACCACGGGAAGGGGCACCGAAGGGCGGGAGGGGGGGAGCAGGCAGCCCTACGCGTACCCCGTCCTGCTCAGACCTGGCAGCATCACCCCACGCCGCGCAGGGGGTGGCGGGGGCAACCCTGGCCTCCACCCCAGGCTGCGAGAGAAAGGGACAGGGCTGCAAGGACCAGCATTGTCCCCAGTGACAGCCCTTCCTCTTCACAACAAGGCAAAAGGCACCCTCCAATTAGCCTTTTAATTACCTCCTGTAATGAAAGTCTTAGACAATTACCACCGTAGAGATACATTCCTGGGGTGGCAGACACTCACAGCTGGCATAGCCCCATGCCCACCCAGGCAGCAGTCCCCGAGGCTGCACAGGCAGCACCGGGACTCGCCCGTTGTGCCACCCCCGCCCACGTCGTTAATTTCCCACAAGAGGCCTGTCTCATGTAAAGCATTTGGCTGGAAAAGGGCTCAGAGCAGGTGACCGGCAGGGCTGGGCAGCACCCACCACCCCGCACCGCTCTGCCACCACCTCTGGGTGCCAGGCTGGCTGCGGAGGCAGGGGCTGTGCCCAGAGCATGGCAGGGGGGAGCTGGGGGACACCAGGGCCAGCTGCCCCGCAGCCCTACCTCCGAGAGGGGCTGCGGGAGCCCTGCGAGCCCCCCTCCCACCGTGCCACGCGGAGCCCCAGCCACAGAGCGGGCACACAGCAGCGCGCCACCCCCCCCGCCCCAGCTCTTCTTTTATCCTTTTTGGTTTTTTGGTTAAAAAAATAAAAGAGGGGGCAGCCCCCGGTGGGGCAGCTCCAGGCATTAAATACTCTGCTGTACATGAATAAAAGCCCGAGGGCTGGGGGGCACCGGCCCCTCACAGTGCTGGGTCTGCAGTCCAGGTGGGCTGGGGGCTCTGCCCCCCTCCGCCCGTCACAGCACATCCGCCCGCTTGTCCCGCACCCGGCTCCGGGCTTTTGTGCGGGCTTTGAAGGCAGCTGAATTGTAGAGGTGCTGGGAGGGGAGGGAAGGAGAGATGGGTTAGGAGGTGACCCCTTCTGCTCACCCCCACACCAGTGCCCACCCTGCTCAGGGCTACACGGTCGCAGGCAGGTGCTCGGCTGGAGCCCACAGTGGCATGGAAGGGGACTGCGGGCACAAATCTGGGTGGCAGCACCCACCTTCTCGAAGCGGGAGACCTTGCTGGCTTTCAGAGCAGCCACATCCAGCAATAAGGGAGGCCCGAGGCCAAAGATCTCCCGTAGCAGCTCATTGTTCTGTGGAAAAAGGGGCCTGTCAGCACCCGCCAGCACCGGCCCGGCGCCCCCCAGCACGGCCACCTGGCCCCTACCTGGAGGTGGTGGCGGATGCCAGAGCCCAGCACCTCTTTAAAGGTGTGGTAGGTGCGCTGGCGTGCCCAGCTGTCCAGGTACATGCACTCCAGGCCAAATTGGATGGTCTCCTCCTGGTACTCCCCACTCTGGGCAGAGAAAGGGGCATCAGCCACAAGCTGGGTGCAAGCCCTGCGTGTCCCCCAGCTCTCAATGGAGAGAGGGGAATCGCCAGGGCAGCAGCCGCACGGCCACGGGCTCGGCAGGGACGGGCACCACCAGCCTCCAGTACCTCGATGAAGCGCAGGATGTCCCGGAAGATGGAGCGCTGCTTCCGCCGGTCTGTCTTGGCTCGGTACTTGTTGCTCTCGGTAGCCAGGACCTTGAGCTGGGCACGCAAGAACTCTGTATCTTGGTGGCACAAGTCCTCCTGCCAAAAAAAAACAGGGGGGTTTGGAGGGGACGCAGCTCCAGGCACTGTCCACTACCAGGACACCACTTGGGCACCTGCTAGTGACACCAGCCTGGCACGTCCCAACGCCGTCAGTGCCAGCTCAGCCGGGGGCACGGGAAGGTTCCTGGCGCCAGCAGCTCCCTGCCGCTCTGCTGCCTGCCCAGCCGCTGCCTCCTGCCACCGCAGCGCCCTGCCGTACCTCCATGTCCTGGGCCAGCTCGAAGACCAGCGCGATGGCTTCCCCGGCCAGGATGCGCACCGCCACGCTGCTGCTGGACAGCAGCGGGGGCAGCTTCAGCCAGCAACTGGGGCAGGAAGGCAGGAGGCAAGTCAGGGGGGGCAGGCACCACCCTAGGGGCTCCTCCCTCCCCAGCCAGCTGCCCCACACCAGTCCCCACGCCCCCCACACGCCACTCACTTGTCCAAGATGCTCTTGATGTGGGACGGGGGGCAGATGGTGAGGAGCAGGGACCACGACTGGAGCGCGCTGCAGTGCAGAGGGCTGTGCTGGGTGGGTGTCGAGCCCCCCTCGCCCGCACTGGGGGGGCTGAATATGCCCTCCAAGCAGGAAAGGCACGAGACCAGGTCCTGGAGGTGGGAAGCCCGCCTGTCAGACCACAGCTGCCAGGAAGATGCCAAAGGGAAGCCGCGCACTGGAGACGGAAGGGGACCCACCCTGCCCAGGGGCATCAGAAGCCCCCCGGGGTAGGAGGGGCTCCTCCACTCAGGACACCCCATCTCTGTGAGGTGGGCTTCACCCCCCAGCTCAGCTTCAGGCTGCCTGGGGAAGAGGCCTGGGCTGTCACTGATGTCCCTGTGCCACTTCCCCAGCTCAGCTCCAAGCTGCCCCGGCACTGTGGGCCAAGGGCGTGTGGCATGGCAGGCCCCGGGGTGCCCTCGGGCAGGGGTACAGACAACACACAGGTGCAGTTACCTCGAGGTCAGCAGCGGCAATATAGCAACACATGCCCAGGGTCATGGCACACTGGCAAGAGATGTGGGGAAAAGGCAGTCAGAGGAGGCAGCACCGGGCCAGATCCAGCACCCAGCCAAGGGAAGCAGGGTCAGGGTGTCCCTGCTTTACCCCACCGCTCCCTGTAGCGCCCAATCCTGCCACCCTCCACCAACCACAGGGGCCCCCAAAGGCATCACCTGGACTCTCCCCACCGCTGAGATGCCCCCCGTGCCCAGGAGGGAAGGGGCCAAGCCTTACGCTCTGCCGGGCGCTGGGGCTGGCCGTGCTGTCTGTCAGGACGCTAATAAGCAGGGGCTTCAGACTGCGAAACACCTCTTCCGCCTCTGGGCCAGAGCCCATCTGGAGGCAGAGGAGGGTGAGGACGGTGCCCGCCAGTGCCTGTTCCTCCCCTTTACCTGTGGGCAGCACGAGAGACCTCCCTCAGACGCTGGTCACCAGCCCTGCCACCCCCAGCGCCCGCCTGCGCCCAGACCTTTCTTGAGACACTTCTCCAGGGAGTCGGTGAGCGTGAGGCGGCGCTCCAGCAGGAACTCAGAGAGCGTTTTGGAGGAGAAGGCCAGGCGCAGGCCCTGCAGTGCCGCCTGCCGCGTCTTGGCACTGCGAGAGACCGTGGGAGGTCAGCGGGTGGGGTGGCCCGGGACGAGGCCCGGGCCCTGCCTGGGGCTGGCAGCACCGGCAGGGACGGGCAGCGTGGCAGGCGTGCCCACGGCGGGTGACGGCCGCTCCTCACCTCTTGTCCAGGAGGTTGTCCATGTGCTCCTTCAGCCTGTCCTCTGCCTCCTCCTCCTCCTGGCCTTGCTCCCCTGCCGCCTCGCTCCCTGCCGGGGCGGCACCCACGTCACGGAGGTGCCCGTGCCACGAACGGGTGGGGACACACAGCAACGGCACCGCCACCCACGGGGACACACGGAGGGGGCCGCGGCGGGCGGGCCGGCCGGCCCCGAGGTCACCCACCTGCGCCCTCCTCGGCGGGGCTGGCCCCCTCGCTGGCGCTGCTGCAGTGGCTCAGCACCTCGCTGCCGGCCTCCTCCTCGCTGGCGGGAGAGCCTGCCCGGGCGCTGCCGGGGCCACCTGCGGGGCGGGGGGACGGTTGGCGACAGGCTCCGGTCAAGCCCGGCCGCACCGGGGAGAGGCGGCGCGGGGACCACCGGGACGGAGACCTGAGGCCTGTGCGGACCCCCGCGCCCCGCTGCCGGCGAGGCGGGTCAGGGCTGGGCACGGCGGCCCCGTCCGGCGCGGCCCCCCCGGGCCCTGCCAGCCCCGCCACGCTCCCCGGTCCGCCGCCTTCCCGCCCTGCACCGCGTCCGGGCCGCCCCCCCCTCCCGCCCTCACTCACGGCGCTCGCCTCGGCGGGAGCGCGGCATGGCCGCCGCGCGCGGACCCCACGCCCCTCCCCGGGCGGGAAGCCCCGTCCCTGGGCCCGCCCACGGCTCCGCCCCGCCCCGCCCCGCCCCGCCGCGCGGCCCCCTGGGAACGCCCGCCGCCATCTGCGCGTGCGCGGGGCTGCTGACCGCAAGTGCCGGCAAGCGCCGCGCGGGGGCAGCGGGGCCGCCGTGTCCCTTTGCCCGTCCCTGTGCCCCTGTCCCGGTCCATAGACCCGCCGCTGTCCCTGCTGCTGTCCCTGTCCCTCTGCCCATATCTCCTGCCCCTGCCCCTGCCTGCATCTCGTTAGGAAATCTCATTCCCTCGCTAGTGTACCAATTAGCCGTTATAGGATGAAATTGTATGAACTTTCTTAAGGTCTATATAACTTACGCCGTATATTGCATAGTTATGGTTCAGTAGGCGAGGAGGAGGGGGAAGAGGAGGAGGAGGACAGCCCCACCACAAAGGATGAGGCTGCCCTTGGGCTCCCGAGATAGGGCCAGCACCCCCGCCCTCCCCGAGGTCCCCCCGCTGCCTGGCCTCACAGATAAGGACATATAGTGGGGGGGCGCGTGGGCGAGGACAGAAGGGTGACGCCGCTATAGAGTTACAGTGGCTCTGCAAAGCGGGTGTGTGGGGGCGTGAGCAGGGATCGGTCAAACTGAGCTGCACCCCCGCGCTTGAAGGGCGTGAGAGCCACGGCTGAAACCGCCTTTGGGGTGCCCTGATTTGGCTGGGACACCCCGTGGGCACAAATAAAGAATGACTCTTGTCGTTCTCACCTTGGCATCCTGGCCTCGCTCCTCGGGCCGCACCTGCAAGGTGCGAAATGCTCATGACACCTGTCCCTGCCCGCAGCCCTGCCCCTGCCTGTATCCCTGTCCCTGCTGCCGGCCCTGTCCCTTCGCCTCTCCCTGCCCACATCCCTGCCTGCATCCCTGTCCCTCTGCCTGTCCCTGCACAGTCTGCATACCTGCCCATATCCCATGTCCCTGCTCCTACCTGTATCTCTGCTTCTGTCCTTGTCCGTGCCCCTCCTTGTATCCCTGCCCTGTCCCTGCACAAATCCCTGCTCCTGTCCCCATTTCTGCCCCTGCCCCTGTTACTGTCCCTGCCCATAACACTGCCCATATCCCTGTCCCTGCCTGTTCCCCTGCCCACGTCCCTGCCTCTATTCCTGACCCAGTTCCCGCCCCGTTGTCACCCAGCACTAAGGGGACACCCGTCCCTGCTCCTGCCCATATCCCTGCCCTGCCCATGTCCCTGCCCCGGCCTGTATCTCTGCCCCTGTCCCTGGCCCGTCTCTACCCCTGTCCCTGCTCCTGCCTCTGCCACTTCCCCTGTCCCTGTCCCTGCCCGTACCCTTATCTCTGTCCCTGTCCCGACTGCACCCCATGCCCAATCCTTACCCATGGCCCTGTCCCTGTGGCTGCCCCATCCCTGTCCCTGTCCCCGTCCCTGTCTCTGTCCCTTCCTGCCTCCTCTCCCTACCCGCTGCCCGTCTCCTGCCCATGCCCTGACCCCCTGACCCTTCCCCCTCTCGCCTGCCCCTGCTCCTGCCCGCTCCCCCTTCCAGCCTGCGGCCCTGCCCACCCTCCTGCCCCTGCCCGGAGTTTCCAGGCCTCAGGTTCAGGTTTTTGGCTCTTCCCGCTTGCCCGGGATGACCCAGCGCAGGCGAGAGGGGCTGCCCATGGGCACCGATCCCACGGCACCCACCCCGCGGCACCCACCCCGCAGCACCCACCCCGTCGGCACCCACCCCGCGGGCACCGACCGCGCCCACAGCCCCGCGTGGGGGATGGAGGGGCCGTGCGGGCAGAGCCGCCGAGGGGGCCCGTCCGCACTTTCGTTTCCAGCCGGCGGAGGCAGAAACCGAAAGCAGAGGCAGACACCGACACCCGCCCATTGCCCGGCCCCGCCGGCGCTTAAGGCAGCGCGTGCTGCCCGTCCCGGCTGCCCCCCGCTGCCGGGGGTGACACCGGGACCCTCGGTGCTGCCGGCACCAGCCGTGTCCCGCTACCGGGGGGCACCGGAACCCCCGGTGATGCCGGCACCAACCGTGTCCCGCTACCGGGGGGCACCGGGACCACCGGTGGTGCCGGCACCAGCTGTGTCCCGCTGCCGGGGGTGACAACGGGACCCCCGGTGGTGCCGGCACCAGCTGTGTCCCGCTGCCGGGGGTGACAACGGGACCCCCGGTGATGCTGACACCAGCCGTGTCCCGCTACCGGGGGGCATCGGGACCACCGGTGGTGCCGGCACCAGCCGTCTCCCGCTGACGGGGGTGACACCGGGACCCCCGGTGGTGCCGGCACCAGCCGTGTCCCGCTACCGGGGGTGACAACGGGACCACCGGTGATGCTGACACCAGCCGTGTCCCGCTACCGGGGGGCATCGGGACCACCGGTGGTGCCGGCACCAGCCGTCTCCCGCTGACGGGGGTGACACCGGGACCCCCGGTGGTGCCGGCACCAGCCGTGTCCCACTACCGGGGGGCACCGGAACCCCCGGTGATGCCGGCACCAGCCGTGTCCCGCTGCCGGGGTGACACCAGGGCCCCTGGTGTACCCGTGCCAGCCGTGTCCCGCTACCGGGGGGCACTGGAACCCCCGGTGATGCCGGCACCAACCGTGTCCCGCTACCGGGGGGCACCGGGACCACCGGTGGTGCCGGCACCAGCTGTGTCCCGCTGCCGGGGGTGACAACGGGACCCCCAGTGATGCCGACACCAGCCGTGTCCCGCTGCCGGGGGTGACACCAGTGCCCCTGGTGTACCCATGCCAGCCATGTCCCTGATACCGAAAAAGTTGGAAAATAAACTCTCTAAAACTTGCTTTAAGTTCTAGCAAGCAGGTGCTCGTATTGCAGCACCGGGAGCACAGGGGATATTTCCTCCGATCGTGCCCGAGCCCAGCTCCAGCCAGCACCCCTTATATTGTCATATAATCATGCATATACATCAGCTTTCCCAGAAATCTCATACATATTTAAATCATTCCAGGGAGCTATTTCCATAAGTTAACACCCACTGATGCACGCGTAGTCGTGTACCGTGGTGGTCTTTGGGGGTCGTCAGGCCCCTCTGGTGGCGTCACTCCTGTGTCCTGTGGCGCACATACGCCCTTCAGTGAATCATGCTCGGTTGCTTCGTCAGCTCATTTTTTTCTGAACTTGTCTAAACTAGTACGGGTCCTTACCCGGGGTGTAGTTTTCCTCCCTATCCATTGTGTAACATCCTGCTTGTGTAATTTAGCCTTGTTTCAGCAATTCTTTCCATTCTATAAAGGGTTTTCTAGGGTCCTACTGTTTAAGGTATCATCCCATTGCCTGGGGTGACACTAGGGCCTCTGGTGGCACTGGCACTGGCCATGGCCTATTGCCTGTGCTGACACTGTGCCACCAGAGCCATCCATGTCTCAGTGCTGGGGGTGACACGAGGGTCCCTGGTGGCACCGGCACCAGCCATGTCCCATTGCCTGTGCTGACACTGTGTCACCAGCACCAGCCGTGTCCCAGCTGCCCCAGCCCGGACCCTTGAGCCCCCCGGCGTGGGCACAGGCAGGCGCTGGCGCAGGCAGGGCACCCCCACCCCCGGGCAGGGCCTGCCGCAGGGTCCCCGGGGCGGGGACGTCGCCTCCTGACAGCTGGGCACCCCGGGGACACCCTGTGCCACCGCGGACAGCCCGGGCTACGAAGCCCCCCCACCCCAGAGCCAGCCTGCAGGCAGCTGCCCGCGCTGCCCCCGCCGCTGTCACCGCTGCCCCTCGGCTGGACGCCGGCGCGATGGCGGCGCCGTGCAGCCCCTCCTGCCCCCTCCCAGCCCCGCGGCCGAGGCACCGGGGGCACCCGGAGGACCCCGTGGGGCAGGAGCCCCCCGGGCAGCCGGGGCCGGGGCGAGGCGAAGCCCCGGGGCCGGGGCCACCTTAACTGCGCGGCGGTGACACCATCGGGGCGGTGGCCCGGGCAGGTTTAAAAGCTGCTGCAGGCAGGAGCAGGCAGAGAGAGCTGCGGGCAGAGGGAGCGAGCACGGCTGCAGGATGAGCGTGGGGCAGACGCCACCCACGGACGGGCTGGGGACGGTGGCCGCCAAGGAGCTGGACAGGTGGATCGCGGGGACCCTGGAGCCCAGCACGGCTTTCTGCAGGCAGGTGAAGCAGACGGTGAGGAAGATCTGCGACTTCCTCAAGGAGGACTGCTTTGAGGGCAACATCTGCGTCCTCAAGACCGTCAAGGTGAGTGCTGCCCAGCCCGGGGCCAGCCGGCACCCCTGCTGCCACCCTTCCCTCCGTCCCGCTGCTCCTGCCCTGCCTCAGTTTCCCCCGGCAGCTCCAGGGATGGTGGCAGGCGATCCCCGTGCCGCGGGGCAGCGGTGCTGAGCGGGCAGGGTATCCCTCCGCAGGGCGGCTCGGCGGGCAAGGGCACAGCCCTGAAGAACAACTCCGATGCCGACGTGGTGCTCTTCCTCAGCTGCTTCTCCAGCTACCAGGACCAGAAGCAGGAGAGAAGCGATATCCAGGATTTGATCAAGAGGAGGCTGCACGCCTGCAGGCAGAGCCTGACATTCACCGTGACCATCAGTGAGCCCCAGTGCAAGGGTCAGCGCTCCGTCAGCCTCACCCTCTCCTCCAAGCAGACATCGGAGTCCATCAGGGTGGACATCCTGCCTGCCTACGATGCCTTGGGTAAGGGCTGCAGGCTGGAACGGGGCTGGGCTGGGGCATCAGTGCCGGGACGGCTCTCACCCTCCTTCTCACCCCACAGGACAGGTGAGCTGGGACACCCCACCGGACGTGCAGGTGTTTGAGGGGATGTACGTGGGGCTCCTGAATGCCAAGGGTGGCCCTGGGGAGTTCTCCCCCTGCTTCACCAAGCTGCAGAAGAAGTTTGTAAAGCGTTACCCCACCAAGCTGAAGAACCTCCTGCTCATGGTCAAGAACTGGTACAAGGAGGTGAGGGGCTGCCTGGCTTCCCCGGCACCCACTGGGCACCCACCCCGGCCAGCTCTCACCACCATCCCCATCTTCTCCCCAGAACGTGAAGCCACGGCATCCTGCCAGAGTCTTGCCCCCTCAGTATGCCCTGGAGCTGCTGACCATCTACGCCTGGGAGGAGGGCACGGGCTCCCGCACCTCCTTCAACATGGCCAAGGGCTTCCGTACGGTGCTGGAGCTGCTGTGCCGGCACGAGGAGATCTGCATCTACTGGGAGACGTACTACTCGCTCCAGCACAACCAGATCGGTGCCCACGTGAAAGACCTGCTGCATAAGAGTCACCAGTAAGGACCGTGCCTAGTGGGACACGTGCCACCTGCCCCGCGGCGCTACCCGGGGCTGACGGCAGTGCCCACTGTCTGTGTTTGCAGCCCCATCATCCTGGACCCCGCCGACCCCACCGGGATCCTGGGCCAAGGCAAGAAATGGGACCTGGTGGCAGTCGAAGCTGCCAACGCCCGTTCGCTGCTGTGCGTCAAAACAGTCCGGCCCTGGAAGGTGCAGGTAAGGCTGCCTGCGCCTGTGGGCACCGCGGTCCCCCCATCCCTGACGGCTTTGCCCACCCGCTCTCCTGTCCCCCGCAGCCGGCCCGGCCCGTGACGATTGAGGTTAAGCCGCTTGAGGGCAAAAGCCTGATCAGGACCGTCAGCCCAGACACCACCGTCTGGCAGCTGAAGGAGGAGATCGAGCGGGAATGGAGCATCCCCTGGTACAGGCAGCGCCTGCAGCAGCAGAGGCCAGGCTGGGGCTCCATCGTCCTGCAGCACGGTCAGACCCTGGCCACGCACGGCATCTTCTACAGCACCACGCTGATGCTGCTGCAGACCTTGCCTCAAGAGATGGAGGTCTTTGTGAAGAATGACAAGAACCGGACCACCACCTACACGGTGCTGCCCACCATCACTGTCTGGCAGCTGAAGGAGCAGATCCACACCCAGCAGGGCCCTCCCGCCGACCAGCAGTACCTGACATGTGGCTCCACGAAGCTGAAGGATCAGCACACGCTGGCGCACTACAACATCCAGCCCAGGAGCACCATCTTCATGGTCCCATGGCGCGAGGGGGGTGCGGGTCCCCAGGAGTCCCAGTCTCAGTCCCCTGGCTGCTCGGTCTACTGAGTATCGCCCGCGGCACCAGCCCATGCCCCTGTACCCTCCCTGTTGCGCTTCAAATAAATGCCTTGGTCGATCCTTGTACTGCTGGGTTGGGGATGGTGTCAAGTAGCACAGGGCAGGGGGTGGTCAAGGGGGGAACCTCATAGGGATGAGGTTAGATGTGTGGACAGTGAGGTGGGTTGAGAACTGGCTGAATGGCAGAGCTCTGAGGGTTGTGATCAGTGGTGCTGAGTCTAGCTGGAGGCCTGTAGCCAGTGGCGTCCCTGCCCCTGCCTGTATCCCTGCCCAAATCCCTGCTCCTGTCCCCATTTCTGCCCCTGCCCCTGTTACTGTCCCTGCCCATAACACTGCCCATATCCCTGTCCCTGCCTGTTCCCCTGCCCATGTCCCTGCCTCTATTCCTGACCCAGTTCCTGCCCTGTTGTCACCCAGCACTAAGGGGACACCCGTCCCTGCTCCTGCCCATATCCCTGCCCTGCCCATGTCCCTGCCCCCGCCTGTATCTCTGCCCCTGTCCCTGGCCCGTCTCTACCCCTGTCCCTGCTCCTGCCTCTGCCACTTCCCCTGTCCCTGTCCCTGCCCGTACCCTTATCTCTGTCCCTGTCCCGACTGCACCCCATGCCCAATCCTTACCCATGGCCCTGTCCCTGTGGCTGCCCCATCCCTGTCCCTGTCCCCGTCCCCGTCCCTGTCCCTTCCTGCCTCCTCTCCCTACCCGCTGCCCGTCTCCTGCCCATGCCCTGACCCCCTGACCCTTCCCCCTCTCGCCTGCCCCTGCTCCTGCCCGCTCCCCCTTCCAGCCTGCGGCCCTGCCCACCCTCCTGCCCCTGCCCGGAGTTTCCAGGCCTCAGGTTCAGGTTTTTGGCTCTTCCCGCTTGCCCGGGATGACCCAGCGCAGGCGAGTGGGGCTGCCCATGGGCACCGATCCCATGGCACCCACCCCGCGGCACCCACCCCGCAGCACCCACCCCATCGGCACCCACCTGTCAAGAACCGATGTGGTTTCCCTTGCTGGTGGTGGGGGTTTTGTCAGCTATGATTGATTAGGTCGCAGCCCTCCTTGGTCAGTCCTACACATACGGGTCAGGACCCCACTAAAAATTCCCCTGGTCGGCTCTGCCCGTAAGGGCCAGGACCCTACTAAAAAGTCACCCTACCCTTAATCTGCCTCAAGGCAGTTTTTTTCCCTCCCGTTCTCAGCGTGTCGAGAGCAGGAGTTCCCCAGGAAGAGTACGTGTCGATCCTTGAGACGAAGGTAAAGCACAAACAAGGCACGGTATTGATTCACACTTGGCTATGTTTGCTTGGATAACGATACTCTGTAATTGCACAATGATTCTGTGCAAAAGAGGGAGAAAGATATGGAAAGGAAACCAAGAGACAGGAGAAAAAATATGCTAGGATTGAAGAGAGATCAGCAAGGACAGTCACCACCCAGGATCCAGCAGCGTCCCGCAGGCCCTCTGTTCGTCTCCAGTGTTCCAGTGGTGCGTTGACACTGTGTCTCGGGGGTGGTCTTGCTTTATACCATGTAAGGAAGTGGGTTTCGTCGTCTTGACAAACGGTGTCTTGGCAACCGTGTGGTTACGGTTTGGTGCACACGCATATGTCCCGGGCACAGTTCACACACTTTGGGTCTCGCTTGTAGCTCGGCCTTCGCGTGGTCGTCTGCAGTAAAGAGGGTGTTCTTGGTGGGCTGCTCGCTCAGCCCGGCGTGGTGAGCAGGAGAGTGGTGTGCAGCACCAACAAGCGTGGGCGTGCCGCAGTGCCGCCGTCTGCTTTGGCAAACTAGTGCGCACAAGCAAGCTTCGAGACAATCACTTTACATTTCCGTCTCTCACACCACCCCGCGGCACCCACCCCACGGCACCCAGCCCGTGGGCACCCACCCCGCGGCACCCACCCCGCGGGCACCGACCGCGCCCACGGCCCCCCCGGCCCCGCGTGGGGGATGGAGGGGCCGTGCGGGCAGAGCCGCCGGGGGGCCCGTCCGCACTTTCGTTTCCAGCCGGCGGAGGCAGAAACCGAAAGCAGAGGCAGACACCGACACCCGCCCATTGCCCGGCCCCGCCGGCGCTTAAGGCAGCGCGTGCTGCCCGTCCCGGCTGCCCCCCGCTGCCGGGGGTGACACCGGGACCCTCGGTGCTGCCGGCACCAGCCGTGTCCCGCTGCGGGGGGTGACACCAGGGTCTCTGGTGGCACCGGTGCCAGCCGTGTCCCATTGCCTGTGCTGACACTGTGTCACCAGCACCAGCCGTGTCCCAGCTGCCCCAGCCCGGACCCTTGAGCCCCCCGGCGTGGGCACAGGCAGGCGCTGGCGCAGGCAGGGCACCCCCACCCCCGGGCAGGGCCTGCCGCAGGGTCCCCGGGGCGGGGACGTCGCCTCCTGACAGCTGGGCACCCCGGGGACACCCTGTGCCACCGCGGACAGCCCGGGCTACGAAGCCCCCCCACCCCAGAGCCAGCCTGCAGGCAGCTGCCCGCGCTGCCCCCGCCGCTGTCACCGCTGCCCCTCGGCTGGACGCCGGCGCGATGGCGGCGCCGTGCAGCCCCTCCTGCCCCCTCCCAGCCCCGCGGCCGTGGCAGCGGGGGCACCCGGAGGACCCCGTGGGGCAGGAGCCCCCCGGGCAGCCGGGGCCGGGGCGAGGCGAAGCCCCGGGGCCGGGGCCACCTTAACTGCGCGGCGGTGACACCATCGGGGCGGTGGCCCGGGCAGGTTTAAAAGCTGCTGCAGGCAGGAGCAGGCAGAGAGAGCTGCGGGCAGAGGATGGAGCTCGTTCTTTTTCCCTGAGGTCCCACTGGCACCACCTGACCCCACCAGGCACCCCGGCCTCGAGCAGCATCGCTGCTCTGCACCCATGTGTCCCTGTGCTGTCCCAGCAGCTGGTTGCATTGAATCACAGAATCCCAGAATCCCAGACTGGCTGGGGTTGGAAGGGACCTCTGGAGATCATCCAGTCCAACCCCCTGCCAAAGCAGGGTCACCCAGAGCACGTTGCACAGGGTCGTGTCCAGGCGGGTTTTGAATATCTCCAGAGAAGGAGACTCCCCACCCTCCCTGGGCAGCTTGTGCCAGTGCTCTGGCACCCTCAAAGTAACGAAGTTTTTCCTCATATTTTGCTGGAACTTCCTGTGTTTCAGTTTGTGCCCATTGCCCCTTGTCCTGTCACTGGGCACCACTGATAAGAGTCTGGCCCCATCCTCTTGACACCCGCCCCTAAGCTATTTGTTAAGCATTGATAAGATCCCCCCTCAGTCTTCTCTTCTGCAGGCTAAACAGACCCAGCTCCCTCAGACTCTCCTCGTAAGAGAGACGCTCCAGCCCTCTGAACATCTCTGTAGCCCTCCGCTGGACTCTCTCCAGTAGTTCCTTATCTTCCTTGAACTGGGGGCCCCAGAACAGCACACAGTTACTCCAGGTGTGGCCTCACCAGGGCAGTGTAGAGGAGAAGGAGAACCTCCCTAGACCTGCTGGCCACACTCTTCCTAATGCACCCCAGGACACCATTGGCCTTCCTGGCCACAAGGGCATATTGCTGGTTCATGGTGAACTTGTCCACCAGAACTCCCAAGTCCTTCTCTGCAGAGCTGCTTTCCAGCACGTCAACCCCCAGCCTGTACTGGTACACGGGGTTATTCCTCCCCAGGTGCAGGACCCTACACTTGTCGTTGTTGAACTTCATGAGGTTCCTCTCTGCCCAACTCTCCAGCCTGTCCAGGTCTCGCTGAATGACAGCACAGCCTTCTGGTGTATCAGCCTCTCCTCCTAGTTTTGTGTCATCAGCAAACTTGCTAAGGGTACACTGTCCCTTCATCCAGGTCATTGATGAACAAGTTAAACAAGATTGGACCCAGTATTGACCCCCCCGGGGAACACCGCTAGCTACAGGCCTCCAGCTAGACTCAGCACCACTGATCGCAACCCTCAGAGCTCTGCCATTCAGCCAGTTCTCAACCCACCTCACTGTCCACACATCTAACCTCATCCCTATGAGGTCCCCCCTTGACCACCCCCTGCTCTGTGCCACTTGGCACCATCCCCAACCCAGGGAGCAGCACAAGGATCGACCAAGGCATTTATTTGAAGCGCAACAGGGAGGGTACAGGGGCATGGGCTGGTGCCGGGGGCGATGCTCAGGAGGCTTAGCAGGCAGTGAACTGGGGGTGCTGGGGGCTCGCACCCCCCCGGAGCCGCAGGAGCATATAGATGGTGCTCCTGGGCTGGATGTTGTAGTGCGCCAGTGTGTGCTGGTCCTCCAGCTTCATGGAGCCGCATGTCAGGTACTGCTGGTCGGCGGGAGGGCCCTGCTGGGTGTGGATCTGCTCCTTCAGCTGCCGGACAGTGATGGTGGGCAGCACCGTGTAGGTGGTGGTCCGGTTCTTGTCATTCTTCACAAAGACCTCCATCTCTTGGGGCTCAGTCTGCAGCAACATCAGTGTGGTGCTGTAGAAGATGCCGTGCGTGGCCAGGGTCTGACCGTGCTGCAGGACGATGGAGCTCCTGCCTGGCTCCTGCTGTGCCAGGCGCTGCCTGTACCAGGGGATGTTCCATGCCCGCTTGATCTCCTCCTTCAGCTGCCAGACGGTGGTGTCTGTGCTGACGGTCCTGATCAGGCTGGTGCCCACCAGCTGCTTCACCTCAATCGTCACGGGCCGGGCCGGCTGCGGGGACAGGAGAGCGGGTGGGCAAAGCCGTCAGGGATGGGGGGACCGCGGTGCCCACAGGCGCAGGCAGCCTTACCTGCACCTTCCAGGGCCGGACTGTTTTGACGCACAGCAGCGAACGGGCGTTGGCAGCTTCGACTGCCACCAGGTCCCATTTCTTGCCTTGGCCCAGGATCCCGGTGGGGTCGGCGGGGTCCAGGATGATGGGGCTGCAAACACAGACAGTGGGCACTGCCGTCAGCCCCGGGTAGTGCCGCGGGGCAGGTGGCACGGGTCCCACTAGGCACGGTCCTTACCGGTGACTCTTACGCAGCAGGTCTTTCACGTGGGCACCGATCTGGTTGTGCTGGAGCGAGTAGTACGTCTCCCAGTAGACGCAGATCTCCTCGTGCCGGCACAGCAGCTCCAGCACCGTACGGAAGCCCTCGGCCATGTCGAAGGAGGTGCTGGAGCCCGTGCCCTCCTCCCAGGCGTAGATGGTCAGCAGCTCCAGGGCATACTTGGGGGGCAAGTCTGTGGCGGGGTGCCGTGGCTTCACGTTCTGGGGAGAAGATGGGGATGGTGGTGAGAGCTGGCCGGGGTGGGTGCCCAGTGGGTGCCGGGGAAGCCAGGCAGCCCCTCACCTCCTTGTACCAGTGCTTGACCAGGCGCAGGAGGTTCTTCAGCTTGGTGGGGTAACGCTTTACAAACTTCTTCTGCAGCTCGGTGAAGCAGGGGGAGAACTCCCCAGGGCCACCCTTGGCATTCAGGAGCCCCACGTACATCCCCTCAAACACCCGCACGTCCGGTGGGGTGTCCCAGCTCACCTGTCCTGTGGGGTGAGAAGGAGGGTGAGAGCCGTCCCGGCACTGATGCCCCAGCCCAGCCCCGTTCCAGCCTGCAGCCCTTACCCAAGGCATCGTAGGCAGGCAGGATGTCCACCTCAGTGGACTCCGATGTCTCCTTGGAGGAGAGGGTGAGGCTGACGGAGCGCGGCACATTGCCGAGACCCTTGCGCCGGGGCTCACTGATGGTCACGGTGAATGTCAGGCTCTGCCTGCAGGCGTGCAGCCTCCTCTTGATCAAATCCTGGATATCGCTTCTCTCCTGCTTCTGGTCCTGGTAGCTGGAGAAGCAGCTGAGGAAGAGCACCACGTCGGCGTCGGAGTTGTTCTTCAGGGCTGTGCCCTTGCCCGCCGAGCCGCCCTGCGGAGGGATACCCTGCCCGCTCAGCACCGCTGCCCCGCAGCACGGGGATCGCCTGCCACCATCCCTGGAGCTGCCGGGGGAAACTGAGGCAGGGCAGGAGCAGCGGGACGGAGGGAAGGGTGGCAGCAGGGGTGCCGGCTGGCCCCGGGCCGGGCAGCACTCACCTTGACGGTCTTGAGGACGCGGATGTTGCCATCAAAGCAGTCCTCCTTGAGGAAGTCGCAGATCTTCCTCACCGTCTGCTTCACCTGCCTGCAGAAAGCCGTGCTGGGCTCCAGGGTCCCCGCGATCCACCTGTCCAGCTCCTTGGCGGCCACCGTCCCCAGCCCGTCCGTGGGTGGCGTCTGCCCCACGCTCATCCTGCAGCCGTGCTCGCTCCCTCTGCCCGCAGCTCTCTCTGCCTGCTCCTGCCTGCAGCCGCTTTTAAACCTGCCCGGGCCACCGCCCCGATGGTGTCACCGCCGCGCAGTTAAGGTGGCCCCGGCCCCGGGGCTTCGCCTCGCCCCGGCCCCGGCTGCCCGGGGGGCTCCTGCCCCACGGGGTCCTCCGGGTGCCCCCGCTGCCACGGCCGCGGGGCTGGGAGGGGGCAGGAGGGGCTGCACGGCGCCGCCATCGCGCCGGCGTCCAGCCGAGGGGCAGCGGTGACAGCGGCGGGGGCAGCGCGGGCAGCTGCCTGCAGGCTGGCTCTGGGGTGGGGGGGCTTCGTAGCCCGGGCTGTCCGCGGTGGCACAGGGTGTCCCCGGGGTGCCCAGCTGTCAGGAGGCGACGTCCCCGCCCCGGGGACCCTGCGGCAGGCCCTGCCCGGGGGTGGGGGTGCCCTGCCTGCGCCAGCGCCTGCCTGTGCCCACGCCGGGGGGCTCAAGGGTCCGGGCTGGGGCAGCTGGGACACGGCTGGTGCTGGTGGCACCGGGGGGGGCTGATGTCACCGCAGGCAGCGGGATGCGGCAGACCCCGAGGTCACCTTAAGCTGCCTCAAGCGCCCGTCTGGCGGCACCGGGAAATGCCGGGTGAAGTTTCGGTTTTCGATTTTCATCTTCCAGAAACGAAAGCGCGGGGGCGGGCCCCCCCGCTGTAGGGCACTGGCCACCCCCCACCCCGCTCCCCGGTGCTCTGGGGCAGACGCGGGACCCTGGGCTGAATCCTCTGCTTTATTGTGCTCAATTAGTACAAGCCCCCCCCCCCGCGCCGCTGCTCTGTGCCCGAGGCGCTGGGCACCACCTCCGTGCCCCTCCCCACCTCCCTCCCGGGCACCCCTCCTCCTGCCGGGCCCCCCACGGCCCACCGGTGCCCATCCTGCCCCTCCAGGGTCCCACTCCCGTCTGCAGCCCCCCAGATGCGAGGGTGGCCCTGCTGCCCCGCCCCCCCGCGGTGCCATGCCGGGGGGGGGGTGCAGAGCCTGGGCCTGCTGCCCCCCACGCTGGGGCAGGTTTACATTCATCTGTAACAGTCGTTAATAAATATTTCGGTGACTCTGCGGTGCCGGCAGCCGGCTGCGTCCCCCCACTGGTGCTGGGTGGGGCTGGTGGCATGAGTGACCAGCTGCCCCTCCGAGGCGACGGGGTGTCAGCCCGGCTGCCCTCCCGGCCCCAGAACTGCAGCCCCTCACCGCTGCCCGTGCCCAGCTCCGGTGCTGCCGGCGGGGCGGCCGAGGTCGGCGGGGGGCTTTGCCCCTGCCCACGGCCCCGCTCCTAGGCAGAGCCCGGCACCCGGGGCCGGCCGCAGGGTCACCAGGGGGATGCGCTGCGGGGGCCCCGCTCGGCCCGCGGCCCCTCGTGGGTGCGCCGGCGGCGGGCTTTGCGCAGCTCCTCGCCCTGCCCGCGGCCAGGAGGGCCAGCGTAGGCGCGGGGGGGTGGCAGGGGTCTCCCCCGGCTCCAGAGCCGCTGGCAGACCCTGTCTGCAGCCCCCAGCGGCGGGCGCTCCACCAGCTGGAGGAAGTCCCGGTACCAGACCTTGCGGCCGGGGGGCCCGGCAGCGAGCTGGGGGTCCCCGGCAGCGGCCATGCCCGCTGCCTGCCGGGCGCCGATCACCTCCAGGGAGAGTCGCAGCAGGGGCTGGGTGAAGCCGTGCTCGGTGGCGTGGCAGAGGTAGAGGCCAGCGTCAGCACGCTGCACGCTGCGCAGCAGGACACCCCGCTCCGTCCGCACCACCCGCTCGTCCACCTGCACCTGTGGCACCCACAGGGACGGGCGGTCAGCTCAGCATGGCATGGCATGGCACGGCATGGTCCTGCTGGTGGCACCCAGACGGGGAAAGCCTACCTCTCTCTGGGGGTCACCTGGGGTGCGCTGGTACGTCCAGAGGACATGGGCTTGCAGGGATTTGGGGACGCACTCCAGGAAGGTGGTGCTGCCCTCCACCCCATAGAGCTGCTTCTGGGGCACACTGCCCTGCTGGGGGTCTGGGGGCACATGGCCTGGCCGTCAGCCCCCTGTCCTGGCAGGGCTGACCCCCCCCCGGCTGGGTCTCAGCTCACCTTCGGAGCAGAGCACGTTAGGGTCACCGTTGCGGACGTCCTGCCGGCGGAAACGCCTGCGGGGCGGGAAGGTGGCGGAGGAGTGGGGGCTGCAGCAGCATGATCTGTGCCCCTCACCATGACCTCGGGGCAGGCCGGCTGCCCCAGTGCCACACCTCGGCACATCACCTACCTCTTGGTGTTGGGCACGTAGCGGGTGCAGGCAGTGCCATCCCAGGCGCAGTACGGGTCCCGGGCCAGGCAGCACTCGGCGCAGGCTTTGCCATAGGCGCCACAGCGGTGCAGGGGCAGCTGGGCCAGCGCTGTGGCCGAACTGGCGTAGAGCTGTTGCTGGAGGGGGGACGGAGAGAGGAGCTCAGCAACCCGGCACTGCGGCACGGGGCTGGGCAGAGTCACAGTGGGACATGGGGACCCAGTGTGGGGTCCCCCCTTACCCGCTTGGAGGAGATCTGCAGGCTGGTGATGGGGGAGGCATCCTGCGGGCAGAGCGCAGGCAGGAGTTAGGGTGTGCGGGGAGACCCAGGCATCCAGGCTGCCGGCTCCCACATCCTGGCAGCTGGAGCACCCCGGCATGACACCGAGCATGGGCAGCACAAGGGGGTGCCAGGGGACATCCGACTGGGGCGGCGTGGAGCCCCCCCCTCACCTGGAAGACCTGCAGCTCCTCCAGCAGCAGCGGCTCCATGCGGTGCCAGCTCTCCTTGGGCACCGAGACCACCTTCAGCACCGTGCCAATGTCTGCGGGCAGGGAAGGGTGAGGCCGGGTGTCCCAACCCTGGCATCCCCCAGCTCCCCTCCCTGACCCAGCCCCGGGGTCACCACATGCCTGTGCCGATGAAGAGGACGTCGTAGTGGCCATCAGCAGCAGTGACGCGGTCCACGGCGATGCGGGTGAAGGTGTAGGGCACAGCGGCTTGCAGGAAGAGGGGGCGCTGGCCGTGAGGCAGCACCGGGTTGTACATCAGCGGGTGGTGCCGCGCAAACTGGATCACCTCGTCTGGGAAGTCCTTGGTGGAGCCGAAGGTGCCGAAGGTTTTGCTGGGGCACTGCGAGGAGGCGGCGCTGGCTGAGCAGGGTCTCGCTCCCCACGGCCCCATACCGGGTACCGGCATCCCACCGGTGACACCGGCCAGGACGCCCCTGTGTCACGTACCATGCCTGGGCGGGGGTAGGGCACGCGCCCCTGGTAAGACACCCACTGGTAGTTGGGACCCTCCTTGTGCGCGAAGGGGCCCAGGAAAGCCCGGCGGATGTCGGCCATGGTGTAGATGCAGACGGCCGAGCCCTGGAAAACAGAGCTGGTGGGAGAGAGAGGGGGTGATGTGAGGGGCGAGGGGGGCACCGCCAGGCACGGCGGGGGCGGTGGGCAGGGACCTCGACCTGGAGGTGGAGAAGACGGCGTAGACCAGGGGGTTGCGCTTGTCCCTTGTCTGCAGCAGGAAGACGTCCCCTGCAAGCCAGGCGGGTGTCAGCGCCGCCTCGACGTGCCAGGGCCACCCGCGGGCACCCCCACCGCCCCACTCACGGAGCTCATCGAAGTGGGTGTCTGCCCCGTCAGGTCCCGGCACGGCGCAGACGAGCCGAGCCTTCAGGAAGGTCGTCCATTTGTTCACCAGACTGCGCTGCCCGCCCACATCGTTCTGCCGGGAGAGGGGGGGCACCGACGTCAGCAGCGGCGGGTGGCACCCCCGGGCACCCCTGGCCCCCAGCCCACCCGCCCGCGGGTGCTCTCACCCGGCAGATCTGGCCGATGCGGGCAAAGCTGGTCTTGCCCAGCCCCTGCTGCCGCTCCACCCGCTGTCGTCGCGGAAGAAGAAGTAGATCTTGTCATCATCGGGGTCCTCGCTCTCCGGCACCCAAAAAACGGCCACGAACTTGGGCTCTGGGGGGCAGAGGGGGTGCTGCCTCCAGTGCCCCCGCTAGCACTGCTCCCCGGGGACCCTGGGGCACTCACTGGGGTCCCAGGAGGGTGCAGCCCCCCCCTGCCCAGCTGCAGGGCAGAGGCAGAGCGATGGTGGGACCCCACTGGGCACCGGGGGTCTGCAGTGGGCACAGGGACGCCCCAAATCACACTCCGCAGGCAGCGGAGGACGGGGTCTGGCCGAGCCCAGAGGACTCGTTGCCCCGAAGCCTGCGGGGAGCAGTGATGCCGTGCCAGGGTGCTGGCAGCCCCGCTGCCCTCCCGCTCCCCAGCACTGACCGTTGAGCCAGCGGGAGTCGTGCTGCTCGGTGCGGATGGAGGGACGCCGGCCCAGGCTGCGGAAGATGGTAAAGTCACGGCCCATCAGATCAGTGGCTACCCCGGAGTAGAGCTCCTCGCCTGGCAGGCACCGAGGGAAGTGTTATGGGGGACCCCCGGCACCCCCCTGCCGCACCGCCCCCCGGCACCGGGCTCGACTCTCCCTTACCCACGAGGACGGAGGCGGCCGCGTGCCGGGGGTCGTACGGGCTCTTCCCCTTGCCGTCCTCGGCGCGCCGGGGGTCCAGCTTGAAGACGGGCTCCTAGACAGGGGTAAGGATGAGAGGTGGGTGTGTGGTGGCAGCTGGGGGCCACAGCGGGGCTGAGGGGGCTCACCTCTGCGTGCTGGCCAGCCTCCACGAAGGCGCAGACGGGGTGGAAGGCGCCGGTGCCGCAGGTGTACAGGTGGGTCCGGTTGTAGGGGTGCAGGATCTTCACGAAGTTCATGCACTCGGCCTGGGGGCGGAGGGCATGGGGAGGCGGTGCTGCGGCAGCCCTCCCGGCACCCCCGGTGCCCCCCCCGGCACTCACGGTGATGTCCTTGCCGGCCCAGTTGCACTCCTCCCTCCACTCCACCGGTGCTGGCCAGTAGATCTGTGGGGACAGAGGGGGACGCTCACAGCCCTGGGGTGCGCCCGGGGGCCACCCAGACAGCGTGTGTGTGTCCCCCCCGCCATTACCTTCCTGTCCCGCTGGCTGATGTCGTCCAGGGCCAAGGAAAGGAGGTGGTTCTGGGCGCCGGCGAAGAGGCGGCCGCGCTCCTCGTCCAGCAGCAGGGCCTCGTAGCAGCACGAGCGCTCCAGCGCAAAGAGGCGCAGCCCATGCCGAGCCCGCAGCTCTGCCGGGACCCGCGGCACCGCTCAGCCCGGCCCCGCCATGGCACCCGCCACTGCCTGCCACGCTCCCCTGCCCCGGCCACATGCCCTGGGGGAACCTGGGGCTGGCCATGGCCCCCCTGCCATGCCACCCCCTCCCTCAAACCTGTCCCACTGGATTGACCGGGTTCACCAACCCCATGCCGGCTCGGCACCCATTCCTACACCACCCAGCACCCATCCCCAAACACCACAGCACCCATCCCCGCGCCCCCCAGCACCCATCCCCGCGCCCCCCACCCTGGCGGCAGGCGGCGGGGGAGCGGGGGCCATTCCCTGCCCCGCGGAGCTAATCCCACCGCGGCGGGAACAAACAGCCCTTTGTCGGGCCGGGAGGAGAGCGCTCGCGGGGACTCGCCGCCGGACAAAGCCCCCTGTGCCGCGCCAGAGCCCACGGGGTGGCCACTCGGGACATGGCACCAGCTCCCCGGCCGGCACGGCATCCCCGGCAGGTACGGCACAGCCGGGGCTGGGGAGCGCTGCCGTGGACAGGCACCCGAGCCAGCACACGCCGAGAGCAAAGGCCCAAGCGCAGGCGCAGCGCCGAGGGCAGGCTGGTGGCCCGGGGGGGGCTGGCATCAGGCGAGGAACCCCGCAGCCCATGGCAATGCCCGGCAGCCTGCAGGGAGGGCAGCACCGGTGCCCGTGAGGCGGCAGCGCAGGGGTTTGCACCCCTCCTGCCATGTTGCCCCCCGTCCCCTCCAGGATGCTCCCATCCCCTGGGACGATGCTGGGCGCTGACACGGCACCGGTGAACCCACGCCCGACCCCCGCGTCCCCCCACCCTGCCCATGTCCCACACTCACCAGGGAAGGCCAGCTTGAGGCGGGGGGTGGCGGCGGGCGGGGGGCGGCTGGCGGCGGCAGCGGGGCCGCGCAGCAGGAGCAGGAGCAGGAGCAGTGTGCAGCTCATGGCCGGGGCCTGGCTGGTGGCCCTGTGGCTGGGGCAGAGACGTGAGACCTCAGCTCGGGTTACAGCCCCCTCCCCACAGCCCCCAGACCACGATCTCTCCCCGGCTCTGCCAATGGGATCCGGAGACCCCTGAGCACCGGTGTAGGGCAACCCCAGCATGGCATGAGGGGACTCCCCCACTGGGCTCGACCCAGTGATTGTGGGGGGCACATGCACCAGCCACGTCCCTCGATGGTTTTTAAGCCCCTGTTAATCTGACCCTGAACCAGACGGGCTCCGGGAGCAGCCCTCCTGCTCCTGCCTGAGGGGAAACTGAGGCAGCCCAGCAGCACCCAGCCCTCCCCACACCAAGCACCGTTGTGGTGCCAGCCGGACAGGGTATCCTGGACAGGCAGCTGGCTCCTGAGCACCAGGCAAGCTGGCCATCATGGAGTCACAGGGTCCCATGCCTCAGTTTCCCCCACTGCTACAGCTCCCGCCGTTTGGCCCCTGGCCCTTCTTGTGCCACCCTGTGAACGGGAGCTGGGTTTGGGGGGGCTCTGGCCAAGCAGGTGCCCACATCCCCCTGAGGGGCCCACACTGGCATGTCCACTGCCCCCATGGGTGCCCACCACGGGGTAGGGGAAGAGCTCCTTTGGCTCCGGCACCAGCACGCTTTCCCCCAGGGAGGCGATGGTTATCGCGATCATCGCGCCAACACGCAGCTCCCCACCTCGCCCGCCGGCCATGCTGCAGCAGCCCCAGGCAGCCAGGACGCGCCAGCTGGCACCTCCCCGTGCCGCGTGCGAAGCACAAGCCCGGCCACGCCGGTCATCAGCCCCCGGGCGCAGCCGGCGGGTTTCACCCGTGCCGCAACCACCGAGGCCTCACTGGGACACCGGTGACAACTGATGCCCCACTATGGCACCGGGGCTCAGTGCAACCGCCCCAGGTCCTGTCACCACGCTCAGGCACGGCATGAGCCAGGCTGTGGTGGGTGCCGGGCCAGGGGGCCACGTGTGTGTGGCACTGCTCGGCACAGATCGGGCACATCTGCCTGCTGCCCGGCCTGGCCAGCCAGGGCTTGCCCTGGGCTCCTGCGGGCAGGGGCAGTCCCCTCCCGGGCTGGCGGGGTGAGGAGAGGGCCCGGGCAGGCAGCGGGCAGCGGGCAGGGGTCCCGGGCGGGCGCAGTGCCCAGCTGGGCTGCCCGCCGGCCTGGTGTGAGGGCGGCAGCTGCTAATGGCATTTCCAGAGGCGCCGGGACGAGGCGGGGACCCGCCGGGCTCTGCCAGCCCCCCGCGGCTGCACGGCCAGCGAGGGCTGGGGCACCGGCGGTCCCCCCGCCTGCCCGGTACCCGCCAGCGCCCGCCGAGGGGCCAGGGCAGACCCCCGGGCACGGACTCCCCGCCGCCGGCTGCCCCGGCCCGATCCTGGCACGGGGGGGGCAGGTTGGGGGGGGGGGCAGGCAGCACCAGCAGCATCGGAGACGCCCGGTGCCAGCACTGGCAGATCCAGCCCCCGCGACCCCCCGGTGGCAAACCCTCTCAGCCCCCCGGCGCCAGCCCCGGCACGGCCCCAGCCCCCCGAGCCCCGCGGTGCCAGCTCGGGCAGACCCAGCCCCCCCGCCAGCCCTCCCGGGGTCACCAACCCCGCCGCCAGCCCCCCGGACCCAGCCCGCGCAGCCCCCCGACGGCAGCGCAGAGACCCCGGCCCGGGACACCCCCCTTCCCCGTACCGGCCCCGTCAACCCCCGCACCCTGCCCGGCCCCGGCACCCACCTGGGTCCCGTCCCGGCTCGGCCCGGCCCGGCCCCGCCCTCCGCGTCCGCCGGGAGGGAGCGGGGCGGCCCCGGCGGGGCGGGGCGGGGCGCGGCCCGGGGCCGGGGGGGGGGGCACGGGCACACGCACACGCACACGCACGTGCGGACACGCGTGCACACGCGCACTCGCAAACACCCGGGCACCCTCGCGCGCACGTGCGAACACGCTCACGGGCACTTGCACACGCGTGTGCGGACATGTGCAAAACCACACACGTGCACGAACACCGCGGCACGCCCGCACCCCTGCTGCCACCCCCGCCTGGCCCGCGGTGACGCCCGCGGTGACACCCGCCGCCCCCGGGGCAGAGCGGAGCACGCCACACTCAGCACACGAGTGGCCGGGCTGCCTCGTCCCTGCGGTGGGCAGCTGCCGGCTGGGCACTGCCTGCCCAGGCGTGGGGGGCCGGGGGGTGTGCTGGGGCCACGCCGGGGGACACTGCGGACCGTGCCAGGGTCGCGGGGGGCCGGTTCCGCGCCCCGCTCAGCTGCAGCCCAGATGTCTGGCCCAGGCCCAGCCCGGAGCAAACAAAATTCCTCCGCTGCCTCCCATTTTCC
This sequence comes from Nyctibius grandis, assembly GCF_013368605.1. Classification (NCBI taxonomy): domain Eukaryota; kingdom Metazoa; phylum Chordata; class Aves; order Nyctibiiformes; family Nyctibiidae; genus Nyctibius; species Nyctibius grandis. The sequence continues at coordinate 19,334,549 of NC_090667.1, read as the reverse complement.
AGCCGCCGCTGCCAAGAATAGCAAGTGCCGAGCGGTGCCGGCAGCGGGGCCACACGCGCCTCTGCGGGCAGGGCTCGGGGCGGGGGGGGGACACGGGCTGCCTTGGGGGCCACCCCCTGCCTTGTCCCCTCCGTGCCCTTGGCTGTCCCTACCTGCAGGTGCAGGGGTCCAGGGAGGCAAGTCCAGCACGAGTGGGGAGGCAGGGGGTGCAGGCAGGTAGGCAGCGGGTGCAGGCAGGTGCAGGGTGAGTGGGGAGGCGGGAGGTGCAGGCAGGCAGCGGGTGCCAGCAGGCAGCAGGTGCCAGCAGCGGGTGCAGGCAGGTCAGGTGCAGGCACAGGCAGCGAGCTGGCGCAGGCAGGCAGTGGGCTCAGCAGGCAGCGGGAGCTGTGCGGGCAGGCACAGGCAGGCCAGGAGCAAGCAGGAGGAGCTGTGCCAGGCAGGGTGCCCGGGCAATGCCCTTCCGTCTCACCACCGGTAACCCTCCTGCTGCTGGCCCGGGTGCACCAGGTGCACCCTCTGCCCCAGCCCTACTGCCCGTTCCCCTCCCAGTCGTGCTGCGGTGCCAAGCACCAACCCAGCGTCACGGGCAGCGAGGGGGACAGGGACGGTGAGGGGACAGGTGGCAGGAGAGCTGCTGCCACCAGTACGGCAGGGGTTACTCTGCTGCAAGACTTTGCCCGGCCGCCGCGGTGGGACTTTGGGCTGGGTGGCCCCCACAGGGTTGGGCACGGCGTCCCTGTCCCCACAATCCCAGCCTGCCATACAGGGACGGTGGGGACAGGGACGCCGTGCCCACCCCTGCACAGCCAACACCTTCCTTTGCTGTGCAAGCACCGTGCCTCAGTTTCCCTCCACTCAGCTGGGACCTTTCCACCCGGTGCTGCTCCCGGCATGCGTGGCGAGGTGGTCGGGAGGCATCACCATCACCCCAGCCCCAGAGCCCTGCAGGGACCTCACCAGCAGCAGCTCTGCCTGGAGAAACCATCAGGAGTTAGAAGGGCCGGGCTTCCATCCCGGAAAAAACGGCGCGGGAGGGATGCGCCACGTCGCCGCCGGCCACCCCTTCCCGCCACGCCGGGTGTTCCTGGCAAGCGCTGGAGCTGCGGGGTGCTGACACGGTGACAGTCCCCAGCTGGGACGGGCATCGCCACAGACATCCCACCCTCATCCCTGCGCTCGCTGCCAGCCCCATGGAGGGCGGCGCGGTCGGGTGCCGCGGCCTGGCTCCCCGCCAGCATGGGGGTGTCACCGCCGGCGGCACCAACAGGTGCGGGCGCCTTTGCTCTTTGATCCCTTCCCTGCCGCCAGCGGAGCCGCACCTGGGGATCACTTCCTCGGCCAAATCTCCCCCGGCGGTTCCGGCTCCGGTGAGCATCGGTAGCTCCGCCGGCAGCACCCGAGCCCCCAGCGGTGTTTGCGGTAGGAAACGGCTCCTCTCCAGCTCCGCGGGGCTCCCGGGGCGGCACGGCAGCAGGCAGCGGCCAACGGGTCCCACATCTCCTGTGCCGGCGGGCGAACCGGCACGGCGTGGGATGTGTCCATGCCATCGGGTGGGTGACCAGGACCGGCGGCTGCTGTAGAGCCCACACCGAGGGAGACGTGCTGGGACGGGCATCCGCTAGCCATGGGGATGGGGACAAATCCTGCACCCCAAGTGGGAGTGGTACCTTGCTAGGAGAGCCCTGGCGATGCCGCAGGGACCTGTGGGGTGACCCAGAGTGAGGTGGCTGCAGGGTGGCCCCTGTCTTCCTGGGGGCTGGGGAGCATCCCTCCGCCCCGGTGGAGCCATCGTGGCTGGGTTGGGCCAAAACCCAGGGGGACAAGGTGAGCTGCATCATGCCAGCTGGTGCCATGGGTGTCCCTGTGCCGCAGGTGTCCCTGTGCCACCTGGGCTTGGCACGGCCCTGCTCCCCAGCCAAGAGATGTGCTTGTGCAGCGGGGTGACCTTTGCCAGCACTCCTGGTGACACTGCTGGCTGTCCAGGGGGAGAGGAGGGAGCAGAGGGAGGAGAGGCGTCCTCACCCAGCCTGCACCCACGGCCCAGGCTTGGGGGTACACCCCCATGCTGGTACCCCCTGGGCCTGGCCACTCCAAAAAGGGTGCCCCAGCACGCCTTGCTCGGCTGTGCACCAAGGCAGGGCAGCGGCTGCGCGTCCCCATGGCACGTGGTGTCAGGCCACAGGTTGGCATCAGGCCTCAGGTGGCTGCCATGTCCCTGGTGCAAGGGGAGGACCTGCCAGGCAGGGGATGGAGCCCATGAGGTGCCAAGTGTGCTGGTGCGAGGGCCTGGGCTAGTGGGGAGCAAACGCAGCCGAGCCAACTGCATCCTCATAGCGTGGCGTGGTGGCGATGTCCCGGGGGGACACCACATCAGGGCTCACACCCCCTCTATGGCTACACCCCCCCGGCCCTACATCCACCCCCCCATCACAACACACTGGTGCGAGACCCCCGCGGCAGGGACCCGCATGGCCCCAGCGCATTCCTGCCGGGATTAGGTACCGGCTCCCGGCAGCGCCATGCCAGTGTAGCCTGGCTAATCCCGTTTTAATTGTCCCCACCCTGCGCCAGGCTGAGCCGGGCCACCCAGAGGCCGTAGGGTGCTGGGTGCACCCCGATGCCTGAGCACGTTTTGGGTGCCATCGTCAGGTGCCCCTGCTGCGGGACCGAGCTGTGGGGTGCATGGTGAACCTTCGGGGCGGTGATGAAGGAGGCATCCATCCTCCCGGTGCAGTGCAGTGTTTTTTTTGGGAAAGGGAGGGATCCTGGGCTTCCAGGATCCCATCCTGCTGCCCCGGGGTGACTGTCCACCCCCAGCTTCGTGGCCACCGGCAGCCAGGCTCCGGGGCAGGTGGAGGGGCTGCATCCCGTGCACTGAAAACCGCTGAGCTTGAAGCTCCTCAAGACCATCCCAGTGGGGCAGGAGCCTTGGCGTCTCTGCCACCAGCCCGACCCTCTCCCTGTCCCGGCAGAGGGTAGGAGAGATGGTGGCTGAACCCCCCTGCCTGCTGCCCTGCCCCAGCCCCGCCATCCCTGCCCTGCGCCACACCAACGGGTGGCATCCAGCTCCTCCGGGCTTTAAAAATAGGTTGGCGTCCCTGCCCCGGGGTCAGTAATTTTAGCCGGGGCGTGTCTTGCTGGGAAGCACTCAGGACTGTTCATCTGCTCCCACTGGCCCGGTGGCATCCGCGCCCAGGGCTGATGTCAGCCCCTCGCTGCCCACTTGCTCATCCCTGCCCTGGGGCAGCTCCCAGCAGCGCAGGCCGGCCGTGGCCACCTCGGGTGTGGGTGATGCCAGGCGGGATGGTGAGGGCAGGGGACTGGGGACAGGGGCACCCCGGTGCCCCCTGAGCCTCTCCGTCTCACCCTGGCCCCGCGACACAACAGCCACTTCAGCTCGCCTCCCACGGAGCTCCCACAGAGCCGCGGCAGCTGGGAAGGCTGGGGGGGCCACCACCGAGCATAATGCGGCTATTGACGGGCGAGCCGGCGGCCCCGGCGCGGCACAATAGGGCCTTGTCTGCCGGCCCAGCTCCTGCTCCTGCCCAGCCCGGTGCCCGGCGTCAGGCTCCCCTCTGCCCCGAACGGCTCAGAGCTCGCCCGGGTGCCAGCCAGGCCAAGCCCTACCCGGGGCCGAGCCGGCAAGCGGGGTGGAGGAGCCAGGGGTGGGAAGGCACCCGGTAAAACCCCCTTTCCCATAAACCAGCACCTTGGGGAAGGGGCATCGCTTGGGGAGCCCCCCAACATGGCCATGCTGGCCCTGGCCTCCCTGGCTGGGACAGGGCTCGGGGTCCCCACTCAGCTGCGGGGTGAGGGGGACAAGGAGGTGGCACATGCCTGGCATTGCCCCACTTCCCTTTCGGGACCATGTCTGAGCCACCCGGCACCCAGCGCCCACCGAGGGGAGACAGGGACCAGTCATCCCCCCTGGGGAGCTCCACCACCCCAGCCCCCCGACCCCGCGGTCCCCCTCGGCACAGCAGCCCGGTGCTCCGTGGCCACCGTCTCACCTGCTACGGCGTGTGGGCTCTGCCGGAGCTCGCCTGCCTCCTCGCCCCGTGGGTGAGCCGGGGCTGCGGCTGTCGCCTGCTCTTTAAACCCCAAATCCCCGGTGCTGGGCGCCAGTCCCTCCAGCGGCGGGGGCGGAGGGAGGGGACACAAAGCCCCGGTCCCTGCTCCCGGGACGGCACCAACAAAAGGCGACTGTGTCCTGTGTCCTCCCCGTGCACCCAGCGACCGGGCCGGCAGTTCGGGTACAGCCCCTCGGGACCCCGGGGCTCCCCTGGGTGCTGCCACCCCCTCCGCCTGCGCTGGGAGGGTGGGAGAGGTGTGGACGAGCTCTGGGTCCCCGATCGCAGCCATGGAGCATCCCAACGTCCCCAAGGACCCGTCCCTGGCTGCTTGGTCCTGTCCCTGCCTGGAGGGGTGCCAGGGTGAAGGCGCTCGTCGCTGTCCCCCCGCCTCATCTGCTTCTGCAAAGCCCGGCCCAGCAGGGCTGGAGGAGGAGGAGAAGGAAGGGGACATGGCTGCCGTCGCGGTGCCCATGCCAGGGGGACTCACCCCGCGGGACCCCCAGAGCCCTGCCCTGCTGGGGCCGAGGGGCCGGGCGGCTGCCTGCGAAGCATCACTGCGGTCCGAAGGCCGGGAGCAGCCTGTGCCGCCTCATTAACGCGGGGTAAATGTATAACGAGCTCTCGGCCGGGCCGGGGCAGTTTGAGCCGCATGGCTCCTCTCGCCCACCCGGCATGCCGGGACCTGGGGATGCGGTGGCTTTAGCCCAGTGCAGCCGGGGCAGGAGGGAGAAGAAAGGTCTGTCTTGTGGCCAGACACGTCGGGGTGACTTCAGCTGGGAGGAGCGGAGCGGGCAGCGCACTGGGCTGGGAACAAGGGCATCCCCGGAGGAGGGAGGCTGACCTGTCGCCCACGCCTGCCCCTGCCTCCGCAAGCAGGGCTCAGGGTGCCGGCTGGGCGCCAGGGCGAGGGAGCCGGGCTCTGCTCCACGGTGCCCGCTGGCATGGGAGGCAACGGGCACCGATTTAATAAAAAAAAAGCCCAGGAACTTCCATCTGAAGGCAAGAAAATGTTTGTTTTTCTGCTGCAGCAGTGACCGGGCGCTGGCATGGCTGCCCCAGGGGCTGGGGGGCCAGGACGTGTGGGGTGAGAGGGCTGTTGGGGAGACACGGGCCTGGGCGGACACAGGGGTCACACGAGTGTGATGGCGTGGGGGGTCCTGGGGGAGCCCCAGCAGGGCCAGGCAGGGTGCAGGCAGGAGCAGGCAGGGCGCAGGCAGGGCGCAGGCAGGGCACAAGCAGGAGCAGGCAGGGCACAGGCAGGGCGCAGGCAGGGCGCAGGCAGGAGCAGGCAGGGCACAGGCAGGGTGCAGGCAGGGTGTAGGGAGGAGCAGGCAGGACGCAGGCAGGGCGCAGGCAGGGCGCAGGCAGGGCGCAGGCCGAGGCCCGGCCGTGCCGCCGGCTGCCGTCAGAGGGCGGTCGGGGCCCGCTCGGCCGGGCCGGGGCGGGGCTGAGCTGGGCCGGGGCGGGCCGGGGCCGTGCCCGCGGGGCGGGGCCGAGCCCGCCGTGGGGCAGCCGGGCGCTGCCGTGGGGCAGGCGGTGGCACTTCCGTGCCCAGCCTGGCCCGACGTGGCGGGGCAGGGGCAGGGGCAGGGGCAGGGGCAGGGCCAGCACCGGGCAAGGCGCAGGCGGCCCGGCCGTGCTCGGTCCGGCGGCGGGGCCGGCCCGGGCTCCCCCCGCCCACGCCGCGGCGGGGTGGCGTGTCCCCGCGTGGGCCGTGCCCCGCGGCCCCCGGCGCCGTGCCCCGCGGTTCACCGGCAGGAGCCGGGAGCGGCCGGCCGGCGGCGGGGCTCGGTGCCGTCCGTCCGCGGCCGCAGCGGCGCGGTCACCTTGCCGGCGGCAGGACGGGCAGCGCTGGGGCGGCCGCCCGCGCCCAGCACACGTGGCCCGTCCTCCCCGAGGACGAGCCGGAGCTGCGGTGCCAGGAGGGTGGCTGGAAGCCCGCGTCCCCCGTCCCCACCCTGGCCACGGCGCAACCATGAGCACCGCTGCTGGTGGCGGCATCCGCCGTGCCCGTCCCGGCCACCTCGGCCGTGCTGCCTGCGGCCGGCCGAGCCCCGTGTGGGTGACGGCTGGGACCCGCTGCCCGCAGGCAGGGTGGGGGGCCCAGAGGTGCCACGGAGCAGGCGGCGGGGGGGCTTTGGGGGGCGTGGGGTGTGCTGAGGGGAATGGGTCCAGAGCTGGCCTCTGGCATCTCCCCGGCGGGAGCGGGGTGCCCCTCCGGCGGGGGAGCTCCGGGAAGGGGCCGGGGGGGCATTTCCATGAAGCGCTGTGCTCTGCCAGCGGGGAAGGGTTTCAGGGAACGGGACTGTGGGGTGAGCACGTGGGGCGGCTGGGCAGGGCCGGGGCACGTGCCCCTGGCGCATGCTGGCTGCTGCCGCCAACCACCTGCCCTGGCTGGCCCGCAGCCCCTGGGGACTGGCCCAGCCCCACGGCAAACAGCGCTGAACTGGGCGAGCCGACCCCTGGACTGGGCAAGGAGGGACTGCCCTGCACCCAGGGCCAGCAGTCGTGGGGCTGCCCCGACTGTGCCTTGGCGCTTTCCCTGCTGTGCTGGCCGCCTCGGCACAGCCCCTCTGCCAGCACGGTGGGCGCTTACGCCAGATCCTGCTCCCTCCTCCTGGCTCCAGGCTTAGCCCCTGCAGTCCCCGCGTTCCTTCTTGGCTGTGGGGCAGCCCCCTGGCAGCACTGGGCATGGCGGTGCCATCAGCTCTGCTCGGCGGTGGGGGTCCTGGGGACAGGAGTGCCGGGGGTGCCAGGTGCCTGAACACGTGCTGCAGTGGCGGGGGCTGGCTGGGGCTGTTTTCCTCTCTGTTTGCTCGGCCGTGGGGACTGCCAGCGATGCGGATCAAGGCCGGCGTCCCCCAGGCAGCCAATTGTTGGCCAGCTCAGGGGGGAGGGAGAGGGGCAGCCGCTCTGGGGCTTTCCCAACCATGGAGGGGGCCACCATGCCAGTGTTGCCCAGCCTGAAACAATGCCAGGCTCAGCCCACCCAAGCACAAGCCTGGGCGATGTTGGTTGGGACCTGGGGGTGCCCACCGGGACGCTGGCACCCAGCACTCACCGGCTGCCCACTGCTTGGGGCAGCCGCCCCCCAGGTCCCCCCGCTGCTGGAGCTCGGGGACCTCGGTGCTGGGGGACGTGGTGGCCTCGGTGGCATAACCTTTTGTGCTTCTCCCGCTGAATCCATTTTGCTGACGGGCCATGAAAGGGCCTTTATCCCCTCTCCTGCTCGTGGCCAGATCACACCCGGCAGGACCCTGTGCCGCTGTCTGGCCCCAGGACTGCCAGTCACCCCGGCGAGGGTGGGGGCCCAGCACAGCCCTGCTGGTGCCTCCGGCAGGGAGCCGGAGCAGACCGCAGCTTCACCGGGGCCGCTCGAGCCCTATCTTCTCCTGGGCTGGCTCTGGACCGACCGCTGCCCCTGGAGAGAGGAGGGACACGGCTCTGGCCACCTCTCCATTTTTGGCCTGGTTATTTATATCTTTAAACAAGGATGCTACAGTCGTCTGAGCCGAAAGGCGTCCCCGGTCCTCCCCTGCTCCCCGGTCCCCAGCTCCCCAGCCATCTGCCGCCCGGGCCCTGGGCAGTGCGCCTGCCCCCGCCCGGGGCTCCCCCAGCGGCCTCTGTGCTCCTGACAGCTTGCTGGGGAGCTCAGGGTTGAACAGGAGATCCCCCTTCCCAGGCGCTGTGGACCCCCCCAACACTGCCCCACGTTTCCTTCCGCTGCCCCATGCCGGAGCCCTGCTCCTGCCCTGCTAAACATTAACCACCCTCCCTGGCTGCGGCTCGGCCCTGGACCTGGTGTCCCAGGGGTTTTGGCTGGGGGTCTGGCCCTGCGCTCAGCCCAGGTGGGTTTTGGGGTGTAGGGCAGCCCAGTCCTGCTGTCCTGTGCTGCTGGCATCACCCTGTGCCTCCTCAGAGGCCCTGGGAGCTGCCTGGGCTCCCTCACCGTCCTTGGGGAGCCTGGGTGGCTGCAATGTGGGATGCTGAGCTCCCTGTGGGATGGAGGACCCCGGGGCTCGGGGACATGATGGAAGGTGACTCATGGCCCAGAGAGCCTCAGGCCCCGTGCAGCACCGCCAGGGGTGCTGGCGGGTCCCCTGATCCCCCTGCAAGCAGGGGTGCCCCAGCAGAGCGGGGCCCTGGCACCATCCTAAGGGATTGCTGCCTGAGCATCCCTCCAGCAGCTGGTACCCAGCACCCTTTTGCCCACCCGAGGGAGAACACTGCCAGCCCCATGCCCGGCTTTCCAGTGGGATGTGGGGAGCAACAGAGCCCAGCAACTGGGCACACTGGGGAAATGGGTCAAGACTCAGAGGAGCTGGCCCAGAGTGGGGCACTGGGTCCAGACATTTCAGGAGCATCATGGCCACTCGGGCTCATTTGCCTTTCCAGGCATTTAAGTTGCATTTAAAGGCATTAAAGTCCTTGCTAAGGCCTTGCTTAATTGCCTTAAAGGCATTTATGCCCTCGCTGCAGGATGGCAAGCCCATGGGAGCAAAGCCCCTGGCCCTGGTGGGGCTGTGGGTGCTGCCAGTGGGGACATGGCTGCCCTGCCTGGGTGGCAGAGATGAGCGGGCTGCTGCTGGCCCCTCTGCGGGTGACAGAGGGGACCGTCCCCCTACACCAAGAGGAACAGTTTGTTCTCTTAGGGCTCAGGGCATCCTCCTGCCCTCAAGCGCTTCCGAGCAGCCATGGTGCTTGATGGCTGGAAGCTGGAGGAGCCTGCGTGGGACTGGTGTCCCAGCAGGGGCTGCGGGAGCTAGGGCGCCCCGGGACCCCCCTCCAAACCCCGCAGTGCTGCGGGGAGAAGCAGCGGGGTTACCCCGGGGCTTGTCCTTGGGTCCTTGGTTGCTGGTGCGGTGCTTGGCAGGGAAGCGATTGAGCACAGAGATAACCCACCCTTCGGGTCTGCTGAGCGGCGCTTTGCTTCTGGCTTCTGTAAAGTTAATTGGTTTCGAGGTTCCAGGAACAAACGAAGGAGAAAAACCCACTCTCCCGACGTGCGGGATCATTGAATGCTCTCTGGCGAGTTATAATTGCAAATCATGTTTTGAAATCGCATTAACCAATTAGCCCTTGTTGTTGTTGTGCCCTGCCACATGACAGCGTGTGCCGCGAGGGAGGCAGCGGTCAAGGGCGAGGGACGGGGGCCACGAGCTGCCCCCTGCCGGCTCCGGGCCTGGGCACCATGCTGCCAGCATCGGGGGGCTTCTGTGCAGGAGGTGGCTGGGGGGAGGAAGGGTCCTGCCCTGGGTACAGCCTCGGGCAGGTGTCACCCCGGAGTCCCCCCAGATCATGCCTCTGGCCACAGGCATCCCTCTCCTCCTGACACTGGTGTTCCCAGCCCCTTTTGTGCCCCGCTCGCTCCCTGGTGATGGGGTTGGGGGGCAGCGGGGGTCTCAGAGCCCCCACCGGGTGCCAGGGCTGTGCCTGTAGGATGGCTGGTGCCGGGGACCAGAGGCACCCGCTGGCATGTTCCTGGCAAGGACAAGCGCCGGGAGGCTTCTTGCTCAAGAGGTCACGGTGGTGACGGGGGGGCACAGTGCTTGGGCTGCAGATCTAACCGTTATCTCTGCCCTATCTCCCTGCCATCTCCCATCTCGGCCCTGGGAACAGCGGGCAGCGGCAGGCAGCGGGCGCAGAGGCTGGGCGAGCAAACCAAGCGTGACAAGGAGAGCACGCCCTGGCCATGCGTGGCACCCACTCCTTCGTGGCTGGGTCCTGGTCGGCCTCGTCTCACGCCGGGATGCTCTCGAGGCTCAGGGGTTTTATGGGCTCACTTTAATCTGCTCGATCTCTGAGCGTGGCTGAAGGATAATAAATAGGGCATGTGTTGGTTGGGGGGATTGGTGAGAAGGCAAACTGCGCGGGGATGGGCTGCGGGCGAGGGCTGCGGCATGGCACGGCCGGCATGGCGCTCAGCTCCCCGCCACCGGCGAGGCAGGATGCTGCTGGCGGGACACGCCGTGCCGCGCTCCCCCAAAGGCTCCTCACATCCGGGAATCCCACGTCAAACTTTCCAGACAGCCAGAGAAAACCGCACGGCTGCAGTTTCACAATCCGCTGGAGCCCCGGCACTGCCCTGACACCACCAGAGCCAGCAATGAAACTGCCCCGGGCTCTGCCGGGGAAGCACCATCGGCCGGGGGGCTCGGGGGGCCGAGAGGAGGGTCTCAGCCCACCCTTCTCGAAGGCAGCCCCCAGCCGTGGCGAGGGGACCAGTCCCCATGTTGGCTATCCCCTGCGAGGGGACCCATTGGGCCAGGCTCTGGGAGGTCTGGGGACGTTGTCGCTCCCTTTCCCTCCTCTCCTTCTCACTGCTTTGATTTTCCACAAAGCTTCAGCTGGGCATGGTGGGGACGGCGTGGCCATCTCCTCTGCCCAGCTGTCACGGAGGAGGTGATGGATAGGGATGTCACATGCCAGAGGACAAGAGAGGGGACAATAAACAGGGGGCACGGCTTCATTTGTGCCGAGAGGAAAAGGCGAAGGGCAGCGTTTGGAGGCTGGGGAGGAGCGGGCAGGCTCTGAGTCGCTGCCGGGCACCCCGGCCCCCACCATGCCCACCCCACCGGTGGGCGCTGCTCCCCACGTGCCACGGGGCTGTGCTGCCTGTCCCCATCCCCAGCTGCCTGCGCTGTGTTTGCTTACAGGGCGGCAGCTCTCGGCCTCCTTTACAACTCCCAGCAAGGTGCGTTGCCGCCCGTCCCCAGGGATGGCTCCGCACCGGTGCCACGTGGCTGGTGCCCGCCTTCGCCAGGGCAGGGGAAGGGTTAAGCGGATGGCTTGAGCCCAGCCATGCCCATGGCTCTGGGTGCCTCCGACTCCCCCCTCACCACCCTGCCAAACCTGGCTGCCTCCGGTCCCCCGGCGTGCCAGCCAGCGCTGGTTCAGCACTTACGCATGCTGCTGTTATTAGAAATTAGTTAATGGATGTCTCCGGCCAAAGGAGAGCGGCAGTAACAGGAGCCATGGGATTGCCGGGAGCGCAGAGCTGCCACTTGAATATTTAACGTCCCACGGCCGGGCGAGAGGGTGCCACTGCTGCCGGCGGGGGCGAGGGGAGGCTTTCCTCCCGGCCAGCCCGATGGCAACGCTCGCCGCCGGCCGGCGGAGTCCTTTCCATCCCAGGCCGCCCGAGGCTTCCCGAGGATTTATGAAAGATATGCGTAACACAAATAAAGCCTCCCAGTGACGCGCGGAGCTGTCCTGCCAACGTGCGGCGGCTGCGCGGGGCTCGCTGCTCTGCACGGGGAGCTGGGGGCATCGAGCCCCTGCCTCGCTGCAGCGTGGACCCCAAAGATTTCCTCCGAAGTAAAAGCCAGGCAGGGCAGAGGAGCAGGGTGGCCTGCTGAGTGGGGCAGGAGGAGGTCTGAGAGTGACAGCCCTTTGGAAGGGGCAGGGAACCTGCGGGGACATGGCTCTCCCTGCAGGGCATGGGATGCTCTTGGGAGAAGAAATTTCCTCTTTGGGGCACTTTCGTGGGGATAGACCCCAAAATTTGGTCTCCATGAAAAAAGAGGTGTTTCAGCAGGGAAGTTTGCCAGACCGGAGGAGAGGACTGGGCTGGGATGATCCCATGCGGATGGTTTGCTCCCAGCATCTGGAGGTGCCTGGGCGGCCACTGCAGGGGCAGCAGGCACCCCTGAGCAGGGCAGCCAGCCGGGCTGCTTGAGCTGCCCAGGCCGGGGAGAGAAGCTGGCCGTGGGGGGAGCTGGGGAGGACCTTCCCCGCTGCCGGGTGACTCTGCCCCTTGCTAAGAGGGGAGAAGACCCAGTGCCCGCACTTGACGCCTTCTCTATTTAGCCCTTCAGATTACATCAAAGCAACTGTGATGGTCCCTTTGCTTTGAGTGCCGGCTGCTGGCCTTCGGCAGCAGCCCCTGGGTGCACCGAGCGGTGATACTTGGTGGGGTGGTGATACCCGGTGGGGTGGGGATGCTTGGTCGGGTACCGATGCCCAGCGGCGTGGGGATGCCCGGTGGGACACTGGTGCCCAGGGGGTGGGTGATGCCCGGGGGGTGAGCGATGCCTGGGGAGTGGCCATGCCCGGTGAGGCACCCCTGCCCGGAGGGACAGCGACAGCCGATGGGGCGGCGGGCGAGGCGGGGCCGGGGCCGGGCCGGGCGCGCTCCCCCCGCGGCCGGTCCCTCCCCGGCGCTGCCCCGGCGGCGCGGAGATTGGGAGCCGCCGCGCTGGGGGCGGGCCCGGCTCCGGTTTAATCTCCGGCTCCGCCGGGATTACGGCCGCAGGATAGGCTCTAATCCGCGGCACGGCAGGGCTGGCCACCGGGGGCTGCTCGCCCCAGCCCGCAGCACAGGCACCGCCGAACAGGGGGGCAGGTAAGTCCCCACCAGTTCGCCCCCAGTCTCCCCAGTTCGCGCACCCCCGTGCTTTTTGCCTTCTCCTTCGGGCAACTCCGTGGCTGATGGCTGCCGAGGGCTTGTACCCCTCGCGTCCCCTTAGCCCCCCAGCACCCCACCCTAGCTCCCCCCCGACCCATGTCCCTTCGGCCCCCGCCCGCCCCACTCTCCTCCCGCAGCCCGACGCTCCCCTGCTCCCTCCTCCTCCTCCTCCTCCTCCTCCCGGAGCCGGACAACTCCTCCCGCCACCCCCGGCAGCACCGGGGGAAGGCTCCGGGGCTCCGGCAGCCCGGGCAGGTGGCAGCGCCCCGGGGCTGTTTGCTTTGCTGTGCTCCTGCCGCTTCCCTCTCCAGCCGCCGAAACCCTCCCACGGGTGGGGAACAAATCCTGCGAGGGCAGAGGGACGGCAGAGCCCTGCCATGCCGCCTTCCCACCCTGACGCCCGGGCAAAGCGGTGCCGGGGGGGGTTCGGCATCGCCACCCGCTTTGCTGATAATAATAATAACAAACCAGCCCCCAAACCCCCTTTTCTTTCCCTTTTTTCCGCTTTAATTTTTAATTGCCCATGGGAACGACATATGTTTCTTAAGGCTGGACGCGGTCGTGGCCGGGATCGGGTGTCAGGGTGCTGGGGCGAGGAGCGGTGCGCAGCGGGGGACACTGCTGGGGAGAGCGATGCTGGGTGCTGCGGGCGCTGCCGGGCTCGGCTGGGCCATGCGTGCGGTGCTTCGCCAGGCCCGGGTATTTATAGAGCCTGGCTGGCCGGGACGGCCATGCGGAAAGGCAGGCGGCACATTGCGTTCCCGCTGGCCACGCACGTCCCTTGCCAGCCGGCGCGGTGGCCTGCTCCGCTCGAGGTGGCTTGTGAGCGTCCCGCCAGAGAGGAACCTTCCACGAGGGGAAAATGAGGCACGGCAGGCGGCTGCTGGTCCCGGGCTCCCCGCGCTGGGGGCTGGCTCTGTGGTGGCACGGGCGAGCCAGGGGACCTGGCAAGTCCCCGGCAGGTGGGATGGAGGGGAGGCAGAGCCCCGGTGCGGGGCTGAGCCCCGGCTGGCTGCGGAGGGCACGGCTGTGCTGAGCCGCCGCGGAGGAGACGGGGAATTTTCCACTGGCGTTTGGATCAGGCCCAAGCTGAGCCGTTAGACCTGCCTGGTCCCTGCTGCCAGCCACCGGCACGTGTTAGCACCCCGGCTTCGTGGGAGCACCCCAGAGAAAGCCTCGTGTGCCCCATGCCGCTGCCCTGTCCCCCAGAGACCAAGTGCCAGCGTGCCCTGGCTCTGCTGGCCAGGGATGCTGAGGGGCAGCGGGGGCACCCCGGCTGGCCCAGGGGCAGCATGGGGGGGTGCCAGCACCACGGGGGACCCTGGCCAAGGCGCAAAGGTCCCCGCAGAGCCCGGCCGCGCTGCAGCTGTAATCACACGCCGGGGCCGCAGCCACGGCAAACAAACAGGCACCGGCGGAGCCTATTTTCCTTGGCGCATGGGGACGGGGGGAAGAAGCGGGATCCCACGGGCTCCTCGGGAAACGCAGCCCTTGAGAAAACAGAGGTGGGCTGGGGACAGGACGGGCCCCCCGTGCCCCCGGCACTCCTCGCCGCATGGCTCTCGGCCGCCGCACGCCTCCCCAGCTGCTGATGCAGGTCCAGGGCTGGCTGGGTCCCCCATGCTAGCAGGGGACAGCCAGCCTGGTCCCGCCAGGCCAGGGAGCAGGTGCCAGGCTGGCGGGGTGGCCCAATGGTGACAGTGGCAGGGCTGGGGGCAGCAGTGGTCCCATTGGGCAGGTGGCGGCCCCTCATTGGGACCGGGTGCTGTGCTGGGGGTGCGGGGGTGGCAGGGGCCACGCAGGGCTGTGGCTGAGGTCGGTCCCTCCTGGTGTCCCCAGCGCTGCCTGCAGCAAATGGCAGCTTGGGATTTTTGCCATCGACCACTCGGTGTTGTCCAGCCAAGGCCAGGTGTGTTTTAGGGAGTCGGAACTCATGGAAAGCATCTTGCTTCCAAAGTGAAATGCGTCTCCAGAGGTGCAATAGAAAACCCAACGTGTTTTTTTCAGGCGTTACCTGCCCATCGGTCCCCGCAGTGCCACCATCTGTGCCACCATCCTCCCCGGGTGGTCCTGAGCTCCGGACAGGCAGGGCATTGGCTTTACATTTAAAGCAAAACCCAACATCCAGCCTAGAGTTGGCTGAGATGCTTTGGGCTCGGGCCGCCGCCTCCCCGAGCCTCCCTCAGAGCCACGCTGGGTGCCACTGGCCTCGTACTGTGCCCACCCTGTCCCCATCCCTGTCCCCCCATGCTGCCAGCTGCCTCTGCTGCCTGAACTTGTCCCACACGGGCTCAACCCCTTCCTTCCACGCCGGGTTGTGTCAGCAGCAGCCTGGGCTGTCCCGGGGCTGGGCACAGCTCCCCTTGCCTGGCCTCAGTTTCCCCACCGCTCTTCCCAGCTCGCCTTGGTACTGGTGCTTGGATGCGGGAGGACCTGGCGTGAGGGTGGTGGCTGGTACCCACACCACAGCCCCTTGGTCCCCCTGTGGCCCCATCCTGGGGTGTGTGGCTGGCAGGGGGTTGCTGTGGCCAAGCCGTGCCATGGCTCTGGCACAGGAAAACCCTCCCCATGGCCCCCAGGTGATGTTTGGCTCTGCCACCCGCTTCCCCATGGTGCCTTTCCCCTCCCCGGTGTGTCCCAGACCCCAGCAAGTCCATTGCTGTGGGACGGTGCTGGGGCCGGTGGCCACGAGCCAGCGCTGCTGCTGTCACGCTCTGCCTGTGGGCACGTGCCTGGGCTCGGGCAGAGCCGTCCCCAAGGACACGGGTGCTGCTTGTGCTCTTCGAGGGAAGACCCCGGATGGACACTTCTCCCTGCACGGCACGGTGGGGATGGCCTGGAGCTGCCAGCGCAGGTGTCGGTGCTGCCAGAGCCCTGCTAGCTGGGACAGCGGCTTCGAGAGCCACTTGCTCCTTCTGGCCACTGCCAGTTCTGCCCCGGCCAGAGCGCCTTGGCATCGCCTGGCCTGAGGCTGAGCCATGGTGTGGTATTTGGAGCTGAAACCCCAGGTCACCCCATGGCTAGGTGAGCCCAGGAGCGATGGCCACGCTGCCCAGCTCGTGCTGGGACCATGGTGGGGGCTGACTGGCATGGCTGTCTGGTGGGGCTGTCCCATGAGGGTCTCTGGTGGGGCTGTCCCATGAGGGTCTCCAGCAGGTCCATTTGGGGAGGGTGTACAGTGGGGCTACCTAGAGGGGCTCTCCGGCTGTGCACTGGGCAGGTTCTCTCCAATCGTCCCTCCCCATGACCGCTGGTGTCCCCGTGCACAGGGGAGTGCACCCCAGAGCCCTCACCCCAAAGGTGAGGTACCTGTCTGTGCCCCTGGGCAGCCACATTTGCCCTTCTGGGTGCTGGCTGGCCCCGGGGAAGGTGGGATGGTGGCACTGCCTTTGCTTGGCTGTGAGGTGGCGGGGGGCAGAAATGCCGTAGGTTTAAAAACAGGTTTGAGGTGCTAATTTTAGGAAGGCGGCTCAGGGGGAAAGCCACGTCTGTGTGTGCTGGGGGAAGGGCAGGCCCTGCTCCCGCAGGGTCAGGGTAGCTCTGCTCCCAGAGCCCGGGCTCCCAGGGCTGCCCCGGGGAGGGGGATTGTCTGTGGAGGGGCAAGGGGAGGTGAGGGGGGGTCCCTGCTGCGTGTGCCTGCCCTACTGCGGCCAGCCTCCCTGGGGAGGTGATGTCCAGGCACCCCCGAGGTTCGGGCTGTTGCCCCAGCTCTGCCAGTGTGCCCGCACACCCCTGTGCCCACGGCGGTGCCGGGGGCTGACCAGGGACCCCAAGCTAGGGGTCACCCCATCCCCAACAGCGGTCCGGGGGACTGTGGGTCACCCTGTGCTCAGCAGAGGTGCCGGGGGTAACACCAAGGCTGGGGGCTGATGGCGGTGGGGGGACACGCCTGGCGGTCCCTGCCCGCTTGCCCACGCTGCCCGTCTCTCCGGGAGGGCTCTGTCCCCAGCTCAGCCCCAGGGAACATGAGCCCTGTGCGTGCCTGGCTCCGCTGAAACCCGAACGGCCGCCTGGGCACCGGGCACGGCTGGGGGGGCCTTGCTGCCGGCCCCCGGCACACACCGGGTTACCTGGCTGCGAGCACCGGGGCCGGCAGCTGCGGAGGCTGGGCCCTAAAGCTGGATTACCGCCCGGAATAGTCCTGCGGCCTCGGCCCCGGCGGGGGCGGATTAGCCGGGATCCATCTGTGGAGGAAGAGGAGATGGGGAGGGGGTGTCTGCCCTGCGAGGGTCCCCAGCCTGGCGGAGCACCCACCCGCTGCCAGGGAGATCGGTGCCTTCGTCCCCCAGGGTGAGGGCAGCGCGTGCCCACGGATGGGTGTCATGGGCTGCGGGGACGTGGGGGGTCGTCGCAGCCCGGGCTGGCACCGCATGGCACGGGCAGGGCTGGTGGGCAGCGGCTGCCCGTCCCCATGTGCCATGCTCCGGCGGGCACTGTGCCGTGCTGAGGCTTTGCCGGGGGACCCGGCGCAGCTCAAAGGCCAGGCTTTCCCAGGGTGACACGCATCCTCCTCACCACGCTGCCGGGTGCGATGTACCCCCCCATCCGACACGTCCCGCTGGCGCTGCCGGCAGAGCTCCCCTGCACCGGCCCCCCTCTCCCGGCCGTGACTTGCTCCCAGCTGGGATTTTCCACCTTTCAAATAAAGTCTGGGTGGCAGCGAGGTGTGGGGCAGAGGGTTGCAGCTCCTTCCAGGACCGAATCCCTCACCGCGGTGCCCTGGCCCCCCGGGAAAAGCTGGCAGGGGTCTGGGACAGGGTGAGCCCAGGGCAGGGCAGGGATGTGGGAGCCCTGGCACCCCACACATGTGTCCGCATCCCAGCGAGGGGGGGTCAGGCATCTGTGCTGGCCGGGACGCGGCGTGCGAGACCCAGCGTAGGCCGCCCTGGTGCGCAGACGTGGCCGGCGGGGAGGGTACGTGCAGCCCCACGCATACGGCTCAGCGTCCCCGCGGGGGGGCTGCAGGACAGCGCTCGGGCTGCCTGGCCACGCCGGAGGGTTGGTGGGGTGGACAATGTCCCCAGTGTCACCGAGCAGTTGGGACAGCAGGAGCAGCCCCCCGGAGAGCTGGGGCTGGGTAGGGAGAAGCAGGAGGTCTCTGTGCAGCAGGGCTCTCCCTGTCCTCGTCACCCGGGGCCAGCAGGCAGCGGAGACGCGTGCGCCGGGAAATCAGCGCAGCTGGCTCGGCACCCCCGGGGACGTGGCCCTGGGTACCACAGCGGGGGATTCTGTGCCCACGCACGTGGCCGTGCCCACGCCATCAGGGTGGGCGAGCAGGCGCTGGGGCTGGTGGTCAGGAGGGGGACGATGCTGGGTGGCACATGGGTGTGTCCATATGTCCAGCGCAGCAGCAAGGATGGCAGCATCCCGTCCATGTGGTGGCACGGCAGCCCCGCGACGGGCTGGGACACCGCGGGCAGAGATCCCCGGGGAGATGCTCTTTGCCCAGGGTGGAGGGTCCCCAGCTGAGGTGGGCACACAGGGGTGAACCCGCTGCCCCCAGCCCTGGGGGGACCCACGCCACCCCCCCGGGGCCATCCGCTGCTCCACGTATTTGTTGTTCTGCCCGGCCTTATCACAAGGCAAACAGCGGCGGGCAGGGCACGCTCTGCCGGATCGAAGCATCTCCCGTTCCCCCCCCTTTCATCTCCCCCCGCCCCCATTCCCTGGCCACCACTGCAGGGACACCCTGGCCGAGGGGCAAAGGCCAGGGCCAGCCAGGGAGGTGGCAGCGAGTGGTTCCAGGTCTGTGCCGGGGCTGTGCCGGGGCTGTGCCAGGGCCGTGCCAGTGCTGCCCAGCGGGAAGAAGCGTCTGGGTGGCTGCGCTAAGCCCAGTGCATGCGAAATGAGCCCGTCCGTGCTGCTTGCTATTCTGAGAGGCGCTCGGGGGACGAAGCTGGTATTTCCTGAGCTGCCCAACGAGGTGTAATTATAACCTGGGAGAAGAAAGGGGCTGCAGAGGAGAGCGCCCAGGCTCGACCGGGGAGCGGGCAGGGGGAGCGGGGCAGCTCCTGCCCGCCGCCGGAGGGGTGCGGCGGAGCCCTGCCCGCGGGCAGCCCAGCGGTGCTGGGGGGCTCGGGGAGCTGGTGGTGGAGCACCGGGGATCTGGCAGCCCCCCTCAAGCCCGGCACCGGGAGCGGTGGGTTCGGCGATGCCTGCCCGCGGCAGCGGGAAGGCGCAGGGTTAATGGTGGCGTTTGGACGTGCTGGCAGCCGCCTCCGTGCCTGGATCCGGCCCAAGCGGAGGCCTAGCGAGGGGATAAATCATCGCCCAGCGCCCGCCCTGCGCTTCCCTCTCTTCCCCCGCACTGCTGAGCCTCCCTGCTCTGGTGCCCCCTGGCCTGCGCCCTGCCTCAGTTTCCCCTCCGTGCTGGGTGCTGCAGGTGGGGTGGCCCGGCCGTGTGCCCCCCATCCTGGGCCAGCCTTAGGGCCTCAGCCCCCCGGCACTGCCGGTAGCCAGCACATGGCCTGGGATGACCCTGCCAGGTCTCCTCGGTGGCCTGGATGGGCAGGGACAGGCAGGGCAGTGTCTCAAGGGCTGGGAGGTGCTGGCGCTTGCGCCCAGCCATGGCATCCTTCCCCTGCGTGCCGGGGGGCTGCCGTCCCTGGTGTCTGCCCAACTCGGCAGTGCCTTGGGAAGACTCGCCTGGTCCCTGGGGCCACCTATCTCCTGGGAACACAAAGGCTGGCGTGTCCCCTGGTCACCCAGCGGGGACCCCAGGCACTGGGGTGACGGGGCAGCAGCATCCTCCCGGCGCTGGGGACCACACCGCATCCCAGCCAGCTCTCCTATCGGGTTGGGTGGCATCGTCCCTTGGCCAGACGTGGCCCCAAAGTGGAGGCACCCTGGCCGGCCGGACAGGACCGCAGCCCCCCGGGGCTTCAGGGGATAGGGGGGGACCCTGCCCCGGCTGCCAGCCTGCCCCAGAAAGCCACCCTGTGCCGTTTCCCAGCAGGGCAGGGAGGGCCGGGGCTCGCACAGAGGCAGCTTTGTGCGGCGTGCCAAGGTGTCCCTCGCTCGGCAGCCTGGCTGCCTTCCCCTGCCAAGGAGCTGTCTCCCGGCCCCGCGCTCTTTCCTGCTCCATTTGTCCAGCCCTGACGTGCCCCCCAGCCCTCTGCCTTGGCATCCCGGCAGCACCGGCCCCGGGCGGCGGGACGCGGGCGAGCCCTCCGTGCTGGGCAGCGCCGCCGGCTTTACGTAACGGCGGTGGCTGGGGGGTCCCCGAGCTCCCTGCCCTGTCCCCAGCTGCCCTCCCAAATGCCCCCGCTCGCCTGTCAGCACCCGTCTCTGGGAGGGGAAACTGAGGCACGGAGCTGAGAGCTGCATGGACAGAGGCTGTGGGGCTGGGCTGGCGCCGCGCTGCGGGCAGGGGAGAGGAGCGGTGCCACGGGGTGGGCTGCGGGATGGCTGGCCAGGGGAGGGGACGGTCCCCCCGGGGACCCTCACGGGGCGGTCGGAGCTGGGGCGAGCTCCCGGGGCGTTGTGTGCTGGGCAGGCGGAAGGGAGAAGCCCGGTGGCGGTGATGCCCAGCCGGGCACCCCTGTCATCCCCGGGGGCCTGTCCCTGCGGTGCCCCCAGCACCGGTGCTGAGCCTGACGCCAGCATCCCTGGTGGGTGCGGGACCTGTGGGACCCCAGGCCAGCCCCTCCAGCGCTCCTGCCCAGAGCCGGACCTCTGTTGCCCCCTCTTGCAGAGCCCGAGGAGAGCCCGCAGCGAGCCCAGCCACCTCCCCGCCATGGATGCCACGGACGTGCCCCTCCAGGCTGAGATGGTGGATCTGGTGCCCAACGGGAAGCACGCGGCCATGCTCACCGCCTCCAGTGTCCCCTCGCTGCCGGGTGACAGGTAGGGGTCTGGGACCAAGCCAGGGTGCCAGGGGCTCGGAGGGTCCTCCCGGCTGCTCCCTGCCCTTGCGATGCCAGCCGGCACTGCCCGGGCACGGGGCAGGGCATGGCGGCTCCCAGCTCTGCTTCAGCCTCACCCCCCTCCCTCCGGCGGCCAGGTTTGAGGAGAACCAGCCCGTGGCGGAGATGGAGGAGTTCCTGCCCCACGGCGCCGAGAAGAAGCAGACGCACTTCACCGACGTGAGTATGGGCACGGGCACTGTGGTGGTGGTGGTGGGGTGGGTGTAGCTCCCGGTACAACCGGTGCGTGCCCTCCCCATCGTGTCTCGTGCGTGCAGTTTGAAGGGAAGACGTCGTTCGGGATGTCCGTCTTCAACCTGAGCAATGCCATCATGGGCAGCGGCATCCTGGGGCTGGCCTACGCCATGGCCAACACCGGCATCATCCTCTTCCTGTGAGTGCCGCGGGGGCGCGGGTGGGGGTCTGGGTGTGGGGGGCTCCTCCAAGGGATCAGTGGGTGCCGGGGTGCAGGCAAGAAAGGGGTCCCTGCCTTGGGGTGATGCAGGGACCGGCGTCCTGCTGCCTGAGCAATGCTCGTCCCTGGCATGAGCCTGTCTGCCACTGCTGGGTGCTGTGCCACCCTGGGGAGGAGGAGGAGGATGAAGGCTTTCTTTCCTTAATACCAGACCAGATTTCCCCACGCGGCCCAAAGAATGTGGGTGCTGCCCCCCCCCGGGCATGGGGACGTGGACCCACAGGGCTGGGGCAGCCCCATGGCTGTGGGGTCCCTGCACCCTGCGGCCCACCCGCCCCGTGAGCCCGCAGCCGGTGCCGAGGCGAGGGGCTGGGTGGCCGGCGGGGATGGCTGCTGCAGGCAGAGCCTGCCCTCTCGGGGTCTGCCCCATGGCCTCGTCTGAGCCTGGTGCTGTGACCTGCTGGTGACGGCGTTGTCCTCCTGCAGCTTCCTACTGACGGCGGTGGCCCTGCTCTCCAGCTACTCCATCCACCTGCTGCTCAAGTCGTCCGGCATCGTGGGTGAGTGCCGGTCCCCCAGCGGGGCCGTGCCAGGGGGTCCCCTCTCTCCCGACCCTCACCCAGCCACCGCTCCCTGTCCCACAGGCATCCGCGCCTACGAGCAGCTGGGCTACCGAGCCTTCGGCACGCCGGGGAAGCTGGCCGCGGCCATCGCCATCACGCTGCAGAACATCGGAGGTGAGGACGGGGCTGGGGGGCGACCTGGTGGGGCTGAGGGCGGGGGGACATGGGCCCGGAGCACCCAGCACAGCACGACCTCGCTCTGCCCCGCAGCCATGTCCAGCTACCTGTACATCGTCAAATCCGAAGTGCCTCTCGTCATCCAGACCTTCCTCAACCTGGAGGAGAAGACCACGTGAGTGCTCCTGCCCGCGTGCCTGCCCCCCGGGCGGGCGCGGGGGCTTCGCCTCCAGCTGTGCAGCCCGCGGCAGGGATTTAGGGCCATTAAGCCACTACTATTTTTGATAACTGTCAGTGGGATTAAACCGGGCTGAACTTCCAATCCCTGCTCCTCGCATCCCCTTGGGATCAGGCTTTCCTCCTTGAGCAGAGCCCCGGGGCTGCGGCGGGGGGGATGGGGGCTCTGGTTGGGAATGGGTCCCCCCCACGCTGTACCCACGTCCCCACCCAGTGGCATGGAGGGGGGAAGCCGGGCAGATGCTGGGCAGAGCTGCCACTGGGGCCTCCACCAGTCTGGGACTGGGCATCCCAGCAAGGCTGGACCCCGGCTGCTCTGGGGTGCTCGACCGCATGTGGCACCGTGGCTGGGGAGGGGTCCTGCCCTGCGGGAGGCCGGGGGCATCTCCTTCTGCCTGGGGTGTTGAGGACCTGGCTGAGCCCCCTCACAGGTGGTGATACCCCGGGCTGCCCACGGGCAAACGTGTGCTGAGAACAGCAGGTCTCAGCCTGCCCACAGCAGCTCTAGCCCTTGGGGGTGCACCACTATGGGGTAGGCAGGACCCCAGCTCAAGGGCCCCCAGGGATGCTGGCCTCAGGGCTCTCAGGGGTGCCAGCCTCGGGGGATGCCAGTGTCCCTGGGGATGCCAGCCCAGTGGTCCAGAGATGCCAGGTCTGGGGTCCCTGGGGCCGCCAGCTCTGGGGTCCCCATGGATGGCAGGATGCCTGTGCCTCCTGTGCCCCGGCAGAGCAGGGCGGTGAGCAGGGCCTCTGCTTCTAGGGACTGGTACGTGAACGGGAACTACCTGGTGATCCTGGTTTCCGTCACCGTTATCCTGCCCCTGGCCCTCATGAAGCAGCTCGGTAAGTCGGGGGCAGTGCTGCGTGTGGCACCGGGCTCCGGCATCCCGGGGCTCCCACGAGGTGACGGTGCCAGCCTGGGGGGGTGGGCAGCGAGGGGGCACCCACCCAGCGTGGGGGTCCTGCCCGCGCCCACTGGCCGCTCTCTTCCCTCCTCAGGCTACCTCGGCTACGCCAGCGGCTTCTCCCTCAGCTGTATGGTCTTCTTCCTCATCTCGGTGAGTGCCGGCACGTGTCAATGGCTCAGGGTGCCAAGCACCCTCCTGCCGGCGTGCGTGGCTCCGCCGGTGGGCAGCCGGGCTGCGTGCCCTGGGAACAGCGGGGTCAGTGGGTACTCGGGGCTGTGGACACGCCGTGGCAGCGCTGTCACACTGCTGGGTTATTTTGGGCTGAAGGATCTGGGTGCCGCAGAGAAGGTGCCGGAGGGGTCTCTGTGCGTGCGGCCCCTCCACGTGCCGCTGCCCCACTCTGCCCCGCTGCCCACCCTCGCAGGGGCAGGCCGGGGGACCAGCGTTGCCCTGGGGCACCACCGGCAGAGGGTGCCCCATAGAGGGGTCTCTGCAGCTGGTGCTGGGGGGTGGTGGTGCCGGTCACTGACTGTCCCCGTGTGCCCCCCACCCCAGGTCATCTACAAGAAGTTCCAGATCCCCTGCCCGCTCCCCGAGCAGGGGGAGAACCTCACGGGCAGCCTCAACGCCACCCCCGTCAGCACCAGTGACTACCAGAATGGCTACACCGTCCTCCAGGGGCCTGACCAGGGCTCCTGCATCCCCAGCTTCTTCACCCTCAACTCCCAGGTGGGTGCCCGGGGTGCGCCCCTGGGGCTCCGGGTGAGCCCCCACCCCATGCACCCCATGAAGGCGGGTGGTCCCAGCGCTGGCAGCACCCGCTGGCGTGGCCCCCGGCGCTCAGCTGCCCTCCTCTCGCGCAGACGGCGTACACCATCCCCATCATGGCCTTCGCCTTCGTCTGCCACCCCGAGGTCCTGCCCATCTACACCGAGCTGAAGGAGTGAGTCCTGGGTGGAGGCACCCAGGGAGGGGGTGGGCTTTGTCCGGTGCCCACCTAAAGGCAGTGCTGTCCGGGTGTGGGACCTGCACCGGGGCATCATGGGGAGGTGGGTGTTGTGACCCTGGGTGGGTGATAGGACCTGGGATGGGTGATATCAGTCCCAGGAGGAAGGTATGACCTGGGATGGGTGGGTGGGTGGTGGGTGGTATCACCCCTGGGAGATTGGTGATATAACCTGGGGTGGGTGGCTGGGTGGCTGGTTGGTGGTGGGTGGTATCACCCCTGGTAGGTGGGTGATACAACTTGGGATGGGTGGTGGGTGATATGACCCCTGGAAGGTGGGTGTGATGACCCAGGCTGGGTGGGTGGGTGGGTGAGTGGCTGGTGGTGGGT
The DNA here is from genome assembly GCF_013368605.1 of Nyctibius grandis. Lineage (NCBI taxonomy): Eukaryota > Metazoa > Chordata > Aves > Nyctibiiformes > Nyctibiidae > Nyctibius > Nyctibius grandis. The sequence continues at coordinate 19,310,529 of NC_090667.1, read as the reverse complement.
GATCCGACCCATCACGCAGCCCAGGAAGGAGAGTGCAGCCCCTCTCCACACAGCCCCTGTGCACCGCAGGGTGCTCCGGCATCACCCCTCCTTGCTGGGCGGGTGCTTGGTGCTGGCGGGTGCCATGGGGCGGTGGGGGCCGTGCTGAGCCCACCGTCTCCTGCAGCCCCTCCAAGAAGAAGATGCAGTGCATCTCCAACATCTCCATCACGGTCATGTACCTCATGTACTTCTTGGCTGCCCTCTTCGGCTACCTCACGTTCTACGGTGAGCCCTCGGGGAGGGGGCCGGGGGCACTGCCGGCAAGCCGGCACTGGGGCGATGGCGGTGCTGGGGCTGACCCGGCGGCTCTCCACTGGTGCCCGCAGGGCGCGTGGAGTCGGAGCTGCTGCACACGTACAACAAGGTGGACCCCTTCGACGTGCTCATCCTGTGCGTGCGGGTGGCCGTGCTGACGGCTGTCACCCTCACCGTCCCCATCGTCCTCTTCCCGGTGAGTGGCCCTGCGGGGATGTCAGGTGGCACTGCCACCCCTGGCTGCCACAGGGTTTTGGCACCAGGCTTTGGGAGGGGAAACTGAGGCAGCTATGGGGCTGAGACCCAGGGACAAGGTGGCAGGGATCGGCAGGGCTGCAGGGATTGGGGAACGGGTCTGACTGGGTGTCAGGGACAGGGCTGGGGCAGGGGCAGGGGTGATGGGGACCAGCAGGGCCGTGGGGACAGGGCTGGGAAGGGGGGACAGGGACCAGCAGTGCCATGGGCACAGGGCTGGGGCAGGAGAAGGGGTGATGGGGGCCAGCAAGACTATGGGGACAGGAGAAGGGATGGGCCCTGGCTCCAAGGATGGAGCGTGTCACCCTGTCCCCGTCCCTGTCCCCAGGTGCGCCGGGCCATCCAGCAGATGCTGTTCCAAGGGAAGGACTTCAGCTGGATCCGCCACGTCACCATCGCCGTGGTCCTGCTGACCTTCATCAACCTCTTGGTCATCTTCGCCCCCTCCATCCTCGGCATCTTCGGCTTGATCGGTGCGTGGCAGCGCCCTGCTCCTGCCCCCCCTTGGGCGCTGGGTCTTACGGGCAGCACGCCAGCCCCTGCCCCCTCCCCGTGCCTCAGTTTCCCCCTCTCGCCTCGCCAGGACCAGGTGGCATGTGGGGCGTCCCCCAGCCCTGTCCCTGTCCTGGCAGGCTGGCTCCCGTGGCGCGGTGCCGGCCGGTGCTTGCTCTTCCCCCGGCCATTTCCCGTGATCCCCCAGCCGGGCTCCCCCGGCTCGGTGCCCGGCTCGGGGCCAAGGTCCTGGCTGCGGAGCGGGGGCGTGGGAGCGGTGCCAGGACACAGCGTCCCTGGGTTCCTGGAAGGCTTTGCCAGAGACCGGGGTGGCGGGGGGAGGACAGGACCTGTCCTGGCAGCCAGCCTGGCAGGGCTGAGCCACGGGGCGGGGCCTCTGCCCGCTCTGTCCCCATCTGCTTCAGGTGCCACCTCCGCTCCCTGCCTCATCTTCATCTTCCCCGCCATCTTCTACATCCGCATCATGCCCAAGGACAAGGAGCCGCTGCGCTCCACCCCCAAAGTCTTGGTAAGCGGGGGACACGGATGGGGACAAGGATGGGGGTCCCGGGGCTGGGCTGGGGGCCCCGTCGCCCTGGCAGTCCCTGACCCCCTGCCCTGTCCCCGCAGGCTGCCTGCTTCGCCCTCCTCGGGGTGCTCTTCATGATCATGAGCTTGAGCTTCATCATCATCGACTGGGCCACAGGCGGGGGGAAGAGCGGCGGCAGCCACTAGCCGGCACCGGGTGCCCACGCCAACCTCCCCCCCACCCACTGGTGCCCCAGGGAGAGCCGGCCCCAGGCTCAGCCCCTGTGCCACAGCCCCACCGGGCTGCCCTGGCGACCCGCTGCCGTCGCTGCCCATCACCCGTGGGGGTGGTGAGGGGGGCATGAGCCACGGCAGGCGCGGGGACCCCCCGACCTGTGCCCGGGATGGGGCAGCGAGCCTGGGGCAGGTGCTGTGCCCCCCCTCCCCGCTCCAGCGGGTACCTTCCCTGCTCCGCGCCTCAGTTTCCCCATCTGTAAAATGGGGACAATAATACTGCCCTACCTCACCGGGAGCTGGCTGTCAGCTGGAGCTCGTCTCTGCCCACCCCGAGCCGCCGGCAGCGGGCGCTGACAGGGGCACTGGGCACTGCCCACCGTGGGGGCCGAGGACCGGGGCACCTTCCTGCCCACCCAAACAGCATTGAGAGCCCTGATGAACAGTGTCCACGGGGGGCTGGAGTCTGGTGGGGTGGCCAGACCCCTGGCAGTGCCCGTGCTCAAGCCGCTCACCCTCTTCGTCTGTCATCCCCCGGTCCCCAGCGAGATGCCACCCCACTGCCCCGGCATTGCGGGGGAGAGTGTGGTCCTGCTGCCTTGGCTGGCGGTGTCCCTGCCGCTCTTGAGCCCACCGGGGGAATGGTTGGCTCCCGGTGCCCGCAGACAGGACCCCGGTGATCCCCAGGCCACGCTTGGGAACTGGCCGCATCGCTGTGGGGAGGTGGCACGCACGCCGGGGGCTTGGTGCCCGCTGGCATCCTGCCCGTGCAGCGGCTTGGCTGCCCGGGGCCTGGCCCCTCCGAGGGGTGTGCATGGGGGGCACGAGGGGGCTGGGGGGCAGCGCTCACTGGGGGCCAGCTCGGGGCTCTAGAGCCACCTCCCTGTCTGCGTGCCCAGATGCCAGGATGATGGGCACCGCTGCAACCCAAGCTGGCCCTGCTCACCTTGCACCCAGGGCCAGCACCCAGGCCCCCGCAGCCCTCTCCCACCCCCCCAACAGCCCCCCCCACCCATCCATGCTGCCGGGACCCTCCCGTGCCATGCCAAACCCCGGAGAGTGGCTCTCCCGGCCCCCCGCCTCCCTCCCCCGGCGGGGCGGGGGCAGCCTGGCAGGGTGGGCAGCGCGGCTGGGGGGGGGCTGCCCCGCAGCGAAGTACATAAGAGACGTATTTTTTTACCAGGGTGGTGGAGGCGGGGATGCTTTTTATAAATACTGTATATAAGAGTAGATCTTTTTTAATCCGTTGTGTTGCTCTGGGTAGCTCTGTATGATGTACATATCTATATGGGGCGGGGGGCCGCGACCTGGCACCACTGAGCGAGGGGCACCGCTGCGGACCCTCGCCATCGCTCCGGGGCTGCCTGGCCCTGGAGTCCCCGTCCCCATCCCTGCTGCCCCATGGCCACCCCTGTGCCGTGCTGGGGGGTGACGCTGTTAAATTATCCGTGGGGGCGATGCCTGTGCTGGTGAGGAGGCCGGCCGGCGGAGCCCCGGCACCGAGAATAAAGGTGTGAACGTGCCCAGGTCTCGGGCGTCACTGGGGCGGGCGAGGAGGTGGCACGCAGGCTGGCACCCGGCACATAGCATCCCGGGACAGCACGGACATACGGACACTTGTGCATGTGGATGCACAGACGGACATGTGGACAGCAGGGACATACGGACATGCACGCACAGAGTCAGCGCACGTGGGTGCACGGGCATACAGCGGGACGGCACGGACATACGGACACACGTGCGCAGGGTCAGCGTGAATGGGCAGATGTACAGAGGGACAGCACGGACGTATGGACGCAGATGCACGGGGTCAGTGGACATGTGTGCATGGATGTACAGCAGGACAGCATGGACGTACGGACAGGCGTGCACAGAGTCAGGGCACACGGACACACAGCGGGACAGCACGGACGTACAGACTCATGCACAGACATACAGCAGGACAGCACGGCCATACAGACACGTGCACATGGATGCACAGGCGTACACGGGGACAGCATCACAAGGACACTCCCACGCACCCACGGGGCCAGACAGACACAGGGGACACCCGCCGGGACACGGGCGGGGGGACGCGGGGACAGCAGCGCACCGGCGGGGGTGTCGGGGACACGCGGGCGCGAGGGGGCGCTGCGCTCCCACGCAGGGGTGCGGCCCGCGGGGGGCCTGGAGCGGGATCCCCGGGAATGGGGACACCCGGGGGGCAGGACCCCTGGGGAGTGGGGAACCCCGGGAAGCAGGACCCCCGTGGGAGTGGAACCTGTGGGGAGCGAGACCCCTGGGAGCGGGGACTCCCGTGGGAGTTGGACCCCAGGGAAGCAGGACCCCCAGGGAGTGGGACCCCCGTGGGAGTGGGACCCCTGGGCAGTGGGACTGCTGTGGAAGCAGGGCTGGGGGCATCCCATGCCTGGTGCCAGGGCAGCAGGTGCCCCCATTGTCCCCCCAGCACCCCCTGGGGGCAGTCCCAAGCGCCCCCCAAGCCCTCTCCCACGGCACAGCGTGGAGTGGGGGTGAGTCCCCCTGCCCCTCCCAGACCCCCCCCTCTCCCCCTGCCCCTCCCAGACCCCCCTCTCCCTCTGCCCACGGGGCTTTAGTCCAGCCGGCCCCAGGCCCGGGCCCAGTGCCAGCTTGTTAGCGAAGCCTCATTAGCACCGCTCCCACGGGAACCGCCGTGCTGCCTCCACGCCGGGCCCACGGGTGCTGCCCCACGGACCCCACAGCTGGGCTGCGTGGGGGGATGCTGCTCCCCTTGCCCTGGCATGGCAGCTTCTAGAGCAGAGCATCCCTCGCTGCCCCCCGCCCCGCTCACCGGGTGCCAGCCCGGCGGTTGCAGAGGGGCTGGGGGGCCCGGGCGGGCGGCGCGGCTCTGCCGCGGGGCTGGCATGGGGCTGGGGTGGCTGCCTGGGCACGGGCCAGCCCCGGGGGGCAGCGGGCACAGCCGGGCACGCCCCTCGGGTTGTGCAGGGGGGCCAGTTCCCGAGGGAGCCGCCCTGGGAGCTGGGGGGGCGAGTGCCAGGGGTACCCCCAGCCCGGGAGGACGAGAGCTGCCGGGTGCCCCATCCTGCCCGGTCCCATCCTGCCCCATCCCCTCTCACGGGCACCCCCAGCCCTGGCACCCGCCGAGGAGCTCCCTCCTCCGGCAGCGTGGTGTGTGGGTCCCCGAGGGCTGAGCCCCGTGTCCAGTGATGGGACAAACAGGTCCCCAGGGGCTGAGCCACCACCCTGTGACACCGCGTCCCCGCAGAAGGTGGCCCTGACACACAGCATCCCCCCGCGGCCCCCTGTCCCAGGCACACCGTGTCCCCATTGCCCCCCTGTCCTGGGCACACAGTAGCCAGTGCCCCCCTGTCCCGGGCACACCGTGGCCCCATTGCCCCCCCGTCCCGGTCACACCGTGACCCCATTGCCCGCCCGTCCCGGGCACACCGTGGCTCCACTGCCCCCCTGTCCCGGGCACACCGTGGCCCCATTGTTCCCCCGTCCCGGGCACACCGTGGCCCCATTGCCCCCCCTGTCCCGGTCACACCGTGGCCCCATTGCCCCCCCGTCCCGGGCACACCGTGACCCGCCGCACGCCGGTGCCCGGCGCTGCCGCGTGGGGGCGCACCCCGCCGGGCACGGCGGAGGCCCCGCCCCTCTGCCAGCGGAGGCCCAGCCCCTCTCCTCGCCCCCCCCGGCCCCGCCCTGCCGTGGGCCCCGCGGCGGCGCGCAGGGGCGGGCGGGGCCGGGCCGGGCAGAGCCGCGGGCGCGCGCAGGCAGCCGCCGCCGCCGCCGCCATGGGCTGCACCGTGAGCGCCGAGGACAAGGCGGCCGCCGAGCGGTCCCGCATGATCGACAAGAACCTGCGGGAGGACGGCGAGAAGGCGGCGCGGGAGGTGAAGCTGCTGCTGCTGGGTGAGGCCCCCCGGGACCGCCCCCGGACCCCTCCCGGGACTCCCCTCGGCTCCCCATCCCGGGCTGCCCCCCCCCCGCCCCAGCCCCGCCGCCCCCGGGCCGTGCTGCCCCGGAGCGACCCTGGGTACCCGCCGGTGGGGGCTGCCGGCCCCGCCCTGGGGGTCCCCCAGGAGTGGGATGCTGGGCCCAGCCCAGGCTTCGGGGTCCGTCCCCCACCCCCCCGCAGTGGGGATTCGGCCCCATCTCGGGCCCCGGGGATCCCCCCCGGCAGTGGGGTGCCTGCCCCGCCCCGGGCTTCCGGGTTCCCGCCCAGGAGGGGGGTGCTGGCCCCGCAGCAGGCCTTGGGGATCCCCCCTGGAGTGGGATGGTGGCCCCACCCCGGGCTTTGGGGATCCCTCCCAGGAGTGAGGTGTCGACCCCATCCCAGGCCCCGGGGGTCCCCCCCAGGGGTGGGATGCTGGTCCTGCAGCAGGCCTTGGGGATCCCCCCTGGAGTAGGGTGCTGGCCATACCCCGGGCTTTGGAGATGCCCCCAGTGAGTGGGGTGCCAGCCCCATCCCAGGCCCCAGGGATCCCCCCAGGGTGGGCTGCTGGCCCTACAGCAAGCCTTCGGTGTCCCCCAGGAGCAGGGTACCAGTCCCACCCCAGGCCATGGGGTTCCCCCCAGAAGTGGGGTGCCAGGCCCACCCCACTGCGGTACTGTCCCCCCCGCCCCATCGGTGTCCAGCCTGGGCACATCCCTTGGGGGTGCAAGTGGTGGCATCCCCCCCTCCTGGCTGGGCCCCCTAGCAAAGGCCCTGCAAGGCTGGGCGCCCCATCCTGCCTGCCCAGGACCCCCGGCTGCCCAGCCGTGCTGGGGGGCTCCTCCATGGGCTCCCCTCACCCTGGGCCGGCTGGGGTGGAGGTCACGGGGCGGATGGGCACCCGCTGCCCCGTGCCTTCCCTCACCGGGGCACCAGGACGGGCCCAAGCCCCCCATCTCGCCTTCGCCCTCCCCTCGCCGTGGGGGGCTGGGGCAGCAGGCTCTGCCCCACGGATACCCGATTTTCGTACCGATAACGGGCCGCTCGCGCTCTTCAAAGCGCCCCGGCGATGCTCCTGTGGGCGTTCACAGACCTGCCCTGTGCCTGCGGGCAAGGCAGCCGCTTATTTATTTTAATTTATTATATATATATATTTTTAATAACTCCCAGTTGGGGTTTTTGTTCCCTGTCCGCAATTCCCAGGGAGAGCCTCACTCCAGGTGTGACGGTGGGAGCGCGTGGGGCTCCCACGGCACCGTGGGGCGGCGAGACCCTGGGATGGGCAGAGAAATCCCTGGCTGCTGCTTGGGGAGCGCCAGCAGAAAATGTCTTTGGGCTCTTCGCCGTCGGTGGAGGAAGCCGCCGGCAGCAGGAAGTCACGCCGAAATCCGGCAGCCCTTTATTTGCTCAACCCCTGCCTGCCTTGAGAAATACGTAATTAACGCCTTGGAACGTTTAACGGAGCGCTTAGGGTTTTGGGGTTGATTTTTATTTGATTTTTGCCTCGGCGTGAACTCTGCCAGCAGGAAGACCCGTTCCGGGGGGCCGGACAGGGGTCTGCGCCATCGGGGGGGCTCGCTGGTTGTGCAAGCTGGCCGACCCGCTTGTTTCCGGGGAGGGGAGGGCGCCGGCGGAGCGAAACCCCACGGGGTTTGCAAGCTGTTGGGGAAACACGTGGTGCTCCTTCGCCGGAGCTGCTCCCGCGTCCGGCCCTGCCGCCGGCTCGGCTCCTCCCGGACCGCTGCGCCGGTGCCGGGGGGGTTTGGCACTGGGGACTGGCCGGGGTGGGCAGCATCACTGCGGTGCCGTCAGCTCTGGGTGCCCAGGTTGGGGAGCCCGGCCGGCTGGTGCTGAGCGTGACCGAGGGTGGTGGGGGCTCGCCGGTCAGCGAGGGTCGCGGCATGGCCCGGTAGCCCTTTCCCCGCGTCCCGCTCTGTGCCGAAGCGGGGGCAGGAACAGGACGGCTGCGCTCCCTTCTGCCAGGGCCAACATTTGCAAGTGCCATTTCTGATCTCAGCTGGTTTCTAAACACAAAAATAGAGCAAAACAGCCATTTTTAAATTTTTTTTTTTAGTGTTTATTTTTTCCCCTCGCAGCTGTTCAGGTGTAAATAGTGTGGGGGCCTTCGGTCACTACTGCCCATTTCCGAGCCGGTCGGAGAATCCCTCTGAGCCGGCCGGGAGCGGCTGGGGAGGTGGGACCGGTGTTGCCCCCCCCGGGGGCTGCTGTTCATGGCATCCCCCTCCGCAAGAACCCCTCGAGGTGGGGACACGGTGCTGGGGAGATGCTCCCAGCGTCCCCGCTGCCCCACCTTCCTACGGCTTTTCTTTTCACCACAGGAAAAAAAATAATTTGGGAGGGAAACGGTTTCACCCTTCGTGCCGAATCAGCCCGTGGCACGAAGAGGAGATGCTTCTTCCCAGCACTGTGCGGTTTTTGCCGGTGACTCCTGCCGCTGCCCGCAGGTTTTCGTCTGCCGTTTGCCGGCTCCGGCAAACAGGTTGCGTGCCAGATGGTTGATGCTCTGGTCTCTGACGGGGAGAAATCCCTAACAAAGCAATCCCCCTCCCCTAACGAAGCAATCCCCCCTCTCCAACGAAGCAATCCCCTCCTCACTGTCGCTGGAAAGCAGAAACCTCCCCAGATTTTGGTTCTGGGAGAGGCCGGGAGCCACCACTGGCACCTGAGAGTGCCTGGAGCATCCGCCCCGTGCAGCACCGCTGCTGGCAGCTCCGGTGCCACCGCCGGCTCCCCGGCATCGCCAGGGCTCAGACCGCTGGAGTCACCGTCCGTTTCTGCGGGGCAGCAGTGGGGGCCGGGTCCTGCCCAGCCCACCCCCCTGCCCGCGGAGCCGGGGCGCTCCGGGGGGATGCGGGATCAGCCGCAGGCAAGCGGTCGCCGCGCTCAAAGCGCCTAATTCCTTATCTTCTGATGGGGGATTAGGAGAGCAAAAGGATTTCTCGGCTGCTCGGGAGGCGTTTGAGGCTGGAAGGTACCCAGGGCAGGCACTGGTGGGTCCATCCCCACTGTTTTTTTGGTGCTGTTTGGGTGGAGGTGCAAACCCCGGGGCAAGGATGCTGCCCTCGCACCCACCCGCGCTGGGTCGAAGCGGGGTAAGGCCAGCAGGCAGCTGGCTGTACCAAACCCTGCCCCTGTGGCCGGGGCAGGGCTCAGCAGCCTGAGTGGGTTTTTTTTGGGGCTTGCATAAAAATAGAGGAAGGGAGGGACCAGCTGTGACTTTCGGAGGCCGTGTTGCCCCAGCGTTGCTACAGGCTCGCGTGTGAGCGGCCGGGTTTGCTGCTCTTCGCCCTGTCTTGGGGTTTGGTTTTTGTCCCTCCTCCTGCCCCAACGCGTGGTGATGGGAGGGGACCAGGTCCCTCCTTTGGTGGGGACACTGGTGGGGCCCCGGTGGCGTTCCTGGCCACAGACTGGGAGGCGGCACGGTGGCGGGGAGCAGGGAAGAGCTCGGTGCTGTTACATCTGAGGGGACCCCGCATCCAACCACCTGGAGCTGGCGGCCGGGCTTGGGATGGGACGGGAGGAAGGAGCCCAGGACCGGGGACGGGTCACCCCGGTGTCCCCGCTGGTGATGTCCTGGGTGCAGGCAGCTGCCCGCCGCTCCGAGATGAGCGCTTAGGCTTTGCCCAGGAGAGGCGGCAGGCTTATATGTGTATATTTTATATATATTATTACGTATGGGTGTTAGAGGTATATTTTATGTATTTAAAAATATATATATTGCTTTTTTGTATATATCTATATTGCTCTTTTGTATGGAGCAATATATAAATTGATTTTTTAATATATATATATATATATATATATATATATATATATATATATTGCTTTACCTATATATAGCTTTACAGAAGAAGGTCTCCCGTGGGCTGGGCCCGCGCAGGGCTGTGGGTGCCGGGGCCGGGATGGCGGTGTGCCCGAGCACCGCTGCCGGTGCCAGCCCGGCCCCTCCGCAGCTGCCGGGTTTCCTGCCCCGCGCCGGGCCGGAGCGCGGGTTTCCGTGCCGGAGGCCGGCTGAATCACCGGAGCTGGGGGAGCTGAGTAATCCTGCGTCCCTGCTGGTGGAAAACCCGGGGTGGGGGAGCAGGGTGCCGGCGGCATCCTGGCTGTGCCCGCGGGTGAGCCCCCACCCTGTCGGGGCGGGGTGGAGAGGATGGTGGCACCCAGGGACGGGGGCACAGCAGTGCCGGGGGCGACTCTCCGGCATGGGCTGCACCGGGGCCGTGCCGGGTGTTGGCAACGCGGGGGCATCACGGTGTGCCCGAGCGGCTGGGGCAGCGCGGTGGGTGATGGTCTTCAGGAACCTCCTTTTCTAGGGCTGAGCCCCAGAATTGATGCTGGTGACCCCACATGTGCGCGGGAGGAGGCGACAGCTCTCTGCTGAGCCGTGCAGGGGCTCTGCCCCAGTGCCGGCACAGCTGGTGTGGGGGGCGAGGGCACGGAGGCGGCTGGTGCCAGCGGAGGGGTGAGGGACCTCTCCAGCCACGGCAGGGGCAGAAACGGAGCAGCAAAGTTCCGGGATTCCTGGCAAAAGCCCAGCACGAGGATGGTTTTGTCCGGCTTGCCCACACCCGTGGCCCTTGTGGGCACCGCGAGCGTGTTTGCCGTGCTCCCCCAGGAAGGCATCCCCAGCCCACCCCCTCCTCCCCGCTGTGCTCCAAACGTCCTTCCCGCTGCCGATTTATGTCTGTTTTATTTATGCCTGTTGGGTTTTTTGCTGGGTTGAGCCACGTCTCCATCGACTGCCTTGGGTTGGGTGGTCTGCGCCTCCCTGGTGCCCCCCAGTTTTTTGGGGTCCTGCCTGGGACGCAGCATCTCTCCAGCTGCCGATGCGCGGGCTCCTCCTGGGAAGCGGCCAGCCCTGTGCCGGGACAGGACGGCCCCTGGGAAAAACGCCCTGTGTCACTGCGGGGTTTTAAAAAAAGGCGATTATTTTTACAGCAATTTTCCATCTATTTTGGGTAGGAAGGAAAATGTCGAGGGGAATCTCTTTTTTTATTATTATTTTTTGAGTCTTTAGGGTAACTCTGCTTCTAACACACACCTTTGAAAGTCCCGGGGGATGGCGGGGACCCTGTGGGTGCTGAGGGGGGTGGGCTCCGCAGCCCACCAGACCCACTGGTGGGTTAAATTCCAGCTTCTCCCCTGTAATAAGGAATATTTTCCAGCTGTGCGTCGCTTCCATCCACGCCTGGATATTTGAAGGCATAAAACAGAGTGGTGCTGTGCAGCGAGATGGAAAATCCTCTGTTGGCGATGGCGGGGTGAGGTGGACCCCAAAACCTGTGACCGGCTCCTTAAATGTATGGAATTAAATATATGCTGCCTAGGAATATATTGCATATATTGCATTAAATATATGCTGGCCAGAAAGCAGCTTAGATCATGGGCTGCAAAATATATGTTGGTTAAATAAATTTCTTGCTGGTGGATTAACGGCGTGTTTAGGAGCCAGGCAGCTTCTTGCTTATTTTAAATTTTTAAAGATTATTTTTAACAAAAAAAAAGGGGGAAAGCAGCCCGAGAGTGAGCTCCCCTCCTGTTTTTGACAGGCTCTGGGAACGAGCGCTGCCGGGTCTGGGCAGGGAGCGGGGTCAGCCCATGGCGGGGGGCTTCTCTCCGTCCCCCCGCGATGCCTGGCCGGCACGGGGGGTCCGAGGGACGCGAAGCCCCCCTGGCACTGCCGACCTCCTGCCTGGCTTGGGCAGGAGGGTGGGAGCCGGTGGCTGGCGCCCTGCCCAGGGATTGTTTTGGGGCTGAATGGACGGCAGCCGGGTTTTCCGGGGATTGCAAACCCTTCCCCTCCGCCCTGCTCGCCCGGGGGGGCTGGGCAGGGTCCCCCAGCGCACGGCGGGGGGAAGCACGCAGCTCCCCTGGCAATTACCTGGGCCCTTCGTTAGGCAAAGGCGGTGATTTGAAAGGGAAATTGAGGAGGGGGGGACTAGCTGCTGCCAGGAGCTGGGGGGCAAGTTTGCAGGGGAAATGGCCGGCCTCGGTGGCTGCCCTGCGGGGAGTGGGCAAGGGGTCCCGGGGGACTTGTTCCGTCCTGGGCAGGGAGCAAGTGTCGGGCAGAGCAGGAGGCTGGGGGACGGCTGTCTGGCACCTCGCCCCAGGGATGCTCGTAAGCAGGGTCCTCTCTGGCTGCGTGCCTCAGTTTCCCTGTCCAGGCGCCCGTCGGGGAAGGGCACGGTGAACGCAGCTGGCCCTGGCCGCCGAGCCCAGCGGTACGGGGTGGCGTTGCCAGAAACCAGAGGTATTTAATGGAAAAAATGAAGGGATAGGCCGAGTCCTTCCCCGCCCCGCTCCCAGCTCCGGGCAGGGGTTGCGAGCGCTGACCACGAGCACGGGCCGGGCTGCGCCGGGTGCCGCGTCAGCACCCCGAGGGGGCCGGCGGGGGCTGGGGCAGCGTGGCCGGGGCCGTGTCCCCAAGACCCCCACGGAGCCAAGCGCTCCCCTTGGGGCAGAGCACAGCCCCTGCCCCGGCGCGTACGGCGTGGGGGCCGTGGGGCGGCGTGGGGGCCGTGGGGCGGCGTGGTGGTGGCCGTGAGCGCCGGGTCCGCGTGGCCTTGGCACGGCCCCAGCTGCGGGGTCCGTGCCTGGAGCGGTGCCCGCCGTGGGGTGCGTGCCCACCACCGGGGCTGTGGTTATGCCGGTGGCGCGGGCAGAAGGCGTTTGCTCCCTGCCGCTGTGTCTCAGCTGGCACGACGGGCTCTGTTTTTCCCCGTTAATTTTAGCGTAATCTCAATTTTTTAAACTTTGTTTTAATTTTTATTTTAAACTCCTCTCTAATCTCTCTTCCCCCTCTGCTGCGGTGCCAGCACAGCCCTGCCGCTGCCTGCCTGGGGCTCCCCGAAAGGGCAGCGCCGGGGGGACCCCCCCGAGTGCTGGGAGAGGACCCAGGGATGGACTCGGCCCAGGAGGGTCCCCGGGGTTGGCAGCTGGAGGCAGGGACCTTGCTGGTCCCGGCCGAAGGAGGCTCGTCCCGCCGGGGGTCCCGGGGCAAGGCAAGCCAGGCGCTCCTCCATCTCGGTGGCACTCCCTGCCCGGAGAGGGGACAAGGGACATGCACCATCCCTTTCGACTTCCCCTTTGAGCTTCCCCTTTTCTGCAGCCGGGGTGACTTTGCTCTTCCCCGCTCCCAGCCCGGGCAGGGAGGGCTGGGCCGGGAGCTGCACGTCGCCTGCGCGGGGGTGACGTCCCCACAGGGGATGGGGTGGTGGGGGAGCCTTGGGTGCCCTGGCTATCTCCTCTGAACCTCTGGCATCCCGTCTCTGGATGCTGAAAAATAAACCCACCCCAAAGCCATTGGCTTTCCCTGCTGGCAGCGGGCTGGGGCACGGGCCAGGGCAGGCTGGCTAGTGTGGGCTATTAAATATAATAAAAGCAACCCGGGGTGGCCAGTCCTGCCGGGAGCTGCTCGAGCCGGCTGGCGGAGGCGGCACCTTCTTCCCGGGCTCCCTGGGGTGCTCGGCTGCGGGTGCCCAGCCCCCTGCCCGTACCTGACCCAGTAGGGTCAGGGTCTCCGGCTTTGTGCAGCACCTCACTGCTCATCGCCCCGTCTCGTTTCTCCGCAGGTGCTGGCGAGTCTGGGAAGAGCACCATCGTCAAACAGATGAAGTGAGTGGTCCCCGCGCCGTCGCTGCGGCAGACGCCGTGCAGGCCTCGGCTATGGGCTCCGAAACTGGTGGCGGCTGGGGAAAGCTCCCCAGCAGCGTTGTCACAGAGTGTGGGTGGGGGGCAGCACCCCGGGGTGCCCCACAAACGGCTGACGTTGCCTGTGTCTCTCCCCTGCCCCAGGATCATCCATGAGGATGGCTACTCGGAGGAGGAGTGCCGGCAGTACAAAGCAGTGGTCTACAGCAACACCATCCAGTCCATCATGGCTATCATCAAGGCGATGGGGAACCTGCAGATTGACTTTGGAGACTCCTCCAGAGCGGTGGGTGCCCTCCTGCTCCTGCTGCGCCTGGCAGGGGTGGGGGGTTCTTGGGGGGCAAAAGCAGATGCGCCCAAAGCTGGATCGGGATTAGGGGTGGCCCTGCCCAAGCCCTCTGCTCTGTGGTGGGCTGTGACCTCCTGTCCCTGGCGCTGAGGATGGGGGGACCCAGAGCATAACCCGTGGGTGGCCTGCCCTAGCACGGCCCCCAATGGGTGCAGGGGTGGGGGTCCCGCTGCCTCCCTGGGGTCTCATCCCCATCCACCGCTGGAGCTCCTGCCCCACTGTCTGGATGGGACGGGTCGGGTCCTTTGGGGCAGAGTGACCCTTGATAACCACGTGCTGATCCTCGTGCCCTGTTTTTTCCCAGCAGGACGATGCTCGGCAGCTGTTCGCCCTCTCCTGCACTGCCGAGGAGCAGGGCATCATGCCGGAAGATCTGGCCAACGTGATCCGGAGGCTGTGGGCTGACAACGGGGTCCAGGCGTGTTTTAACCGCTCCCGAGAGTACCAGCTGAACGACTCCGCTGCCTAGTGAGTACCCCTGCTGCCCTCCCCCAGCTGGGCTGGATCCAGGCTGCGCAGGACGCGGCGCTTTTATTGAGCAACAGAAAATCCCCCCCGGGGGCTGCTGTTCCCCATCCTGCCCGGCGCTGGGGCTGAGCTGGAGCAGAACTGGGAAGGCGGATGTTTCGAAAGCTGTTTCCTTCTCTGGCGGGGTGCTGCGTCCCCTGGGAGGGGGGCACCGGGGCATGCCCCCCTCCTGCTGTCACTCTGTGCCCACTGCCCTCTCCCGCGGATGCTCTCCCCTGGCCTCTGCACCCTGACGTGAGCACAGCTGGGGGTCCTGCCCATCCCTGTCCCCACGGACATGGGCCGTGAAGGCAAGGAAAAGCCCCAAAGAAAGCACCAGGGACCCTTATATCTGAGTAGGATGAACAGGATGCACAGGAGGGTTTTCTTTTTAACTGAATTTATGTGGAAGGACTTGACGTCACGCTGGTGTACAGCTGGCAAACTGGTGTTTGGGTAGGTAAATTGCCTGTATCTGGATTTATCCCTGAAGAGATTTAATACATAAGTTAATCTGCCTAAAGTGCGATTGCAGGAGAGGTTGGTGCAGCCAGGGCTGCGCTCAGCTCGCACGGTGCCCTCCTGCCCTCTCTGCTCCGACCCCCCACAGTAAAGCAGTGCCGGGGGAAGGTCGTGGTGTGCCGGGAAACCCCCGCCAAGGCTGGCCCCGCCGGGGATTGAGCACCCTTGGGACTCGCCGCCATCCTGGGGGCTGCTTGGTCCCCGCCATGTGCCAGCCCAGCCGTTCCCTCCCACTTGGCACCAGCAGGTCCCTCTTCTGTGCACGGAGGTCACCGGGTGGAAGAGGTTGCAGAAAAGCTCCCAGCAAGTGCCGACCCCGGAGAAGCTCCTACCGGCGCTTTCCTCCGGTGCCCGTGGCTTTCGCTTCCTCCTGCCCGGCACCCACCGTCCTCCCTGGCCCCTGTCCCACTCAGCCCCGTCGCTCCCCAGCCAGCACCGGCATTCCCCCGGCAGTGCCACGCTGCGCTGTGGGTGCTGGTTTGGAGGCACAGGCAGGTACCTGGCAGCTCACATGCGCAGTTCGAGCCAATACCTCTGCAAAGCGTCTGCCAATCGAGTGTTGCTGGGAGGGTATTTATGGAGCGTGTGGCACGTTACAGGGGTTGGACAAGTGTTAATTAGGACCCCCCTCGAGCTGTTCTCCAGCCTTTTTCCAGCCCTGCGGAGATGCCGGTGCGGCAGCCGATGCCCCGTCCATCCCTGCGGGGACGGTGCTGCGCCTGCGGTGCCGCCGGCACAGGGCACCCTGGCGACGACGACCCCGAGCCCGCCCGCGCCCTAGCCCTCTGCAGCAGCCCCCAGCCACCTCCTCCGCAGCCCCTTGGGGTACCGGGAGCTCGGGGTGCCGGGCGGGTGCTCGCCAGCACCCCAGGGCTGGGTGCGAGGTCCCAGTGCTGCCGGCGCCACGCAGGGCCCTGCCGCGGTGTTTCCTGTTGTTCTGTCAGCCGGAGGCCGCCGGTGCTTCCGGCTGTTTGTGAGCTGCTCCGCCGCGGCGTCCCGGCCCCCCACCCTGCCCTCACACCCGCGGCGGGGTCCCAGGGCACCCATGGCTCCGCCTCCATGTCCGTGTGCCGGCCCCCGCCCTCACACCCGCGGCGGGGTCCCGGGGCACCCGCTGCTCTGGCTCAGCCGCGGCACGGCCGGGGGTGTCCCGGGAGGTGGCAAGTGGCCACGCTGCCATCAGAGCTGGGGATCCCTGTAGCCTCACAAGCTGTAATCTGGCTTTCACCAGATTACGGGGCTGCAAAGGCCTTAATTAGTGCAAGCCTAATTTGCTTAAAGGAGCCCATTTGTAGTAACCCAATTAAAGCAACGTGAGCTGGAGAAATCGAAACCCGCCTTGATCCCCTCGGCCGGTCCCGGCGGCTGCTGCGGTTTGGGACCGAGGAGCCGGGGTCTGGCAGGGCCGGGGCAGCGGCAGGGCAGGCGATGCCGTCCCTGGGGGGCTCAGGGTGGGCAGCAGCCCCCCGGCTGCGCTGCACCCCGTCCCTCCGGCCTCCCGCTTCCTCCCAGGACGCCGGCCCTTTGTGTTTTTTGACTATAAATGGCACGGCGCCATCGATTGTTTCCGCCGGCGCTGTGGCCGGTTGCCATAGCAGTGAATACTTTCCTCTTGCCATTTCCCCCTGTGCAAACAGCCAGGGGAACTGGGGGGAGCCCCCCAGCCCCGGCTGCATCCCCTGCCCGGCCCCACGCTGCCCCCCAGAGCCCTGTTCCCGTGCGTCCCCGTGCCGCGCTGGCAGCTGGCTGTGTGCCCTGCCCTGCCCGTCTCTGGCAGGGCCGCGGGGTTACCCCGGGGTGCAGATGGGGTCCGCTGTGCTGCCCAGCTTGGCGCTGCCCACCCCAAATGGATGATGCCGGGGCGTGGGGAGATGACCCTGGGGCGGTGTGTGGGGTTACCCCGTGGGACTGGGGTGGGTCGTGCCCCACGGTCCAGCTCCCGCAGCACCTTTGTGCTCCCTCCGCAGCTACCTGAACGACCTGGAGAGGATAGCCCGTGCCGACTACATCCCCACCCAGCAGGACGTGCTGCGCACCAGGGTGAAGACCACCGGCATCGTAGAGACCCACTTCACCTTCAAGGACCTGCACTTCAAGTACGTCCCACCCTTTCCTTTTTGCCTTTTCCAAGGCAAAAAAAAAATCCCCTTCCTCCCCGTGCACCGAGCCCCCCGGGTTTGCTCATGGCGGGGGCCTCGGAGAGAGCGGAAACCGTCGAAATGGCTGGAGCAGCCTCAAAAACGCCTCGCAGGGCTCGGCCTGGGGGCGGATCCAGGCTCTGGCGAGGAGGGGAAGGGGGAAGGCGTCCTCGGGGTGCCGTGACACTGCTTCCGCCGTGGGAGGGGCGCTGGGCGGTTAATGGGGGTCTCGGGGTCGGGCCCCGGCGCTGCTGCCCGCTGGCACGCTGGGGTTGCTTTCCGCTGAAAACCCATGGGAAATAGTCAGGGCTCTGGTTTCCGAGGCAAGAAGCCAGCATGGCGCACACCCCGGGGGGGTTTAGTGGCTTGGCGACGGCGTTGCCAGCAGAAGGGTCTGCAGGGGTCCTCCCCGAGCGCGGGGGGCTGGCAGGGACCCCTGTGCCAGTGCTGTGGGACGGAGGCTCTTGGTTGCACGTGGCCGGGGCTGTGCTGTGGGGGTGGCAGGAGGGCAGAGAGGATGGTTTGGGGGTCACAGCAGTGAGGAAGCCTCCTGGCCGATGGGGTGGTTGGCAGCAGACGTGGCACTGCTGCCGGGCTGTGCTCCGTGGAGGCAGGGCATCCTCTGCTGCCCGCAGAGGAGAGGTGCGCGGTGCCCCGGGATCATCCCCCGAGCCCTTGCGCTGCCCGTCATCCCCCTGAGCCCGCAGCCGCTCCGCCGGGCACTGCCGGCTCCCCTCGGTCCAAGGCCTCCGCTCCGGAGCGGGTCTCCTAGAGCATCTCCTGGAGCCCGCTCCGGGGAGCATCACACTGACAGCCCCTGGGAAAGGCGGCGTGATCCTGCCCCGGCTCGGGGTGGGGATTTGCTCCGGCTGGGAAATAAGCCCGGACACTGCCCTGTCCCTGGGGTGGGCAATGGGTGCATCCGTGGTGCCAACAAAACCCCTGCGGCGGGGGCACTGTGCTCTGCCCACCCTGGTGCCTTCTCCTGGCATGGCTCCTGCTCCGGGCAGCTGGGGAAACTGAGGCAGGGAGCAGGGCGAGGGCGGTGGGGCTGGGAGCTGCCTCCCTGCTGCAGGATGTTCGACGTGGGCGGCCAGCGCTCGGAGCGGAAGAAGTGGATCCACTGCTTCGAGGGGGTGACGGCCATCATTTTCTGCGTGGCCCTGAGCGCCTACGACCTGGTGCTGGCTGAGGACGAGGAGATGGTGAGCTGGGAGGGGGATGGAGCCGGTGCCATGACCTGGGGGGGAGCTGGGGGAGCACCCCGTCCTCTGGTGGCCACCAGTACCCTGGCCAGCGTGGTCCAAGCCAGGCCCTCGGCATCCCCTGCCCGGGCAGGCAGGAGCAGTGGGGGGCAGCAGGTTGGGCAGCGGTGGGGCGGGCGCTGCGTGGGGGTCCCTGCCCGGCTCAGACTGCCGTCTGTCCCACCAGAACCGCATGCACGAGAGCATGAAGCTGTTTGACAGCATCTGCAACAACAAGTGGTTCACGGACACGTCCATCATCCTCTTCCTCAACAAGAAGGACCTCTTCGAGGAGAAGATTGTGCACAGCCCCCTGACCATTTGCTTCCCTGAGTACACAGGTACCGCGGGGTCCCTCGGTGTCCCCCCCGGCCCCCCTGGCAGGAGAGGCGGGCAGTGCTTTGCCTGGGTGGTGCAGCAGGAGATGCTGGGGATGGAGATGGTGGCTCCCCCGTGCCCGGGGAGCGGCGCGTTGGGGCAGCAAGTGGGGTGCAGTGGTGTTTGGGGTGCCCCAGGGGATGGGGGACACTGGGGGGCCAAGGGGCAGCAGCCCTGGGTGGGGTTTGGCTGAGGCTTAGTGTGCCTGGGGAGCATCAATCCGGCATCGGGGTGGGGGCTGTGGTGGCGTGGGGAGCCGAGCTGAGCCAAAACCCCTTCGGTGCCTGTGGCGGGGGGGGTCCCTGGGTGACCGTGGGGCATCCTCCTCCTCCTCCCCAGGGGCCAACAAGTATGATGAGGCAGCCAGCTACATCCAGAGCAAGTTTGAGGACCTGAACAAGCGGAAGGACACCAAGGAGATCTACACCCACTTCACCTGCGCCACCGACACCAAGAACGTGCAGTTCGTCTTCGACGCCGTCACCGACGTCATCATCAAAAACAACCTGAAGGACTGCGGGCTCTTCTGAGGGCCGGCGCTGCCCAGGTGGGTGCTGGCCCTGGGGGTGGCCCCCAAACGCTGGGGTGCTCACGGAACATCCTCCGGGGGCGGGACGGGCGCTGCCGGCCGTGCTGCGGGCTGGCGGTGGGTGCCCGTGCCCCCCCCATCCCCAGAGCCCCCCCACTCACCGCCCTCTCTCTCCTAGGACCCCCGGCCGTGCCAGCGAAGGAAGGACCGTGCCGCCCCCCTACTCCTGCTTCTCTTTGGTTTCATTCCTCTGTCTCCACCCCCTAAAGAGACTTTTTGGGTGCCAGCGTGGCAGCAGGGCCCGCGTACCCCCCTGCCGCCCCCCGCTCGCCCCCTGCCATCCTCCTCCTCCTCACCGGCATCACCCTTCCTGGGCAAAAAGAGGTTTTAATCTTGGTTTTTAACCCCCCAACCGCTCCAGCCCCATCGGTGATTCACTCCCGAGCCCTGCCGCTCTCACTGTTTACATTGCAAGTGTTGCTGGCGCGGAGGGGGGACACGGGGGTCCCCTTGGGGTCACCCACCCGGCCGCAAACACAGCCGACGACATTCCTTTTAGTAAAGCAGAAAAGAAAGAAACCCCCCAGCCCCAGAACCCCCCCAAAAAACGACACCACACCGGCTGGGGGCAGGTTGCTTTTTAAAGAACCCTTTTTACCAAACTATTTAAAAGCGTCGAGTGCTACGTGGTGGCGGCGGCGTCCTCCGTGGCCAGCCCACCCCCAACCGTGTGCCTTGGGGAGAGGGGGGGTCCCGCAGCCCACCCCGCCTCGCTGCTTCCCCCCTCCCTGCCGCCCCGAGGGCCGGGCAGCGGCTGGGCAGGAGGGCGGGCAGGGGGTGCTGTACCCCCCCACCCCATTTCTTTCTACGCCTAGTTTTGTAGGGCTAGCTGTTGCGTTGGGTGAGGAGAGCTCGCTGGACAGAGCGGCCCCCCGCTGTACCCCCCTTCCCCAGCCCGGGGGGGGACCCCTCAGCCGGTGCCCGCGGCCTCGCTTTTCCCACAGGATGTTTTACGATTTGTTCACGTGGTTTGAGATAATAAAATGTAGAAAGGAAAACAAAAAAAAAAGAAATAAATAAATACTGACCCCCCCCCTCCCTCCGGGATCGGGGTGGGGTGTGGGGGCTTCACCTGCACGGGAGGGCTGGGGGGAGGTCCCCGAGGGGGGGAGAGGGACAGGGGGTGGGCTGGCATCGCCCGGGGGGCATCCCCTGGGTGTGGGCGTGAGGGTGGCAGCGGGAGGAGATGGGATGCTGCTGGGGGGCTGAGCCCCCTGGGGTGCTGCTGGGGGGGCCATGACCACCCCCTGGCCCTGCAGCAGGGGGATGGTGGCACCCCGGGGTTCCTGCCACCCTGGGGGCCCCAGTGCCACGCAGTCCTTGGGGACACCTGCGGCCCCGAGGGGCATCTAGCACCCCTTGCACACAGCAGCCCACAGGGACCCCCAGCTCCATGGGGCACCCTTGGACCCCCCAGCAGTCTCCAGCTCCAAGGGTTCCTGGAGACCCCCAGCACCCCCCCCAGCTCCAAGGGGCACTCGGGGACACCCAGCACCCTGCAGCACCCAAAGGACCCCCAGCAGCCTCCAGCTCCAAGGGGTTCCTGGAGACCCCCCAGCTCCAAAGGGTACCCAGGACCCCCTGGCACCCAAGGGACCTCCCAGCACCCTTCAGCTCCAAAGGGAACCCAGGACCTCCCAGCACCCTTCAGCTCCAAGGGGCACTCGAGACCCTCAGCACCCTGCAGTGCCCAAGGGACCCCCCCCCCCAGCACCACCAGGCTCCAAGGGTACCAGGGACCTCCAGCACCCCAGAGAACCTCCAGCACCCCTCAGCTCCAAAGGATACCCAGGGACCCCCACCACCCAAGGGACCCCCCGTGACCCCCACCTCCAAAGGATACCCAGGGACCCTCTGTACCCCCCAGCTCCAAGTGGTACCCAGGGACCCCCAGCACCCCCCCAGCTCCAAGGGTACCAGGGATCCCCAGCACCCTGCAGCACCCAAGGGCATCCAGCACCCAGGATCACCCAGTGCCCCCCAGCACTCAGTGGCACGGGGTGACCCGCAGTGCTGGCCGGCAGGAGGGCTGGTGGGGAAGGGGAGTGGGGCCGTGCCCCCCACCCAGGGGTGGCTCCAGGGCTAAGCGTGTCAAATCCCGGGGATTCAGGGCAAGTGGAGATGGTTGTGGACGTGGGGTGGGGCAGTGGTGGGGCTGGGCCCCAGGGGAGGGAGAGGCCAGGGTGGGGGAGGGGGCGCTGGGGCTGGGGCTCAGAAGAGCCCGCAGTCCTTGAGGTTCTCCTTGATGATGATGTCGGTGACCGCGTCGAACACAAACTTGACGTTTTCGGTATCAGTAGCGCAGGTCATGTGGGAGTAGATCTCCTTCACATCCCGTCGCATGTTCAACTCCAGGAACTGCAGCTTGATGTAGTTGCCTGCGTCCTCGTAGGTGTTGGGACCTGGTGATGTGGCAATGAGTGGGAGTCCCCTCCTGGGCTGGGGTGTCCCCCCCTCCCTTCACCATGGGTGCTGGCCCAGCGTCACCCAGTGCTCCCCCGGGTGGGCAAACCTTGCTTGGTACAAGCACGGCTTGCGTGGGGTGCTGAGGACACCCGGTGGGTGGCTGCTGTACGGTGCTGGCACCCAACCCTTCACCGCCATCCCACCACCAGTTGCCTGCGCCCGCTGGGCAAGCCGCTGCCACCCTCACCATCGTAGTCGGGGAAGCAGATGCTGAGATGGGCCTTCTTGATCTTCTCCGTGAAGACGTCCTTCTTGTTGAGGAAGAGGACGATGGAGGTGGTGGCGAAGTAGCGGTGGTTGCAGATGCTGTTGAAGAGGTGCAGGCTCTCGTGCATGCGGTTCTGCGGAGGGACACAGCCCCGTCAGCCCCATGGCAACCCCCATGTCGTGACGGGGATGAAGTAGGAGGGTGACAGGGAGGGTACGGATCGGTGAGGCGTCCTCACCACTTCGTCATCCTCCACTAAGACCATGTCATAGGCGCTGAGGGCCGCGATGAAGATGATGCAGGTCACCCCCTCGAAGCAATGGATCCACTTCTTCCGCTCCGAGCGCTGGCCACCCACGTCGAACATCCTGGGCAGGGCACAGCGGGGGTCAGCAACCCCCCCCCCCACTACCCCCTGCCCACCCCCCTGGCACCAGCCCTTGCCAGGGGCTTGGCCCCCACCTGAAGTTGAGGTCTTTGAAGGAGAACTGGGTCTCGATGATGCCGGTGGTCTTGACACGGGAGCGCAGCACATCCTGCTCCGTGGGGACGTAGCCGGGGGTCACCAAGCGCTCCAGGTCTGACAGGTAGCTGGCCGGGTACGTGGTGGGCATGAGACAAGGGTCAGCAACCCCAGACCCCCCCCCCCCCCACCCCTGCCCAGACCCCCCACCCCACGTACTAGCCGGCTGAGTCGTTGAGCTGGTACTCGGAGGCACGGTCGAAGCAGGCTTGGATGCCCGCGTCCTTCCAGAGCCGCCCGATGATGTCTGACACCTCCTTGGGCATGGTGCCCTCCTCGATGGTGTCCGAGAGGTGCAGCAGCTTGCGGGCATCGTCCTACGAGGGAGAGGGGCTCAGCGGGGCTGGGGGGCTGTGGGGACCCCCTTCCACCTAGGGTGGGCTGCTCCTCACCTGGCGAGCCATGTCCCCGTACTGGATGTTGAGGGTGTTCATGGCCCGCACGATGGCCAGCATGGACTGGAGCGTGTTGCTGTAGATGATGGCAATGAACTCCAGGCATTCCTCCAGCGAGTAACCGTCCTGGTGGATAATCCTGGCCGGGGAGGGGGGACATGGGGATGAGTGGGGTGCTACAGGGTGGGGGGCACCCATGGGTGCAGCATGGGGCTGGGCTGGGTGTCGTGGGGTGGGAGCACCCATGGGTGCAGCATGGGGCTGGGCGCCGTGGGGCTGAGCCAGGCACTAAGGGATGGGTGCACCCCATGGATGTGGCATGGGGCAGTGCCAGGCACGGTGGGACAGGGGCACCCCGTGGCTGTGGCGTGGGGTAGGCACGCGGCACGGTGGGGTACGGCCAAGCAGCACCCCATGGCACTTACTTCATCTGCTTGACGATGGTACTCTTGCCCGACTCTCCTGCTCCTGTGGGGACAAAACATGGGGTCATGGCGGTGCCCACGCTGGCCCCCTGGGACCCCCAGTGCCTGGCATGGCCAGGGGGCACTGGTGGCAGTGCCAGGTCCGCGGTGCAGGGCAGGGGATTACAGCCTGGTGCCAGCGGGCATTAAGGTTGGGCTGAGCCGCTGTGGCTAATGGGATCTGCAGCGGCTCAGCTGGGGATGTGCTCGGGGACCCATGGGAGGGGTAGGGGACACAGTGGCATTGCAACCCCACCACCCGATACCCCAAGCCTGTGGCAGTGCAGGAGGACAGGTCCTGGGCTAGCCCATGAGGGCAGCGATGGCACCCGTGGTCCCATCACCTCCAGGGCACCCCAGCCCTCGGGCACCTCTGGGACAGCTGGGAGGGACTGGGAGGGACCCACAGTGCTGGGGGGCTGCAGAGACAGACACAGGGTGGGGTGGCATGGGCTGCATGGGGGTGCCTGGGAGGATGGGGGTAGATTGGAGGAGGCTGCTGGGATGGGGTTGATGGTAGATGGTGTTGGTGAAGGCTCTTGAGATGGGTTAGTTTGGGTTGGGGGGGCCTGGGAGTGGGGGGATGTTGGGTGAGCTGGTTGGGTTTGGGGGATACCTGGAAGCTGGGGGCTCTTAGGGTGGGCTGTTCAGATGGGTTGTTGGGTTTGGGGTGCTGGCGGAGTGGGGGGGGAGAGCTGTTGGGCAAGCTGTTGAGATGAGCTGGTTTTAGGGGAGCCTGGGAATGGGAGGCTGTTGGGGTGGGCTGGTTGGGTTTAGGGATGCTGGGGAGGTCAAGAAAATGTTGGGGGGTTTGTTTGGGTGTGCTGGTTGGGTTTAGGGGTGCCGTGGGGCAAGGGAAACATAGGGTGGTCTTTTGGGGTCAGCTGGTTGGGTTTAGGGATGCTGGGGAGGTCAGGGAAATGTTGAGGGGGGGTTGTTTGGGTCAGCTGGTTGGGTTTGGGGGTGCATCTGGGGGCCAGGGGAATGTTGGGTGGGCTGGCTGGGTTTTGGAGGGGTCTGTTGGATTAGATTTGAGGGGTCTATTGGGTTGGGCTGAGGGGTGCCGGGAAGTGTCACAGGAACATGGGGTGGGCTGTTGGGGTGAGAGGCACAAAGGGTGGGTATCTGCCCCAGGGTGTCCCCGTCCCACCATACCCAGCAGCAGCAGCTTGACGGTCCTGGCATCCTTCTCAGCATCCTCCTTGAGCTTCTTCTCCAGCTCACGGGAGTGCTTCTCCTCGGCGCTGGCCCCGGCACCCATCCTCGGCCCTGCGGCTCACCCGCTGCTCGGAGCTCAGCACCAGGACGGGCAAGGAGCTCCGGCCCCCCACCACCGCCAGTGCCTCCCTGCACCCGCCGCGCCGGCCGCCGACTGCCCCGCTGCCGCCCACCTCCGCCGCCACCGCCCGCCCAATGCGGGCCAAGGACGGGGCCAAGGTCCCGGGGGCGGCCCCGAGGGGTGCTGCGCTCAGCACCCGGGGCTTAAGCTGAGCACCCCCCCGCCCCTGCCCTCCCCGGATAAACCCCCGTAAGTCTGCAGCGGGCTGAGCTCAGCAATCCTGCAGCTCCCGGTGTCAGCGCTTCTCCTTGCCCCCACCTGGGGGCTGGGGACGGTGACCCGGCCACCCCTGGGGACGTGGGACCCCCGCCCAACTCGGGCTCTGCTGTGGGCCCCGGGGGGTTGGAGCTGGGGGGGCTGCGCTGGGGTCTGGCAGGGGCTGGGGGCAGTGGGGGAGGAAATGTCCCCATTGTCCCCAGCTCATGCTGGTCACCCCCCCCGCTCTGGACCAGTACCCACAGTCCCCCCTCCCAGTAAGCCATCCCAGTGTCCCCAGGTCCCTGTGCTCAGTGTCCCAAGTGACACTCCCTCAGTGATGGAATGCCAGCCCCAGTCACCCCAGTAAGCCATCCCAGTGTCCCCAGGGCCCTTTCAGGACCCTCCACCAATGTCCCCAGGCACCCCAGTGTACTCCTTCATGTCCCCAGCCACCCACCAGTACACTCCCAGTGTCACTAGGCCAGCCCAGTATCACCCCCCGGAGTGTCCCCAGGCCCCTCCAAGTACCCAAGTACACCCAAGTACATTCCCCAGCGTCTCCAAGCCCCTCCCCAGTATCCCAAAGAGAAATCCCAGCACTGTCCCAGTGTCCCCGAGCAATCCCAGTACACCCAGTGCCTTCAGGCCCATCTCCCCCAGAACAAACTCCTGCCCAACATCCAGGTGCGCCCCAGTGCCACCCCCGTGCTCCCATGCCAACCGCAGTGACACCCCCCCCGCAATGTCCCCAGGCCCCTCAACGCCCCTCCCCAGTGTCTTTAGGCCACCAGTTCCCCCCTCCCGTGTCCCCAGTGCCCCCCCATTGCCATCTAGGCCACCCCAGTAAGACCCAGTGTCCCCAGGCCCTGCCGGGACTCCCCCGCTGTCCCCAGTAGAGCCCAGTGCCCC
Source organism: Nyctibius grandis (assembly GCF_013368605.1). NCBI lineage: Eukaryota > Metazoa > Chordata > Aves > Nyctibiiformes > Nyctibiidae > Nyctibius > Nyctibius grandis. The sequence continues at coordinate 19,284,907 of NC_090667.1, read as the reverse complement.
GTGTCCCGACCCCCCCCCGCTGTCCCCAGTGCCCCCCAGTGCCCCCAGTGCCCCCCCACGCGGGGCTCCTGCAGCGCCGCGCTCGGCCGCCAGGGGGCAAAAGGACCCAGCACAGCTCCCAGTCCAGCCCAGCGTCCCCAGTACAGCCCTGCGCCGCCCCCAGTGTCCCCAGTACCGCCCCCAGTATAGCCCAGAACCTCCCAGCACCGACCCCAGTGCCTCCCGGGACTGCCCAGAGGAGCCCAGTGCCACCTCCAGTGCCCCCTGTACCGACCAAAGTGCTCCCAGTACAGCCCAGTATCGCCCACTACCACCCCCAGTGCCCTCCTCTAGAGTCCCCCATGCCCCCAGTACCACCAAGTATCGGCTCCCAGTACCAAATCCTAGCGCTCCAGTACTTGTGCCCCCCAGTACCAACTCTGAGTGCTCCCAGTACCTCCAGTAACACCCAGCACTGGCCTCTCGCCCAGCCCAGCGTGCCCCTAACACCCAGGCAGTACCACCCACCACTGCCGCCTCCCCGTGCCTCCCGTCCTGCCCAGTGCCCACCCCTCAGCACCCAGTGCCCTCGGCTTCCCAGTGTTCCCAGTGCTCCCCCAGGGCCCCCCGCTCCCCGCCTGGCTCCAGCCCGGCCCTCCGCACCCCCGGTGGGGCTCGGGGCAGGGTTAAGGGCATATGGTGTCTGGGCCAGGCCCCAGCGCAGCCCCCGCCTGCCCGCCCCCTGCCCGCTCCCTGCCCACCCCCTGCCCGCCCCCTGCCCGCTCCCGTCCCCACAGAGCACACGCAGGCTCCCACCTCCATCCCAAAGCCAGTTTATTTGGGGGTGCCCCGGCTGTGGGGGGGGCATTTGCTCGGCCCCAGCTGCCCCTGCGCTCCCCACGTACAACTATTTACAGCCCCCGACACCCGCCGGGGTGCCCCGAGGGGGTGGGTGATGGGCTGGGTCACCCAAACGCCCACGGGTGGCCCAAATGTCCACGGGTGCAGATGCCAGTGAGCGCCCAAGGTTTTACCCCAGCACAGTCCCTTCGCCTTCCCTTCCCCACCCAAAGACCTGGCTGAGCCCCTGCCATGGCCTGGACACCTGGGTTTTGGCTGGAGGGTCCTGTCTCCCCCTCACCAAGCCCCCGGAGTGGGGGACGAGGCCGTGTACCTTGGCCCCACAGCCCCCTTCTCCTCGGCTTGCCCGGTGGTCTGCAGCTTCCCCGCAGAAAGCACTTGCTCCTCAATAACCGGGTGGGGAAACTGAGGCACGAAGCTGCGAGGGCCATGCCCAGGTTGTCGGGGGCAGACCTTGGTTGATGCCACCTCTCCCCCTGCCTCATCCCTCCTGGCTGGAGTTTGTCACCCCCTCCCACACCAGGACCTGCCACCTCCAGCTCCCGCTGTAGTGCCGTGCCCCAGCGGGGGGCAGACAGCAGCCGCGGTGCCCGGTGGTCCGCGCACACCAGGACCCTGGGGTCCCAGGGCGGGGCAGACAGCAATGGGGGCTGCGGCCACCCCGGGGGTCCCCGCTCCTCCCAAGGGCCGGGAGGTGGGGGTCACATCGCCCCAGTGACTATGTACAACCTACAAATAAATACTGTCTCCTGTGGGAGGGGGGAGCGCGTGTGTCTGCGTGTGTGTGTGCGTGGATGTATATATATATATTTATTTATTTATTTATAGATATTTTTAATATTAAAAGGGGGGAAAAATAGACCACTGTGCTAGCAAAGTCCCTGATGATGTCTCATGTGTGCCTGTAGGTCTCTGGCTGGTGATTCCGGCGGTTTCGAGGTTTCTTCTGGTCCTGCTGCTCCTTGGCTTTGAGGCCAGCCAGCGGCTGGGGGGGGCTAGCAGCCGTGTGCCGCCAGTAGCCCTGGCAGTACTGGTCCAGAAGTCCCATTTCGGGCTGGGTGAGGAGCTGGAGCAGGTCCTGGTAGTGGGGAGTGGGGGCACCGGGCAGGCCGGGGGGGGTCTCCGCCTGGACCAGCACAGCGTGGACGGCGCGGCCGCTGAGGACGCGGAGCTGCACCTTGGTCACCGTGTGCTTGAAGTTGTTCTCGGTGGCGGTGCAGGTGTAGAGGCCGCTGTCGGCGAGCTGGAGGGCGCGCAGCAGCAAGCCCTGCTCCGTCCGCAGCACCCTGCCCTCCACCCGCAGCTGGACGGGGAGAGGCGGCATGGCTCGGTGGGCTGGCGCCCCTCGGCACCCCCGGCACCCCGACTCCCCCGGCACCGCGCCCTGCCCTACCTCTTTCCGCCGGTCGCTGTTGTCCTTCTGCAGCAGCCACTTGACGGTGGCCTGGGGCGAGCGGGGCTGGCACTCCAGGAAGGCGGTGCTGCCCTCCACCCCGTACTGCACGGCCTCCACCGCGTTCTTGTTAGCTGCAGGGCGGGCCGCGGGCAGACGGGTCGCATGGACAACTCCGCGGCCCTGTCCCGCTGCCCAGCCCGCCTGCTCTCCAAGGGAGAGCTCCTGCCCACCTCCAGCCACAGGCCTGCCTGCTCCCAGACACCCAGCAAGTGTGCTCCTCCTCCCCTAGTACAGCCGTCCTTCCACGAGGGTGTCCATCCATCCATCCATCCACCCACCCACCCATGTTCATCCTCCTCCAAAGTATCCATCCATTCATTCATCTACATACCCCTGAACTTGTGCTCATCCTTCTCCTCATCATATCCATCCATCCATCCATCCATCCGTCTATCCACCCATCCAAATCTGCTTTCTCCTCCCCAACATATCCATCCATCCATCCATGTTCCATCAATCCATATTCTATCCCCAAGGTATCTATCTATTCATCCATGTTCATTCTACTTGTCAATGTATCCATCCATCCATCCATTCATTGACCCACCCATCTGTGCTCATCCTCCTGCCCAACATATCTATCCATCCATCCATCTTCATCCTCCTCTGCAATGTATCTGTTCTTTCATCCATCCATCCATCCATCCATCCATCTCCTCTTCCCATACATCCACCCACACAACCACCGACCCACCAAGGGCATCCATCCACCCATGTCCCCCTCTGGCCGTTGCCCCCTGCCCTCAGCACACCCCCCAGCTGCCCCCCGTGTTACGGGGCCGTGCCCCAGGCCTCACTCACCGTTGGAGTTGTAGCCCCGGCACTGGCGGATGGGGTTGCCATGCCGGACGTCCTGCCGCCGGCTCCGCCTGTGGGGAGGCGGGAGGTGAGCGGGGGAGCCCGGGGCTGGGGGGTCCCTCCCTGCGGCACTCCCCGGCCCCCTGTACCTCTTGGAGGAGGCGGAGTAGCGGGTGCAGGCGCTGCCGTCCCAGGCGCAGTAGGGGTCCCGGGCCAGGCAGCAGTCGGCGCAGGCTTCCCCGTACACGTCGCAGCGGTGCAGGGCCAGGTGGGTGACACCGACGGCCGAGGACACGTACAGCTGTTGCTGTTGGGGGGACAACGAGGACAGGGTGAGACGTCATCTCATCCCCACCCTGCAAAGACCCCCCAGAATGAGCTGCAGCCTCCCAGTACTGGGACTGGCCGAGACACCAGAGCCACCCAAGGGCCACCGGAGCCAGGTCACCCTGGGGCCGCACGTGCACCTCCCGCTCTGGTGCTGCGGTGACACTGGGCAGTGCCACAGCAGGGTCCATGTCGGGATCAATCTGCCCAGCCCCCTGCCACGACCCGTGACTCACCCTCTTGGAGGAGATGGTCATCGTCTTGATGGGTGCTGGCACCTAGAAGGGAGCAGGAGTGAAGGAGATGGAGGGGTGACCGCCTGGCCTGACGCTGCAGCCCCGGGGTGGCACCCCAGACACCCTGCAGGGAGCTGGGGCAGGCAGGGCCGGGCAGGGGGAGATGCGAGGGGGCAGCAGGCAGGAGGACCAACGCTTGGGGTCCCTCCGGAGCCGGTCAAGGGGTGGCTGGTGTCCCAAAGGGCTGGTTGGTGTCCCAAGGGGCTGGCTGGCTGGGTCAAGGACACTCAGCAGAGGGTGGAGGGCAGGACAACCCTTACCTTGAACACCTCAATCTCCTCCAGCATGAGCTCCTCTGTCTCCATGTCGTCCCGGGGGAGCACAATGACCTTCTGCACGGTGCCCCGATCTGCAAGACACCATGGTGCCCGGGCACTCAGTGCCACCCCTGGGCACACACACCCTCCCCTCCTGGGAAGGGGGTCCCTGCTGAGGCTGGAGGGAGGAAGGACCCCCCAAGCCTATCCCCATCTCTCTCCTGCTGCAGTGGGTGGCTGTGCTGGGGTGTGGCACAGGGACTGCAGACAGGGATGGGCACCAGGGCAGGGGGAGAACCAGGATGGATCACGGGGGCTCTGGGAAGCACCAAGCTGTGTGACAGTGCCCCCAGGATGGGTACTGGGGCCAGGGAAGAACAGGGCAGGATGCTGGTGCCTCTTGGATGGGCAATTGGGCAGGGGAAGGTCGAGGCTGGATGATGGTGGGCTTAGGATGGGCAATGGGAAGCACAAGGCTGGATCACAGAGCCCGTAGGATGGGCACTAGGGTCAGGAAAGGATGAGGCTGGATGGTGGGACCCTGGGATGGGCGCCAGGGCAGGGAGAGGACCAGGCTGGATGGTGGCAGCCCTAGGATGGGAGGTATCATGCTGGACCGCTGGCCCTGGGGACCGGAACTGGGCTAAGGGAAGGACCAGGCTGGATGGTGGGGTCTGTGGGATGGGCACCGGGGCAGGGGAAGGACCAGGCTGGAGCTTTGAGGAGAGGCAGGGATCTCAGGGGGGGGGTCTCAGCTCCTCGCCTCACTCCAGCATGGTGGAGGGCACCGTGCTCTGGCCAGCCCTGGTGGTGCCCATGCCCTCCGGGGCCGCGCCGGAGCATGCTGCGTTCCCCGCGGTGCGCGGCGTGGGTACCTGTGCCCAGGAAAAGCACCTCATAGCGCCCGTCTGCCGCGTCCACCTGGTCGACGGCCACGGTGGTGAAGCGGTAGTTGACGTTGGTGCGGACCACCAGCGGCTGGCGGTGGGTGGGGTACACGGCGTGGTACATCAGCGGGTGCGCGCGCATGAAGTTGATCACTTCGTCAGGGTAGTCCTTGGTCGACTTCATGGACGGGGTGAAGGTCCCCCCGGGGCACTGCGGCACAAACGCCGCCCGCGCTCGGTGACCCGGGACCTGGGCGTGGCCCCGAGGGTGCCAGCCGCCTGGCAGGCCCCGGCTCACCTCCCCGCGCGCCGCCCGGGGGTACTTACGGTGCCTGGCCGGGGGTAGGGCATTTTGCCCGTGTAGGGCATCCACTGGTAGTTGGGTCCCTCCTTGTGCGCGAAGGGCCCGTTGAAGACCATGCGGATGTCGGCCATGGAGTAGACGCAGACGGCAGAGCCCTTGAAGACCGACCTGGGAGGAAGGACCTGCTGCCACCCTCCAGCTTAGCGCTGCCTGCCACCGCGGCACCACCGGGACCCCCACCCAGCTGGGGACCCCCCGTCTGCCGCCCTGCGCCGGGAGGGTCAGTACTCACCCCGAAGCGGAGAACACGGCGTAGATAACGGGGTTCTTGGTGTCCTGTGTCTGTTGGATGAAGACGTCCTCTTGGGACAGAAAGATGAGGGTGTCACCATGGGGAAGGCGGGCAGGGACCCCCCTCGCACCCAGGGACACCAGTGCGGGGGGGAGAGCAGCTCCCCGTGGGAGAGGTAAGAGGTGGGGGGCAGCAAGGGGGTCCCCAGCCCTCCCCGTGAGACAAGGTACCGCGTCACCTCCCCAGGGTGCCCCCCAAGCCCGCAGGGGTGGAGAAGGCCCCCGGCCCCCTCCTCGCCCACTCACGGAGTTCGTCGAAGTGTGTTTCGATCCCATCGGGTCCCGGCACGGAGCAGACGAGCCGGGCCTTGAGGAAGGTGCTCCACTTGTTCACGAGGCAGCAGTGGCCCCCGTCGTCGTTCTGCAAGGGAGGGACCCCCGCGCTCAGCCCGGCCCGGCCCCCTGCCCGCTCCCCGCCTGCCCGCTGCTCCACGTACCAGGCAGATGCGCCCGATGCGGGAATAGACCCCAGGGCTCAGCGGGGCGTCGGCCGACTTCTCTCGGAAGAAGAAGTAGAGCTTGTCGTCGTTCCTCTCGCTGCTGTCGGGGATGAGCTGGGCGCGGACGAAGGCTGGGTCTGGAACGGCACAGCACAGCACCGTCAGCCCAGCGGCACCCCCTGCCCCATGCCACCACGGGATGCTGAGGCCCCCTCTCCTCCAGCATCCCCCCACTCCTGGAAAAGCACTGCCACAGTCACGGGGTGAGAGCTGGATCTGGACCAGAGCCGCAGAGGTGGGCTGAGGAACCGAGTCTCTCTGGTGGTCATCGGTGCTCTGGGAGGGACTCGGAGCATCTCTGAGGTCCACAGGGTAGAGGGCTACAGCAGCAACATGAGCAGGGCGGTGGGAACTGGTCTTCCCCCCCTGGGGAGGAACCACACAGCCTGGAAGCTTCTCAGGAAGCTTCTCCCTGCCATCCATCAGCCGGTGCCCAGCCTGTGCTGACAGCTCCCCCTCTTCGGGTTACCGCCCTGCCGGCCCCCCAGCCTGGCAGGACCAGCCCATCTGCTCTGCTCTGTTTACTCAGCTGCTGCCCCGCGGACAGGGGTGCTTCAAGGGGAGCAGGATGAGCGCTCAGGGTCACTGATTGCAGGCGACATGGTTGACATCTCAGCCCTGCAGAAACCCACGGACAAACTCCAGCAGAGCCAGCCCCATCTCTCACCATCTGGCTGCTCCCGCCGCCCAGCAAAGCCCCCAGCATGTCTGTCACTGTGCCTCACACAGCTATCCCTCTGCTCTTCTGCCTAGACTTCCTTCCATCCATCCATCCATCCATCCATCCATCGTCTCTCCATTCATCCATCCACCAATCCATTCATCATCCACCAATCCATTCATCCATCCATTATCTGTCCATCCATCATCTGTCCACCTATCCATCAACCATCAACCATCCATCCACCCATCCATCCATCTACCCATCCATCCCACACCACCACCCATCCACCTGCCCATGATGGCTACTGTCTCTGTCCTGGGAGAAGGATGCAGTACGACACAATGGGTCTCATCTCTATGGCTGGAGCCGTGGGATCCCCAGGGAACCTGGGCCAGTGACACCCGAACTCACCATTGAGCCAGCGTGAATTGTACTGGTCTGTCCTCATGGCCGTCTGCTTGCCCATGGTGCGGAAGATGGCTGCGTCCGTGCCCATGAAGTCGATGTAGACGCCAGCATAGAGTTCTTCATCTGCGGAGGGCAGAGATCAGACAGGGACCCCCACCTAGTCCCATCCACTCACCTTACCCCACTGCCCTGGGCTCCATCCAGCCCCAACTCCAGCCAGTAGCCACCAGGCAACCAAGAGCCCCTGCCCATGGTCATCCCAGACAGCTCAGGATGTTGGCACTGCTCTGTAACCAGGACCCCCACCTCCACTGGGCCAGGTGCCCAAGGGCAGGGCATCCCAGGTGCCCGGCCATCTGCAGCTGGAGCGGGCAGGGGCGGCAGGGGCAGGGAGCCCGACTCCTGGGGGATATTTGGGCAATGCAGGAAGACGACGGGAGCAGTTGTCCCATCTCGCCTGCTTGTTCCCTCTGCCCATCGCAGGAGCAACGGCACCGGGGAGCTACAGGACTCACTGATTAACGCAGAGACGGTGTCTACTTTGGGGTCGTAGGAACACTTCCCCTTGCCCGACTCCAGCTTGTCCGGCTCCAGGTAGAAGATATAATCCTGGAGAAGGAAGCAAACGGAGGAGCTGGTTAGACTGTCACCCCTCCGTCCCTGTGGCACCTTCCAAAGCCCACCAGGAGAGGCAGCATCCTCTGGGATGGAGCCCAGCGGCAAGGACAGAGGCGAATGGACCACACCAGTGGTCTGCAGGCCTCCTGAGAAGCTGAACCCTCCGTGAGCTACTCCTCCGATGTTGCTGGGTGCTCCTCCATGTCCTCCACCGCTTAGAGACTTGGCTGAGCTGCCAGGCATCCATCCCCTGCATCCTCTTCCAGGCCAACATCTCCCTCCGGCCGCCTCTTCGCTCCGTACGGCTGCACCACGCATCGCCGCTTGGCCGGCTCCGGGTTACACAGCTCCAGTGGCTGCCTCAGGTGGGGTCTGGCCAGCGGCACAGCTCAGCACAGCTCGGCACAGCTCGGCTGCCGGACCCGCCACGCTCCTCTCGCCAGGACCCGTTCTCCAGCCGGGGTGGCATCGTGGTGAGGTGCCGCACCCGCTCCAGGGGATTCGCCCCACGCCGTCAGGAGCCGTCGCCCCGCCACCGCCTCTGCCGTCCCCACGGCCATCCCTGGCGCTGTCACGTGTCCCCGGCCAGGGGTGAGACCCACGCTGCCTCCAGAGCCGCTCGCAGACCCCTCTGCCGGTGCGGGCTGGGGGCAGGCAGGGCCAGGCTGGCCCAGCCATGTCTCCCCTCACCCCCGGCGTATGGACCCCCGGGGATGGGATGAAGCAGCAGCACAGCACTACCCGCAGGAGCCCCGGTGCAGGGCGACCTCAGGCAACCAAACCGGGCTGGCAGAGCTGCCCGCTGGCCCTGTGTCCTGGCTTTGAAGCAGGGGTGACAAACACGGTGGCTGCCGCCCTCCGTCGAGGCAAGCAGGGTCCTGGCAGAGCCCCCGGGACGGGCAGGAGGCAGTGGGGAGCTGGGGTGCTCCCCGTGCACATCTCCCACCGGAGGGTTCGCCCACGCCAGCTCCTCCCGGGGCACACAGCCCCCGCGGTGGGCACAGCCACGGCCACGCTGCCAGCGTCCCCATCACTGCACCGCGCCACCAGCACCATCACAAATGCCTCTGCCCAGCGCTGGCCCCACTCCCGAGCCGGGCAAACTCTGCGGGGACGCCCTGTCTCTCTGGGCAGCCCTGGCCCCCTCACCCTCCCGGCCAGGTCACCCACAAGCCGCCACTGGTGCCGGCACCGCCGTCTGGTTAATGCGCCTTGAGACGCACGGGAGCTGCTGGGAAGAGGGTGCCGGGGGCCCCGAGGGAGCCCCTGCTTGGGGTGCACCCCCCTGCAGGCGCTGGGGCCAGAGCCAGCAGGGAGGGAGGAACGGGGGGGCTGAAACGGTCGCGGTGCGTCCCCTGCTGCCGCCGGGGAAGGTGGCAGCAGGAGGTGCCAGCAGCTGGTGAGGTGCCCTCTGCCCACCCAGCACCTGCCCTCGGGGCGGAGGGACAAGCGGGGGGACGCCCAGGCTGCCGCAGGGTGCCCGCGCCCCACGCGCTGCCCGGCCCATGCACCGACCCACGTTAGTCCGGAGGGGAGAGACTCCGGGGTGACACTGTCAGGGCAGGCTGACGCTGGGTGTCCCCAGAAGCCGGGATGACACAGGGATGACTCCCTGAGCCCTCTTGCCCGCCGGGATGACACAAGCCCCTCCCGGGACAGGGTGCAGCAGCTCTCAGCCATGTTTTTGTAGACCCTACCAAAAGCCCTCCTGCGCATCGCCTTGGCATCCTCCCCTGGGAACTATCCCAGCTCCTGGGACACGCGGTCCTGCTTCCAAGGGACACGGCAAGCCCAGAGCCAGGATGGGGAGAGCCACCGTCCCTGACAGTGTCCCCCACGGGGGGCCCATAGGTGGCCTGGGAGGAAGGAGTTAGTGACAGAAGGAAAGCGGAGACGCCAGGCCAGCGGCCAGAGGATGCCGTGCCGAGAGGGGAGGAGATGGTGGGGACGCCCAGGGCACGGGGCGCCCGGCCCGGGGGTCGGAAGCATGCCGGTGGGAAGGAGAGGAGCCCGCAGCCCCGGCGCACCGGGGGGAGAGGTGGGCACGGCTGCGGCGGGCTCCCAGGCCGGTCCCCACCTTGCTGTGTGCTGGTCTCGGGCTGAGGGGGCCGTCGGCGGAGCTGCTTTCCCGGCCTCCCGGCTGGCTCGGCAGAAACCCCTGGGGAGAAGGAGCAGGGCAGAGAGTTAGCGCCGGCGGGGGAGGGACCCCCGGGGCGGGGGCAGGGGGGTACCCCCCGAGCAGGGGTGCCGGCGGGGGTCCCCGGGCACTCCATGTCGGGCTGGCCTCCAGCAGGGGCTGCTCCGGGACGGATCCTGCTCTCTCCCGCAGAACTGGGGTGCCCGGTGCGGGGCAGGAGCTGGCAGTGCCCTGGGCAGAGGAGCGACGTCCCGGTGCCAAGCTGCGGCACGGGGGGAGCTACCGGCACCGCGGGGGTCACCGGGACCCCCCCGTCCCTGCCGTGCTGCCACTGGTTCCCCCGCAGGGGACACACGGTGCTGTCCTCAATCGCACCAGCACCGCCGGTCCTCCTCAAATGCTGCCACCGTGCAGTCCAGTCCTAATCCAGTCCCAATCCAGTCCCAGTCTGGTGCCAATCCGGTCCCAATCCAGTCCCAGTCCGGTGCCAATCCGGTCCCAACCCAGTGTGGCCCGAGCAGCACCCGCCTCTCTCGGTGCCCGTGCCAGGCTTGGGGGCACCGGGGCAGCCGCCCGTCCTCCACGTCCAGCGCCGTGCTCCTCCCTTGGCTCAGGCTGGCAGCGCCCGGCTCACTCCAGCCGCAGGAGAGGACACAGCCCAGGACCTGCCACCCCGGCGTGGAGGGGACAGCCACCTCACAGGGCTCGGGGCCCCCCGGGATGCCTGCACTGCTGCTCGCAGAGACCAGCTCCTCCCAGGGCCGTCCCAAAAGCACTCCCTCTGTCTGCCGCACGTCCAACCCAGTGGCACGTGGCTTCAACGTCACCCTCTTGCTGCACGCGGCGGTCCTCGGGGCTGGGTGACACCCATCCAGGGACACCCCTGGCACAGCCGCACGCGCCAGCGTGGCCCCTGCCGTGGTTCTCCGGCGCTGGCGCGGTGCCGGGCATCCTCCACATCCGTGTCAAGCTGGTGGGAAGCCGGGGGAGGACACGTCCCTCACCCCAACGGAGATCCAGCACTGGCTGTGGCCGGCGGGCACGTCGTGTGGGAGCCGGCGTCGGGGTCCGGCCCGGTTCCGGTGTGAAGAGAGGTCCTCGGTGTGCGGAGGGGGCTGGCCCCGCTCGGCAGCACGGCTCCATGGTCAGCCCCCAGCCTGCCGCTGCCCACAACCCTCTGCCCCCCAAACCTCCCGGCACCTCAGCCGTGACACGCCGCCCTCCCGCACCCCGCTGCAGTCCCATGGCGGCTGCCCCGGCACCACCGGGCCGCACGCTGGCTCCTCGCGCCCCCCGTCCCTCCCGCCCCTCACCTGGGCTTTGCGCCCGCGGTTGACGAAGGCGCAGATGGGGTTGTAGGCGCCGGTGCCGCACACGTAGAGGTGGGTCCGGTTCCAGGGCTGGATCAGGCGGATGAAGTTGCCGCACTCCCCCTGGGAAGTAGAGGAGGGGGTGCCAACCCCAGCAAAGGGACGAGGGCACCTCCCTTCCCACTGCCTGCCAGCACCCGCGCTGGGGTGGGCACCACGGGGTCCAGCCCCCTGGCACGGGGTAGGAGCTGGGGAAGGGAGAAAGCAGGCTGAGGAGCTGGGAGGGTGGGAGGCTGGCGTGGGGCATGGGCTGGCATGGGACGGGGCATGGGGCCATAGGGTGGGGTGGGGCCACAGGTTGGCATGGTCATGGGTTGGCACGGGTCTTGGAATGGCATGGGGCACGGGTTGGCACGGAGCATGGCTTGGCATGGGTCATGGGATAGCATGGGTTATGGGTTGATATGGGTCATGTGTAGTTGTGGATCATGGGTTGGTACAGCCCATGGGATGGCATGTGGCATGGGACGGAACGGGTCAGGGGTTGGCAGGGGCCATGAGCTCGCATGCTGGAGGGCCCAGCCCTGGCTGGTGGGAGGAAGCAGCGTGGGGAGCTTGGCCTCCTACTTGCCCATGAAGCCCTCTAGGACCTGCACGGCTGGGACAGAAAGGGTGGCAGGACACCGAGACACCTTGGAGTGCTGCCCCCATCCCGGCATGGCTGCAGGTGCTGCCGTACTACAGGGGACCCGAGGGGACCCCAGGGATGGCTTTTCCAGGGTTGGATACAAGGACGTGAACCCCCTCCAGTGCTGGCCACCAGCCCCCCCACCACTACCAGCAGGGGGCTGATGGTGGCCACTCACGTTGCTGTTCTTGCCCGACAGGACGCACTCCTCGATCCTCTGCTGGGACGCGGGCCAGTGGATCTGCGGAGACACCATCCAGGGGTGACCAGGGCTCCCACCTGGCCCCACCTCTTCCCCACCAGCACCAGCGATGCCCATCGAGCTCTTGCCCCGGCATCCAAAATGCCCCCTCGGATGCCCGGTTGCCCCCCTTCCACCCGTGCTCTGCAACGGCAGCTTACGATGAGGGGCTCGCGGTTGATGTCGTGGAGGTCCAAGGAGAGGATGTAGTCCTTGCTGCCCACGTACATGCGGTCGTGGTCCTCGTCCTTCAGCAGGATGCGGTAGTCGCTGGAGTTGAGGAGGAAGTTGAAGAAGTGTGCCGTGCCCGTCGCCTTCAGCTCTGCGGGGGGAAAGGGGCACGCATCAGCACCCCAGGGACCCCTGCCTTCCCTCAGTGCCACCCCTGCCCCTGAGTCCAAGCCTGGTCCTGGCTGGAGGATGTCCTGTGAGAGGAGCTGCCCTCCTTCCAGCCCACGGTGTCCACCTTCCAGGCCATGGTGCCCTCCTTCCAGCCCATGGTGCCCTCCTTTCAGCCCATGATGCCCACCTTCCAGCCCCCAAATCCCCCTCCATGAGTGCCACGATGCTGCCACCTCTATGTGGGACATGGGACAATGATGGAGGTGCTCATGGCCAATTGGAACAACCAAGAGTGGACAGGGGAGAGGACAGCAGGACCTGGGCTCAGGAGACCCAGCACCCCACAGCAGGGAGTGGAGCTCCCCAGCGAGAGGGGGCAGGAAGCGGGGGCTCCCTTGCACTGCAGCCAAGAGTCTGCAGCTCCCAAAATCTCCGCCATCGTCCCTCTCCTGCCCTGTGTCCCCATGTCCCAGCCAGGTCACTGGTTCCTCATATGTGGCAGCTGGGACCCCAAGAAGCCAGCTTCTGGGGAGGGGACAAGCCTCTCCCCCGCCCCACGCACCCCATCCCCCCTTGGGAAGTTATTTTTAGCCTGAGTGTGGGAGCAACGAGTGAAAGAGGATAATGAGGGTCATGAATATTCACAAGTGCAATGAGGCAGCCAGATGGAAGGCAGAAGTGCTGCAGATGATGTGGGCCGGTGCCAAGGACCACGTGGCAGGGGCCAGGGCACGAGCAAGACAGAGGACCCCACCCCTGTGGGACACCATCTGCCCTGGATGCCACCCGCTTTGGAGGTGCCACCCCTTTGGATGCCACCAACAGCCATCGAATGCCACTCCAGCCATCAGATGCCACTCCCATGGGACATCATCTTCCCCGTATGCCACCCACTTTGGAGGTGTCACACCCTTTAGATGCCATCCCCAGCCATCAGATGCCACTTCCATGGGATGGTATCTGCCCCAGATGCCACCTGCTTTGGAGGTCCCACTGTCTTTGGAGGTGCCACTCTCTTTGGATGCCACTAACAGCTATCAGATGCCACTTCCATGTGTTGCCATCTACCTCCAATGCTGCCCCCTTTGGAGGTCCCACTCCCTTTAGAGGTGCCAACCCCTTTGGATGCCACCCCCAGCTATCGGATGCCACCTCTATCAGACACCATCTGCCCTGGATGCCACCCCCTTTGGAGATGTCACCCCCTCTGGATGCCAACCCCCTGGGATGCTGGCCCCATGAGCATCCCCCCCTGCAGAGTTTGTCCCTCCACGCAGGGACATGCCCTGTGCCAGCGCCGGGAGCTGGGGCTGGCTTGGGGCTGGGGGCAGCCCCTGGGGACGCCCCTTCCCAGAGGGAGCAGAGCAGGGTGCCGGGGGTCGGAGGTGGGAAGGAGCACGGCGGCTTCCAGGCAGGGCCAGGCAGGGCTCCAGCGGCCGCCTCCCAGTCCCACGGGTGTCCCCAGGGTCCCTGCCCATCCTGGGCACCCTGGGGACATAGGGGGCTGCCCTCTGTGGGGAGTGGGAGGGATGGGGGGGTGTGTATGTCCTGCACCCTAGCACCCTGGCACGGTCAGGGACCCCCTCGCACAGCCCTGGAGACCCCCCGCTTGGCATCCTGGGGGTGGACTGGGGGGGTGACAGGGGGGCGAGCGCCTGCAGGGCAGGGTGGGCACCCACCCTCCTGCTGGCTGGAGGAAAGGGGGGTCTCCATGGGAGCCCATGCCAAGGGGACACAGGGGTGCCCAGGCACGGCCAGACCCGTGCCCACCGGTGTCACTGGGAGAACCCGCCCTGTCCCACGGCCGGCAGTGGCGCTCCCCAGTCCCCAGCCCCGCGGTGGGGCACCTGCAACCGCTCGGCACTGCTCAGCTGCGGCCGCAAGGCCAGTGCGTGCCGGTACCGTGGGGAGGAAACCCACCGGGGAACGGCGTCACGGGACGGGACATCAACCTGCCCCCGGCCCGGGGTCTGCCCACCCGCCGGGGCGGCATGGACAGGGCAAGCGCCACGGGCACGCGGAGGGGCTGGGGCTTGGGGTGCCCCTGCCATGGCAGGGCGGGGTGGTGCAGCACGAAGGATGGGGGGCCGGGGGGGCCGTCCCCCCACCCGCCCCACCGCATGTTCCGCCTCCCGCCTCTCCCATCTGGGCTCCAGATGCTCCCTGTTGCCAGAGCTGGCTCGCCCGCCACCCGCGGCGTTCCCTGCCTGTCCCACGGTGTACCCTGCCTGTCCTATGGCGTCCCCTGCCTGTCCTATAGTGTCCCCTGACTGTCCTATAGTGTCCCCTGACTGTCCCACGGTGTCCCCTGCCTGTCCCACAGTGCACTGGGTCCAGTCCCTGCCTGCCCCATGGCCTGTGGCTGCCCCACTGTCCCACACAGTGTGTGTGTGTAGCACACGCGTGTGCCCCACGCAGGGCCCAGGATCAATTCACCGGGCCGTCCCCCCAAAGGAAGCTGGTGTCGTCGGTGGCAGAGCCAGGAAAGGGCAGGGCGGCTCTGGCAGCAGGTGACGCAGAGCACGAGAGGTTTGCCCCCGGTGCCGGGGAGCCGCTGCCGGTGCCGGACCCGCACGCCCAGCCATCCTGCTCGGGGCAGGGACAGCCAGCAAAGGTCCCAAACACCCCACATCCACCAGGACGGCCGGCCCTGGGGCCCAGCAGGGGCCAGGGCCAGCAGCACAAAGGGCCCCCGTTCAGCCCCCCACGCCCCAGCGATCAGAGGGGCACCCCCAAAGCGGGGCGGTGACAGACCCGCTGCCCCGTGACGCCCTCTTCAAAGGGGACGGAGGGGCGGGCGAGCCCCTGCCCCAACCTCTGACCTCCCGAACTGCCACCCCTCCGCCCTCCCCACCTAATCCCCTGCCACCACCGTGCCCCCAAACCTGCCCCCGGCAGCCATGGGGGGGTGCCCGGGGCTGGAGCGGGGTGGGGGGCTGGAGAAGCCGTCTTGTTAGGGGATGCGCCCTGATGAGCATATTCCCTCTCGCATCCCCGCCGTCACCCCCGGCTCCGTGGAGCTTCCCCGGCTGGCCGGGAGCCTAATCCCATTTCAATTGCCCAGCACTGGGGCCAGGAGCCGCCTGGCATCGCAGCCGCGGTGGCCTTGCTGGGGACCGTCCCCTCACAGCATCCCACGGAGCCCCCTCGGGACTCACCTCCCTGCATCGTTTGGTGGCCTCGGGCGTTGAGGTTGAATTACCCCGCGCCCTTGAGCGGTGCTGCAGCCAGGGACCCGCCAGACCCTTGCCCGGCAACGCGGGGCGACACTCGGCTCTGCCCACAGCACGGCCCCCTTACACACTCTGCAAAGCCAAATTTCCCCCGTAAAGCCAAATTCGGGCTGAATTTACAGCTCCGGCGCTGCCCAGCGGATGCCCACGCCTCCACCCTCGCCGGGTGGCACCTGTCGGCGATGCTGATCTCCCACCTCCATCAGTGCCGACAGGCGATGGGAGATCAGCACTGATCTCCAAAGCAAGGGTGAGATTTTGGAGGTCCCCAATAAACCGAGCATCTTGGGGGGCTGCTCACCCCCCCCCAGCCCCCCAAACCCTCCTGACCCCCCCCCACATCACCGGGGTGCCGACACGAAGCGTTAATGCCATCAGGACCCCAGCCGGTCACCTCCCCAGGTGCACCATCGCTGCACACACCCCCCCCCCGAAACCAATTACAGACGCTTTCACCTAATTAGTTTCTAATTATGAGCTTGTAGCACATTCAATATAATTAGCATGTAAATTACACGGCGTGTTTATATTCAATAACCGCTCTCCCCCCGGCTGGCGGCGGCAGCGCCTTTGGGGAGCCCTTTCTTGGCGCGGGGGCGAGCGGATGCCGACGGAGGAGCTCAGCGCCGACCCCGGGGGAGCCTGGCCCGGCCGACACCGACCCCACCTCCATCCTGCAGCGCTTCATCCCACAGATTTTATCAGCACACCTCAAATTTTCACAACGTCTCCCCCCCGCCAACCTTAATTTTTTTCCCTGCTTGAAATTTTGGGATGCGGGTTCCCGGGGAGGGGAGGGATGGGGAGGGCTGGACGCGTCCCCTCGCGTGTCCTAAAGCATTTGCTGTTATTGGGGCTGATCAAAGTGCTGGGTGGGTCGCCCGATGAAAGCAGAATTGCTTATTTGTTTGAGCACCACTCCGCTACCCCTTGATGGGTTATTTATGATGTAATTAAGCTAATTACACGTAATAAGAGAGTTTCCGTGGCCCCCAGCCAAGCTCTTTTCCCATTTAACCAATTCACAGGTGGGAGGAAACCGAAGCGGCTTTGCCGGGGCTTTGGGAGATGAAATGGCTCCAGCTCCTGCTCGCTGCCTGCCACCCCCAGCCCCACCGGGAGCATCGCCCCGCGCCAGTACCTGGCACCCGCCCCACCGGCCCCAGTGGCACGGGACAGGTGCCGCTCGGGTCAAACCCCACGGGATGAAAGCGGGGCCGGCCGGGTGCTCCCCCCGCCGTCGCCGCCTGGGTGCAGGCCAAAAAAATAAAACAAACAAAAAAAAAGAAAACCCGCATTTTTTCAGCCAAAACCGCTGATTCATCCCCCGTCGAGCCTGGTCGTGGGGAGACGTGCCCCAGCAAGTACGGCTGGCAGGGGGACCCTGTCCCCTCCAAGCACTGCTCGGCAGCCGCGACCCCGGTCCCCTGCGGGGAGCTGGGCCAGGGGATGCTCCGGCAGCAGGAAAACCTCCGCGGGAGGGAGCCCGGCTTCGGAAAAAACCTTTAACCTCCCCAAAAGGAAAGAGCTGAGCTGAGGGGTCCCCACCTGCCGCCTTCGGGGCTTTTTTAAAAATTTTTGGCCATTCTTTCTTCGCGCAGCCCCGAGAGCAGGGCAGGGAGCGGGGCAGGGAGCGGGGCAGGAGGGCGGCTGCTTTTCCAGCCCCCCAAAAGGCAGCGGGGAGGGAAGCGGCTGGGGGTGCTCCGGGCAGGGGCTGGCACCGTCGGAGCCGGGACACACACACACCCCCCCCAGGACAGGCCACGCTGGCTGCGCTGCTCCAGAAGGACCGTCGTTAATTTGAGGGATAACGAGCTTATTAGATATTGGCTTGGGGGGGCTGAAATCGCATCGGGGGGGAGTTAAGGAGCTTACGGAGCTTCGCAGCCGGAGCCCGGAGGGCTCAGTCTCAGCCATGCCCTGCGGGTGGGGGGGCCCTGCCGCAGCCCCCCACCGCCCCAGCCAGAGAAATCCTCTTAGGGGTCGCAGGGCTCAGCCCCACATCCCCCTCCTCCAAGCCACGGGATAGGGGACCGTGGTGTGCCCCCACCTTTGAGGGGTCTGAGGAGCAGCACAGGGGTCCAGTGCACCCACACCAGGGTGGGGACCGCCGGCGCCAGCATGTCCTCGGGGCTGGCTGTCCCCCAGCCCTTGGGCCTACCCACGCACCCCCCCCGTGTCCCCCCCATGTTGATCCCAGCCTGCTGTCGCCAAGCGGTGCCCGCAGCTGCGGCAGCTTAGGAGGGCGCCCGGGTGGCCCCCGGGGATACGGCCGCCTCGCCGGGCTCCTCTCCAGCCATCTGCCACCCCCCCAGCCCCGGATCAAACGTGCCGATGTCCCCCACCGCCAGCCGAGATGCCGGCGGGGCGGGAGGGGAAACTGAGGCACGAGGCATCCAGGAGCGAGGTCACGCAGAGGGCTGGCAGCAGAGCCCAGAGCAGACTCCACCGCTTGATTTATTCTTTTTAAAGTGATTTCCCCCCCCCCCAGCACAGGAACTGCCCTGCCTCTCACCCGGCCCCTCCCGGCCGGGGCTGCCCCCCGGCTGGACCTCTGCTGCGGCTTTTCCGAGAGGTGCCAGCACGGCTGTTCCGGTCGCCGCGGGGTCGGGGGGGAGCGGCTCCCCCTTTGAAGCCCCACGGAGAGCCCTGACCTCGAGGGCTTCCCGTGGCGATGCGGGGCGAGAGCCCACCCTTCCTTCCCGCATGCTTTTCCCACGCCGGACGGGGAGCAGGACACGGAGGGATGAATCACCATCATCACCATCATCACCTCCTGCATCCTCGCGGGGAAAGCACCGATGTCTCCGGTGCCCGAGCCCCCAGCACGGAGGAAGGCCCGGAGGAGAGGGGGCTGCAGGATGTGTACGGGAGAGGGGGGAATTGTTAGCAAGGAGATGATTAAAAATATCCACCCTATTTCTGGCCGGCACCGGGCTGGGATCTGGGAAGAGCTGTTGGCAAAAGGGAGCCGTGCCGGAGCCGCTCCCAGCGCTGTTCTTTCCGTGCCGGTCACCTTCCTCCCGCCGACACACGGACAGGAAAGCCTTGAGAGGGAGGACAGACAGACAGGGACCATGGGGATCAGGGGATGGGGGGAGGACCAGGGATGACCCTGCCCAGCCCGCCACCCTGCACCAGGGCGAAGGAGCTCGGCTCCAGCCCCCTTCCTATTGCTGACGGATTTTATACATATATTTTTCTTAAAGCACTCGAAGACGACGGGGCTCCACAGAGGATGACGCAGGCCCCGGGGAGCTGCGACAAACCTCCGGCGCGCGATAACAAGCGAAGGCAAACAAACCCCGCGACGCTCCCGGGGCTGGCGGGGCTCCAGGCAGTGCGGCCGAGGTGAGGCGCCGGGGGGGACACGGCGGCCCCTGCCTGCACGGCTCCTTCCCCGGCACCCCCCCGGGCGCCAGCGCCAGGCCACGGCCACCCCGGCCCCGCGGGGCACTGCTGCGGCAGGGATCTGCACCCCAACCCCAGCAGCATCCCTCCAGCCATGCCCGCACCCACGGCCACCGGGTCTCCCCCAGTGTCCCACAGCCACGGCCCCGCAGGCCAGCCCTACTCGTCACACCAGTGTCCCACAGCCCAGCCCCACCGCCCGCAGCCGCCCCAGGGGATTTGGGGCTGGGGATCTGGGTACCAGTCCCGGCCCGCCAGGCAATAGAAGGGGCTGGGCTGGCTGGGGAGCGCCACTGCTGCCCCACGTCTCTGAGGAGGCCCCGTATAAATTATTGACTCGGGAAAGCCACTTACCAGCAGCTCGGCGTGTGGTTCCCGCCTGGCCCCCGAGGAAACCGCTGGGCTAATTCTGCTCTGCTGCTGCCAGAGCACGGGCAGGGAAGGGGCGAGCAGCATCCCCTCCCCACCCCGGTGTGCTTGGAGCCGGCACGCCACCGACATTTCTTCTCCAAGTGCGAGTGCGAATCGTCCCTTCTCCCGCTGCAAACCTCCCCTCTGGGCAGCGCTGGCAGGGTCCTGCCAGCCCACACCAGCCAGGAGGGAGAAGGGCCGGCGATACTGATGCAGGCACTGGCGTGACGCTCCCAGGTCCCCCGGGCACGGATCTCGGCTCCGCCAAACCGGGGCCAAAAAACCCAACCCGAGCCAGCCCCCAGCCCGAGGCACAGCAGGCCCGACCACGCTTATCCGGAATTAATCCCGCTCCCCGGGGCACGCCGGTGGCTGCGGGACGCGTTAACACACCCCTTGCCGGATCCAGCCGGGGCTTCGCTGGAGCATCCCCTCGCCGCGGCTGTGAGGAAGAGATGCTGCGAGCTGGGACGAGGGATGCGTCCCTGGGTGGGAAACGGCAGCGGCCAAAGTGCCCCAGCAGCCCCACAAAAACCCTCCGAACCCGCCTTTCGGAGCGCACAGCAGTGCCTGCCGTGCGGGAGGAACCTCTCGCTCCTTTCCAGCCCGGACTTGTCCCCAGCCTCTTCATACCAGCCATTTTTCCTGCCGAGAGCAGCCTTTAACGCCAGCGCCTCGCCCTGCCTGCGCTGCCTTTGTCGCCACCCCCCTGGCCCCTCTCTGCCCGCCCGGAGCTGCCGTGCTCACCGTGCCGCTCCCGGGGCTCACGGCTTGGCACGCGGCCGCAGGGCGAAGGCACGGTGGGACGGCACAGCAGCACAGCCACGGCTCCCGCACGGCCACTCGCCTCCCCCGGCACCCCGAGGGGAGGCAGACACGAGGCTCCGCGTGCCTGTCACCCTCCTGACACGCGTCCCCGCGCTGGGACACAGCCAAGCAGGCAGCTGGTCCCGGCGGGGCGATGGCGGCACTGAACACACCGTGCCAGCACGGGCGATTTGTGCTCTGCTCCTCGAGGGCTGCAGCCCCGAGCCCTGCCTCATCGCCCCCATCAGCGTTCCCACGGCAGGAGCTCAGCACCAACCCCTCCACCAACGTGCACCCCAAAGCTGACCCGGGGGTCCTCCCCGCAGGCTCCCAGAGTGGGCGGGGGGGGGGTCGGGCAGCCCCAGTACCAAAGGGTTAAACCCCTTCCCCCCCCTCTGGCATCCTCTCCTCCTGCATTAATACCATCTGGGGGGGTCGGGGTGGCATCAAGCTGCTGTCTGGACTCGGGGGGGGCTGCCAGGGGGGCTCCCTGCACCTCAGCACCCAGCTTCACCCAATGGAGGGAGCCACCCACCCATGAGGGGAGGTGTACTGGGGGGACTGGGAAGGCCACCAGCCCCCTGACTGGGAGCTCAGCCACACTGGGATACGGATCCCCACGGAGATTTCTGGGGGTGTAGCTTGCTGATATCCCCCCCGGGTGAGGAGGAGGAGGAGGAGCAGCCTGGACCAGGGTGTCCCTGGTCTCCTCCACCTTTTTGGGGTCCTCCCTGTCCCCTGACTCCGGCCGCCGGGCTCTTACCTTTGAAGGAGAGCTGGACCCTGGGGGTGGCAAAGCCGTGGTCCTTGGCGTGGGCAGCCCGCCAGCCCAGAGTCAGCAGGGTGGCCCAGAGGAGGACGCCGACCACAGGCATGGTGGGCACACGCCTGGGCGTCGAGGTCGATGGGGGTCCGGGGGGGGCCGAGCCTGCCAAGGAGGGCACAGAGGGGGAGGGATGTCAGTTTGCTGCACCCGCCACCCCCCCCAGGGGTGTCCAAGCCCCCTCCATCTCCCCACGCCGCTCTTCATCACCCGCCGGGGAGGGCTGGGAGCCAGCCCTGGGGGGTCTCAGCCGAACCCCGCTCCGCAGGCTGGGGAGGGTGGGGGGCAGCGATCGGGGGGGGGGGGCACAGCCTCACCTCCGCGGGTGCCGTGCCAAGCGAGCGTGGCGGTGAGCACCGCTGCAGCACGCTCCCGGCCCGAGGCAGCGAGCCTTGCCCGGGTGAGCAGCATCCCCCCTCATCCCCCTACCCCAGCCCGCAGCATCCCCACCCCGCCAGGCTGCCTCCCCCCACCCCGGCACCCGGAGGGGTCCCAGCCCTCTGCCATTCCCCCCACCTCTCCTCCCAGCCCCCAGCAAAGCCACAGCGAGCAGAGCCGGGATCAAATCTTTCCAACATGAAGGAAATCTGGACTTCATTATTCCAAGAACATACAAAAAAAAAAAAAAAAAAAAGGGATTTTTTTTTTTTTTTTAAAAAAAAAAAATAGGAAGAAAAAGAAGGAGAAAAAAAAAAAAAGCCCTGCCTGTGTGCCAGGCAGCTGGACTCCCTGGGGCTCCGGCACTGAGCGGAGCCCGCCAAGCTGCCTCCAGCAAGCCACACACGCACCCCAGCACAGCACGGCACGGCACGCAGTGCCCCCCCGGCGCACCCCCCTGCCCCCCCACAGAGGGACTATCCCCTCGGGCCCAGGACCCCTCCCGAGGCAGCACCCTCCCAGGGGGCTCCGGCAGAGGCTTAGGGCAGGATCTGGAAGGAGGCCCGCGGTGGAAAGCCCCTCGCACCCCCAGGGAGCTGCCCACCCGGGGTGGGATGCGCTGTGCCGTGGTGCCCAGGTGGGCTCGGGCATGCAGGGAGCACCCAGTCAAAGGGGGTCTGCATGGCAGGGACAGGCGTTGCCTGCCAGCACGCTGTACCAGGGGGTCCCCACCGTGCCACCCCCTCCAGGATATGCCCTCCATGGCTCTGCCAGCTGCCACCGCGCAGCCCCACGGGGGACGGGCACACACGGAGGTGCCGGGTGGATGGCCGGGAACCCTTCAGGGCACCCTGGGAGAGGGATGCTGAGCTGCAAGCAGGGCAATCCTGCACCCCAGGGCTCTGCCTGCAGCCCACCCGGGTGGTCTGCCAGGCCCCTCCCAGGGTGTACAGCACCCACGACGCCAGCCCCAGTCCCCAGGAGGACAAGGCCAGCGGCACTGTCACCCACAGGCGGGTGCCGCCGCAGCCCCTCCAGCGACGCGCTTCCTCGAGCGGCGGGGCAAGACCTGGAGCGCGGTGGCACCGCCGTTCCCTGGGGCTCGATATTTTTTTTCTCTCACTCTTGCCTTTGGAGTCAGTAAATATTTCGCTTTGCTCTTCTCCCCCTGCGCACAAGCAGCTCCACTCCATTGTACTGGCATTCGGTCCCCTTCCAGGCTGCCCCCCCTTTCTCCCACCCGTTCCCAGGCTCTGCCCTTTCCACCAGCGCTGGGCTGGGACAGCCCGAGCCCCCAGTTCCTCCGCCAGCCAAAACTCCAGTTGGTTGCAGTTAAATATCCCCCCCCCCCAAAATCCAAACCATCCCCCCTCTCTCCCCGGCAGCTTTAGGAAATAATTCTGGCAAATCCCACTATTGCATTTGGATGGAGCGGCGTACGCGTCAGAGACAGGGAGCGAGATGGCAAACAAAGGAAAAGAGGGAGAGGAGGGGAGCGCAGCGAGCGCAGGGCGAGGAGGGGGGAAAGGCGAGCGGGGGCACCCGAGCCCGGCCGGGAAAGGCAAATTCCAAGGAAGCAAAAAGGGGAAACGGCCCATTGGAGCGCACCTTGGCCGGGAAATGGCGATTTCCAGGGTCATCTGCGCTCCAGGGAAACTGGAAACTCCAGGGGCGAGCGGCCACGTCCCTCCCCGCCAGCACCCGGGCTGGCTTGGGGATGGGGGGTTTATTTTTTTGGCAATTAAAGTTTGGCCATCGCTGGTGCTGCCGCAGGAAGATCAAAATCCTGCTCGGCTTTATCCCCCCTCCCCAGGTTGGTCAACTGAGTGCCACCGAGCCGAAGCGATTCGGGGAAGGTTTTCTCGGCTGGAATAGGGACTGCTTGGGGGGGCCGAGCCCCCGGGGTGGAAGGGGGCGAGGAGGGGGTGCCTCGGGGGGCTCGGAGGTCGGGCTGCCCGCCCGCCTGGTCCCAGCGGCCTCGGGAGCAAGGCTGGAGAGCAGGAGGGTTTGGGGAGGGCAGAGACCTGCGGGCAGGATGGGCAGCGGGAGGGCACCCGGCCCAGCGCCCCGAGGCGCGACGCCGCCGGCCGGAACGGGGAAAGGGAAAATAAGAAATAAAATCAAACCCCAGCGCTCGTCGCCCACCGCGGCCCCTCGCACCCGGGGAATAACTTTGCACAACTTTGTGCCGCCGGCCCTGCGGCACGCCTGGCCTGTCCCCCGGGACAGCCCTGTCCCCCGGCCCCAGTCGCCGCTCCCTGCCCGCACCTCCGGCCCCGCTGCGGCTCGGGGACCCACCGGGGCGGGGGGTCCCACCGGGGCAGGCTTCGGCTGCCCCACGCCACCCGCTCCACGGTGCCGGGGGGTCTCTGGTGCGTCCCTCCCGTCCCCTCCTCGGACACCTCCCCGCCGCCGAGCCCTGCGCAGCCCCCCCTGCCCCGGGAGCCCCCCGCCAGCCTCCGTCCCCGCCTGCTCCCGGGGTCCGTCCCTCTGCCTCAACCGGGACCGGGGCGCGCCTGCCCAGCCGCGGGCTCCCGGGGGTGGGGGGACCGGCGGGAACCCCCCACCCGGTATTTGCCCCCCTGCGAGGCGGGAGGAGGGGGGGTGCAAAGCACCCGGTGTCGCTGCCGGCTCGGCGCAGGGGTCCCAGCCCCGGCCCGCCGGCAGCAGCCGCCCCCCTACCTGCCCGTTTCACCGGGGGGTGGGACACACACACACGAGTTCCGAGCGGCGGAAAGTTTTCTCGGGGCTCCCCCCGCGCCGGGCCCCCGTTCCGCCGCCGGCCCCCGCCCTTACCTCTGCGGGGGTCCCGGCGGCGGCGGCCCGGGGCGGGTGTGGAGGGCGGCGGGGCTCAGCGCCGCGCCCGACACCCGCGGCCCCCCGCCATCTCGCGGCCGCGACTGCCGCCGCGGCCCCGGCCCGTGGAGCGGCGGCGGGGCGGGGCGGGGCGCGGGGCGGGGCCGGGCAGCGGGCGGCGGCCCAGCCCCGACCGGGCGCCGCAGCCCCGCGGGCTCGCCGCGGGGGGGGGATTTGCATGTCCCCGCCCACCATCCGTTCCAGCCCCGCCCGCCGCCCGGGGCCGCGGGTTCGAGCCCCGCCGCCGCCCCCGCCGCTCACCTCCGGCTCCGGCCTTTTGTTGCTCCGCGCCGGCGGCGCCCCGCCGTGCGAGGCCGCGGGCGGCTCGGGCGGCCTCCGACGCCCACCAGCCTCCCGCCGCCCCCGGGAATGAAGCGAATGAATAAGCGCCGTCCCTCCTTTGTCTGCCGAGGCGGGCGGCGGGGGGCGGCCCGGGGCGGCGGGAGGCAGCGGGGAGCCGAGCCCGGGCGAGCCGGCGGCTTTGTGAGAGCTCCGGCTCCGGCGAGAAACCGCCTCCCACACACGGCAACTCCTTGGGCAGGGAGCGGGGCTCCTTCCCCCGGCCCCACCTCGCTCCTTCTGCCGCCCCCCACCCCGGTTACTCCTCACCCCGGTTACCCCCCCCGGTGACCCCCAGCCCAGGGCAGCCAGGTGATCCCTGCCCTGCCCCGGGACCTGCCAGCCCCTGGGTGATCCCTGCCCTACACTGGTGCCCTGGCATCCTCTGCTCCAGGATCAGCTGGCCCCTGGGGGATCCCTGCCCAGCACCACTTCCCCTGCACACCACGGCAGTCCCTCCAAGACAGCGACTGGCAGGTGCCATGCAGCTGAGCCCTGTAGCTCTGCCCTGGTCCTTCCTGCCCCGAACTGGGCACTCTGGAGCCCTTCAGATGCCAGGCACGTGCCTTAGCTCCCCTGCTCTGCTCCTGCCAGGCTGGGGGCTTCTGCGGTGCTGCCTGCCTCCTCCCCCTGCTACGGGTACAACCCCCCTGCAAGCACCTCGGAGCTTGGCCCCCATGCCCCTCACCCTTGCAAGACGCTCCCCCTTGGCCTCAGAGGTCCCATCCACAGGTTTGCCACCTCTCCTTCTGCTACCCTGCTCCCACGCAGGTAATGAGGCATTAAGGATGCTGTGAAAGCACAAAAAGGGTTACTGGAGGGGAAGGTGCCCTGATCCTAAGATCACGTGGATGGATGGGCCTGGGCTGTCCCCCCCAGGGTGGTGCCAGTGCCCCCGAGCCAGGCTTCCTGGGCAGGAGCAAGGCACTGGGGAGCCAGTGCTGTCCCGGCACAAGGGCCATGGGGCGGAGAGCAATAGACACCCACAAGCAGCCGCTGCTGCTGGAGCAATTCCTCCCCTGAGCGCAGCCTCCTGCTCTGTCCTAGTGCCTCTCCATCCCCCCAGCTCCACCGCAGGGAGAGGGGACAGTTTGCGGGGCAGGTTCTCCAGCCAGGCAGGGCCACCTTGTCACCCGCCACCCTCTGGGGCTGGAGGAGGAGACGGACAGGGTGTCTGCCCCCAGCCCCACTGTGATCTGCCCCCCGCTGCTATCTCCTTTCCTGGGGACGGCTCCTCGGGAACAAGCAGGCTCCGTCCCTCGCCCGCATGCTTCTCCTCTGGCTTTCTCTGAAAAATGAGGAGTTTGTCGCTGGTTTCTTATCACCAGGCACTCTGTGTGCGGCCGCGATGGCCCCAGTCAGCAGTACAAATAAATGGCCCGAAACACGATACGCGGGAGCTTCTTGGGATAAAAGAATTTCTAAGGAGCGGTTTTATTTTCCCCTCGGAGCCTCAGTCTCTCATGGTCTGGTTTGAATACAAAGGCTGTCCTGAATTTCCCGTCTCACTTTCTCTCCTTGCAGCTGGTGAGTTGGGTGATGCTCTGGGGCACCCTCTCCCCTGCGCCGCCGCCTCAGCACGTCACCCAGCCTCCCCGGGCTCACAGCACCCGTGGGACACCGGGCTCCGGCGCAGCCTCCCGGCCCCTGGTTGCGGTTCTGGGGGTGGTGACACACATTTGGCAGTGAATTAAACTGGGGCAGCCGCAGTCGTAGGCCGATCTCAGCCACCCCCCCGCTACCTGCCTGGTGCTGGGGGGGCTGCGGGTGCTCCCTCGAGCTGCGGTGGGGTGATGCCAGGCAGGAGAGGGGGTGCCCAGCCCTGCCCAGGGCCACCATCCCGGGACATGCCCCCAGAATGACTGTGGGGGTCCCAGAGACCTGCAAAGGAGCCAAGGCCGCGGAGCTGGGTCCCGCCATCCTCTTCCTGTCCCCATGAACCCTGGAAAGGGTCCTGGCCCCACCCAGTGTATCATTAACCCAGCACTGAGCCATTAACAGCCCCACTCTCCCAAGTCCCCATCGCTATAAATCAGCCTTCCCCGTAACTTCCTTCTCCCCTGCTACAGTTTAAGCCTGTGGCTTCCTGTCCTAATTAACCAGTGAGGTTAATTGGCCTCCAGCCTCTTTACACCTCCAAGCCTCTCTGATGGGTGCGTCACTGCATCCCCCGTTCATGCACTGACCCTCAGACCCTTCCCCTTGCCGCGAGCTCTCCCCCAGCACCAGGGACGGGAAGCACTGCTGAGGGCTGCCCCTGGCCCCGCTCCTCTGAGCTGGTGTTTGCCTCCTCAACCCCTGCCCACAGGCCTGCGGTGGGCACTCACCACCTACCCAGCACCCTATCCCTGTCTTCATCCCCGTTCCTGTCCCCATGTCCATCCCTATCCCTGTCCCCATCCCTTTTCCTGTCCCAGTTCCCATTCCCATCCCTATCCCTGTCCCCATGTCTGATCCTGTCCCCATTCCCCCCTGTCCCCCTTCCCTCCCTGGCCCCTCTCTCCCTGGCCCTGCTGCACGGCGGTGCCGGGGGGCCCAGGCTGCTCCTGGATGACTTGGCACAGCCTGTGCCTGCTTCGTGCTCCAGCCATCTGTCCCACTCCTGCCTGCCGTCTCACGCCTCCTCCTCGGGGCTGGGGGTCCCCATCTCACCTGCCCCAGGCAGCGGGTGCCAGCGGGCACCAGGGTGGGTGTCCCCAGGGAGGAGGATGGTACCAGGAGGGAGCTGGGCAATGCTGGCAGCCGAGCGCTGGGGCGATGCCCACACCAGGTTTGGTGGTCCCTCCGTGCCAGTCTGGGGACCAGCCCGCTGCCTCCCAACCTGGGGACCCCGCAGGGACCCCAGGACCTGCTCAGCCCTTTGGGTCATGCCCCAGTGCCAAAGCATCCCCAGCACCCCGGCAGCGTGGGAGGGGGGCTCGGGTGCTGGGAGCCCCCGGTGCCAGCCCCCCTCTGCCAGCCGGCCAGGCAGCGCTGCCTTCCCCGTGGGGCTGGCGGGCATCGCCCGCAGTGTCCTGCTCCCAGGGGAAGCATTCCTGCTTTTTATAGCCCTGCTGAGGCTCCCCGGCTGCCAGCCCGCTGCCAGCCCTGTACCAGCCCTGTGCTACCCCGTGCCACCCCTGTGCCACCCCTGTGCCAACCCCGTGCCACCCCCGTGCCCGCCAGCCTGCCCTGCCTGCCCAGCCCCGGGGCAGCCCGGGGGGGCCATGCCTGGTCAGGGCTCCGGGAGGAGGGGGTGGCAGGGCTGGGGCGGGGGGCTGCAGGGCCCGTCAGACCTGCACAGCTGCATAGCTTGTCTCCAGCTATTAAACAAACTCCTCCAGCTCTCCCCCCTCCTCTGGGTCCCCTTCCCGCCTGCCAGACGGCTGCTTAACCCTCTGCGCCCCGGAGGTTTGTCTCACAGGAGTGACACCCCCTCCCATAATGCCAGTGCCCCCCGACCCAGCTGGGGTGGCTCCCCGGGTCCCCAGGGTGCCCGCAGCCTGGCACCGTCCTGCCGAGAGCAGGGTGGGAGCGGGGAGGCCAAGCCAGGGCTGCACGCCAGCTCTGCCAGGCACCCTGCCCGCCTGGCAGGGCTTCACTGGGGGCTTGGTGGCCCTGGGGACACCCACACTGCAGGCAGGGCTGGGGGCTGGGACAGGGGGGCAAGGGGCTCGGAGGGTGGGCAGGGGGACACAGGGACTGGGGGATTCAGGGCAGGGGGATGCAGGGTCTGGGGGATGAAGGGGCTGGGGGGATGCAGGGGCTGGGGTGTTGCAGGGACTGGGGGATGCAAGAGCTGGAGGGGAGGCAGGGGGGTGCAGGGTGAGGGGCTGGGCCTCCCCTGACCCACCTCAGCGCTCTGCTCTTCCCGCCCCACTGTGGGAAGTGATGCTGGGGTGCCCCAGCCCCGGCAGAGCTCCAGCTGCAGGTGTCCCCTGCAGACAGAGGCTGGTAAAGGCAGTGGTGGGCACAGCGGCCATGGGGTTCCCCCCATGGTGTCTGCGCCCTTTCCTCGCTGCTGAGAATGGCACAACTCGGTGCACAGAGGCAGCAGAGCCACAGCCTCCTGCTTCCAGCCCGGCTCAGCCCGGCAATGCCACGAGAACAGCCCGTGTCCCCCCCAGTCCCCACACGCTGCCCACACGCCGCAGCCCCCACAGACACCAGCTTCGTGTGTAACCCCGAGCAGCTCCCGGCTCAGGATTTGCCACTCCGGGCTGAACGGAGCCCTCCAGAAGGGCTGACCCTGTGATGCCACGCTCTGCTGTCACCATCCTAGGACACTGCGGGGAGGACAGACCCTGCCCGGCCCCTCCAGGACCTCCCCGCTTGCCCTCTGCCCCCCCACCGCCTCCCGCAGATGTCTGGGATAGCTGGTGACAAACGCTGCCGGGGCGGGTTTGTTATTGCAGGGGCCTGAAGCTGGCTCTGGCCAACCTTCTGCCTGGGGCCAGGCCAGCAGCTGCAGGGCACCCTTGGGCACAGCCACCCTGGGGACGAGCTGTCCCCACCCTCTGTGTGCCATGGGCTTGGGGACAGACCCCCTGGCATTGCCCAGCACCCCGTGGCAGCAGCGGGTGGGCGCCAGGAGCCCAGGACAAGCCCCCAGTCCCAGGCAGGGGATGAAGGTGGGTGCTCCATCCTTCATCCATCAGTGCTGGGAGGGGGGGTGTGCTGCTGAGAGCCCCCCTGAACCCCCCCGCTTGTCCCCAGCTCCGCTCCCCGGCCGGGCTGTCGTGGGCTGGAGCGCGGCGGGCTCGGTGATCGATGGCCGAGGCAGGGGCTTGCCAAGCCCTGCGTGTTTGGAAGGCGCAGTGTTTGTCTTGGCAGGAGCGGGGATGTCATCTCCTCCGCCTCGCACTGTGACGAGCTGGGAAAGCCAACGGGGGGTTGTGCCAGAGCGGGCGCCCAAGGGGGTCCCCCCTGGCAGCAGCGAAGGGGTCTGTCCCAGATGGGCAGAGCGAGGTGCCGGCAAGAGGACAAGCAGGGGACCCAGTGGTGAGGGTGATGTGGGGGCGAGCCTGTTGTCCCCTGGCAGAGCGGGTGTGGCTGCCCAGATGTGCCCTGCACCTGGTGATGCCATCGGGTAGGGCTGCCCCCAGCCCCTGCACCGGCGCTGCCCCCAGGGCCACCCAGCCCTGCGCTCTGCAGGTGGGGAAACTGAGGCAGGAGAGCAGCCCTGCCTGGCAGCGGGTGCCGTGGGGCTGAGGAGCCAGGAGCACGATGGGCACTGGGTAAAGCAGAGTCTCTTGGGCATCTCCTGCAACGCCAGCATCGCCCGCGGCAGCGGCAGGGACAGCCCGGCCGCGGCTCTTCGGGAAGGGGGTGCGGTGGGGACACGAAAGGTGGTGCCGGATCGATGCTGAGCCCAGCGCTGGCGGCGAAGGCGTTTGGAGAGCGGCTCTTGCCGATGATGGCGAGGCTCTCGGCGGATCGATAGCTGCCTTCAGAGGCAGGGGCAGGTCTTGCCGAGGGGTCCCAGAGAGAGCAGGAGCTCATGAAGGAGGGAGGTGGGTCGTAGTGTCTGCAGCGCGAGGAGCTGGCAGGCACGGGGCTGGGGAGAGGTCGAGCCTCGTGAAACGGGGATTGGAGGATTCGGGACGGGCAGGACGCCTGTCCCCAGCTGCGGTTTGGACGGCAGCACCAGGGTCATCTATCCTTGCAGCGTTCCATGCTCCAGAGAAAGGAGTCACCACTCACCCTTGCTGGGGGTCAGCCCCATCTCACCCATCTCTCCCCCCCGGCCCCACAAGCACATCCCCAGGCTCTGCAGCAGCATCACAGCGTGCCTGACTGGGACTGAGCACCTCTGGTGCCCTCTGGCCCACACGGGACCGTGGCATGGCATGCGTGGGACCACATCTGTGTCACCCCACATGTTGCCGTGCAGCTGCACTAATGGCAACCAGACCTGGGGTGATGCCCCTGGCTCCCCGTGAGGGTGAGTCCCGGCCCCCCACTTTGCCACGGGGTGCTCTGGGCATCCTGGGCAGCTCCCTGTGCCCAGGGGACTGGGGGAGAGTGATGCCAGGGCACAAGGGACACAGATGGGGTGGCAGGGACCACAGGGCTCAGCCACATCCCCTCCAACACATCTCCTGCGCACAACAAATTTAGGAATATGGGTGATTTTGGAGCAATACAAGATCCTTTCCCTGCTCGGGAGGAAAGCTGGGGTCACAGCGGGGACCGCCTGCCCCGTGGCTGGTCCCTGCCCCATGGCAGTGCTGCACTGGCCATGCAGGAGGTGGCACGAGGACAGTGACAGGTCATTGCAGTGGGAGCCAAGCCACCAGGCCAGGAGAAGCATCATCTTCAGGGTAAGGGCAGCATCGGCCGTGGGGCAGAGCCTCTGGCCTCCCCTTCGCTGCTGCCCGGAGCCATTTTCCAGCCCCCACAGATGCAGGGAAATGCTCCATGTCATCTGCAGGAGAGGGAGAATTGCACAGTTCAACACTTTTAAGATAACCCCCCAATTTTCTGGGTCTACCAAGGGCTTTCAAGAGGCCAGAAAAGCAACGTGGGCAGAGGGTGGGAGCCAGCAGCTCTGCGGCACGGCCCCGCCGTGCCGGCGTGCCACGTAAGTGGGTCAGTGGTACAGCCGTGGGCACCGGCGGGCACGGAGGAGCTGGAGAGGACAGGGCGGTGGCAGCCGGAATGGCTCAAGGGCTGGAAGAAACTGGGACACCTCCGTGCACGTGGGTCCTCCCAGAGAAGTTGGCCCAGGAGCTGGATCAGCACACGGGGAGAAAATAACACCAGGAAACTGGAGAGGATTTTTGGCTGCGGGACTCGGCAGTCGCTCAGCTCCAAGACCCCTCGCCGGGATGTGTCCAGGGATAGCTGCCTTCATCCTGGCGAGGACAGGTGGGTGCTGGTCACAGCCCCGTGCCCAGCAGGGCCCAGCCACCCCCAGCATCACTCGGGCATGGAGAAAGGATGTTCATCCCAGCATGAATCCAGAGCCCAGGCTGGGCCTGCAGTGGGAATACTGGTGGAAGGGTTCTCCATGGAGACTGGGGGAACTGGGAGACCCCCCCTCCTGATCCCTGTGCCCATGCTGCCCTTGCATCCCCCCTCCCCTCTCCCAGAAGCACAACCTGCCTCTCCCCTTCCTGGCAAAAATCTCTCCAAAGGATGCTCCTGCTCCCGGGTCGCCGTGGCAACTGGCAGGCGCAGCAAGGGGGGATGCAGGATCCGACCCCCATCACTTCCCCCACCCTGGACCGCTTCCCTGCCCCTCCGCAGCCCCATCGCCTGGGGCTGGCTCCTTGCTGGGGGGCTGCCCCCTCCCAAGGCTGGGCTCCAGCTAAGGGGGAGCGAGGCCCAGGCAGCCGATGCCGGCACGTGTCTCGCCGGGAAGCTGCCTCCCTGCCTTGCCCTTCGCCGTCCTTCCCCGGCTGCCGCCTCAACTTCAAAGCCACCAGAGGCCACATGGCCTGGAGCATCTTCTCCTCATCCGTTCCAGGGCGGAGAAGATGCTTTGAAAGCCCCTGGCCCTTCTCCCCTCCTCCGCAGGGTAATTTCCATTTTTTTCACAACCCCACAAAAAAGGAGCCTTTTTCCTCTTTGTTTCTCTTCTCTCTTTTTTTTTTTCCCCTTGTCTTTGTCAGCTAAAAATATGCAACCCACCAGGGAGGGCGGGGGGTCGAGCTGCTGCTGCACCAAGGGTTAGCACCAGCCCCGGGCTGGAAAAGCCACCAGAGGGGGATGCAGGTGCTCCCCACGGCCTTCCGTGGGGTCCTGCCCCACAACACCCCTCTTTGCCCGGGCTGGGGGTCAGGGCTTTGCCCCTGGCGTGCGTGGGGCTGAGGGAGGCAGCGAGGTGTGGAGGCAGAGCCCGCTTGGGACGTGGCGTGATGCCCAGCGAAGGGGCCAGATCCGGATCCGCCTGTCTTGGCTGTTTCCCAGGGGCTCAGAGATGCCCGGGGGTGCCCAGAAACCGGGGGTGGGATGTCCAGGAACCCCGGGGGGTGTGGCCCCATGGGGCAGGGATCAAAGAGGCTGAGGCGGGGGCAGGCAGGGAGGCAGCCCCAGGCTGGAGCGTGGGAGGGAGGTGGGCAGCCACGGCGGAGGAAGGATGTGATTTACCCAATATCCCGCTCCGCCACGGGAACGGATGGAGGAGAAAAACAACCCGGGGGCTCATCATCTTGGGGAGACGCTGTCAGGGGCCGAGAGGCACCGAGCGGTGCCAAAGTGAGCGGGGAAATTAAATGGCGATGAATCACCCGGAGCCGGCAGCCGTCACCTGAGCCACAAACCTGCTGCAAACCCAGAGAAAACATGTTTCCTGGCTCCCGGGGCTGTAATTTTAAGCCTCGGCCAGCTTTGCAGGAAGGGCACAGGCTTCAAAACTGCCTTATTATTTATTTTTTCCCCCCAACAAGGATGGGAACGTTGCAGCGGGACGCTTCGGCACAGGGGTAATGTCCCTGTGGAGGTGGTGACCCGGCTGTGGGATGCAGGAGCCAGGACTGCCGGGCTGGACCGATGCTTGGGCGTCCCGATCCTTGGGCGTCCGGATCCTCGGGCGTCCTGCAGGGCTCAGAGCGGGTGGTGGGTAGGGGGAGGCAGGCAGGAGACGCCCTGGGATGCAGGACGGGATGCCAAGAGCTGGGGGGAGCCCACTGTGGAGTCAAACTTGTGTGGGAGGCAGGAGGGAAATAGTGGGGACAAATCCCCTGCAGAGCCCCGGGGCGGCTGTGGGTCAGGGCACTCACTGGCACCCTGGGAGGGAGGTGACGGCGCTGCTGCTGATGCTGAAGTGGGGAGACGCCAACGCGGCGGGCACCAGGCAGCGCTGCCTGAACTGGGGGGGTTGGCCACCTCCCCGTGGTGGCCTCCATGGCTAGAGGGGCTGGGAGGGATGGGGACAACCCATCCAGGCAATGTCTTGGCCACCTGAAAGAAGCTGGCAGCCCCCAGCCCCGCGGGGCAGCTCGGGGCGTGGGGGGTGATTTATGGAGCGAGGGATTAGCCAGGAGGAGGAGGCGGCACCGGGGCACACATGGCAGGCGCTGACGGAGGGGAAAGGGCTGCCGGAGCACCACGGGGCTGAGCCCCAGGTGGTCGGGCTAGAAATTCCTCAGCCTTCCCCGGAGCTCGGATTTACTCCCGCAGCGATGGAGATGGCTCCAGAGGGCAGCGCGGGGGCTTGGGGCATGTCCGTCCTCGGGAAGGCATCCCGGGGCTCAGCTGGAGCGAGGCAGCAGGGACCGCCCCGGCCAGGGGCTGCCCGGACAGACCTCTCCCCAGTCCCACCGCCCCATCTCCCAGGCACCCACCTCCCCTGCGGAGACGCCTGGGAGGGGAGGCGTTCGGCAGAGGGTAAACTGAGGCACGGCGGGAGCTGCCTCTCCCCGTCGCAGGAGGCGTTCAGCCAAGATGGGGGCTCGGCAGCTCCGGGATTCCCGGCCACCGCTCCTCCCGGGAAGCTCGCCCAGGGGTCGGTGGGGCCGTGGGGCTCCTCTGCTGCCCGCGCTCGGCGTTCAGAGAGCCCGCGCCGCCTCCGCCGGACGGGGATCTGCCCACGGGAGCCAGGACGTGCCGGCTCTGCCCGCGCACCCCGGGCAGGTGGGTCGGGTGTCCGCAGCTGCGAGCCGCCTTTCATCTCCCTCCAGGCCGCGGCTCGCTTTCCGTCACCTGCTGCCCTCCGGCCGGGGGCCAAGAGAGCGGCGGGCAGGGCCGATGTGCGAGACGTGGCCGCTCTGCCCGCACGTCCTCCGGCCGGAGCCACGGGTGCCGAAGCAGCATCCCACCCCACGCACCCCACGCACCCCTCTCCAGCTCCTCGGCTCGGGGTGGGCTTAGCTGGGAGGGAGCCTGGCAAAGCCCCAGTCCAGAGATGGCGGCTCCACACTCCTTCCTGCAAAACCTCCCCACTGCCTTTAGCTCCCGCAGTCAGTGGGGTGAGCAGGAGCTGGGGTGCAGGCGGGGGGTGCGTGTGGGGGCTGGCAGGGAGGGGGGGTTGCTGGGACACGCGTGGTCAGCGGCATGTGCGTGTCTGGACACGCGTGTGCATGTGTCAGCACATGTGTGTGTGCTCAGGACTGTGTGCAGCTATAGGCACACGTATGTGTATGTATTTACGTGTGTTCCCGAGCCGGCGTTGCACGCCTGTGAGACTGCAGCATCCCTTTGCTGCGGCGTTTCTCAGCGTGTGCAGCCTAATGAGCCGGCACAGCAGAGCTGATCGAGGGGACAGACAAGCAGAGCGTGTCATTAAGGAAAGCGCTGCGGCAGGTAGCGGTGACAAGATGCTGCCTGTCCCCCGAGGCTGATGGCAGCCCCCGCGGGGGACAGTGACAGCGTGAGTCCCTGGGGAAGACGGCTGAAGACGAGCATCCCCCACGCTGCAACCCTCGCCCAGGGCCGGCTCCATTAGCAAAAGCAGCCGGGGAGTGGGAATTGCTGCTGCCTGCACGGAAGAATAAATCTGCCAGCGCCAGCAGGAGGGGGCTGGCAGGGGGGTGCTGAGCCCTGGACCTGGTGGCTCGCCTACAGCCCTGGCTGCACCCTGCCCACAGCCCTGCTTGCACCTTCCACCTGGAACGTGTCCATGCTGATGCGCACTTGCACAGCGTAACGATGCCCCGGCTGCCAAAGCTGCCCCCTCATCTCCCACCATTAGGTTCCAGAGTGAACATGCAGCAGAGGGGACAGAACAGCCGGCTCCCAGCAGCATGGTGAGCCTGTGCCAACAGCCCACGAGGACGGAGAGCCTTGCTCTGGGCTGTCAGATGCTCGCTAGAGAGGCTCATGGAGCTGGGAAGGAGCCTTCACCGCCTCCACAGTCAGGAGCTCCCACACTCCGCCTCCCTCTTCCACTCTGTCCCTGGCCATGCCTCTCCCTGGGGGGCCACCTCCCCACAAGACATGTCCACAGGGTCCCCTCAGGAAATGGGCCATTGCTACGGGCATGTCCATCTTGAGGGCTGGGAACACACTGTTCTGCTCCTTCCAGTGAGTGTTCACTCTGAAACCTAATGGTGGGGCACAACCCTGACCTGCAGGGAGGAAGGCATCCTGCTGGAGCAGAGTTCACCCCTCTGCCTCCTCCCTCTCACGACTGCAGCCCCCCCAGCCCCATACGCCCTGCCCTGGCCACCAGCACCACAGGCAGAATGAAACCCTCCTGGAGCGCGCATCCTCCCAGTCAGATTCGTGGGAGACGACGAGCTCATTCGGTAGCTGCTGGGGCGACCGGAGTGTTGACGAGTTGATAACCTTATCGCAGACACATCCCTAATTAAGCTTGTTAGTTCTTTACGATAAACAACATATGGGCTGGGGCCAGGGGGCTCGGCAGGGCCACGTGCCCTCCAGCAGCCGTGCAGCCCGCGGGGCAGTCCAGGCAGGAGAACAGGCAGCCCTGTATTTGTGCCGGGCTCTCCCTCCCCTTCCCGAAAGGGACCTTCAACCCCGTGGCTTCCCTGACCCTCCAAACCCTAATATTAGTCTTGGGTTTCTCCTCCGGACCGAAGCAGAGCCTGCAGGAGGGGGTTGGATTGCACAAAGCTGCCAAGGCTTTGCTGGCGAGATGGGAACCTCCTCCTCCTCCCATGGGGCAGCACGAGAGGGACAAGGGATGTACTGAGTGTCCCTCGAGGGCCTGGAGATGAAGGGATGGTGGAGAACAGCAGCTCTGTACTCTCCATGGGGAGAAATGAGGGGACCGCAGCTCAACCTGCTGTTGAGTGGGTGACCCCTCAGGGTTTACACGGGGCTTGCCACCTGCCCCAGGATGGTTCTTCGTCCATCATCTGGCTGGTAGTCGGGGATATCCATCCATCCATCCATCCATCCATCCATCCACCCACTCACCCAGGTATCCACCCCACCATCCACCCCACCTCCACCCCTCCTTCTGCCCATCTCTCTGCTCTCCTCAAGCTTGGGGTGCTCGTGATCTGCCTTCCCCCCTCTCCGAATGCTCATTAGGTACCAGCACACGTCTCCGGGGCCAGCCCTGCTAATGGGGTGCAGGGAGGGCACCCGCTCGCTCCCCCTCCTCGCAGCCCAAGCCAGCTCCAACACTTCTTATCTCTGAGATCCCACCTTGCTGGCGGAGGAGCAAGGCAGGACGCCGCATCCCCGGGGGACGGCAAGGCGAGCGATAACGAAATCGCAGCGGTGAGGAGAAATTACCTTGCCTGAATTTTAAAAACTTCTCGCCGAGGTTGCCGTGGTAACCGAAAGGTGCATCACGTTGCTCTGACAACCCCGAAACAGCCAGGTTTTTGCCTGGCGGGCTCCGAAGCGGCAGGTTTTGGGGAGGGGGAGCTCGGTGCGGTGGGGAGTGGGTGGCCTGTGGGATGCTCAGCCCCGAGCACCCCCCCAGACGAAGATGTCCCCCTCCCCACAGCTGCCAGCTGCACCACCAGCCCAGCCCAGCCCACCACCATTTCCAACCTCTCCCCCTCCATCTCTGGTGGGAAGCACTGGAGGAAAAGACTCCAAACCCAGCCCTGTGGCCCCCTAAGAAGGTGGCAGGGAGGTGGGACGGGCTCCAGGTGGGTCCATCCCGCTGTGGGCATCCCTGGCACCGCGCAGGACTTGCTGGGAGCCCCAGCAGGCAGCCTGGGCACCCTCCCTGCGCCGTGCTCTGGGGTGTTTGGGCACCCAGCCTGGCTTTGGGCTCCAAGCCCCGAGGCGAGAGGCAGGACCATTGTCCCAGCCCATGTAAATCACTCTGCCACGGAAACAGCCCCAGCGGGGTCGAAAAATAGCAGGTGACTCAGGCAGACCAAAGGGTCCAAAATAGCCCCTCCGGAGCACTCCTAAAATTAGTCTCCCTCCCGGGAGGTCTCGGCCACTGTGTCCTTGCCAGGGCACAGCCGTGGCGTTGAGCCTGCCCGGCTGCTGCCGCCGCAGCTGGTTCCCTCCGGGGGTTGGGGGCACAGAGTCCCCATCACTGCTCCCATCCCTCCGGGATCTCCCCAAAACCCATCCCCGGGCACGGCTGAGCTGTGGATCTCAGTCTCTGGGTAGATCTGGGCGGCTCCTGTGACGAAGGCTGCTCTTTGCAGGATGCCCCACACAACGCGCGTGGCCCCGGGCACCACAAAACGCAGCCCAGGAACCCACGGGGTGCCAAGGGCTCGCCCCCCACGCCGCTCCCCGTGCCTGGGTTTTGGCAGGGGGATGGCGAGGCAGCGGATCGGGTGTTTTCCAGCGATAGCGAATCCCCCAGGATTGGGGCTCCCCGACACCCGCCCGCCCCCCTTGCCGTTCCCCGTGGCAGGGCAGCACCAGCCTGCCTGCTCCCACCTGCTGCCGGCGCTGGCAGGCGTGTGGGTCCGGGGTGGGGACACGGGGGGACCCCAGGAGCAGCATCCGCTCCGCCAGTGTGGCCAGGAGCGCTCCCTGTGCCGGGCCATCCCTCCCGTGCTGGGGAGCGGCACCCGGTTAATTAGAGGAAGGGATGAATAATTCCTTTTTATAATGCACCGTCGGGCGGCAGATGCCGTCTGCCTCGGCGCGCCGCGCGCGGGAGCCCGCGTTGTTCTGCTCTCGGCAGAGTTATTTATACCCTGGGACATTTTTCAAAGCGCCGCTTTGATGGTCTTCCACCAGCTCGGAAAAAAAAGTAGTCCATCCCAAAATAACCCGAGTGAAAGTCACAGCTCTTCGTTACGCACATCTTCAACCGGGGGGCTTGGAGAACAAAAACCCGTCACATTCCTCCCATCAAATCCTCCCTTTTCAAGTGCATTTCAAACGGGTTCAAACCACCGCAGCGGCAGCCAGACGAGTGCTAATGATGCTGCGGGCACATCCCACCCTGGTTAGGGCTGAGGAGAGGGATGGAGCTGGCGCGGGGCGGGGGGGGGTTAAGCAGCCTCCAGAGCCCACAGATGTTTTGAGGTGCCACAGGCTTGACCCCACAGTGGGGTACGCTGGGGGAAATGCCAGCCCTCTCGTGTCTGGCTTTTCCTGCTGCGGGAAGCAGTTTCTCCCCCAAAGCCAAGCTTTGGAGGAGGGGAATGAGCACCAAATAATTTTTTCTGAGGAACTGGAGCAAAAAAAACCCCCAGCACTCATTTCCCCATGGCACCCGCACGCACGCGCCCCTCGGGTCTGGTTGCTGTTAACGGGAAAAAAAAAAAGGGGGGGGGGGAAGAGCTGTAGGTGGTGACAAATTCCTGCAAAAACGTTTCTGACACGAAGCCGTCTCCCATCCAAGTTCCCTCCCGGCGGAGACGC
Source organism: Nyctibius grandis (assembly GCF_013368605.1). Classification (NCBI taxonomy): domain Eukaryota; kingdom Metazoa; phylum Chordata; class Aves; order Nyctibiiformes; family Nyctibiidae; genus Nyctibius; species Nyctibius grandis. The sequence goes on along the minus strand of NC_090667.1, from coordinate 19,246,035 downwards.
CGAGCGGCACCCGGTGCTCCCACGCTTGGCAAAGGGCCCGAGCTGCTCACCCCTCTCTGCCCGCCGGGGTCTGCGGGTGCCCCACGGAGCAGCACGGGGAGCTCGGGCTTCCCCCCATCGCCCAGGCCCCGGTGTGTGCTGTGATGCCTCCGTGGCCAGCCCCGCTTCCCAAAATCCTCTCCGCTGTGCTGGGAGAGGGGCCCTGGGTGCTTTGGTGACCTGGGGGCTGCTAGGTGACCCCCCGTGGGGTGCCCTGAGCTGGACCAGGCACCACCTGCACCCACCACCACCCGCTGCCAGCGCTGCAGGACCCCCAGCCCCACACGGCATCCCGTGGCAGCCCACCACCCTGCTGTCAGTCATGCCCTGCCTGTCAACCACACGCCCTGATCCCCCTCACCAGCCCCTGCGAGAAGAGGACTAAGGGGCACAGGGACACCTCAGACGCACTGTGCCGGGGGAAACTGAGGCAGGCCGGGACACGCACCAACCTCCCCAGGCATACGATGCCCTCGGGGACTTGGCTCGCCCGCCGGGCCCCCAGGGCCCTGCCTGCATCGCGCTCGGCACTGGCTTGCCCGGCTGCCGGCACCCCCTGGCCCCGCTGGCCAGCCCCCTCGCCCTCTCCCCGGGGCTCGGCCCCACCGCCCGCAGCTCCGTGCCGCAGCCATCGCCAGCCCAGCGTGCCACGGCGCTGCCTGGCACGTGACTGACGGCTCGCTCCAGCCGCAGGGAAGGCTCTCTGGTGGGGAAACCATTTCTCTACCCTCCCAGTCCTCCTGTTTCGGCATTTCTGCAAGGCTGGAGCATCTCCCCTGGGAGAGCCTGGTGCTGGAACACGCCCAAGCGCCTGGGATGGGGCGAGCTGCCTGTGCCCGGCGCTCAGCACGGCAGAGCCCCAGGGGCTGGCGCACAGCCTGGCACCCAGCTGGCTGCCTGGCAGGGGGATAAAATGGCCTCAAGTTGTGCCAGGGGAGGTTTAGATTGGGTATCAGGAAAAATTTCTTCACTGAAAGGGTTATACAGGCTGCGCAGGGAAGAGGTGGAGTCACCATCCCTGGAGGTATTTAAAAGACGAGTAGATGCAGTGCTGAGGGACATGGTTTAGCGGTGGGCTTGGCAGTGCTGGGTTAATGGTTGGACTAGATAATCTTAAAGGTCCTTTCCAACCAAACCGATTCCCTGGTTCTGTAACCACACCGGGTGCAGCCACAGGTCCCAGATCCCAGGATCCCAGTCCCCATCTGCTTTTGGTTTCTTCCAACAGCACCAGAGCCCCCCGTTCCACCCCCCCGTGCTGCAAATCGGGTCCCTGCTGCTGCAGATGGCGAGTCAATTAAAACCATCTTTTTTTTTTCCACCCCAGCAAGGAAACCTGGACCATGCGGTTCCCAAGCCAGAAATGTCAAAGCAGCACCCGGGCAGAGCGGCTGAGGGATAAGGGACACATCTCCCCTTCCTCCCCCACGCTGCTCCCGTGGGGCTGGGTGGGGAGAGCGGCCAGGGTGACACAGCCACCCCTCCAGGGCCACAGGGGCTCCGTGCCACGGGGCAGGAGGGGGTACTGGCACTGCCCGGTGCAGGGTGCCATCACCCCCCCGGGGCAGGGGCTGCCCTTTGCCTGCTCACCCTCCTCCTGCCCCTAGAGCTCCCCCCCAGCAAACAGGCAGGTGCTCCCTGCCCGTCCTCCCCCGCCGCAGCCCCGTGGCTGAGGCCGGAGCTGGGCGGCCGTGGGGCATTGGGGTGAAATCATTGACGCGGGGAAGGGAAAACTATTTCAGGGCAATTCCGAAGTGTTTCAGACACACTGAGTAGCTGGGGAGAGGATGGACTGACGCAGCGGGGAGGAGCAGGGGAAGCAGCCGCGTTAACTCCCCTGCTGTGGAGCAGGGAAAGGCATGGAGAGGAGCATAAGCACACGCATGCACACGCACGCTTACGGGCACACACGGGCATATGTGTGTGGAGGCGCAGGCAGCTGCCCAAGCCCATAGGCCCCTGCACACGCCCAGATGCGTGCGCTTGTGCCCTCACCCCAGGGTCTCCCCCTCCAGCCCCGCAGCAGCAAACACCTGCCTACGTTTCTGGGCAGCTTTCGGCACCCGGGATCTAAACCCCGGGGAGCTGCAGGTGCCTGGCTTTGGCCAGCACACACATGGCCAAGGTGGCCCCGGCTCTCCCCAGTGCCAGTCCTGCTGGGCACGGCAGGCGTTTTGGCAGGGAGGTGGCAGGAGAGCCAAGTCAATGCCCTCAGGCCAACCCCAGCTCCTGCGAGCACCCCAAGCACACGGTGCTGCATCAAGCGCTCCAGCCCAGTCCCCCCACACCCCGGCTCTCCAGCAGCCCTGACAGGGATGCTTTCCTGACAGCAGGCAGCGTTTGGGCAACTGTGCGGGCAAGCAAGGCATGCCTGGGGCTGGCCACAGCGAGAGCTGAGCTCCTCCATGGGTCGGTAACTCCAGCCATTAAGGAATGCTCAGGAGAGAGGCTGTTCGCGCTAACGGCTTGGCTGGTTTCCTTGCCCCAATTAGCGTGCAGGAGCTGGCGATGCTCAAAGGGCCTCCTGGAAAGCCAGGGCGTAGCAGGGTCAGGAGGTTTAATATTAATAATTGCTGAAAGCCAGCCAGAAAAATCCCAAACCTTAAAACCAGACTGACAGCAACCTTTAATTCTGCATATCGTAGGTGCTGGAAGGAGCTGCAGCCCTGGAGGTCATCCTGCAGCCCGCCCCATGCCTGGGAGGAGCCCCGGGCTGCAGCCCTGCCCTCACCCTGCTGCCCCCCTGTCAAGAGCACAGGCTCCCTTTGGCTGTCCCCCTCGCCCCCCAGCCTGGGGTCTCCACGTGCTCTGGGGCTCAGTGCCCTTACTCGTCCCCTGTCATCCACAGAGGACAGACCTTGTCGCTGCATAGCAATAGGGAAACCAAGACACGGAAGGATTGCAGTGCAGCTCTGCCAGTGCCCTGCTCCAACCACCTCTCTCCAGCACCCTGCTTCCCTCTGCATCCCTCGTGGGACCCACTTCAGCCCTCACCTGGCATTCTGGCTGTGGCCAGGCACCCTCCTGGGGCAACCGACATCAGGATCAGGCCATGAGGAGCAGCAGCTCCCTTGGCCCCGAGGAAGCTTGGCTGCTCAGCCCCAGTGCGACAGGCACGCTGGCAGCCCTACAAGCCGTGCCCAAGGGAGTTCCCCTTTGTACTGGGGGTCACGGTGCACTTCTAGGGCTGGCCCTGTCCCGCAGCTTCTCCCCCCGCACCCTCAGAGGCCGGTCCCCAGGGAGGCAGGGACAGCACGTCCCTCTGAAGGCAGTGGGCCACGGCACATTCAGTCACGAACAGCCGCGTTGTGCTGCCTAAACTGGAGGGGCGGGTGCTGGCAGGCGCCGGTGCCTCCATGCCCTCCTCCAGCGCCTGGCGCAGGGGCTGTAGGGCACACCTTGGAGTCGGGGGAGTGTATGCTCCCTAAACCACTCCTTCTCCCCTTCCCTGGGTGCCCAGCAGCAGTACCTTGCCCAAGAAAGGGGGGCTTTGACCCCCTCACCCAGGACCCTCAGTAAAGCCTTGCCCCAGGAGCTGTCCCCACAAGCAGGCAGTGGGGGATCCTGTGCCCCCCCGGCACACTCCTGGCTCTGCACCGCAGCCATTCTGCCGGCGGTACCGGCTGGGGCTTGCTCAGCCCCTGGCACGGGGGCAGCACTTTGTTGCAGCAAAGAGGGAGCAAGCCTGGCAGGAGCCCGTGGGAGCCGGGAGAAGGCTGTGCTGTGCCCACGGCAGCAGGGACCCCCCCTCGCACCTGGGTCGTTGCCCCTCATCAGGAGGATGCGCTGCCAAGGGGATCGATGGGCTGGGAAGAAGCTGAGCTGCACAAATGCACTTTATCGACCCCTCGAGCCCACCTGCTGGGAAACAACCCCCCCGCTTACAGCCCAGAGCGGCAAAGCACTCTGCCGCAGTGCCAGCCGGGGGGGAGGCTGCCCCAGGGTACAGGGGTCCCTGCCACACAGAGCTGGTGCTCTGGGGTTGTTCCGACCCACCTGGCTTCCCCTGAGGAGCCCAAGAGGGGATGCTGCACCTGGGACCCAGCCCTTCGCCCACTCTCCCCCCCCCCCGAGCCTGGCACATCGACTCTGGCTGGCTCCAGCTGCTCACGAGGCGGGGGGGCTGCACCCATCCTGCCCCGGACCCGCTGCTGCACCCCCAGCGGTGCTGGAGACCCCTCCACGGAGGCAACGCGCGTGTGACGGGTGACAGCCGGGCCACGCCTGCCCCCTGGTGGCAAGGCCTGGAGGGCACAGGCGGCCCCGGCCCGGCCACACGAGGAAGGGACCGTCCGCTCCTGCCCGGTTCTAAGCCCACAGCAGCCCCGCAGTGCCCGAGGCAGCGGTGGAGGGTTTGGCCTCGGCTCACCCCGAGCCAGGCACCCCGAGAGACCTGGCAGCAGCCAGCCCGTGCCACAAGGCCCAGAGGCAGATGTGGCAGCAGGAGTGACCCCACCCCGAGGCAGCCACAGGACGCTGGCCTCAAGAGAGCTCCATTCTAAACCATTCCTGTGCTCACCTGGGCAATGCCGGCCTGGCTGCTCCCTGGGGCAAGACGACTACTGGCTTGGCTTCCCTGGGGAAGCTGAGCAAGCCCCAAAGCCAAAGGCATCAGCAAAGGCAAAGGTCAGGGCTGAGCCCTTCTCTGCTCCTCTTGGCTCTCAGGAAGAAGATGCGAGCGTGATACCCAAAACACAAGCGCAGGCAGAGGAGAAACACCAAGACAGTAACAGAACAGCCGCCAAAGGAAACCTCTGGGAGAGGAGGAGGTGGTTCACCATCACCAGCCCCCCCCCAGCTAGGTGGCACTGTGCCCAGGGAAGCCACAGGCAAGCCTGGGTGGAGCAGAGAAACCCTGTGCCAGGCTCCGGCCTCCCCCCCTCGAGGTGCCACATAGGGGCTCCTGAGCAGGACCTGCAAGCTGCAGAAGACATTTCTGCTGGTCCTCTCCTGCTCTCGTAGCTACAGCAGGAAGGGATACAAGGAGATCTGCTCCTCCACCAGCCAGCATCCATGCTGAAGCTGTGAGAAAGATGTTCAGAACAGGTCCCAGCACAGCACAGGGACAGAAGGGCGCAGGCGAGGGGAGCGCTGTGCGGAGGAGACTCCAGGATGGAGTCTCGTCAAGGAAGAAGCAGAACCACAGAAAGGACAAGTAACATTGGCAACTTAATTCTTCATTCACTCACCGAGAAACAGAAATAGGATCATTTTAGGATGTATTTCTTTTGGAAATGAGCCAAACTGGCAACTAGAATCAAAGTCTTCAAAAAGTCTATACAAAGATGTATCATACAAAATGTACAGGAAAGTTCTCCAAAAAAACAAAATCAACCAGACAACACAACAAAAGGATAGCAGAGACGGTGTGAAACCACAGCTAACAGGTCCTGCCCCTGCCCTGGAAGGCAGCAGCGGCATCCGGACAACACGCTCCGAACACAGAATACATTACACTATATACAGGGCCATGTAAAGACCAGCATCCCCTTTGGTCTACCCAGGAGCTCTCCAGCATGACGTTGGGGCAGTCCGGACAATCTGCTCATGGAAGTGTGACATGCCAACAGGAAAAAACAAAAGTCCAAGGGAATGAAACGGTCAACTTCCAGCCATAACCAGAGTACAGCCAGGCCACCGAGGCTACAGTTTAACAGTCAGTTCTAACAAGCTCTTTGCGGGCCAGCACGCACTACTCCATCTCCGTGAAGCGAGCGAACATGGCTTTCCGCACCGCGTCTTTGTACGAATCTGCAGTGGAGACACCATAGGAGCTGCCCTTGGCTCCCAAGCCGGCACCCCTCATGCGTACTTGGGCCTGTAAGGGAAGAGAGACACGCTTCAGCTCCGCAGCAAGAGGCCACAGCACCACACAGGACGCCACAGAAACACTCATGAGTCCACCCAGCTTCCCAAGCTCCCCTGGGAATGCACGCAGCCGTAAGCACGGACAGCAAGGGATCAGACTGCACACAACATCCCACGCTTGCTGGCTTCACGCCACTCCGACCTCACCCCAACAGCAGCCGAGATGGAACTGCACAGAACGCAGCTCCTAACAGCGTAAGCCAGAGCGCAGACAAACCCCGGAAAGCCAGCGGCTGGAGGGAAGCAGCCCACCCTAAGCAGCAGTGGGGTACACAGCTCGAGGGCAGGCCACAGCCTCAGGAGCAGACTTCTGAAGAAGTAAGCACAGCCCTGCCCCTCCCAGCCCCAGCTTTAGCATCTGACAGCACTAACAGGAGCAGGAGCGAACGTGAACAGAGGCAGCTCTGCCGTGGATAGCACAGTTCCTTCCACAAGAGCTCTTCAGCAATGAGTGCTTCTGGATAAAAAAAGGCATCAAACCCCAGCAAGGAAGCATCCATCTCTACTTACCTCAATGGGTGCTGTAATGCCCTGGCATTTTCTTCCCAGGCCTGAACCTTCTCTCCAGCCCATGGCCTGCAGCATCTTGTTGCCTATGTTACTGTTGTCAAGGCCATCTTTGGTGGGCTGCTCGTAATTGCTGCGGGAAGAAGAGAGGAGTTAAGCGAATTGCTCGTCGTGTATTGAAGCAATCGCTGAGGAGCTTCCGAGTACGTACACTGTGCCAGCGTCGTAGGCCTTCTTGCGCTTCGGCTCGGGGGGCTCTGGGATGCCGTACTTCTCCCGCCTCTCAGCTGCTCTGTCTCTGTACTTCATCTGCATGAGGTAACCAGGTTTAGTACTGATTTAAAGACACTTTTGTTCGGCTTTGAGCTATGGAAATAGGCCAAATGCCTGCTATTATAGACAGCTGTTCAGTGCAGCCTGCTAAAACACTGCTTGACACTCAAAGGTTTCTGGTCCCGGTGTGACAGCCCTGAGCTGGAGGTGGAAGGACCCTTCCCTGCTAAGCAGTAGCTGTGGGTTACGGGACACTTCTCCCATGTTACAGGACAGCTCTGAACCTTGACCCAAGAAAGGGTTGGCTTACAAGGATTATCTCAAGTGACATGTGTCAGGATAAGGAGAGCTCAACATTATCTGTGCAGGTTTTCCATCAGCTACTCATCTGCTCATCTCAGCACTGACCTCTCTCTCACGCAGCTCCAAGGCTTCAAGTTCCTGCTCCGAAAGCTTCGATCTCCTATAGATATCCATGTTTTGCTGAAACAAGAGGAGATTCACATTAATGTGAAATGCGCAACAGCTCTTTTATGTAAGGAGCTGACTTCTGGGAGAGCAACAATCCACCTGCGACTATTTTTGCTTTCAGAGGAACATTTTTCTGATGTGGCTTTGGTTTACATACTGAATTATGGCCACGAAGTACCTTCCTGACAGCACAGTGCAACTACCTTGTGCAAGTCGGACAGCTGCTGGTGCCGAATCAGAGCATCTTTGTTTGGGAACTGCCTTCTACACAGCAGACAAGCCATCTTCTTCCAGTCAGTCAGCTTCTCTTCCTCGTTCTCCATTCTTTCCAGTAAGTCCTCATCGTTATCGCTATCACCACTGTAGGCAGCCACAAGGCCCCGCTGGAAAGGAAGGACAGTGTTAAGGGGAGTGCAATGGTGTCACCACAGTCCAGAGGAGAGCCCAGAAAGGGAACGCAGAGGCTGTAGATGAGTTTGTTGCACAGGATAGAGGCGTCGCTCTCTCCTCACTAAGGATGCAAGGCAACTAAAAAGAACCACATACCACAGTGGCTGCAAGACATAGTTCCCGTCAGCCAAACAAGAATTTAGAGTGTTTTCAGAAACCTCAAAACCTCAATTGAGCTCCTGATGCTAGAATAGATCAGAGCTTTCCTCAGCGTATCTCAGTCACCCAGCCTACTGCATGTGCATGGGATCACCGTGACCACCACCACCTTTTACAGGTGATGCTGTGGAAATCCAGGTTGGAAACCACCTATCTGCTAGGCCTCCTCTGAATTGCTCTATCAGTTACCTTCGGGAATACCTCTGTCAGGTATCTCACACTCACCTTCAGTGGATTTTCATCATCCCCATTTTTCATCACCTCTGGCAAGATCTGCTGTCTCTCACAGAGAGTTCCCTGGATGAGACAAGAATGTCATGAGCACGGAGCTCTCTGCCATACCACCCCCTGCCACTGCACAGGACTGCCAGCACCTTCACCTTTTTCTCAAAGAGGGCAAAGCCTGCATCTGCAGCCGCTGACTCTTTCCGCTCCTCCTCCCTGGTGCTCAGTGGCTGGAAGCTATTCTTGAAGTTCTCTTTCTGCTTGTTCAAACTCTTTGCCCAGCGCTCCATGTCTTTAGCAATCTGAAATGCAGAATGGTTTGCTCAGACAGCTCCCCTCGCAGCTACCAATCTCCTATGACACATATTCAATCTTACAGAGAGTTTCCAGAACAAGTCAACCCACTACCTCTTATTTTTACATCACAGGACACTGGATGTAGTGCAGCTGTTTCCCTGCATACAGTGTTCAAAGATACCGCAGCTTGCTTGTTTTACTGTATGAACCCTTCTTATCACTCTAATCCTCTAAGTGACAGCTCAGTTATACTCCCACTGGTCCTGGCATGATTCCATACGCGTTCCTCCTATGCAGAGCCTATTTCTGCACTGAAGCCTTGCCAACTCCACCTCTCCTCAGCCCTCTACAATGCCTGAAAATTGCAGGCATGCACCCCACTGAATAACCTAGTATTTCCTTTGTCATGAAAAGGAAGAACTATTATCCCATTCCAAAGAAGGCTTTAGCCCAGTTACGATCCCATTTTGTCTATTACCTGTTGAGCTGTTTTACTTTTAGGCTTCTCTTTCTTCTCCTTCACTTCTTTGGTGGTGGTTGTGGCAGCGGTTTGCTGGTACGTGGTACCTTCTGCAGCAGGCATGTAGGTCTCCTTTTCGCCATCCCAGTAAAGGTACTGCTGAGTTAAGGCGTTGTAGTAATACTGCCGGAGGAAAAGGGAGTCAGACAGTTAAACGCCTCGTACAAGCTAAGCGTCGAAGGGAGAACCCACACAAGCTGATTCAGACTACTGCATCATGTGCAAAGGTGTTTTGTAGAGTCCAAACAAGTTTTGCAGACTCCACAAAGGAGTCAGAAGGCATGAACTGGCTGAAGCCTCTGTCCCCAAACATGGGCGTTCTGCCCAACAGCACTATGGAGAACCTTTTGCCTCTCCCAAGAGACGTCCCACCAGACCTGGGTGCACTTTGCTGGGCAGTCCGCAACAAAATAGGTCAATGACAGTGTCTGTGACAAGTGCTAATCCTGTATAGGCCAAACTGGGAGGAAAATTAAAGGAGAAAAAAAACAAAGGGCTACACCAGAGGGAAGTCAAGTCCCAGCCCTATGCACACTGCTGAGAGTTATCTGCTACGTTCGGTATTCCGTACACCTCAGTTAATTTCACTCATATGATGAGAGACAGGGAACCAATGGACCTTAACAGTTAAGACAGGTGGGAAGAACTTGTGTTTACCTGGGAATTAGGATCATAGTAGAGCCCTGTTATAGGATCATAATAATATCCTGAAGATTCATCATATTGGTAGGTAGAAGTGTCAGGGACAGCTGTAAAAAAATTAAAGTGTGGGACATGGTGGTTCCAGTCGAATTCAGACAGGTATCGTTCTACATTTCAGGTAAAATTCCGAGATAATTAGCAGCCACGACAGCAGACATGTCTGTAAAGGGCTCTTAATCACCTGTGCAGAATACACTCTCCAGGGACAGCTTCACCACTGACTTACGGTGATAGATCACTCAGCCAAAGCCAAGTCTCTCTCTTGCTATACAGTGACAGCTACCTGTCCCCAAGAGCAACTCCCGATGGCTTACCGTACTTGGTTCCAGGGACTACGCCAGTCGGGGGAGCCGTCTGTGCCTGAGTGCTAGTGGTAGCTGGAGCTGATTGTGTCTGGAAAAAAACCAACAAAACAAAACCAGGAACCTCAATTAGAAAATCTGTCACCAAGGCGCAAGGAAACAAGGACAGCGAGCCAAGGCATGAGCAGCCTACACCACGCATACAACAGCTAGCTCCTCTTCACCAGTACACGTAGCACTCCCCTTTAACAAAGAACAGAACTACCACAGAAAAGAAATGGCACGTCTTGAGACCACAAGCACTATGACTAACCCATGGACACTCAGCAGCTTTGCTGTACCACCCACTTTAAAAAGCAAAGGCCACAGCTAAGCCAGATATCCCACATAACCCCGGTGTTGAAAGCAAGGAGTAATTAGTGCTGTAATTACCGAAGAGTCAGGTGAGTTTGTCTGTTGATTATACAACTGAGGACTCTGGGACACAACTGCAGCTGTGGTGGTAGTGACCGGAGCTCCTGCCAACAGAGAGCAATAATGGATAAGCCAACTAATTTGTAAAACAGTACTTCATCCTGGGGCTAAAATTACTTTGTTTACAGTTTCAGCTCCTAATTCCAGCTTCAGCAGCCAAACAAGGCAATAAATGTTCAGAAGGAGACAGATACACAGTGGGTATTTTCTACCCAGACAAGGAATAGTTTCCTTTTCAGGAGGAAATATTCTGCTCCCAAAGTCAGTGATCCTGGCCTCTGACAGCTGCTAGTGCTGAAGATTTGTCTAGAGCTGCTTACACAGTTCTCATGAGTTCATGGCTTTTGTCAATAGTCTGAAACAGAGGCTGCTCTCTCATCTCACAGACTAGAGGTCCCACTTGAACGAATTTGTTATGGTTCTCTAGTAACACGTACTCATTCAGACAGCCCGAGAGGGAAATGAGCCAAGTCTCCCTTTACACAGCAAGACAACATAAAGGCTGAGGTAGAATACTCCTCCTGCAAAATGACCATCACAAGCAACAGCATCTCCCACACGTCACAAGTACTACCTGATATGGTAGCTGCATCTGTGTCCACCACCCCTCCTTGATTCTGGTAGTACTGCTGATAATCCTGGGAGTACTACAAAGGGAAATGAAAGACAACACAAGATGAGCAGATACCCAAATTACAACAACCTACTGGTTAGAGCACAACCGCCACTACTAACCTGAGCATACTGTGTGTAGCCATCCTGTCCTGACTGGAGGTAGCTGTAGTCAAGGGTGCTGCCTTCTCCTGTCTGTGGCTGAAATTCAAGGAGGTAATTTTTGTCAGGGACAGGTAAGTTACTGCATTTAAGAATTTCACCACTGCTTAGGCTCCAGCCTAACTGTCAGAGCAGATCCGTCATAGCAGCTTTGGTCAGTTCAACCAAGCAAGTGGCCAGCAGTGAAATCATATGCTCTACATTTTCATTTTCAGGAAAGCAGGACTATGAGCAACAGCCTTAAAACCATACCTGAGTGGACGACCACTGAGCTGCAGCAATGGCTGTACTTGCCACAGAGAAGGCGCTGACTCTGTTACCATCTGGGAGAAGCAAGTCCCTGTAACCATAAATCACCCATCTGAGTGAATACTGCTTTTTTCCAAAGTGTCTCCCTACGCAAGGAGGTAGAGTCTGCCCTTACGCGTGGATTTCTTGGCAGTTATAAAACATTCTGATTATAATGAATGAGCCAAAGCACTGCTTGGCAAGTAAAGGAACTTTAGGTTCATTGCTGTACAGTCAGTAACAAGCAACTACATCTCCAAGGAAACAAGCGTGCTGTATACGCAAGCAGTCCAATGTTTTCTTCAGAGGACTGGAAACAGGGGTGGCAGGAAACACTGCTTTCACTCTCCTCACACACAGTGAAGAGCAGGATGCATGCAACACAAGACACTTAAGGGAGTCAAAACTTTGCAGTGACAGCTATCTTAATAAAAGCCTGGGTGACAACAAAAAAATCTCTAATATAAACAGGGGGAGGGATAAAAAAAATAATCAACTGCTATCGCAACTCACTTTCTGGCACTCTTCGCAAAGTCAACACCAATTGTTTTGCCATCAATTTTTAATGGTGGCTGAAGACTCTGTAAAATCTGCAGCAGCTGAGAAGCATCCTACAACAAAAAAATACTCATTATTACAAGAGGCAGGTTACCGAGGATTCAGAACTTCCCAAAGCTCCAGCTTTTCACACACAGCCACTGAGAGCAGCTAAAGCTGTAACACCTCCATCTCCTACTATACACACATAGGAGAGAAGAATGGGATGGATCACAGCCCACGTGCAAATAACGTGGGTTTCACCTTCCAAAATCTTGGCTTTATAAAGCACATTTGCCCCAAGTTACGCCAAAAGGCAGGCCAGCACAGACTGAGATCGGGCACCAGTTTTCATACAACAACAAACTGTTCCACTCTGTCTAAAGCAGATCCAAACAGATCACACTGCTGATCAAGTTCAGTATATGCAGGAACAGAGATTCCACTGCCCCCCAGGGACCCTGTGCCGCTATCTGACCTCCCTTACAGTTAAGAGGTGTTCCTGCAATTTCCCATGTTTCAGTTTACGGCTGTTGCCTACTGTCCCATCCCTGTGTAGCCTCAAGAACGTGTCTCTGCTGTCCCTACACCCTCCCACTGGATGCTGCAGAGAGCAGCAAGATCCCCCTCCTCCCCCTTCTCAAGGTGGAAGCAGCCCAGTTCTGTGGGCACTTTCTCCCACATTACATGCCCCAGACCTTCATTTCTGTGATCAAAATATGATCCCAGACTATTATTTTTGTGATCCAAGTGTGAAACTAGCCTTCAATCCATGATAGCACTCTGCTACAGAAGTAGCTTTCCTCCGTGCTCACAACACCCTTCCAAACTGCAGCTTTGACACACTGAGTGTCAATTAACCCTTGGTGAACTGAGGCGGTCCTTCAGACAGCTCAAAGGCTCTAACTGCTTCAGCTACCGAAGCACGTTAACAAGCTGTTTCTCTCCAACGCATCGTAAGGCCCTCACCATGGCAGAAGACAGCTGCACAAACGCAAAGCCTCTATTCTGCTGAGTCTGCTTGTCTTTGATAAGACGAATATTATTGACTGCCAGAGATGCATACGGAGACAAGGCAGTCATGATGGACTCCACTACTGTGTGAGGAGCAATGTTTCGGAGAATGATGGCTGAGGAGAAAAGAAAGTAGGATGTTAGGTGTGCACAAAATGGCTTTCCAGAGTGCTTCAAGTTCTTCAGCAGGCATGATGAGGCACAGGAAGGATTTTAGTTCCTCTCTTTACACTTCACATTATACAATAAGTCAAGGGCAACTTACTGTCACAGTAATAATCCACAGACTGCACAGCTTCTGCTGCTCCAGGTGGTACCTCCTGTTCTGAATCTTCGTAAGAAGAGGAAAATATTTGAGTCACAATATGGCTCATTCACTCAAACTCAGCATTTCACAACCTGCCTAGGACCTCCAGTGAACCTTGTTTCCTACATAGGACAAAGTTTCCCACAAAATCAAACACAGCCAAAGAGATCAATGCAACATACCAAATTTGTCCGCTCCACAGCGGAAACATTTTAGCCTCCTTCGGAAGTTGTAAAGGCAGCACTACAAGGAATAAGGGAAGCGCAGTAAGAACGCACGTAATTTGTAACAATGCTGCCATTGGCTGTACAATAATGAAAACTAGACATTCACACAAAGTAAGAGAACGAAGCCAAACCCACCAGAATAATCGAGAACAGCAAAACCCACCCATGTCCATATCACAGCTGCTTTTCACAACATCGCAGCTGTTTTTTCCCTGCTCTTCCTGAAATATTTAGTTATTTTAACTGTGTGGTTTTCAACTGAAAATCCCAGGCATAGTAACTACTTTAAAAAGCGATGTTGAAATGAAACACAGGCTGGAAACCAAGGTAACTTTACTGACAAAAAGTGTAGTTGAAGCCTGACAAAACAGCCTGGTCTTCATCTTACTAAATCATGGCCACTTTGGGGGGCAGTGTCAAACAAGGCACACACAGCAGTATGTAGCAGACCAGCAGCAATTCAATGCTAGATTAGCCATCACCTAACAACTTCACATTCTAGCACCGCTCACTGCTCACTCTCTGTGTCTTCTGGGGCAACACCTCCGTCACTCAGTCTACTTTGCCACCAGAGCTAAAAACTTTTTCATTTCTTACTATTCCTATGTCATGCGGACCAGCAGTACGAGTGGGTCTGAATACACATCACTTTGTTCAAACCACTGAGCTGGTGAACAGCGCTGAAGCCAAGACAAACGCCTTCCGACAAAAACGTGCACTATACCTTGTTGCAAAGCCAGTCCTCAAATTTAGGCCTGGGGTTGCTGTAGTGCATCGCAATCTGCTTCCCTTGTATCACCAGCTTTTTCTGCAAAAAAAGTGGTTTCAATTATTCCTGTATCGAGGCACACATGTTCATTTTCCCATGGCAGAGCACCCTTCGGAGGAATCAGTGCTCCTGAATTAAATGGACAACATATGGGGAGGATGTGGAGGACAACCACCGCCACCTACACCCTGCCCATCCAATCCTGCAGAGAGGAGGACGAGGGCAGTAAGAGAATGGGATGTGGAGCAAAGATAAACGGAATCAGGGAGTGTTGAAAAAGCTGCCAAACACTGAACGCTGACATGGAACCAGGAAGTGTCTCGAAGGAGACAAAGTCCTAACCTGCTGCGTTCTGGATTAACACATTTTTAGGAGTCTCTTTGCCCCCACATTTCTATTCACTTCTGGCATAGCACTGAGAGACTTAACATGTCCTTAGGTGACTGCTTCACTTCTTCCCCTACTCCAAACACCCCAGACCTTTTTACAACCACATTTGGATTACTTTTCCAAGCACTTTCTTCACAAGTGTCCCTTTGAAAATACAGTAATTCCTCCCAAAGGGACCCTGCTCAGACTTCTTGGAGGCTGGCTCACAAGTGCCATCAACCGAAAGGTAACTCAGAGTGGTTTCGACTAATGCATCAGTTCAATTGGAAGCCTGCACGAGAGGTTTGTGTTCTTCATTCAGGCAGGAGCTCTCCAAAATGAGTAACTAGACTGCAAGGGAAGCTTCTCCCAGGGGTAGGAAAAGTTCATAATGCTTTCAGCATGTCCTCTCACTCTGGCTTCAGAGGAGTTAGGAATTTACATCGATTTAAGCAGCCTTGCTTTTCAGCCTCACACTTTGCCAAGCATGGCTATGCAGAATGCCCTTTCAAAATACGGCCATCCACATATTTTGGTCAAACAGGTGGAAGTATGTCTGAGGAAGCGCGTGCTAGAGGCTGAACCCCAGACATTTTAATAGAAAAACGATTTTTATAGCAGGTTGGCTTACTGCAGAGGTACCACAGAAGCGCCAGGACCAGTGGCTTTTCTGGTAACAGGGTCTGACAGAGATCTAGCATGTAGCATGAATAAGGCTCTCACATTCTGCACAACTAAATAGGGCAAAGCCATTTCTCCTACCGGCAGGAGGGAGGGTTGGAGGGCCCAGCACTCACTGGATATGCACACATAGAAACAAAGCTGCTGGCATAGTTGCAATACATCATTCTTTCATCTAACAGTCAGCAACTGGGCTGCTGGGGAGATTCTACGTTTTCCCTGCTACTAGGGTGGCTGGTTACTGGAGTGAATTTGAATACGTTTCAATAAATTATGCATCAATACAGCTTTGTATATATTAAAATTATCTTGTTTCTGAAAATGTACTCAGCATTAATTTCTTGAAATAAATCTTTCCACTGCATCCACCAATCCTACTGAGCAGTATGTCAGGAAAACAGAACTTGAACACTGCTCTCTGGCTGTGGAAATCACCCATGGTACGGGGCATGTGAAACCCTATTCCAGCATAAGGCACACAACAACTTCCATCTGCTGGAACTGCCTCTGGATCCCATTACGGTGCCATTTCTTTACGCATAACACCGACAGAGCAGAACACTGTTCCTCGTGCTGCCCAGGGACCATCACATCAAATACTCAGTTATATAAAAAAAAATGGCTTGATAAAAATACTCTCAAAGTGAGCAAAGTGTAAGTTCTGTTGTTAAAACAGATTATGATATTCAAAAAGGAGTAAAAGCCAGTGGAACTGTTTGCAGTGCAACAGGAAAATCTCATTGGAAAGACAGAGGACTCTACAGCATTTTGGCTCCTATCAAATCATACTCCAAAAAAGCCAAAATACACACATATGTGAGAACTCACTCTCTACCAAGTTTAGTTGGAATAAACATGCTTTTCCTCTAGAAGAGCCAGTTCTCCCCCTTTAACTGGGGGAACGCAACTATTGCCACGAACTGACACTTCTCTTCCAGAGTTAATCCAATGTAATGCAGAGATCTGGTGCTTTCTCTGGCAACAGAGAAGGAAACGTCATCTGGAAATAAGTTAGCATTTCCTCAGGACTACTTGCTAAACCTTCATAAGCCAATTAAATTCAAAACCACATCATTTAAAACAATGGCATGTTTTTACCAGGAGCACTCAAAACAGCCAATTTTCCCTCCTAATTTTACTTGCTATTTTGTCCTACCGTTACAAATTTTAATATATACAAAGCTTTTATTCTTTTAAATCACTGTCATGGAACAAACCACTCCTTCCACCTTTATTTTTTCCTTTTTTTTTTTTTTTTTTAAACTGTACAGACTTGTTCCATTTTCAGGAATATCTAGACTTGGTGAGTGAAGCAACTGATTGGCTTCCATCCAGCTGTAGCATCTTGAAAGTGATAAAACTCCACGAAGGCGAAACCACGGCTTACACCTAGAGACAGCATCAGATATAGACGGGATACTTGTGTTAGTCAGTTCCTTTAAAACAGGCGAATCTCTCTCCAACTGCTTCATTACTTCATGACAAAGCAGCTTTACAAATGCGACGTCAACTGCTGGGATCTGCTTGTTATTTTGCCATGGCAAGGAACCAAGCTCCCTTAACTGGCTACATTTCACTTGATTTGAATCCATGTTTAAAGGTAACCATGCAACAGACTACATACTATTAAACAGGTTTATACTATTATTACTTACCAATACCTGTTAACAAAAACCCCTGTAGACAGACTTCTTTTAACATGTTGACCAGCTATCTAAAAGTCTTCCAAAAAGCCACATTCCTTAGCCATGGCAAACCTTTCATCTTTTATTTTTTTTTTTATTGCATGTGCTTGCAGTTTGGGGACAATTCTGGACACTCTTTTGGGCTGGGGAAGAGGAAAGTGATGTCAGAAACTGGATTAAGAGCTCTCACCTGTCTTTCTTTTCATCAGCCTCACGTCTGCAGGCTGAGGACCTTCAAAGGACTCAATAAGCTCCCGAATCTGCGTGAGATTTTAAACATACAGTTAAATTTTCACATCTTGGCAGACAGCTAGGACACTCACAGAAGCAACCTACCTTACAGTACATGCAAGAGGTACACAGAAACATAACATTCTCAACACTATCTCAGAGAAAAAGAAAACCTTTAGGGAAAACCTAATAGGAGACTGATGAGCACCAGAGAACCCACATTGTCCTTTGTTACACTAAAACAACTGTCGTCTTCACTCGGACCACAGAATCTTCCAGAATCTGAATCACTACCATCTTTGTGTTCCAACGTTATTTGTGCGAGATTTATCAAATACTGTGCTTGCTCCAAAGTTTTTATGAAGAACACTGTCAGCATCCCTCTCCCTGCATATCTAAATACCCCGGGGCTCCTAGCAAAGAAAACCAAGAACACTGTAGTGCAAGGCTCCACAACGTATGCATTGTTAAGCCTCACACTACAGTTCGCACCCTCTAACAGTTCCCCTTCTGCCTTCCAGGGGATAAAGTGGGTTTGTGAAGACTGTATCGTCAAAGAACAAGCTGAAGAGGTGTCAGTTCTTCAGCCATAACAAAGCTGCTTGAGGCACAGGCTACATAAGTTACTGTGGAAAGGCATACAGGAAAAAGAAATGTTAACAATTTTTTGATGTTAGAGCGTAAGACAAAAGGAGGGTTTCAGCAGCTCTTACAGAACCCAAGCTACGTTACATACAACAGGACCACTCAGCAGACTCAAAACTGATCTGAAGCTGCCCATTTACGCGCTCACTGGAACTGACCTCTTCAGTGCACATAGCTTTTTTTCATGAAAAAAGTGGAAAAAGCTGAAAAATATGTACACAATCTGAAGTGTTGAACTACGGTTAACTTAAGAGAACAACTAGTAGTTCCAAGATGCATCATCTATGCTCTAAAGACAAGTCCAGAATTAAACTTTCCCATAAGTTATGCATATATTTGCACAACTGTAGAGCTACAACATTAATAGCTCAGAAATAAAAACCTGTTTTGAAACGTTCTGTGTAATGTCTGACTTGGGTTGTCTCATTTGGATGCAGGAGCCTACACTTTAGCAAGTACTTACGAAAATATCAGACCAGCACACAATGATTAGAAAGAATGTTCAATATTAGCAGAGCAGTAAATAATCAAAAAACAAAGCAAAAAAAAAAAATTCCATTGCAGAAATGGTGCAAAAGGATTCTCTGCGTCCGCAATCGATGCACAGAGATCTCTGAGGCGGAGGGGGAGTCTGTCTGAAAACAAACTGGAATAGCTCCGCTTTTACAGGGTTTCCCCTCGCCCCTCAAGTACCAGTTCTAAGTTTGTGTCTTGGTAATCAAAATGATCCAGCAAGGAAGGAAAAAAACTTAAAAACAGTAAGAAAAGAAAGCTCAAAGCTGACGATCTTCAGTATCTTTCTATAAAAAACAGTTAAGATAGCCATGTACCAAGCTCATTTGTACTTCCTCCGTCAGCTCCACAGCAGCCATTTTGTGATTTCACAACTGTACCCACAGCAAGCGGCTTTGTGCAGGGCTGTACTCAGCTGAGGAGCTCAGTGTGTGTGTAACTCCGCCAGTCAGAACTTCTGGCCTCAATAAAGCCCAGAAAAATTCAACTAAGTACCTTCTCTGTCCCAGAGGTGGAGGAGGGAGAACAAGAGGAAAAAAAAATGTGCCTCTTTCCTCCTAAGCAGAAAAGAGCAGGGAGTCTACAACCCACTCTTACGGAAAGCATCCAAACATGCATGAAAAAAAAAGACTACTCACAGACTGTTCCATTTTAAAGAAACTGCTTAACATTCAACTGACCTCTGTTACTTAACAGTGACAGATAAATCCTTTTAGGATTCAAAATGGCAGTGCAACAGACACGCTGGAGAGGGGGCCACCATGATGCAGCTCTCAACAAAATGGCAGAAGCAGCAACTACCACGCAGACCTACTGACACAAAGCTGCAGACTTCCCCGGGCACAAGAAACACAAAGCCCCTTCCTGGCTACTTACATCGCTCTCTGTAACCGTGATGGGAAGGCCACGTAACATGATGGTTTTACTTTCTTTCTCATCGTTAATATCGTTCCTGTAGTCGTGCTCTCCATAGTCGCCATCTGAATGGTATCCATCTTCTGATTTGTCACTGTTCCTGCGCTCCCGCTCCCTCTGAGAAAGCAGCGCCCAGAATTAACCACCGCAATTCCCAGCGGTGTGCCCCCGCAATGCCATGAAAACAAAGCGTAACAGAAACACCAACTCTCCGTACGAGCACTTTTCACAGGTTTATTTCACCTTTAACAGCCTCAGGCAGAACACCGAGCTCAGCCCCCCCACCTTCTGGCCAGGGCCTCCCCTGGCCCCAGGAGGGCTCGCACCGGGACCCCGGGCTGGTGAGAGGCCACCAGCGCCCACCCCGGCCCTCTCCCTCCCCCCGGAGCAGCCAAAGCTGCCCCTCGCTGCAGCGCCCAGCGCCCCGACCCGGCTCGCCCACCCCACTCACCTCAGGGCTATCATAGTCGCGACTATCGTAGTCTCTATCATAGTCTCGGCTATCGTAGTCTCGGCTGTCGCGACTGTCGTAGTCTCGACAATCCCGGCTGTCGTAGTCCCGGCAATCGTAGTCTCGGCTGTCACGGCTGTCGTAGTCACGGCAATCACGGCTATCGTAGTCCCGGCAGTCTCGGCTGTCGCGACTGTCGTAGTCTCGGCAGTCCCGGCTGTCGCGACTGTCGTAGTCTCGGCTGTCGTAGTCTCGGCAGTCTCGGCTATCGCGGCTGTCATAGTCTCGGCTGTCGTAGTCCCGGCTGTCGTAGTCGCGGTAGTCATCGTAACGGTCACCGCGGCGCTCCTCACTGGACCTCTTGTAGTCCGAGTCCCTGCGCCGGCTCCGGGACTCCCGCTCATCACGGTCCTCCCTCTCCACGATAGAGCCGTAGCGGCCGCTCCGCTCCGTCCTGCTCACGCTGCGGGGCACACCGGGCCGAGCTCAGAACGAGAACGGCCCGCAGCGACCCCCCACCATCGCCCACCCGCGGGGATGCCCGCCCCCTCCCCTCTCTCCATCCTCCCCTCCCCTCCCCTCGCCCTCCCACCCACGCTCACCGCTTGTCCGAGCCCATGGCGCTGCCCGCGATCCGCAAGCCCGCAGCGCAGCGCTAACCCGCCACCGCAGGGGCGCCGAACAGACGCGCGCACCCCCTGTCTGCCTCGCCACAAAATGGCGCCGGGGTGACTGACCGTCTTCTACCCAGCCTGCACCGCGCCCGCCGCCTCGAACGTTCCAGGCGGTGCGCAGGCGCGGCGCGGGCCGCCCGCCGCGGGGCACGCCGGGAGCCGCAGTGCGGGGCGGGGGCGGTGTCTGCCGGCGGACTCGTGCCCGTCCCGGTGGGTGGGGGGTCCCGGGGGGTGCGGGCTGGAAGGGGCCTGCGGGGGCCAGGCCAGCCCCCTGCCCGGGTCAGGGGCACCTGCAGCTGGGCCAGGCTGCTCAGAGCCCCGTCCGGCCCGGCCCGGAGCGCTCCCGGTGATGGCGCACCCGCAGCTCCTCCGGGCAGCCTGCTCGGCGTCCCGCCGCCCTCATCACAAGGCATCTCTTGCTCGTGTCCAGTCTGACCCTGCCCGCGTTCTGTGTAAAACCTTTGCCCCTCTCACTACAGGCCCTGGTAAACACTCTCTGTCTCCTACAAGCCCTCTTTGTGTGTTGACAGGCCCCCGCAGGGTCTCCCCGAACGTCTCAAGGCCGAACAGCCCCACCTCCTCCAGCTCCCCGAGACACTAAACAGTGCGAGCGCCAGCACGGACCCCCGAGGGACACCGCGCGTTGGTGGTTTCCACTTGGACCTTGAGCCATTGACTATAGAAGTGGGGAACCTCCGGAGAGGGTGGTGGGCCCATGGAAGGACACTTTTACCTTCAGGTCCAGGCATGGAGAAGCAAAGAAGATGTAAAGAAAAGGGAGCGCTCAGGGAAGCACCTTGCCTTCCCCAGGCTTGACACCAGCCACCACCTCCCGTTCTCGTTCGTGGTCCCCACTCCTGTGTTCCCCTGCGTTCAGACCTTCCCTGCCCGTTCAGCGAGGCCGCGGGTGGCACACGGGGTGGGAGCCCCTGGCCTTCTCCTGCCGCTCCTTGCTTCTTACCCCATCCACCCCAGCTCCTCCATGGGCTGCAGTCCCTTTGGGGGAGTACCTGCCTCGGTAAAACTGAATCACTATTTCTGTCCCTGAGGGAGGACATGGGGCTGTCCCCTCCCCTGCGCTGCCTTGGGCTGATGTGGCTGAGCCTGAGAGCTACAGAGCCACCGATGCTCTGGCTCCAGCAGCACCATCCCCTCCACGTCCCCAGCAGGATGGGCAGCAGCTCTACCTCCTGCCCGTGCCACCCATCCCTGCCAGCCCTGCAACTGTTCCCCCCTGGGGACATGCATCTCTTGGAACAAGGCGGTTTGCAGGCAGGAGAAGGCAGCGATTGCTGCGAACCCTTCAAAACATATTCAGATGCCAGTGACCGGTCCTCCTCCCTGCCTGATCCTCAGCCCTGCCTGTTTGGCAAGGACCCAAGAAGAGAGATTACACATGCAAAATGACACAGGCTTTAACCATTTCAAGACTGTTTGCTCTGTCCAAGAGCACGGAAGAGGGGGGCTGGCTGGAGGGGCAACTGACAGCAGGGTCACCTCTAGTCTGGGGACCACCAGGCAGGCAGGCAGGCAGGCGCTGCCACAGGGTGCATGTGCTGCCCGGGGCTCTGACAGCTCTTTCTGCTGTCAGCCCTGCCTACTACCTGCTCTTGCCTGGGGAAGAAGTTTCACTTCCAGGCAGGCTGTCTGACCTGCCCGGAGGCTCCTCAGCAGGGAGCAGGTAGGACGTGGCCGCTCTGCTGCCTCTTTGCTGCCTCTGGCACCCCCTGCTTGGCTGGGACCAGGGGGGCACAGGAGATGAGGGGCTACCCGAGCCCCCCCTGTGCCCAAATCAAAGCACCATGCCCTTGCCCTGCGGGGTGCTGCACCCCTTCACTGGGCTTGGGGGGGGATTTTGGGAGGGGGGCATTGCATGTTTGAGGGGGGCATTGCATGTTTGAGGGGGGCATTGCATGTTTGGGGGGGGCATTGCATGTTTGGGGGGGGCATTGCGTGCTTTCCTCTCCTGCACGCCCCTGGGGGCACAAGGCTAGGGGAGCCTTGGGGACACACTCTTGCGGGTTAGGGTTCCCTGGTGAGGGGTAGTGGGGGCCAGGCAGGGCTCTCCAGGCTCCCCCCACCCCTCTGGCTGACCCTCGTCCTCTTCCAGCTCTTCTGACCTGAGTTTGCTGCGCAAGCAGCCATGCCCCCTCCGCCCGTGGTGCTCCCCCTCAGCTCCACGGCACTGGGCTGTGTCTCCCCTTTGGGCTCCCTTCGGGGCTGGAGGGTGCTGAAGGGCTCTGCCCCCCACCCCGAGCAGAGGGGCAAGGCTGAGGCACTTCGGAGGGAGAGGTCCCATGCCCTCCTGCAGCCCAGCTGTGGGCTGGAGGCGCAGGGAAAGCAGGGCAGGGCACAGCCCAGCCAGGCTTTCCCGGAAGGGCAACTCGGCATCTCTCGCCTCCCTCTCTGCTCTCCCCAAGGGTTTTGCGGGGGATTAAGGCAGCCTTGGCCCCGCGGGGGTGACTCAGCCATGGCTTCCAAGCGCCATGCGTCCCACCCGAAGCAGCCGGATGGCAGGGGCAAGAAAGCGAAGGGGCAAGAGGAGGATGACGCCTGGAGCTCCACCTTGGCAGCCCTAAAAACTGCCCCCAAGGAGAAGCCCCCCGCCACCATCGATGGGCTGTGCCCCCTGAGCACGGCGCCAGGTGCCCGGGTGAGAACAGGGTGGGGGTGCTCATGGGGCTGGGGTGGGGGGACGTGGGCAGGAGCGATGGGGGGTGTCCCAGGGCAGCCTCCACCCTGCTGGCACAGGGGCAGCCCAAATTTTCCTTGCAGGCCCCGCTGTGTCCCCGCTGGGACAGCTCTGCATCCCCCCATCCCCAAACACTGCCCAGGTGCCAGCCCGGGCCATGCTGCTCACTGTAGGTCTATGAGGACTATGACTGCACCCTGAACCAGACCAATATCAGCGCCAACAGCAACAAGTTCTACATCATCCAGCTCCTTGAGCACGACGGTGCCTACAGCGTCTGGAGCCGCTGGGGCCGCGTAGTGAGTCCACCCCAGCATCGCTTGTTCCCCACCATGGCTGTCCCCACCCTGCCTTGGGACTCCCAAGGGTCCAGGATTAACCTGGTGGTCCCCATCCCTTGTTCCTTGTCCCAAAGCAATCAACCAAGTGGCCCTGCTATAGCCTCTTGTTGGGGGGGCTTTAAGGACTGGCCCCCACGCAACAGGGTGAGCGTGACCAGGGGACATGGCACCTCATCCTGGGGCGTCTCCCTGAGGCAGGGGGACCCCCAGACCCAGTGCTAGTGGCTCAGCACGTTCCTGCTCAGTGCTCCGCAGCCCCCCCATTGCAGCCCCCCTATTGCAGCCCCCCTGTTCCCAGGCTGCTCCCCCTGGCACGGGGCTGATGGAGCAGGGATACAGGGGGGGTCCTGACCGCTGCCATCCGCTGCCAGGGGGAGGTGGGCCAGTCCAAGCTCATGCCATTTGCCTCCCTGGAGGCCGCCAAGAAGGACTTTGAGAAGAAGTTTCGGGAGAAGACCAAGAACAGCTGGGCAGCGAGGGAGAACTTCGTTGCCCAGCCAGGGAAGTACACGCTCATCGAGGTGCAGCCAGGGGACGGGCAGGAGGTGGAGGTTGCCATCACGGTGAGTGTGCCAGGCAGCCAGGGTATCACCGCGGTGGGGTGGTCCTCACATCCCGCCCCTGGCCCACTGGGCACCAGGACATCCAAGCGGTTCAGCAGGATGGGGTGAGTTTCAGGAGGGGACTGGGTGTGAGCTGAAACAGCCCATGGGCAGACATTTGGGGCTAGTGGGTTGAGATGGAGTGGGAGGGCATCCCAAGCAAGAACCATGGGCATCTGGGTGGCATCGATCATGGGAAGTGGAGGCAGCACCTGCCTGTTGGTCTGCTGCCTGGGGGCCAGGCTCTCCCCACCGACACAGGCAGCCCCGGTGCCGTGCCCCCGCAGCCTCCTATGGGCTCGCAGGCGGAGCAGTGATGTTGGGGGTCTGCAGGTGGATGGCACGGATGGGGACAAGGTCCGCAAGCAGCGAGTACTGCCCTGCACCTTGGACAAAGCCACGCAGGACCTGGTGTCCCTCATCTTCAGCAGCGACATGTTCCGGGATGCCATGCAGACCATGAACATCGGTAGGTGATGGGTGGCGTAGGGGGTGGTCTGGGTGCTGTGGCCGGGGGGTGCAGGTGGGGAGGTGAACAGGGCAGAGGTGCTGGTGGATTTTAGAGCATCCCCACTGAGAGCCCGGCACCTGGTGGGACTGTGGACCCCCCCAGTGCTGGGTGCCACTGTGTGCCTGTGGTGATGCTGGTGGTTATTGGAAGTAGCTGTGGGGCAAGTGGGGTGGATGGGTTCACCCATGCCCTCCCCTGTCCCCCTGGCCAGACGTGAAGAAGATGCCGCTGGGGAAGCTGAGCAAGCAGCAGATCGCGAGGGGCTTCGAGGCGCTGGAGGAGCTGGAGGCTGCGCTGCGGGAGCAGCCCCCCCAGGCCGCCCGCCTGGAGGACCTCTCCTCCCGCTTCTACACCATTGTGCCCCACAACTTTGGGCGGGCACGGCCACCCCCCATCAACTCCCCCGACCTGCTGCGTGCCAAGAAGGACATGCTGTTGGTGAGATGCTGGGGCACCCGGTGGGTGACTTCCCTCCCCACGGAGGGGCAGGGAGGTGCTGGCAGAAGGCTGGGCTTGCTCTGGTGCCCCCAGCACGGTGCCCAGCACTGGCAGTGAGGATGTCCATGGTCTGTGCCTGCCAGGTGCTGGCTGACATCGAGGTGGCACAGAGCCTGCAGGCGCAGAAGGCGAAGGAGGAGGAGGAGGAGGAAGTCGTCCATCCGCTGGATCAGGATTACGCCCTGCTCTGCTGCCAGCTCTCCCTGCTGGACCCAGCGTCCCGGGAATACCAGGTGCCACTTGTGCCTCAGTGCCCTGTGACCAGGAGCAACCATACCAAGCCTGTGGGCACCCCAAAGGGCCCCGTTGTCCCAGGGGGACTGTGGGCATTACTGGGATGGCTGCTCACAGTGACACCTCTTTCCTGCCTCCCTCCCTGGCAGCTGATCCAAAACTACGTGACACAGACCGGGCACAATCTCCGCATCCTCAACATCTGGCAGGTGGCCCGAGACGGTGAGGTGAGAAAAAGGAGCTGTTTATCCCTGTGCTGCAGTGAGGAAGCCCTGGTTGCACCCCAGAATGGAGCTTTGTCTGCATTAGGGCTCCAGGCATCTCCACCCAGGGGGACAAATAAGCACCCGCTCCCCTGCCCCTCCAGCCTGGCACTGGGGTTGGGCTGGGGGGAGGTTGGGTGGCAATCCCCCACCCCTGGGGCACCCACGTCTCCCTCCGTGCACAGCCCTTAGCTCTGCATCTCTCCAGGACAAGCGCTTCAAAGCCCACGACCTCCTGGAGCACCGGCGCCTGCTTTGGCACGGCACCAGCGTGGCGGTGATCGCGGCCATCCTGAAGAGCGGCCTGCGCATCATGCCCCACTCGGGCGGGCGCGTGGGCAAGGGCATCTACTTCGCCTCCAAGAACAGCAAGTCAGCCTGCTACGGTGAGGGTCCCGGGCCCACAGAGTTTGTGGGAGCCCAGCTGCCTTCGTGTACCCCCTGTCAGGCAGCTGCTGGGCATGTCAAGCCCCTTCCTGCCACGGCAGCCAGTCCCCCAAGGTGGCCCGGGCACAACCAGGTAGGAACACCAGGCTGGTGCCATCATCCCCATTCCCCTTCTCCCATGGCAGTGGGCTGCACATCTGAGAAGGTTGGCATCATGTTCCTGACGGAGGTGGCCCTGGGCAAGCCCTACTGCATCACCTGCGACGACCCCACACTGTGTCAGCCCCCCGACGGCTATGACAGTGTCCTGGCCTGTGGCCGGACGGAGCCGGGTGAGCCTGGGGCAGGAGGGGTTCGGGGCTGTGGGGGCTGGGATGGCACGGGGCCGGGGGGGAGAGACGCCAGATCTTGGGCTTGACGTGTGGTGGTGGGGGGTGTCTTCTCGCCCAGACCCCACGCAGGATGAGGAGGTGCTGCTGGATGGCAAGAAGGTGCTGGTGTGCCAGGGCAAGCCCGTCCCCATGCCCGCCTACAAGGACTCCTCCTTCAGCCAGAGCGAGTACCTCATCTACCAGGAAAGCCAGTGCCGGCTCCGCTACCTTGTCCAGCTCCGCTTCTGAGGGCGCCTGGGCACCCCCGGCCCCGTCCCAGCACCAGCCCACCAGCCCGGAGCACCGTGGTCTGGACTCTCCAGCCACCCCAGCTGGGGCTTGGCGAGGGACGGGCTGGCGTGGGGACAGAGCTTGCTTTGACTGTGAATAAAGACACTGTGCCTTGTACCGAGCGGTGCTGGTGCCTTCCTGCCCGGCGGAGGCGGGTGCGAAGTGGGGAAGGGTGGCGGTGGGTCCCTGCGGGGACGGTGGCGGGTTGGCTCTGGAGGGGCTGCAGCCTGTCGTGGCCGTCTGGTGCTGGCAGCCTTCAGGAGAAAGCTGGTGGCTTTGCGAGCCAGGTGCCCTTGTCACCTGAGCAAGGCATGTGGCTCGTGCCCATCACCGTGGCATCAGAGCCACGGAGGACGAGCAAGATGGTGGCCGTGTTGGGGGGGCACAGGGCTCAGGGACCCCGGCCCTCCCTTCCCGAGCCCCCGCCGGCTGCTAGGACCCAGCAGCTGTCCCCGTGGGACCGCCACGATGCAGGCAGCGCCCGGGAGTGACAGCTGGTGCCATCCGCAGCTGGCAGGCGCAGGCAAACAGGATGACGAGCGGGTGACGGGCGCGGGGAAGGGGGAGTGTGGCCCCGCGCAGGGGCCAGCAGCCCCCACGCTGCAGCACGAGTGACGCCGGCGAGCAGGACCCCCGGCGAGGAGGGGAGCGTCACCCACCTCCCCAGCAGTGAAGGTACACTGGGTCCCCCCCACCCCAGGGCCCCCCGCGGCCGGAGCAAGGAGCAGAGATGGGGCAGGCGGGTTCGTGGTGTCCCTCCTTGGGGCATGCTGGTGTGGCTGGGGCAGGGGACAGGGTGTCAGCCTGGCACGGGTGCCCACGAGTGCTGCAGTGCAGTCCCTGGCCAGGCTGGGGACACCCGGCTGCCAGCTCTGGGGTAGGCAGGGTGCCGTGACCTCGCCGGGCACCTCTCCCTGCTCCAGCATCTCAGGGGGGCTCAGGTCATCTCTGTTTTTCTGTGGTTCTTCTTCATTTTGGTTCTTCTCCTTCATGCCCCGCTCCCCTCCCCAACAGGCAAGGAGAAGGCAGCGGCCATGACTGTGGTGGGCTTTCCCTCTACGGGACGCAGGAGAAGAGCCCTTGCTGCCCAGGCACCGGAGCTGCTGCCTTAGTCCTCGGGGGAGATGGCGAGCCGAACAGGGCTGAACACCACGGAGAGCCTAGAGCCGCCCTCCGTCTCCGAGCAGTCCATCGCCCAGGAGGTGGTGGGCCTCCTCTGCATGGTCCTGCTCACCCTCACCGCCCTGGTGGCCAACACCGTGGTGATGGTCGTCATTCTCAAAACCCCCCTTCTCAGGAAGTTCATCTTCGTCTGCCACCTCTGCGTGGTGGACCTCCTCTCTGCCATTTTCCTCATGCCCATAGGGATCATCTCCAGCTCTTCCTGCTTCAACAGGGTGATCTACAGCATTGCTGAGTGCCAGGCCTTGATATTCCTGAATGTCTGCTTCATCAGTGCCTCCATCCTCACCATCTCCATCATCAGCGTGGAGCGGTACTACTACATTGTGCACCCCATGAGGTATGAGGTCAAGATGACCATCAGGCTGGCGGTGGCCGGAGTGATCTTCATTTGGGTCAAGTCTGTTCTCATCACTGTCTTGGCACTGGTGGGCTGGCCTCAAGGCAACGGGGCCACCAGTGCCAGTCGCTGCACAGTCTACTGGAGCCCTGGGGCCCACAAGAAGGTTTTTGTGATCATCTTCAGCATCGTCTGCTTTGTTCTGCCCACCATCATCATCTTTGCTGTCTACTGCAGTGTCTACCGCGTGGCCCGGATGGCATCCCTGCAGCAAGTGCCTGTGCCGGCACAGGCAGTCGCGCCGAGACACCGATCCGACTCCATCGCCAGCCAAGTGACCATCATCACCACCAGGAACCTGCCGCTGCCCAGGCTGACGCCAGAGCGCTTTCTGGGAAGCAACAAGGCCATCCTCACCTTGGTCCTCATTGTGGGACAGTTCTTGTGCTGCTGGCTGCCCTTCTTTGCTTTCCACTTGCACTCTTCTGTCGCCGCTGGCGCAGCGGGCAGTGGGCACGGGGAGATGGTGGTCACCTGGATTGCCTACTCCTCCTTCGCCATCAATCCCTTCTTCTACGGGCTGCTGAACCGCCAGATCCGGGAGGAGCTGGCCCGGCTCCGGCGCAGCTGTCTCAACCGGCCACTGGGCCAGGAGCTCTGTCTTTCCGTCTCGGAGGCTTCTGTCCAGGAAAACTTCTTGCAGTTCCTCCAGAGAGCGACTTGCACGCTGGAGACCCACACCAGCTGCATCAGCGCCAGCCCCAGGAACAGGCTGGACCAGACCAAGATGGGCTTCCCCATCCCAGGTCAAGTTCCTGAAGAGAGTAGCTGAGAAGCAAGAGGCCCTGTCCCACCGTGTTGGGCAGGAGGGTGGGCAGGGGACCTGCCAGGACCCATCGGACCTGCTCGGACCCAGCCTCTTGGATATGGAGGGGTCTTTGTTCAGGTTGTGACTCTTCTCTGAGCTTATGGCCGAAGATGGTTTCTCTACCTGGGAGAAGGCAGCAGATCTGGGGAAGCCTCATCTGCAGGCTGGGATGGTCTCTGGCTTCACCAGCACAGCCCAGTTGCATGGACTGGCCCTCCCCGGGACACAGGATGCCAAGGGGCTCCTATGTGGGGGCAGAGGAGGGGGCACCTCCATCTCTGTCACCCTGCCGGGACCACTCGTGTCCAGTGGGGAAGAGCCGATGTCCCTTGCACCCTACCCAGGAGCAACGGCCCAGCTAACACCACTAACACCAGTAACACCAGGGCCCTGGGCACCCCGCGGAGCCTGGCCGGCCAGCGTGGAGCTCTCCAGCCTTGGCTGTTTAACCCAAAACTAACGTCCAGGTGGAGGAGCTCCTGCCACCCGCAGTACCTGACAGGGGGATGGCACCTGTGGGGCTGGCTCCGGCCATGTCCGCGTTCTTCCTGCTGGCATGGCAGTGTGCGATGCCCATGGCCGTGCCCAGCCGTGCCCTCTGTCCCCTTGGGCTCGCAGGGGCTGCCCCTCCAGGGGCGATGCTGGCCGGCCGGGGGTCTGTGCCAGGCTCTTTATGGACACAGGTGCCCAGCTGCAGCCCAGCCAGCGGTGCCACGTGCCAGCCCAACCGGGCTGATGGCCAGGGGTGTGCTGGGGCGGACACAGTGGCACAGGGTGGGGGGGGGGGGCTGTGCGGGGTGCCCCCGGGCAGCGGCAGCCAGAGGGGACCAGGAGCTGCTGTCCCCCTTCGGTCTCATTGCTTCTGCAGGGCTTGGGGACCCTCCCATGGGGTCCCCAGTGCAAGCAAGGGGACTGGACCCTGATGGGGGATGCTGGAGGGGTATCGTCCATCACCCCAGCCCTCCCACAAAGGGATGGTGCTGGCGCAGTGGGTTGGAGACCCCCCTGCCCCAGTAATAACTGGGGAGCTGAGGGAGAACTGCCCCATGGCCTCCCAGAGTGCCCCATGGCAGGGAGGGGGCTCTGGGAAGACCCCCAGAGAGACTGGGGCTGAGGGCCAGCACTCCCTGGCCACAGGGATGCCCCTCCGGCCACCACCCCGTGTCCCCAGGAGCCGGGGCTGCCCCTGAGGTGGGGGGGGGTGGGGGATATGATTATTTTTTCTTGTAAATTTTATCTTTTTATTAAACCATTGATAAGTTACAAAGGAGGAAAAAATATAGACTTATATATACAGCATTTCCAAGCCAGCAGGGACCTGGCTCTCGGATGGGGTTGTTGGAGGTGATTGCCCCAGGGTGGCCCGGGGAGGGCCCCCCACCAGAGCCAGGGGACGGGGGACCCCCGGAGAGGCCAGGCAGCCCCTCATCTGGTGGTACCTGCCTTTTTGGGTGCCAGCCGGAGGGTGGGCAGGAGCGGGATGGCAGGGCTGGCAGGGCGAGGGGCAGGAGGCGGAGGTCCACCCCAGCCCAGGGCACTGGGAGAAGGGACCGCGGGCAGGCAGGGACAGCCCCCCACCCAATACCAGGGCACGTGGTCCCCGTGCAGGACAGTCGGGGAGGGGGGCACAGCGCTGCCGGGACGGGTGGCAGGCGGCGGGGCAGCCCCGTCCTCCAGCGGCATCGCTGCCAGCAAGACCCTTCCCTTCTGGGGTGGGGGGCAAGGGGGTCCACCCCAGGCATGGGGCGCCTGACAGGGGCTGGGGGACAGGGTGGGTGGTGGGGAGGTGTCCCCGGCACCAAGTGGCGCCTCCTGGACCCCCTCGCCACCCGCCGGCGGGGCTCAGTAGGGTGAGAACTTCTGCCGGTCAGCTTTCTTGGTGCCGTTGGCCGCCGAGATCTTGGTCGTAGTAGTGGCAGTGCCGCCGTTGGGACCCCGCCACGGAGGGACGGGGACAGCGCCAGGAAGGGCATCGGCTTCAGGCCGATGAAGTTGGGAGAGGGAGATGGCGTAGGGGGTGCCCAGCAGGGCTGGGGGGGCCGGGGCGACGGCGGGCAGCGATGCACCGGAGCCTGGGGTGAGGGGCTGGGAGAAGCCCACGCCGAGGTCCATGGAGCCAGGGCCCGGCGGCGCGCCTGGGAGGTAGATTTGGCCGTTCTCTAAGCTGGAGAAGCGAGCAAGGAAGGGACGGGTGGTGAGCACCACGGTGACAGAGCATGTCCCCTGCCCCAACCTGCCCGCCTCAGGGTGCAGGAACCGCGTGCCTCATCCCTTGAGGCAGAGGTCACCACGGCACATCCTGGGTGTCCCACTGGGCTAAAAAGCTGGGGCTCAAACCCCACGGGGTCCCAGATCCCACACCCACCACCTCCAGTCCTCAAAGCACCACCCAGCTCATCCTTCCTGAGGATGCTGGGGTTGGTGTACCCCACAAGCTGCGCTGGGGTGCTGGAGAGGTGCACCCCTCGCTAGCAGCCTGTGTGTTCCCCCCAGGCTGGCCCACTTACCCAGGCTGTGATGAGGTACTGAGCCAGGGTGATGCTGACGGGGGTCCCCGTGATGGTCACGTGCCGCTCGCTGGAGCCCTCGGTCTGGTTCCCGATCTTGATGTGGGCGCCGGACATCTGCCGGATCTCGCTGATCTTGCTGCCGTGCCGGCCGATGATGCAGCCGATGAGCTGGAGGGGCAGGGACTGGTGTGAGCTGGGAGCACCTGGAGGAGCCACGCCGAGCAGGGAGCTCCCAGGGGCTCACCCGGCCACCTCCTACACCTGGGAGGAGTGGGGAAACTGAGGCAGGCACCGGGAGGGCAGGGCACTGCTTTCCCTGGACAGACCCCGCTTTTTGTTTCACTGAAGCCCCCCACTGCTGGCATCGCCGGGCTGCCACATCCCAAGGCTCTTCCTCGGTGTTGGCCAAGCCCTTTCCCCCCTCCCGTGCCCTCAGTTTCCCTTTTCTTCCAGTTGCTTCTGCCCCAGCAGCCCCTCCTGCTCCCGAGCTCTGGGGGCTGAGGCAGAGCCTCCCCTGTGCAGCTGTGAGGTGGGACACATGGTGGGGGGCAAGCCATGGTCCCCCTCACCATCCCCAGCACCCACACGTACGTCGTTGGGCACCAGGAACTCCTGGGAGCTGCTCTGGGACCCGGCGTCCAGGCCTGGAGGGAGAGACAGGGATGTTAGTGGCGGGGGGGGCGGTCTCCAGCAGCTCCTTGCCCCCACCCCAGCCCCGTGCTGGGACAGTCAGTGGCCCTGGGGACAAACCTGAACGATCCTTGGGGAGAGACAGGGAGGACGGGACATAGGCACCTGTCATGATTTGGTGCCAGTGCTCCCACACTGCGGGGCTGGGGGAATCTGGTGGGTGCAGGGACCCCAGGAAATCAAGGACAGGGTCGTTTGGGGGGGCAGGCAGCCATGCCAGGGGGCCGGGACTGGAGAGGGTGCAAGGGACGGGGACCCCCTGATCAGGGCCTGGTGGCTGGGTGGGTCAGGAGGGGCACCCCGCAGCCCCAGCCCTGGGAGGGTGCACAGGAGGTGCTTACCTGGCACCATGGAGGGTGGGTGGCCCAGGGAGGCGAAGGGGAGCGTGTGCCCTGACAGCTGCTGCAGCTTCGTCACCTGCACAGGCAGCGGGAGGAGGAGGAAGGCGTTAGGGGTGACGGCAGAGGGTCCCCTGTCCCCTCCCGGGGCCAGACACTGGCACCCAGTGCTTCCCAGGACAGGCATCCCCAGCAGCACAGACCCCGTGCCCATGGGAGCAGGGGTGGGCGGCCACGGGGACAGACTCACCTCTGCGGGAGAGACCCCGCTGTACTGGCCCTGCATGGAGAAGCCCTGTGGGGGTTAAAGAAGGGGCATCAGTGTGGGGCCAGGCAGGGACCCCTGCCTCAGACCACCCCTCCGGGGCGGGGAGGCCGCCCCAAGCCCACTGGAGCTGCCCTCGCTGGCAGAGGCTGGGTGTCCTGGCCACCCCGTGCCCCCGGGGGGGCTGTGGCCCCTTACCTGGTTGGCAGAGAGCAGGATGGTGCCCAGGGAGAGGCCAGGGTGGTAGGGGATGGTGGCCCCCTTTGGAGGCGACTGGAGAGGGAGGGAAGGGGGCGGAGGGGATGAGACATGAGGTCGAATGCTCCCACAGCCCCCTGGACCCTCTTTGCCCCCCCCCACCCCCAACAAGCTGGGCACAGCCCGCAGGACCTCTTATATGCTGAGCAGGGTGCTCTTACGGGCTCCTGTATGGGTGGGACCCTGGTGTCGGGGTCCAGGTGGGCACAGGGAGCCCTGGGGAGGGGGAAGCAGGCAGCGCGTGCCCTGGGGCTCGGCGGGTACCTCCAGGATGACGGCGCAGATCTGCCTCACGCACTGGATGATGGTATCTGGCACCCCCGAGACGGTGACGGCCCGTTCGGTGGAGTTGGGCAGCAGGTCGGCAGCCACCTGCACCTGCGCCCCCGTGCTCTAGGCGGGGGGCAAAGGGAGATGCTGGGGTGTCTTAGCTGCTCCCTCCCATGGGCCTGTCCCCTCCATAGCCCATGGGGACCTTTGCAGGACCTGCAGGGTGATGCTCTGCTCCTGCATCACCTCCCACAGCTCCTGTGGGACCGTGGCAGCCCCCGTGCTGAGGGGTCCGTGTGCCCCCAGGGGAAGGGAGCCTGCACCCAGGGCACCCCCAGCCTCACCTCCCGGATCTCCCGGATCTTCACTCCTGCCTTGCCGATGAGCGAGCCGCACTGGCTGGCCGGGATGACGAGGCGCAGTGTCACCGGCGCTCTGCCCGCCGCTGCCCCGTCACTCCCCGCTCCCAGGTCCTGCGAGGCGGTGGGGGGAGATGCGGCATTGGACCCCCATGAGCCCACCGGCACAGGGTGAGCGCTCCTGGCTTGGGGGGCACCCAGCAGGGGCGCGGGGGGCTGCCTACCTCCTCCAGCTTGAAGGCGATCATGGAGACGGCGCGGAAGACGGCGTCAGTGGAGCCGGTGATGGTGGTGATGCGCTCGGGGCAGGACCCCTCCGAGATGGTGATGCGCGCGCTGCTCTGGGGACGGCGTCACACCCCATCAGGGGCATCGCAGGCCCTGAGCTCGATGTCCCCCCCCAGGGAAGGGCTCACTGGAGGTGGCCTCAATGCCCTGTGGACCTGGGCTTTCCCCCTCCCCCCTGCCCTGGCAGCCTTCCCAGGGGTGCAGCCGTGTCTCCCCTGGGTCCACCTGGGAATGGGGGTGGCCAGGGCTCGGCACGTGGGAGACACCCGGAGCAGGCAGGACAGGCAGCTGGACCTGGCAGCCCCCAGCACCCCCTTACCTGCTCTCGTATCCTCTTAACAGTCTCTCCTTTCTGCAGGGAGAGGAACAGGGCGGGTGGTCAGGTCCAGGGGAGTCCAGGGCTGGCGGTGCCCCGGACCCCAAATCTTACCTTGCCGATGATGCTGCCGATCTCCTGCGAAGGCAAAGACGAGGGCGGCCCATCAGCAGGCAGCTCCCTGCCTGCCACATCCCTCCTCTGCCCACAGCCTGGCCAACGGGCAACAGGCAGGCCCTGCCCCGTGGCTGCTGGGACACTGGGTGGCTTGCTGGTGACACTGGGGCATGGGAATGGGCCCCTCCCTGCCTTAGGGTGGGGAAAGAAATCCTTCTGGGAATGCTCTTCCTGGGAGAATTGGGAGCAGGGGCGGCAAGGAGATGGTGCTCCAGCATGGCCCCCCACCCCGGGCATTGCTGACCCCCCCGTCAAGCCCCCCCGCCGTTACTTGCCGTGCATGAGCATGCGGAGGGTCCAGGGTGATGCTGAGCTCCGTCTCCTCGGGGCTGCCGCCCACGCCACTGGCTCCGTCCAGCGATGCCATGGCGGGAGGGCGAGCTGAGCCTGCGGGACACGGTGGTCTCCAGAAAAGGGGGGAGGCCCCAGCTAACGCCCCCCCCCAAAAGTACCTGAAAAGTATCTACGGCTGGGAAAAGGGGAAACTGAGGCAGGGGCAGCACTGTGCCCTCCTCCAGCG
The DNA here is from genome assembly GCF_013368605.1 of Nyctibius grandis. Lineage (NCBI taxonomy): Eukaryota > Metazoa > Chordata > Aves > Nyctibiiformes > Nyctibiidae > Nyctibius > Nyctibius grandis. The sequence continues at coordinate 19,211,097 of NC_090667.1, read as the reverse complement.
GGGGAGGCTTGCACGGCCCCGTGGTACCCCCACCGGCATCCTGAACCCCTTCCGGGAGCTCCCCGAAGGGACCTGCCGCCACCCATCTGGCTGAGCCTGCAGGCAGCTGCCTGCAACCCTGCCTGCGCGCAGCCCTGGGCCGGGGCCGGCACCGCACCTTCCCGGAGCCGGGAGCTGGGTGGGTATCGGGGGGAAGCAGAACAGTGTGGGGAGCGTGGCTGTGGGATGGGGCTCGGTTTGCAGGCGCTTGCTGGGGGGGTGGCACGAGGGGTGGGGGGGGCAGAGGTGGCCTGGGTGGTCTCGCAGGCTGTGCGAGTCTTCCTCCTCTCCTCCTCCTCCTCCTCCCTTCCCCCTGCCTGTGCACAAAGCCCCAGGGGAAACTGAGGCAGCGTCCGTGATGGGGACCACCAGCCCGACACGAGCCACGGCGTGATGCCCAATGCATGACACCGCTGCACCCTGTCCCCCCTGAGCACCCCAGGGCCCCCCCGGACCCTCTGCCTGGGGGACGGGGGCGGCTGGGACCCCCGCGGTGCCAGCGCGGGGCCAGGCCGGGGACAATCGCCGTGTGTCCGGGCACGGGTGGGCGGCTGCGGCACCGCTGGCTCCCGGCGAGCCGCGCGATGCCAAGCGGCTTTGAAACAAAGCACCCGTGTTGGGGCTGGGGCCCGTGGCTGCGGGCATGGCGGCGGGGGGGGGCGGTTATTTTAGGTGCTGGCAGGACTCCCCACCGCTACGGCACATCTCCTGCATCAGGGTAACGGCGTGGGGGGCCAGGCCGGCCACCCCTCTATCCCTAAAGCGCTACGGGCTGGTTTTGGACCCTCCATCTTCGTCCCCTCGTTACCGGGGGCTGGTGAAAGCGGGGGAAGGCTGGGGAAAGGGGAACCTTCCCCTTCCCGATGAGGGGAGCCTGAAACTGGGGGCGGGGAGGGGGAAGGCTGCCCGGGTCCCCCGACCCCCCGGGGGTGAGCGGCAGCAGGGACCCGCCGGGGACAAAAGACCCCGAGGCTGGCGGTGGGGCAGGGGGAGGCGGCAGGGCCACGGGTGCCCTGTGGCCGTGGGGGGTCCGCGGGCGGGGGGGTGCTGTCCCCCCGGTGAGCCAGGCTGGCGGGGCCACCCAAGGCCCCGGTGATGGGCACAGGCCACCTGCCCCGTCGCCGTGCCAGGGCTGGCGTCGGGACAGCCACCCAGCTGGGCACCGCCCGTCCTTCGGGGCACCTCCGGGTGGCAAAGGGAGGTGACGGGGCGGGGGGGGGGACGGGAGGAAGCCCCCCGCCCGTCCCGGGGGAGCCCCTCTCCGCTCGCCCCCCCGGCCCCCGCGGGAGGGGCCCGGCCGGTACCTTTCCGTGCGCCTCGTCCCTCCGCCGCCGGCCGCCCCGCTCAGTGCCACATTGTCCCCGGCGGCGCCCGGTGACACCCGGGGCAGGAACAATGAGCCGCTTGACAGGCCAGGGCCAGGCTGGCAGCCCCGGCCCCCACCCCGGTCCACGCCGGGGCCCCCCCTCGCTCTTCCCCTCTCCCACATCCCTCCCTCCGGGATCCTATTACAGCGGATAAGAGACACTAAAAGGAACAATGCACCCTGGGTAAGGCCATCTGCCACCGCTGGGGACATTCCTGTCCCCCCCGCCCCCCCTTGGCTCACACATCGCCCCTCTTTGTAATGGCGGGGGCTTTTTTTTTTTTCCTGGAAGCCGATCAGCTGGCAGGGCTCGAGGGCTCAAGGGACACCGAGCGGGCAGGGACAGGGCGGCTGGCACCCCAGGGGCCCGCCGGCACCCAGGGGTGCTGCCAGGGGGGAGCGCCTGGAGGCTGGGGGGGCAGGAGGCAGCCCTGGGGCTGCATCGGGGGAGCTGAACTGGGCGGGGGGCACGGGGTGCTCCAGAGAGGGGGTCCTGCCTTCCTGCCAGGGCAGGGACCGGCTCCTGCACCCCTGGCACTGCCCCGTGCCCCCTGCAAGGGTGTCCTGTGCCCCCCCCACCCCGTTACCTCCCCCACTAAATCCTCCTGGGCCCTGGCATAAGCAGCTAAAGCCCAGGCAGGCTCGGGGAAGGGGGGGCATTGGGGGGGACCCCACTGCCGGCTCCATCTGTGCCCCTGAGTGTCTGGCGCAGCAGCACTGAGGGAGGGGAAGGCAGGAGGTGGGCAGGGGGCTTGTCCCCCTGTCTGTCTGGCCAGACCCCGTCTGTCGGGCCTCCCTGCCTGCCCCCCCATCTGCTCATGGCAGCCACTCATTTGGTAAATCCCCCCCGGGGCGCTGGGCTGCTGCCGCTGCGGGCAGGAGCCGGCCGGGGCTGGCGGCTCCCTTTTAAGCCCCTGTGGATTACCCTGGGCTTGGGCGCCTGCCAGGAGGGCTGGGAGGAGGAAGAGGAGGATGAAGAGGGGGCTGACAGGCCAGGGACACATGTGCCACCGCCCCGGGGGACCTACCTGTGCCCAAACACAGCCCCGGGGCTCCCTGGGCACCCTCTGAGGCTCCCTGGGGTCCTGCCAGAGGTGATGGGTGGGCTCCAGCAGCCTCGCAGACAGCACTTGCCCACCCAGGGGGTAACGCTCCCCAAATGTCCCATCCCTCAGTGGCTTTCACCTCCCAAATGTGCGTGTGATGGTGGCCATGGAGGAGGTGGGGATTGGGGAAGGAGGCGGGAGGGGTGGAAAGAAGCGGGAGAAAGGTGGCAGGAAAGCAGTGGCAGAGCTTGGGGTTTTATTTGGTCCCAAGGGAGGTGGTGGCGCTAGCATGGGCCCAGCCCGGCGCAGCCGGGCTGGGTGGGGATGCCAGGCGAGCAGCTGGGTTGGCACAAGGGTGAGTGCGCAGGCAGAGGGGTGGGTGGGCTGGCCAGGTGCCCCTGCCCCGTGGTCCGCTCCACACAGCCCGTCCCGCTCACCTCCAGCTGCTGCAGGAAGGCCAGGAGCCCGCGGTGCCACTCGTCAGGCTTCTCCAGGTAGCAGGCGTGTCCGGCGCCCTGCAGCACCAGCACCTGGTGCTCGGGGAGGTGCCGCAGGTTGTTCAGGCTGGCCTGCCCCAGCTCTGCGTCCTGGTCCCCGTACACGATCAGCGTGGGTGTCTGCAGAGGGGGAACGCGCCCTGAGCCTGCCCCTGGCACCCAGGCACCTGCTCATCCTGGCCAGGGACACCCTGGGACCAGGATATGGAGGGGAGACACTTGCCCTTCTCCCCTGCCCAACACAAGGGGAAACTGAGTCTCAGACTCTTGGGTCTCCTAATGTCCCCTTTCCCTCCTGCTACCCTACGGTCATGTTCCTTCACCATCACATTCCCCTTTTCTGCTGGCAACAGGGTTTCTGGCCTGTTTGGTCTTTCCCCTGCCCAACTGCTGTGCCAGGGTCCCCTCCTCACCATCCCCTCCCAGTTCCCCGACCTCCCTCAACCTCCCTCCAGGCCATACTTTGATCTGGGTGTACTGCTCCGCCGTGAATTTCTCAGTGCAGATGGGTGCCACGGGCACGTATGCCTTGAGCAGGTGGTTGTGCTGGAGGAGGAAGGGCAGGGAGTACATGCCGCTGAGCGACGGGCTGATCACCACGGCCGGACCCAGGCACAGAGCCTCCGAGACCGCTTTCAGGAAAGCCCCCGGCGCTGGCTGGCCCACAGGCGCCGGGGCCACGGCATCCTTCGAGCGCCCCAGCCCTGAGCCACGGGAGACAGAAGTTGCCCTGTCACACTCTCCGCTGCCTTGCAGCAAGGAGAAGCTGGCGCAGCACGACGCCGGGGTTGCCATTGCGGCACCACCAACGCGAGCGGCTGTATCAGCTCGCCCCGGCCTCCACGTCGCTCCGGGGCCGTGCTCTCCACCATGCCTTACCCGGCAGGTCGATAGCCACAGCTCGGTAGCCGTTTTCGGCCAGCATGGCAAGCGTCTGCAGCTGAAGCCAGGTGTCAGAGGAGAAGCGAATGCCATGCAGCAGCAGCACCGTCAGCTTTGGGGGGCGGCTGGGCCGGCTCGGCTTGGCGGTAGAAAGAGAGTCTGGCCTTCCACCGTGACGGTGCTCTCGGTGAGCCGTGGGGTGGCCATGCCTGGGGGGTGGGGAGAGATGTTGGGGGAGTTGAGAGGTGGGAACGGGCCCGGTGTGCGTGGCGGCCCTGTGCGGCCCGGCCCCAGTGGGATGCCGGTGTCCTGGCGTCGAGGCCCGGCGGTGGCAGGAAGGCAGGGGGGCTGCGGCGCTGGCACTGGGAAGGGGGGTTACACCGGCATCACCCTCTTTGTGGGGACACCGGCGGGGGGTGGGCCCCAGGGTGGGCACACGGGGTGGCTCACTCGTGCCAGGCGGGCTCACGGGCCCGCCCCTGCCTCAGTTTCCCCCCCGGCGCTGGGCCGGCGGCCCTTACCTGCTGCTTCGCACCCCGTGCCGGCCGCCGCTCGCCTCCCGCTCCCCCGCCGCACCACGGGGCTGGGGGTGCCGCGCCCCGGGTCCAAAGGCCGGCGGGGCGGGGGGGGAGCGGCCGGCACCGCCCCACGGAGCGCAGCGCCCGGGGCGGCCCTGGGAGCGGCCGCCGCCCCGCCGAGCCGAGCCGAGCGCGGCCGAGCCGAGCCGAGCACAGCCGAGCTCTGCCGAGACCCACCGAGCCCGAGCCGAGCCGAACTGAGCCTTGCCGAGCTCTTACCGAGCCGAGCCCTAGCCGAGTCTTGCCGAGCCGCAGCCGAGAGCCCTACCCGACCTCTGCCGAGCGCCGCCGAGCCCTTGCCGAGCTGAGCGGAGCCCCGCCAAGCCGGGGCTTCTCTCCAGGCACCGGCCTCTCTACCGAGACCTCGGCCCCGGCCCGGCGGGGCCCTGCGGGGGTGGGTGCGGCGGGCAGGCCCCGGCTGACAGCCCTCGGGGCCTGCAGCGCTGCGGCCTCCCGCCAGGCGGAGCCCGGGGCCGCGGCGCCCTGAGGGCCGGGGGGGCCGCATGTCCCGGCTGCAGCTGAGGGGCGGCAGGGCCGGCGGCCGGAGGCAGCGGGAGCTCGGGAAGCCGGGGCCGAGCGGGGCTGCCAGCGGCGGGCGCAGGCCGGGCCGGAGCTGAGGAGAGCACCGTGGTTGGGGCCTACCCCTGCCCCCCGCAGCTGTGGGGTTTGGGGCTTCCAGCCCCTCGCTGCCATCTTCCTTCCCCAGCGGGAGCGGAGATGCCGCCCGCCCGCAGCCGCCTGGGGCTCCTGCTCCTCGGGGCCCTCCTCACCCTCGTCCTCTACCTCCTGCTCCCGGCCGCCCGGCACGAGCAGCGCCTGGCGGGCACCCGGCCTGCCGAGGGGAAGCGGGGCCAGCGGGCGGCCAATGCCTCCGCGCGAAGGGGCACGGCTGCGGGAGAGCCCCCGGTCTTCTACAGGGAGGTGTCGGCAGGGCCCCCGGCCAGCGGCACAGCCGGCCCCGGGAGGTGGGTCAGCCCTGGCTCCTGTGGCGGAGGAACGTGGGGGGTGACGAGCCCTGGGGAGGGGTCTCCACCAGCCCTCATGGCTGCTGGGTAAGGCATCTTCCCTGAACCCCTCCCGCCTTTCTTCCCCCCCCGCAGGCCCGATGTCCTGTTCCTGCATGGCCAGGCATTCACCTCCAAGACGTGGGAGGCCTTGGGCACGCTGGCACTGCTCGCTGGAGAAGGCTACCGTGCGGTCGCAATAGATCTGCCTGGTAGGACCATGGCACTGAGCTTAAGTTGATCCCTCTGGGCAGCTCCAGAGCGTCACCTCAGCCATTGCTGGGCTCTGGATCTCTTTAGGCAGCTAGCGGTGGTCCCTGGGGCAGCGTGCCTGGGATTTGGCTTTGCCCCAGGGCACTGACCTCCATGGCACACCGAGCCCTTTGGCTGGGGTTGGCTCGGTCTGGCTGGTGTGTGGCTGTGGCTGTACAATCGCCGGGGCTTGGTTGGGTGCCCAGTTTTTGCCAAGCCAGATGAGCCTTGGGGTCGAGACCATCGCAGGCTGCACAATTCCCCCTGCCCCACGCCCACCCTGTGCCCTCTGCCCCATGCCAGGCTACGGGGATTCGCCCCCAACAGAGATGGTGGCCACGGTGCAGGGCCGGGTGGCTTTCCTGGACCATGTCCTCCAGGAGTTGGGCATGCGGAGGCCCGTTCTCATCAGCCCCTCCATGAGCGGCCGCTTTGCCCTGCCCTTCCTCCTGGAGCAGGGGGACCGGCTGGCTGGCTTCGTGCCCGTGGCACCTGTGGGCACCAAGGACTACACTGCTGAGCAGTACCGGCGGGTCCAGGTGAGGTGGGTCGTTGGGCTCCTGGGGGGTCCCTGGGTGCTGGTGAGCCTCGTGGGCCAGCTGGCTGTGGGGTGGCATGGAGGGTGGCCCTGTTTTGGGGTGAGCGAGGGGGACCTGTGCCGCCCCCCATGATGGGGCTGGCACCTGCCTTCCCTTGGCTTTGCAGCCCCCCGTGGTGATGGATGGAGGTGGGCACAGCCCAGGGGAAGCGTGGTGGCCATTTCCCACTCTGACAACTGCTGTGGTTTTCTCTCTCCCCTTACCAAGACGCCCACCCTGATCCTGTACGGTGACCGTGACACAAGCCTGGGTCCCCAGGCCCTGCAGAGCCTCCGGCACCTCCCCGATCACCGCGTGGCCGTGGTGCCCGGCGCCGGCCACGCCTGCTACCTGGACAAGCCGGAGGACTTCCACCAGGCCCTCCTGGGCTTCCTGCGCCAGCTGAAGTGAGCGTCGCCTCATTGCCTGCCAAGCAGAGGACGGGGGGCCGGGGTGTCCCGAGGGGCTGGGAGGCACAGGTGGTGGCGTGAGGGGTGCTGTGCTCTTTTGGGGTGTCCCCAGGGTGGCGGGGGGGACAGTGAGGGTGTCCCTTGCTGGCAGGACAGGGTGTCGTCTATCACGAGGCCAATAAACTGATGCTGCTCTGGTTTCTGCGTGTGTCCCCGAGCACCGCGGGGCTCCCCGGGCTCCAGCCCCATCTCTCTGCTTCTGGTGTGGGGTAGGAGGGTGCCCGGCGCTGCCCCCGGCCCACCCTGTACCCCCTGTCCCCCTCCTGCCCCCCTGCCCCTTGCCTGCTCCCGCCTTCAGCCCGTCCCATGCCCGCAGCTCCTCCCCTGCCCGCCCCCGCCCGTTACCGGCTGCGGGGCGGAGCGGGGCCGGGCCGGGCCGGGCGGGCGCCGGCGGCAGCAGCGCGGAGGTAGGGCCGGGGCGGGCGGGGGTCCGGGAGCGGGGTCGGGCCAGCAGCGCCCGGCAGCCCGCGGGGGGCTGCCCCGGTGCCTTCGTCCCCTCCAAGCCCGCTCCCCTCGCCACGGTACCCTGCACCCCCCGTACCCCCTGCACCCCCCCGTACCCCCTGCACCCTTTACCACGGTACCCTGCACCCCCCTGTACCCCCTCGCTCCCCTTGTCTACCCGCCTGCACCCCCTACCCACAGTACCCTGCACCCCCCCGTACCCCCTCGCTCCCCTAACCATAGTATCTTGTACCCCCCCTGCACCCCCAACCATGGTATCTAGCACCCCTCTGCCCTCTTGCCCATGCTACCCCTGCACCCCAGCAGTGCAACCGCTGCACCCCAACCCAAGCACCCCCCTGCACCCCTGCCCACGGTACCCTGCACCCCCCTGCACCCCTAACCATGGTATCCTGCCCCCCTTCCCCACCCCCCTGCCCACGGTACCCTGCACTCCCCACAGCTCTAACCGTGGTGCCCGTGCACCCCAGCCGCAGTACCTCTGCACCCCAGCCGTGGTACCCCTATACCCCACCCGTGCCCCTTTGCACCCCTAGCCACAGTACCCCTGCACCCCTCTCGTAGTCTCTCTGCACCTCCTACTCCCATACCACCCCAGTGCTCCACTTCACCCCTCCCGCTGCACCCCCATGTGCCCCTGATCACCCCACATCCTCCTGACAGCAGCCGGTCACTCTCCTGTCCCCCCCCCAGCCTCCCTGTCCTCTGTAAGCCCTCCATCCCCCTTCCCCACCCCCATTTCCCTGCAACCCCAGCACCTTTCCTTGCGCCTCTCCTGCACCCCCTAAGCAGGCAGTGTCCCCCGTTCCTTACCTGCACCCCCTTACACCAGCATCCTGCCTTCCCTGCCTGCACTCCCCCAGCATCCCCCTGGCCCTCTAACCACTGGCTAACCCCGACTACCGTGTGCCCCAGCCCTATACACCCTTCTTCCCCCCATAACCACCTTGTTGCCCCCCTTTCCTCCCTGCTACCCCCGCCACGTCCCAGCTAGCCCTTCCCTGGATCTCACCCCAGGCCTGGGCACCCCAGCTTGCCCTGGCACTGTGTTTGGGGCAGGAACATGCGCTTTGGGGGGAGAATAAAAGGACGGCGTGGGGGGCACACCCCATCCTGCCCCCTACCCAAGTCGGGGGGACTTCTCCCATGGTGGCAGCATCCCAGGACTCGCACCGGGGAGACCTTTGCCCCATCCTGCTTCACTTTCTGTGACGACTGAGCTTGCCGGCGGACTTTGGAGGGGCCGGTGGGTCATTAACCACCTTCCTGCTCTTCCCCTAGAGCTTTGCAGCCCTGGTCCCTGACATGGCACCCGGGAAGCCCGGGAAGAGCACAGGGGCCTCAGAGGACCCCTCGGTTACGCTTTTCCGGGAGTACCTGAGGATCGACACCGTCCACCCCAAACCTGACTATGGTGAGGATGGGGGGGACAGGACAGGGAGCCGTGTGGGGATCCGGCAATGTGGTTTTGCAGGTCCGGTCTTTGGACCCGGGTGCCCGAGTCCTGTGCCAGGGCTGTTTTGATCGTGGTGTTAAGGAGTGAACACCTTTGTGCCTTATCTCTGCTGGCACCTTTGCCTGGGGCAGGGGCATCTCGAGTGCACCCAGAGCTGCTGTTTGCCTCCTCCAGCCCTGTGCCCCAGGGCCCCCTTTCCATGCTGCCCTGGGGTGCTTGTGGTAACCCTGTGCAGATCTCCTTCCCATAACATTTCCATCCTCCCACTAAAGTCCATCAGATTTTTTTTGTTATTGAGGAGCTCCCAAAACACCTATGAAGGACCGTCCCCTTGAACTTGCCCCCTTAAATTTTTATTTTTTCATGTTCCTGTAGTCCTCACCGCAAAGGGACGGTGATGAGCTACTCCTGTCCCTGTTCCTGGCCACCTCTTGTGTCCAGGACCTCCATCATCTGCCCTCTCTGGTCACCTCTTTCCTTGGCCTGGGAGCTCCAGAGGGCCTTGGGGTCCCTGGGGGGTTGCGGCGAGAGGGGAGGGAGATCCCGTCATAACTCCGGGCATCCCCGCTCGTCTCCAGATGCGGCCGTCAGGTTTCTGGAGCGCATCAGCACCGACCTGGGCTTGGCCTGCCAGAAAGTGGAGGTGAGCGAGGAGCAGCACCTGATCCATCCATCCATGCATCCATCCATGCATCTGTGCCCAGGTCCTCAGTGACCGGGCTGTTCCCCTGCCCCGGTGATGGGCAGGAGTGAATCCCCTCTGCCTGTAATCCTCTGCTGAGCTCAGCCCTTCCTTAAGCCTGTATTTGGGCTGGTCCCTGCTGACCTTTGCAGCCGCCTGTGCTATGATTAGCCAGGGACCTGGCAGGGTCACGTTGGCTGGGGACGTCCCACCTGCTGGGCCCCGGCTGTGCCAGGGGACTCGTGGGCACCGGGGGAAGATGCGGGGTTTGTCTCCCCTCCTCAGTGTGAATCGCAGCCGGGAGCTCGCGCCCTGGCCGGGCTCCGTCCGGCTGCGGGGGGTGCAGGCATGCCTGCTCCTGCTGCCTGCCCCTGTCCCCTCCCAGCCGAGAAAGGGGGGACCTGTCATGGCATCAAGAAACATTTCCCAGACTGATGCTTTTCGGCTCCAGCCTGCCTGTCGCAGCCCCTCTGTCCCCAGCTGGGACCCCGCTGACGTCCTGCCCTCGTCCCACAGGTGTGCCAGGGCTACGTGGTGCTGGTCCTGACGTGGCAGGGCACGAACCCCCGCCTGCGCTCCGTCCTCCTCAACTCCCACACCGACGTCGTGCCTGTCTTTGAGGTGCTGGGACAGGGCGAGGGGTGGGACGGGCACGGTGCGAACGGGAGCTGGTGCCCGCCGTGCCCCTCTGCGTCATGGCCGCTCTTCCCCACAGGAGCACTGGACCTACCCACCCTTCGAGGCTGTTAAGGACTCACAGGGCAACATCTATGCCCGGGGTGCCCAGGACATGAAGTGTGTCTCCATCCAGTGAGTGGAGGGCTCTGCACCTGCCCGGGGGAGCGAGCATGGCATGAGGGTGCCTCTGAGTGATGCAGGACGGGATGCCGCCATTCCCAGGGTCCTTGGGGCTGTGGGTGTCACTGCCTGACCCCCTCCCCGGGGTGGCTCAGGGCACAGCAGCCCCTCTCCTCCGTGATGCCCAGGCACCGCCTGCTCCTCGCAGGTACCTCGAGGCCATCCGGAGGCTGAAGACAGAGGGAAAGAGTTTTGCCCGCACCATCCACCTCACCTTTGTGCCTGGTGAGTCCCCAGGGTGTCCCCTCTCGGGGAGACAGGAGGAGCTGGCAGCTGGCTGATGCTCTGGAGTTCCCCGTGGGGTGACAGAGGGGCACCCCCCTGCCAGCCTCTCTGGATTTTGAGCTCCCCTGGATTGGGGCTGGAGGGTTTCCAGGTCTGAGGACATCGGGTGCGCCGGTGGCACCCAGGGTGGCATGGCAGGAGGACCAGGGGGTGGTGGGCCAGGGGACGCCCTGCTTCCTTCCTCCATGCCAGGCTCTCCCCGCAGACGAGGAGGTGGGCGGACATAAGGGCATGGAGATGTTTGTGCAGCGCCCCGAGTTCAGAGCGCTCAACGTGGGCTTCGCCCTGGATGAGGGTGAGCGGTGGCAGGGCTGGCACGGGGACACGGCTCCTCTTGGCACGCACCCCTCTGCCTGTTGCCATCACCCCCAGGGACCCCCTCGGGGGGCTCCTTCCCCAAGCAGTGACCCACACGGTGCCAGCCTGGATGGGAAATGCTGCCAGGGCAGAGCAGAGGGGGACACACCATGGCACCCCCATGCTCCTCTGACCCCCCGTCTGTGCCCACCGCAGGCCTGGCCAGCCCATCCGACACCTTCAGCGTCTTCTATGGCGAGAAGAGCCCGTGGTGTGAGTAACCGTGTGCCCACCGCCCTGTCCCTGGCTGTGCCGGGCGCTGCGGCGTCGGTGCCACCCCGGGCTTTCTGCTCAACGCCTCCCTCTCCCCCCGCTGCCGCAGGGATAAAGGTGAAGTGTGTGGGCAGCCCTGGGCACGGGTCCCGCTTCATCAGCAACACGGCGGCCGAGAAGATGGTAAGAGAGGGGGTACACCCTGTGAACCCCCCCACTGCCCACTCTGGGGCTGCCAGGTGCCCCGCTGCAGGGCTGGTCCTCACCCCCCTGCCCTTCCCTCCCCAGCACAAAGTCATCAACTCCTTCCTGGCCTTCAGGGAGAGCGAGAAGCAGAGGTAGGAGACGGGCAGCAGGATGGTGGTGGCTTCAGTTCAGTCCATCGAGGTGGTCCTTGGGATCCCCAGCCAGGCTCTGATCTGGCACCGCTGCCCTGTGCCTCAGTTTCCCCATTTGGGGGTGGCAGCGGGGTGGGGGAGCGCTTCTCCTCCCTGGGTGGCAGAGTGACTCTCCCTTGTGTTCCCCCAGGCTCAAGTCCGACTCAAGCCTGACCTTAGGGGACGTCACCTCGCTCAACCTGACCATGCTGGAGGGGGGCGTCTCCTTCAACGTGGTGCCCTCGGAGATGGCGGCTGGCTTCGACGTCCGCATCCCACCCACCGTGGACCTGAAGGTGGGCATCATGCCAGCCTCACCCGGGAGGGGAGCGGGGCGGGGGTACCCTGGTCACACCCCTCCTCTGGTCTCTGCTTCAGGCCTTCGAGGAGCAGGTGGCCATGTGGTGCCGGGGTGCCGGGGACGGTGTCACCTATGAGTTTCACCAGGTGAGGGGTCTCGGCCACCCGGGTGCATCGTGCCTGTCCCCCCCTGCCATGTGCCCACCACCCTGCCCCTCACCTGCCCTCTCCCTCCATCAGAAATGCATGGACCAGCACATCAGCTCCACCGAGGAGTCGGACCCGTGGTGGAAAGCCTTCAGCGGGGTCTGCAGGGACATGTGAGTAGTGTCCCCAGGAACGGCAGGACCCTGGTGGGGACATCTTCTGGTGGGAGCTGGGTGGTCCCCGGGAGTCTCTGGGGTCACGGCAGGGGTTGGGAGGAGATGCTCCATGCTATGCCAGGGCATCTCCCCATGCTCACCAAAAAGGGATGGGATTGAGTGTCCCCAGGGCTCAGGAACCTTCCTGGCGTGGTCTCCTTGCCTGCGGGGTGGCAGGGGGACAGGGGACCCGGCTGCCCCCGTGCCCATGCTGACGCAGGCTCTTGCTTGTCAGGAAGCTGCAGCTCAAGCTCGAGATCTTCCCAGCTGCCACCGACAGCCGCTACATCCGAGCGGTGAGCGCAATGCTGGCCCGAGGGTCCCCCGCCGGGGCTGAGACCTGCAGCCCCCAGCAGGAGCCATGCCCGGGCGGAGGGGGGCACACTGTGCCTGTCCTCACCCCGTACCCTCCGTCCCCAGGCAGGACACCCCGCTATCGGCTTCTCGCCCATGAACCGCACCCCGGTGCTGCTCCACGACCACAACGAGTTCCTCAACGAGCAAGTCTTCCTGCGGGGCATTGACATCTACGCCCGCCTCCTGCCCGCCCTGGCGTCGGTGCCCCCGCTGCCCGCCGAGGGCTGAGCACCCCGGCCAGGGGCGGGATGGGGGGTGCCACGCAGCGGGACGCAAGGCTTTAAAAAGGGAGCTGGGGGTGGGCACAGCAAATGCCTGCCAGTGAGCCGGGCACCCAGCTGGCATCACGCCGTGCTGGCTGTGCTCGCAGCTGGCCCCACGGTGACGCCTGTGCCGAGTGTCCTGGCTGCGCCCTCAAAATCTGGGTTCCAGCCACCCCCCTGGGGGTTGCGTCCCCCTTGCCTGGGTGCCTCCTGCCTTTCCTGGTGTCGGCAATGCCTGCCCCTGTCCCCGTGCCACCTCGAGCTGCGCTGGCTCTGGGGTAAGGGGATGGCAGGTGCCCCGCTCTGCCTGTCTGCACCTCGTTCTGCCTCCCTGCCCGCTTGCTGGGGGAGCTGGGGCCAGTGCCCCCACCCTCCCCGTGCAAGTCAATAAATCTTGGTAAGCACGACCAGGAGCAGGGGGGTCTGTCCGTGGCACTGCCCGTGGGGTCTCGGGGAGCCCAGGCACCGCGGGTTTCCTCAGCGCAGTGGGGTCTGCTGCAGTGCTCCCCGCTCCCCTGGTCGTGGGGCTGGGGGCAGGATCCTGCCCGGGCAGGCTGGGGAGCTGCTCCTCGGGAGCCTCCACTCTAGATCAGCCTCGGGGGGCTGGGGGGAGCAGCAGCAGCCAGCGGCGCTGGGGTTCAGCCTGCTCCCTCCCTCCCATCAGCTCCTGCCGCCGTGCCGCTCCCCAAACCCTCGGGTGCGGGCAGGCAGCGTGCGGGTCTGGGCAGGCAGCCTCCGCCTGTCTGCCAGAGCTGCCCGCCAGCTGCCTCTGCTCGCTCTTACCCCACTCCGCGCTGCTCTGCAGCACCCAGGGGTGCTGGATCTGTCCCCGAGCCACGCTGTGCCACCCACCCCGACGTCACCCCTGGGGAAACTCGGGCCACGGGCCAGCCGAGGGCTCGCGGAGCCGAAATCGGGTGGTTTTGACCCAGTCGAGGGGGTCGTGGAGCTGCTCCATTACAAAAGGTTGGGGGTGAGCTGGAACCCCCCGTCCTCCTGTCCCCCTTTCTGCTGAAGCTGCTGCCCTGGGGGGGCTGCGGGAGGGCTGGGGCTGACGCGGCTGCCCCCGGCCGGGCTGGGAGAAGGGATGAGGCCGGTGGTGATGGAGAAGGCAGGAGAAGCCACCAGCTCCTCAGTTCCTTCCCCTCCATCCAGCGCTGGGGGGAACCCAAGGCTTTTGGGAGGGAGGACACCTGCCCCTGCGCCGAGGCTCCCCGGGGAAGCTTGTGTAGACTCTCTGATGTCTCATATGGCCACATCCCCTGAGCCCGCAGCCCTGGGGGAGGATGGCGTGGGTGCCGTGGGGTGCCGTGGGGTCCTGCTGGCCGGGGTCCCCGCTCAGGGTGCAGGTGAGCAAGCACCTTTGCAGGCAGACAGCGGTGCATCCCCGCTGCCCCGTCCCCTGCCCTGTGGGTGCATCAAGGGTGGGCCCCGCACCCCGTGCCCCCCTCGATCCTGCTCAGCCCCCTTCCCCACCCAGCCTGCCGTCCCCAGCTTGCTTGGCCGCTGAGATGGGACCCGGGATCCGTTGCTTGCCAGTGCTTGGACACCACCCCACGCTGAGCGTCCTTTTTGGGGGACAGGCCTGTGTGCCCTCTCCCACCCCTCCAGGGGGGCAAGGCGGGGGGACCCGAGCGTTCCCCCTTGCTCCCCATCCTAGGGACGAGCCGGAGGGGCTGGGGTCACTTCTTTGGGGGGATTGCAGCAAAGCCTAAACCGCTGGTAGCAGGGGACGATCTGGGGGGTGTGCGGAGCTCTAGGGGTCCCCCCGTGGGGACGGGCCATCCCGCCCCGCACGCCCCCCCCGCACACCCCCGCCGCCCCGGGTGCTGGGGGGGGTGGCGGGGCCGGGTTGGGGCGGGCCGGGGCGGGCCGGGGGCGGGTCGGATGGCGGCCCCATAAAAGCTGGGGTGTCCCCGGCAGCCCCGGGAGCGGCGGCGGGATGCGGGTGGCGGTGGCGGTGTGGTGGCTGGGGGCCGCGCTGCTGGCGGCGGGGCGCGGCCCCCCCCGGCTCCGCCTGCCCTTCCGCGGTGAGCCGGGCCGGGGGCACCTGCGGCGGGCCGGGGGGGGGGGGGTGCCCGCATAGGGGTGTCCTCGGTGACCCCCACGGGGGCCGGGGGGGGCGTGGGGACCCCCGGCGGTGGGCGCTGCGCCCGAAGGGCGGGTTTATGGGGCATTTTAAGGGGGAGCACCTTGCGCTGGGGGCTCGGGGTGGGCTGGGGTGGCGGTGGGGGGCTGCTCCCGTTCCCCACGCGGGACGTGGGGGGGCCCGAGGAGGAGGAGGAGGAGGAGGGAGGGGGGAGCTGGGTGGTGGGACGGGGCGGTGCGCCGCCGGGCTCCGCGCCAGCTTCCCGGGAGAGATCGTCTCCCACATGGACGGGGGGGAAACTGAGGCACGGCGCTGGCCTGGCACCGGCGTGCGCTGGCCGGTGGGTTCGGTGGGTGCTGCAGTGCGCGGGTGCTCCCTGGCGTGGGTACCCCCGTGGGTGCTCCCCTGGCGTGGGTACCCCCGTGGGTGCTGCCGTGCATGGGCACCCCCGTGGGTGCTCAGCATCCCGCCCGCTGTGGGGGGGAGCCAGGCGGGCCCCCAGCTGCCCGGCAAGTCCCCTGGGTGCTGCTCAGCCCGGGCACCCTCCAAGCCCTGCCGCGCTGGGGTGCGGGTGCTGGGGTGCCGGGGGGCCCTCGGGGTGCTGAGTTTTAATTAAGCCTCTCCCTGGGCTCATGCTCTGGCACGCTGCAGCCCCTGCTGCCAGTTTAATCCTCGGGCTGCTTCCAGCCAGGCTTGCCAGAGGAGTCCGGAGCACCCCAGTCTCCTCCTTCTTGCCTAAAAGCAATGAACCTGCTCTAAAAAAATTAAGATAAAATAAGTTGCATAATGCATCTCTTCCCCTTTCCCGAAGAGGGGAAAAGCCTGGGGCAGCCCAGCACTCGCAGAGCCCCAGGAGCTGCGGACTGTGTCCCTGTGCTGGGGGAAAGCTGCCGTCTGCCCTTGTGCTGCCCGGGTTGGGGGTCCCCCGGCCCTGGGGCACAGGCTGGCTGCGTCCCTGGCTCTGTCCTGGGGCACAGCGGGCAGTCCCAGGGGCTCCCTCCCTGTTGAAAGGGGGAAACTGAGGCACGCAGCGGCCCTGCTTACCCTGGGAGGCAGCAGGCGCCCGGGATGGCTCCTGGCTCTGCCCCATGGTGGGACCGGTGTCCTCAGGTCGGGCTTGACCCCAGGGCTGGGGGGTTTGGGGTCCCGGCAGAGCCTGGTTGCGGGGCTTAGGGCTGTCTCGGCATCTGATCTCCAGCCGAAGCCCGGCCGTGCCGTTTCCCAGGTGCGAGGGGCTCCCCGGGGCTGGGCGGGCTCCCCGGCCTCCCACAGGGACCCAGCAACCTTTTGAAGCTTTTTTTTTTTTCTTCTTAAGCTGATTATTCTGTTCCTCTTCCAAATTGGAAACAGAAACTGAAATTTCCCATGAAACAAATTCTGCCACCGCCTTCTCCCCGGGGGGAAGAAAAAGAAAATTAAAATTTCAATTAAAACCATTAGAAGCCTCGGAAATGAAAACTGGGGCAAACTGAAGCTGCTTGCGCTTAGCTCATCAGCTTGGGCTGTGCGTGGCTGGTGGCTCTGGCTGCGGGGTGATGTGTAGGGGGCCACAGGGGAAGGTGTCGTGCTGTGGGTACAGGGGTGGCCGCGTCCCCAGCTCTCCCTCTCTCTTCGAGCTGCTCTTTTCCTTCTGCTTTGTCTTCCAGCAGTGGCCCGCGTAAGAGGGGATAGAGGATTTTGCCACTGCGTGCAGCAGCAGCATCGCAGCACAGCCCCGTGCCCCCCCGAGCTCTCCGCTGTCTCCCCCATGGGACCCCCATCCTGCTGCAGCGGTGCTTGGGGGGGGATGGCTGCTGTAGGACCCCCCACCCTGGGGGTAAAGGGGTGCTGGGGTTGGATGGAGCATGGCAAGGTGCTGCTCCCTGGGGAGATGAAGCCAGGGAAGGGGAAGGCACCCCGAGCCGGTGTAACTCGAGGCGCAGGAGGAATTTGTCGGGGCTGGGGGAGAGGGGAAAGCCTCGCCTGAAACAATAAAAGGAGCCCGATGACTTTGCCAATGTTATTCTGAGCTGGGAAAATATTATTGCAGGGCAAGAATAGAAGGAGACGACAGTGTTTTCCCGGGCTGGGTCCGGCGACATGGGAGGACCTGAGATGCTGGAGGGCACAGGGAGGAGGGTACCCCAGGGAGATGGGGCTGGAGGGGCCCTCGGTGCCTGGTGCCGGCTCTGCTTGCAGGCACAGGGGTCTTCCTGGGGGAGGATAGAGCCACTGGGGCTGTGTCCCTCCGTGCCACCAGCATCACCAGATACAGCACTGGGACTGCCCTTGAGCGACTTGGTGGGGATGGGAGCTGTGTGTGATGGGGTGGAGGTGGCCGTCACCCCCAGGGATGGACCCTGTGTCCCTTGCAGGTCCCAGAAGAGCTATTTCCCACCAGGATGGGTCATTGTGCTGCTGGCCACCTCATCGCTGGAGGTGACAAATGTCCCCCCAGCAAGAGCAGGGCTTGGTACCCCGATGTTCTGGGCTGCTGCAGCTGGGCTTGTCCCAGCACCACCTCCTCTCCCTTGGGGACATGCGTTGGGGACGCTCGGGCTGGGGATTTCCCTGGGGTCAGCAGTGGCGGCTGGCAGCCTCCCCCCGCGGAGCGTGTCTGGGGACATGGTTGTGCTTATCAATGGCGCTTTGTCTTCCTCCTCCTCCGCCCGGGGGTTGCAGTGGCCTGGCCCGGCGTCGGGGCGGTTGCTGGGACGGGGTTTCAGAGCCCAGTGAAGCTGAGCCGCTCCCTCTTGCCCTCTCCCTCTGCAGCAGCTGCGTGGGCGCCACCGTGCCGGGGTTTTCGGCTGGCTGACCCCGAAAGTCATTTCCCACCGGGAGCCAGCCATGCCACTGCCCCCGCGGTGGCATCACCACGAGGGTCCCCTCGGCATCCCGTGGGATTCGGGCTTGGACCTGCTTTTGGGAGCCTTGGCCATCTGTTGTTTCGGGCTCTCAGGGGTGCTGGGAGGTGGTGGCCGTCCCAGGGACGCAGCGTCCCATGCCGGTGCCGTTCCCCAAGTGCCGTCCCCGTGCGTGGCAGGGAGGAAGCTTCCCCAATAGTGAGATCTGATGGTGGTGGGCTTTGGTGCCTGCTGTTGTGTCCCTGGCTGGCACACGGGGGGGTACAGGACCCACTTTCTGCCCACCCCGTGTCTGCTCTCTCCACCCTGTGGGCTCTGTGCAAGCCCAGCCTGGGGCTGAGGGCAGGCACAGTCTTCGCCAGGCTCCTGTCCTCACGTTGGGTGGCAGCTCAGGGGCATGGGGCTGCGCTGTCCCATCGGGGTGGGCTGTGGGCTGGTGTCCAGGGGACCCCAGCGTACACAGCAGATGGAGGGACATGGTGGGGAGCAGGATGTCCCCCAGGCTCGAGGTGAGCGCATTGTGCCCGCAGCCAAGAGGGGACATTTGGGGGTGAGTGGTGCTTATGACACCCTGCAGATCTTTGGGGCTGGGACAGCTCCTCCTGACGCTTCCCTCCCTCCACGGCAGAGCTTTTGGGCACCAACCGCTCCGTCCTCTTCTTCGGCCACCGAGGCTTCCTGGGCTTCCGCTCCCTCTACCTGGATGAGTACCGCGACCGGCTCTTCATCGGGGGGAAGGATGCGCTCTACTCCCTGCTCCTGGACAGGGCCAGCGCGGATGCCAAGGAGGTGAGCCAGGTCCTGCTGAGCACCCCGGGGTCTCCGTTCCCCTCCCTGGCCCCCCATGCACTCCTCGCCCCTCTGAGCAGATGGTGCCCGGCTGAGCCAGGCGAAGCCACCCTGAAGCAAGTCCTGCCCCGGGGATGTCCCCGTCCCAGGTGCCCTGGAATGCACCTGAAAACCTGTGCTGCCTGGCAAGGGAGGGCTGGCCATGGTGGCTGCAGGGCAATTAGCCAGCAATTAGTCGTGGTTGGCAGCCCGTGGCACAGCCCACTCGTGAGTCCTGGCTGCTGAGTGGGGTCTTGGACACGACTCTCCTAAAAAGCTGCCATTGGGAGAGCAAGTGCTCCCCATCCCCATCCAGGCATCCCCTCCATGGGCCAAACATACAGCTGAACGCCTGCAGAGACAAGGAGCTGAAAGCATCCATCACTGCAACGAGCTGTGCCAGGGCTCAGCTGGCAAAGCCCCAGATCTCTCCTCGCTCCTCAGTGGGAGAGGTGACAGACCAGAGCGATGATGCTGAGCGGTGGTTCCCCTCCTCCTCCACCCTCTCCACTTTGACTCCTTGTTTTTCAAATGTGGCTCTGGGCCGTTTCTAGCCGCAGAAAGCAGAGAAGGAAATGAAGTGCCCCTCGGCATGCTGGGTCACCGCGACGGGGGTCAAGGGCTTGTGTACCCAAGCTGCCCTTGGTCCGAGAGCCGCCGAAGGCTGCAGGGGACTTGGCTCCATCGGTCCCTGCTGTCCTCCAGCACCCTTTCCCCACGCCCACCCGCCAAGCCCACCCCCTTCCAGGCCAGCTCCGGCCATCCCCAGCGTGACCACCCAAATCTTGGTCCCTCTCTCCACCACCATGCCACCGGCAGCCTGGGGACGTGTATGTGCAAGGCTGGGTCCCTGCTGTCCCCCCCGCCCTGCTCCAACAGGTCCTTTGTGTTTCAGATCTACTGGCCACCCCTACCCGGGCAGACGGAGGAGTGTTTTCGGAAGGGGAAGGATCCAGGGGTGAGTCTCTCCCCACGTGTGCTCTGCCCCGAGCTGGGGGGGGTCCCCAGCTGCCTCCCCCTGCACCGGGGCTGTGTTGTGCCATATCATCCTGCTGGGGCTGGCCCCATGGGCTCGCAGGCCAGTTAATGCCAGGGCAGAGCAAGGGACCATCCTGGTGCACGAGGGAAACGAGGGAAACTGAGGCAAGGAGATGGTGACCAGGCCTGGCCACACGAGACGCTTGTGCCAGGCTCTGGAAATCTCGTCTCTGGGGCTCTGCTCAGCCCCGCGGCCGCAGAGCAGTGCCCAGCGTGCCCCAAACGTGGCTGCACCGAGTGGGCGGCGATAGCCGGGCTCGGAGACCCGAGGCGGGAGGAACCAAGAGCCCCGCGCTGTGCTCCGGACCCCAGCGACGGGGCCTGGCCCGTCCTGGCCGCCCATCGCGGTGGGAAACACGGAGCTCGCTCCGGTTCGGTGACCTCACTCCCCAAAACCTCACCCCTCCCTGCATCCCCCTGCCCCAACACCAAACAGGACTGCGGCGGGGAGGAAGCCCCCGAGGCTCCCCCGGCCCACACTAGTCACCCCCCAAGTCCCGTCCCGCTCTGCGTGTTTATTTTACAGGCTCTCGCCGACAGATCCAAGCCAGGGCAGGCTCGGGGTTTTTATTTTTCTTCAATGTATATATTTTTTAAACTTGCTATTTTAGAGGCTCTTTGCAAAGGGAAAATAAACAGCGGGGAGGCTGGGAACCCCCGGGGCAGCTCGGTGGCCGTGTTCCCAGCAGACGAGGGGCCTCGCATCCCGCCGGGGAGGACGATGGGGACAGGCAGGGCTGGCGCTGGCCGGGGGGACCTGTCGAGCTGACGGTGGTGATGCCCGAGCGGGAGAAGGACGGGAGCCCTTTTCCAGTGGGAACTTGCCAGGAGAGACCGCGCAAGGTCAGAGGTGGCAGGTCTGCGGCCCCGGGGGTGTCACTGCTACTGGTCCCTGATAGAAGGGGACAATCCCAGTCAGTAGCCATCGGGGCTGTCCTGGAGGCAGCCGGTGATGCCTGAGGGTATCCGTCTCCATCTCTGTCTCCCACGTTTCCTCCTTTTGTTTCATCCTGGGTGTGAGCAGGAACAGACGGGGAAGGACGTCCCTGCATCTGGTCATGTCCTGGGCGCTGGGAAAAGGGGGGTGCACAGGGGTGTGGGGCTGGGTGCGGGAGCTGATGCCGGGAGCTGGCTGGGCAGGTGACCTTGCTCCACAGCCAGCGTGGGCTGTGTGACGGGGTGAGCACAGGGGTGCCCGCGGGCAGGAGATGGCCAGGTACCAGCTGGATCACACGGGGCTCCCCTGGCGATGCGCTCAGCCGCAGGACCAGTAAAAGCCCCAGCCTTTTGCAATGGGCTGGGGTCCACCCAGACCCCATGCAAGCCCCGTCAGTGGGTGCGAGCTGCCATCTCGCACCCCTGGCACCAGGGTGAAGGCAGAGAGCCTGGGTGCAGCCCAGGGAGCCAGGGCTGGGGCTCGCCCATCGTCGTGGGGCCCCAGGCAGAGGCAGGGAGCTGGGGGTGGGCGAAGCACCGAGCCCCCCACAAGCCCTCCCCTCCCCTGCTGTCCCCCCCCAGACCGACTGCGCCAACTACATCCGCGTGCTGCACCCCTACAACCGGACGCACTTGCTGGTCTGCGGGACGGGCGCTTTCCACCCCGTCTGCGCCTTCGTCTACGTGGGGCACCGCGGAGAGGTAGGGCAGCACCGCGGTGGGGTGCCCACCCTGAGCATCCCTGGCCAGACACCCCTGGGAGGCAGAGCCCCATCTTCTGCCTCCTTCCCGGGGGGCCTCGGGACAGCATGGGGGTGCTGGATGCGGTGTCTGCGCTGGGGCTGCGGGTGCTTGCAGCGAGGTGCCGGTGAGCTGGGCAGGGACCAGCGCCAGCCCCTGCAAGCCCAGGCACGGCCCCGCTGCCCGGGGCACGGCTGGGGGCTCACCTCGCTGCTCCCCCTCGCCCAGCACACCTTCAGCCTGGACCCTGCCAGCGTGGAGACCGGCCGGGGCAGGTGCCCGCACGAGCCCAGCCGCGCTTTCACCAGCACCGTCATCGGTGGGTTGTCCTCCTCGGGCACGGAGGGCCTTTGGGGTGCTGGGACCAGGGACGGTCCCTGTGCCAGCTGGGGCCGGCTCTCACCCCACGGCGGGGTGTTTTGCCAGGCGGGGAGCTGTACGCCGGCCTCACCGCAGATTTCTTGGGCCGTGATCCCGGCATCTTCCGCAGCACGGGGACCCGCTCCGCCCTGCGCACTGAGGTGGACCAGCGCTTACTCAACGGTAATGGCTTCCCCCCTTTGCCCCTTCATCCCCCTAAGCTGGGCTAATGCCGGGGACCACGAGCCTTGCGGTGGCCGGGGCACCCGCTGGCCATGGTACAGCATCCCCTGTGCTGGGCACAAGCAGGGAAAGGCACCAGGACAGCATGGTCTGGGGGTCCCCCTGGCCAGCATCCAGCCCCGCTGTGGTGCGGGGGTCCAGAGGCTGTGGCCATGTCCGCTCACCCCACCTGACGCAGCTGGCTCTCGCTTGTAGACCCCAAATTTGTGGCAGCCCACTTGATCCCGGACAACGACGACCAGGACAACGACAAAGCCTATTTCTTCTTCACGGAGAAGGTGGTGGAGACGGATAGCAAGGAGCACGCCATCGTCAGCCGGGGTGGCGCGGGTCTGCGTGGTGAGATGCTGCCGGGGACCGCGGGGGAAGGGATGCGCCAAGGCACAGCGGTGGCCCTGATGCTCCCTGTCCCTGCAGAACGATGCTGGAGGCCAGAGGGTACTGGTCAACAAGTGGAGTACCTTCAACAAAGCCCGGCTAGTGTGCTCCGTCCCTGGCCCCGGTGGCATTGACACCCACTTCGATGAGCTGGGTAAGGGGTGTGTGGAGCTGGGGACCTCGCCAGGGCTGGTCCCTTGGTTGGTGGCTTCGGGAAGCTCCTGGGCTTCCAAGAGAAACCCCACAGCTTGGGTGTCTCATCCCCAGAGGACGTCTTCTTGCTGAGGACGAAGGATAGGAAGAACCCAGAGATCTACGCCCTCTTCAGCACTGTCAGGTGGGTGGTTCAGCCCCAGCCTCTGGGGACATCCAGCTGCAGCTGCCCATGACCTGCCCCGTCACCGTCACCACGTGGCTGCTGGCTGTTCCCCAACCTCCGCCAGCTCTGCCCTGGAGATGTCGGTGCTCCCACGCCCCTCACCAATGCCGCCAGCGCTGAGCATGGCTCTGCTCACCCCATTCACCATCCCCTTTCAGCCATGTCTTCCAGGGCTCCGCCGTCTGCGTGTACCGCATGGCTGACATCCGGGAGGTCTTCAACGGGCCCTTCGCCCACCGGGAGAGCCCCCACCACCAGTGGGGTGCCTACGAGGGCAGGGTGCCCTACCCACGGCCGGGCGTGGTGAGCGACTCCCTGGACCTCCAGGTCCCCTTCACTCCTCCGATTGCTCTTCCAGGGGGGTGATGGGGCTGATCCTCCATCTTCTCACCTGCTGGGATGGGCTCCCTCGGGGATGCCCCCCGGGATGGCTGGGGACCAAGGTCTGGCAAGGGGGTGGAGAAGATGGATCCCAAATTGGAAAGCGAGGAGGGACCCAAACCAGCTCTGTGGGGCGATGGAGGGGAAAGGAGGGATGGGTGCTGTGGTGGCCAGGCTGAGGGGGTCCCCTCTTGTCCCGCAGTGTCCCAGCAAGACCACCAATCAGCCCCGGCGGCAGTACAGCACCACCAAGGACTTCCCTGACGAGGTGCTGCACTTTGCCCGTGCTCACCCGCTCATGTACAAGCCCGTGTACCCCCGGCACCGCCGGCCCCTCCTAGTGAAGACCGACCTGCCCCACCGCCTGCGCCAGCTCGTGGTGGACCGGGTGGAGGGTGAGGATGGACAGCACGATGTCCTCTTCCTCGGGACAGGTGAGCGGCAGAAGCAGTGTGCAGGAAGAAGCCCCAGCGCTGGGGTGCGTGATGGCAGGGTGCTCACAGCTCCATCCTCCTCCTCCCTGCAGATGCTGGGTCGGTGCTGAAGGTGGTGGTCCTGCAGAAGACAAGCTCGGCCATGACCGAGGAAGTTGTCCTGGAGGAGCTGCAGGTTTTTAAGGTGCCATTTGCTGCCCTGCATGCAAGGGAGGGGGGCAGCGGGGTGGGCTCAGGTTGAGGACACACGCGGGGATGGAGGCTCAGGGCTGTCACAGCACTGTTGGGCACTGGGAGGTCTCAGGGCTCCGAGGGCAGAGGGCAGCTGGGGGTGTTTTCAGCCTCCCCTGTGCCCCGCCAAAGCTCTGGTGGCTCTGAATGAGCTGGGCTCTCCGTGGCGAGGTTCTCACCAGCCTCACGCCCGCTCGCCTCCCCTGCAGGCCCCTGTGCCCATCACCCAGATGGAGATCTCCGTCAAGCGTGTGAGTACGGACACGGCTCGGCCACGGGTCTGGGGACAGGGCAGGTGACCAGGAGGGACTGAGCTGTTGTCACCAGCCTCTCAAATCCTGTGTGGTGCTTGCCCTGGGGGGGTCCCAGCTGGGGACCCCAGCACCGTGCCCGCAGGGGGCTGCCAGCGTCACCATCTCGGTGTCGTTCCCCCAGCAAACGCTCTACGTGGGCTCCAGCCTGGGGGTGGCCCAGGTACAGCTGCACCGATGTGAGACCTATGGCACGGCTTGTGCCGAATGCTGCCTGGCCAGGGATCCCTACTGCGCCTGGGACGGCACCGCCTGCACCCGCTACCAGCCCTCCGGCAAGCGCCGCTACCGCCGCCAGGACGCCCACCATGGCAACCCTGTGCACCAGTGTCTGGACCAGAACCTGACTGGTGAGAGACTGGGAGGGGGCTTACGGGGCAGGGGGGCTCGTCCAGGTGCCCCAAAATGTCACAGCATCCGCAGCTCTCAGCACGCAGAGGGGCTCGTGGCCATCCCAGGTGGGCTGGGGCACCCTCATCTCCCCATCCCATAGAGCAAGGGTGCTCCAAAGAGAAGGTGGGTGCTGCTGGGGCTGGGGTCTGTCCCTGGGGAGAGGGGGAGAAGGGCACCAAAGCCTGGCTCTGCCCTCCCCGTGAGCCCGTGTCTGTCTTTGCTGCAGTGGATGATTTAGAGAGCGTTGAGGAGAAGGTGCTTTACGGGGCGGAGGACAACAGCACCTTCCTGGAGTGCATGCCCCGGTCCCCACAGGCCAGTGTGCAGTGGTTTGTCCAGAGGCCCCCCGACGAGCAGCGGGACGAGGTGAGGCTCCTCCCGCGCCTGCTCCCCTTGCGGGGACACGGCAGGGACGTGGGGCCAGACCCGGTCCCCCCCCAACCTCGCGGTGGCCGACAGGTGAAGACGGACGAGCGGATCCTGCAGACGGAGCAAGGGCTGCTCTTCCGCAAGCTGCACCGCCATGACGCCGGCGTCTACTTCTGCAAGACGCTGGAGCACGGCTTCACCCAGACGGTGGCCAAGATGGCCTTGGAGGTGATCACCAGTGAGCAGCTGGCACACACCTTCCCCCGGGAGCGGGGGGACGGGCCCCCGCACCTGCCTTGCCCTGAGCCCCGGCTGGCGCCACAGGCTCCCAAAGCCTGGTTCAAGGACATCATGCACCTCATCAGCTCCCAAAGCCTGCGGCAGGTGGAGGAGTACTGTGCCCGCCTCTGGTGCGGTGGCCGCCCCCACCACCGCAAGAGCAAGCTGGCCCACACCAAGCACGCCCTGGCCAGCGTGGATGTGGGCAAGAAGGGACAGACGCCCAAACCCCACGGCGAGAGGAACCGCGTGCCCCGGCAAGCGGCAGCCACTTAGGGCAGGGTAATGGATGTGGGGTGGCCGTGGGCGAGGACCACCTCCCTGCGCTGCTGGTGGCCCCAGGGGACTCCTTCCATGCGGGTGGCTTGCAGTGGCACCACCCCGATCCCTCCATCCCCCCAGCTGCAGTGGTGCAAGGGCTGGCTCCTGGGCAGGTCCCCGTCACCCTCAGTAGCTGCAGGGCCACCTCTGAAATGGGTGGCACGGTGGGACACATTGGCCCCCACCTTGCTCTTGCTGGATGCTGCGGTAGGTGCGGGGCCATGGTCACCAGGGTGGGCTGGGGCTCGGCACGCCTGGTGCCACCGCTGTGCCGTCACCCCAGGCAGCTTGCTGGCTGGCTTTCTCTGCAAATAAAGGGGCCGGGCGCGGTGCCGCAGGGACAGGCTGACAGCTCCAGGCTCTTTCCACACCAGCATGGGGCCTGAGAAAGATGACGTCTGCTCTCACGGCAGGGGGAAAACTGACCATCACCCCAAAAAGCCTCCGTGCCCAGGATGAGCCCCGTCATCCGCTGTGCCTGAGGAGCCAGAGCCATGCCATGCTGCCTAGGTGTTCCCTGGGGCACAGGGCTCCCTCCAACCTTCTCTTTGGCACCAGGACACACTTGCTGGTGCCTGCCTGTGCCTGGGCACAGCTCCCCTCTTCCCCTCTGTCTCCCCAGCAGCCACAGACTGTTTTAGGGCTGGGCAGGATCAGGGAGGAAAGCAAACGGCTGTGGGCAGGTTAGACCCGTTCCTGGGTAAACACGGGAGAGGCACCGATGCCACCATCATCACTGTGCCCAGGCGGGAGTGGGGACATGTGGAATAAGGTGGCCCCAGCACAGTTTGGGGGGGCTGCACCCCAGCCCGGGTGTGTTTCTGGTGGTTGGTGGCCCTGCGAGGCTGTGTGGGACAAGGCTGGTTTGGGGGGGGGGGCTTGATGGTGGCTGGTGGAGCTAAACCAGCCCCCAGGGCCTCCCCCAAATGCAGGGTTTGGGGGTAGGTGCGTGGAGAGCACCCACGGGCTGCCGGCACCATCCCAGGCTGCCGGCAAGGTGCTGGCTTGCTCTCCTCACCCCACATGAGCTCACTCCCCTCGCCCGGTCAGCCTGGGGTGATAAGGATCTCCCCCTTCCTGAGGCACAGCAGCCCCACACAATGGTGTGAACCGCAGCCCTGCCGGGACGGGCATTGTTCAGAGGCAGAGGAACGGGAAAGAAAAATAATAATAATAATAATAATTAAAGCCCCTAAATAGCTCACACAAAGCCAGGTCGTGATATCATCGCTCCTCCCGCGGGGTGTGTGTGTGTGTGTGTGCTGCAGCAGCAGAGCACCATGGCTCAGCTCGCTGCCGTGCCTTTGATGGGAGCAAAGTCCCCCGGGCAGCGCTGGCCTGTCCCACGGCGCGCCCGTGGAGATGAGCTGTGCGTTCTGACCCTCTTCTCCAGCTCCTCGTCCCCCCCTCTCCTGCAAACTCAGGGTGCCTGCACGGGGTTTCTCCTGGGGTGGGAGAGCTGTGGTGGGGCTGGCAGGCCGGGACATGTCCTGCAGGGAGGGGAGCGGAGCTGGTAGTGCTGATTTATGGGCCGGACTGGAGCCAAGCACGTGGATTTGGTTAATTGCAGTCCTGGGGGGCACAGAACGATAAGCAACAAGTAGAGACAAGGAGGGACATGGGTGTAAAGCCAGAAGTCTGATTCCTCAGGGCCTGGATTTAATGGCTCTGAAGCACTTGCAAGGAGCTGCAGCGCTGAAATGCCTGCGCCCTGTTGCCTCTGAACGACGCTCTGTGCTGGGCAGGGCAGGGGCTGGGCTGCCCATCCCGGGGGAGGCAGCGAGAGGGGGTCCTGGGGCCTCTGCTGCATGCGAGACCCGGCCCTGAGGCGAGCTGCGGCAGAGGCTGGAGGTGACACCGGGGCCAGAGATGTTTCAAACTGAGCAGGAACAAAGACCAGAAGAAACCAGTCCCCGAGAGGGCCTCCCCCTCCTGGTATATCTCCGTAATTCTCTGTGGCGGCTGAGCCTGGCCCTCCAGGGTAGGTTTACATCAGGAAGGCTGGAGTAGAAGGGCTTTTGTCAGGGGCTCTGCATGGCTCACGTTCCAGCCTTGTCTCTCATGATAACGAGCCAACAGAGGCAACCTGGATCCCTAGAAATTTCCAGGGCCTGAATGAACATGAACACGTCCTCACCCATGCCGGGGGGTGGAAGGAGATAACTCTGGTGGGCAGGCACAGTGCTGTTGCCCCCGATCTCCTCTGCAGGAGGGGAACAAGCCCCACCTGGTTCTTGGTGCTGCCGCCCAGCCCTGTCCCCAGGGCAGGAGCGGGGCGAGGGGAGCGCTGGGGGACGGGGTGTGTGTGGGAACAGCCACAGAACAAAGCCGTTGTGGGGGGACGGGCGCAACCGGGGATCTGGCTCCTATTTTTAGCCCACTTCCTAAGGAAGCGCAGCGCAGGGGCGCCCGCTCGCCCTGGAAGCCTCCCAGCCTCCCAGGCGGTGTAAGGGGAGCTGCTAGCAGGGTCAGGGCCGGTATGGCTGGCCCCAGCCTCACCAGGAGCCCTCGCACCTCAACATGGGGCTGCCCAGGCCCAGGCCCAGGCCCGAGACCCTCACGACAGGCCCAGGCCCCTCGCCACAGGCCGCACAGGGCGGCCCAGGTTGTTGAGTGCGAGTCCCGGGCCCGGCCTGGCGTTCCGGCTGCCCTGCGCTGCCGGGGGACGAAGCCCCGGGGCGGGGCAGAGCGAGGCCCCGGCCCCCAGGGCTCTCCCAGGCCTCCTCCGCCACCGCGGGACCTTTGTGGCGGCGCCACAGCCACCGGCCACCCCCCTGGGGACCGATGTGGCGCGGCGCGCGCTGGCGTCACGCTGCGTCGCGCAGCGATGACGTAAGGGGCGGGCGACGGCGGCGGCGGCGGCGGCGGTGGAGCCCGGAGTTGGGGCGGGCTGCGGGGCCGGACATGGCGGCGCGGCCCGGCCCGCGGGAAGATGAATAAGGGCTGGTTGGAGCTGGAGAGCGACCCCGGTGAGCGGCGGGGACGGCACCGGCTCGGGGGGCGGGCCGGGGGGGCTGTGGGGGACAGGCCGGGGTGGGGCCTGGGGGCTCACGGGGACAGGCCGGGGGTGGGGGCTGTGCTGGGGGGGGCTCAGGGGGACAGGCCGGGGGTGTAAAGGTGAAGTTGGGGGGAGGCTTGGGGTGTGTAGGGAGGGGTTCGGGGGTGGCAGGCCTGGAGTGGGGGTGCATGAGGCGGGAACAAGGGCTGGGGAGGGGGCGCGGGGAGAGGAGGGCTGGGGGAGGGAGACCTGCTAAGGGGGTGCCTGGGGGTGCGGGCAGAGCGTTGAGAGCGCAGGTGAAGGTTTAGGGGTGTGTGAGGCAGGAGCAGTGTGGGTCCTGGGGGGACAGGGGTCTGTGCGGGGTTGTGGTGTATGGGACATAGCCCATGGGGGGGTTAGGGAGAGGTTATGGGGGTGTAGGACAGACAGAAAAGGGGACGTCAGGAGGCTGCGTATAGGGGTGCAGGTGTGGGGTGAAGGCAGGGATGGGGTGGGCAGGGCTGCAGGAGCATTGTGAAGGCTCAGAGTGGGGCCTGGGCTCTGGGGCACTTATACACGGGCTCTGAGGTGCTCCAGACACGTCTGTGAGAGGGGGCTCTGTGGAAAACATCCAAAATGCTGCAGGGGTGTAGCACGAAGCATTCCTGTTGTTTGCAAATACACCCTGAAATACTGCTGAAATACAGGCAGAGGCGTGCGTACGGGATGCCCCTTGCTACAGAACCAGCTCTGACCAGTGCTTGCCCCAGAGCTTCCTGCGCGACTGAGAACAACCCATGTGCCTGTCACTTGGGGGCACGCGAGGGTGGCGTCTCGTCCTCTGCATGTCAAATCCTGTCGTCGCTTTGCAGCAGAGCGGGTGGGTCAAACCCTCTCCCCAAAGCAGCCCAGGAAAGGTGCTGAAGAGCCTGGTATGGTGCCTGAGCAGCCGGGAGCAGGACGGTCACGGGCATCCCCTTCCTGCTGCGTCGGAGAAGGTGGTTTCTGTGGTGGAGTCCTGGAGTTTGTTTTGTGGGTTAGGATTTGGGGGCCAAAGCCAGCGTCAGCTGGGGCATTGGCTGAGCGTTGTTTTAACGTGTCTGAGTTGCCATAGTGCGGTTTGGGGTCGTCCTCTGGGAGGCTGAGAGCTGGTCTTTAGAGTGTGATGGTGTATTTTTGAGGCTGTGGGTGAGGAAATTGGACCCCTTGCATTATACTCATCTTCCTGCGCTCAGCGAAGGATTCTGTCTGCTGTCGGTCTCCCAGTCAGCCCAGGTTTTGCTGCTCTTTGTCCTCTTTTTACTGGTACTCGGGAATTGCCAAAATCGTTCCCATCCTCCCCCTTCTTCATCAGGACAATGCCGAAGACAGGACATGGTTTGGATTCTCACACCTGGAGGGGAAGGTTATTTGCTTGGAAGATAATCTGCGCTCATTCAGACGTGTGGAGGGTCGGATGCAGAGGTGGGAGCTGGGACAGCAGTGAGGAATGACCTGTGCGCTGCTCTCGGCCTTCAGCACGTCCCATAAGCTGCTCAGCCCTCACCATGGGGCTTGGGACTGAAAGCTCTCGGTGCTTTACTGGTCAGGAAGTGTCAGCAGATCCAGATTCGGGCCATCTGCCATGGCTGCTGGGCGAGGAGGGGAGCCTTGGGAACCTCCGGGCTGCTGGCTTAGTGTTGTGTGTGCTTATGGACACCAGAATGTTTCCTCCAGCCAACCCAAATAATTTGGGATGGGGGTTTCGGGTGTTCCAGGAGTGATCACGGTGGCAGGACTAGGCCTTCACGGATGCAGAGGTAATACGAAACACTGCAATGAATCGGAGAAGAACACAGTTGGAAAGGGACCCCTGGAAGCCTTTGGCCCAAAGCAGAGCTACCTTCAAAGGGAGTTCGTGTCGCTCATGGCCACGTCTGGTTGAGTTTGAATATGCCCAAGAAGGAGATTTCTGCGCCCCGGGCCCAGGGCTGACCACGCTGGTAAGGAAGAATTGTTTTTTCCCAGGCGCGTAGTCAGAACTTCTCTTGCTGCAGCTTGTTCCTGTCACTTCTTGTCCTTTCACGGTGTGCTTGGAGAAGTTTGGCTTCATCCTCTCTCCAGCTCCCCGGTGACAGGAGGAGAATACGTGACGGCTGACTTCCCATCTCCTTCGGTGCAGCCCTGCCCGTCTGACTTGCGGTCCTGGAGAGCTGCTGTGGAGATGTGGGAGTGCTCCGGGCTGGGCCACAGCGAGCTTGGGAGTCCTACTCGGTCTTCTCCTTCTGGTGGGACCCACGGGAGCAGCGCTGCTTTCAGCATTTGTGGTTGGTTGTGTTTGCAGGCCTTGCTCTGATGCAAATCTGCACGGGCTGCGAGGCAGAGCTTGTGATACGGTTCAGGTCTTCTCGCGTTGCATGTGTTTTGCCGTGATCAGTAGACTGTAACTGTTGAAACTGGAGAGTGAGTGAGGCTTTCGACTTTTACAGAAGCTTTCACGGTTGAGAGGCTCTACCTGTAAACAGCTGCGACTCCTGCTTCTGTAATGGATGCCATCTAAGGAGGGAGCAAGAACCGTGGCTGTAACGAGCATCTGAAGACCCTTATGGTCCGCAAGGACCGCTTGTCCTAAGGCAGTTGTTGCAGAGAAGGCAGCGGCGCTGCCTGAAGTCACTGTAGATGTCACCTGGACGACACAGCCCTCCATGGCATCAAGTATTTTGAGCAAAAACATCTCTGTCAGAAAGGTGCTGGGGTTTGGTGTCACGGCATTGCACGGGAGGAGGCTGTCACTGGTCCAAAGCATGTTATTTCCATAGCGTGTTTCTTCCCACTGACAATTTTATACATTTTCTGCTAAATTAATGAAGACCTTTTGCTCCCAGAAGTTTCCTCCCTGTTTTAGTCATTGTAACTTTGGTGTGGAAGCCCCTTGGGCTCTTCGCTTCTTGATTGAGCCGCTTACATGAGGTTCATTAAATCCATTGCTCACAGGGATGTTTCTCAGGATTGAATCCTTCTTATTGATATTCCCTGGCCTTCCTCCCAGGCTGTCGGCAGCCTTTATGTGGGAGCGAAAGAACCGGATTTATGATTCCAGTCTCGCTCGCTCACTCCGTGTGCAGGGGGATCGCCTGCAGATCGGGCTGGCTGCCTTTGGTGTGCCATCGCAGTGGAAGCTGCTGCTCGGTTGCCGATGTTGAATAACCCTTCGGTCTCTTTGCCGCTGTCTCCGTATCCCTGGTTATGTCCTTCTGTGACGGGAATTTTGTAGTCACTGGAGACGGGCTCTTGGATGTGGTCCCCCAGGAGAGAGAGAGGTGAAGATGAGCCTTTCAGCCCTCGGACTTCCCACAGCCCTGTTGCTGTGAGCTGGCTGTCCCATCACTGGCTTTCACTAACAGAACATAAATTATCTTCTTTTAGAACATCCTGTGATCCATTCAGCCGCGTTTCCCTCCAGTTAGGAGCGTGTCATTTAGGGGCTCCCTGCTGCTGTTTGTGGTGGGGATTTACTTCTTGGCAGGTCATCTGCAGTGAGTCAGGGTGCTGCAGGTGGGTTCGGCCTCATTGGGCTCTGGCAGGAGAGGGTTGTTTCAGGTCCTCTCGAGGAAGAGGATGTTGAATGGGGATGGAGGGATGAAGGGAGCCAGAGCAGCTCTGTAGTGAGCCAGGGCTCAACAGCTCTGCTGCTGGGGAGTCAGCGTGACCCTGGTACTGCTCTGCTGCGGTTTTTCTGGCTGCGCCTTGGCCTGGGACCATGTGGGCCCTTCAGGGGCTAGTGGCAGCAGCTTTTCTCTCTTCAGCCAGAAGTAACCTGTTGGTTTTGTTCCTTTCCAGGTCTCTTCACACTCCTGGTCGAAGATTTTGGTGAGTACAAGAAACCTTCCTGAGAAATCAGTTTCATGCTTGATGTTATCCCTTGTCCTTTCTGGTGGGCTTTACACCAGCTTCTGCCCTTTGTTTGCAGGGGTCAAGGGGGTGCAGGTTGAAGAGATTTATGATCTGCAGAGCAAATGCCAAGGGTAAGTCACAGCCGTGACAGTATGAGTTTTATTACGCAGAATGTGTCTGTGGGCCTGGGAGCTCATCGCCAGGCATTCAGAAGGGCCTGTGTGAGCTTGTCTGTCCTGGAGGTCAGCGTTGTGAGTGATGAACCAGGGGTGCTTCCTCAGGTTTGGGGCAGACGGGCAATCTTGTGCCTTGAGAAAGACCTCGTGGGGCAGGTGGGGGACAGACTTCGAGGGATTCATCTCCCTTTCCCCACGGAGAGGTGCAGTGCCAAGCAGCGTTCTTGCAGTGGGGGCTTTCTCCCCGTCTCAGTGCTTTGAGATGGCTTTGAGGCTGTCACTTGCTTAAAAGCCATTGTCTGAACTCCTCTTGAGAATGAATGCAACGCATATTTAAAAGGAGGGGTCATTTGGTGGTCAGGCACTATTCTGCAGGTCAGTCATTGTCCAGAGGTGAAATTCACCTCCCGTTTCTCTGTCTTGAGCCTCTTAAGACTTGTCAAACTCCAAAGTATTCAAGCTTGATTGTTGTCTGAGCCTAGAGCATCAGTACAGGTGAGTGTCCTTGGTAATGTGGGGCAGCAGGGATGGTCACTTCCAGAAAGATGGGGCTGGTGGTTCTGCTTTTCCTCTCTGTCTTTGCCTGTGGTTTGAAACAGAAGGTTTCTGGCGCTGGGCAGAGCAGCTCCACTGGTGTGGTCCGTCCAAAACGATGCAGCTGCTGATTTCTTTCCGCAGACCTGTGTATGGGTTCATCTTCCTGTTCAAGTGGATTGAGGAGCGCAGATCACGCCGGAAGGTCTCTACCCTGGTGGATGAGACGTCGGTGATCGACGATGACATCGTTAATAACATGTTCTTTGCTCACCAGGTAGGCTGGAGGCGAGGGGAAAGAGTCGGGGGTGTGTTGTGTGACACCTCAGGGAAGCAACGTGGTACCGAGAGGCTGCACTGCTCTTGCTGGTCCTGAGGGCAGCTCCTCTTTCCTGGGAGTCTCTGCCCTGAGCTCCAGGTTGGAGGGAATCCAGTAAGGGCTGTGAGCCTGTCCGTGGCCTGTGCTGTGAGCAGATGCTCATGGGGGCATGGTGTGGCTCGCTAAACGAGACTGACCTCCTCCCTTCCTTGGAGAGCCGAGGTCAAGTCGCTGCTCTCACAAGTGGTTCTTGCGTCAGTGCTTTTCAGTTGATTATTGTCAGCTCTGAAGGGTTGTTGAAGGGTTGCCTTGTTCCTGCTGGTTAAGGTGGTCCTTGTGTCACCCTCCAGCTGATCCCCAATTCCTGTGCCACCCATGCCCTGCTGAGCGTCCTCCTGAACTGCAACAATGTTGACCTGGGCCCCACGCTGAGCCGCATGAAGGATTTCACCAAAGGATTCAGCCCTGAGGTAGGGGTGGGGGCATGCAGGGCTGTGTGTGGGTGGCACAGATGAATCTGCCTCTCGCTCCCCTCTCAGGATGATGCTGTCACAAGCTGGTCCTTTTCAGCCCTTCGTGGCTGCATGCCACATCAGTATTGCCTCTTCTCTCTTGTATTCCTGCCTTGCCTTGCTCAAGCCTTGGTCCCCTTACACTGGGCACAGCTCTGAGCCTTCTGTGGTGTTGTTCCCTAGCCCAGATGCATTCTCTAAGTCTGTGGTCAAAAGTCCTCTCTCCTCCCCTCATCTTGAAGTCTGTGTTTCTCTCTTAACTGTAATTTCTTTAGCAGAAATTGTGTGTTCTTTTCATCCTGGGTTTTATCTAAAACTCAGAAGAGCAGAGGGTGTGCCTGAAAGTTGCTCTCCCAGTCCTGTGTATGGAGGGAGGGAGTGGGGAGGTGGCAGGTGAAGCATTTTGTTTGTTTTCCTGTCACTTCTCAATTGTTTTCCTCTCTTGCTCTTCGCTGCAGAGCAAAGGCTATGCCATCGGCAACGCCCCCGAGCTGGCCAAGGCCCACAACAGCCATGCCAGGTGAGTGAGGGGGTCTCTCGCAGCTCCCTTTCACTGGAGGAGGCAGGCTCTGCACTGACCTCTCGCCTCTCTTGCCCTCGCAGGCCGGAGCCACGGCACTTGCCGGAAAAGCAGAACGGAATCAGCGCTGTGCGAACCATGGAGGCGTTTCATTTTGTCAGCTATGTCCCCATCAAGGGACGGCTGTTTGAGCTGGATGGGCTGAAGGTCTATCCCATTGACCACGGTAAGAGCCTGCCTGTTGACACGGTCGAACAGACACCCTGGTGTGTCCAGATGCGTGTATTATTTATCAATGCCACTGAGCGTTAGCTGATGTTTGTGGAGAATCACTCCAATGGCTCCCAGATTTGTCCTGAGTTTCGATAGCTCATTTTGGAGCCTTTGCACTGGGGACTGTGTCTGGAAGACAATTATTCCTAAATGCATTGCATTGCTTTTCCAGCCTTGCCATTTTCCTCCCCAGTTGCTCTGGGTCACGAGGTCCTCCTGCAGCTCTGAAATAACTCGGTATCACAAGCAGAATTTGTCTCCTCCTTGCTCTCTCCTTGTGCCAAATAACGGCTGTGTGTTGAGGCACAGGGTCCCAGTGCAGATCCCAGCAGGCTGCTGGGATTACTCCTCTTTCTCACAACTTGACCACTCAGTTCTGTCTTTCAGACACTTATTTATCCCCGCTAGGACTTTGCTTCTGTCTGTCAGGTGCTTTGGTAAGGTGCCCACTTCAGGTACTGGGGTTGTTTAAGCATGGCACCAGATGCAGTGGCAGGTGGATCCCAGCAGGAGCTGGGATTGCCTCAGACTTAGTGAGCCCGAGCCTGTGAATCGCCTGTGGTCTGTGGGGTTCAAAATTCACCCTCCTGCCCTGCAGATAGCTCACGTTTTCCATTCGGAAGGCAGAGGCAGGGGGCTCCACGTGTGGGCCGGCAGTGCGGTCCTTCTGCCTCCTGGGCCCCTTCTTGACTTGCTCCCTGGTGTGTAAGGAAGCCATGAGATGGCCTCTCGTGGGGATGGCAGGATCCGCTCTGTGAGTCTGAAGCAGGAGCCTTGGCCTGCTTTGCTAAGTCCAGCTCTGTCTCGTTATCACAGGGCCGTGGGCTGACGATGAGGAATGGACTGACAAAGCCAGGAGAGTGATCATGGAGCGCATCGGCCTGGCCACTGCAGGGTAATGTCCCAGGCCATGGTGCAGGCACTGGCCCCTCGCTGTTTTCCCCTGCATTATTTCTGTGGTCTCTGTGCAACAAGTTGTGGAAGTGGGGGTGGAGAACGTCGCTTGGGGAGAGGTGCAGGCGTGCTGCCTCCTTCCTTTCTCTTGCCTGCAGTTTGCCTGCCTTCAGAGCACGCAGAGAAGCTGCACTCCCCGTGCAGTGCAGAGTCCCTGCAAATGGCCATGCAGGTCATTTGTGGCCAGATCAGGTCACTGTTTGCCCAAGTCCATAGGAGAAGGAATGGTGCTTCTGGTCCTGAGCTGGGCCTCTTGGATGCTTGGGTGTGAGGGTGACTGAGCACTGGCACAGGCTGCCCAGAGAAGTTGTGGAGTCTCCATCCTTGGAGATACTTAAAAGCCGTCTGGACACAGTCCTGGGCAACCAGCTCTGAGTGGCCCTGCTGGAGCAGGGGGTTGGAGCAGATGACCTTGAAGCAGATGACCTCCACAGGTCCCTTCCCACCTCAACCAGCCTGTGACTCTGAAGTGTTTTGTGTTGTGGTTGAAGCAACCTTGCTCTGCTTCTTCAGCCAGTGTGAGGTTGACTCGGTTTTGGGGGGAAACCCTCCTGTGTGTTGGTGTTAAAGGCCAGGGCAGGGGAGGTGCTGCCTGGAAAGAGCCCACAGGAGGCGTGCAGGGTATGGCTGGCAGCCTGCTGACCCCCCGTTGCTGGGAGAAGGGGCTTTCACCGCCAGCTCGCGGCCGACATCTGCTGTCCCTTCCTGCAGGGAGCCGTACCACGACATCCGCTTCAACCTGATGGCGGTGGTGCCTGACCGGAGGATGAAGTACGAGTCCAAACTGCACATCCTGAAGATGAACCGCCAGACTGTGCTGGAGGCCTTGCAGCAGGTAGGACAGCCCAGGCCCTGAGCGAGTGCGAGCCTGGGGTAGGAACAGGCTCTGTTTTCAGGGCATCTCCCTGTGCTGTGGGGGCCCTGGATTCTGGGGTTTTTTTTGGCCTTGGGAAAGGTCTTCTGGGAAGAGGAGATAACCAGCTTCGCTGCTTGGCCTCTTGCTGCTCACCTGGGAGGTTATCCATGGCGTTCTCAGTTGATTGTGCACACGGGCGCTCGGTGGCTGGCTCACCCTCACGAGTTCTTCTGGAGTGCTCGAATGGGAGGGATGTGGTTTGGGTCACCCTGGTCCAGCGCTCAGTTTCTATCTGTCATTTGCCTTCAAGCTTATCCGAGTAACTCAGCCTGAGCTGATCCAGACCCAGAAGTCTCAGGAGTCTCAGCCTCCCGAAGAGGCAAAGCCAGCCAGCAGCAAGACCGTGACTTCAGAGAGCACCCATCCAGGTAGAACCCCATACCAATGGTGTTGCCAGCCAGCCAGCCTGGCCTGCCGTGGAGTGAGCACAGGCTGGTGACAGCAGCTGGCTGACCTGGAGCTTGAGGCAGCTTTATGGTCTTTTCTCCAAGCCCAGCTCCGTGCGCACTGTGCTGGGGTGTGGTAGATGCCTCTCTGCCTGGGAGAAGCGTTGGAGTGACGTGGAGGTTGCAAATGGAAGGGCTTAAGCTTGGGGACACTGTTGACAGCTGGAGGTGGAATGGGAAGTGGGGGTGATGGTCTGGTGGAGCTCTTCTGCTACATGGGGTGGGCAAGGGGTGGCAGAGGACACTGAATAAAAGGTGACGGTGCTGGTCACGAAAGGCTGTGCTGTGCTTGTGTGGCAGATGGCCCCGAGGAGCCCGCCAGCCAGGGCCACCCTGCGGCCACGCAGAGCCCACCCAACAAATCCAAACCGGTGGCAAAGACGTCAGCGAGCAGCATCAACGGGGCGCCTCCAGCGAACCCCAACCCCATCGTGCAGAGGTTGCCAGCCTTCCTGGATAATCACAACTACGCCAAGTCCCCCATGCAGGTAGGCTGGAGCTGCAGGCCAGCAGCGTGCCTGACTCGAGCTGAGTCACCTCCATGGGACTATGGCTTTCAGCCAGTCAAAGCCCTTCCCCTGCGCTGCAGCCTCGTGCTAACCCAGGCTGGAAGGTGAGGGGGTAAATAAAGCCTGACCTGGCAAAAGGTTAGTGTTAATGAGGTGGGTCAGCTGAGCAAGCAAGGGAAGAATCCCCTGTCTCCTCTCAAAAGGGCCAAGCCCCAATGCTTGTCCTCTTTGCCCCGCTGCCAGCAGGCCATCAGCAACGGTGTTTTGCAGGAGGAGGAAGACCTTGCGGCAGGAGTGGGTCGCAGCCGGGTCCCAGTCCGACAGCACCAGCAGTACTCGGATGATGAGGACGACTATGATGATGATGAGGAGGAGGAAGTTCGTAACACCAACTCGGCCATCAGGTAACAGCTTGAGCTGAGGGCAGGGAGGTGACATTTGCAGAACTGCCAGCGGTGACTCCCAGAGCTCTCTGCTGGGCGCCCTTAGCTGTGTTAGAGCCCACACCTGTGTGTGCAGTTAGGGCTGTTCTCTGCTGTCTCACTGTTCACTCGCTGGGTGTTGTGGAGCCCTTCTGTCGCTCGTCACAACCAACCCTGAATTTTGGCTGCCCTGAGTGTAACTGCATTGGCAGCAGGCTTGGGGGCTTTGGGGCACCGCAGTTCCCCAGGGCCAATTGCCAGATCAGCTCCTGGTGACAGTGTTGGTGTGCTGGGACTGCTGTGAGGGTGGGGTCACAGCGAGGGTGCTTGTGGGGCTTCTGGAAGAAGAGCAGGGGTACGCAGCACCCCGTGCCCCCTGGCTGCGTAAGGGTACCCGCAGCTCAGCGGTTCAGTGGTGGTGGGGTGCTGTCAGAGAAGCTGGTGGCAGTGGGGGCGACCTAGAAATGTTTCAGGCCTTGCTTCATCCCAGCAGACAGGCTGGGGTGCTGGGTGCGGCGCTGGGAGCGCCTGCGCTGGGCCCCCACCTCCTTCCACCAGCTCCTCACCTTCCCTGTGCAGGTACAAAAGGAAAGGGCAGGTAAAGCAGGAGTGCGTGGCGGGGGCTGCGGAGGGCCAGCTCTCCGTCCTCCAGCCCAACACCATCAACGTCCTGGCTGAGAAGCTGAAGGAATCTCAAAAGGATCTTTCCGTTCCCCTGTCCATCAAGACAAGCGGCGGCGGTGCCGCCGTGGCGGTGGTCACCCACTCCCAGCCCTCTCCCACCCCCAGCAACGAGAGCACAGACACCGCCTCCGAGATCGGCAGCGCCTTCAACTCCCCGCTGCGCTCTCCCATCCGCTCGGCC
Organism: Nyctibius grandis; assembly: GCF_013368605.1. NCBI lineage: Eukaryota > Metazoa > Chordata > Aves > Nyctibiiformes > Nyctibiidae > Nyctibius > Nyctibius grandis. The sequence continues at coordinate 19,172,560 of NC_090667.1, read as the reverse complement.
AACCCCACCCGCCCCTCCAGCCCCGTCACCTCGCACATCTCCAAGGTGCTCTTCGGCGAGGAGGACGGCCTGCTGCGCGTCGACTGCATGCGCTACAACCGGGCCGTCCGGGACCTGGGGCCTGTCATCAGCACCGGGCTGCTGCACCTCACCGAGGACGGCGTGTTCTGCCCGCTGGCTGTCGCAGGTAGGCGCCTGCCAGCGTTTAGGGGGTGGCATCTCCCCTGTGGTGACGGGACGGTGTCCTTTGACTTTGGGAGTGGATACTGGTCCCTTGCAATGGCTCCTAACGCTTCCTTCCCGGGTGCAGATGGGGGGAAAAGCTCCCCGCCTTCCATCAAACCCGGTGAAGAGGCCCCGGTTGCAGTCAAGCTGGATGAGAAGGAGGGCAGTGAGGCCAGTGACAGCAAAGAGAAGGTGGGACTTGGCAGGACCAGTGATCACCCTGGGGGGGAAAAGTATTCTCCCAAGGTGAGTTTTGTGCTGCGACAGCCCTGGGAAGGTGGAGCTCCCTGCGCTCCCCCAGAGCCGCAGCAGCGCTGGCAGTGACCGACCCGCATGTGCACACTGTCCCGCGCGCGCGTCGCCACAGCCATGCCTCGAGGCACAGGGCAGTGCAGGTTTTGTGCCTTGCGTCATCTCGGGGACATCTGCCTTGGCAGTGGGCAGAGCCGCTGTCTCCCGCAGTCGAGATGTTCGGCTGCTGCGCTCTCCTTTGGGCCAGGGGCTGGTGGGACCCCGCAGCCCACATCCCAGCCTGCCGGTAACTTGCTGCCTGTCTGTGCCGTCCGGCCAGAGGCAGGAGCAGGCTCAGGCAGCACCAGCTCCCTGGAGGAGAGCTGCCTAGAAACTGCTGTACTCCAAAGGGCAGTCTTCAAACATTGTTACTGAGAAGAACCAGGCCCTGAGTGTTTCTCAGGCATGCACACACCACTTCCCCTGTCCCAGAGAGCCCCGTACACGTGCCTGGGCCAGGCTCGGGCAGAACCCAGCTTCCCCGGGGCTGGCCATAGTGCCGGCTGATTGATTAGTCCCCGACTCAGGAATTCCGTGCAATGAACTCTTCTCTTTCCTGCCCTCGTCCCAGCAGGTGTTTTTTGCTTTGATGAATCCTCCCTTTCCCCAGCACAGGGAGGAACACCCACCAGCTCACCCCACCAGCTCCCGGGCTGCAGCAGGGTGTCCGTCCGCTCACGTTTGCTCTGCTTGATCCTGGCAGGAGCTGCTGGCGCTGCTGAAGTGCGTGGAGGCAGAGATTGCGAACTACGAGGCCTGTCTGAAGGAGGAGGTGGAGAAGAGGAAGAAATTCAAGGTGTGTTTGTTTGTTGATGGCATAGTTGCGTTGCCCATTTAGCTCCCTGAAGGCTTCTGTCTGGGGTGTCTTTATGTCACCGTGGAGGGAGAGTGGTTCAGCTGAGAACAGCGATGGGGAGCGTTCGGGGTCCCTTTCCCTTACCCAACTAGCTTGAGGAGGATGGGGGGGGGGGTGCCAGGCATGCTGGTTCTTTGCCCGTTAGCCTTGAGCTCTCCTTTCTCCCTGCCACCCGTTTGTGGATTATTTGTGGATTTGTCATCTCCTTTGTAGATTGATGACCAGAGAAGAACCCACAACTATGATGAGTTCATCTGTACCTTTATCTCCATGCTGGCCCAGGAAGGTGAGCTGTGCTGTGGGGCCAAGGGGACGGAGCGTGGGTTCAGATTCAGCTGGGGGAGCCACACTGAGCGTGGTAGAGCAGCAGCTGGGAGCCGGGGAAGCTCACCCTGCCCTGCTCCCTGTTTCTCCCAGGCCTGGGGCAGGAGGTAGGGCTCAGTCTGGGCAGCCACGCGTCTCGCTCCCTGTCCCGATTTTACAGTCCCAGAGGAGCCCACCGATGGGTTTTGGGTGAGAGAGGGAGGGCTGCACGCTGGCACGGGCAATACCAGCACTCCAGAGCGGGACATGCCTGTGTGCCTCTCCCCCGCAGGCATGCTGGCCAGCCTGGTGGAGGCAGAACATCTCGGTGCGCAGGCGGCAGGGCGTCAGCATCGGCCGGCTGCACAAGCAGAGGAAGCCGGACCGCCGGAAACGCTCCCGCCCCTATAAAGCCAAGCGGCAGTAGCCTGCGAGTCAAGACTCTGAGAAGCAGCAGCTGGGCTTTGTGGCTTTGGGCAGTGGCGTTTGGATCCATGTTATCCCTGGCCCAAGGAAGAGGGACCACAGCAACAAGCCTGTGGCCGAGGTGGAGCCTGGGGACAAAGAGAAATTGAGTTTTCCTCTGAGCCCAAGTTGTGAAAGGTGGGAACACAGTGTCTGGAGGGGAGTCCCTGCAGCAGAAGGCAAGCCAGAGCATCCAGCTGCCTGACCGTGCTGCCGTGTGTCCTGGGGCCGTGGCCCAGGACTGCAGCAGGAGGGGAAGAGCCCACCCGGCTGCTGGCGGGTCTGGCGCTGTGGAAACACTGGCAATGCCGATGGAAGGCTGTGCTGGCCACAGCTGGCTGGGGCTTGTGTCCTGCGTCCAGGCCTTCACCTGTGCCCCTCCTCAGGACCTTCATGGCTGTTTTCTACCCCTCTTCCCCAAACGTATTTTTGGTTCTGACCCACACTTTGGCCGTTGCTGAGTGAGGCAGCTCCCGGACAGAGCCCATTCTCCTATATCCACCCACAACTGCAGTGCCCAGCTCTCAGAGCTGGCTGATGGGTGGGCTCATCTCTGAAGCTGGGCCTTGTGTCCAGCCCTCGGTGGTGGTGCTGGGGGGGTGGCACGTGGCTCTGTGGCCATGGCTGCTCTCCTAGGGACCAGCTCTGTGGCTGTGGCAGTGCCTGTGGGTCGCCCAAGGTTGCTCCAGGCCCAGTCCCCAGAGAAACCCTGTGAATTATGAACAGACCAAGTTCACACGGTGGCCTTGGTGCTGCTGGGCACGGCCCTGGACATGGAGTCACTTGGTGCCCTTGGCAAAGCCTTTCAGTGGGGGGACAGGTGACAGTGATTGCTGTAATGCACAAGGTGGGACGGGGACTGCAGTGGCAGGGAGAAGCAGTGGAGGGAGCCCAAAGCTGCTCTTCCTGCCCAAGCCACTCGCTTGCCACCTCCCACCCACCCTGCCAGCGCTCCTGCGTGTGCTCTGCTCCTGCCTGGCCCCCGCCCAGCAGCCTGACAGAAGTCTCAGAAGCCAGAGGTGTCCTGAGGCAGAGCAGGGACAAGGGAAGCTGCCACAGGAGTAGGACTGAATTTTGCAAATGTGCAAATCTGTACAGATCCTGACTAGGGAATGAAACTGTTTGGTATTTGTGGAAGGGAAGAAAATCCTGTCTCTTGCTGTGTCTAATATCAAGTGCTGTAAATACTGGATCTGTCTGAAGGAATAAAGCTCTCCTGTAACAGCCAGCCCAGGGAGAGGGGTGCCTGTGCGGCTGGGAGCACCGAGTGCCTGCTCTGGGCTATGTTGTCCCCTTCTGCGGCGCTAAACACTTGAGGTACTTGTGGGATTGCGACAACACCGGGTGAACGTGATGCTGGTGGAGTCAGGCTTGATTTATTAACACAGCTCAGGGGGTAAGAGGGGTGGGGGGGTGCCTGGCTCCTGCTGCCTGCCTGTGCTGCCTACCTCTGCGCAGGACGGCGGAGGCCCCAGTCAAGCCCTCAGCTGGGATGGTTTCCTGGGCTCTGTAGGTTTTCCGGCTAGAAGTCCAGGGCACAGATCAGGGCTGTGCCCCGTTTGATCCAGTGCTTCTGCGGCTTGTCCGTAGGGATCTCCACCGCGATCACGTAGTTGGTGGAGTGGCCCGTTGTCGACAGTGTGCCTGTAAGGGGGGAAGCACGGACAGGAAGGTGGTACTGCAGCCCTGGTTGCTCCACACCAACCACTGAGTCCTGTACGAGTGACCCCACGTGAGATCCCCTGTCCCATCCCCGTGGTAGGTGACAGGCTGAGCAGGGCTGGGGGAAGCAGGCTTGTGTATTTTTGTGAGTGGGCTTGAGGAGAGCGTGGCCAGAGGCCCTGCGGTGTAGCCAGGGTGCCTGGCTGCTCCGTTTCCATGACCACAGCAGGAGGAAGCGTGTTTCCCCAGCCCAGACTGCCTTTCTCCATGCCACAGTGTGGCAGCAGCAGGAGATCCTGCAGCCTCTCCCGGGCTGTCTCTCCTAGCTGTTTCTACAATGTCCCTTGCTTCTGGAGATCTGCCTTTAGGGCACGCACCTGCACGAGTGAGAGTCTTATAGACTGGGCACAGGTAGGTGCCAGTGGCCGGAGGCTTGCGGTTGGGGACGGGATGCAGCCAGATGACAGCCATCTCTGTGTAGAGCTCCTTGGGGCGTGACTCCGCCAGCTGAAACGCAGCAGGGTCCCAGCGGGCGCCTTCGAGGAACAAGCCGTGGATGTAGCAGCCTTCGTCGGGAGGGCGAGTGAGCTCGCTCACCGCCTCCTTCATCACCTGCAGAGGAGAGCAGGCCCAGGGCCTGGATCAAGGCATGTCCCTGGAGCCTCAGCCCCAAGGACCCCCTGAAGCTGCTCTTAGTTAAGTCAGCGCTGCCAAATCAGAGCCTGCCCCAGCTCTCAGGTGGGCTGGGCTGGGTTTTCTGGCATCTCTCATCATGAAGCTGTGGGGCAGCCTGTGGCAAAGCCTGCGGAGGGGGATGTGAGCAGGTCTGGAGAAGCAGAGAAGCCTCTGCTTGCCTTACAGAAGTGTCTGGCAGTGTGGGTAGGGAGATCTGAGCACAAAGGGGATGAGTGGATCCATGGGCAGCTGTGCAGCTAGTGGTGGCTTCACCTCTCGGGCAGGTCGGGGCTAGAACTGCTGCCTTTGAGGCCTAGCAGCAGATTCAAAAAAAATCCAGAAAAATCCAGAGCCTCTGGCTGACACTGACCTCGAAGCTAAACGAGATGGTGTCGATGGAGATGACGGACTTCCTGGCGAAATTCTGCAGTGTCCCGGTGAGGAAGGCCTGGGGGAAGAAGAACCCACTGATCCAGAACACGGAGGGGATCCCATGGCTGATCCACTTCTGCAGGAATTCAATCCGCTGCACCAAGTCGTTCACCCAGGAGGCCAAGGGCTTCAGCGACGGGTAGGCCTGCAGGGCACCCACAGAGGAAGGTGTTGAAGGCAATCAAGGACGCCCTAGACCTTGTGCCCCAGTTGCTGAGAGCTGCCCAGGGATTCATCCAGCCTGGGGCTGGGAATACCTGCGAGCTGCACTAGGCAGGAGACATCTCCATGCCAGGGGAGCAAGAGCCAGCTCCACATGAGACAGCCCAGTCCAGCTGTAGTGGCTGGTGACCTGTTCCTCTGGTTTGGGTGAGCTCCTGCAGGCAGCTGGGCTGGCTGGGACACCTACCTTGGCATTCCACATCTCGGGGACAGTGTTGTTGTACAAGCTGCTGGCCATCAGCTCCAGCTGAGAGGACATCACGACCAGGCCCTTGAGAGCTTTCAGCAAATCCTTCAGGGTCTGAGCAATCACCTCCAGGAGCCTGTTGTACCTACAGACAAAGAGGAAAGGGAGCAGAGCGACTCCGTGAAGGCATTTATCACCCATGCCTGCCCAGAGAGGGTCTGGATCTCTGTACGAGTGAAGCTCCTCCATGTGACCCCCCGCCCCATTCCTCTTTAAAGGGGTCTCGTAGCTGCCTCCCCCAGCCCTGAACTGCAGACGGGAGTGGATGGAGACACTGATCAGTCCCCAGACAGGGATCAGCTGAAGGTGCTGGCTGGGACAGCACAGTTGTTGGCGTGGCTGCCAGCCCCACTGCCGTGCTCAGCAATGAGGTTCCTCAAAGGTGGGTGGGAGCAGGGGCCTGCACACGTCTGCTGTTCCCCAAGGGACCAGCCGATCGCTGGCCCGGGACGTGATCCCGCAGGGGTTGTACCTGATCACCTCCTGTGCCAGCACGGTGTTCATGGACTCTTCGTAAAGCAGCGGGTACTTGTGGATCACCTCCTGCAGGTTCAGGGGGGCAGGCAGCTTTGCCAGGATGTCCTTGGAGGTCTCCTCCACGAGCTGGAAGGAAGGCAGCAAGTGAGCGAGCACCCTCCTGGCCCTGGCTGCCGAGAAGAGGGAGAGCTAACGCCTGGATGGCAGTGCCATTGCTGGCACCCAGCAGGCAGGGTGGCACCTGCTGAGAGCCAGTGTTTGTGCTCGCTTCCCACGCTGGGCAGTGGCTGACAGAGCACCGATGGGATCAGGGCACCCACCTCTTCCCTGCTGCGGCCTCCCAGCATGAAGGTCTTGGGTTGCAGCTGCGTGATGACCCCCAGCAGAGCAAAGGTCTCGTTCTGAGCAAAAGTGATGTTGGCATTGTCGTGTAAACCAAAGAGCTCCGGGCTGTCGTTGAGCGGCAGGCTCTCGATGTACTGGAGGTAGCCCTGGAAAGGAATCCGCAGAGGCTGTGAGGCCAAGAGCAGGGGGTAAAGCTGTGCTGCCCCTTCGGGCTGCTACGGGCCTGGCCCGAGAGAAATGAGGAAAAGAAAGCAAGCCAGGGTTGCTGGATAAGCTAAACCCAGCAGACCACAGACTCAGTGGGGAGATACTCCTTGTCTTGGTGTTTGAGACTCACTCCTCTGACTCTTACCCAGCTCTTTGTCCCCTGTCACAGCCAGGAAACTCAACGCGGATATTTGACTTGGGGACAGCTCCCGTGTGCCCAGAGCAATGCTTGCTGACACAGGACTCGGGCTGCTGGGGAGGCTGATGGGGTGGCAGCTCCTCTGAGCCAGGTTCGGTGGCTGAGTGGAGGCCATGGCCACGGTTTGTGGTCTGGCTGGGGAGCTAAATTGCGCTTGTGTAAAGCAAATGCACTCTGAGAACAGGCAGCTTGGCAGGGAGCTTCCTGCTGCATCCCCTGCAGAGCTCCTCGGGTACTTTAGGTATGTGGTATCAAAATGATTCAGAGTACAAAAGCTTCCAGCTGGGAACTCTGGTGATAGCTGCTACCACCACCTGTCAGAGGGACAAGATTCTCCTCCTGTTGCTTAAATAGACGCAGCTTCCTGAAAGCAGCTGGAGATCCCCAGGTTCTTACAAACTTACATCCCCCAGGGAGCTGGAAATGCAGTGGGTTTCAGGGAGGAGCAGATTCCCTTCGCACTATGACGATCCCCTGGATCTACGAGCTGCAGTTTGTCACTTGAGTACTTACGTCGAGGTCAGAAGAGGTACTGATCTGCTTGTAGATCCCCGATTCGGAATAGGCAAACTCAGGAATTAAAACCTCAGGCTTGTAGAAGTCTTCCAAAATACTCATGATGCAGCGCCTGTCCCAGTCGTCAGTCACACGGCCGCCGTAGTTGATCTCCCCAGCTGTGTACTTCAGAACCTGGGAGGGACCCCGCCATGGCTTTCTGACCCGCACGTGCAGCGTGAGCCCGCTCCCCCCGTGGCAGGGGCCAGCTCACGCCCTCACCTTGTACGGGATGTCTGTGTATTCGCTCAAGAACATCCGTAGCTGACTGACGCAGATGCGGAGGTCTCCATCTGTGAACTCGTAGGGGATGTTGAACCCCAGAGGCCCAAACTTTCTCCTCTCCAGCATGTTCCCATGGAAGAAGCAAAGTGACAGCAACAAGGATTTAAACTCTGCGACCTGTGGGCAGGGAGAAGAGGTGCTCAGCTTGGGAGGAGGCACCCTTGGATGGGGTCAGTTCCTGCTGAGACCTGGCAGAGGAGATGTGCCAATTCAGCAGCGCCAGCTGGAGCCTGGAGAGGTGCAAACCTCAGTCAGGCTGCTGTGCTGGGGGGAAGGCTGTGGCCCACTCCCTTGCTTAGAGAGCTGCAAGAGTCTCACACCAGGCCTCCGCAATCCTGTTGCTTCTGTTTCTCAGAGAGAAATTTGTAACTGGCTCATCACAGAGTAGATGTGGGCTTATGAGAAATACCACCAGTCCTTCTCTGGCACCTGAGAGCTCTAGCAGAGGAAGATCTATGCCTGGAGAGAAGCAGCATCCAGGTGGAGCAGGCAGGGGCTGGGGACAGCAAACCAAAGCACAACCTGGGTCTTACCTTAGGGCAAGAACTCAAGAAGTCATCACTGAAATTAATGTAGGACTTAAGCAGGCTGGCCTTGACCCCACGGGGGGGCTCGATGGTCATCTTGGAGCCATTCTGGAGGATGGACACAGGGAAGTGGTTGCTTGGTAGACTGGTGAGCCAGAGGCGAAAGTCCTGATGCACCTGGAAATCCAGAAGGCAGCAAGTGCTCAGAGGGTGCAGGCACAGCCACTGCAGCTGCTCCTGCACTGACCCTCTGGTTTTACGGGGAACCTGTGGATGGGATCGAACTAGATCTGGGCTCCTCCCGGGGCTCCAGCCTCCTGCCTGTCATCCTCAGAGTGGGCAGGCTGCTGAGTAAAACAGCTCACCTTGCTGGGGTCAATGCCCTCGACGAGTCTCTCCAGTGAAGGCATCCAGCTGGGGGCCAGGTGGCAGTTCTGGAAGAAGACCCAGTTGCCCTGCTCCATGGCACTGTGCGTCATGGCTTCAGCACGCGGGCCCTGAGGAGGCAGATAAGAAGAGCTCAGAGACCCTGGTCCATCGCAGGTTGTGCCCTGCTGAGCTGGACAGGGTGCTGGTGTAGAAGGACCACTTTTTAGAGATACAGCCTGGCTTTGTCCCCATGGCTCAACTGGATCTTTGCCAACCGATGACACAGCAAAGGCCCTTTTACAGCTTTTGCAAGCCTGTGTGGGAAGGTGGAAGGAATGGAAGAACTGGGGATGGATTTGGGAAGTTAGAGGGCTGTATAGGGGGAACAGCTGCAGCCCCCTCACCGAACTGGCTCCTCCTCAAGGTTGGTGGGTAAGGGCCTTGGGGCAGGAGGGTGTTTTCATGGTGCTACAAGGGTGTTGGACCTACGTGGAGCTAGGCGAGATCACTGGCAGTGCCAGCAGGACAGTGCTGCCCCAGGTAGGCACTGGCAGCTTACCTGGCCTTGGCCCAGAGAAATGGCAGAGAGCTTCTGGGAGAACTTCATTTCTTCAGCAAACTTGTAGAGGTCGGCAGCGGGGTCAGTGCCCGGGGACAGCATGAACACCAGGGGGGTGGTGGCAGTGGACTCCCTGAAGATGACTGAGAGGTCAGTGGTCTGCAACACAGAAAGCTGGTCAGGGCAGAGGGGCCATAGTGGCACCACGTGCAGTATCTCCTCTCCCTGCCTGGCCTTCAGCTCCTCTCCAAGGCACTGGCGTGCTCTTGGGTGCCGAGGCCAGAAACCCCTGTTCAATAAGGGCTGAGTACAGCTCTCCTCTGGCAGCGTCAGGATCAGGGCAGCAACCACTTTCCCACCTGTCATTGAAACTCTTCCCTCACATGCCTGCACTGTCTGCACCCTCCCAGGGTGCTTTAACTGGTGGACATCAGGTAGGATATCCCTCGTCTAAGATATCCAGCTGTGGGAACACTGCGGCTGCAGAGAGGCACGAGCACCCTCACTGCGACTGGAGAATGCTGATGGCCCAGTTACAGCAGGCTCGAGGCCTCCTGCTCCACTCCTGGCCCCACCAGCGCTTCCTTTTGGCTGCTTACCTGTGGCTCAATGAAGCGCCGATCGAGGTTCAGCGCCACAAAGTCCTGCATGGCGTTGGTGACCTTATCTCCCCGCAGACACCGCAGAACCAGCAGCTTCTGGAAGGCATCAAGCTCAGCTTCCCACTTCCCGGGCAGGGGCTCTCTGCAAAGCAATTAGGTGCATTTTGGGGGGATGTGCCAGATCCTGCAGCTCCCCAAGAAGCACCCAAGTTGCCTGCAGGCAGCCACTGGGGTTTCAGAAGGGGCAAGGACCTTCCAGTCACTTGGCTAAGGCTATTGTCTGTAGCTCTGAAACCATCAGCAGGCAAGCCAGAGCTGCTTCCATCGGGGAAGCGTCAAATACTGCTGGGCTAAGGCACCGTGTGGCTCTGCCTGGGGCATGCAACATGCACAGACAAGGGCCACCTTTGAGGAGACAAGGCAATGCCTCGTCCTCTCCCTCGCATGGCACTGCACTGGGAGCAGAGCCGGCACGGTGGCTGCATCGGCTCCTCTTGCTCTCCCAGGGACACATTACCTGCCGGGTGCCGTACAGCTAAGCTGACAAAGCAGGGAGCACTTGCCTGTGAGGCTTGGGGCTGTCAAAAATGGCCCTGAACCCTACAAGGTTGGCTGCAAAATCACTGGCGAAGCTGGAGAAGTTCTTCAGGCTGCTCAAGGCCAGGATGTCTCCCCAGGCTCTCTCGTACAGCCAGGCCGGAGCTGGGTTCTCCCTCACCTCCTTTATGGTCCCTCCTGACAGCAGGTACTGCCACTCGTCCTGGGAACAGGATAGGATGTGGTCATGGGTTATAGCCTACCTGCCTGGGCCTGAGGCACCTGAGTTTGTGCCATATCCAGCTAAAATCCTGTAGTAACTTTCTGGCTGCCTCTCCTGCCAAGTGTGCATGTTGAGGAGTAAGTGAACTGGAGGGTCTGGTGAGATTAACATCACTGTTCAGCTGCCACTGGCTTTTCTCCATCTTCTAATCCCTGCCCGCTGCCTCTGAACTTGCTAACCTTTGCAGCAGTCTGGCAGCAAACTGGCAAAAGCTGCAGGTGATTCAGGCTCGGCAGCTCTGCATATACACACGGGGAAGGGTTTGAGATCTGAGTGATGAGAGAGGCCCTGGGTTCGCCTACCGGCCTGCCAAGCCTGCCCCCAGCCCCAGGGAACAAGGCTCCCTTTCCACCCCAGCATGCTATTCTAGGGGGCTGAGCAGGCTGGTCTTGAGTTGCCCTGATGGGATCCCATCAAAGGACCAAGGTGCCTTGGCTCACCATATCGATCTGCCCATCATTCATCAGAATCCGGATGCAAAGCAGGAAGGCAAACATGAGCTTGTGCCTCTCGAAGAGGCTACGGCACACGTTGCTGTAGAGACTGAAGGTGATGTAGTTGTTGATGTTCACGATCCGGTCCTTCACGGTGTCTGAAAAAAAGGCAACAACCAGTCAAGGGTGGTGGGTGCTACAGGTGATGTTGAGGGTGGTCTCCATGTCAGCTGTCGGTTCCTGGTCACAGAGGCACACCAGCACCCTGCCCAGGAAGAACAGACGCTGCCCTCAAATATAGACCTAGCACAGAAATCCCTGTGAAAGCACGAGGCCGTGAGACTCAGCACACAGAAGACAACACTGCCCCAGCACTGGCAGCAAGTCCACACTGCGCCACGGCAGCCTACACGGGCCCAGCCACCACCCTCCCGGCTGACACCCGCTGCCAGGCAGGGAAAGCTGCCCCCAGCCTGGCAGCAGCAGCCAGGACCTGTGCATGGAGGCGGCCTGGTGCCAAGCAGAGCCACGCCATTCCCAGGATGGCGTGTACCCAGCCTGTGCCCTGGCACTAGCATCCCTCCCGCCTGGTCAGACAGGGCAGCAGAGAAGTAGCGGGGAAGAGAACAGAGGGCAGGCTGCGACCACGTCTTCCCTTGTGTGGACACAACTAGGGGCAGCTCCGGACCATGCTGAGAGCCAATGCAAGTGGCCATGTTTGCCTTGACTCTGCAGCTGTCCTAGCTTCTGCTGCCGCTAGAGCAGGAATGTAGGGTGAGGAAGAGGATGGGGGGGGCTGTTCTGGGCAGGCACCTGCTCTTTCGGAGTTACTGATCCCCATTAGGAAGATGTTGAGGAACCACTGAAGTGAATACTGGTACATGGGGTCCACATTGGACAGGTCTGAGACACAGAAGTAGAGGATCTGCGAGCGGACGGCCACAGGCACATACTGCAGGCGGGTGGTGTTGATGTCCTTTTCTGTTTGCTCTGCCACCATTACCTTGGCCTGGAGGACAGAAGAGACGTCATGGTTAGTGCAGTGCTGGCAGGGGACACACAGCTGCAGGGGAGAGCACCTCCACCTCTGACCTGGATCTCTTCTGCCTTGAGCTTGGACGCCTCCAGCACTTTGATGAGCTCCAAGTCATCTACAGGGTTTCCTTCAGAAGTGCTGAGCTGATACAGGATCTGGTCTTCTATCTCCTTCAGCTCCTGATGCATTTTGGCATTGCTAACAATTAGCTGGTTTCTAGCTTCTTCTAAGTCAGGCCGCTCCGCAGCCACCACTTCTCCCAGCAGCTGGTCTTCCAAGCCACTACAACAAAAGCCATGGCGGTGAGGGTGGGGGCGCCAGGCCCGAGGGTTTGAGGACTGTGAGGAATGAGGCTGAACAGTGTGGACAGCTAATGGGGTATGCAGGTACCTGGGTGAGAGGGTGAAGTTGATAAGGGTGAGCTTCGCAAAGACCTCGGGGATGTAGTGAGGGTTGGGCAGGTTGGTGGTGATGTACATCTTGAAGCCCTCGCGGTAGGGGATCACCGTATCCCCCAGCTTCAGCACGGTGTCACCTTGCTGTTTGTAGGTCTGCACCAGAGAGGGACAAATACAGGAAAGCTGGAATGGCTGCCTCTTGTGAGGGGAGACATCCTGCTGTGCCCTGGGCTCTGCAGTGAGGGGACAGCCTGAAGGCTCTCTGGACAGAGGAGCTCAAAGCTGCCTGGCAGACCTGAAGGCCTGAACCTGAATAGAGCAGCTGTATTCCATGGCTCTGCCTCCAAGGCAAAGACACCCGCTGGCAGGAGACTGGCGTGTGCAGGAGCCCGCCAACATGTTGGAGCCCTGGCCAAGATATGCAAGCACAGAACAGGCAGCATCCATGGGAGTGCTGCCTTCCCGGAGAGACCTACAAACCCACCACGCCCCAGTGCACCCTGGGCCAGATGCCCCCTTACAGCCCAGCCAGGAACCCACTGCCCCTCCTTGCCAAGGTGAGACATAGGACCTGTTTCAGCAGGACAGGCTCGAGGGCCGGATCCAGTTCCTCGCCGACATTCTCCAGCAGGAAGGGCTTCCCAAAGGTAATGGCGTTTTCCAGACTGCAGAGGAAGTCCCGGTCGCTGAGCTTGGCCACCTCCAGGCTGTTCTCCTTCTCCTGAAATGCAGCAGGGGAGGGCAGGGTCCCTGTGGTGTCCTACCCACCTTCACATCCAGCTCTGGTGCATGATACACCTCTCACTGGGCTAGTTTAGCTCCCTGGAGCAGCAGAAATAATATCTTTTCTTGCTTGGCTAATTTTTGGCTATTTTGGTAAGTTTAGTCCATGTCATCAGGCACTAGAGACAGCTCAATGAGGCAGCAGGAAAGGGGGAGAATGGGGAGAACCTCCTTCAAAGAGCCATACCCCTGCAGAGCCACACCCTAGTAACTCAGAACTCCTTTGTCTGCAAAGTGAGAGCAGGTGGATGGGAAAAGCCCTCTGGGAGCAAAACAGGAGCAGCTGCCTGAGCCTCCCACCTGACCCTTCAAAAGGGCAGTGGGTGCCTCCCTGGAGGAAGAGAAGAGGTGGTGGTGGTCTGTGCTCCCAGCACTCTACTAGCAGGGACTGTGCTCACTAGCCAGGTAATGCTACCCTGATCCCTTTGGGCCTAGGGACTATAGAGGCTGCTCTGGGAGATGCTAGTGGTGTTCTGTGGGTTTTAGGGGGTGGTGGACGAGGATGCAGGGCCCCTAGAATGCTAGTGGAGATTCACAGTGGGAATCTGATGCCTCACTTGCTTACAGCAGGGCCCCTCCTGCCCTGTGCTGGTTTCCCCAAGCAGGGAAATCCACCTGGGATGAATATGGTTGTGGACCCTGTCTGGTGCTGGGGAGGCTGGGCTAGGATGGTGCAGGGGTCTTGCAGCTCTGGAGCCCAAAGCCTGAGGCTGTTCTGTGCAGCTCCTAACAGAAAGCTGCTTCCCCTGTCCTGGTAGACCTGGCTTTCCTCCCCACAGCTCTTACCAGATTCTTGATCCACTTGTTTGCTTGTCCTTGGGGATCTATGTAGTGAGTCCAGCGCTGGGAGAACTGCGTTATTATCCCACTCTCCACAGACAAGGTGTCATTGGGTAAACCAGCAATCTAATGGGGTAGAAAAAGCTGTTAGGAACACCTGGTAGCACAACACAGCTGACCAGAGAGAAGCCCTTCCTGCCCTGGCCCCTATGTGGTGGACAGGGGATGGTGGTGAAGGTTCCTCTAACAGCAGCTGAGCCCAGAGCTGTAGCTCTGCCTGAAGCGTCTGAGCCAGGGGACAGAGCTGTGCTGGCAGAGTTAGGCTTGGGCAGGCTACAGCCGGGGCTTTGCTCTAAGCCCATGGTTTGTAAACAGGAAGCCTTACAGTTAAGGCTGATGCCCTCAGAGCTGCTTGCTGCCCTGGATACTGCCAGGTCCTCTCCTGCTCATTGTGCAAGGAGCCCCGGCAGCAATTCCAGCTCTGCAGGGTGGAGGTGCTTGGTTGTTATCGAGCTGTTTGGTTTGGGGCCTGTCCTTTGGTACAGGTGATCCTAGTGAGTGGTGAGCTCAGTGTTTTAGCCTTTGCCTGAGGCACCTTCAGCCTGAAGGGTTGTGTTTTTCTGCAACTTGCCTGCCAGGAGAGGATTTCCACGGGGTCTCCAAGGGTGCTGATGAGGTTCGTCTCCTTGGTGTGAGGAATGTTGTTTTCCGACAGCTGCCCGAGCCACTCCTTGCACAGCGCTACACGGTAGTGTCCCTGCCACGAGAAGCACCATCATAGCCTTTTAGTTGCAGCTAGTCTGCTGTGAGCACCTAAACCCTCCTGTTTCCATTCAAACAGGACCCTGTGCAGCCTCTGGCACAAATGGAGAGAGATCTCCAGGAAGGATCTTGCATGCTTTTGCCCTATTCCTTTCTCCCAGTGGATCTGGCCAGCAACAGCAAGAGGCCAGGAGAGCAGAGCAGCTAACCGAGCCCCTGGCAGGGAGCATTGCACACTTACTGTAAAAGGGCCCAGGTAGGCCACAAAGCCAGCTGCAACCAGCATGTCCCCAGGGATGTTGTTGATCTTGTAATCCAGGTTCTCTACACTGTCCTGCCAGCGCACCTTCTCATCAGCCAGGCTGTTTATGAGCTGTGGGAGAAGTTGCACACATGAGAGCTGCTGTGTGGTCTAACCCTGTGTCCTGGACCTGCTGCTCTCTGGGTAATGCTGCAGGTGACTTTGGTGACCAAAGGTTGCAGGGAGGCCCCTGCCATATCCTGAATTCTGTCCCTAGCTTTGAGCACTGGGATCACTGGGCTGCTCTCAGATGTCCTGGAGACCTGTTGCTGGCTGAGGAAGCTGTGCACAGGAGGGCAGCAGCTTTCCACACCAGTGCCCAGATAACTTAGCTTCTCCAGTCCTGTTATGCTGCCGAGATCTGGCCAGGCAGCTTCAGCCTAGGATTGTCGTGAGTTGCAGGCACAGAGGTTTTTCACCACTGTGTTCCTTCACCAGAAATCAGATTGTCTCATGTAAGCAGGCAGAACCCAGCTCTGTCCCTTACCATACCAGCACGGCCCAGTCTCTGCTGACACTGCTCACACTTCATCTCCAACTCCTCCTTCTTGGCTGTGCAACTCTTGTACTTGGCTTGCAGCACAGCAATGCCATCTTCAACCTCCCTCAGGCGTTCCTTAGCTTCCTCAAGGACCTTCTGAGTGGCACGCAGGTCCTCTTCTGCCTCCCGCCAGGCTTGCTGGGGAGACAGATGCACAAGGAAATGGTGGATATGTTGGGCGTGTGGCCAGGCTCTTCCCCGGAAAGCCAGAGACCTTGGATCAAGAGTTGGTTTTCCACAAAAGCACTATCTGATACTGAGATCCTTCCCTGTATGACAAAGGCTGACCTGCCTAACTCCAGGGGGACGTTCTGCAAACCCAGGAATAAACGCAGGGGTGAAGAGGGCATTTCTGCATAGCTCCAAAAAGCCAAGAGCCTGTGCCAGCTTACACAAGCTCAGGAGGAAAGCCCACTGGTGAACAGGAGGAAAGGTTTCTCTGCTTGCCCCAAAACAATAATAAAGAAATAGCTAAGCTTGGAGAGGATTAAGGCTGAAACACTAGTGAGATGTGGGAACGCTTCTGCAAGTACAGTTTCTGCTGAGCCAGGAACTCAGCCCTAAGAACAAGGTATTGTTTCTGTCCCAATATATTCTAGACTGATTTCTTCTACTTTATTATGTTAATGGGTTTTAGGGCTTTGGCTCTGCCAAGGCTTGGTCTGAACATTAAGTCCTGACCTGCAGAAGATGGTGATTCTCAGGATCTCCTGCAGAAGAGGGCTGCTAGTCCTGTGTTCCCTAACACCTAGAGCAACCGGGTCACGCTGTCTCTTACCCGCTTGGGCTCCACGACCTTGGCCACAAAGTGGTACTTGTGCATGGCACGCACCCACTGGCAGATGGAGGTGCAAGCTTTGGAGACCTTGGCGATGGCAGCTGGCTGAAACTCCTTATCGTCAATGTAGGGCTGGATGGCCCTGATCACAGTGTCTGCAATATTGTCCTGCAAGGAATGGTGGGACAGAAAAGAGATCGGTGATGAAGGTGCCAGAGATCTGACTGAGGAGGGT
Source organism: Nyctibius grandis (assembly GCF_013368605.1). Taxonomy (NCBI): domain Eukaryota; kingdom Metazoa; phylum Chordata; class Aves; order Nyctibiiformes; family Nyctibiidae; genus Nyctibius; species Nyctibius grandis. Next base: position 19,156,189 of record NC_090667.1, on the reverse strand, counting down.
CTCAAGGGGCTTCCACCAGCAGCTGCAGCCTGCCCCAGGACGTGGCAGGGTGGTTAAGGCATTGCACTGGAGCAAGAGGAACCAGACTGCTTCATGTTGAGGCCCAGGAGGCATGGCTGTGGGATTGGATAAACCCATTCCCGTACCACTTCCATCCAGCTTCTAGACATGGAAAGAGCAGAGGGACAGAAGGGGAGGACCTGTGTGTCTGGGTCCCACAGCCCAAGGCAATGAAGTGTAGCCAGCTGACATGAGGACTCCTAGGCCAAATACATCCTCATCCTCTGTGCTGCTGAAGGGTGTTGCCCACAAAGAGCTTTAAACTTCATTGCTGTGAGAAGGATCTCTATGAAGCAATACCTGATCCCTGGTCACAGCCTCCCTCTGCCACCACTTACCTTATCGTACTTAAACAGGCTGTCCAGGAACTTCCCTGGGTCCTGGAGAAGGCTCCTGCCTGGTTCCCAGTAGTCATCCACCTTGGTGCCTAGCTTTTCTCCTGCCACCCTTTTGGGCTTGATTCCTTTCATAATGCAGACGGCTTCAATCACCATCTTCACACCGAGGGGAGGTCGCTGCATTGCTCGTACCTTCAAAACCCAAATGGAGACAGCAGGTTGGCCTGGTTCTTGGTGAGATAGGGTGCTCATCCCACAGCTGGCCCAGAGGAGACTTGGATGAGAGGCAGGATGTTTAGAGGATGCAATGCACAGGGAGGAAGGAGAGAGGTATTTGAAAGGAAAACTGGTTATCAGAAAGGGCACAGAGCAAACTATAGGTAGGCTGGAAAAGCCTGCCCTGATAGGTTTATTTTCCAGGCTGAAGATGTCTTAGCAAAGGAGCTAGATCTGTATGGCCCTGCAGAGGAGGCTGTATGGAAATGGGGCATGGGCAGGCTTCCTCCCTTGCTCTGTGGGGTCTCATCTGTCTTGTACCCCACTGTAGCAATGCTGTACCCCATGAGCTGGTGTGCAGCACTTGTGGAGGGACTGTGCTTGAGTCTCTCCTCAAGCAGGCAGCTAGGAGTGCTGCTGTGGCACCCTTGAGCTGGCTGTGGGTGTCAGGACCCTTAAGGATGACCCCTGCTTTTTCCCTTCTAGTGCTGACCATCCTTGCTATGTTCAGCCAGAGATACTCCCAGGACTTCCCACTGGACACATTCAATAGAGGGGCACAGTTTGTGGCGACGCTGAGGCTGTTCTACCCCCATGCAGACACCCTATGCGAGAAGGACTTTGACTGGCTCTTTGACTGCCCTCAGACAAAGCAGTTCCTTGAGTGGTTCTGCAGCACAGTGAGTGAGGAGAACGTGCTGAGCCCAGCTGAGGTGGAGGCCTACGATGTCCTGCTGGCTGCAGGCAAGCCCATCCTGGAAGGCGATGCCCTCGAGCAGGCATTGCAGATGTGCTGCCATGTCTCAAGCATAATACTGGATGATGGAGGCCCTGCAGCAGGAGCTTCAGGAGTTGAAGGACTATCGTGACCGTCAGCTCTGGCGGCACAGCAAGCTGCAGGTTTGGGCAGCCAACCTGCAGCGAGAGCTGAGGTATTTGGAGGAGGAGGAGAAAGCGGCAAAGCAGGACTTGAGAAAGGCTCAGATGGACCTGGAAGTGGAGATCTTCCAAACCAGGGCTGTTCTGAGCCAGATCAGCAGGGCTGCAAAGCAGTTGGCAGCGTGGTATGAGGACATGGGGAAAGGCCGGCCGCCGGCACTGCTGTGCGAGATGGATCTCGGCCCTTACATGGAGCTAGAACAACAGGCCACTGATCCGTTTGAGAGGTTCATCCAGCAGGTCCTACCAGGGAGTGTCCAGGCACCAGATGCTCACGGAGCAAGTGCACAGGGAGAGAGCAGCCTGAACGAAAGGTGGGAGGCTGGGACACAGATGGACTCAGACTGGGAAATACTGGAAGGAAGAAAAGAAGCTCCTTATCAAGAGTGTGCAGAGACACCATTGGGGATGGCACCAGCAAGTCAGGGGATACTGGCCCAAGGCTCAAGGGTGGAGCTGCTGGTGGAGGGGAGGAATAGGAGAGAGGTGTTGAGCATGGGGGATGAAGAGGAGACAGACAGCAGCCAGGAAGCCACAGAGAGAATGGATGCCAAGCAAACGACGATGCCAAAAAGCCTTGGGACTGATGGAGATGAGCTGCTGGGGGACTGAGACAGCTACTGGAAGGAGCTGAGCCGAATGGAGAAAGCACATATCTGTGCCCAGAGGGAGGTTATAGTCATGTCAGCAAAAGTGGAAGGCAACTGTGCTGCACTGGAGTGGGCCCAGAGGACTCTGGAAGCCCTCGATGAGAACCAAGTAGGGCCAGTGCTCCCTTTCCCCCACCACCCTTTGTGGCAGGGTGTGCCTGTGCTGCAGGCAGTCCCTCCTGTCAAGTGCTGGAGCACAGCTGACGTGTCAGGAGAGACGGCAGAGCCAGGCAGCGCTAGAGGTGCACCCCGACATCAGCCTGTCTTGTCTTCCCCCTGCACAGCATTTAGTCGAGGTGGAGCTCCGGAGCCAGGCTGCCAAGTTTCAGAAGCAGCTTCACGCCCCACGCTGCGACATCACACAGACCCTGACCCACCAGCTGCCACCCCTGCTGAAGGCAGAGGCCTGCCTCTTGCGCCTGCCTGTCCTGCAGAGGCAGCTCAGCCTGGAAGCTGCCTGTCTGCAGTACATTGCTGGGAGGCAGGAGGAGGCGGCTGTGTGGCTGACAAGCCAGCACAGCTGCCTGGATCTGCTGGAGCTCCAGCTGAAAGGGGAGAGAAAGGAGCTGGACCAGAGGGCTGCTCGGCTGGGGGAGATGGAAACTGCCATGAGGGAAGCCCAGATCAGGCTGCAGGAGCAGCAGGACTACTTCAAAGATGCCAGCTCCTCCCAGAAGGGTTGTCCACGCACATGGATAGACCCCAAAGACCTCTCTGCTGTATGGTAAGGGCCTGGGTGTGTGTGTGCACGAGGAACAAACTAGATGTGGAGGAGGTGGCAGGGGAATGGGAGAGGAATTCATGTGTATTTTTACTGCAATGAGGATCGGCTGAGAGAGGTGGTGGAACAGCTGGAGAAGCAGGCATCAGCTTCTGCCAAGGGACCTCTGGTGGAGCTGCCCTATGCAAAGGAGTAGGTCAAAGGGATGCTTGCTCCTTGCCGTAGAAGTGGTGTCCTCTTTTGGCTGGGCTGGGTCATTAATCCTGGCCTGGGAGAGAACTCGGGTGGTCCTGGCTTCAGTGACAGGTTACTTGGGTAATGGCCCAGCAGCTGGGCTTAAAAGAAGCAGAGAACTTATTCCTTAGATTAAGAGTTTCCCAAAGCTGGTGGATGGGTTAGATGATGTGTAAGAAATTGTGAGTTGGCATCGGAAGCCTTGTCTAGACAGGAGACTTCTCATGCCTCTACAAGAGGATAGGTGATGGGGGCAAGTGGACTGATACTGTCTGTGTCTCCCCATCTTCTGGGGAAAGGTGTTTTGTATGTTTTGTGGGGAATAAAAAGGTTTGTTATTCACAATTGCAGAGCAATAAGTCTGTCCCTCCCCTCCACAGCTGTCACACCCTGTGCAGTGAAATCTTGTACTGGCTGAGTTTGCTCTCTTGGCTATGGGCTGTGACACCTGCCAGGCTCAGAATCACCCTCCTTTCCTTAACTGTCCTATTTCAAGCCAGAATTCCTTGAAGTCAGCCCACCAGCCATTGCCTCTGCTTCTTTGCCTGTGGTGGATTCCCTTTCACAAGAGCCTGCTGGTTCAGACAGTGTGCTGCCAGATCTGTCCCTTTGCTGTGCAGTCAGTACTTGGGGTTGCATAGTGGTACTGCCTGCTGCCTACCCCCGTGGGCAGGCACCATGGGGTGGGCCCTTCACAACACCCTCTTTGGCACAACTTGGAAACAACATGTAGGAACACCCAGGAGGCAGTTGCTGCCTCTCTGCCCTTCAAAACTCTTTGCTTCTGAAGGAGTGAAGCTGAGAAGCTGCAGGGGCAGCTGCGAGCCCAGGGGAATGGATGGAGATGCTGGAAAAAGCTGGGGATGCTGCAAGCCTATAGAAGGGGAGGTGCTGCAACGTAAGAGGCTGTCCAGGACCAGACCCAGCTCTGCCACCCTCCCTCTCAACCCAGTACCTCTGTAACGTCATTTTTGTTGAGATTCCTCAGGCTGGCAAGAGCAGCGTCCAGGGCTGGGAGGGCTTCAGCCAAGTCCTTCTGAGCATCATCTGCAATGGCTTGGGCTGTCTGAGCTTTCACTTTGGCCTTCGTCTCCTCAACCTGCACAGCGCTTCTTGTCTCTTCAGCCACAGCTGTGTCCACCTGCAACACCAGAGACAGCCTCAGAAGTGTGCTGGAGCCAGAGCACCCCTTTGGCTTGGCTCAGCACTGCTAGGTAAGGATCACGGCTGTCCTGGCAGGTCATGTGTCCTCTTCCAGCAGAGACATGCTGGGGCCTAACTGCTGGAGGGGATCCCCTTCCTCCATCATCCTGGCAGAAGGTTTTTGTTAGCCCGTAGAGCTCATCCACAAGCTCCAGCTCTGGCTGTGCCTAGAATAGTGTTAGTCCTGCAGGAACTGGCTGCTCTACTCATTTTTCCTATTGGCACAGGGAGACGATGCGTAGGGAGATGGAGGAATAAGAAGATATGCTGAGGGTTTTGTTTCTAAAACTGTCACTTCTGCCTACCCCCAGGATTAAAACACTACCAGGAGGTGTAAAGGGAATGTGCAATATAGCCAAATCTTTATCTGCTATGCGGGAACACGGGACATTGCAGACTCTTCTTCCCTGTGCATGTAGAGCTGTATGATGTTAGTGTCTCTGTTCCCTCTGTCTCAGTCTGGCTATCCCACAGTAGGAGACAGGCAGGGAGGAACACAAGGAGGAGGGAAGGTAGTGACAGCCAACACAGGACAGTTCCCTCTTCTGCAGTAGCATGAGTGACTGTGTTTGATGATTCCCTGAGGTTTGGTCTAGCAGGGGCAGGCTGCAGCTCCCTGGGGATGGGATGTAGGGGAACAATCCCTTTCAGCAACATCAATTTGGGCTTAGAGCTGCTCAGGCCCCCCGAGGATTGTGTCAGTAGTGTTGCTAGTCTGTGCTTGCAAGGATCTAAACCAGTGAGGAAAGGGAGCTGGTAGCTTGGCTGACTGACCCCTGGGTTGTGGTTTCAGACAGGGGTGTGTGAGCCATCACTTCTGCTAGCAACTGGCTCGTAGGTTGTGACTGGCCCCCACTAACACCAGAGCAGGGACCCCAGTAGAAGGCCATTTGCCATTCTTGCTGGCAGTGCTGCTCTGCATAGATACCTGCTGTGCTAATCTGAGGCCTTTCTACTGTCAGATCAAGCAGGATTTCGTACAATCCCCACAAGGCTTCCCCAAGCCCTGTGTCCAGTCTGAGCAGTCAGGGCTGTCCAGCAGTGGTACCTGCAGTTGCTCTATGGTTGCCAGTGTGTCCTTGGCTGCCTGTGCCAGGAGAGGGCGGGCGGACTCCAGCTCCTCCTGCATCCTCGCTACATCCTCTGCTGTTTGCAGGAGCTGTGGGAGCAAAGCAGAGTGAAAGCACAGGCAGCGGCCAAGGAAAGCCCCAGGAAAGGGCTGTGCTGCCCTGGTGGGTGCTCCCTGCCCAGTGCCAGGCTGTACAAAGCAGGTCTTGCCCTGGTCCCTTGCTTAAGCAACAGTGTGCTTATAAACAGTTGTGCCTAATGGTGCCTGCACATGATGGGCATTACTTCATAAGCTCATGGCAATCAGTCAGCAGAACAATGTTGCTGTTATAGGGCGTTCATTTAAAAGGTTAATAAGGAACAGCCTGAGAAATTATGAGCTAGAGGGAAAGCGTGGAGACCGTGATACTTAGAGCTGTTACAGACTCAGGCCTTCAGAAAGACTGGTCCTGGCAGAAGGCACAGTTCTCATTTGCTTTAGCATGAGTTTTTCTCCTGTTATGCAAGAGATGCATAGGGCATCTCACTGAATCTCTGCAGCTATAAATACACTGCTCAGAGCAGGTAAGGAGGGCCTAAAGCTCTCCTGGGTTTGAGGGACGAACCTTGTCCAGGCCACTTTTCATCCTGTTCTTGGCTGTCTTCAGTTCCTGTGTCTTCTTTCCGATGAGGGAACTGAAGATGCTGAGGAACTCGAGGTAGCTCTTGGGAGTGACATAATTGTACCTGGCCAGCTCTGCTAGGTACACTTGACACTTCTTTGCCACGCTCTGATGGATTTCTACACATACTTGAATCTCCAAAGAGAAAAGAAAGAAACAATCTTATTCAGTACTGAACATGTGGTAGGCAAGTCTATGTGATGGCTGCAGAGAGCACAAGGGGCTTACAAAGAGCCTAAGTATACAGTCAGAGCAGAGCTTATATATGTGTGCAGGCTTCAGTGCCATAGAGAAGGTGACAAATGGACATGCCCATTTCAAGGCATACAAAAGCTAACCAGTTCCATATTTGAATGACCCTGCCATGAAACATTTCTGCTACAGTGTAAGACCTTTCTGCAGGTGTGTCCTGCATCCATTGTCTATGTGTACATACAGTCAGGGCACACAGAGCATACAGGAGCTGTGTTTTGAGTTTGGCACCTACCATCCCATCAACATCTTCAGTACTGGCACCAAGATGCGGGATTTCGTGCAAGAAGGAGGAGGCAACACACTGCAGGGCTTCAGCAGGCCACTCGTTAAACCAGTTGATGGTACAGCAGTTCACAAGAGAGGGAAACTGCCTCAAGCGTGCACGGAAGACTTCTCCAATAGGGCTGAGGGAAAGACATGCAGAAAAGAGATGTTAAGCTAGCTATGGATACAAGGATAAAATAGCTTCCTTACTTCCCTAGAACCACCCTGAACTCTTACAGAGTAAGAAGGAAGGTAATATACCCAAGGAAGGGAAATAGGGAATGAAAGTTCAGGCAGTGAGCCACATGTCCTAAAGTGCATGTCACAGCTCACTCCTTGGAAGTCCTGGGTATATTCTGGAAGTATTAGGAGGGTAGTGGGGTGATATTTTATGGGTCCCTGCCTAGGGAGAACACATAAGGGGTAAGAAATAAATGTGATCTGAAGTCTGTTTCAAGCAGGTGAGTGCAGAGATCACATCACCAGATCAAAATCACAGCCTTGATTCTTCCCCTTGTACTTGCACTGGGAATGCTCTGTACCTTCTGGCAGCCCTCCTGAAAGCAAGCAAGCTACTCAGGGACTACACACTAGATTCATGAGTAAACATGGTGCAACTGAGCCCGAAATTCAAGCAAGATATTTTTGTAACAAACAGCTCAATGGTGCATGAAGGAAGAGGAAGTTTGTATTTAATCTGGATCACATATAATCATATTCTTGAACTTTTCAAACTTCACCTTGAAGCCAGCAAAGTGTAAAAAAAAGTATCCAGTCCTATGGGAAGGGGGCATGCAAACCTTACTCTCCCTCCAAAGTCAGGGGCTTGGAAACAAAGGTCCCATGACAAAGTGATGCAAGGCAAAAGACAAGGAGGGAATAATTAACACTGACAGCGTGGAGTCCTACCCCTGGACTGTACCTCATGCACAGGACCATGTGGATATTGCTGTGAACCCGTCCTGTGTATGCAGCCATCAAATTTGCCTTGGTGGGCTGCTGCCCCAGCTCTCGAACAACAGGCTTCATAGCAGTCATGATCTGTTCTTGATCATCAGGGTTGTAAATGTTGGGAATGTCACCTGAGTTGAGCAGGTTGTTGATATCCTCAAGGAAGGATTCATTTTTAATCTAAGTAGGTGATAGAAGGGAGACAAAAAAAAAGGCACTTTGCTAAGTCATAAGACAGTCGTGTCTCCACAGGCCATGGAGATCACTTCTGGATAAATATAGCCCTCAGCCTGTTATAAGAAATCCTTTCTGTGATCCCTTGGCTCCAGTAAAGCATACTCTGACCCTTGTCCAGCATTTCCAACTGAAGAGCCATGTTCAGCCATTTCAGGGGTGGGGGTGTGTGGCTGAGAACAAACCTCCTTCTGCCCATTCACTGTCTCCTTATGGACAAATTGAGCTCAGGGCCTTGCTCCCCCCCTCACAGTGACTTTGCAACCAGACCCCCACATACCAGGTTGCTCTGGGTCTTCACTCCTCCAGCACAGAACACTTCACTATGAGGATAAAGCTCATTGATGTGGGAAACAGAGTAAGTGTAGGGATGTGTCACAGTCTGTGGGACGATCTCCCTCCAGAGCTACGCTCACCTCCCCACCTTTGCTAAAACAGAAATACACAGCATCCATCTACTTCACTAAATGCACCCTTCCATGCCCCTCTTCTCCCACATATGCTTCTCACTGCAGGGAAAAGGATGCAAGAACAAGCAGCATTTGACAGATGCTCATCTCACTGCTTAGGGCACTGCCAGAAGGGACTTGGGTCCTGTGATAATGAAGGCAGTAAAAAAGCCTATGGGGAACACAACCGTGAATTCCAGAAGCTGGCCTAGTCATTAGCGAGTTATACTTCACAGTAACAAGCCAACATTATCCTGTAGAACCAGCAGGCCTAAGGCCCTAAATCTACTGGTATCTTTGAAAAGAAAGAGAATGAGTTTACTTAGGACTTCTAGTACCAGTGGTCAGCATAGTGCTTAGCTTCAGGCAGCTGGGTCTAAAACCTTTGATCCCACCAAACCCTTGGATGGAGCTGAAAGAGGCTTCTTTGAGCAACAGAAGAATCCACCCACTCACATACAGCTCTACAGTCCCTTAGCAACAAATGCACCACCTTTAGTTACCCTGGAGCTTTTTTATAAGATGAAGGTGGGCTACTTAAGAAATACAAGTTGTGCCTGTGTAGGGGCCTGGACCGTGGGAAAGTTATAGAGAGAACATACCAGTACACTGTTATGTAACAGCATGAGATAGCAAGAAAGCATAGGGATGTGGCTTGCTTAAGTTTATAGTAAATATCCAATTAGAACAGTAGAGGTGGCACGCAGCCAGATTATGGACAATACTTGTAGCCAATAGCTTAGTGTGTGACCGTTACATAAGAGAGTATGTAGGTTATAAAAGTGTGTGTTAACCAAAATAAAGAAGCTACTAGAGCACCATATTGGTGTGCTGTAGTTCCTTCCTCGCGCGGACCCCAACATGCCTGGTTTGTATCAAGCTCCTCAATCCTCTTTAGGGGGATTTATTGAGCTTAGAAATGTGTTTCTGACTCCTTTTGAGATGGAGTCCACCATGCTAATATTCTGTACCTGTGTGTCTACGAATAGGAACGTCTTGGGTAGACTTTCAAGGCCTGCCTTCATCATGATCTTCCTCACGTCATCTCGCCATTCAGTCATGCCATAATTTTTGGACAGTTCGATCTGGAAACACTCATAACCTGTCCTAAAGGAAAGAGAAGCCCGTGGAGTTACATTGAATTAAAATCTCCTCTTTTGTCAATCCTGAGTATGTGTTGTGGACTCAGGGGAGAGGACTCAAGCAAGTTGTTTTCCTACAATGAGTCCTGAGCACATGCCTGTCCTTGTGCATATTCAGCCACCAACCCAAGAGCATGTTTTACTCAAAGCAGAGATACCTGAGCTAGCTAGGAACCAGAAGTACAACTCCATGAGCTAACAGAGTCACACTGCTTCTTGAGCCCAGTGCCTCAGAGTGCAGAACAAAAAAAAACTTAACGTGGATTTTTTTGTGACGCTGCCCTTGGAGGCTGGTGCACCTGGGAACTGTGGTTGTGTTTCTCCAGGATTGCACCCTCTATTCAAAGCTGGAAGAATTTTCTTCCTCAGCCTAGTTTCATGGCTCTTCAAGTTTCCCCTTGAAGCCCCTTGGCTTCCAAGACTCACCAGTCCCATTTGCCAGGCCGCTAGTGTCACTTGATCACTTGTCACTAGTAGCTCTTGTCTTTGTCTTCCTGCTGCCCAGCTCCCAGGAAGAAGCCTCCATCTCTCCCTCTGCCATGCTGAGTGCTGCACAGGCCACTGAGCTGATACGGACCATGCTGCTTTGCTCATTCGCTGCATGCCTGCAGCAGTAACCAAGCTACTAGTAGGCAAGAGAGTCCAATTTTTCTAGTGTAGATGTGCATGTTAACTTAGCCCTAGCTCTTGAGTGTTAAATCTGAAGAGTCAGCAACCAGAAAAATGTGTAACCAGTAGCAGGAAGGGCAGGAAAAGAGATTGTCTGGAGGCAGCCCCAATGGAGCTGCTCCATATTTTGTGCATAGGAGTGCATTACTTACATGTGAGATGCCAGTCTGGTGAGAGACTGTCTCCCACTTCCCGCAACACCCAGGAGAAGAGCATTCCCCGGAGCCTGCCGCAGGATCCGGCTGATTCGGCAGATGTGCTGTATCGCATCCATGAAAAGCACAAGCTTCAGCTCCGGGGTGTTGTATTGATTGTACTCCTCCAGGTAATCCTCAATCACAACCTTCAGCTGTGGGCAGAAACAGTCAATTGTGGCTACCAGCTAAAAGCAATAGTGAGGGGGCGGGTGGTGGTCTGTAAGCACAGCCAGGCCTCAGCTGAGCCTGGTGCTCAGCAGGGTTCTGGGAGCAGCTGCCCCGCTCAGTTGCTCCCTAGGAGATGCCTGTGAGGAGGTGATGGCTCTCTTTGCTCTATGCTCCTGTAGGAACTGCCATTAGACTGGGCTGAGCTTAGCTAGTGGTGGTGGCAGCAGCTGCTGAACGGTGACTTTAAGCTAACTCAGGCAAGTGACTAAGGTCTGCTGTTCCCAGTGGTGCTGTTTGCCTGGAGAAATAGCAAGGCATAGTTCAAGATAAAATAGCTTATGGCTGCCTAACCCATAGTGTTCCAGAGCCTCCCTCTGGGAGAGCTTCCTCGCTCTACAGCTGACCACTGCCTGCTGCTGCACCCCATGGTTAGGATCCTGGCTGGAAGGCACAGGTGCTGGCAGAAAACACTGCTGGCCGTAGACCAGTAGAGAAGTGCACTCCTCTCCTGGCCCAGCCATCGCACAGACTAGCTGCAGGAGCAGTCTCTCCTGCCCTTTACAGGGATCTCAACAGCACCCACAGGCCAGAGCAGGGAATGAAGCACGAAGACATCTGGGATTTGGTCCTACCCCCTCAGCAATTTCACTGTGAACCTGGACAAGCAACATCAGCTGGAATTCATACAGTGCTGAGATCCCTGCCTAGATGCCAAAGGTCCTGTGCACATCAGTGGACTGTGCAGCAGCTTGGTAAGTCTGGCTGTCTCAGCTGTGCTCACCTCTGTGGGGGACAGGCCTACCTACTTTGCAAAAGAGATTGGAAAGCTCAGTTAATTACCAGTCCCTGTGACACAGCTATGACAAGAGGAGAGACCACAGGATAATCATCTGTTTCTGATAATGAGTGCAAAACACACTGCTTGTTGCCTTTGCTTAATTATCGCTACCAAAGTACTCGCAGTATCTTCTCCAACAGGGAATCTGTCAGTAACATTAATTACTTGTAAAGGTCAATTGTGAAGTCTTTAATGGCAAAAGCAGTATTGTTTGGGGGTAATGTGCCATTTCTTCCCAGCAAATTTCACTTTTCAGTCCCAAGTGCAGCTCATTTGGGAGATCTGGCATAGCAGGCTGCCCCCAGGATGGCAATGCAGAGATAGCTTGTTCCACCTCAACTTCCCATCACACCAAATGCAGCCACTATCCCTATCTGGGGTAGGATTTCACAGGAGAGCCCTGGGAAGGTTTATGATTCCAGACACCTTCAATTCAAGCAGCCCCATGGTTACTATTAACTGTTTTCTTTTGTTTGCAGAAGACTTGGAAGATGTGAACATAGTTCACATCATCATGATTCCCAGGGTCCTTACCTTTTCCTGGCTGTCGATTGCTTTGTACAGTTTGATATTGGCATCTCGCTCCATGAAGTCCCCAAAGAGAACTGGCTGGGAGGGGACGACCTCCTCAAAAGTGGTGTCTAACTCCTCCATCATGCTCTTCATCAGGTTGTCAAACCAGGTCCGGTCCTCCTCGTTGACCAGGCGATCACAGAAGACCCGGCAGCTCTCGTGGTACCACAGTCTCAGCAGGTGCAGCTTGTTCTGGTAGGAAATCCCAGCAAAACACCCCCGTGAGAGAAGCAGAGGAGTATTAAGAGCTTCACTGTCAGATAAGCTGGTTCCTGCCCAGCACGTGGCCAGCTCCACTCCTGCTAGAAGGCAGCTGGAGTGGAGGAAGCTGCATTCCCTTCTCCTCTCAAAATCAACTCTTGTCAAACCAGCTACTTTGCAGAGACCTCATTACAGCTGCAGCTAATCCCCCCTCTATTTGTTCATATGTCAGGCTTTCTTTGGGAGATTTAAATTTCATGTTGTTTGTCCTTATCTTTCCCCCAGTTTGATTTAATTTTTACTGTTATCAGAAGTTCTTGTGTTTTTTGGAAAGATCCTTTTATTTGGGTGTAGCACAGAACCAGAACCAGGGTCCCAAGTACTCCCTGTGATAAGTCAATCTCTACTGGCTAGGCTGGAGCCAGAGCAAGGTCTTCAGGAAAGCTGAAGGGGCAGAAGCCTCCATTGCTACAAGCTGGTAATGGGACAACATCTCTGCCCCTGTGTGGTCCCCTGTCTGGTCCCCTATGGATCCATCCAGCCCTGAATGGCTGGGCTGTGTCGTACTGACTCCCTGTGGCCACTCACCTGCCTCCACGCCAAGGAAGGGCTGGGGTGGCAGGAAGGGTCTGTTTACTACTGGTACTAGGCAAGATAGCCAAAGGGAAGGTCACCACATTCATTGAACAGTACCAAAATGCAGCTTCAACAAGGAATTGAGGCCTGTCAATGAGGGCTTAACCGGAACATTTCTGGTCTTCCCCTGTGTGGCATGGCTGTGCTGATGGGAGGACTCACCTCGATCTCGCTGGGCTTGGCCATGAGCATGCCCTGGAACACCTTGGAGAGGTCTCTGAGGTTGAAGGTGTAATGTGACTTTGCTGGTGTGGGCAGCAGCTGGGATGTGATGGTCGAATACACACCGATAGTGGCATCAACCAAGGGCTCGTTCAAGTCTTTGACTGCAAGTGCTCCTGCTGCAGAGACAGAGGAAAGTGGAGAAGATGCCAAGGTGGTGACTCTGGGTTGAGAAGGCCCTAGCAGTGCAGACAGGTGGCACTGAGTGGCAGAGGTGTTGCTAGGACTTGGCCAGGAACACACTTTTCTTCTGCTTTCTTATTGAGAGACTGTGTGGGGACCTGACCAAGCACCTGCTCACTGCAGAGGGCAGTTTGCCAATGAGTTTTCCAACCAAAGGGAATCAGATTTGGGGAGGGAAAAATGCACTGCAACAATTCTGCGGTGTTAAGACTTCATGCACCCCAGGGAGAGAAGAGACACTGCCAGGCAGGTAATTGGTGCCTATCTGAAATACTCCAGGCAGGCTTTCCTTCTCCCTCCTTGTACTCCCACAGTGGAGTCTCAGCTACTTTTAAGCTAGAAGGTGCGACTGCCCTCTTAGCTACACTGCCTTGCAATTCATTGAGCTCAGCAAATGCAAAGCCACTGACGAATAACTTCTTATGCAATAGTCTGGCAAGATTTAAACACAGCTGCCAGTTTTAGAGCATAAAATACCTTTTTTTTTTTTTTTCTCCCAATTAAGTTCATTACAAACACCCCCAGGGAAGCAGAGCCCTGTGACACCCTAGCATTTTGCACTTTTTTGCATTTCCAGAATTCTTTAATTTCTTTTAAAATCTCATCTAGATGCTTCAGTGTGCCCCTGAGCTCATAGTCAGGTACTGATGCTTGTGAATATTGCAAGTGCTCAGAAAGCTCTGCTTTGCTCCTCTCATAGCTCACTATTCTCACTCCTTCCTACAGGCAGATTTGCAGATGAGGGCACATTTGCAAAGATGATCCTAAATTCCCACTCTGTCAAATAGAAGAGGACTCATTTCACTCCAAATGAACCCTTTTTTCTGGGTGGCTGTAGCACCATGCTTAGATCCACCCTGCTCAGCTGTCCACAGGCTGCAGCAGATGGAGAGTAACAGAAGGCTCTGCTTCCACAGAAGGCTGTTGTCTAGGCAAGTGTCTGTCTGCTGAAAGCACAGGTAAGCTATGCCATCCTGTGCTCATCAGCTTGTTCTGCTCACAGTCTCTCTCTCATCTTTCTGCTCTTACTTACGCACTGGATCTCTGTAACTTCTTTCTCCCAGGAGTCCAGCTAGAAAGAGACAAAAAACCTGAGTTACTGCTTTACCTGCCGAGGTGAAAGGTATCTGCACCATCCCTCACAAACAAAACCCTCTTTGAAAGGCCTAGGCTATAGAATACCTTGTGAAACCGTGAGAGCCAAAGTTGAAGTGTGCTGATTTGCCCCAGCAAAGTTTGGCCCTGAGACTAAACAGTGTAAGAGCTCTCTGCTTGCTAAGATTCAAACAACACTTTCCCAAAAGCATCTTAAAGCAACTAATGCAAGTTCCAGCTTCCAACACTTTGATCAGATCAATATTAATTCCTCCCCTTCCAACCTCCACTATCATCGGGTTGACTTGCAACATGAGGAGAAGGTGGCAGTTGTCTGCAGAACCTACCCATCCAGCTGCCAAGGATGGTGGAGAAGATAGTCTTCTTGCTGCTCTCCTCCATCTCAGTGAAGGAGAGGTAATTGAAATGGCGAGTGAGGCGTGGAGTGACAGCATTCCTTCCCCCTCCAGGAGGTCCCATGGCACAGACAAAATTAATATCTACCAGCTTCTTAAAAGTACCTTGAAGAGTGCAAAATCAGGAATGAATGCTAAGTTGTAGCTAAAAACCCTCGCCACAAAGCTCCACAGCAGGTATGCGTATCCATCAACAGGCCAACTTTTGCCAAGAGTACGGGGCAAAGGATCTGGGTCATACCGATCTGCTTCCTGTCGTACCAGCCCCGGTGGTCCATCCACTGCCGCAGCAGCTCGATGGGTGGCTGAGCACCATATGTTTCCAGCATGGGCATGTTCAAGTCATCAATAAAAAAGATGAAGTACCGCCCAACCGGCGGCCCAAACACACCTTTCCGCCTGCGAGGACAGAAGCCGTGTAAGGACACAGGACAACTCCTATTGCAAAAGGTACTTCTAACTTGATCCAAAAGCAGTTTTTTCCTCCCGAGGCTTCCTGGGTCAGCAGTTTCAGCTGTCCTTACACTTACACTCCATATATCCCTTTATATGGGCCTTTGCATGGAAAAGATCCAGAGCAATGTTTGAGGCACTGGCTTCTTTCCAAACATGAGTAAAATTTTGTTTACTTATGCACAATGTCAATGAATAAATGGGTGCAAATAAAAGTAAAGCTTGAGCCCATAAATCTGTTGGAAACTTCAAACCAGTGGCTGAACAGGGAGGCAAAAGGGAAGCTGTTAACCGTGGGGAGGGGGATTGGGGGTCAGCAGCCACGTTTTCTCCCCTCATCAGTTTCTACACAGATCCCACATCAGGGTTTGCAAATGCCTGTGCTGTGAAATGTAGTATTTCTGGAATAACTACAATTAGAGAAACTTTTACAGACCCTCACTAATCCTTCTCACTTTCTTGCCATTGTATCAAGTTATTACTAGCCCTCACAATCCCAGCTCAGATTTGTTGTGTGTTCTATTTGTTATCCACAGCTGTACGTGCTTGGGGTCCCTTTCAGGTCTTGGGATGAAACTAAATGGCCAAGCTGACAGAAACACTGCGCTCAGGGATACTGCCTTTGCAAACACAGAAAGGAAACTTGCCTCTTTTCCAGTTTGCTGTCAATGAGATCCTGGGTTTGGTTAGCAGAGGTGCGTGCCGAAAACATCAGGAAGTGGGTGATGTATCTGAGAGGTAAGTTCCTCAAAAGCTTGTCCGTAATTGTGAGAGTCTTCCCTGTGCCAGTGGGACCAATGCAGAGAACCTAGAAGCACAATCAGCAACGCAGCATAACCACAGGCACACAGTCTGTTTCCCAGCTCTCTGACATTTGCTGGAGGAAACGCAGGCTACTGCTCACTTAGGCATTCAAAGGCTGGGACAGGACAGAAGGCTCGCTTCTTCAGTAAGGACACCCGTTCAAAAGATCTTAGTGTGGAAGGAGTCCAACCAGAAAAGTATGAAATGGAACTGTAGGAAACAGGTAAAGAGGGATGGTGATGGGCCATCTAGCAATTGCTGTATTTTGATTAAACAACTGAGTGTTGATATTCCTTTGGGGTACTGGCATTGTGCCTGGGGACTGAATGGAGAACTCTTGTTGCTTAGGCCCAGCTTTTGAGCAGAGAAATACAAATCTATGAGAGTGGGAAATAATCTCAAAGTATCAGGTAGTTGTTAGGTTCTGACTGTACTGGCAGAGGAAAAGGTGCCCCTGTTGATGAGAACAAGGTTGAATCAAAAAAAAAAAAAAAAAAAAAAAACAAAGACAAGGCTGGGCACATACCGGCTTATGGTTGGTGAGCAAGAGCTCCAGCAGATGGGCCATTCGGACAGTGTTCATCGTGGGCACAATAATGTCACAGAAGTTGGTATCGGGAACCATGGTGAACTTTGCTGTAGAGTCCAGCCACTTCTCCCAGCACACCTGAAAGGTATGGGTGTGTTCAGAGGGGGTAGTTGCATCTATCCCCTACAGGAACAGGAAAACTATTTCTGCTGTGTTTTCCCTTGTGTAGTAGCTCAGATTCTGATGAGGAATTCTGGTTTCCAGACCCTCTGTCTAGTCTTGCCACCTACATCTTTCTGTATGGCAATGCTGTGAGTGCCTGACTCATTTCCTTTGGGAGGGAGGTAGCCCAAGAGTTAGAGATCATTGCCCCAGCAGCAACATACTTGCCCTCCGTTCTGAAAACTAGGATCAAGTTTTCAGATCCTATCCAAGTTTTCAGCTCCATCCACAGGTGATGGAGCACTTGTGATATTTGCAAGAACGGGAATTCTGTCCTAAGCTGACCTGCCCTGTAAGCACCCCAAGGCAGAGGACCAAAGAGGGCTTAGCTGGGATCCTATCTTCATGTTTGGTGCCATTGCCTGTGTTGCTCTGAGAGGCACATGGAGGTTTTGTACTTGTACAAGACATGGAAGACTTGTGCTATAACCAAGTCACAGACTAACCTCCCAGAGGCCACTATACAAGCAAGACAGAGGTTTTATCAAGGATGTGCTGCAGAACACTGAAAAAATGTGCATTTTTGACCACCCCATGTGGCCTTCTCACAGAGAGGATGCTGGCAGCTTCTGCTAAGCATCTGATGCTCATATAGGGCTCTTTACTTTGCTCTGATTGCAGGAAGGGAAAGCATTTTACCTTTTTTTTTTTTTTTTTCAGCCTAGGGGCTGGTGACTGTCAGTCAGATGGGCCTTGCATGCCCTACTGCTCTGCTGTCTCCTGTGAAAAGGATGGCATGTTTGTCTGCCTTGCTCCTCCTCCAGACTCTGCTGCACACAGCTCGCCTGCTGTTGTGCACTGCTTTCTAACACAGACCGACCTTTCCCTCTGAGCTTCTCCCTGTCCTCCTTCAGCAGCCACACTTGTAGAGCCCTCTTACTTTCCTGAGCACTGGTAGAGGCACTCAGGTCTGAATTGACCAGCCTTTGGCTCAGATTAGAAAGATCTGCTTCACAACCCTGAGGGCTTGAAGAACTGCCTTCTTCCTTTAATGAAAAGCTTCATTTCATTTTAAACATTCTCACTTGGTTCCTACAGCCTTTCTTATTTGCCCTTGATGAGAAAACCCTACCGAATCCGGCAGGACTGTGTTGCTTCCTGGTCCCTCCCCTCAAAGTTCCTAGCTTGGAGTTGAAAGTGAAATATTTTACCTCCCTAATGTCCTCCTCATCCAGATCATCTTCAGCACTGCTAAGCCCAGCATCATACAGTTTATAGTCATAAACCAGGCCTTCTTCTGGGAAAAGTAACTGGATCTGTGGGAATAAAGATGGGGTGAACCTGGCTGCCACTCAGCTGAATTCACAGAAGCATCTGCACTACTGCAAGGAAGACTTTACTAATGGGATGCTGCCCAGGCCAGGGCGGGTCAGGTCTCTCCCCCAGATCTTCCAGTTCCAGGGATCCCTTGAAGTTTGAGGCAGATGTGGTATACCAGATCCCAAGAGGAAGCCCACCCAAAGCCTCCAGGCATTCAAGAAGCTCTGACCCCCATTCCTCATTACCAATTTCTCTATAATGAGAGAGGATCTGCTTTTCCTTTACTCACCTTTTCCTTTGCCATTTTCTCCCTCAGCCACAAGCTGAAGGCCCTGCGACCCTGGGAATCTCCAGTAGCGCCCACACTCCAGATCAAGGCAAATATAAACCATGGTTCAATCAGCTCTCTGATACGAGCTGCCTTCTTTGGGGGAATCATCCTAATTCCCTGAGAACCAGAGAAGAGCAGAAGTAAAATTCTCAGGCATGGTTAAGGTACACAAAAAAACCAGACTCTTCTTAATGTGCTTGTAATTCTATTCAGCTTCTACATAGCTTTTTCTAGCGAGTGTTTCACAGGTCTTGTTAATGTATTCTGTGGATTAAAACTTCTTGTTTCATTGGTGTACTTGAGAGACTACCCTCGCTGAACTAATGTCACTCAACAGAAGCTTGAAGAAGAATTTAGTCTTTGGTTTTTAATTTGAAAGTTGTCCATCCTTCTTCAATACTAATTCTCAAAGGACCTGCAATCTGAAGTGCATTGCTGCTTAGCTCTGATCTCTGCTTTCCACTCATTCTCCAATTCCCTCTGCTATAAATAAAAGTGAACCTCTTCCCTCCAGCCTGGTAAGCATAGAGCTTATCTTTTGCTCTTTCAGTGGGCAATGCATAATCCTTCCAGGTTTACCTGTGCTTTGCAGGATGTTGTATTACCTTCTTCCACGTAGATGGGCTACAGCATGACCTTTCTGCTTTAACACCTTGTGCTCTGGTGACTAACCCCCTGCATGACTTAGTGCCACTACCACACACACAAGTGGTAGTGATAGAGACAGCAAAATCCTACCTCAATGGGAATGAAAGGCTGAAATAAACATTCCAAGAGCATGAGGAGGCTCCTTGTGAGGTTACTGTCTGTTGAGGCAATTATCTCCTTCACAAACCTCCGGACAAAGCCGATGGCCTCCTGTAAAGAGAGGCAGGAACAGCTCAGTGTCACCATCCAACACATTTGACTTTGCTTTTACCTCCTAGGGTTCTGGTTTCTCCTCGCCTCCCTGCAGGCCATGTTTAGCAGGGAGGGTATGACTGAGAATGCTGCCATTTCCCACTGCATCCCAAGTACCACCGTTTTGACTGGAGAGAAGCAAGTCAAACCCCTTGGGGTTTAGTCTTAACCCCAAGAAACCTCTGTGCCTGCCTTTTGGTTCTGTGCAACAGTGATGTGTGTCTTGTGCCATCACTGCTAAATTATTTGCTCCCTTCAGTGCCTTCCTTTGCAGTTCCAGGTTATTTATTAAAATAGCAGCTTAGGAGCAGAGGAGAAATAACAAGATTTGTTCTTACAACTTTCTCCCTGGAGTTACTCCACTGTAAGCAATGGAGCTACACCAGGGATGATTTTGCCCAGAAGATAATTTTAAAATGAAATAAAACCAACTATAATGACCAATAAGACTAAGTCACATCTATAGGGAGCAGCGAATAACCTCTATTAAGCCCAGGAAATTCACAGAGCAGTTTGCATACTGGTAGTCTGAAGTGTTCCCACAATGGCAATTACATCCAGGCCTTGACAAGTCTGGGCTGGTTGATATCTGAGCTGACAAGCTCCAAGCCATGAAAAGGCCAGAACAGCATGGTAGCTCACCTTGAGGAATCTCCTGAAGAGAGACTCTAGCTGCTGCGAGAAGGGCTGCATGATGCCTGGGATTTTTTGTAGCCAGCACTCGATGAAGGGCTCCAGCCCCAAGATGCTGGGTTCCAGATAAACCATGCCACAGCGGGAGACTGTGGCAGGGGAAGCAACTGCCAGGTCCTGGACTTCAAACATCATGGTCATGCTCTGGAAATTACAAAAGGAAAGAAATGAGAATAAGGACTTGATAACTTCTGATACATCTTTCAGGATAATTTGGTGAAGCTGAAATCTTTCCCTTTATTGCAGGAGCCCTCTTTTTGTTGTGTTTGTGCAGCACAGCAGAGGTCTGGCCAACACAGAGCTGCTACTGAGACACCAATTTCCATACAAGTCCATCACAGACACCAAGTGGAAAGTAAAGGGCAAGTCTGTTCCAAGAGGGAGGAAGGAAAACAGATAACATGCAGCAAAAGCGTGAGGGATGAGTTACCTCTGTCAGCTTGATGATTTCCCCTGAGCTGAGACACAGCTTCTTATTGTCATCTAGCACCGTGTTCATGTTCTCAATCCACAAAGCATCAACTGGCCCATCAAACATGTACCACTTCTTGCTGGTGTCAGTGGCCGCAGCTCCCTGACGGATGAGCGAGGAAAGGATCCCATCTGTCCTGAAAGGTAGGAGGAAGGCAGGGCTTGGCCCATTCTGGTTTTGCTGAAATCAATGGCAAAGCTTCCACCATATAAGGCAACAGAGCCACAATCTTACCCTTGTTCACGTGCCCTAGGAAAACTGTCTCTCACTTGCTGATGAGCTGCATAAAGGCCCATCTCATTCTTTCTTTTACTGAAACATACATCTCAGCCCGAGTGGCCCCATGAAACAATTTCTTTGGGCATTAGGATCTGGACTTCATGTCATCTAACTATAAAATGCCAAGCTTCCCTTTAACATCTCTGTCCTCAGTGAAAAGCAAAGAGACCTTGCTAGCATCCAGTTCGGGTCATAAGCAGGTTTATCTGCCCTCTGGAGGTGCCTTTTTTCCTCCGCCAAGTGTAAAGGGAGACTCAGGACAGCTACTCTGCTAATTCAGACGCTTCAGTTGGGTGACTGTAGGTTACGAGGATGAATCCAGGCTAAAGACCATGACTCTTACCCTCTTTAATAACTGAAGTTCCCCACCCTCAGCTGCCTGTGAACCCAGGTGGTGCTGGAGCTGGTGAACAAGAGAGCAGACACACAAGGAATGCTGGCTGTTGGCAGCAAGAACTTAATCTGTACATGGAAACCTGGAGTGCAATTTCCGTTCAGGCCCTGGACTCTACTCCCATTATTAAATAATTATTTGTTATTTTTATAGTGCTAGTGAATTCCAGGGTATTGTTACTGAGACCAAGGGAAAACAGTCTGTTCTAAAGCTCAGCTGATTAAAACAGATGGATTTGTCTGTAAATACACTGTACATGGCTGTATTTTTCTTTTTGTCATGTTGACGTGACTGTGTGCTGCCCTTGGGTAGAGTCACATCATAAATAAATTGTCAAGCTTAACTGGAATATCCTATAAAATGTCCTTCAGTAAAGATGCACGAGAGCCCAGGCTGGGAAGATCTGGGTCTTGGCATCAGTAATGCTTATTTGCTTGCACTTTTCCTAGAGGCAGTTAGTTTCATATTTATTTAGCTTCCATCGTTTTACAGAACACAGTCTTTAGCTTTGCCCCTAAGCAAGTGGTGGGTGACAGGGCCAAAGGGAGATTCACACTGCTTCTCACACCTTAGCTTCTGGATAAAGCAAGCTGCAAAGTCAACCTCAGGTCACACATGGAAACATAAGCAGTAGGACCTGGCTGTCAAGAGGGCAAATGGGTTATTGGTTCTCGCTTCCAAACCATGTAAGCAAGCAGGAGCCCTGGTAACAGGAATGAAATACCTCTTTATGCCTGAAAGTCATTCGCCATCATTCAAGGCCACCAGTGTATTTATAAAGAACAATTCAGGTGCGCAGTACAGAGGTCACTTTTCTTCAGAAGCAAAGCAAGTGTTTTCAAGCTGCTATATCTTAGAGCAGGGGCATGTGCTCCAAAGCAGTTGAATTATTCCTTGTTACGCAGTTAACACTGCGAGCTGAGCTGCAGTAACCGTCTGGGCATGTGCTGGCAGCCAGGCCAAGTGCATAATAAAAGATGTCAGCTTAAATCGCTGTGACTGGCTGTTGTAGCTTGGTGAGGACAAGGAGCTGATTGCTTCTGGTTTTACACCACTACCCTAAATAGTTCTCAGCCTTGAAGAGAAGATGCTCAAGACCAGAAGAAAAGCATTTCCCACTTGCAAGGAAGGGAAGCAAGGTTTGTACTTTACCACTCATGCGTTAGCAAGTTGAACTCTCCATAGAGCTGGCCCATTGTGATGGATTTGGGATTCAGCACAAAGTAGCTCACTGTTTCGTAACTCCCACCACTGGCTGCAGGCTGACCTTTCAGCGACGTCATTGCAGCTGCCAGGACTTCGTAACTCTGCAAAAGCACGAGAGCAAGGGAGTTAACTGCCATGGCTCCATAACAACAAAGCCACTTGCTCTCACAGCAACTGCATTCAAAAGGCAGTGATAAAGGAGACATAGTGAAGGACAGTATCATCATATGGAGAAGCCTGGCTGTATTCACAGAAATAAAGCATTCTAGATGCAGAGGAGTAGTTAGATCTCCTGTGCAAGAGGCCTGAAGCGTCTCAAGATGTCAAAGCATGTCTCAGCCTTAGAAATTTGCAGCAGAGCTAATAAGCTTCAATCTAATCTCCCATCTTGAAAGAGTGAGCTACTAATATACTTCCCCATGGATATAAATCAATACTAAAAGGTAGCATTCTTGGTCTCCTGACTTCTGTTTGAGAGAAGCTGGAAATGTCAGAGTGTGAGTCTTCTGTGAAGTTTAACCCTCTGCATCACTGGGTAGATGGGGGTTTGCTGGGGCCAGCACAGTGTCTCAACCATACCTTTGTCTTCCCAGAGCCTGTTGGCCCCACTAGCATAAGGCCATGACGAACCACAGTCGTTTCATAGAGCTGGATACACTTAGTCACAAAACCTGTAGAGGAAGATGATGCAGAGTGGGTCTGGGACCAGCTGTCTCTTTCCTAGGACAGAGCACTGGACTAAAAAAACAGGCCCAGAGGGAGCTTGTGGAGAGCCTTTCCCCTCACCATCAACATCCTTCAGATTCTCTTTGATGCAGGATTTGCGAATGGCTTCTTCCAGGATGCCATAATCAACAGCCTCTTCTCTGATCTTGGGAAATAAATCTGAGACAATACCATTGAAGAGCTTGATGTCATCCTGCAGGAATTTGGGTACGTTGGCATCCCTGATAGCCCGCAGGCAGATCAGCTCCTGCAAAGATTTAAGAACTCAGAACTTCAAAGATTCTGCCCCTCTCTTATGTAGCTGCAGAAAAGGCCACATAAGTCTATGACAGTGTGAAGTATAAGCACATTTACCTCATTCATAGTAGGATTCTCTCTTTTGAGGTTGCCAGCTGTTGAGATGACAGTCTTCACAGCTCTCATCCCAAAGTCATAGTGATCCTGGAAAAGGCACGTAAGAAACAATGTCACCAGATACAGGAGCATCACCTAAAAAAGAGTGAACCTATGCACTCACTCAGCAGGTAAGAAAGAAAAATGAGAGAGTTATGCCTTCAGAACAACTGCTCCTTCATTCAAGTCTGCTCTCAGGATCCTTCAAACAACTAACTAGTCCTCAGCCATACAGACTATGGGTGAGGAAGTGGAGAATAACTAGATGATTAAAAATCCTAGATGGAGGGAGAAGTAGGCAGGGCTGCTTGGCTCAACTGTCCTGCCATTGTAATCCTAACTAGGACTGAAGGTGAATGCAAGTCCAGCCACAGGAGGAGAAATGGAGTTAGAAAGGAGGAAGGTAGATAAGAACGGGTATTGTGACCTTTTTGTGATAAGCTATCACAAGGCACCAAGAGAACCACCCAGGTATGTTGTGCCTAGGCTGAGAAAGGCTCACATTTAAAAAACATTAATGGACAGTAAGGCATCTACCTGGGTGCTGAGCTGCTCTGACAATAGTTTAAATGTTGTGGTGATCTTCTTTGCAAGGATTTTGGCTTCATTAAACCCAAAGGAGTAGAGTGAGGTCTCAGCAATCAGGGAGTAATCTGGGACCATCATAGCCACAGGACGAAAGAGAGCCTGAAACATACAGTTCCAACACAAGATCAAAACACTGTTGTTTCTTGCTTTTTCCAGCAAACTGAAAAGGCTGAGTATCTATCCCAGACTGTTTATAGGACACAGCATGAGTGTGCCTGGCACCTGTCAGGGTAGCATGCCTGCAGACTGTAACCTGAAGCACACCATTGCTTACAGATGTGATTCAAATCTCAAAATGATCCTAGAAACTTTCCAAAAGCATCACATCCTAATCCCTGTCATGGACACATTCGTGGTCTGGGTAGCATCCAGCACCTGTATTGCCTCTCTTCTTTCTGTCTATGCAGTCTACCCTCCTTACCTTCAGGTTATCGGGCAGTTCAGTACGCCCAGCATAGCCTGGGTTCATTGTGATGAAGACTGCACAGGATGGGACCAGTGGGATCTCCGTGCCTTCAAACATGAAGCGATCCACCTAGAAAATTAATATGATCATCCTAAAGAACAGAGCCTGACCTGTAAATTAAATAATGGAGCAGAATCTTCCAAGAGGAAAACAATGGCTTTCAGTAGTTAAATTATCAAGCACGGACACACACAGATGCCCACAACTGTAGTGACTCATTCTGGTCCCACTGCAGGAATCCAGTATTACCAGCAATATTTTGCCCTGTTTAAGAAACTGGGCTCATGGAAAATTAACTGATAAAATAATTTTCTTTTTCTGTTCTCTTTAACAGACTTCTATCCCTCCAGCTGTAAACAAACATCTTTCCATTTATTCTGCAGTAGAGTTTGGACCTGAATTAATTTGTGGCAGAGAGGGCAAAGAGAAACCTAAATCCTTTTTAAAGCTGTGTAGGTAGTAATTTCAGATGGGGGATAAAGTAATGCAGAAGAATTCACAGAGAGCAAGTTTCTAATTCCAAGCCAAAGTCAAGGAGATTCAGGTCTTAACCCCTCTGAGTCTCCAGAGAACAAGGCAGAGGCTGGCTGATAGCTGAGTCTCCATGTAAAGCCAACGATTCACTTTATGTTGCAACTCTGTGTGCATGAGTATGCATTTTTCTGCACATATTGGGTTTTGTGAATCCACTAAAGCTTGGATAACACATTTAGACAAACGTGGTGCTGAGCAACTCATGGCAGAACACTGGCTGCCTTTATCACAGCTCCTATTTGTATCAGCTCAGTTGATCTGTATCGGAGTGTCTCCCACACCAAAGTCTGCTGCCACTGCAGCTCAGGCTGAGATGTACTTCAGCCTGTGAGAGCGTGGGCAACCGTGGCAGCACAGACTACGGTGAGGTTACAAAATCCACCCAGGATGCTATGTAACGGCCTGATATGATGCGCCACAGCTAGGGTATTACTCATGCCTCTTCAAGCTCATGTATGTCTCTCTCGATTGCCCAGGAGCAATGAAGCTGGTCCTCTGTGAAGATGCATGCAAAGACAAGGACTTGCCTAAACTGGCTCAAGTGGAGATTTTTTTGTCTGCCTTTGCATCCACAAGTTCATTACGTACCCTCTGCTGCTGGGCTTTCTGAATGGTTGTGATCTGCTGGGCCACCACAGACAGCACCTCGATATCAATGCGGTTGAACTCATCAAAGCAAGCCCATGAGCCGCAGCTGCGCAAGGAAGGAAAAATGAGGGGAGTCAGAAGCATCACACAGGAGAAAACTTGCAGTCAAAAGTTCAGCTAGACCTAGAAATTATAAATCCACATACTGGGGAGGCAGCACAGAGACAAGAAGTGAACCTAAAAGGCCCCTAACATCCCATGGCAGGTAGTGACACAGCCACAGTGTACTGGTATAGTGGAAGGGGCTGCAGCCCCTCACCCCGACTATGCATCCCAGGCCATGTGATGAGTAAGAAGGTGCACGGTCCCTGGCAATGTCTTATCCTACAGCCTGGGACAAGATTTGGGCTTGAAAGGAATGTCACGTTGAATTCCTGTTTTGTACCTGAGGTATAAGTGTAGCAGATACAATTTAGACACCTCTGAAGTCCAATTTGCGGCGCTTGGAAGATTATGTATAAAGCTGGAAGCATGTATATGAGGAAAGTGATCTTTGCACAAGCCATGGCTTAAGAAAGAAGTTAAATTACTTACAAAGAAAATATCTGAGAAAAGAGTATCAGCTTTTGCTGGAGTAACTAATTCCGATTCACCAGCGTGCAACAGACTAATTGGATCAGCTTTGTTTGGAATGTAGAGAAGAGAGAAGCTTCTCTGAGAGTCTCTTGGCTGCTCAATTTTGGATACACTCCACAGATTCTTTCCTTCTTAAGACTAAGCAGCTTGTGGGCTGAATCTCAGTCCAACGTGTATGACACTAGAACAAAGGCCGGAGCTGCAAACATTTGCACAGGTGTGTAATACTGGATTGGTGCAAAGCATTTTAATTTTGCCTTAAATGACAGGATCTCTTTTTATGTTTTTTGTTGTGGTGTTTTTGTTTTTGTTTTTTTTTTTTTTTTTTTTTAATCGACTCAACTGTTCCTCCCTTCTGGCTAGAATTTTGTAACTCTGCTCATTCTGGAACACAGTAACCCCCTTACTAGGGCTTTGCTTGCTCTTTTGGGCTGCTACGAAAAATACCCACCAACTGCCAGTGGCCAGCATCCCTGTATCCTACCCACTCCTCGATAATGACATGCAGCATTTCATTATACCTGGCTAGTCCCTTGAAAAACTTCCCCATTGCCATAAAGTCAAGCTGGTCGGAGCAGTTGAACACTACAGTATGGACTGCTAGGGCTTTCCCCAGGTCTTTTGTTGTTTCCGTTTTGCCTGTTCCTGCTGGTCCTGCAGGCGCTCCTCCCAATTTCAGGTGCAGAGCTCCTGTAAGCGTCAGATAACACCTACAACAAAGAAGAGACCAGATGATGAAAAGCACGTCTACTACTGATTTCAGTAAGGGAGATGTATGATCTCTCCAGCTGGAGACAGGTAGGAATCCATCCTTTATTATTCTGCTGAACTGCTTAGGTACACAGCACTCTGCAAGGGAGTCAGCTATGTGGCCTTGATTAGTATTCATGGGGGCCTGCATGGACAAATCCCTCTGCCACTGGCTACAAATTCACTTTCCAGAAAAACGACAGTTATAAAAGGGTTGCTGCATATTCTAGAGCATTAGATGCCCCTATCTTCCCATTTGTAGAAGAGCTCCTTAGCTGTCAGGTGGGCATTTTATATGAGTCAGAACACTACGTTAAGAATCAAGAGAAGGAAAGCAAACAGTCTGAGCACTGATCACTAGGAATACAGTAGAACCAATGCCAGGGTGTTCCTATGCCCTCATCTCAGGTAGTCCTTTACTGTACACATGGTTTCTACTTACATACATTAAGCAGTTAAGACCAGCATGCTCAGATCCTTGGTTTAATCCCCGACGAGGCTTGTTCATCCAGAAAAAAACAAAATAAATACACTTATTACCCAGAAAATGTCCTTACCTGTCAGTGAGGGGCGTGATAACCAGACGGCCACTGTTCCCCAGATATTCATAGCCATACATGAATTCAGCATTGACAGCTCTGATGTACAGGTCCCCCCTCGTCCAGTAGTATCTAATGATGAGTGAACATGGTGTCAGAAAGATAAACACTGACTTGCAGACAATACAGCATCTCATAAGACTACAGCCTGCAGGGCTTGGTGACCTGCATGTCATGGGATTTCTCTCTTGAGAGAAGAAAGGATAAGGTAACACAACAGGGTGGACAGGAGTTCTCACAGGACCTGAAATTAGGTGTTATATCAAGCATCGCACTCCTCCTTGGGCAGGATGCATGCCCTTTCACAGTGAGGCTGTGAAACACCATAGTATGGCTTTGTCTATATTGTCAAAGTGGATGCCATCAAAAATAGGTCTGTCTCAGATGCCTTAGAACTGGCATCCTTAGCGGACTTCAATCCCACTCCTCACAAGGATGTTAGAGGCAACTCAGGAATACTGCTTACAGGCTACGCAAACTCTTGTTTCCATTTGTCATGGACATGGCTGATGGGTAAGGAGAATGAAGACTGGCCAGGGAGGCCAGGTGAGGTTCAGCAGCTGTGGTCTCTACCTGAGCTGGGAGATCCACTCAAAATCATTCACGCTTGTCACATTCTCCTCAATCAGCTTTGCTGCAACATCCTTGGCGTGGACCTCAATGACAATAAGAGCTGACAACACTGCTCGCTGCATCTTAGACAATTTTCCACGGACCAGGGCAACTAAATCGCCCAGCTGGGTAAGGAAAAGAAAGTACTCTGAAGCAATGCATATCCCAAAGACCCAGGCTGTACTAACACAATGCAATCAAACTTGTGGCATGGCTGTGTCCAGGCAACTTCTGCCTCTTCTCCTGTCAGAGATACAAATGACTGCTTAGAAAGCAAATACTGCTCAGGGCTGGCTCAGAGCTGACTTTTACTATGCTCAGGTGAAAAGCAAGAGTTAGAGCCACCATGAGGCCCAGAGGTGAGGACACCATATCTCCCAGGTATTAGGTATGATTAGATGCAGGGAACAGATATGAAGGATGCAGTTTCACTTTGATTTCTACTGTCCATCACTTCAGTTCTCCCCCACCTTTGACTTCTTAGGTGACCCTGGAGAAGTCATCTTTCACCTTTTTTCTGTCTTCAGGTAATGATCATATTATCAGTCCTGTATATTATTCGAGGTTTATGATGACAAATATCCTAATGATTAAGACGACAAGAACCTGTTTTTTTACCTGTTTTTGAGCTGTGCTATGCAGGACAGCGTCTCTCTTTCTCCTACAGTATTGTCCTGGCTATATTTCTAAGTTATCTAGCTAAGGTCTGATGATTGAAAAGTCTCCATCTGACAAAATCTCACCCTTACATTAATTTTCATACCTGAGTACTCAGCTGTGGGAAAAGCCTGCTGGACAAGTCTCCAGCTTCCAGAGCTTCAGATACTTCCTTCGTCCAGAAAATCTGGCAGCCAGCAATGACCACTTGGCCAGGCCATTGCAAGACCCATGCAGCACGTGGAGTCTTAAAAAAAGGGGGGGGGGGGAGGGGGGAGGTGGTAAGACAATGATTTTTTTTCTTTAATTTCTACATCTCCCTGCTCTGCAATGAATTTGTGAGACCCAGGAGAATGTATCCCCTCCTCTAGCCTGTTCTAACTTTCTTAGTTTCAAATTTTCAGATTGAATAGAAAACAGTAACTGAAATATCTGAGGCCTTCTCTTTTTTCAGCCTTTCTCCCTCCCTAGACTCAAACAAATTAAAACTTAGATTTTCTACGAGCACAGCTTTTACACAGAAATCAGAGACAAGATGCATCCCCTGATGCATTGACTGAAACCAATAGTTCAGTGTCTTGGTTGCCTTCACCAGCCCCTAGCATACTGTGTGAGACCTGAAGAAGACAAAAGAGGGTAGATTCTTATAAAGAGGCAGTTGCCTGGAGAGACGAATAGAAATGGATTCATACAGGGTTGTTCTATGATATTGGGAAGTATTCTGTGGCTGATAAGTGAGTGTGTAGGGTTTGCATTCTTCTGGACCATTAGCTGCTTGCTCAGCTGCACATTCTGCACTTGACCCACAGACAGTTGGATTAAAGGCTGTATTTAAAAACTAGTAGAATATCACAAACTCACCAGCCCCATCACTGGTGACCTCTGTGGCAAGCCTGGAACCAAGACATCAGAGACCTGCCAGTCTGTGATAAAACTCTTACCTCTGGATAAACACCAATTGATCTTTCTATGTTGTCCCGTACACTGGCCTTCATGGATTTCTCAACTTCCAGCAGCCAGTCCTCCACATTGTCAGTGGGATAGATGGGAACAAACAGCTTCACCTCTTCTCCTTCAGCAGAGTACATGTGTGTGATCTGTAGGTCCTCCTGGAACAGTAGCTAATGGAAGAAACACAACAGGAGATGTGGATGGAGGATTTCCTTTCTATCCCTGCCTTCCTGCCACTGGGGGACAGCCAGGCTGTAGTGGTGTGTGCTCATTAAAAACCTTGGCTCAAACTTGCTTGTTAATAGTAATAATAACGTGTGTGACAGATGTGCAAAATGACCTCTTCAAAAAATGGAGGGTGATTGTATGAAAACAAGAGATTCACATTGTTGGTTTAACTTGAGTGAAGCAAATCAAATTATAGGTTGGAGAACATTTCTCATTGCCTGTCTAGGATTCAAAACCTTGATTTCTGTTCAATTCTGTAGATTCAAATCATTTCCCTTGAGGTCACAGTGCCTGGTTTTAAATGTAAAATTTTAACAGCTTCTCCAGTGCCCCACATATCACTGAAAGACCCCTTATTTATTCCAATGGCTTTGCACCAGGTTTCCAGTTCAATTTCCTTTCTATTTTCCCAAGCTAATGACTAGGAGATTGATTTTAGTGTCTGAGTATTGTGGTGGTGCGAGTTGTGACTAGCCATGGAGTCTGAAGTCTATTAGGAATAATAAAGAGGAAAAATAGCTGGGTTAAACCCAGCTCCTAAGTAGAGATGAAGGCAGAAACTTAATTCAGTTCAGGCTTGTTCACTCCTTGTCCCTCCTGAGGCTGTCAGCAGGAGTGGAATTCCACCCTAACCAAGTGCCTGCGAGTAGACAGCCAAGTCTGAGCTATTTCTCTTGGCCTCCATGGTGGGATGGACAGACGCCTCCAGAGGGAGTGTGCTCTCCTCCTAAGATGGGTATCTAAGTGAATTTCTGTAAGTTGCCCTTTGCAGATGCCTATTTTCCCCTCATTGTCTAAAAGGCAATGGAGAGTGCCCAGTTCACAGGCAGACATCTGGCTTTGAAATGCCTAAAGTGATGTTGCTTGAATCCCACTCCAGGGCAGGCAGCACCTTGCAATGCCTACATACAGTTACAGGTTCCCAGGAGATACATTTCCACACAGCAGAATGTGAATGCTCCTCTGGATCTCAGCACGCCTCCAAGTTCCCATGACACCAGCTTTCCAAAGGTGGGCCAAGCCACTAGGGTGCTTGCTTTGCTTACCTGTGCGATGTTCTCAAAGCATTTGCGGAGGTGAGGTTGTACAGCAGTGGGGTCTTTTGTCTGAGATAGTATTTCCAGCAGCTCATCGTCTGAAAGGAAGTAGAACCTAGAAACACAGAGTGAGGCATGAGGGGAGGCAAGATGAGGAACAAGCCTATTACTAGAGACACTGTTTCTGACTGCTCACTGATCTCTTTGTGTAGGAGAGCAGCAGCCTTGGTCCAGCCATCTGCCGTCTGTAGAGACAGACTTCTCCCTCTGCAGAAGTCAGTCACTCCCATGCACAGTGGTTTTAAATGACTACCAAAGAATAGAAGTATTCCTTCAGGAAAAAGCGATGGAGTTACATGGACGTTTTCATTTTACCCCATTCTTTCCAGACAAGTCATGAGGCACAGATACACAGCGATGCTACCAGACTGCCCTTAACTCACAACATTTGTGTCTGCCTGTTTTCTCCCCATCAGATGGCAGCATTGAAAGGCACAGCTTTGTTTATGTTTGCAGTCTCATGACAATATCCTAAGCTTAGATTGTTTTGCTCTTTCTTGGCAGTCTGAACCAAAGTGAGCCTCTCCTTTCATATTTTCTGAACCAGGGAGCGTGATCCAGCCCACTGAAATTTGGGGTTACCTGGGAAAAGCACCTCTCTTGGTCTCCAGATATTCACTCAGCCCTTTCTGCACAAGTTCGAGTAGTTTGTTACATTTTCTCAGGTTTTCTAGTAGTATAGGATCAGGGCACAAAGAAATCACCTATAAACAGAATGGAGAACAGAGGAAGCATCAGTATTCTGAGCATGTGGGAGATAAGGCAGTGGAGATAATTGGGTTGCCCAGTGATGTTACTGATAGGATTTAAATGACTCATTCACAGGAGTGCTTTCACAGGGATCTGGAGAGGTGTGAGCTTTGTGGGCAAGGAGGGGAAATGGCGCTTACGGATGTGACAAGCACATTTCTGGGTTCCCCTAAATGCCAACATTTGTAATATGGAATACAAGTGGTGATGAAGCCCTGGGAAGTGGAGGCTGGAGAAGAGAAAAGCACAGAGCACTGGTACCAGGACACAGAAACGGGCAAAAACAATGGCTCTAAACAATTTAAAGAGTTAGTCTTGAGGAGGAATGAAAGGAGTTATTTTATGGATTAGGATTATAGCAGGGCTGATTACAAGAGTCATAGGAGGTAGGGAGTCCGTGTGCTAAGGAGAAGGTGTCTGGCGGGGTCGACAGCTTGGCACAAGGCATCACAGAGAATGACTCTGTCTGTTTGGACACCAGAACGAAAGGCCAAGTTCCAAGAGAAGAAACCTAGCACACCACCCTGGGCAAGGCTGCATGGTTTATACAGCACTGCTCATGTCCACACCATTACAAAACCAACAACTCAAAGGGAGTCCTTGTGTGAGCACAGCTCCAAGGAGTTTGGGATACCTGCACTAGCTTTCATCAAGGCACACACCTTAGTGTTTTCATTAGCACTCTTCATGATGTTCCTCCAGTCCCTATCCATGGCCTGGTAGCGCTCGCTTTCCAATGGGAGCTGTCTTTTGATGTCCTCTGACCTAAAGATGGGCTCCAAGTAGAGCCAAGAGCACTGGCAGTTCAGCCATTCCTCTAGGACATCCTAGTGGGAAGCAAGAAGAGCATATCAGGACACCACGCTATGAACCTGTTTGACAAAACCATTCGAACTGTGCACCAGAATGGGTTGAAGAAAAAGAAAAAAAAAGAAAAAGAAAAAAAAAAAGAAAAAAGAGGTGATGCTGCAGTTAGACCTTCCACAATTCTAAAATCTACCTGCAGTGTCAGGAGCTAGAATTTCCTTCCCAAATTATTAACAATTTCCTAGTAATCCCCTTTGCTAACTGTTGTCAGCAGGCATCAGAATCAACACCTACTAGTTTAATGGGGGCAGTTTAGAAACATGTGTAAGCCAATACTAAAGCTCAAAGGGACTTTGTGGTGCTAGGTCAAATTTTTGTGGTTAGTGTTTCTGTATTTTACAGAAGATAGCACAATGTCAGCACACAGTCAGATGGCGATTTTATTTTGTGAAAAGAGCTTTTTTGTGGAAGAAGAATGACAATAGAATATGCCAGACTCTGCAATTCTGTCACATCCTCTCTCCTGCCTGATGTACCTCAGTCCCAGCCTTGCCTACAAAATAATCCATGAAAAGATCTTCAAACAACACTCTGAATTAAGAGAATGAATGAAAAGCTAAACATTTAACTTAGACACCAGACAGGAAAACCTGTTTGTCAGGCATTCAAAAGGGCAAGAGAATTAGGTTGGAAGAACATCCTCCTCCTCCATTTTCAGGCAGGTGAGACTGGAAGGTATGGGTAACCTGCCCAACACTGCAAAGCAGCTCAAGTGTTTGACTCCCTTTCAGACTGCCTTAGTCACATGGCGCTATCTACTGTTCCCTGAGTACAGACACCCACTTGACCTAGCAATAGGTGGGGTTTTCCAGTAATACAGACAACAGTGTTAGGCATACGCCATCAGCTAACCCTGATAAGCCACTTCCCAGAGGGGATTCGTGGGCCTTTAGCAATAGGAATGAATGCAATCAAAAGAAGGGGTAGGAAAGGCAGGGTGAAAACATGCACAACATCACAGCCAAAACCACACAGTAAATAACTGCATTTCCTAATAACTGAATTTCCCCTTGTCACCTACTGCCTTATGGCTTAGAGTAACATTTCTATATCCTCATGAGACAAAGCCAGCACTCTGACAGCCCATGGCCCAAGCACACCCAGCTGGTAAGCACCAATAAACAGAATAAGATAATTATGAGGAACAGATAACAATGTTGCTGTGCATCAAACACCAGCATTTACACAAGAATTCTCCAGCCAGATACTTGTATTGGAATTTTTCTCCTGCAGCAAAATGCTATTCTGCTGGCTGAGTCCTGCTGGGTGCTGAGCATTCAGGCTCTGGTCTGATGAAGAAGTGCTGGCACGGTCTGCCAGATCCTGCTCTAAACAGCAGTCTTCCACGTGCTTTCCTACACTGAGATGTGAATGATTAGCATGAATTTCACAGGCCCTGTAAGAATCTGTAAGGTCCACTTAGTATAATATGATTAGAGATGCCAGTAGGACTATTCACAGCAACGGGAGAGTCCTGGCCCCACCAAAAAGCATTGCAATAGGCAGTAAAATAGCTGGAATTTCATCACTGCTGTCTGCAGAATAAGACTGAGTTTATCTCCTCTTTTACTAGAGACAGAGGGCTTTGACAGGCCCTCTTCCTCCCTAAAAACTGCTATTCTCTTGACAGTTGTCCTCCCAGTTCCCTAGCAGCAACTGCACAGTGTCCATGTTCAAGCATGGCAGCACAGCCCAGCTGCCTGCCTTCACCACACAGGGGTGGGTAAGAAACCAATACCTGTGTCATCTTCAGCTTATTTTCCCATGTGTTCATCCTTTCCTCAAAAGGTTTCTTGAATGGAGAGAAGGACATGCTCTGAATCATGACAATATGATCATCTAGGAGCTGAGAAACTTCATCGATGTTTTTCAGAATAAAGGTATCGGTGTCTTTGTAAGGCATCACAGTAAACAAAACAGAGTTCCATTCACTCTCCATCTTGTTGAGTGCCTGGAACAGAAGGACAAGCAATTTAATTTTCAGATACAACCTGTGCAATGGTTATCCCAGCTTCCACAACTCTCTTAATGCCCTTCTCTAGCAAGTGACAGATTTTTGCTCTTGGATTCTACTGGAAACTGCAGCGGTGTATTTAATGCATGACACACAGTAACAGCACATTTCCTCTGCATTGCCCATGGACTCAACACCTCAAAGCTACCTGAAAGGAAAACCTTGAGAGGAAAAAAGGGCAATTTCATCTCCAGGCCCACTTATGGTACTAGATGCACAGAGGCTACCAGTAAAGTGCCTATTAATGATTATAGTTAATGATGGCTTTGTGAAAGGGGTAGCTATCCATTGGGAACTCGCCTGAGACTTCAGAGAACAAAAGCTGCCAGAAGGCAATGACTTTCAATTAAGACCACCTTAGGTCACATCTGAACTGGTGAACTGAAGCTTAAAGAATCTAACCTATGAATCTCCAGAGCCAGCAAGTCTTCCCTACACACATTTACTGCGTTAAATGATTTGCCATCTCTGTTTCCAGTCACAGCTGATCCCCCTGACATAACGTTTGAATGGCAGAATGCAGACAATCAATTTAAACTTAAACAGTCACTAATCCTACAGTGAGGTGTCAGACCCAACCAGTGGATCAGCATAGCCATCAGTCAGCACTGTTATGCTACAACTGTAAATTCAACGCAAAGTGAAATGACTTCTTCTAGTGTGTGAATTTAGTCGAGTGGCCATCACTCCCCTCTCTAAGGGCAGTAGCCTTTTTACTTGTGCTGCAGAATGTGTCTAATGCTCTGGGACAACAGGAACATCACCTCCCAAGGCAATGACTGCCTGCTCAACAGCAACATATGTGAGAAGCAAACAAAGACACAGCAAGTCCCTCTCTCCTCACATTCTCAATGGCGTATTCCTTGCCAGCCATCTCAGCTACTTTGGTAATGCTCTCGATATGGTCCAGCAGCTTCATGTCCAAGCAGCGACCAATTGTCAGACTGGGTTCTAGCTTGATATCGATGTTAATATCTTTCGACAGCATCTCCCAGTGCCGGTTTCTCATACCAGGATTGCGCAGCCCTTGAATTAAGGGGATGTACAGTCTGAATTCTTCAATCTTGTCTCGAAACTCCATTGCCACACCCTGGCAGGCTTTCAGGGAGAGAAACAGAAGAACGTCAGCAACATCAGTGTGTGAGGAAGTTGCCTTAAAGAACTTCCTAGAAGTTGTCTAAAGCCTGATGTGCTTGTAGAGACATGGTATGGGGTAGGTAAGTGCAGGAGAGCACTGGAAAATGTAGGCTGAAGTAATGAGGACACAAAGGCTCTCTCTACATGGCTACTAACAAAAGATTCAAGCTCACTCCCAGAAGCAGACCTGCCTATTAGCCAAAAGTCTCTTACAGGCAAGTCCACACTAAGCAGAAGTGTGCCTTAGCCTAGAGCTCACTGGAAGATGAGAAGCAAACAAATTTAATTCCTTAATATGGGCTCAAGCATGATGAGGCCCCACCTGCCAACAGATATTTTAGAAGATCCGGTCATTGTTCCAAGATCTTCACTTCCTTAACAAGACTGGGCTGCGGGTTACCTCACACCTCAGCTCAGGCCATCCTAAATAGAAGACAGACACTATACACAGGAGCTGGAAGTAGGCTAGGATCACAGCCAGCTATGGAAATGGAAAGCATGCAGGAGAGGCCCTGCCTGTGGCCACACTAGAGTCACAGGTACTTCTGCCTCATAGGAAGGACAGAGTCAAGGAAAGGGCTTTGCCCTCTGAGGGTGTCCTGGAAGCCCACGTCTCTGCACTGTTCACATCCTGCCCTTTTTCAGCTTGTGCTATCACAAGTAAAGTAATGGACAGGCAAAGAACATGGGACTTGCCTCCTTTCCACAATCTGGCTACAGCATGTGACTCATTTTATTGCACCCTGCGTGGTCACACTGCACACTCGCAGCAAGGATGTAACCACCTCACACTCCCTGCTGGGTGGTATGTAAAGACAAGGCAGACTCAAGGACGAAGCATATATTTTACCAGGTGCCAGGGAATATTGCAATGAATATGAGCAGGTATTCTTAGTATTTCTGTTTACCATAATGATTCATAGTTACTCATGCATCCACTCATCACCTCCTCCATTGGGGCTGATTCACGGCATTGTTTAAGAGCGAGTTCAAGTTAAAAAGGATGAATCAAAAATCTCCCACTGCAAAATATATTTCAATCTAAGCCATCTGGCAGGAGATTTTAGAATTAGCTGTAAAGAATGACCAAAGCATCTCTGAGAACCATGGAATGGGAAGTTAAGCTACAACTGAAGTCTCAATTCCAGCTTTACTAGGAGCCGTGATTAAAAGACCTTCACGTGAATTGCAAGAGCTGGATGCGATCATCTAAACTTTGTATGCATTCAGGCAGGAAGGAAAATGGTTATTACATTCCACAGATCACTTCCAGATTTTGCAGTTTCATTTTATTCATAACAAAATGTCTTCCTTTAGCCCATACCTGGGGCTAAATAAAAACAGTTTTCTCTCACCCAATGTTCCTTCCCCGAACAAGGAAGGGAATTGGGAAAAGAAAGGAGGCTCATGGGTTAAACAGATTTAATAAAATAAAGAAACTAATATCAATGATAATACAGAACACACAAAATTATACTTAGCTACAGACTTGCAGCAAGTTGCTCCAGTAATAGCAGTCATTAGGAATGAGGAAGAGAAAAGCAAAAAGAGTCCCACTCCTCCCCAGCAAGCCCTCCCTTTTATAGTGAACTTGATGTCAATGATACAGAATACACCTGTGGGCCAGCCTGGGCCAGCTGCCCTGGATTTAACTGCTAATGGCCTTGATCACCATGGCTGGCCACAAACTCAAACGAAATCTAACAGAAACTTGATTCTATAAATTTTATCCCCAGGAAACCAGGACAAAAAATCAAGATCTCTTCTGGCTTTACACTAAATTCATTGGCTGATAGACAAAATAAGATTGGACAACAAAACAGCACCGGGAAGACCCAGATTCAAGTTCCTTTACTGCCTGACTTGCGTAAGGGCTTAAACCCACATGTCTAGCCACTGGGCTATATAGTAATTCTCTATGACTAGTCTGAACTATTTCACTTTATATAAATGAGTAAATATTAACTGCAACATAAGAGGGTGGCTTTTATCTCAGTACTGTCTTGGGTATTAGGTATAATAAAAGGGATTTGCAGCCTGGTTGTTTCCATGCTAAACTGGTACTTCAAGCAGCAAGCTAGCATCTAGATGTGAATCATCATAGTTCCAGAAAAAAAGTGAAAAATAACTTTGCTAGCATTTTCTCAGCTGGCTCTAATACACACAACACATCCATGTGACATCCTGACAATCCCTGTTCAGAGCACTCTGTGACATGCCTCACATCAAAATGCTGACATGCACCAACTTCCTTTCCCCAGACTGCATATCTACCTGGTGAATCCTTGAACTGCTTCACGCATCTCTGCATTGTCTTAAAAGAGTCACTGACATTCTTTTCTAGCTGCTCAGCCTCAATTTTCATGAGAGGATCATTTGTCCAGCTCCCATGCCACTGCATCCAGTCTGATACTGTGGTCCAGAGATCATAGTATGGCTTGAAGTCCTTCACCATCCTGGATAGCTTATGGTACTTTGGAAAGAGAGAAAAAGCAAGCATAAGCAACAAGTGTATTCTCCTCTGGATGACAGCTTGTGTGTCAAAAGGACAAAAAAGGCACAATTCTTTTTTGAATCTCAAGCAAGTAATGAGGAAACATGCACTTCAAGAGGATGTATCAGACTACCTTCTCCTGGGACCAAAATATAGATTCCAAGGGAGAGCAACTAGCAGACCTGGGCTTTACACATTCAGGCCAAAATGCATCCAGCAGAGCTGCGGCTGCACCACGTGTCTGGCACGGGAAGCGCTCTCTCCACTTGCCTCTACAAATGTTATGCTGCAGAATGAGGAGATTTTGATGGGCAGCCCACACACAATCAGTGAAAGCACACACTGCACATCATATCGAAACTTGGCTTCTTACAGTGAAGGAGAGGTAACCACAGACTCAGGGTAGGAAAGGATCACGAGCACTCTGCTTCTGCTGTGCAGCCAGTCTAGGCTGGACATGGATGACAATTATTCATCGGCAGCTGAACAGCTACAGACAAAATGAGTGTTTGCAACTAGAAAAACTGTTGCCTTAGAAGAACATGCTACGCTCCGAGCCCAGCCAGCTGCCTGCACACCACCATGCTACCGCTCATTCATATCTATAGAACTGCAGTAACAGCGTTACAGAAACTGATGCATCTTAACTCCTGCTTCCAGACCTTCCCCATCCAGTTCCTCCTCATTAACATCACTCAGATCTGAGTGTGGGCACCCAAAGTCTCTCACAGAAGTGGCAATATCAGGCCCACAAACAGCCTTCCACATTCACCTGGGATCAGCTCTTTTGCAGCACAGTGGAGTGATGGAGCAGTGTGGTCACTCTACGGGACCATGGAGCGGCTCATCAGATAAACCAAAAGAGGATTCCTTCCTGAGGAACTGTGTCTCATTATTTGCTCTACCTACCACCTAGAAGGCCCAAAGATTAGGGTCCTGTACGTACAGGACCTGACACTTACATTAGTAACTTTCATCCCAAAGATTCTTTCCCTGTTGTTGTAGAGAACTGCCAAATTCTGAAGCTCCTTCAGCTGCGTCTTGACCTGCGTTGCTTTGTTAGCCAACTCATGAGCTTGGTCAACATCTGACTGGATGGAAAATCCACCTACAGTCAGCTGGAAGAGGAAAGGCAGGCATGAGGTGAGGCTCTGAAGCTGAGTGCTGCCTCTGGAGATCTCAGCTTCCTGGTGTGCTCTTTGTTACATTCAAAGGCAAGATTTTTATGCTCACAATTTCACCTCCCCGAATCTAATTCCACTTCTGTTTAGACCACAATGAAAGTGGTGAAGAGAAGCAATAACCACTGGTCAGGTGTCTGGAAGTGCAAATGTGATGACAGCTGCTTTTCGTCTTTGTGACAATAGTTAATCCCTGAGGAGTAGCAGCAATGAGTCTGTGCCCAAAATTCTTGCTAGTGAATTTATACTGTCATTAGTTACAGAATCAGTGAAGTGAAAATGATAGCTCTACTAGGTCACTCAGTTTGTTTCCAAAAATTGTTTAACAATACATGTCCAGAGCTTCTTTAGCAAATTTTCTGTTTTGTTTTGGTGGCTTGGTTTTGTTTGTTTGGTTTTGTTTTGTTTGTTTTAATCCAGTGTTGGGGTATTATCATTTTGGGAGGCTATTTCCAAGATACTCTAGGTCACTGATTACAGCCTTTCCAAGATGGCATTTTTTTTTTCCTGCATTTAAGTTTCTGGTGAAAAAATAAAATTCAGAATGTTTCGGCAGAAACAAGAGGTATCTCAGCACCAAAACTCTGCTGTTGTTTCAGGGTCTTTCACATGAGATCAGTTCTGTGACTGAACACTGTATTTTTCCCCCCTGATGGCAGCACATCATGGGAGATGCTCTGCAGGGAACTGAGCACACAAGAAAGAAAAAGGAAGTGTATGCGTTGCCTGAGCACCAAGAATCAGAATGTTGTATCTTGATGAACACCTTCCCAGTGAAAAATTAGTATTTCTGCAAAGAGTATTGTCTTCCACACAAAAATGAAACTCTTAATCAAAAGCCCAACTTCCAATAAAAATCAAGGAGGGGTGTGTGTGTGTGTGAGATAATTTTTGGTCCAACAATACATTGATCTAAAAACTCATCTGACTAAAATCCCATCTGAAAGCGTCCCACCTGGCTGACCACAAGAGCTTCAAGGTCCCCTTCTCTGGACAGTTTATTGTCAGGGGCTTAATACCTGCATCTCTTCCAGTTTGTCTTGAAAGACGTTCTGATCTACGACATGGATTCTGCGAAATTTGTCTTCATCCTCCAGGTGCTGGAGCCGAATGGACTCAGTTTGCAGAGTTATTTTCAGAGGCCAGTAACATGCAGCCCACCTGTACTCACATGATATAACAAAAGAAACCGGGGAGGGGGGGGGAAATGAGAGAGAGAAGCTTTTTGAGCATATGTTTGAAATGCTGAAAATAACAGAATGAGAAAGCCAACTCCCACCAAACAAGGAAGCTTTACAACACACAAACACATGTGGTTTCAACAAAACATTTTTTTTCCAGCTTGGCTTGTTGATATGCAGTCCTTGTGACTAAGCTATTCAATTGGAGAGGGCTGGGGAGAAGTGGAGGGCCTTTTTAAAAGGAACAAATTCAGTACATTGCTGAAAAGCTAGGAGATGGCAAAATAACAGTTGGCATCCAGAGGGAATGTGTGTCTTTGAATGTATTCACAAGGAACTGAAAAAAATGGGGTCAGAGTCTTGGCTTGTGGCTTTTCAGGGCTAATGAAAAAGCCAGTCTCCTGTTAAGCAGGGCAGTGAGGGGCCAGGGTAGCCCAGATACAGCGAAGCCCTGGATAGCCAGGCTTCTGCAGCGTGCCCTGGGGAGTGCAATGCAGATATAGGAAAGGCTGCACAAAGTGGCTGCTCATGCCAAGGCAGGTTTCATGGTTCTTGCTCAGGTGTAGCCCACCCATTACTCCATTTGGAGTTGTTAGGCTGTGTGCAATGCCAGATGCAAGCTTTGCAGCATTACACTTGAGGTCACAGCCCCCTCAGCACCTGGGGATGCAGCAATCTCCTACTAGTTCTGCATGTGCCAGGTCTTGTCAGTGGGCATACAGCTACATCTGTGCTAAGCTGTCCTAGAGCTGAGCTGCTTTCCTGAAGCTTCCGTGTGGTTTTTGCACAGTGCACCCCATGTTTCTAGTTTCAGGAGCACTCTGCAGAGACTCTCTCATGTTGCAGACACACTGGAATTGAGTCCATGTCAGATGTGGTGCTTTAGGACATGGTTTAGCGGGCATGGTGGCATTGGGTCGATGGTTGGACTTGATGATCTTTTAGGTCTTTTCCAACCTTAACAATTCTATGATTCTATATGAGAGGTGCTTCCAGGGCTGAAGTGACTTTAGAGGCTGTGTAGCTGTGTTTGTGAGCTGACTCTGCTACTGGGGCATAGACAGGCCCCAATCCGAATAACATAGCCAAGGACAAAACTAAGAGGAGACTGGATGGAAAAGAAATGCAGTAATAATACAGGGTTCATGTTCCTTCCTAGCCCTAAGAAAACCCTGGGAGTGTTCCTACCTTGGAAGTGTTCATTCAGTTTCAGAAACAGACTAAACTGGGCACTTTGAAACCTTGCAAATGTCTCCAAAAAAACCAAGAGAAAAGCACTTTAATACATTGAACAGGTTAATAGCTACCCGTTTGCCTTGCCCCAGGCCAGACGGCAGCATGAACCCACGCTGTTTCTCTGTAAACTTCATGTCAATAATTCAGTGCTCGTATAGCCTGAAAGGCACTTAAAAGTTCTGCCGGAACCCTTAATAGACACATAGCCCCTGAAGCACTGAGAATGGTAATTGCTGCAAAGTGTCCCACTTTGACAGTGGGAGAAATTCCTCGTGCTTACCTGTCATTGAAATCTTCGTCTGTAAGACTGTAAGGGAATTCCTCCAAGACCTCGTAATCTTCCATGACTTCACGAATGAGTTCCTGCACAGGGTGAGAGAAAGAGACAAGACATAGACACCTTTAGACCACAGTGATTTGAACTCTCTGGTGTATACCTCA
Source organism: Nyctibius grandis (assembly GCF_013368605.1). NCBI lineage: Eukaryota > Metazoa > Chordata > Aves > Nyctibiiformes > Nyctibiidae > Nyctibius > Nyctibius grandis. Next base: position 19,113,936 of record NC_090667.1, on the reverse strand, counting down.
TTTTCATGAGGTGCCTTTGACGGGCGTTAGTCACACAAGCTTAATGTGCTGTAGGCTGCTTCTCTGCTGTGTGAACAGCGGGAATGGATTTACAACCCCTTGTTCTGAGAAGGATCACACTATCATCGCCCTCTGTTCTATATGAATGAAAAGAAGTGTGACCTAGTGGATAAAGTGCTGGACAGAAATTGAGTGTTTTGGGTTATCCTCCAGGTTCTTTCCTTGTCATGGACAAGTCAGCTTACAGCTTGATGCCTCTGTTCCCCATTTGTTCAGCTGGGAGAAGAATTACACTTCAAATAACTTTGAAATAACTCAGCACTAGAATGTCCTATTAGAAGAAAGATGTTAACAGCAATATGAGCATTTGGTAGCAGAAATATTTTCTTGAAACCAACATTCATTTTTAGAAGACAGCTATTCAGTACACAAATGCAGAAAGGATCATGAAGGTAGAAAAAACATACATAAGTCTTTTAGGCAAGATTTTTAACTGCTGTTTTGTTTTGCATAGATATTTAAATTCATGATACGTGTATTTAAAAACACAAATCTTAGGAATTACAAAAATACAAAGCCAGGAATCTTATAGCATTGCATGCAAAGATATCCAAGCAAGAAAGTTGGGAGTTCTGCTTCTGAGACACCATACATTGCATTGACAAATTTCCTCCCCCCTTCCCTTGCTGTCCCCTGTCCCTAAGGAGAGCATGCCCTACCTCCTGCACAGCCAGCTGCTCGGGGACTCCCTTCACCCACTCCCGCAGCTCAGACAGCTCCTCGATGCTGTTTGGTTTCTCATGCATTTTGCAGCTGACAGCTTCATAGGCATCACAGATCTGCAGGAGGACCCAGCAGAGAAAAGACCATCAAAAAGTCATTAATTGCTAATGGGCAAACTAGAAAACCTGCCATGATCCACCCACTTCCCATTCTGAAGGTAGTCTAAAGCAACGAGTACACAGTCCTGTTCCGTCTTTTTCTTTCCACAGTCTTTCTCCATCCATCTCATTTGAGCTCAAATGGAATGAGACTGCCAAAAAAAGGAAGAGGAACCGCAGGTATGTAGTTGAAATGATGACAGTAACAGATTTGGACAACCCTTTGGCAGATGCAATTGTCTGTATTCCAGTTATCCTCAGAGCAAGCAGAAGGACCTTCCAGTTGTCTACTAGGCAGATCTTTTCAATCCACCAACACATTTCTACAAGATGGTAGGGTCTTGAAGACTTTAGTCTCAAGAGATATGGCTTTCAGGCACATAATTTATTAAGTATATTTAATACTTGATTTGGTTGAGTCTGCATGTCTCCCCTCTAGTAGTTTTTTTTAAATAATCACTCCGATGCAATCTTTAAAATGTCTTCATTAATGCCACCTCAGTTGCTGTCTTTTGGCCATTTCACAAACACAAGAGACTTCAAAAGCATGACAAGACAAGACACTGACAGATAATCTATTGAACCAGGTAACTTACATTCTCCACCTGTAAATGGAGGTTTTTAGCCAGTAGGTCCAACAAGGAAGTGGCAAGTGCTTTGTATTTTTTGGACAGATTTTGCTTAACAACTTCTGTACGGACATGGAAGGGACCAATGACAATAGAATTAGGTAGAGAGTTGTCCAGATTCTCCTTTTCAGACAAGTACATGTTTACTATACTTGTCACCTCCTGGGCAGATGGACATTGCTCTTCATAGTCTCTGTAAATAAAAACAACAACGAAAAAAAGGTAACATAGACCTCAAGATTATTTGAGCATCCAGGCTTTTCGTAGGAAGTCTAGATGTGTCCGCCCAAAGGATTAAGACATTAAACTAATAATGAGTACGTTTGCTGTTATTAAAACATGCATCTATTTGAATGTATACAACTTTCTGCAAGCACAGACTGAGAGGGTACCAATGCCTTCTAGACCTTACAACCAAAGATATGCCTACATAGGAAGTGAGGACTGTTTGTATCACAGTCAAGTACATGAGTGCTAGCTTTAACTGAGTATGGGAAGCTACAGCAGCAAAGACACCCCATGTAAAGTCCCTCTGTTTGGGTGACCAGCCCGCACTGAAGGCTCTGCTTCAGCATCTTCACTGCTACTGTTACCAATGCCACGCAGAGGAAGCCAGGCTGTCTATGCCTACCTGCACCGCAGCTACACCCACGTAGTGGTGTAGACAGGCCCCCAGTTTCAGCAGATGCGTATAGGAGAAGACATGGAACTGGTATGTAGCTGAGGAACATTACTGGGGAGCAAGGGAAGGGACAGACTCAAATCTAGAATGGGTTTTAGAGCACAATAAGTGTGGAGTGGAGTAAGAGCACAAAATATTTTAGCTGCAGAAAAGGAGTGGAAGAAAAAGATGAAAGAAGTAATAAGGCAAGAGGAGGGGGAGAGACAAAATGATAGCACTGGTGTAAACAGGGGAAGATCAGGAGGCACCTTGTGGGAGGGCAGGTACTTCAGTGTGTTCTGGGAAGAGACAGGAATTTGTCAGATGGGATTTGTAATTGATTAAGCTGGAATAACAGAAAAGGGGCTTCATTCCCACTGTTTGGAGAAAACATGAGGCATAAAAAAGAAACCCATTAAAGTAACAGAGGCTAAAGGACAGCATAGGTGCAAAGAGTTTTGGCAGTGAAAACAATGAGGCTGAAACAAAAGAAAACATTACTTTCTACAGAATGTTATCAGCCTGAACAGACGCTATTTGAAGGAGGTCAGAGTCAAGTATGCTAACTGGATTTTCAAACAGGATGAGTCATTTTTAGGGCCATTAATATCTCCAATTACACTTACAAACATGACAGGAATGTGACTGCTGTCAGAGGTGGGAAGAAATTCTCACTGCCCCCACCAGCATCCTCTAAAAGCATGGACCATTGCCCATGGCTGAAGGCTGCCTCTGATGGATGCCTGATCTCACATCTGAGGCACATCATGCACATTTGTGGTCTCAGAACAGGTCCAACATTGTCAGGCACATCCACAGAACAGCTTCTGAAAAGGCTTGCCATTTGGGTTAGAGGTGCCTCTGTCAGAAGCCACTTACCTTAGGAAGTACTGGATGTCATTGTTATTTAGCTCTAAGAACTTCTCATATCTCTTGGCATAGGCTTGGAGAGGGATCAGTGTCTTCTGAATGGCAGACCGCATAGCCTCACGTAGTTCTTCCACTTCTGGTTCGTGCAAGCCCACTGAGTCCAGCAAGGGTGTGCCTGTGATAAGTATGTTCTCCAACACATACTGGAAGAGGAAGGTGAGAGGTCTTTCAGGACTAGCAGAGTTAATCATGCCTCCTCAGGAGAGGGGTGAGACGATCACTAGCGGCACCTTCGGGAAGTCATGCAGTCTATCCTTCTACATTGCGTCAGGAATTGTTTTATCAGTTTTACGTTGCCACTTGCAAAAAAGGAGGATCTAGGGAGATAGGTCTTTCACGGTAACAGACAGAAGGATGCACATGCAGAAGACATCTGCACCAGACTGACAGGACCAGAAAAGGTGCTATTTCCTTTACGAGTCTGTTTTTGCCAGTGCCATGCACTTAGGGCAACCAGGATACTTAGGACATGTCACCACAGAACTGCAGCACCTAAGCAGAGATAGCAACCACATAAAATAGCGACAGATTTGGGGAGCTTGAATAAATCCTGTCAGAATACAACTGCATTAGCACAGTGCTGTGCTCAAATTAATTAAACCAGATTCCCAACCAACCACTTCTGCAACTCCCTCCCTCAGTACAAGCTCATGGGCTATGCCAAGCTGCAATGCACTGAGAAGACTTGCACAGCTACATCACTGTTGATGCAGAAGAGTTCACCTTCTCCAGCTGCGGGACAGTGTGAGTCACCAGGATTGCCTTGTCAAACAGAGAAATCAGGGACTTCTCAAAGCTCTCCACAGGGGGGCTGAAGTGAACACCACTGCTGTCTAGCACAAGGTCTGTTACAAAGAGTGGATTCCTTTGAGGCCTGCAGTGGGAAGAGATCAGGAAGAACACGGACGCTTTTTGAGACAATGGCACACAACTATATTGCTCTGGTGCTGATACTAAAATGCCTACTGGACAGGAAAGGAAAGCAGAGGAGAGGAGGACTGTCCCATGCAGATGAAGGTATGAAACACTGCGTTCTGAATTTACCAGTAAAGATATTGAGAACTCTTGTCTATCTGCAAATGAAGAGTCAGTCATGACATACCAGGATCCCCAAAAGTCATAACTTTATGTTAATAACTGGAGCTGCTTTACACAAAAATTGCAGATGCTTTTCAAACCAGGCTTTCAGCATCTCAAATATACTCTTAAAATGTACCTTCCAGAGTTATATTCACTGTCTCCCAATCTTGTATGATACCAGCATGGCCCAGGATCAGCTGAAGTCAGTGTCAAGACTCCACTGATTTCAAGGTAAAAGGCCTCATGAAAGTGGCAGGGTTTTTTTCTTTTCTTCCCGTTTTCAATTTCTAAACCTTCCTTTTTTAATACCATGAAGGACAGAAATTCTTAAACCAATACCCAACAGAAGAACATGTGACACATTCTGTGACAGCCCAAATTTGGTATTCTTTAGAGATCCCAGGCCAGATCCTACTCCTGAGGTTTAATCCAAGAATGGAATTAAGCAGCCATGCCTCCTGGTATTCTTCTTCCTGGCCTCCAGAAAAAAAGCTAGTAGTAATTATTTGCTCCCCTGAGAATGCTGGAAGTGGCTAATCTTTAGAACTGTAGGTCAAAGTAGCACACCTTGGTTCTGATGGGCTGCCTCATATCACTAACAGCAAGTTGAAATCTCTACTAACAGAGCAGCCAGCTCTGTGTCATTCTTCCAGACTCAAGCAAATCTGTCAGGTGGAGGACCAGGGAGAAGGGCCTAGCCTAAAGCTCCCAGACACGACAAAGCTTGCTTGCAAAAACAGTAGTTAGAAAGACAACAGCACTACACTTTTCTGCTCTTTCCACCCATTTTTCTCCTCTCCCTTACCTGTAGGGACTATTGATTAGGTCATCTCCCCATTCCATGTCCTCTGGGCAATTCTGGGTACCATGACAAGCATCCAGTATAAGCCGGGTGAAGCTGCTCAGTGAGTTCTGGACCAGATAACGCAGAGTGTCCTGAAGGATGAATTTGATGCGCTTCATCAGCTTACACAGCTTGGACATCTGGTAGACATCCCAGTGGCTCTGTTCCAGGTTGTACCAGTCTTTGTCTGCATCTTTCAGGTTGTTCTTTATTGCAGTCTTCAGAGCACTGATCCAAGTCTCCTTGAGAAACACCTGAACCTAGGGCAAAGAAACAAAGCAAGCTGTGTAATCCTCCAAGGGCTGATGGGAAAGCAGCATGATGAGGTTAGCTGCTAGCTGAGGCTGCTGGACCTTTCTCTGATGTGAAAGGCAACTGTTCTCTGAGAGCTGTGGCAGCTAAACAGCAGCTCTCAAATTCATGCACACACACGTGGCATCTGAACTGACAAAAGACCTACAAAAAGAAAGCCTGGTAGTAAAAAAGCGGGAGTGCTCTATTTATTTTTATACACAGTGTTTCCTTTTTCTTCTCTTTTCTATAGAGCAGTATCCCTGGAGCTGCCTTTGTCAGGGTCCCTCATAAAAAGTTGTGTAGACAGTGTGATGAGCAAGTAAAGGACAGAATGCTGTCTTCTCTTGACAAGCAAGGAGAAAGAGGGGAAGAAGCCAAGGGCAGCAGCAGTCTGCAGTGTTCTAATTTATTAAAATACCACCAAGTGTCACTTTTGCTCCACAGGCAGCTGCTGTTTGTGTGTAATAAAACAACCTCAGTCACTGAGTGGATGACAGCACTGCCTAGTTGAAACAGCATGGGACTGGGAAGGACCAGCACATGCCCTCTGCCACTACTGTACTGTGTAACCCTGTGCAAGCTACTCCATGTGGCCACATCCAGCATGCAATGTACCACCTTCATTTAGAGGGCAGGGAACTCTCTTCTGGTGAGAGTTACCACAGAATTGCAAATTTTTGCCCTAGTCTGTCTACTGGCATTGCAAGCAGAGTAAGCTAAGTACACAGAGAACAGAGTGTAGAAAAGTATTACCCCCACAAGTGCTTCAGGAGGAATCAAAGCTCTTGTGCCTTGCAGCTGGAGGGATAGGGAAATAAAACCAAAAAAACTGGAAACTTTTGAGTGCAAACCAGGATTGTTATCTGCGTGGAGACCAGGAGGAGGAAAGAGGGGCTGTAGCCCTATGTGGCCACTTCCTCAACACATGACCAAGAGCATGGTCAGCATTGGCTGATACTAACTAGGAGGCTACGGCTCTTCCAGCCCATTCTCCCCACATCCAAATAAATTTGACACGCACATGCAGATTCCTCCTGTCCCACCCACAATGTCTCCTTTGAAAGCTCATTGATTTCCAGAGAATCGATCTGCAGCTCCTGCATCTGTCTAATACACGCTGACAGCCCTGCTGGCTGCTCCACGGGTTCACCTCCCACGCTTCTTCCACTCACCTGAGTGAAGGACTGGGTCTGGATCTGTTCAAACTCCTCCAAGCAGACATACTTGGCTAAGGTTGAGTTAAACAGAGACATGCTGGCTGCCTTGTCGCACTCATCTTGCACCTGTGTAAGGAGAAGGATGACTTCTGGCCTGGTCAGGGGTGAGACCAAGTTGAAATCTGCTTGTTGTTTATCAAAAGGATAGTCTGGGATCCAGATGAGCCCTGGTACCAAAAAAAAATAACATGTTATTGCCTGCAATGGCCATCCCAGCTTCTGTTTCAGAGGAAGAGTAGAGCTCCCTTTGGGACAGCACTTGGGAAGAGGACTCTCCTCTGATGCACAGGCCTTATCGTGTATCAGTTTCAGCAGACGGCTGGATGAAAGAGAAAGTGTCTGCTCTGCAGCAGAGACTTTCTGCAGCCTCTCATAAGGGGCTGAGGGACTGCCTTGGTGCCTGACCTTCCCGAGGCTTTGGCTTATAAAGTTTCCATGAGAAAGAACACTGGACTTGAAGAATCTTCCCACTGAGGTTTCAAGGCACAGATGAGTCAATTCTTTACTGTGAGGGTGGTGAGACACTGGCACAGGTTGCCCAGAGAAGCTGTGGATGCCCCCTCCCTGAAAGTGTTCAAGGCCAGGCTGGATGGAGCTTTGAGCAACCTGGTCTAGTGGAAAGGTGTCCAGTCCCATGGCAAGGGGGTTGGAACTAGATGATCTTTAAGGTCCCTTCCAACCCAAACCATTCTATGATTCTATGATCCCATCTGTGGAACATCTCCCTTATGAGGAGAGGCTGAGGGAGCTGGGTCTCTTTAGCTTGGAGAAGAGGAGACTGAGGGGTGACCTCATTAATGTTTATAAATATGTAAAGGGCAAGTGTCATGAGGATGGAGCCAGGCTCTTCTCAGTGACATCCATTGACAGGACAAGGGGCAATGGGTGCAAGCTGGAACACAGAAGGTTCCACATAAATATGAGGAAAAACTTCTTTACAGTGAGGGTAACTGAACACTGGCACAGGCTGCCCAGAGAGGCTGTGGAGTCTCCTTCTCTGGAGACATTCAAAACCTGCCTGGACGCATTCCTGTGTGACATGATCTAGGTAATCCTGCTCCAGCAGGGGGATTGGACTAGATGATCTTTCGAGGTGCCTTCCAATCCCGAACATTCTGTGATTCTGTGATCTGTGACAGGCCACTTGTGAACCACCTCAAGGTGTTCCAACCTTTGGAAGATCGAACTGCACCAAATACACTGCCCATCTTTTACTGTGGCCATTTTCCCCCAGTTCAGGACTCTAAAAGACCCTGAGCCCTCTTTCACACCTGAAGTATGCCACAGCTGAGCACAGCAAACGGAAGGCAGCCAGCTCCAGAATAGTGCAGAGCAGAAGGCCATTAAGCTAATTACACTGCCATACATTTGGTGCCATTAAGGCTACACTTGCAGAGCTACTGCAGCTTAGCTGATGATAGATGGTAATGTGTTATACTGAGGTAACAGGAACATGCAAATATACCCTAAAAAAGAGCAAACATAACTTGAAAGTCTCATATAATGTCTTGCTGCGGCTCCTTGTGAGCCGTAATCATTAACATGAACCTGAGAGTTTCTACAACAAAGCACGAATCCTATCAAAGACAAGGGGTCCTCTAACCATGCCGAGTTCAAACTGCTTCACTGTGCCCCGTACCTTTCTGTGGTACTTTCTTCTCCTCTTTGTCTGGCAGGGTGACATACGAAAACATCTCAGGTTTGGAAGTGACAACTCTGTCAAAGATCACCCTGTTCATGGTGCGTTCATAGTCTAATTTCACTTCTTTCTCCAGGCAGCACATATGGTCTAATACCCTGTTAAAAGACAAGGAAACAATGATAATCCACAGTGTTTGAGCAGAAGTATGTCTGTAGCTTTACTGCAAAACCCACCTTTCACTCCCTCCCTCCTGGATTTGCTAACCCAGAAGCTCACCTACTACTGAACACATAAGGAGAGCTGTGCAGACAATGAAGCAGCCAGCACAGCTGTCAACTGGACATTTAATGACAGAGGCAAGTGGGGACCTGGGACTAGGACTGCAGCCTTCTCAGATCAAAGCAAAATCTCCACTGGGAGTGCGCAGGGGGAGAAGCATTACAGAGAACAGGGGAAAAAAAACAAGAACTGAGGAAGCTAGCTGGCAGTTCTGGAAAAGCTGGGCTACCCGAGCTGTCCTCCCAGCTTCCTCCTGCCTCCTCTTGAAATCAGTCTCCTCAGCCAAAACATGCGTATAACTGCTGAAACCCTGCTCTGTTTGTCCTAGGAAATCATCATCTTTCACCTCAAGCAGGCAGAGTACTTTTCTTTAGACCTATATTTCTGCTCACAAACAGAAAATAATTACTCTCCTACTCTCTAGTTTAGGCTGGCAGACCATGCAGCCCTTCACACCTCCCTGTCTCTGAGCGGGACAATCAGTCATGTCTGATTCCCAGCGACACCACCAATGGCTCATGATTCATCAGCCCAGGGACTCTTAAAATGCCTTCCTGATACGAACTGCATCTCAAAGAGACACTCGATTATATCCAGGTGGAGATCTCCTGTTCTGTTTGCTTCATGCTATGCAGATCTTTTGATTTTAGCAGCTGTTAACAAGTAGAAGAGTCACCAGCAAACAACAGCCAACTCTCTGGAGACAGCTGGTGGTCTGCAGATCAATTCAGCAATGACTGATCTGTTCCCTGAAAGCACAGGGAGACAGCAAGGTCAACCATGCCATGTCTGTCCAACCTTCCTGTTGTTGAAGGCTGCTTAACTGCAGGTGTAAGCATGGCTCAGTGGATCTGCATATGAAGTACATCTACTTCATCTGGTAACACTGACAGATCACCCATCCTGTACATGTGTCCCTTGGGCTCTTGTCCTACCTACTTCTGATGACACTCTGGGCAAAAGGGTGGTGTGCATGTCCACAGGCTAGAAGGCAGATGAGATCCATGGTCTATGAGTTGAATGTTCAAGCTCTGCCTCCATTGCCACTTGTTTTGTAGCCCTATGAAGTCCTACAATATTAATGGACTGAAGGCTGAGACCCCAGACATGTACTTGATACTTTACCTCTTATCTTTCTCCAGTTTGGGAGTATTCATAGCCAGCAGCCTAATTCTCTGCAGGCTCTCCTCGCTGATGCTATTTAGTCCATCTGTGGGCATGCAGTCCACATACAGGTGATACATCAGCAGCGCCTGTGTCTTCTTACGTAAGCTGTTGGCAGAAACTACCCGCTGCGCAAACACCCAGGGATCTTCGGCCAGAAACAGTAAGCAAACTCGTGGCACCCAGTACTGATGTGACAACAACGGGGCTCTTCCTGGGAAATGAAAGTAAAGCTTACAAGAGTCTACAGGGAACACAAAACTCAGCATGGCTTGCAATGCTGACAGCAGCTTTTTGAGGGACAATATAATTGAGTTGGCGTACTGGAGATCAAAATGAGGGACCAAAGCTGAGGACAGCAAGAGACAAGGAGCATGGAATTAGCAGCATCTCCAAACCTTTCAAAAGAGGGGCACTTCATCTTAATCTGTCGACAAACCCCCTCAAAATGGCATTGGCCCAGAAAGATCATTATTTAACTTGTCTTGAAGGCAGGAAAGATGGGAGACAGAAAAAGGAAAGGTATCTCCAAAGGGAAGGCCTCAAACAGGTTTTCAAACAGGTTTTGCTCTTTATGTGAGTGAGCAGCTAGAATGTATTGAGTTCTGTCCAGAGGCAGATCAGGAGCGAGTTGAGAGTTTGTGGGTGCGAATTAAGGGGCAGGCTGGCAGGGGTGATACTGTTGTGGGTGTCTATTACAGGCCACCGGATCAGGATGAGGAGGGTGATGAGGCCTTCTACAGGCAGCTGAGAGCAGTCTCGCAATTACAGGGCCTGGTTGTTGTGGGGGATTTCAACTACCCTGATATTTGCTGGGAGGCCTACTCAGCCAGCCATCCCCAGTCCAGGAGGTTCCTCCAGTGCATTGATGATAACTTTCTGATGCAAATGGTGGATGAGCCAACTAGGAGAGGAGCGCTGCTGGATCTGATCCTCACTAACAAGGAGGGTCTGGTGGAAGAGGTGAAGGTTGAGGGCAGCCTTGGTTGTAGCGACCATGAGATGGTAGAGTTCAGGATCTCATGTGGCAGGAACAGAATAGCTAGCAGAATCGCAACCCTGAACTTCAGGAGGGCCAACTTTGGCCTTTTCAGGCAATTGCTAGGGGAAATCCCATGGGACAGGGTACTAGAAGGTAAGGGGGCCCAAGATAGTTGGTTAGCGTTCAAGGACTGCTTCTTCCGAGCTCAAGATCAGAGCATCCCAACAGGTAGGAAGTCAAGGAAGGGTACCAGGAGACCTGCATGGTTGAACAGGGAACTGCTGGGCAAACTCAAGTGGAAGAAGAAGGTGTACAGATCGTGGAAGGAGGGGCTGGCCACTTGGGAGGAATATAAGTCTGTTGTCAGAGGATGTAGGGAGGCAACTAGGAAAGCTAAGGCCTCCTTGGAATTAAACCTTGCAAGAGAGGTCAAGGACAACAGAAAGGGCTTCTTCAAATACATTGCAGGTAAAGCCAACACTAGAGGCAATGTAGGCCCACTGATGAATGAGGTGGGGGTCCTGGAGACAGAGGATAAAAAGAAGGCGGAGTTACTGAATGCCTTCTTTGCCTCTGTCTATACTGTTGGAAGCTGTCCTGAGGAGCCCTGGATCCCTGCGGCCTCAGAAGAAGTCAGGATAGAGGAGGAATCTGTCTCGGTTGATGAGGGCTGGGTCAGGGACCAATTAAGCAACCTGGATGTCCATAAATCCATGGGCCCTGATGGGATGCATCCGCGGGTGCTGAGGGAGCTGGCGGAAGTCATTGCTAGGCCACTCTCCATCATCTTTGCTAAGTCATGGGCAACAGCAGAGGTGCCTGAGGACTGGAGGAAAGCGAATGTCACTCCAGTCTTCAAAAAGGGCAGGAAGGAGGACCCGGGTAACTATAGACCGGTCAGCCTCACCTCCATCCCCGGAAAGGTGATGGAACAACTTGTTCTTGGTGCTGTCTCTAGGCACATCAAGGATAGGGGGATCATTAGGGGCAGTCAACATGGCTTCACCAACGGGAAGTCTTGCTCAACCAACTTGATAGCCTTTTATGAGGATGTTACCCGGTGGATAGATGATGGTAAAGCTGTGGATGTGGTCTATCTCGATTTCAGTAAAGCGTTTGACACGGTCTCCCACAGCATCCTCGCAGCTAAACTGAGGAAGTGTGGTCTGGATGATCGGGTAGTGAGGTGGATTGTGAACTGGCTGAAGGAAAGAAGCCAGAGAGTAGTGGTCAGCGGGACAGAGTCCAGTTGGAGGCCTGTGTCTAGCGGAGTTCCGCAAGGGTCGGTTCTGGGACCAGTTCTATTCAATATATTCATTAATGACTTGGATGAGGGATTAGAGTGCACTGTCAGCAAGTTCGCTGATGACACAAAACTGGGAGGAGTGGCTGAGATGCTGGAAGGCTGCGCAGCCATTCAGAGAGACCTGGACAGGCTGGAGAGTTGGGCGGGGAGAAATTTAATGAACTATAACAAGGGCAAGTGTAGAGTCCTGCATATGGGCAAGAACAACCCCATGTACCAGTACAAGTTGGGGACAGAGCTGTTGGAGAGCAGCGTAGGGGAAAGGGACCTGGGGGTCCTAGTGGACAACAGGATGACCATGAGCCAGCAGTGTGCCCTTGTGGCCAAGAAGGCCAATGGCATCCTGGGGTGTATTAGAAGGGGTGTGGTCAGCAGGTCGAGAGAGGTTCTCCTCCCCCTCTACTCTGCCCTGGTGAGGCCGCATCTGGAGTATTGTGTCCAGTTCTGGGCCCCTCAGTTCAAGAAGGACAGGGAACTGCTAGAGAGAGTCCAGCGCAGAGCCACGAAGATGATTAAGGGAGTGGAACATCTCCCTTATGAGGAGAGGCTGAGGGAGCTGGGTCTCTTTAGCTTAGAGAAGAGGAGACTGAGGGGTGACCTCATTAATGTTTATAAATATGTAAAGGGCAAGTGTCATGAGGATGGAGCCAGGCTCTTCTCAGTGACATCCCTTGACAGGACAAGGGGCAATGGGTGCAAGCTGGAGCACAGGAGGTTCCACTTAAATTTGAGGAAAAACTTCTTTACTGTAAGGGTGACTGAACACTGGAACAGGCTGCCCAGAGAGGTTGTGGAGTCTCCTTCTCTGGAGACATTCAAAACCCGCCTGGACGCGTTCCTGTGTGATATGGTCTAGGCAATCCTGCCCCGGCAGGGGGATTGGACTAGATGATCTTTCGAGGTCCCTTCCAATCCCTAACATTCTGTGATTCTGTGATTCTGTGATTCAAATTAAGATGTGGAGCTCTCTCCCCTGGAGGTTTTTCAGGACAGGTTAAACAGACATGTGTCAAGAGTGATAACAGGGAAAGGAATGAAATTACTTCTTGATGTCCTTCCCATCTCTACCTAGGACCAGGGTAATGGACTGGCTCTCAGAGTATATGCCAGGTCCCAAAAGGCCTTACTTGAAACATACCTTCTGGAGTTATTCCTCCATTGAGAATGGGTCTCCCTTCTTCATCATGCACCAGCCCGTTCTTATCTGTTTTATGGACCAAATAGAGCTCTGTCTTCTTGTCATAATCCAGAACACCAACATCAATCCACTCGTAGATTAACTTCTGGCTTTTGGGGTCCTCTGAGAGAATCAAGGATTAAAACAGGGTTAGTCCATTCTCCTGGAGGCTACAGCAAATGGACTTTCCTGATCAGTGTGATGAGGCTACAGTCAAATCCATTTACTAGCTTGAATCTCGGTCAATCTCACATAATTTCTGCTGTGATCAACTAAATAATGAACTCAGGTCTTACAGCTTAGCATTTCCAACTGTTTGCACACACCAGAGCCCTCCATTTTCCTCCTCTTAGCTCTGTGGGTTCCCTTTGCACCATCCTCCCACTGCCTGCTTCAGGCACTCCCACTCACTCTTTGCAGCCATAGTCTCATATTTGGGTCCCATATGCCCCTACATCCTCTCTTTCAGCCCATACCCGGGGACCCCAATGCCTCCCCATTCCTTCACCCCTTGATCCACAACCCCTCATTACCCACATGGGCTCTATGGGGATCCCATTCTCCTTTCCCATGTGCGGCTCTAGCCCTGAGTCGCCCTGCACACAAGTCCTCGCTCTTCTAATTAGGAGTGGGTGTAAAACCCTGTACCTTCTCCCCCAATCCATTATTTCTCTGAGTCATTCCCAGGTCACCTCTCAAATGTTTGGATCCTTTTAAACGCTGGGAGATGCCAGCCAGACAGATATATACCCATGTATGCCAGTTCCTACACTTTAAAGCTAGTGCAGATGTGTTGATGCGAGCTGCAGCCGCAACTGGACACCAGTACCTACTGATGCCTTCTCACTGGGAAGGCTCTGAGCAACAGGAAAACAAGATGTCCACGTCACTTAATTTGCCCCAGATTTACTACTTGGATTTTCACTGCAGTCTGAACTTGACTTCTGATCCTGCACTCATAGCGAAATCCAGGCAGAACATACTGTGTTCAAGCCAACGAGCTAACTTCATGATGATACCTACGTATCAATAACGCGAAATTTTGACTGTACTGACTTCCAGGCACAGAAAGGAGGGCAAAAGGCAGAGGCTAATTCTAAAAAAAGCGGAAACAGTTAGTCCAGGGCAGGACTGACAATCATTGAGATCCCTGGTTTCTTGCTCTGTCTGCCTGAACCTGGTCAGAATGAGTTATTGCTTTTCTGCTATTCAGAGCTACATTTGTCAGAATCTACATGCTCCCTTCTGCTGAATGGGCCTGTAATTGTTAGCACTGCCTCACTTGAGCAGTAACTCATTCAAGCTTTACCGTGTCCCAGTACATCATCTGTAGGTAAAAGCGCTTTTCCAGGCACTGGCTTTCTGTCGTGAGATCCTGGCTCCAGTCCTTGCGAGATCCACTCTTCTGGAGTTCGACAGTCATACTCGTCATTGTCAAATATCTAAAAAGCCAGGACATGAGTGAAATGAAGTCTTACTTCAGAGAGAAGAAAACACCTGAGACAAAATTTCATGGGAGGAAAATTAACATGCAGTTCCTAAATGGGCTACAAAAAGAGAAAACAGTCCATGTGCAAAAGCTGTGCTGATCTTTGATCAACAATCTTCTCCCAAACAGCAATATCCATACCTGTAGCCCTTTCCTAGGGAGCAGAGACACCACCTGGAGAGGTCTCACGCAGTAATACTGCCGAGTACTTCATCCAGAAGGAAACACGAGACAATACCTTTTCTTTGGACACATAAACGACAGTGAGGGTCACCTTCAAGGACTATTAATTCTGACGGAAGTTGTGGGCACCCTGCAGAAGATGCCCAGCATCTTGTACAGATCCTTCAGGGCCCAAACCTGCTCTAAAGCATTTCCTTCTTTTACCGCCTGTACCAATGATGGCTAAGTGTCCTGCAATTCTCAGAAACATCCTGTGATATAAGCAATGAGATAGATCACAAGTGCCAAACACACTCTCTTACCTTTAATGGGAGGTAGATGGGAAAGACAGGATCTTTCTTCTCCTGAATAGTTGGCATATTGTCAGGATCGTGGTGCCTTGGCATCAACTGGTTGGAGTCTATCCCCTTGCTGGCTAAGAGCTGAGCAATATCGAAGCTGCGATATAGCCGTCTTCTCCTGGTTTGAATCAGAGGGGGAAATAACCACTCAATGCGCCTAGAAGGGCTCCCATGCCTGTAACTCCACTTTTTGATCGTGCACCCCTATCAGTAAAAACGTTTTTGAGTGCACACCACATACATGTATATTTCTTCATCTATAGAATAGAATAGTTCAGTTGGAAGGGACCCACAATGATCATCTAGTCCAATTTATAAATTATATACATGTACTACTGTACCAATATATTATGTACGTTATAGAGCATACACAAAAATAGAAAGTAAAAAAGGATGAGAAAAAGATGAAATCAACCCTATTTTGAAAAAAATATTTTCTTCCTGCATCCCAGGAATTGTCTTGTGTACTCCCTGCGATGCGCACACCCCACTTTGGAGACCACTGCCTTACAGGATAGTATTTTCCTAAAGATTTTTGACATGTCATATCTTGAAAGCAAAAATCAACACCCTAATCTGTTGCGTCCATACCGTAATGATGTCTCTAGCCACCTCCTGGTTACTTACCTCTCTACCTCAATCTCCCGAGGGCATTGCCCTGGAAGCCGTTTGAAGGCAATCTGCACTTTGGGCTTAAATGATTGTTCAGGGAAATCTGATTTGATGAGGTTCTCAGTGGTTGGTCCAATCACTTGCTTATCCAGGATACTTCTGAAGTCCTCAGGTATCTTGAAGGTTGTGACTAAGAGACAAAGAGAAACATGCATCTGAAACCACCAGACATCATTCTGCTTTACATTCACACACACAGGACTGTGCTGTCTCCTGGGTTGTCTGCAGAAGTCACTTAACTAGATTTGTGAGAGAAATCAAGCAGACATCAAATGGAAAAAAGAAAGGAAGATCTTTTTTCCTGCTGCAATATGTCATTATGGTTTTCCAGTATCAAAATGATGGCATAGAAGAAGCCTCCACTGAGAAGTACTGTCATGCACCTTATTAGGAGGTAGGGCACTGACCTGGCTCTAAGGAGCTCCGTTCTGTTCCCAGCTTTGCTACGGACTCTCTAGATGATTGTGGGAAAGTTTCTGTCTCTAGTGCATGGCTTCCCTCACTCCCAGAAAGGGGTGGGATTCCCCTGCCTCCCTGGAGTGCCCTGAGACCAAGAGTCAGCTGTAGCTAGGAGGAACTCAGTTAAGATGGTGATAAAGGACTTACGAATATTGCAGGAGAGAACAAGTCACTCAGGTCATCTTTATGTGCTGAAGTCCCTGTTCACACCTTACTTGGGACAAACCTCAGGTTTTGCTCAAACGAACCTCCCACTCACATCAGCACTGGTGTGAGAAAAAATTGAGTTAAACAGCCAACAATCTCACAATTTGGCCAAATGTTTTCAATGCAAGTTTGGACTAAGCAAAAAGTGTTCATTTCCAAGGACTGGCTGAAATTAAACCACGTCATTTACCCCATAAATAAACTAAACTGTTTATATTGCTAAACAAGCTGCAAATAATAGAACAGCAGCAAACTGGGAATTTGAAGCTTAACCTAAATTAAGTAATTGCATGCAAGCTTTAAAAAGCACTATTCCCTAGACAGAGCTAAGCATTGAGCTAAAAATAGATTTTAGTGGAGTGAGAGCTTTTCATCTGATGAACTTTCACACTTTACCAAGGAGAAACTTAAGGTTCTGGCTTGTAAACGGGTATGGACGCCAAGCTCTGGACCCAATCCTGCACCTTGCTCCACGTACGTCTGCTTGCGTCATGGATGCGACCCACTGAGTTCAAATCAACAGTGCAGAGCAGCCAAAAATGCTGAAGTCAGACACTTTTCAGGATGATCACGTACAGAAAGGGTCCTCTAAGAGGTCATTCCCTTGCCCTTCTTAACTGGCCCCTGACACAACCTCTGTAGCTATACATTGTCTGCTTAGGGACTAAAGGAAATAGCCACTGAACTGGCTCCTCTCTCTCTGCTCCCCTTTCTTAGGGAGGACTCCTGGCCTGGAATAAATAGGATCCTAAACATTTCCATTGTCCATACCAACTTCGAGGAATCTCTAAAATGCAGAGGGTTTACTACAGCTCCTTTAGCCTCATGCATATCTCTTGCTTGGGGTCTTTACAGAATGGCCCTGATTTATATTTGTGGCAGGGAGCACAGCTGTTCCAATTTTGTCACTTCACTGTTGCAAAATCCACGGCACCATCCATTATGGCACTTTGTGCACTATCAACTATTTATGTCAATACTTAGCGTTTCATTTGCATTTACATTTCCAGCTTGATAGCTTCTTACCCCTTGAAGAAGCAGCAGATCATAAATAGAGAACTGTCTCCACTCGTTAGGGATGAGTCTAGCTTGTCAAGATTCACTTGAGGATGCAGTCATTTGTCCTCACTCATGAAAATAAATGTCACTTCTAAGCACAGGAAGGTGGTATATATATAGTTACCATCTTTCTCTAAGACTAAAATCCTCTCACATGCACACTTTCTCCCCACCTGCTGCCAGCCTATGATCCATATCCCTAAGGGTGCTCTAGGGGCCAGGAGAGTGCAGGCAAACCTTTCAACCATGCTCTGTTCCTATATTTAAGCATCCACGATACAACAAGCTCTTGTAAGCAGATGGGACCAGCAGCTCTGTATACACAAAGACCCCTTGCATCTAGGGAGAACAAGCCACTCTGGGGCACAGCTGGATGCAGAATAAATAAATGAGAGAGGACCATGATTTTGGCTATGGGTACCTAGATCCTGAATACAGCTCTCACGGGCAGGTCCCATTTTCACAGGAAAGGGGCACTGCTGGCTCCATATGCAACGATAACGCATGCAAATTCAGTGCTCTCCTGGCATATGGCCCGTGGGACCAGACTCCCATAGGCAGCAATGCTACCCTGAACCCTGGGAGGATAAAAGGCAGCATGGTTTTACCACCAGATCATTTTGCTCCAGCTCTAAATGAAATTCACTTTTCACTGGACATTCAAGCAGCTCAGCACCATTCCTGGCACTGACAGGAGAATGAAGGCAGAGCACTAACCTAGAGTCATCAGCCTAGTTCCCAGCACGCTCACTATAAGCAACCATAAGAATTATGGCCCCATTTCCTACCACATCACATTCCCTCTCAAGTATATTTACCTTTAGGGGTGTGTGGCTCGAGCTCTGCCTGTCTTACCAAAGCGTGGTACATACGGGGGCCAGCACAGACATCCTGAAATGCAGAATGTGAGAGAAGTGTCAGACATAACAAAGCACAGTTGTAGCACAGTGAGACGGTGGGTTATAGAGGTCCAGAAAGAAAGTGAGACTGTAAGAGCGACTTTACCAGAGCTTTAGGGACAATTGAGACTGTGAGTAACGGTTAGAAAAGGCTCAGAGGCACAAATACCTGGAAACGTCAGCCCAATGCACAGAGAGGCAGAGGATTTGTCAGCAAAGTGCAGCCTGACATCAGCTCAAAATGTGGATTGGGGGCTGACGAGGTAGGCAGTCATTAAGGTTTTACTTCCAAATATCATCTGCAGTCACAACCATATGCCTGCCCCGGCATCCTAAACCCAGGTAACATCATGATGACAGTGACAGCACTGGCCATTGAGGAAGGCAGCACAACCATGATCAGGAAGAGCCTTATGGCTTCACTTTGTAGGGGTCAAGGTCTTGCACAAAGGCCTCTGACTAAAACAAAGGGCTAGGACCTGGGGTGAAAGCTGTATTTCTCCATACCAGGTATACTACAGGTCTTTCCATTTTAGAAGGACAGTGGTAGAAAAAGAACTGCTCTTTGCACTTACCCCCGAGATGTTGGAGGCTCCTGGGGTAAGGACATCAGCATAAAACGCCTTTTGTTTAAAGGCTGAGTACTTTTTTGGCCCCTGGTTGCAGTTATCAGGAAGCAACAAACTCGTTCCTGG
The DNA here is from genome assembly GCF_013368605.1 of Nyctibius grandis. Taxonomy (NCBI): domain Eukaryota; kingdom Metazoa; phylum Chordata; class Aves; order Nyctibiiformes; family Nyctibiidae; genus Nyctibius; species Nyctibius grandis. Next base: position 19,094,846 of record NC_090667.1, on the reverse strand, counting down.
ACTGCAGTCCCAGCATGAAGCCTCATTGCTGGTATCAGGAGGTTTGAGGCTCCTACCCTGAGAATTCGTCAAATCCTTCTTTGCTTTATCCATCTTCTTAGGAGAACAATTCTGTGATGCAACCCTGGGCTTGCTGCAGTGGAAAGACATTGAGCCTGTTAAACACACTATCTTCGGTGCTCCTCCACACCCTCCCACCATGCTGGATATCATTGGCTTGCTAAGAAGATGAGTGGGTAACAAGGTAGGCTTGACCCCCTGCTTCGAGACCAAGTGCTGCCTTTGTGACCTGGGGGCCATTGGGCTCACTTGGCTGACTCGATGGCTCACTAACCCCGGGGAAGAGAGCACTTTATTATTCCAAATGGGTTTTGGAGGGGGAAAAGCATGAAAAGCTGCTTTCCTGAAGCAGCAGGGGCTTCTTGGATCTGTGGCGGCATTCAAAAGGCTGTCAGGAGAATTTGAGTAAACTGGGACTACAACACAAGTGCTACTTTTGCTGTACCCAAATCCCCTAAAAACCTTATCACACTCGACTCCAGTGGGAGTAGGCTACAGCCTAGATACAACACAGCTACTCCCAGGTGTACAATCTGACTCTCATTTAAATAATTCAGGAGAGATGTTTAAGCATCGCCTAACAAATATTAAAATACAGCCACCAGCTCCCCTTTCTCTCCTCCTGCAGGGGATATTCTTGCTGGTGATCTCAGCTCACAAATAATTTCTACTCTTCCACCTTGGGAGATTCAAGTCCAGGCACATATCACAGCTGTATGGCTTTATTTTATAAAAACCTTTGTGCACTGGGAGTTCCTAATTAAGAGCAGCCCCCAGACTTCTGGCACGATGATAATACAACCCTTGATTTTAGGCTTGTCTAAACACAGAGATGACTACTGTAACTAATTAGTACAGCTAAAGTGACACAAGCCCCTCCAGCCTGCACACACATGCGCCGACATGATGCACACACCCACATAGCTTATTCCTATAAATTACAAGTCAAAGCCCTCCACAGTGTCTCTCAAGGCTACTCTGAGTGCAACATGGCTTATTCATCAATTCCTGCTCAGGGCTAGACCCAGACTCCTCATCCAGCCTTAGCTGATGAACGGTTTGTGTCCTGCACCCTTGCTAGGACCCACACGTCTGCCTTGCTTACTTCTGGAGGCCAAGCCTCTGCAACAGGCTGCTACGCGGGAGTCTTCCAGCTTGCCACAGCTAAGCATTAGAAAGACCTTGCCTGGTCTTGTAAGCCACAGCAGTAGTACCTGTCTGGAGACTCATCCTGATGCAGAGATGACAACTCTGCTCTGCTCTTGAATGGAGTGAAAACTCTGCCTGTCCTACACTCTTGATCAGAGAGGGCAATTTTTTCTAAATTTCACCTTTCTGTCTGTCTGCAAGAATGAATCGGATACACACAGCAGAGAAAGCATTACATGCATGCCGGAGATAAGAGGGAATAACTGTGCTGGTTTATTACTGCAGGTTCAAGCCAGTGCACAATTTTGAGAGGTTGAATCAAAAAAAGAAATCAGATAATAAATCAGGGTTACCACAATGCGAATCCTTCAAGTGAAATGGAGTAAACGAACAGATTGGAGAGACCTGGGAGACGAGATCAATAATACCCCCTCCTCTCCTCCAAGCTAGAAAATCTCAAATCTTTCTCCTCTCAGCTTCTCTTTGGTGCAGCGACTGGAACCTCATACCCTGAAGAATGAATTTTCCATGGAGGATTTTGTTTTTATTAGCTATTTTATGCTCTGGCCCTATCTATTTTAGCAGCCCAGCAGGACTGATTGGTATCAGCCAAGATCCAAGGATTCCTGATGAATCACTGCTGGACTTTTTCGTGCCTGCTGTGCCAGCACAGAGAACAGCAGCAAGGCAGAACGACCCTGTGGTAGCTCTCCTGATATGTCACCTGAGCATCCTCTTCCTGGGAGCCGGGGCGGAGGTGGCAACGTGACTTGCTGTACTTTTACCTCTTAGGACCAGAATCCTAAACCCATCCAACTCAAAAAAGCTAACTCCAGGATGGAAGGTTCATCTCAACCTTTAGTAGGGTGAGCGATTGAGTGCACTCCCAATTTAGCAGGACTGGCAATCTCTGCCTAGAACGAAAATAACGTGGCTGCTGTCAATGATGGCCAAGTTCCCGTGATGGGGGAAGTGTGTACCAAGCCTGCCCACAGCAGGCCTAATTCTTCACTGCTTTGCTCCCTCTGTACTCACTCACACCTCCATAAAGTCCTTCCTAAGCACTTATCTCAAAATAAAACAAACCCCTACTCAGTGTCCAGCTCAAAAACATCCATCTGTCACACTCTCCCAGATGCACAGAGGGAGGGTCTGGTGTTTGTAACTGCAAAAAAACCTGACACATGCCACCCAAAATAAAGAACAAAACTAGGCCTCCAAAGTTTTCCCAGCAATTCCCCAAATGAGTAAAACAGCTTGTCTGAGCGTGCTAAAGCTGATGGAGGTAGAAGAGCTGCTAAACACAAAGGGAATCCTACCCTCCTGCCACCCCAGCTACTAGGATGTCACCAGTTTCCAACAAGGAGGTTTCCCAGAGCGTGGCAGGAAGCAAACTGCCTCCAGCTAGCAGATGGTTTGGTGCTCCCACCCAGCTCTCAGGAATGGTCTCCAGGTTGGTCTGAAAGACAAGAAGAGGGATCCTCTCTCTTTTATTCAGCCTAGCTGCTGAGCCAGGGGTTTACTGCAGAGCAGTTCACTCTTCCCTAGCCTCCAACTCTGCCAACAGCACCTTCCGCCTTCCCACTCCCCCCAAAACAATGAGCAGCATGCAGACTCCAGGGCTGTCCTTCCCACTCTCCATCCGAGGGTGACCCTGGGCCCTCATCCCTGGGCAGCAGAGCTTGGCGTGGATTGCCAAGGCTGTCGCTGCTCAGGCTGCAAGGGGAAGGGAACACGTGCCATCTTGCAGGAAGCACGCAGCAGCAGCTCGAGCTTTCAGCCAGCTCTGCAAGAGCAAATGCCAATGGTGCGAAACAGCCCGCGGTTGAGGATTTCTTGGTTGCCTGAGGGATCCTGAAGAAAAGGAGTGAAACTGCCCAGAGCCCTGTTAGCGTCACACTCCGGCTGCTGTGGCTGCAGGCAGGAGGCCAGCTGCACACCGCCTTCGCAACCTTCACTCCCTTCCTACTCAGAGTACTTCCTCAGGGCTGGAATTCCACTTCGACAAGGGAGAGGTTCAAAGGTGGGGGAAAAAAGAAGTTCAGCTCATTGCAAATAGAGAAGATGTCTTCCTGAAAGCAGATCCTCTGCCCGCCTCAATAACCCTTCACTCTCTGCTGCCCTTATGCATCCAGGAGCATCTCCCCGCTCCTCAACAGCAAACATCTGCCTGGCACCAAGCCATCCCAGCTTTAGCTATAATAAGCTTTGAAAAATCTTTTCACGACTGCTGAAACACCTCTCTTTCCAACAGCTCAGTCATGCTCTCTCACACCTGAAAAGCATGTTTCCTAGATATACCAGGTACGTTGTAATATGCTAAATTGAACTATTCAAAATGAGAGCATATTCTAATGGCATTGCTGACACAACATCAGCTACAGCGTCTGTGTGTCATCATGGCAAAACTATAATTACAATTTCTCAGTAAATCCAGGCTTTATATACCCAAGAAGTCAAACTCCCACGTGTCTCGCTCAACGTCTGGTATGAGTTTTTTAATCTGTTGCCTCTACTTCAATTCTCTGATCCAAAGCTTTGACAAAATGGACTCTCTTCTTTCAAAGAATGTTCAAAACAGCTAAAAAAATTGCAACAGAAAAAAAGTACTTTAAAAATAATCTAACCCCTAAGCAGAATGGCAGACTAAAATCTAGTAGTTATTTATCTGTGGGTTAGTCAGAACCTGAACTACTACACCATCCGGACATGAACATGTACAAATTCCTTCTTCCTATGATTTAAGCCACAGAATATAAGCTCAGACAAGGTGATGTGCTCTCAACAAACCACTTTAAACACTATCCTCTACTTCAAATCTCTTCTACTTTAAAAAGGGAGTTGAAAGTAATTTTTAGTTTTATAGCAGCCCATTCCCACCAACAATTTGCATGGTTTGAAAATTGATTTTCCTCCGGGTTTTTAAACACGTTCCTTTCTCCATGGGAAAGCACCACACAACCACCACCAGAACCTGGGGACGCTGGGGGGGAACAGTGAGATGGATGGCCAACAGCGTTCCTCATTACCCAGAGTGCATTAACGACACGGTTACACCACGCGTTTTGAGGTTACAGCCATGGCGGGTGTTACAAGACACCACACAAAGTATTTAGACCGTGACTCCAGCAATGCTTGTGTCGTTCGTGAAGCACAGCAGCCTCCGTTGCTACCGGGGTGCAGGAGAAGCAGCCCAACGGCAGTAAGGAATTGTGCTAACTGTGGAGATGGGACCAAGCGAGGCACCCTGAGGGAAGGGGGAGCAGCTCCCCGCGCCCCCCGCTTGGCACGAGCGGCGGGGGACACCCCATTTCTGACGGCCTCAGGAAGCCAAACCCTGACCCACCCACCGCCACCCACCGCCGCGGCCCTCCACCCTCCCGCCATTGCCCTGCCCAGGCCCCCTTCCCCTCACCCCCGACAGGCCCGGCCCGGCCCCGTTCCCCGCCCAAGCCTCTCCTCAGACGCCGAAGCCCCGGGCCCATTCCCAGCCGAGAACGCGGCGGCGCTGCCGGCGGGACCCCGGCGCGGCCCCTGCGGCGGTCGGTACGCACCGGCCGGCCCGCGGCGCGACGGCTCCCGCCGCCGGCCTCGTTGCTACGTTGACAAGCAGAGGGGGCGGGCGCAACCATCCCGCTGGAGGGGGAGGCTCCTCCCCCCCCGCGGGCCGTTGGGCTGGTCCGGGCAGCAGCGCGCCCCGGGCGGGGGGTGTGGTGTGGGCTGCCACCGCGGGGACACCGCTGAGGGGGCACCGCAGAGACCCCGCCGCCACCTCGGGGCCACCGCTGAGCTCCCACTGCCACCTCGGGGCCACCGCTGAGCTCCCACTGCCACCTCAGAGCCCCCGCTGCCACCTCGGGGATACCACAGAGATCCCACTGCCACCTCATGGACACCACCACAGGGCCGCCACAAAGCCCCCAGTGCCACCTCGGGGACACCACCACAGGAGGCCCTCCTCAGAGCCACGGCCACTCAGCCACCACAGAGCCCCCACTGCTACCTCAGAGCCACCACAGGGTCATCACCAAGCCACCGCCATCACCACAGGGCCACCACAGACCTGCCATAGGACAGCCACAGAGACACCACTGCCATAGAGCCACCACAGAACCAGCATCAGAGGCCACTGCCACGAAGCCACCACCACCACAGAGCCACCATCAGCCCTTGCCTTCCAGGGCTGCTGGCCCCAGGGGGCGGGTGCTTGGCCACCCCACCAAGGAGCCAGCCTCCACTGACCAGTGTCTCTAGGGACAGCCCCCTGTCCCCACACGAGGGAGAAGGGCTGGGTGCCTGCTGTTCCAGTGCCACCTTCCATGCCAGCTGGCTGCCAACCCTACTGGTGACTGTCCAAAAGGGTCCAGCAGATCCCTCCTTCATTCGTCTTGGCCCCAAAACCATTGTAGGCAGATGGGTTGCGGGATGTAGAGCTGCACGATGGCTTGTCTACAGCCAAGCTTATGTATTCATGGACATCTTGAGCAACCACATCTAGGGGGTCATGTCAGATGGGGACAGGTGACTACCATCATGTGCTACAACCCTGGAGAACACGTCATGCCCTACAGAGGGAAAGGTGGCACTGGGTCCTGCTGGGAGGACCCCAACAGCTGGTCCCTCAGGGAGTGGCTGGTGGGGAAGGGACAAGCAGTGCCAGCCCTGTGAAGGAGTGAGGAAGAAGAGGTTTGGATTATTTTGGGGTAGAGGGAGGAGGTGGAAGAAGCTGAGAGGAAAGGATTTAAAGAGAAAAAAAAGCTGCAAAAGTAAGAGATCTAGTGTCAGGGAGGGCAAAGGAGGAAAGGATGAAGGAGGAGACCAGAGTGGAGGCTCCTCCAGGAGGCGAGCTGTGGGCAGGTAGATGGGCAGGGGCTGCTTCATAGCCCCTTTGCCCCCTGGCTCCTGCAAGCCCTGTCCAGGCAGGCAGAGAGCTGGGAGCAAGTCCTGCTGCTGCACAGCACTGCACCCAGGAGAGGTACACGTCCTAGGGAGCAGGACTGGAGGGGCAGAGCTCTGCAGGGCTTCCTGAGGACAAAACAGCCAGCGGGCTGGCCAGAGGGACAACTGCGTGGCCTTGCATGGGGGCAGAGGGCCAGGCAGGGTGGCACCAGGGTGGGGGGGGCATGCCACGGGGAGGCAGTAGAGCCCAGGCAATGGGCACCCGCCCTGGCACCGGCTCCAGTGGCCAGGTTGGCGCTGGGTGGAAAGGGCCTGGGAGTCAAGGGTGGATGAGGCGCTTGTGCCATCCAAAAATTTGCAAGCAAGGGGATGTGAGGTTTGGGCAGAAAGAGGGGAGGGCTGTGGCATGCAGAACCTCAGGGAAGAAACACAAGCTGCTCCGGACAAGAAAGCTCCCTCCCAGCACCGCTCAGCTGCCGAGGCGTTCTCCGGATCAGCCTCACGCAGCAGAAGGGTCTCTGTGCGGATTTGCACCCCACACTGGACTGCCCCTGGCCCTGCTCAAAGCAGCAGCTGCTGGAGAAGCTCCCAGGTGTAGCTTCTCTGTCATACTGCTGGCCTCGTTGCTTCACTTAAGAAAGGAGTGCATGCTGGTTGCCTCAATTAGGTCTGATATAATTACAGCTCTTGCTGGAGTTCCCTGGAGCTGAATCTCAGATGGTTCCTCCAGCCGGGAGGAAGCAATGGCGGAGCCCCTTCGCATGGGAAAAATACCCATCCATTTCACACTGGCTTCATCTCCCCTGCAGCAGGTTGGGATCTGCAGCAGGTCTTGCTGTCCCTACAGTTAGCCATGCTTTATTTTTGACTGGGCTTTCAAAGTTCGACACAAAATGCTCCACCGAGTCAGGAGATGAAAGCTGAGCTGTTTTGACTGGCTGGTTCTTCACAAACCCACCAGGCCAGAACAGAAATCAGACAGGTGTGTGAGCCACCCTGCTCTCCATCCATGTGCTGCCATGACTGATTCATTTCCTGACCTGCCTTCAAAAGGGCCTTCGGGTTCGCCAGAGACTCTCTCCCAGGGGTTGCAGCAGGGTGCACTGACACCATGTCCTGCTTCCACGTGTGCTCCTTTAGCCCAGGATGGCCAGGCAAAGGAGCATGAGACCTGATCACTTGCAAAAGGCAGGTTCAAAGTGGTGGTGGTGGCAGTTGGCACAGCTGAGCATCTCCGTGCTTTCTTCTCATATCAGCCCGGGCTGAGATGCTGTTCCCAGCTGGGCCAGCACAAAAGCTTTAGGGCTGTCTGTCTTCCAACAGTTCTTCCACCCACTCCTTTTCTGCCATGGACTCTTTTGAGGCCACAGATCTGCCCATACTTACAGGTGATGCTGAGTTCCCAAGAAAACTGTTCTTCAAGAAGATGTTCCCGAGTCTCTGCTGAAACAGGCTGATCGGTGGCTTACCCAGGATTTTCCCTAGTGCAAGGCTGTTTTGAGAGAAGGAAAACACTGCTGTCTGTCCAACCAGCCAGACCACCAGCATGGTGAAAGCATGAGCAGGGATTAGCAGGGTCTGGACTCACAGTGAGGGAGAGAGCTCTCATCTCCTCCAGTTACCAGACATGAGAATTAAACCAGTTTCCATAGGTGTTAGGATGTGAGCTGGCACTGGGAAGGGGAAATACATGAAATGTGCTAATGAATCGTTGTGTCTCTGAGGCTCTTTTCTGGCTAAAGAGCCCAGCTTCTCTCTTGTATTGTCCATGAGCTGGTGGAGCCACCTTTCCTCCCCTCCGCTTTCACACCCCTTTGGCTCCCATGCGTCTATCCCAAACCAATAGCTCAGAAAACACCACTGCCAGGACAGCACATCACACCAAATCTCGCTCCTACAGAGAACAGCCTTCTTCTAGTTATGGGAGGAATAATAAAATATCAAAAAGCCCAACTTCTGTGGTCCTCAGAGATGATGCGCTGGTTGTTTGGTTTCATCCCTTGCACCTACCCGATGTGGGTGGCAGGCCCCTTCAGATTTAGCAGTGTTTCCATACCCGCCTCCCACATATTTTGCTGAAGGTGTAAATGATCCTCAAAGCACAAGGCCACTGGAGAATAAGGCCCTAGATTTCTCTGTCTCCACACCTACATGCATTCCCACACACAAGATGATACAGCATTAATCTAGAGTGAAACACCACATGTTGACAATGCTAACAGTACATTTGACAGAAACTCCTTAGATTGAACCCCAAAACGCAAACCCACGAGAAAATCATAAAGCAGGGAGCATCAGGACAAGGTATGGCTTCATGTTGCCTGTGCCCTTCTCTTGAAGGGGCAGTTTGATGCTGGGAAGGCAATATCAAGCCAGATTCACTTTATATTCCTGCTACTTTCAACAGCTCTCTCAATGTGAGGTTGTTACCTTGAATTCAGGCAGGCTGGGACTGCAGGAGCAGTTCATTGCCAGCTGCAAATTCTGTGCTTTCCAACCATAGTTTCCACTGCAGTCTCAAAAAATGAATGAGACTTTGACCCCAACAGAGCTACATTTTTGTTGATTGGCTTTCTCCCTTGCTTCCACCACCGTGGGGAATTCAACACCCCAGGGTGCGTTCTTTCACATTCAGGATCACACCATCAACCCAGCCAGGAGGCTTCCCCAAGGAATCTGCAGGCAGAGGTTGCTTCTCCAAGGAAGGCATGCAGAAAGCGTGGGGCTGGTCAGAAGTAGGAAGGTGATGGTGAGGATTGCCAGGGCCAAGCCAGAGCAGGCAGGGAGAGGTGGTGATGGAGAAGCTGAGCAAGCCTCAGTGATGAGATCTCAGCAGGGGTGGGCAGAGAGGCTTGCAGTAGGCATTTTTTTCACACAACTGGTTCAGGTTCAGCTGAATTGGCCAGAACTGTCTCTAATGCAATGCTGCCATCTTCTCCATAGGGCTGCTGGTAGAAAGAACCTGTCAGCCACCAGTGAGCAGGGAGATTTTTCCAAGAAGAGCCTATATGTACTTTATAAGGGCCTTGATTTCAGAGAACATTAGTAGCAGAGATGCTCCTGAAGATCCCACCTTCCAGCTTCCAAATCCCTTCGGGTTAGACCTTTAAATTCCTCAGAAGCCCCAGCCAGATAAACCGCCAGATTTCACACAGCCTGAGATGACATGCAGATAGGTCATTTGTCAGGACATGCGCAGAGGGCTTGGAGCTGTGTAGCTCCCACAGCAAATATGGTGCAGGCACTTCCCCATCTTCCTAGGAGAAAGCATCAAAATGGAGCTGTCAGTCTAACCACTGGCACCCAGGAGCATCAAGGTAGGTGGCTGTAGCCTTGCTTTCCCTGAGAGGGCCTGTAGACAGCTGGGACACAAGTCATCCCAGGTAAGAATACCAGTGTCTGCCTCATGAGGAAGCCAATATGCTCAGTCTGTACTGGGGAGGATGTAGCCCGAGAGGTGACATTTCCTGGCACTCTCCAGAAGTTTCAGAGATTCACATGTAAATACTCTTCAAGCATGCAAAACACAGCACGCAGGAGGCTATAGATAGAGCCTGCTCTCTTCTAGGAGACTGATCACCCACCCCCAATGAAAACGATCCTAAAAGAACTGCGAGGCATTTCTGAAGAGCTACTAGCAGTCTTACAACTCGGGCATTCCCAGACAACATACAGAGATCGAGGTCCTCAGCCGATCAATTTTGAATGCTCAAGGGAGTTCAGGGGGACGTGTTTTGTTTGTTTTTTTTTTTTTTTAAATAGGATCAGGAGAAATTATTTGCCTGCTTTTAGAAAGGCTGGAAATTTTCCCTGAAGCTTCCAGAGGAACATCAAGCTTTTCATGAGTGAGACAGAGACATCTTGGCTCCCTACCATAACGGCGCTTGCTGGGGGCATGTGGGGAGCTCTGGTTCAAATCTGTGGTGTGGACTGGATCCATCAGGCTCAATGTTCTATCTTTTCTCAGCAGGTAAGCGTCATCTGGTTTTGAGCAAAAATTCCATTGTTTGCTGACAAACTGCAACAGATTCCTGCGAAAAGCCTTTCTTTTCAACCAGCTGGCATTTGATCAAGGAATCCCCAACCTGTTCAGATTTTTACCACTTGAAAGCACGTGCCAAAAGCTGGGATAGATCCTCACCCAAACACCACCATTTCAGAAGCTGTACGGAGCAGGGCCTGAGCCGATGGGCTGAACAGAGCAACAAAATCGATGCATTTCTTTGCACCAGGCCTTAGAATCAGCACAGCACCATCAAAAGCAGAGGTTCAAGCATGCCAATGTGCCAGAGCAGCATCTCTCCACCCAAGACAACCACCCAACATTTTTGGATTTAGAATGACTTCAAAACATACCTTCCCAACACTTGTTCATCAGCTGAGTTATTGCACCAGGTGCCAGCCTGAGTTTCTGCGATCAGTAACACAGCGCTGTCAGTATCTGGGCATTCGTATCATTTGTCTGGCTTGTCCATCTACTCTTGAAGTACCTTCTCACTTAGCAGTGAATATTCTCATAAAGACCCCTCTCAGAGAAACCATTAAAAACTATTAGGTGGAAAACAAAAAAACCGAAGTGTTTTTTGCTGTTTTCTGTCTGATTTTTGTATGCAAGTGATTATTGTAGCAATGTAAACATGCTTGTGCATACAAATATGAAACCCAGAGGAGAATGGAAGTTGAGGTTGGGTGTGACCTTTTGTCACAAGTCAGCCTGCCTGCCCTGCGCTTGGTGTAAAGGGAGTTACTGGTGTGTCCATCCTGCAGAGCAGGGTGACATTTCTGGGGATCTCAGTGGGGAAGAGATTCCTGAAGCTTAAGGTTGAGCTTCTCCTGCCCAGAGGAAGCACCACCCACTTAGTGAGTGACAAATCTTTTGCCTCAGTGCCAGGAACAGAGCTCAGAGCAGGCAAAATCCAAAGGGAGCCATAGTTGTGGCACTGTTTAAGAGAGACGTAACTGGGAGAAACTGGGCAATCAAGTCAGAAGAATTGTAGCTTCCAAATGCATATTGTCATCCTGCTAATTCCTAGCCCTCCCCCTGCTCCCTCCTCTGTTGATGCTCCAGTCCCCACTTCAATACCTGCCAGGTCCTTTTAGAGAGATGACATTTCCATTCCTGACATTTTCTGCAGCTCCATCTGGGAATTAATGGCCGGATATTAGCAGCGATGGGGCCGTTTATCATAATTAGTCTCATGAAGTTACTAAGCATCCAACTATTTTTCATCAGCGCTGAGGAAATAAACTGCAGAATCCAGTCGACGAGACGGACGATTTATTTATTGATTGATTTATTTTGGTCTGTCAGGATGCGGCTTTAAAGTTTGCCGAGATGAGCGATGCTTCTCGGAGGCAATGACGACAGTAGGGCTGGCTCGCCTTGGGTGCACATGCTGCAGAGAAGAGGCCCCAAAACCCCCTGAGACAGTGAGGAGGCATTTGTTACCCTACATCTGCTCTACCCTTCTGCTGATATAAAATGACAAGTTGCAGCAGGTTGAGCCCTGGCTGGAGAAGCTCAGGAAGAGCAGCCACTAACCACACAATGGCATCATGAATGAAAGCCATCTTCAGGCATGCCTTTTCTTCTCCATCAGGGAAAGCTACCCTACAGGCACACAGACCAGCAGCTCCAGGATGGTCATTTGGCTGGGTGTGCCAGGTCATCCTTGGCCCTTAATGCTAAAAGGAGGCTGCTGCAGACAGCATGTCTGTCACCTTCCAGAGGTGCCTGGGAACAGACGAAGGTCTTTTCTTTCTTGTTGTCTCACTCAGAGCGGGGTGAAGTACTAGGTTGTTTTCCTTCGCAGAGGGTCAGCAGTGAAGAGCAGGAGGCAAGTCTCATATACAAGAAGATCAGACTGAAACCCTCCCGGTAGGGGAAAGCCCCTTGGAAGGGCTGGGGCTCACCATGAGCCACCTTCTCTGGCAGAGATAAGGTCCATCCTGTAGCAGCTAATACCTGCTGCACCCTCAGTCTTACTTTTTAGGGGCCAGTGCAATATACTGTATTTCTGTGAGATTGGGTGCTCAGGAAACACACCAGAACCTGCGATTCTCTCTGGGAATAGCTGCTGGGATCCACCAGATGTTGCTACCCATCCCGATGGCTACTGCTCCTGGCAAGGAGCCTGTGCTCATTTCAGTAGCCCTTCTACAGTCTTGCAAGTTTTGACGATCATCTCAAAAGTATTGAACGGGAGTGGACAGGAGACCCCTGCCAGGGTCAGCCGCCTCGTACTGCACCGCTCTGCACGGCTTGTAGCCTGCGGTTGGAGCTCCTCTGCCTGCAGCTCCTCTCTAAGCAGGAAATGAGGATTGCAAAAGCTGTGTGGAGCTTCTGCCTGGACGTGAGGGAGAAAGGCCCTCCTGGGCTCAGTGTTGCTCTTCCCTCTATTGCCCATGAAACCCCACAAAGCTTGCTACAACCGTACCACCTCAGTGCTACACCTGCAGCAGGCCCACCCTCCCCTCCCGCAGGCTATCAAGAGCTTTCCATCCTGAGGTTTGCTATGCAAACATCGAACATTTTGTGTTTAAATATTACACTCTTACTGCTGATGTGAAGCCAGTAATTACAGCCAGATGGGTCCTGCCTCACAGGCAGACACAGGGCCCACACACTGTTGGGTGGTGGCTTTTTTTTTTTTTTTTTGCAAAACCATGTTGCCGGGCACCAGCAGGAATATCAGAAAAACTGAATGTAGTTAAAAACAATAAAAAAAGGGTTTTCTAAATATATCATGCAACATATTCCAGGCTGAGCAATAACTGTTCCTGCTGCAGTGCCTGGCAGCCTCCGTACTGTACTGGGACACAATCCAAGCCAGCATGCTCAGAGCCGTACATCCCTCCAGGCACAGCGCGAGGATGACACGCACTGATCTGGTGTTAGCACCATCCTGCAGCACCAAAGGGTCAGATCCTGCAAAGCCTTCTGAGTAGGAAGCTCTTTTTTGCACAAGGGCCCTGGTTCAGCCTCCCCTCTAGTCCATCAAAGTGGCCCCTACAAATGCGTTGCAGTCCCAGGGCCACCCACACAGCTAAGTCGTGAGCTTACATCTGCTCCTCACTGCTAAGTTGAGAGATCGCCTTCGCTTCTGCATGCCTGCCACACATTTCTGCCTCTGCACAAGCTGCCCAGGGTAGGAAAACACTCCATTTTTCTACCAGGTCCAGGATTTGAGGTCTGATCTGCTTAAGGCAAAACAAAAGCATTTGTAGTGAGTGGTGGATTTTTTCCCCCCGGATCATAGTCCACGCTCACATTCAACATCCTGATTGTATTTTTAATAGATAACCCTCTCCCCTACACATCAAACAGACCCAAAAGGTGAGCAGGAACATACCAGTTTGAGCAAATGCCTCGTGTGTTCGCCCCTGCCCAATTCTGTGTTATATATACACACCACCAAGTGCCCAGAAGCAATCCCTCTCCTCACCCTACAGACCTGAGCAAGCTCTAGCAGCTGCAGCAATGCTGATAATAGCCACTATTTAGCTGCCTGAAAAAAGGGGCTAGATCTACCTCACCATAAACAATTTAAGTAGCCCTGATGAAGAAACCACTGCAGGTGGCACCACCTCCAGGGGAAATGAGCTATAAAGGATACAGTCCTATGCAAATCCATCTAAGCTCTGTTTAACCTCCATATTCTCCCCAGCCTGTGGCTCCCCCTCTTTGTAACAAATACTCCAGCATGCTCTCAGGATGTTCCCAAGCCAAGTGGGGCAAAGCCAGAGCCCAGTCTCCTGCCTGAACAGCCAGGGATGTTTCATTCCACAGGGCTACTGCTGGGATGTATCCTCTGTGGTGTAAAAGTCAGCATTACACAGCTACCTGCTCACCCATCCAAATGTAAGAGATGTCCTGCAGCCAGCCTGCCAAACAGGAGTGTCCTCCGTTCAGCCCCACCCATGGCTAAACAATAACCAGTTGTTCTATCACCCATCTCCCTCCCCAGCCAAGAAAGGGATTTGGGAAAAAGGGGAAAGGAGGGATACTTGTGGGTTGAAATTTAAATGCATTTAATAAAATAAGAAAACCAAGTACCGATACCAATACAAAAGACACAAAGTTATACTTAGCTTATAGAGTAGGTAGCAAGTCCATCCAGGCATAGTAACTGTTGAGAAGAGAGGAGAGGAGAAAAGAAAAGTGAGAGGAGAGCAGAGCAAAGAGCCCCCTATCCCCAGCAGCTTTCCCATTTATAGTGACCCTGACGTTAATGTCACAGAACACACCTGTGGGCCAGCCTGGGGCAGCTGCCCTGGCTTTCACTGCTAACGGCCTTGATCACCATCCCACAGCTGGCCACAGACTGAAACAAAATGTAACAGAAAAGTGATGCTATAAATTTTATCCCTGCAAAACCAGGGCAAGGAGCCAGTGTCCTCGGTTGCAAGGGAAGAAAGACAGAAAGCAGCAAACAGAAAAAAGGAAGACATCTAGGAGATACAGAAATCATTGTTTTGCAGAAATGGTAGAGCAACAGCAAACACATGCTGTGATTTGAGACAAGTGCCAAGCCCTGATAGGTTTCCCTAGGAAATCGGGATCAGCCTTGGTGACAGGCAGAGAAGGGGAGCAGGTAACATGCACAGGGCGATGGGAAGCTCTGATACATCCACCCAGAAGCCTGCACCAAAGCTCTTGGACCCCATCTCCTGAGGCTGGCCAACCAGAAGCCTATGGCCATCTGATTCACGTTCACGCTTCCTTTGCTTCCCTGCTACCCTGATCTCACTTGTCTGCCACCTCTCTGGGAGCAGCTTCTCCTTTTTCCTGTGCCCTATGGGCTTCTAACTTCCCAAATCTTCCTCAAAGGACCACGAGTAGAGCTTTCCAAGGAAGCTTATTTCTGCTGTCATATACCCCAGGAGAGAGGGAAGGGAAGGGAAGGGAAAGGAAGGGAAAGGAAGGGAAGGGAAGGGAAGGACTCAGCACTTCTCTGCACCCAAGCAGCAGAGCTTTGGCATGCCGTTACAAACCCTTGTTTCTGCAGTAACCTTATCCAACGCTGTGTGGGTCTGTGCAGGCTGTGTTGTACTACTGTTGCCTTCATGAATAATGGATCCCCCTCCACCTTCCCTCTCCTCTTCTCTCTTAGATCCCTTTTCACGTTGGACATGTTTGGTGTGTTTGCTGCATCCCTGGGGTTGATCTGAACACTCTGATTCCCAGGTCCAGTTCCCCCTTCCTTCCCAATATGCAAGTGATACACAAGAGAGCACCAGGAAAAATTCAAGTGGTTATTAGCAGAGGCATGAGCAGGATCTACCTGTTGGGTTTTGTAGGGTTTAAGATATTTCTGTTGCTTCCAGTGAGGCTGTGAAGCTCGTATTGTCAGGGCCCTGAGGACACTAATAGGCTTTAGTGGCCCAGACCAGCCTCGTCTAGGGTGTCCACCCACACACTCTGCTCCCAAGAGCACCATTTAAGCTCAGATCTGGCCCCCCAGTTCTTGCCTGAGCTACGTTATAGGTGTATCCATTTCCAGTCCCATCTCCAACCCTGCCTCCTGGATGGACTTTAGACCCATGTTGTAGCCTTGTCTCCAGTTCTGTCTCTGGCCCTTGTGCTTCCTAACTGGACTCCCTGGATGGACCCTGGAGCTGGTTCACCATTTACCTTGTCTGGGACTGTCTGTGGCCTTGTTGCCAGGCACTTGGCTCTGCCTGCCTCATTCAGCTGCTGTGGGACTGTGCCCTGACTGGTGAGGGTAATGCCTGGACTGGGTCACCTTTGGCTCTCAGCTTGCCTTCCCTCAGGAAACAGTTGATTGTTGCTTTTCCTAGAAAGCTATAAGCTCTCCTTCTCTTCTGGAATTTCACATGTTAAAGACAAAAAGTAGAGGTCCAGGAAAAAAAGGCCCATCATTCTAGTTCTAAAAAGTTGAGTCCCTATGGCTAAAAGAAGCATATCTACATTTCTATGTGGTTTTGGGCCAGAGGACATTGGGGACCACTTCTATAATGAAGTCTGGAGAATTTAATTTCCCTTATTCCTGGAAATACCCAGCTTTATTCAGCTTTGTCTGGTAAAGAGCGGTATTTTAGCTTTATTCATCTTCAGAAGCCACAGGCTCAGCAGTGAGATAGCCCTGATTTTAGCAGGGAATATGCTGTGGCGTTTAGCAGCATCATGGGTGTCTCTTTCCTTAGGTCCTGCTGCAGCAGCACCATGACCCGAGATAAGGACTCAGTTGAGTTCAGCTGAATCTCTTTTGAGTGGCTTTGTAGGGTTTGTAGATATGAAGGCCTGTCAAAGCTGTGTGCTGATCCTAGTTCATTGTCTGTCTCCTTTAGTCTAAGCACTCCAGGCTATGAGAAGCACCAAGCTTACATGCCTTTATATGGGGCCATACCTTACCACTGTGTCTTCTTCTGCCAACCTCACCAGCCCAGTTCTTTGATTTCTGCCATCCTCACTTTGTGTTGCTGCCCCTGCAGATCTACCCCCTTTGGGGGTTTCCATGATGAGAGCCCATGTTGGCTTATGATATTTCAAAAAAGAACTGTGAAGTTCTGAAAATCAAAGCCAAGGGACGGCAAAAAACCTGCAACCAGGAGAGTGGAGTCACAGAATCACAGAATCACAGAATGTTAGGGATTGGAAGGGACCTCGAAAGATCATCTAGTCCAATCCCCCTGCCGGAGCAGGATTACCTAGACCATATCACACAGGAACGCATCCAGGCGTGTTTTGAATGTCTCCAGAGAAGGAGACTCCACAACCTCTCTGGGCAGCCTGTTCCAGTGTTCGGTCACCCTCACCGTAAAGAAGTTTTTCCTCATATTTAAGTGGAACCTCCTGTGTTCCAGCTTGCACCCATTGCCCCTTGTCCTGTCAATGGATGTCACTGAGAAGAGCCTGGCTCCATCCTCATGACACTTGCCCTTTACATATTTATAAACATTAATGAGGTCACCCCTCAGTCTCCTCTTCTCCAAGCTAAAGAGACCCAGCTCCCTCAGCCTCTCCTCATAAGGGAGATGTTCCACTCCCTTAATCATCTTCGTGGCTCTGCGCTGGACTCTCTCTAGCAGTTCCCTGTCCTACTTGAACTGAGGGGCCCAGAACTGGACACAATACTCCAGATGCGGCCTCACCAGGGCAGAGTAGAGGGGGAGGAGAACCTCCCTTAGTGACCTGCTGACCACACCCCTTCTAATACACCCCAGGATGCCATTGGCCTTCTTGGCCACAAGGGCACACTGCTGGCTCATGGACATCCTGCTGTCCACTAGGACCCCCAGGTCCCTTTCCCCTACGCTGCTCTCCAACAGCTCTGCCCCCAACTTGTACTGGTACATGGGGTTGTTCTTGCCCATATGCAGGACTCTACACTTGCCCTTGTTATACTTCATTAAATTTCTCCCCGCCCAACTCTCCAGCCTGTCCAGGTCTCTCTGAATGGCTGCGCAGCCTTCCGGCGCGTCAGCCACTCCTCCCAGTTTTGTGTCATCAGCGAACTTGCTGACAGCGCACTCTAATCCCTCATCCAAGTCATTAATGAATATATTGAATAGAACTGGTCCCAGTACCGACCCTTGAGGGACTCCGCTAGACACAGGCCTCCAACTGGACTCTGTCCCATTGACCACCCCTCTCTGGCTTCTTTCCTTCAGCCAGTTCACAATCCACCTCACTACCCGATCATCCAGACCACACTTCCTCAGTTTAGCTGCGAGGATGCTGTGGGAGACCGTGTCAAACGCTTTACTGAAATCGAGATAGACCACATCCACAGCTTCACCATCATCTAGTCACCGGGTTACATCCTCATAAAAGGCTATCAAGTTGGTTAAGCATGACTTCCCCTTGGTGAAGCCATGCTGAGTGCCCCTAATGATCCCCCTATCCTTGATGTGCCTAGAGACAGCATCAAGAACAAGTTGTTCCATCACCTTTCCGGGGATGGAGGTGAGGCTGACCGGTCTATAGTTACCCGGGTTCTCCTTCTTGCCCTTTTTGAAGACTGGAGTGACATTCGCTTTCCTCCAGTCCTCAGGCACCTCTGCTGTTGCCCATGACTTAGCAAAGATGATGGAGAGTGGCCTAGCAATGACTTCCGCCAGCTCCCTCAGCACCCGCGGGTGCATCCCATCAGGGCCCAAGGAGTCTGTGCGATTCGGTGAAAGCGTAATGCTTACAAAGGGAAGGGAAGAAAACAGGGTCCTCAGTGAGAAACCCCACTGCCAGAGGCCCTTGGAAAGCCACAAAATCAGTTGCCTGGAAACTAATGATGCCCCTTGTTATTGTCAGCAACAGGAAAAAGCCACAAGTGCCATAATTCAGGCCACCACCACTGTCTTTTTCTCTTGACTGAGTAGAAGAAGCAAAAAGAGAGGCTTTTCATGTTCTGTGGGTAGCAGGGTGTCACCTTGCCCTCAGCTCACAAGGGATCGCAGGCCCAGTGCCATTGCGTCTGCATGGTCAGTTCCCATGGCAAACTTCACGTCCTGAAGGTCAGAGGCTAAACCATCTTCTCCCAACCCGCTGACATCCTTAACCGCTAGGTGTCAGGAGCCTGAGGGAAGGGTCACACACCATCTCTCTTCCAAGCACCCACCCATGGCTGCCAGCAGGAGCAGTGCTAGGGGAGGTGAGTCTGCAGCCTGACCTGATGTGATGAATAAGCTCAATTAAAAGATTCTGAAAAAGGATTAGGAAAAATAGTTTCTTCACATCCCCTGTTAAAATTCAAGCTTCTGTTGCTGTGCCTATCTTATTATAGCAGATAGCAGCTCCAAACGCCTGAAGTAGCCTTAGAGTTTGCAGAAGATAATTAAAACAGGAGAGACAACCCCATTGCCAGCAGGGTCAGAAGTACCAGTTAGGGCTGCTCAACATTTCCCACTATAAGACCAATTTTTCAGCTGCTTAGAATTTTGCCCAACTTAATTGTTTTCACTGAGTATTCTCTATAGGGCATCTACTTCTTAAGTTTGGGGGAAGTATATGTATATATTTACTCTGTCACCTTCTGCAGCTACTTAAAAATCATAGAACAGTTGTGGTTGGCAGGAGCATCTGGAGACCATGTAGTCCAGCCACCTGGCTCAAAGCAGAGTCAGCTCAAGCAGGTTGATCGGGACTGCCTCTCCT
Organism: Nyctibius grandis; assembly: GCF_013368605.1. Lineage (NCBI taxonomy): Eukaryota > Metazoa > Chordata > Aves > Nyctibiiformes > Nyctibiidae > Nyctibius > Nyctibius grandis. The sequence continues at coordinate 19,075,624 of NC_090667.1, read as the reverse complement.
CAGGTTTTGAGTATCTCCAAGGATGCAGACCCCACAACCTCTCTGGGCAGCCAGTTCCAGTGTTTAGTCACCCTTACGGTAAAGTTTTTTGTTTAATGTTTAAACAGAAGTTCTTGTTCTTCCCAGCTCTTGCCGTCCCTGTGAAATACACACAAATTTGGCCAAAATCAAAAACCCTTTGGCAAAAAGGAATGTATAGGTGACTATTACACAACAAAACATGCATGTATATACACATGCAAATTGCCTGCAGACCAGTCTGGTTGCAGCATGAGAAATGCTAGGTCAAAGTAATTTGCAAAGACCTTCTTTTTTTTTATTGCACAATTTTTAAAATTTTAATGTTAATTACCCAGTTGAGCTATTTTCCAGAGGACCCCGGCTCATCCTGCGCACAGGACAAACGTTGCACGGTTAGCAAAAAGTCTCACAATACTTTGTTTCCACCGTGTTGTTCAGTGCATGAAGCCTCAGGCGGGATTTACTGCACATTATTCAATCTCTGCTAGGGAGGTAAGATTATTAGTCTGCTAAAAAGCTTTTCAATCGAGTTCGCTAAAATAGCTGAGTGTTTCAAAACTGTTAATGATTTTAGCTTTGCAACTCCCCTGCCAGAGGACGGGTCTGCACTATGGCTGCTTTACAGAGGACAAAACTTGAGCCCAGGAGGGCTAAAGGGGTGGGACTTCTGGGGCACTGCATGGACACACCTCAGGTGGGACGTTACAGAGCACTCAGAAAGGTGTAGCAGCTTCCCTTCAGGACAGGAGCTTTCTGAAAGCCAGCTGCCCCACGGCAGACACCTGGAAAATGAAGCACACGCCAGTGTGGAAGGAGTTGGTTAACGATGCTGCTGCACGAAAAGCAGCCCTGTGCCAGGGTGGCAGCAGAGGGCTCTGTGCCAGCACCGTATCCAGGCATCGCACCGACTTAGCGTGCTCACCGGTGCCAAATAATTTCCTACGGCCCAGAACCAAAGCGGGTATCAGTCATTTCAAATGAAAAGAGACTGAGATTGTCCAAACCTGGGTCTAGGCAAGTCTGGCTCATCCTAGCCTAGGCACTTTGCATTTTGGGGGGGCGAGTTGAAAATAAAGAAAACTCCTTGAGGGACAAGCTTGGGCAGACAGGTAGCACAAAGCATCTGGCATGTGTCCTCCTGGCCCCAGGACTGGAGCCACGTAGCCTTCATCACACAGGTGGTGGCTAATCCCTGCTGTCCACAGCTGTTCCTGTAATCCATGGCGGCACTAACCTGCTTGTCTATAGTCCAAGGAACCTTTTGCCATCAGACCAGTGACCACTGCAGGGACCCCTTTTCCTGACTGCCCCAGAAGGGGGATTTGGCTTTTGTTTGGGTGAATGCTTTCCTGATTCAGCATAGGAGCAGGGGAACACGCTACACCGTTTCAGGACTTAAATCCGTTGCAGGAACAAAGATCCTAGTTCCCAAAATGCTGATCCACGGTGTCAAGCAGGGGAGGGGGGAAAGGAAGGAAGGTGAATAAAAAAGAGTTTGCAAGGAGCAGACCAAAGGCAGGTCTGAATTTCATCCGCTGCAGACAAGAGCGGAGCTTCCCCTCCCTCTGTGTGCCAGCACTTCCCTCTTCTGAACACAAGCTGCAAGTCCCTGGGAGGCCCCTAATCTGCTTTGCTGTACAAAAGGCCCAGTCTAGTGGCTTTCCTTTTCTTTTTCCCTCTTTAAAGTTGAAGTGGGGATCGGTTTCCAGACACGAAGGCGGGGAGGGGGAAGGAGCAGGGCACAAGCGGTTGCTCTGCAAAAGAGATCCTGCGGAAGGCAAGGGCACAGGTGGCTTCAGGTGGGCTGGAGACAGGGACACAGGGTCTTTGGGGTTGTCAAGATCCTTGCTTTCTAATTACTGAGTTTCCCTGCTGTGCTTGAATATCATTCTTGTGCCAGCATCACCCTTTATTTTATACAGCTTTTCTTCCTCCCATGTGCTCTTTCCACCACCCTGGCTAGAGAACCAACGGAGAAGATAACTCCTTCCAGCACTTTGTTTTACTTGTGAAATAGGATCTCCAGTCTCTTGATCATACTCAGAGAATTTTTCTGCACTGCTTCTGGTGTGAATTCGGCCTACCTGCCCAGGACTCCTACCCGATGCCAGATGAGGTCTTGTCAGTACTCTGCAAATGCTATTAATAATTTTCTGCTTCTACTGGAAATATCCCGAGCCCCTCGGGTCTCGTTTGCCTTTTTGTGCCTTCAGCTCATTGGTGGTTCATAATCACCCATGACTGCTACAGCCAAGTTCACCTCCTCCTCAGTCATGTCCAACTGACACACTCCCTGTCTAGCACAAATAAAAATCCCAACCCTGTGATTAGTCTTGCGTTTCATGCTGTTGAATTTCAACTCGTTCCTGCATCTCTGCGCTCAAGGTTGTCTGCTGCTTTGTGTTTGATCTCCCGTCTCCTCTGCATTCACAATGCCTCCCCCTTCTGCGTCATCAGCTGGCTTAACCTAAGCGCTTCCACTTCTTGTAACATCATTCATGGAGAGAATAAACAAGATCGATCCCGGTATCGATTCCAGAGAAACTCCAGTGGTCAACTCTATCTAGCCTGCTACTGCCTCTGACCAGAGGTACAGCTTCTGTACCCGACTTCTATTTCTTCCGCTAATCCCATCATCTTCAGTTTAATTAGTAATTTCCCTGTTACTCCATTGAGCACAGCTTGCTGCATTTGTCCAGAAATTTGTCTAGATAAATTGAGATGAGCAGGCTGTCTCGGCCGAATGCTTTCTGTGGCATGCCGAGTTGGTTTTCCTCCAGCTGTTTAACTATGCTGGTCTGCAAGTTTTGTTCCAGGTCTTTGCATGCTACTGACTTGTCCTACAAACTCCACAAGCCTCACAGTAAAAAAATAAACCAAAGGAAGAATGGGTACATTCATAATCTTCAGTGTGGTTCTTTCTCTCCTGCAAGAGGCTCTGCCACTGGAAGCTTTGTCACCTCACCTGCGGTTTGGCACATGGGTTTGTTTGGAAACCACAAATACCTGCTTGTCCTGGCTGCAGCGCATCAATGTATCTGACTTTTGTCTCTTATTTTGTTATACCATTCAGTCTTTATATTGTCATCCTCTGTCTTGCATGTTGACCCTACACCCAGCACTATCATCTCCTTCAGACTGGTTGGGGGCCGCATCACAAGCATCTTTGCCCCCAATAGACCTACTATGTTGAACTGATGCCTGAATGGTATTTTCCCCTGTGTCATAACACCCTTTGTAAGAGTTATCTCAGTTTGGCTTGCCATGTTATCCTTACTGCTTCCAGGTCTCTAGACTACTATCTCTCTTGTTACCAAAACTGGAAAGGGAGGACATTGATCCAGTTGGAACCGGATTTCCCATAGCTGAAGTCTTCCTTGTCAATGTGGGGCCAACACATCCCAGATCCAGCCCTCATTTAGGGGCTCAGGGAGCTTTAAGGTCTTACGTTAGCTTTGCTAAATGCCATGCCAGGGGACCTGTTAGTCCTGCTCCTTGTGACCCTCAGGCATTAGGTCCCAGATGTTCCCACTGCAATCCAGACCTGTCAGAGGAAACTTTGATGGTCTCTGGGGATGGACCAGATCCTCTCTACTGGGGACAACGCTAAACCTGGGCGTCACCAGCCTTCATCTGGGAGGAAAATAACAAAGTGTGTCCTGATTAAATTGTAAAACCCTCTCCATCAAGCCACTGAAAAAACAGATTTTCCCAATTTAATCCAACCTGCCAGGGCACTGGGATCCCCAGGCAGGGAGAAAGGTGTAAATCCATCCTCAGTGAACAGAGATGAATGGACTCAGTGAACAGAGGGATGAGCAGACTCCACGTGTTCTAGAGGAGGCTGGGACAGAGCCCACGTCCTGTAACGGGCAGGTGGGACAGACCCACTGGAGGGTCACCACTCTGTGTAAACCTTTGCAGGAGATGCCCTGGGCATCGCTTTGCTCCCTGCACCACCTGGGATGCTGCCGGCTGTCTGGGTACCCGGTTTCCCTGGAGACCGTGCCGGTTGCTCCCACCTCACCTGCCCTGCTGCAGACACCAAAAGCGAAGCCGGAGCCTCGCCGTGCCTGCCCTCTAAAGCCTCTGTCTTGTGGTGGAAATAAATTGCCTCAGATTCCTGTAACTCAGGCAGAAAACCCAGGCCCCTTGCTGATAAAACCAGGCGGCCTGGACAGCGTTGCCCTGGCAACCTGCACTTTCTTCCCCATCCTTTTGTTCGGCCTCGGACCCAGACTTTTGTACCCAGCCATAATGGGGCCAGACTCTCGGGATGTTTACGGGGTGAGGTGAGAGGAATTTCATTCAGCCATGTCTTGCTTGGCCTGTCTCCTTCCGCAGGGCAAGGGAGGAATGTTATTGACCGAGGCCCCATGCAGCGAAGGAGGCACTAAAGAAAGGCACTTTAGACTTTTGGGCAAAGAAAAGAAATTCCTGCCCTCCCCCATGCAAACATGCCCCCCCGACCCAACACGCCTTTTGTTTCCTTATTTCTCTTTTTGTAACTTCCCTGCTCACCCACTCCTGCCTACAGCTGCTCCCACCGGGCACAAACAAAACCCTTTAGCGTGCCCCATGTGCCTGCCAGCTCCGAGCTGTGAGACATTTAATCCTCCTGGATCCCCATCCTCCGAGGCACCTTGCCCATAGAATGAAGCTGTACGTGCACTGAGTTTGCAGGAGCAGAAGTGCTGTGCAGCCGAGGCCGGGACGTGGAGCAGCCAAGCATGGCAGAGAGCTGGAGCAGGACCCCCAGCCCACTCTGAGACCCTGCCACGCTCAGTCCCTTGCCCTCTGGTTCAGGCTGGAAAGGGTTAAGCACATCAGGTCTGACTGCCTGCTGAGAAGACAAAAGGCTGCCTTGACATCCAATATTGAAGCTCCCAGGGACACTGCTGAGGAATTCCCATTAGCTGGTGTTTGTGGAAAGCCTTATATCAATTGTGGAGGACGGCCAGTTTGCTTTCCTGTGCCAGTCACTGGGAGAGCAGCAGCACCTTCCCAGTGCTGCATTGCAGGGGAGAAGCGATGTGGGCGCAGTCCGAATTGTGCCTTTGCGGAGGAAAGGCAAGCAAGATTTTTGCCTTGTCCCCCTGTGCTGCTGAGCAGCTCCAGCAGCTGCCAACCGCCCCTGGAGAAACTCTTGCCTGACTTGATGAGACCTGTGCCTGGGTTCAGGTAGCTTGTTTCAAAGGTGAACCCTATATCATCACTCTCTTCCTGGCCTTCAGACCTCATAGTGTCTTAGGAGAAAGCAAATAAGTCCACAGTTTGGGCAGAAGAGTTTGAGGACCTGTTACTGGCAAGGCAGTGCTGTTTCTGATGTACCCTGCCCTGCACTGCTCTGTTTTCAGGGCAGCTGTGCAAAGCAAAAGGCATGGGCAGAGATGGGATGAGCCTGCAACTCTTGGCGGAGACACTCGTGGGTTGTGAGAGGCACTGGTGGAAGATTTTCTTTAGCCCCAAATGGGTTTATATGGTATTGTCCTCTCCCAGCTGGATTATCTGATGTCTAATTAAAGGTGAGCTCACACATCATGGCCTTTCCCTTCAGCTGGCACTGCAAGAAGATAGAGGAAAAAGACCTGGACATCTGTTTTCATAACGCTTGCTTGTCTTTGAGACTCCTACTCTTCCATCATGTGTACTTAATCAGCTAGTAGATTTAAAAAGTGATTAGTAAGCTGGGTAGGGGAGAGGAGAGGCAACACAGACAACGGAGGACCACAGACAGCTTCTCCTGGGACTGTCGCCAACGAAAACCAAAGCCCAGGGCATGCCCAGTTGGCTCTTGGCAAAGGACTATCACTCTGGCACCATTTCAATGCTGCTTGCCTTGAAGGCATGAAAACCCAGCTATAAAGTAAGCTGGGAACCAAGTGGAAGCAAAATGCACACCAGCCATGAATAATGGGGTAAACGTGTCAATGCAAACAGAAACACACAGCAGCCCTTCCGTCCCATCATCTGGTCTTGGCAAGGCCTTTTGCAAAAGCTGCTGCTAAGGTGATCCCTCCTGGATCAGAGTACAGCCACAGGCGTAATCGCTGAGCTGGGTTTGATATACATGTTTCAGGGCTTAATGATTCAGCCACAGTGAGGGATCAAGAGCCTGGAGGCACTCTCCCCTTGCTCCTCCATCACCTGCACCTTGCTCACATCAGCCTGCCGACCCCTCATTTTTGGGCAGGTTACCTGTGTGCTGATTTTCCTTTTCAAAAGGTGCAGAGCTGCAAATTTCATCGTGCAATTTGAAGTGCTTGAAAACGGCTTCTGAGCAACCCCTGAGACATGAAGCTACACTGAAAAGGTCCCTTTTCTTGCATTTGTAGGAGCGTTAGCATTCATGTTGCTTATATTTCCTCCTCGTGGGACTGAGTAGGGCTCAGGGCAGGTAGGAGGAAGCTGGCTCAGGTGCACTCACAAACAGATCTCTATTAGGAAGCACAGTACAAGAAGCCTGCTTCTGGATGAGAAGAAGGAATGAGGACTGAAGTTCACACTGCTGATGGGAACAGGGCTCTTGGAAGGCTGGGAGGAGGCAAGACCAGCTGAGGAGGAAGAGCAAAGACAGGGATTCTTAAGGCACAAGAGAGAGGGGAAAAAGCAGTTCTGTTAGGGAAGGTTTTGAGACACAGGGAGAACTGACACAGTGTGCAATCTGGCAGGTGGGCCTGCGAGCTCCCCTCCGACTGTTCACCCAGTAGTAGCACAGGGGCCAGAACAATAGAGAGAAGGATGTCAACTTCTAGCTACACCTTTTCCTCCACGTGCCACACAGCCCAGCAGAAAGGCTTCCCAGTAATCATCCAGAGACATCCAGAGAGAAGATTCCTTTTCGGAAACGTGGGTCATCTGATCTGGGGCTTTCTCTGAAAGGGACGTTTGTCTCACCCTGAGACATGTGTTTGAGCAGAGGGAGACTCATCTTCCGTAGCAGCCCCTCTCTCTCCTCTGATGATAGGAAGAGCCTAGCTGATGAGTTCAGCACTAGACTCTTAATCCGTTAAACAGCAGAAATCACAGGAGATTTATTTCACCCAAAGTGACTGGTCAAAAGTTACTTGCTCCTGTACCTGAAAACATAGCAGGGAGGTTGATCCTAGATCTTCTAGCCCCAGGCCACTCTGGGAAAGAACACTATGTGGCCACTGCTCTTGGGACCTGCACCATCAAGGTATGACCATCACAGCCCTATGGAAAAAACCCCCTCCAGACGCCATCCCAGCCCTTTCAGATGTCTTGTGGGCTGCTTCTCACCTTCACAAAGAGGTGGGATGACCAGCTTCATTTCTGGGAGAAGGTCTGTGAAGCAGGGATGCCCCAGGGAGGAAGGGGTGCTGCAGGAACCTCTGTGCATGTAGGGACTTGAGCAGCGAGAAGCCAAATGCCCAAAGCAGCAGAACAAGCAGCAAATCTCTGCTTAGATGCCCCTGCATCCCCACACTGCCTTGGTTACTCACTGCATCCAACCTCATCTTGAAGAAACCAATTTTGTTTTTACGTAGTTCATGGCAATCTTCAGAGGGCTACGGGGTCCGTTCGAGGTCTCAGTGAGGAGGTGTGGTGCGGCAACTTCAAATGCTGCCTTCAGCAGAAGCTAATCACTGGACATCTGAATTGTGGGAGTGGGAATCATGGTAGGCTGGCACAAGAGAAGTTCTGTTGCTAATGTCTCATCAAGCCAACATGGGCTTAACCTGTCAGGCAAAATAAGAAGTGGTCGAGACAGAGTACCAGTTAATAGGCTTGAGGACATACAAAGCAGCAGGAGACCCATTTTTCTCCAACCACCCACGTTCCCATACTGATGTAGCCTTGGGGTTTTTTTTCAACTTTGTGTTGGTGGAAACAAAAGCAAGTCCCTTCTGCTATCCACTTGAGCAATAAAAATGAGATACAGTAGAGGCTTCCAGGGAGCCTTGTTTTATCAGAGATGCTGGTGTCCGAGGGGGTAGAGAAGAAACCAATGAGGTATGAATGTGGCACTAAATTTTGGGCTGTCAGGGATGTCTCAGATGGGACAGAGACATCATTGCGTTCCCTCTTGCCTCAGTCCAGGTGGGTTTGTCCTCTCAGTGCCATAGAGGGTTGACAAGGTGTTAGCTGTAATGCTGACCCTTCCTTTTTAGAGGGCAGATTAGGGCCAGTTTTTCATGGCAGCAGCCTTTCTGCATCCAGCCATGCCCAGGGGTCCCCGGGAGAGTTGTAGGTGCAGAGATACAAGACAGTTCTTCTCCATGGGGCCCATGGCAGACGTTCAATGCAGCCAAAGCTAAACAACTCATAAAGTCAAACGGGGTTTGTCTCCTGTTTCAAATATTAGGTACTTTGGTGTGCATAAAACACCTCGGATGATCTGTAAGTCAGAGACTTTTGCATGGAAATATTTCCTTGGGATCACTTCTAGCAGAGAGAGAGAGACAGAGAGATTTTATCTGAAGTTCCCTTTTAAAAAACAATCTATAACCTCAATTTTCAGATCAATGTTAAAAAAAAAAAAGAAATCTATCAAATGATCTTCTTCCTGCTTTCTTCTGCCACTGCTTTTCTCAGCACCCTCCTCCTCCCAGCCCGTTAGCTGGAGGAGCATTACAGGGCGCTCCGAGGTGACAGGAGACAATTCAATTACAGCAGCGCTGGGCTCCGAGCACCGTCAGTTCCTGCCCTAACCTGCTGTTCGTGGGGAGCACGGCAGCTGTGTGTCCCACCCCAAAAGTGGGCATCCGCTGCTTCGGTGGGTGGCAGGAGACAGAGGTTCTTCCAGTTTAAAAAGCGAATTGTCTGTGTCATTATTAATGAGCTTAAGTTGTATGACTGCAGCAACAGAAAAAACAGGGAAGGAAAGAGACAGCAGCTGAAGAAATTCCTAGATTTGCTTTTTTCTGTCTGAAGAATGGAGATAAAAATGTAAAGGGGATAAAATAAATGGAAAACGCATCAAGATGAAGCAGAAACGGTGTCAACTTTCCAGCAAATTACACACTCGGCGTTTAGAGACCACAACTTTGATTTCCTGTCCTCTGGGATATTCCAGTGCATCATCTTCAAGCTGGCTTTCTCATTCAGCCACAGTTGGGTCTGACGGCTGGTGAGGGCTCTAAAATCATGAGAGATTAGTCTTAATAAAGGCCGCACACCGCCCCCCCCCTTGCTTTGTTTTAAGAATGGCATTGTGCTGGAGGTGGCACATTGTTTCCCTTCTACAACCATCCATCAAGGACAGTTCATCTCAGCCTCCGATAAATCCTATTATTTCAGCTGCACATTTCCACTGCCTCCAAATCAGCAGCTGATGATACGTGGAGCGTTGCAATAAATGTTTATGGCTCTGCCTCTCCTCAGCCTTTAATTTCAATGGTTTGATGTTGATCAGCCCGCTGAACGGCAGCCCGTTCGCATCATTACTGGTGTGTGCAAACAGCTTGCGCTGGGGACCGGCGCCAGCTCAGCCGCTGCGCTGAGCTTGGCTTGTTAGGGGCGTTTCCAGATATGACCTTATAACTCATGAAAAGGAATGGTTTCCTCCAGCCTTGAGCTAGCATCCTCTGCTGCACAGAGCGTACGCTACGGATACATTTATGTGTGGATGAATGCTCTGGGTCTATACATAGCTTGGGATTTTATTAAAACATATACCCACCTCGATGCTTCTGGGCAAGCTCACAGCTGAAGCACACCACCAGTTTAGGAGCTACACGCTGGCTGTGAGAGCCACAGCCAACACTCCCCCAAACCAGCGAGTGGCCGTTTCCCTGCCAGCCTCCTGCCTTTGCCCACGGAGCACACAGATGCAAGGGAGGATGCCGCTGCTCTCCCCTGCCCAAAGTGTTGCAAAGGCCAGAGGATGCTGTCGTGGAGATCAGGACCTGCTGGTGTGAGGTGCTGTGCAAACACCTATTTTCAGCCATGTTTTGGACACAACAAGTCCAGCTGTGAAGTCTTGGTGCAGATTTTGGGCAAACAGCCTGTGCAGGGAGTCAAAGGCAGAGCTGAGCCTGCATCCCTCAGGTTCTTATCCAAGGCAACCATCCTTCTACAGATCCCGAGGTGGACTGAGATCCCAGTACTGACCATGTCTTGTGTCCCACTATGGACAAGGCCAGGCTTTTTCAGCCAAACATCCTACCAAGATACACAAACCAAACTACTAGGCCAATTGGTAGCCAATTTGAAGGACGGTGTTTCACAGCTCCATGGAGACAACAGCTCTGAAGCCCAGAGCAACTGCAAAAGCCACCGGATGTGAACTGGAGGCGCTTCCAGGCTTCTCAGGACCAAGAGAGCACTTATGGGGAGGAGGAGACAAAAGGCACATCATCAAGTTTGCAGGTGACACCAAAGCAAGGTGTGTTTAGAGGCGGGTTGCTGGTTCCAGCACCTAGCAGGAGCAGGTGGTCCCTGTGTGACTGAGGTGTATAGTTTCTTGAAAGAAACTCCAATTCTGGCAAAACTGGAGGTGTCACTGTGCAGGTGTCATGGCTGGAGGTCTTGCTTGGAGATGGTGCACACTGCAGGAGGTAAGTGGAGATGGACCTGTCCTCTCTATACCAGGCTAAAGGCTATGGGTGATGGACAAGGGAGATGAGAGAGGAAACGGGTTCCTCCATGCTGTAGCCCCTTGCAGTTGTCCCTGCAGGAGAAGGCACAAGTCCATAGATCTTGGTTGTGCTGGGACCCATTGGACATGAGACCAATAGAGACCCCAGTGCCTGCATGGACACAGTGGTGTCAGGTGGCTGTGGCTGGAGGACCACGTGTGTCCCACATCCCCACTGTGGGACACAGACTTGCACCGGCAGCTGTGGCCAAGGAATACTTGCTGGCCCAAGCCCGGGGAAGCAGAGCAAGGAAGATGAGCTTCTTGCCAGAAAAAATGAAGTTCACAGCTCACTTGTCAACACGGAAAGGGGAAGGGGGGGCTTCCTGGGAGAGGGCTGGAGCCGGGGAGCGCGGGTCGTTAGCCTTCTGCTCACATCGGCGGGGGAAAGCAGTTTCATTTGCTGGCCTGATTGGACTGATGAGATTTCCATATTCTTCATTAAGGGACTGCCAGCGAGCGCGGCTGGGCTGCCATTTCCCATTACTCACAGCCTATCCATTATGCAAAAGGCGAAGGGGAGAGGGACGAGCCGGTGAGCCCAGAGAGGGGCTGTAATGATCCTGTCAGCCTCCGCATCCAGCTCCGGGGAGAGGGCAGCCAGAGTGCTGCGGAGCTGCCTCGGCGCGCTGCCTGCCTGCCCCTGCCCGCCCCTGCCTGCCTCTGCCCGCCCCTGCCCGCCCCACCTGCCCGGGCACACGCTCGCTCCCGTGGGTGCCATGTCGGTGGCATCACGCCCCATGTCTCGTCCTGGCCTCTCCGTGCCCAACATGCAGCTCTCCTGCCCTGCCCGGCTCCCACCGCCGGGACGGGCGAGCAAAGCCTGGCTGCAGCAAGCCCGGTGCAGAGGGAGCAACGAAGCCCTTGCCAGCCCCAGGACGTGCCCACCAACCTCCCGGCCATCTGAGGGGGCTGCAGGATACCTCTTCCCCAGCCCCTTCCCCGTGGTAGATGAAGTGGGGCTGCCTGGTGCTCCGCGCATCCCTGGTGCGTCAGGATGAGGTGGCAGGGAGCGGGGAGAGGAAGGTGGGAAAGCCTCCTTTGGTCATGGAGGGGTAAAGGGCAGGAGGAGGTCCATCTGTGCCCCACTGACCCCCAGCTGGGCACTGCTCCTGCCTGGGTGCTCTCACCGCACCCCATGGGAGCTCCAGGGCTTCAAGCGTGGTACCCTACTACTCCCCATCCCTCCCCGGGGGTCACGGCCCATGCGTCGGGCTGTTTGATGGGGCTGCGTGCGGTTTGAAGGCAGCAGTGCCTGCAGGCTCACAGCCTGCACCCTGATCCACCCAGACAGAGTCTGCGCTGGGGGGATTGGGAAAATTGCGTCTCAACCCCAGTATTGAACTGGGTTGTTGCAGGGAGGTCTCGGAGCCGGCAGCTCTTCCCGAGGTATCCGTCACGCCTGACCTCAGCTGTCACCGGCAGGCAATTATCTCGGCGCTGAGAGATCGCAGCGAGGATGCAAGGACCCAGCTCTCCCCCTGCCTCCCCGCCAGCCCCCTTTTCCCCATCACCTTGCCCCCACGGCGCAGGCAGCAGTGACCTTCCGGGGGCCAGAGGGCGCAGGCAAGGCAGCCCCCTGGGTGCCAGCTGTGCTCCCCACCATCCGTCCCGGGTTAGGGATGGGGCTCTCTGCCCAGCTCCCACCTCGGCAGGGGCTGATTCATGGCGTGGGGAGAGGGATGGGAGGAGAGCTGCCGGTGCCTGTGTGGCCTTCCCGTCCCCTCTCCGGCTGCCAGCCGTATTTCACGGGATCGTTCTCTCTGGAGGGAGCGTGGGTCAGCTCCGAGCAGGCTGCTGCTGGCGGGGCTGCGCTCCGGGGAGGATGCCCAACACCCAGGTGCTGGAAGGAGCAGGACACGTGGCAAGGGACAGCCTCCATTTATTAGTGACAGTAACCTCAGCAAAAAACAGCCCGGTCTTTGTCACATCTTCATCTCTCCAGTGTCTCCACGGGGCACCGGCGTGGTAGCTCTAATCGCTCCGGGGTGTGGAGAGCAGAGATCAGAGCCTGGCAGCTCTCTCCTTGCCCTCTCGTGCTTTCTTCTCGCCTTTCTCTCATCTCTCCACCCTTTTCTCTGCCATCCCTTTTTCATTTGCCAGCACCGATACGACCAGTGCACTCGGCTGTCTCTGCTGCTTCATCCCTGCCCGTATTTGCCTTCAGAGGTCTCGATCCCGGTGACCCTGTGGGGCCCTGGGGACATGTTGCCTGCTGCTGTCCCCTGCCTTCCTGTCTGCTTTTGGGGACCGCTGTGGCAAACACTCCCGTCCCTCCCCTGTGTGCAGGAGAACCACACCAAGAGAGACGGGCAGGGGCTGTGCACGCTGCCCCATGGCCAAGCCTTGGCTTTGAGGTGGGAGACTGGCCCTGGGGGGGGCACAGGGACAGAAGGGTTAATTGCCCACGGCGCGGTGCCATCCTTCGTGCCTGTCAGCCGCTCAGTGCTGAACCAACATCGGGCACTGAACACCTTCCTTGTTGGCCGCGCTCCAGCCTGGTGGAGGGAGCTGCTGAGAAAATGCAATTACAGCAAACAACAGCCACACGCGCAAGCGCTGCAATCCACACCTGGCACTAATTAACTTAATTAGCCCTTAATGAGCTACGCTGGTCGGAAGGCCTATTTTTACTTAATTATCCCCTAATGTGCTTGGCAGAAAGTGGGAGCCCTGATGGATGGAGAGGTTTTGCCTGGCTTCCTCTGCTCCGGCAGGATACTCCATCATCCCGGCATCCCTAACGAGCTGAGCTGCCCGTGAGTGGAGCGGGGATGAGCCTGGGATGGGTGGGAGCCTGACACCCCGCGGGCACCTGCCTGGCTGTACTCACGGGGGACCCTGTGTGGCTCGTCACGGTGTCCCACCTCCCCCAGATCTGGGTGACATTTAGGAGAGCCTGTGGCGGGGCACAGGGTGGGTGAAGTTTTGGTGCTGATGCAAAAGGCTTTCCTGGGGACATGACGGCTTGGAGGTGCCAGGCTGTGCCATGTGGTGGGATGGCTGGATCCGGCCCCCGAGGTGGCTGGGAGGAGAGGTGGTGGCCAAGGTCCAGTGCACCATCTCCCATCCTGGGGACCCCCGTGCGAGGAAACACCCCACGCATGACACAGGTGGGGTGGGACAGGGTGACCTCGCCGGTCCCTGGGGAAGATGGGACTGGAGCAGGCTGGGGACAGGGACGGCCCAATGCCACGAGAATCACTCTCCCGCGTCCTGTGATCTCCAGCCGCGAGCTGGGCGAGAGGCGCTGGTCCCAGGTGCAGGGAGGATGCTGCGGTCCCTGGATCCGGCCCTGCCGTTTCCACAGCAACCAGCATCATCCGGCCCGGCCCCGGTAGATGCGGCATCTCTCCGGGGGCTGCCTAAGAAAGCACGTCCCGACAGCCTGAGCTAAAGATGCAGGAGCCAGCACCTTTGAACCCTGCCCCAGGGAGGCTAAAAGCGGGGTGTGGCGATCCGCTGAGCAAGCCAAGGGGGGTGGTGGTGGCAGGGTAGGGAGGTGATGGCACTTGTCACAGGCCCTTATTGATACCGTCCCTCGATGTAAAGATTTTTTTAAATTAAAAGAAGAGCGAGAGCCAAGAGGGCAGTGCCGCTCTCCCGGGCTCGTCGAGCCGCTCCCCAGACGGACACGGCTGTAAATTATAGATCAAACTCGCTGCGCTTCCCAGCAGCCGCGGAGCAGCCGAGCTCGTGACGTGCTTGCGAATGGAGTGTCTGTGCCCCCGGCATGGCACGGCACGGCACGGCGTGGCACGGCTGGACACCTTGGGGCTGGTGCTCTTCTCTCACCTGCCCTGCCACCGCCGTCACCGCACAGCAAGCCCATCCTCACCAGCCAGTGGCACTGGGCAGCCCTTCCTCCTCACCCTCCTCCTCCTCACCCCAGCAGATGCAATGAATGGTGCCACGTCAGATATGACCTTCCCTTGGGTTTTGTCCCAACACCTTCCATGGCTCCTCATCTGTCGCCTCGGTGGGATGAAGTCCTAATGCTATTTTAATAAAGTTCCTGTTTCCCATTTCTCCCTCGCTGAGTTATCACTGCCCAGACCTCGGCAGGACACTCGCCTGGTGCTTTCCCAGTGCAGGCTGCGGTGCGGAGCCGTGGCGGGTCCCCGGCTGCTGGGGCCACTGTCCCTGAACCCCGTCCCACAGGACCCCTCACCCACCTCCCTCAAGCGTTTCCGGGCTGATGGATGCTTTTGTGCCTCCAGTTCATTTATTTAACAGGTTTAGGACCAACAAATTGGTCTTTATTGCCTTTCCTGGGTCTTAAAGGACTTTGCTGGGTGTGGGGAAGGTGCGCAGGCTTTCGGTGATTTGGAATTTGGTTAATTTACTCTGTTCTCCCCGATGACTTGAATCAGAAGCTTGAGGCCCTTTATCCACTCATTAAAGTGTGTCGAGTGTTGAAAGGAGGGTTTAGAAGCAGGTGGTGGGAGCGGGGAGAGCTCTGAGGGTCACTGGTGGGGCTGCCCAGCACCCCCTGGCAGCAAAGGGGCCAGCCTGTCTCCCGGGGGCAACATGTCCCCGAGGGGCATCCTGTGCCCAAGGGATGTCCTTGCCCCAAGGGGATTTCTGTCCCCAGGAGACGTCCTGTATGGACATCCTCTGCCCAAGGGGTGTCCTGTCCCCAAGGGACATCCTGTCCTGCATGGGGGTCTTGTCCCTAAGGGGCATCCTGTCCTTGGAGGGAAGATCCTCTCCCCGAGGGATGTCCTGTCATGCACAGCAGTCCTGTCCCCAAGGGACACCCTGTCCTGGATGGGTGTCCTCTCTCTGAAGGCTTTTCTGTCCCCATACAACATCCTGTCCCCTTGGGGTGTCCTGTCCCCATGAGGTGCACTGTCCCCACAGGTGTCCTGTCCGAGATGGGGCTCCTGGCTCCCCAGCCCCGCTCCACGGGACGTTTTCCACGCTGCTCACACCATGGTGCAGCTGGGCACACATGAGCCCCCCGGGCACCCCAGCCTCCCCCGAGGGACCACCGCTCACCCGGCCTTGCCCCCCACAACACCCTCCCTACGGGCAGGTCGTTGGGGGCAGCTCACAGGGCACTTACAGCAACGCTTTGCTGCGGGAAAAAGGGGTCTTGGGTCGCTCGGGGGAGTCCGGGGGGGGTTGGTGGCCATTTCCAAAACCGGAGCTGTTGTTTCGTTGTTATGGAGAGAAAATAGGGCACCGAAGTGCGTTTGAAGGTGAGCGGATACAGATTTATTGGTGGCTGGGTCTCTCTGGGAGAGGCATTTGAGTAGCGCTAAGAGGATGCTGGAAAAGCGTTTCCAGCCGTGAGATCTGTCATTCGCCCCTGGAGGAGGGCGGGGGGCTCCAGCCATGCAGCCCACCCGAACGGCACTCGCTGCTGTAGCAACGTGGCTGTTTTAACTGCGAGCTGAAGCCCCCGACCACGTCCCCATCCCCTCTCACCTGCCGTCAGGTCCGGCACTCCCGCCTTTGACCCCCCCACCCCCCTGCCAAGCAGCATTTTGGCATTTAAATCCAACAGAAAGAAGCTTTTTTCCAAAGACACCTTGCTCCCGGTGACCCCGCGGTGCTCCCGGGGACGGCACCCATCTCACCTGGGGAGCCCCAGGGAGGGAAACCCCTCGGCAGGGCGCAGGCATCGCCCCCCGCACGGGCTTTAGAGCTGTTATTTTATTAATCTCTCATTTGAAACGGATACAAAGCGGGGGGGAGAGATAAATTAATCCCATTCTTGTGGGAAGAATGAGGTGACCCTGCGAGGCGAGGGACGGCGGCGATGCCGGCCCCACCGGCCCAGGCAGAAATGCTAATTTCTCCTTTCCCCCACCGAACGCCGGAGCGAAAAATGCTAATGGGGCTGAGCGGGCTGGAGATAAAAGTGTGTGTGTGTCTGCCCGCGCGCACGCAGATGGGTTTGAGCGCCGCGATAAGCTGGCAAACAAGGTAATTAAAATAATTAAAATGCTAAACAAAGGGGAGGATGGAGGCAAGCGGGACAAAGGGCTGGGAGGGACGAGCGGCTCCTGGGAAATGGCAACTGGGCGAGGAAGAGGAGGGTGGGGGGATGGAGGGTGGTGGGTGGGCTGGGTGTCCCGTGGGAGCCGAGGGGCTGCGGGGTGCACCAGGTAACAGTGCCTATCGCGGAGCCCCGGCCCCGCGCCCCAGCCGGCTCCGGCCGCGGGGACGTCCGCCCCTTCCCCATCCCTTGCCAGCCCCTGCCTGCCGCGGTGTCCCCGCCAAGGTGTTTTGGGGTGAGGGTCCCTGTCCCAGGCAGCACCCCCAGCCGGAGGGGAGCCTTGTGCAAAGGGAGCAGAAGCACATACCCGCCGCCTTGGCCAATTTCTCCGGTTTTAAAACAAACTGCCCCGAAACCAGGCATGTTCTGCTGCTGGAAATGACTACCTCAAGGTCTCCCTTTTATTAACAACATCCATTAAAATAAAACAAAGTGAGCTTGAAATTAGAATTAATTTTTATTCCAGACCAAGAGAAACATTTGATTTGGGCAAAGCAAAGTTTTATTTAAAGCAAAGTCCTTGGATGCCAGGCAGCTTTCTTGCACAAGGAGTGCCGCGGGCCAGAGCTGCTCTGGAGACCTCTGGCCTGTGCTGGGGCCAAACCCCAGCGTCACCGGGCTGCGAGCCCGTGCCCATGCAGCGTTTGGCAGCAGCTGAGGTTACACTTCCCGTTGCAAGCAGGGTCCAGGCTTGCTTGGGTTGGTGGCAGCTCCTCCCTGCCCAGTGCAACGTCAGCCTTTACCTTCGCCTGGTGCCATCCCCGGGCCTGGCACAGGGGACAGTGCCACCCAAGGTGCTCCCATCCTGTGTCACCCCATCTGTCTCTCCTCCCCGGCTGCATGGCACCCACCGTGCAACGTGCAATGGGCAATGGGGACATCTCTGCTGGGCTGCCCCGACCATGCAAGGTGCAAGGTGCAACATGCAGCGGGGATGTCCCTGATGGGCTGCCCTCGTCATGCAGCGCACAAGTGGCAAGGTGCAACATGCAACGTGCAAGGTGCAATGGGGACATCCCTGCTGGTCTGCCCCCACCACGCGAGGTGCAAGGTGCAAGGTGCAACATGCAGCGGGGACATCCCTGATGGGCTGCTTCCATCATGCAAGGTGCAAGGTGCAAGGTGAAACATGCAACGTGCAAGGTGCAATGGGGACATCCCTGATGGGCCACCCTCACCATGCAAGGTGCAAGATGCAATGGGGACGTCCCTGATGGGCTGCCCCCGTTGTGCAATGTGCAACATGCAATGTGTGACAGGGACATCCCTGAGGGGCTGCCCCCGTCATGCAACATGCAAGGTGCAATGTGGACATCCCCGATGGGCTGCCGTCACCATACAAGGTGCCACATGCAATGTGCAACACGCCATGTGCAACATGCCGTGGGGCTGTCCCCACCAGGCTGTGTTGCCCCGTGCCAGGTTTCTGGGTACCCTGGAGGAGCACACTCCTCCTTCCCCAGGGCTGTGCATTCATCCCGGGAGCTTGCCCGGTGCCCGTGCCCCCTGGACACCCGCCCTTGCCGGAGCAAGGAGCCTGTGAGACACTTTTAGCAGAAGCCATGGAGGGTGGGGAAAAAGCAGCTGCCCTGTGAGATGTGGTGGGGGGTCAGGGCTGAGCTCCCCCCCGCCGAGCTTCCTGCTGCAGAGGAGCGGTAGCCAAAAGCAGGCCGGTGGCTGGCAGCCTGCCCGCGCGGGCGCTGCATCTCCGGCTGCAGCTTGAAGCTCGCAGACAGCTATTTAACACAAACAGCCAAGCTGTTATCTTTTCCCTTAGGGCCACCATCCCTTTCGCTTCTCAAATGCCAAATTACAGCCTACATTTAATTTCAATGCCACGGGGAGATGCATGTCAAGGGAGGGCAACTTCGTTTAAAATTAGCCACATTAAATTAGCAGCGATACGGCTGGGGAGGAAGGTTTCGGAGAGAGGAGCCGCGTCCCCGTGAACTTTGGGGGAATTCCTCCGGGTGCGGGGAGGATTTGGGGTGTGGCGGGGCCGGGTCTGCCCCATCTGCTGCATCCTTGGCTCCCGCAGGGACGCTGGCTCAGCTGGGGACGTCCCACACCGCACCGGCCAGGGCAGGGATGCCGGGCGCGGGAGGCACGATGTGGAGCTGCCGTGGACAGATGCAGGGCACGAAGCGTATTTCCAGCCATCAGCTGTTATTTATTTGACCAAGGGAAATTTAGAAGTATCTTCAATGAAAATGGTATATTTTTTTTCCCTCGGCAGTGCTCATGGGAGCAGGGTGCGAGGTGGTGTTGGCTTCTCAGCCGTGGCTTTGGCATCGGGGGGGATTCCTGCGAGCTTTTTGCCCGCAGGTACACAGGTCAAGCAAGCGAGGAGGAAAAGAGCAACGAGCCCCTGCTAGTGCACAGCTCCACCCTGCTCCGGTCTGAGCCCCCCAAAGGATGGGTTTTCTGGGGGAAACAATCGGAGGAGTTTGAAACCAGCCATGCACGCGTGAAAAGTGTCAGCTCCAATCTCTTTTTTTTTTTTTTACATTAAAAAGCAGAAATGCTAAAATTGTGGGCAATGCATTCATGGGGAATAGTAGTGACAGCCAGAAAAAAAAGAGAGAGCCCGTAATTGCAGGCTTTCACTGACAGCAAAACAACCCTTTAATAATAACTAAATACAAGGAGCGTGCAGAGAGCAATCTTCTCCAAAGGAAACAAACACTGATTTCTCTTTTTTTTCCTCCTCACCAGAAGCATCTCTGCTACAAAAGGGTCGGCCAGCATCGCCCCGCACCTCCTCCAGCCCTGGGGTCCCAGCTTGCCCCACCAACGCTTTCCAGGGTTGCTGGTGCGTGGCAGGGGAGGATGAGCCCCAGCGATGTTCCTGCTCCTCCTTGCCAGTGCCCAGCAATGACAGCCTGGCCGCTCTCAGGGTGTATGATGGGTTCACGGCACAGCAGGGTCCAGCATCCCCCGTGCACTGGGAATCAACCCAGATAATAAAATGCAGCCTCAAAATCCCCTGGGGTAGGGCTACGGGCCGGGAGGTAATGGGCACAGGACACCGGGAGTGAAGCAGAAGAAATATGGAGAAGAAGGTCCCCAGAGAGGTCCCTGATGGGGGCGAGGGCAGCAGTGCCATGGGGCAGTGCCACCCCTGCTCCGGCTCCATGCTCTGGGCAGGCTGCAGCAGGAACGCGGGCAGCCCCATGGCACAGGGGTGCTCCTGCATCTCCCCGTCACACAGATGCTCCTGCATGTCCCTGTCACAGGGGTGCTCCTGCACATTCCCATTGCACAAGTGCTCCTGCATGTGCCCATCTCAGGGCTGCTCCCGCACATCCCCATCACGGGGATGCTCCCGTGCAGCACCAGTGCTGCCTGGCTGCATCCCTCCGGGTGGTCACCCCAGCTCACCCCAGCAGGAGCAGAGATGCCGATGGGGCCGTGGCTGGTCCCCCGGGGACTCCAGCAGCTCCCGTCTCTCACGACGTGCCATGACCCTCCCGCAGCACTCCCAGGTTCAATGGACCACGCCGTCCAGCTCTGTCTTGCAGGATTCCTCTGCCCCGGCACAGCAAATCCAACCCCCTCGTTGTGGGCAGCTCTTCCCCACCCTGAGACCACCCAAAATACAGTTTCCCTTCCCACGCAACCCGACGGCTATTTTTACAGCAGGTGAGAAAGCGGCGGCGGAGGAAGGGGGGAGCAAGGCTGGGCAGAGCAGCGCCAAGCCGCAGGGATGCTGCATCAACATGCAGAGCGGCGTGCCAGCTCGACGGTGGCCGGACAGCGTCTAGCTCTCCCAGACAAACGGCCGCGGGGAAGGGTGGCAAATTCAGCCCCGAAAATAACGGAGGAGAAGGAACCCCCTCGCCTCGAGCCGGGGCCAGCGGGCTGAATGCCGCCTGTGGGACCCATCAGCGGGGTCTCCTCGTGGCCCTGTCTGTAATTAGGCTGTAATTTAGGTGCTAGCTCCAATTAGAGAAGCAAGGCCACGTCCTCAGCTCGCATAAATCAATGGTGTAACCCGGTTGCCGAAGCCACCCCGCCTGTCCCCTCCTGCTCCCTGGGTGTGTCATTCGGGGTGGGAAGCCGCCGTGCCCGGTGCGGGCTGGCCAAGCGGCTGGTGCCAGCCCCGGTGCTCGGGAATCTGCTGCCTCCTGGGGCTTCAACTAATGTGACTTGCATCTGTAATTTATTTTTAAAAGGGGATTCTTGCTTTCTCTCTCTCCGAGCTGCCTGCTGGCTGCTCCTGGATTTTCCAAGCAAAGGGAAGGGGAAGAGGGGTATGAATAAAATATCATCACGACAGCTTTTATATATATACATGAACCCGCTCTGCCAGGCTGCAAGCTTCATTTTTAAATAAGAAGCTCGACTCCGTTCCCAAGAGGCCGGGAGAACGCAGCGGGCTTTTAAGACAAGGGACCAAAACAGAAGAGCATTTTCCTCTTCTATCACATCAGTCTGGAGCTGGGTTAATTACGCTTCTCTGTCCTGATTTAAGCACGGGAGCTTATTCAGTACAACTGTTCCTTTATTAATGAATTGCAACCCAATTTTAACCGGAGGAAGCTGGCGAGGAGGAAAAAAAAAATAAAATAGGAAACCTTTTGCCAGCGTGCTCTGTTTGCCACTGCCTTTCATTTACATAACTTCAAAGTGATGCATTTTTTAAACCAACCTATTTTCGGGTCCAGCTGGACTGCATGGGTGCACGGACACCGGTGCCGATGTGCCGCCCAGCATCCCTCCATGTCCGCAGCATCCCTCCAGCATCCCTCCGTGTTCCTGCCTCAGGGTGCAGCACCCGCCCAGGCACAGCCGGGATCCACCACCCTGCTGGGCTGGGACGTGCCTTTGCCCAAGATGCTGCTGGCTCACTTGGGCGCACGTCACCGTGAGCTTATGAACTGGTGCCAACCTGTCCCTACAACAGCATTGCGGGGCCCTGGTCCGGCCATGGCCCATCCTCCCTGGCCTGGACCGAGGGGCTCGTGGAGGGTGCCCCAGGGAGCCAGGGGACACGCTGCCCCGGCCCTGTGCTGGTCCTGCAGGGCATCACTGGCACCTCGGGGTCCTGCTCTGCCTCCCCGCAGCACTGGGGGACCCGCGGGCATCGCTGCCCGCCGCCGCGCGCCGGGGAACCGGGGACATATGCTGCTTTTTCACACCGTGGAAACACCACCTGCTCGGGCTCCTGCTCAGCCCCAGGCAGGCGGGAGGGGAGCCCATCGCCCCGCTGCCCTCTGCCACGTCCCCATCAGCCCATCGCCCTTCCAGCCATGGGCACCCACGGGTGGCCTGAGCTCTGGAGCCCCATGGGACGGCACAGCCGCTCCCCAACGCCGTGCGAGCACAGAGAGCTGAGAGCAGCCTCCTAGCCCCGCCGTGTGCCAGGGCCCAGCCCGGCACCGGCACCCGCCGCCGGCACCCGCTGTTGGCTCGCCCCGCACACGGGAGAGGGGCCGGGGTGGGGGGCTCCTCATGGATATTCATGAGCAGAGAGTTCGCTGATCAAAAGGTGCAATGCTGTTTTCCTTTATAATATATCTGGCTAATATGGACTTAATGAACGAATGAATAATAAATTAGTCCAATTTTGTTTTCTTTCTTCTTGTAAAGGCGGGTGCGAAGGGGGACTCTGTGCGGGTTTGATTGATAGCAGGGGCTTGCTGGGAGATCTGCTCCTCGAGCTCTTATTAAATATGAAACAAATAACGGTGCAATTGGTTTAATCTTGTTGCGGCGGCGGATGCCGGCCGGGTGGGGGGAGAGGAGGAGGAGGATGGGGAGGAAGAGGGATCCTCCATTGCCTTCACCCCACGCTGAGGCAGGGTGTGAGGTCCCTGGGCAGGGTGCCAGTCAGCTCAGCTTGGTGGGGTGCTCTTGTTGCACCGCTAACCAGAGCAGGGTGCGGGCACGTGGCTGCAGGAAGCAACTGGCACATGGACCGGGGTGATGCAAAAGGCATCACGAGAGGATGGATGGAGTCTGTGCAACGGCATCATTGCACCAGCTGGATCAATGCAGGGTCTTCTGGGCTCGGTGGTGTGATGTCTGAGGAGCTTTCACCAGAAGAAGGATGAGACGACGAGCTCCAGAGGGAGGTGAGTTGTGGCCACCCGCCGTCAGGGCCACAGCCCCAGGATGGTGAGGGGCTGCGGGTCCCTGCGCGGCAGCACAGCTCGCTGAGCCAGTGCTGCCTCCACCGCCGTGGCTCGTTACAGCCTTGGGGTTCGTTTCACATCCCACCTGCTGACGCAAAGCGCTGGGAGAAGGTGTCGAGTCACGGGCCGCTGGCGCATCCTCCACCTGGCTGAACCGCGGGACGGTGACCACCCAGAGTGAAGCCCACCCTGGCCCGGGGTGCTTCCCTGGGGAGCACTGGGGCGGGTGTGCAGCTCTCCAGGGACACAGATCCCTTTGGAATCACCCTCCTGCCCTCCAACAGGCTTCAAGGTCTGGGCTCCGTCCTGGGCCATCCCCAAAATATCCCGTGGAGGTGCCCGAACCGCCCAGTCTCCCTGCAGAGCTGACGCTGGGAGCACCCTCCTGCCCCAGGGCCACAGCACCCGCCTCTCCCCACACAAGGGTGCTGGGGGGCGATGGACACGGGTGTCATGGGTGGCTTTCCCAGAACCCCTCTGCCCTGTCAGGAGGGGCCGGGCAGCGGGTGCCACCCAGAGCAGCGCCCAGGCCCGGCTTACACCACAAGGTCACCTCTCTGTCCCCTCCGGTGCCGGGGATGCCCCTGTCCCCCCAACCTTTCCAGGCAGGAGGAGGTGGTGGGTGCATCCTGCTCTCTGCCTCCAGGTGGGTCCCAGCACCCCGAACCACCCAGCAATGCCTTAGGGCACCCAGCCTCCGCCGGTGCAGCAGGCGTTTGGTGTGAAAGCCCCTCGTCTCCAGGTACCTTTCTGCTGCCATCGCTTCAATCAAAAAAAAATAAGCAACTCCCAGCTGCCGTGAGCTTCACACTGCTCCGGCTGCCGGGGCCCAGCCTCGCCGCTTCCCTTTGAGGCTCAAAGCCCATCGCTGGAGTCCTGGCCGCGGTGGGAAGCCAGGCTAGGGATGAAAGCACTGCTCACCTGCTTACTTCTGCTCCAGTGCCCAACGAGCAACAACGCACGGATTACCAAAAATAATTCTCCTTAGAAAAGGAGGGGAAAAAAAAGAAAGGGAAAAAAAAGAAAGGGAAAAAAGAAAGATAAAAAGAAAAAAAAATCCTGTGCTGTGGGAATGGCCGGCTAACCTCAAAAGCCTCTTACCTGGCTGGGTTTAACCGCCTTTGTTGCTGCATCAGCCTGAAAAATCCCCTCTCGCATCGTGTTGGTGCTGCTGGCAGCTCCGAGCCGCTGCCCTGCCCTTTGTGATGAAAGGCGGCTCTGTGCTGCTCCTCTGCTCCCTTTTGGGCTTTGCTCCTGGGAAACCCGGCTCATCCACTGTGTTTTTTTCCTTTGCAGGCCTGTGCTCGGTGCACACGGGGCTTCGGAAGCGACCCGGGAAGGATTTGCCTCTATTAAAGAGCCGCCCCGGCATTAAAATGTCTTCTGCCTCCTTGAGCCTGCTTATCGCCCTGATCCGGACTGAGGCGCGTCCAGCTCGCTCGCAAAGCGCCATTTCTGAGCCGTCTCTCCAACCTATTAATTAATTAATGGCTTTATTAATGCTAGAGCAATGGCACGGGTTGTGTCTGGGGGCTGTGGACACAAGAGGCAGGAGAGCTTGGCTGAATCCAAGGCGTGAAGGCGAAGCCCGGGGATGTCCCGGGGGGGTCGGCACCGGTGGGACGGAGGTCCCACGCACTCCCTGTCCCCATCCTTCTCCAGGGACAGCCCCAGGGCCACCTCTGCCATCGTGGCCCAGAGCCCGGCAGCTGTGCCACGCTCCAGCCAGCAGCGCTGTGGGGCTTGCAGCGGGCAGGACACTGTGAAAGGGCAAAGGGGCTTTTTGGGAAGCAGCTGAGCAAGGACATTGGTCCAAACCACTCGCATCCTTAGCCGCATCCTGGCCCCAAGGGCCACCTTCCCTTGTCGTTTTGGGATGAAGTTGCTGCCCTTAGACTGGCATGGGCAAAAGGGAAGCCAGGGTCCACGTCTTGCAGCCTGGCGTCCCCCTCTCACCGTCCCCTCTCTGCCTGGCACGAAGGGGAGAGCTCCGGGCTGGCGTCCCCAGGCCTGGGTGCCATCTGCGCTTTCCCTTTGATTTTTCTGCCGGCTTGGCACCAGCCCTCGGAGATGAAGCAGGAGGCAAACTGGTTGTGAGGCATCAAAGGGGGAGGCGTATGTGTGGATGGGGCACAACACCAGCCCCAATGTCCCCTCTGAGCCGGTGTCACCCAGGGTGTGGGTGGCAGCCACCTTACCCGGGGAGCATCAGGCAGAGGGGCAGCTTGAGGACATGGAGGGGTGCCCATGCGTGGGTGGTTTTGGGGAGCTGTGTGTGCCCCAGGGCTGCAGCACCGGTGTGGGACGCACCTGCAGCACCCCATTGCCATGGGGCTGGGGACAGTCGCAGCCCCTTTCCTGGACCTGCCACAGCTCGGTGGGGAGCAAGCAGGGAAGAGGCTGGTGATGATGCTCCGTCCTGGCTGAGATGGTTTTGGTCTTTCTCGCAGGGTGGGCATCCGTGTCGCAGGCTGTGCTCCCCCTGTGCCCCCCATCCCAAGCTGTGCTCCCCCTGTGCCCCCCATCCTGCGCTATGACCCCATCCCAAGCTGTGCTCCCACTGTACCCCCCATCCCAGGCTGTTCTCCCCCTGTGCCCCATACCAGACTGTGCCCCCACCCTGAACTGGGCACCCCCTTTGCCCCCCATCTGGGCTGGGCTCCCCCTATGCCCCCGCCCAGTGCGGCCCCGGGGACGGGGGGTGTCGGGGGGCTGTCGGGCAGCGCGGGGGGGCGAGGGGGCCGGGCCGGGCCGGGCCGGGCCGGGCAGGGCGGCCCGGCAGTGCCGGGGGGGCCGGGGGCGGGGAGGGGGCGCCCGCCCCCCCTTTCCCTCTGCCCGCCCCCGCGGCAGCGCGACTCGGCGGCGGCGGCTGCAGACGGGGACGGCGGCGGCGCAGGTAGGACCGGCACCGGCACCGGCAGCGGCAGCGGCACCGGCAGCGGCACCGGGACCGGGCGATGCGGGGGCAGGAGCGGGCAGCGGGGCGGGCGCGCCCCGGCTGGGCTCAGGGGTGCTGGGTGCGGGCGGGGAGCGGGGCCGCCTCCTGCCCGGGCCCTGCCGGGAGCATCCCCGGGCAGGGGGAGCGGAGGGTCGCCCCGCTGCCCCCCGCCCCGGCTGCCGCTGGCCGGGGCGCTGGGCTGGAGCCGGGGCCGGATCCTGCTGCCGGAGGGTGCCGGGAGCCAGCGGGGAGGGAGGCGGCTGCGGGGAAAAGGCTCCTCGGGACGGAGGGTTGGTGGTCCCGGGATGGAGGGTTGGTGGTCCCCGGGACAGCCCGAGGTGATGGGGGGCTACTCGGGTGCCCCACGGAAAGGCCGGCTGTGGGACGCGGGGGCTCTCGTGGGCGTGGGCTCGGGGCGCTGGCAGCCTGGCTGCAGGTGGGTCCGAGGGAGCTCGGTGGGACCGCTCGGCCACTCGCTGTGTCCCCCCCAGTCCTCAGCGGTCACTCCTGTGGCCACTGCGGTGGGGACGCGGGGGCCTGGGGGAGAGCCCACCCGAGTGGGGAGCGCCCTTGGGATGCAGGGGCTGTGCCCCGCGGGGCCGAGCCCTTGTCACCCCTGCACCCTCTTCTCCCCGCAGAGCACTGGCCCACGAGAGAGTGACTCCCTGGGGGGGCTCGGCGTCCCCCTGGGTGGCCTCGGAGGGCTGTCGGGGTGGCCGGTGGCTCCCCAGGGGTGCGATACGTGTGACAGGGCCGAGCTCCCCGCTCAGCTCCCGGCTGCCGCCTCTTCCCTCTGCAATTTTTTACCCTCCCATCTCCACGTCTACCTCTGCAGCCTCCAGTGTCTTTTTTATCCTTCCCTCTTGTTTCAAGATCCGTGGGTTTGTGTGTTTTTTTCTCCAGCCTCCCCACCCCGCCTGTTTTCTCATCCGTGCTCTCGCTCGCTCTAGCCCTTGTCTTTGTTTCAGCTGGGGGAAAAAAAAAAAAAAAGAAATAATTGTTTCCCTTGTAAAGTTGGCCCTGGCAGAGCGAGCCCCTGGAGAGCGATGCTGCCCGGGTGGCGCAGGAGCCAACGGCAGCCCCTGCCACCCTCCAGCCGCGGTCCCCAGCGCGGGGGACACCCGTTCGCCCCAATAAATCCCTGTCACCCCCCAGGGAGGGCGGTGGCGGGATGCCCCGCGGTTGGGGGGCACTGGCGGTTTGGCTGGGGAAGGCACAGGTACCTGCCCAGTGCTGCTTTCCCCAGGGCGGGTTCTTCTCCCCGCACAATTTTCATCGCGGGCCCTGTGTCTCGGTTTGGGCATCTCTGACACCCGGGTCTGTGTGTGGTGCCTGTCCTCGGGGGTCCTGCGAGGCTGGGGGGGCCTCAGCCAGCCTGGGGTCTCGGGGGGGGTTTGCATTTCACATGTGCTGCTATGCCCAGGTTTGCCTTTGTCTGGAGCAGGGATGGGGGACGAGGGGGGTCGGTCTTTTATTTTCCCTTTTGCACGTGTCTTTGATACTGTCCCCAGGAGGGGATCCCGTTTCCCCAAGCCGCCTTTGCTTCGCGTCGCTCCTCCCGCACCGCCGGGATTCACGCCGGCCCCAGGTAAAAGGAGAAGCAGGGACTGATCCGCGCTCCCCGCTCCCCGTGCTGCGGGCAGCTGCCGGCCCCCGGCTGCCATCCCTGCCCAGAGCTGCTCTGTGCCCGGGTTCGGCCTCGCCGGCTCGGGTATCGCCCGCCGGATGCTGGCGGCAGAATCTGGCCCCGTGTTTATACGTGGGGGAGTAGTTTTGTCCTTATCTCCATCCGCTATGGAGGCTGGAGCTAGAATTTCAACGGGATGCTGCGGATTGCCCTGGGCGGCAGCCGGCGTGGGTGCCACCCCCCGGGACAGGGTGCCCAGGGGAAGGTGTGGGCACCCCGAGCGGGGCAGAGGACCAACGAGGTCTGCCGAGCCCGGAGCTGGGCTGTCGAGGAGCGTGGGTTTAGCCGTGGTTTTATTGTCTGGTGCCTCTGTCTCCCCTCTGCTCCGCCTGGTCCCTTCTTGGGGCTGGCTCTAAAAGGCAGGAAAAAGGTGATGCTCGGGGCGAGTGGCACGCAGAGGGCATGCGGGGTGTTTCGGGGTGTGCATACACACTAGTGCCTGCACAACACCCGCATGGATGCCTCAGCCCCGGGAAGTTTTTTTGGAGGATGCTGTTGTGGCTTTGGGCACCCAATGGTTTCGATAAACTAAATAAACCCGGGCTGTGTGGCAGCGGAGCATGAAGGCACCGAGCCCCGCGCCGTGGGGTGCGCTGGCCGAGTCCCCTCCGGCTCGCCGGTGTCGGCACCGCCGCGCCGGCTACGTGGGCTGTGTTTGGAGGAATGACGTGTGTGGTGACGGGAGGGAGGGCGAGCAGGGGCCGAGCGGGAGCCGGAGCGTGGCCGGGAGCTGGAGCGTGGCCGTGACCCAGGGCTGGCATGGGCAGCCACAGCGGGGACGGAGAGCCGGGGAGAGGGATGCACAAGGGACAGCATCTTCCTCGTGTCTGCCACTCTGCCTGCACCCGTGCTGCTCAGTGCCGGTACAAGGTGCTGCCAGCCCCTGCCAGCCCTCTCGAAGCCATTTGACCTCGGCCACAGGGAAAGAAGGCCAGGCGTAGGGTTTCCTCCCACCTCCCCTTTTTTTTTGTGCTTTTAGACATGAGACATTCCTGAGCGGATATTCGTTGCCGGGGCTGGAACACCTCCTGCCAGATGAAACTAATGGGAAATGGGGGAATTGGTTTGGGATTTTTTTCTCCTGTGTCTTGACCCTTTGAGTTATTGAGCAGCCAGCTGCAGCTCAGCCCCCAGCAGCGATTCCTGCGTGCCTCCAGCCAGTCGTTCCGGGTCTGTAGGTGGTTTGCAAACAAGTCAGCGTGAGTACAGGAGCGGCGGGTTACACGGTTTTGTCCCTATTCCTCCCCGCCCCGATCAGCTGTGTAATTATCAGACTTGGCAAAGTGTAAATTATAAAGTGAAAAACCTCCATGAAATATTCATAACTCTGCCCTCAGTGAAGGGTCAGCCTGCAGAGCGGGGAAGCCCGGAGGAGCGTCCTGCTGCCGTCCCACTGCCTGGCCACCATCCCATTGCCCGGCCACCATCCCATGGCCCGCCCGGCAGCAGGGGCAGGAGAGGGGAGATGCAGTTGGGCAGGCAGGGAGCGGGTGACCTTGTGCCATCCCCACCGCCCCACCCCGCTCCACCACCTCTCATTTTTGTCCAGGCACCGTAGACATCTCTGAAAGCTGTAATCTGCAAAGCCCTGGGGGGCTCCACACTGTGCTGCCTGCTATTATCCCCGAGACAAAGAGGGACAGGCAGGCAGATTACCTTGGCCTTTATTTTTTCAGCTGGGAGCAAAGAAAATCCCCAAATGAGCTTGCTGCCGGGGAGGGACTGAACCTGGAGCGCCCCATCCTTGTTCCCCTCCCCAGAGGCCGCAGGACCCCAGCTCACGCTGCCCCGTCACCCCTTCCCCGGGCTGGCTGGCAGGGTGGGTGCTCCCTGCTCCCCGCCAAAGCCCCAAGGCCAGGCGAGGTTTTGGCTCAGGGCTGGGCTCCCCTGCAGCACCCCGCAGCACCCTCGTCTCCTCGGGGCACGTAGCACCCGGGGCTGGGGTAGCCAGGAACAACCTGATGCTCCTACCCGTCTTGTACCCATCACCTCTGTGCCTGGAGGTTGTATTTCCAGGCTGGACTGGCAAAGGGCAGAGGCAGGGCTCACACGGCCCCATCCTGCACGGCTCAGCGCCCGGGCTCCTCTCCGTGCCGGGGGCCAGGCTGGCCCCGTGCCGAGCCGGCACGGCCGCAGTGAGGGGCAGGTCCCCTCCATATGGTGCCCCTGGCCAGCTCCCAGCACCGGGGCAGGTGCTCTCGTCTGGGTTACACAAAACCCTATTGTGGGCACCCGCAGGGTTTCCCTCTCCGGGCAGGGACCCACGCCAGCCCCCGCGCTCGCCTCGCCCCAGCACCGCCGGGATCGACTCAGCCTGGCTGGACGCGGCTGTATCCTCCCCAGGGCACCCGCAGCGGCTGCTCTCCAGGCAGCCCGCGTCCCCCTGCGCTCCCCTCCACCTCGAGCCTTCCCAGGCAGCCCACAGCCATGCCGGGTGGGTATTGTCAGCCGGCCGCTGAAGTGCTGATGGTTTTATGCCTGGCACTTAATTATTTCTCTGATTGCCACCGACGTGTGCTGGCGAGTGGTGCTGGCTGTGACCCTGACGAGCCCGACTCTGCTGCTGCAGGCTGGGGAACTAATGGCAGAAGCATGCCCCACGTGGAGTTTAATTATTGGCTTTCTTCCTTAACAGAGTACATTGGCTGACCTTAATGCAATTAATTAGGGCTTAATCAACTTCTGATGGCTCAGCACAGCACACAGCGATTCCTGCCTTTCCAGGAGGGTTTATAAGAGGTTAAAGCAGCTGGGGAGGGATGGGATCTGCAGGTTGGTGGGGCTGTGCTGGTAAGTGGAGTCCAGTTAACTGGGCACTGGGACAAGACTGGTGTTCTCCCAGGCTGGACTTCTTGCTGGAGATGCTGGTAAAGGGAGGTGGGAGGTGAGCCGGGCTCAAGGGCTGTGCCTGAGGCAATGCCTCTGCACAGAATTGCCTGTGTTTCTTGTTTTTGGCATCGCCCTGAGCTTGGGGGTGGCTTTCTCTAGGGCTTACCCCTATAGCCTGTGCTGGGCTATATGGCTTCCCTGCTCTTTGGGTGCTCTCTGCTAGCTATGGGGTTGTGGCTGGGTTGTGCATCAAGTAGCTGCTGGTGGGTGGCTCCCAGGTTTGCCCCCAGGGTGCTGGGGGTGATGGGCTGGGAGCCCCTTCACCCCCCTTAGCAGGCGTTAGCCCTGGAGACAAGAAAGGAGCTGTCAGCCGCAGGCCTTCCCTGGGCAAGAGGGAGGCTCCTTCCCCTCCCTGCCCAGCAGCATTTAATAACTAACAGTGCTAATGAATATTGCAGGATGTCCCCAGCACCTCTGGCATGGGGCCCTGCACCCCATGGCTCCCTCTCAGCTTGCTTGCTGGGTGCCCTGTAGGCTTTTGGAGCCCTTAAGCAGGGACCAAGGCATGGATGTCCAGTGTAAGGGTTTATTTGCATGCCTTGTGTCTCCAGGTGCTGGCTTTTAGGTTCCCAAAAACCAGTGGGCACCCATCGATGTAGCTGGTGATGGGAAGCCCCATCCCTGGGCTGCTGGCTTCATCTGAGGATGAAGTGACTCAGCTGTGGTCCTGCCGAAAGCCCCTGGCAAGGTGGGTCCCTGTGCAAGCAGTGGCATCTCCCAGTGTCAGCTGTGGAGATGGGGACCAGGACTGTGGCATGCCCTACCACGTGTTCTTGTACCCTGTGTCTTTTGCATCCTCCCTGCCCCAGCCCATGTGGTTCCTCTCCCATGGTGGCACGTGTCCCCCCTGTTTCCTTGGGTCCCTGTGTCCTGGCTATGCCCCACCCTGGGGGCTGTGCCACCAAGCCCCCTCCTGCGGGCAGCCTGGTGCTGAGACTGGGAGGTGGCGGCAGGAGCTGTGCCAGCCGCCGTCGCTGGCTTGTTTGCTTCAGTGCCAGTTCATTAATAGCGAAGAGCTAATTAGGATTCTGCAGCCCTTCCCACCCGGCCGTCTCCTTCAGAGGCTGGAGGATACTTGTTGTCTGCGGGATTTTGCTGCAGCCCTGTGTTAAAAGGATTCAGCCCTAGTCTGTCCCAGCCCGGTGGTTTGTGTCCCTCTCTCTGCTCCTGGCTAATCCACATGGCTAAAGCCCCTTGAAGCCTGGCAAATGGGAAGTGATATTTGCCAATAATCCCTTCACTCCCCCAGGCAGCTTCTCATATTACGGGTTATTAAAAAAACAAAACCCAGGCAGCAATAACTGTGGCTGGGGAGAGCCTGAGCACAGATTGCTCCTGGTCACAGCAGAAGGGCTGCAGGCAGAGGTGGCACAGTACGGCATGGCACAGCTGGATCTCGTGGAGCATCTCTCGGCAGAGCCCAGCCCCTCTTGCAAGGGGAGTGAGTGGGGATTCCCACAAGTCGCAGACTAAATCCCCTTTCTCTCCGCAGAGGCTGCGGGGAGCCCCAGAGGCGGCGGATCAAACCCCGCTATCGCTCACCGGGGTTCCCCACCTCGGTGCCAGCATCCCCCGGCCTTGGCATCTTCCCCATCGCTGCGGCTGGGCAGGGTCAGCTCCTGCGCTGGCATCTCGTGGGGACAGCGCAGAGCCAGCACCGCTCGCCTGCCACCCCTCTAGGACAAAACCAGCCTCTACGCCCAAGTTTTTGCTTCGCTTTGCAGGGCTTTTGAGAAATTCTGCCCCGAATGGGGGATGCTGTTTCCTCCGGGATGGGGCACTGATGCCGCTCCATCGTTTTCCATGCAGGTCTGGCAAAGGGCAGCCCAAAGTCTTGCTTCCTCAAGGATGGGTTTGTCCCATGGGAAGGTCAATCCTCAGAAGATCTCTAGTTACTTGCAATTTTTTTTTTCCTGCAAAAATATCGATTTCCCTGCAAGAAGTCTCAACTGCAGCTCGAAACATTTCACTGCATGGGTGGGGGGGTTTCCTTCTGGTTTTATGTCAACATTTCCCCTTAAAAATGTCATTCAGGGAAGGCTGCTTTTTTTTAAAGCAAAAGTCTGTGATGACATTTTAAGTGGAGAAGAAAATTGCTGCTCTGTTTCAAAATGCCAACTTAGAGTGGGGTGGGTTTGGGGGTTTCATTATTCCAGTGCTTCCCAGGGGAAAAGCAAAATGGTCTCATTAGGCTCCAGTAACCATTGCTTCCCCCCATCACCCACAAAATAAGACTTGGGGTTTTTTAACCCAATTGCATTTTTGCAGCAGAGCAACTTTTGCCAGAAGTCGTGCTCTGGTGGGACACTGCCCTGGGAAGGGACAACCCCATCGCGGGGAAACCCGAGCAAATTCTCTGCCACCAAACTCTGTCAGGGACCTGCAGGAGAGAGTCTGTCGCCGCCGGCTTTGATCGCTGCGGGAGCGATTAACGGCGCGCCCAGGTTTTGAAGCTCTTCTCTCTCGGGTTTCCCTCTGCCTTGCGCTCCTGGTGTTGTTTTGCGCAGCTCGCCCCGAAAATTGCTTGCACTAGATTAGGCTAGAGACCAGAGTTATCTCCCTTTTAGTTATTCGGGCAATTATACCTAATGATTCACGTGCTCGTGGAGAGTAATTACTCCCAATACAGCGCCGGCGGTGTTCCTACCCAGCCTGGGTGCAGTGATTCACAAACGCATCTCCGTACAAATCATCAAGTGACGATCCCTTAATTGCCGATTTGGGTTCGGAGGTGGTTAAAAAGCGATCGAGGACCCAGTGGCACCATCACCGTGCCGGTTTGCTCTGGTGGTGTGGTCACTCGCCTGCTTCTCCCCGCCGCCGTGCTGATGGCCATCACCCGCTCACCTTCTGCGTGGGCTTTGCTGGGGATTTTGGTCGGGTCGAGCCCTCGAGCTGTGTGACTTGTGCTTTTCGAAGAGCCGCGATGCCTGATCCGGCAATCGCCATGGCACGGCCTGGCCGGGGGAGAGCCGGGGCTGCCCCCCTCTGGGGTGGGGATGACCCCTCCATCCTCCCAAAATGCAGCAGTGCCGTGGCTCGACCCTCACCTCTTGGAGCAGGTGGGTGAGAGCTCATAGAATACTGATGTGGAAAACCAAACCCTCCAGGTTTTGCACAAAAAAAAGACCCTTGCTCCAAATTGTTCAGCATGGGGCAGCTGCAAGGGATGCTACCCCCCTCCCCAGAGCCTGGCAGCCCACCTGCCTGCACTGCCACAAAGTGGGGCACATGGGGACCCTCGCTTGGGGACCCCTGCCCATCCACCACACAGGGTCTGGCTGGGCAGGAGCATCCAATGAGGGATGATGTGGAGAGTCTAACCTGCTGAGCTGCTCCAGCATTGGGAGAAACCTCAGCCCTGGGGATGGAGGAAGGTTTCTGGGGGTGTTTTGAAGGATGTTGATGTTTCCTAGCGCTTCCATGTAGCTTTACACAGCTTGGAAGGGCAGCCTGGAGCTTGAAGTTCCTCCTCGTGGGTTAAGGGGAGGCTGGGGTGATGGCTCTGCGGTGACTCGTCCCCTCCGGTGCTGCCCAAGGCAGTGCCGTGGTGCTCTGTCCAGAGGCTGGTGATCAGTTGTGATCTCCTGGGCCAGCAAAAAGGGGTTTTTTTCGGTGCCCTCAGCAAGCAGAGCATGGCCGTGCATCGCTGCTTTGCTCTCTTCTAGCTAAAAAAAAAAAGCTCTTCCCATCTCTGTGTGTGTCAGGGCTGCATTGCACAAGCCCACACCCACCACCCGTCCCCTCCTGCTGCAGGCACTGCTCTGGGTCTCCCATCCTGCCGATGCCAGAATCGCTGCTGGGATGTGAGCAGCTTCCAGAGAAACGCAGGAGGAGAGGAGGCAGCACAAGACCCCCTTTCTGCTGACCACCACTTGGCTTCGTCCCCAGCATCTCTGGGGTGGTCTCCTGGGGGAGCCTGCCCTGGTCACCCCCCTACCCCCAGCACAGGGGGCTGCCTGCAGAGGCCATGCCAGTGCTGCTCAGTAAGCGTTCACGGGGGCGATAGCTCCCTGGTTTCATTCCAACCCCCGTCCACCTCCTCAGCAGAGGATCCACAGTTGTTCATGCTGCTGCCTGGGCCCCTGTCAAGAGCTCCTGCAGGCAGCCGGGAGCTGCTCCTGGTGGGCTGCCAGGGGATTTGTGCTCCAGCAGCTCCCTGCAACCCTCCCTGCACCCGACAGGCTTTCCTCTCCTCGGTCAGATGGTGCAGGATGCTCTGACTGCTCTGGGGAGGGGGCTGGCTCCTTGTTCTCCCCCCACCAGGTGTTTGTGATGGTGCTGGAGGGTTGTGGTACCCATTCCCTTCATCAGGCTGACAAAGCCCTGGGGAAGATGGTGGTGCAAGCAGAGGGTCCCCAGGCTGGAGGAGCCCCCAGAGGTGATGCTCTGGGATGGGGATGGGCAGAGGGGAGGTCTGGGGTGTACCACAGGGTGAGTCTTGTCTCAGCTCCAAGGAGGGGTCCTGAGGTGGGGGGCCCCTGTCAGCTGGGAGAGCTGGGAGCAAGTGCTGATGCCCCATGGGACTCCCTCTTCAGCGGCTCTGGGGCCTCCCACGCTTTCCTCCTTTCTCCCATCACTTCTCTGTTTGATGCAGGGCTCCTCTGTCTCCCCACAGAGGGGTTGGGGGGAGCTCCTGGGGGCTCCCTGGGGCCCAGCCCCATCCCAGCAGGGGCTGTGGCAGCCACTGCAGAGGGGACTTGGCCTGACGCCCCACCAGCACAGAGCAACTCGTGGCCTGCTGTCTTGTATGGCTTTTTATTCCTATGTGATTATACATCCTACTTCATATAGGGATTGAAGCCGTGCAATACGCCGGGGTCCTGCGGCAGAGAACAGCCCCTGTGCCACGGGAAGCCGGCCTTGGAGGAGCCATCAAAACTGTCCCCTGGGGTGCTGGAGGAGGGCTGCTGGCCTCAGCCTGGGCTCCCCAGCCCTCTCAGGGGGGCAGGTGAGGGGTGCCAAGCTGCTTTGGGGTGAGGCCAGCAGAAGCCCACTCCTTGCATTGCACCCCCTTGGCAAAGGCGGGCCTGATTCTGCACCATGTCTGCTGTGGAGATCCCCGGCGGCTGCACTGGTGGGCTCAGCCCCAGGGTGGGGAGGTCCCCGGGGAGCCCCTTGCCTTGCTTTTGTCCCCCGCTATCCCAGGAGATGGGTGACAGACTCCCGGTGAGGGCACTGGAAGGAGACGCTGCTGACAGAACAGGGGAGGAAGAAGAGGAGGAGGAAGAAGAAGAAGGAGCTGGGGAATGGCCACAGCAGCAAGGGCTGCCCCAAGCATGACGCTCTTCAAAGTTTCTCAAGAGGCCTCAAGCCGCTCTTTCAAGGTTGCGTTAAATCTGTCACATTAGCAAAATAGTGAAAATTACTCGGCTGGTGGAGGAGATGAAAGGCAGCCCCTTCCGATCCCTCCATAAAGGAAGGGCCCCATTAACACCTTGTGAAATATTAGCCATTAATCAGGCTCCGTGCAAAATAAAAACCATCCACATTATCATTATTGGATCCTTTAATGAAGTGATAATGGGAATGCTGGGGAGCTGTGATATTAATGTCTCCTAAGAGGCAAGAGCAGAGCCAAGGGCGGCAGCCAAGATTTTTAATTTACTGCCAAAAGCTCACGCTGTTAATAACACAGTTACTTCTCCCGGCCATTAGCACTGTTTGGCTACGAGCAGCCTGCTTAGGAGAGCAAACTGACCCCGAATGTGCCCAGGCTTTGCTCGCCTGCTCCCTGCCCAGCGGCTGGGTGTGCTTTTCCCAAGAGCTGTCCCTGTGTCCTGGGCCATGTATGGGGATGTGGTCAGGGAGCTGTTGGCCATCTCCACCCATCTCCCTCTTTTCTGGAGGCTGGCTGGTGTAGGAAGAGTTTTGCTTTTCTGATGAAAAGGGCAGGGACTGGGAGCACCAAACCCAAGCAGCTCTTGTTGTCTTTGCTCTTTCTATGACTTGTTTCCTTAGGCACAAGCACCGCGGAGCCAGGATGGGATGGAGCCGGTTCCAGTATGGCCCGTGCACTGGGATTACTCGGTGTGACCGCAGTCCCACTCTGGGTTTCTTCATTTGCCTGGTGTATGCTCACGTGATGCTAAGATCCCATCCAGGACCGTGCGGCAAGCTGCAAAGCCCTGCTCAGCTGTGGTGGCTCCTTCCAGTTCCCGACATGAAGTCATCACTCCTGGCAGGCTCTGACAGCCCAGACGCAAATCAGTACCTGGCAGGTAAGTGATGCTGTTGCGTCTTTAGATGCAACCGTTATCTCAAATCCTTGCAAAACCCAACCAGGGCAGCCAAAATGTGTGTGGGCTCATGCTGGTGTGGGGTCTTCTGCTGTCAGTGAAGGGATCTGGCTTTGGGCTGGAGCAGTAACAGGCAATTCTGTGATGAGCAATTGCCAGAGGAATAAAACAATGCCTTGTTCGTAAGGGGTGCACACACTCCAAAGCTCCTTCCTCCCTGGGCAGAAGATGCCCAAGGTCCACCCAAGCAATCTGTCAGAAATGCAGCTTTGATCTATCCAGGTAGAAGCATCAGAAGAAGAAAAGTGTTTCTGTAACCTGGGTGTCCTTGGTCAACCTGCCCCTGTCCTGTTACCCCTTCATTAGAAAAGAAGGGAAAAGAACAAAACCCGTATGTGGAGGCCAAGCGAATGTAGATGTGAAGTGCACTTCAAATAGCTCCATCCTTTCACCAAACCTTTTACCAGCCTTCTCTCCTCCCCAGCACACAAACTCTTTTTAATTATTAGTGAAAAGCCGCTGTTTAGAAAGCGAGGACACTGCTCAGGGTACATGTGGTAGGCATTCCCCAGGAGAAGCCAGCGAGCCCTAGCCCAAGGTCTTCTGACCTTGACTGTGACACAGCACAAGCAGCAGCTCCGAGGAGCAGCACGGCGCTCAGCAATGGGGCAGGGCTGCAGGCAGAGCGCAGGGCTATGGCGGGCCTGTGACGGCGTGCCCAGGCTGGCACGCCGGACCTGCCTCTGAAGATGCCAGTGAGCCTTCTGCCAGGCACCACAGCCTAAAACCAGAGTCACTCTGGATTTCACTGGAG
Source organism: Nyctibius grandis (assembly GCF_013368605.1). Classification (NCBI taxonomy): domain Eukaryota; kingdom Metazoa; phylum Chordata; class Aves; order Nyctibiiformes; family Nyctibiidae; genus Nyctibius; species Nyctibius grandis. Next base: position 19,038,289 of record NC_090667.1, on the reverse strand, counting down.
CAGAATTGGACAGGAAGCATTAACAGCATTTTGGAGCCAAATTTAGCCAGTTATCCTGGCCGCAGCCCACACTTTTTGGCTGTGTCGCTGCTTGTGTTAGTGCCCCTGCGGTTGCTGGCATGCCGGGCTCGCAGCAGAAGCCAAATACTCTGAAACCTGTTGGCGACCTCTGGAGAAAAACACACGGCACAAAGCAGCGTCTCCTGCGCAACCGCCACCTGACGTTTACGGGGGCACGGCGAGCGTTGTAACGCTTGGCAGGTTTCTCCCAGCCAGATCTCAAAGGTGTTTGCCAGCATGAGCAAGTTCGGGGGTGTTACAGAAGACCTTCAGACTCGGAGGACAAATGAGATGTGTGGATGAGTTCAAACCACTGGGTAAGACCGGGGTTTTGAAATCCCAGGCTTGTGCCTTGGACACTACTCCTGGGCTGTGGCCAAGCACAGTCCAGCTGCCAGCCTGGCAATCGATACCAGGCCCTGTGACGGTCCTGCTGATATCCCTGCTTGTCAGATTTTGGCTTCAAAACCAAAGCAGGAGGTGTCACGTCCTCCTCAAAAATCCACCCTCCGATCCACTCTTGGAAGTGGGGGTGCAGAACGACTGTTCAGTGAGACACCACAACTCGTGGTGTTGGCAGGACGGTGTATTATGTCACAAGATGAGATCAGCCACACGGAGTAGGTCGGTCTGTCTGGAAAGAGTCTGAGTCAAGCGTGTCCTATTAAATTAGGGCTGGATTTTCAAAGCAGCTCAGCTCCCACGTAGGCTCTGTAATGAACAGGTAGATATTCAAAAGGTGTCAGACGTGTTGGGTCATACTGGCTGCTGAGCTGAAGCCCTTTGAATATCCAGCCAAAACTGTCACTGTGCCTGTTGCTACAGGCAGAGCCCTTCTGAAATGCAGCCCTGCCGTGGGCTCCACGTCCTGGAAACCCGGCTCATCTCTGCTCTCCCACTATTGCACTGCAGTAGGTGGATGAAACCACGATAACACCGCATCCTCGTATGTGCTGGGGGAGCGGCTCCCTGCCAAGCACGGCTCTGGCAGCTTTTGCCCTTGATCAGCTCAGCAGCATGGGTCAGGAGAGCCGAGCGTGAAGGTTTCCTTGCTTTTTGTTCTGTGGTATTAGTAGAGTTAATCAGAGTGACAGTGACTTCTGCCTCAGTGCAGAAGAAAGGTCAGTGGCTCAGGCTGGATGCATGACTGTTTTCTAAGCAGTTGGAGAAAATAACACCGGGAAAGCTCATAGCATACACGCCGCTGGCATGGAGGGCTGTCTTGACAGGGATCAGCGGGGGAAGATGTCCCTGCGGAGGGAAGGAGGCTGGAGGAGAAGGACTCCGCTTGGCTGGCTTGCCACCGCACCTCAATCATCCCCTTCCTCATGCTGCACGGTGAAGGTATACCCCCCTCTGTGTCACTGTCACTGCTTTTGTGTCATGCATCCGAGACGAAACGCTGCTCTCGGCCGGTGTGCTCCTTAGCTGCGCTGCTGGGTGCGTGTTGTGCTTGGCCCGGGGTCTCTGCGTGGCCTCACACACGCTGGTGTGGGAGGGGCTGCAGGGCACTGTGCTGGCTGGTGGAGACGATGCTGGGTGTCCCCTTCTCACCGCGTCACCCCAGCACCTCCATGCCTACAGTTGGGCAGGCCTTGCTATTGCTTTCATGTCCTTCAGTCACTGTAATGCACTTCTGTGAACCTGCAAAAGCCCCCCAGTGAGCTGCTCTTGAGCTGGGGACACGGGAGGTGCAACAGCCGTGGTGAGGGCTCTCCTGGCAGCCACACCGCGGCCTCGCGTTTCCCCACATCTTTTAGCTATAGTTGAAACAGTCACGGGAGTTGTGGCTTTCAGCAAGAAGTGTTAAATCTGGCCTCTGTGTCTGTCATGTGACCTCTTACCTCCTCTGATCCCAATTACAAGTGCTTGCTTTTGCTGTGGACATCCAGTCCATGCGTCTAATTAGTGGAGTCTTTCTGTCAACGGTATTAGCACCCTCAAGAGCGAGCCTTAATTTAAGTAGTTTACATTTGCCTGCAGTGTTGATGCCTTCATTTATCCCCGGTCCTAATTAAATGCATCTGGTTGTATGCAGAGGGAGCTCCTGTGATCTCTCTGTGGCTCTAATTAAAATGGCCTGGATGTCCATGACGTTGGTTGCCCGTCAAGCCCGTCACCAGGAGGTGATGCCCACCTTGGAAACTGGCTGAAGAACGTATAGGAGTCATTGTTGCTGAGAAAGGCCTCCACATCGAGGCCCTCCTGCAGCGCCTCATCCACCAGCTCGGGGCTGCAGAAAGGGCCCCCGCCGCCTCCGTCGGCCCATCCTGCCCGTCCGTTCCCCCGCTGAGGAAGACGATCTCGCACCTCCCTGGGGGCCCGCTGCCCTCTGTGGCCTGTGCCCTGTGCAGCCCCAGCCCGACGCGCAGGGCCAGCTCCTGGTTCCTCCCTCCCGTGCCGGTTCCTTGAAGCTGAACCGTGGTTTCTCCACCAGCCAGGATGCAGATTGGTCTTTCAAGCCCTAATCCTCGCAGGGCCCGTAGAAACTCGGCAAGGTTCAAACCCGGGATCTCTAGCTCTGCTGCCAGCTGCAGGAGATTCCCTCTCGCCTCGTCACCCAGGGGCCCTTCTCCGAGGCCGGCGAAGCCCAGGCAGACCAGCCGGATCAGCTGGCAGTACAGCGTGGCGACGTGGCCGACTTCCCCGCAGATGGCTGTGCTCAGAACCAGAGTCGCATAGCCCAGGCCCTCGGCTTGGCGTTTGGCCTCGTCTAAAGCCAGCGTGTTTGACCCAATGACGACATTGCAAACATGGGCGTAGTCTTCCGGAGCAGCGGGCTTGCTGGGAGAGCCGGACAGGACCGTTTCCACTGACTTGGGCAGGTTGTGCAGCAGGTTGTATTTGGTGAGTATCTGAAGGCAGTCTTGGACGCTGTGGGAGCTGGCAGCAGTGGGCCCACTCGCTATGATGTCCAGGGGGTCACCAATCACATCAGAAAGGATCAGGCTCACCACCTACCAAGAGAAACGTCTGCAGGTTATTGCTGGAGGCAGAGACAGGTGACCATGCAAGAGCCCTGGCAGAAGTGCTGCTCTGAGTTACACTTGCACCACCTCCACGTCAAAGCAGAGGGAAAGAGGGGCAGATCTTGGCCCATTTTTGTTTTACAGTCCCGTCAGAGTCATCTTGCCCTTCTCGACCCCACAGATCTACGATGTCCTTTGATGCTGGACCATCACGTTGGAAGATGTAACCCATGACACTGCGCTTGTCAGGCTGACAACCTAGCGTGGGTTCAGTGATGGCATGCGCTGAGAACAGTCCCCAGGGGAGCCAAGGGTTGGACCCATCCTTGAAAGCGCTGTGGTGGAGCACCAGCACATTGGAAGCGCCTGCTGGACGAGAGCTGGCGTCTGCCAAGAGTGGTGTGATGGGATGGCTGACACTTGCCAAGTCTGAATTCCCCCTCCTGCATCTCTGTCTCCCTGAGCAAGCATGGGCTTCCCCTCGGTTACCTGTGCGGGATATGCAAGCCGGGCCAGCCCTCCACCCTTCAGCAAGGACAGAGTCTTCCGGACAATATTCAGCTCCTGTATGGCAGCTCCTTGGGAAGCCAGCGTCTTCGTGAGTTTCTCCTTCTCTTCGAGGAGGATGGGAGGAATGGGAGCAGGCAGTAGGGCTGATCCACCCCCTAGGAAGCAGAAGAGAGGGCAAGGACATCAGGACAGCAGGAAAAGGAGGACAGGAGGAAAGAAGGACTGTTCAACGCTTGAGCCTCTCCTGTTCCCTCACCAGTGCGCAGCGGGAAGGCAGAGGTGATTGGGGAACTACGCTAACATCTCTGAGAATTCAGTCTTCTTCACCAGTGGGTTTTAGTCACTCCTGCCCCGCACGTCTGCAATCAGCTACACTTCACCCAGGCAGCATAAACCTTTCTGGACCAGGGTACCACATGCCTGCAGAATTGCAGGGATGACAGAGAAGGGCCAGCAATTACTGTCCCCGCTACATCGGGCTACTGGTGTGTCATCACACTGATTTTTTCAAGAGCTACCCGGAGGGGTGAGCAGGGAGCGTGGGCTCCATGACTCCCAGAGCAGTCAGTGCTGAGCAGATGGAGACACTGCCTGCTTTACTGGCTCCATTTATCCAGGACAGAGTATAGAAACACCAGCTATGGCTGCAGCAAGATTGGAAACTGCTGAATGGCCCTCATCTAGGCCTGGGAGGAAAGGGGGAGAGAGCAACACAAAGGACAAAGCACACCCAGAGTCCAGGGTGACGATAGCCTCATTGATGGGAATCCTGTCTGATACAAGCGGGCACTGGAAATGCGGAAAAGAAGGCAAGAAACAAGGTTATAATGGAAAAGTGGAATGGAGGGAAAATAGAGAGTAGAAAGGAGCAAGATCTGAGCAGAGAATGAACGTGCACAGAAGTACAGCTGAAAGCTACTGTCAAAAGGCAAAGCCTGCTCCGAGGTTTGAGACAAATCATCATCAATAAAACATGATGAGCAAGAAAAACAAATGCAAATGCCTGTGTTTCAGTCAATAGCCAGGGATCTAGCTGAGAGGCAGGAGCAGTCGGGGACCGGCTGCTGTGTGGGAGTGCGCGTGCATGGGGAGCCGCAGCCGCGGGGAGATCCTGTACAGGCTCCCTGGAGGGCTGAGGAGTCTCTTGGAGATCCCCATAGCCAAAGGACAGGAGGAAGCCCAGGGGAATCCCCAGCAAGCACAGCTTGATGCCAGCTGCTTGGGTGTTTGCCTAACGGCACTATTTTCTCTGCACCAGATCATGCTGCAGCATCCACAAAGGAACGAGAGGAAAAATCCCAGAGCAGAGGAGACCGAGGGGTTTCTATAGAGCTGCTCTAAGCCCCTGCATGCTTTTGCCCTGCAACACCCACTGCTTCTTGCCAAGGAGTGAGAAGAACTGGCAGGCTGTGCCCAGAAGTGCCATGTCACAGTGGTGGTGCAACCGCAGGACCCAGCCTGTGCAGCTCAGCCTCTCCCCAGTGCTGGCAGGCAGTGTGTCACTGCAGCAGCAGGCAGCTCTGTGCCCTCCCCTGCTACATCCCCAGAGAAAGGCTGGCGGGAGAAGGGACAGGAAAAATCACAGAGGTGCAAGTGTCAGCACTGAAAGGGCTGGCACAGCACAGCACTTCCCTGCTGCATGGCCACATGTGGGCAGGCGGCTGGAGGGCCACCAGCAGAGCCCGTTCCCTGGGATCCCCACGCTACCTGAGATGAGCACAAGGAGCAGGTCGTCTGCAGTCAGGCCCTCAGCCAGCTCCTGGATGGCAACTGCTCCCTTCAGAGCCTCTGGGTCTGGGAGGTTGTTCTTGGCACCTTCGAAGACCTGGATTTTGCTGTGTGGCTTCAGGAGCATCTCCCTGGTGAGGTAAGAGAGGCAGTCACACCACTGACACGCGCACCTACACAGGCAGCCAGGCTGTCACTCAGCAGGGAAATGGGCCTGGTGCACCAGGGGTGCACAGCAAGTGACCAGGACAGGGAGGTGGCCTTTGAGTGTCTCTTCCGAAGGGCTGGGGTGGCAGCGCATCCAGTGCAAGAGATGGGCTGTGTCACTGGTGCCACTGGGATGCAATGGTGGTTAAAGACCAGGGCAGTGTGGTAGACAGGGTAGGCACCAGAGTGAGGGCAGCTGGAAAGGACTGAAGGGGTTCATAGCAACATCCCACAGAGGACAAATCTGGCAGCCTACCCCCTCAAACTGCCCAGACAAAGCCCCCCTTACTGCATTCCTGCTCGCTGCAGGCTCTCCTGGATGCCTAGTGGCACACTGATGATCCCCCGAACGAGGTGGTCTCCCAGGATCTCTTCTGCTGCCGCGGCCATCCCCAGCACAGCTTTGCCAAAACCCACCAGGTACAGGTCCCTCTTCACTGGAAAGGCCCAGCCCTTCACCAGCAGCTGGGGGCACTTGTCGCCCTGGAGCTTCACAGCCCTCTTCAGCATCGGAGCTGGCCGGACGGTGCCCACTGCGCCGCGGAAGAGGGACAGTGCGTGCTCGCAGAGGGACATGCTGCACAGGGCAGTTGGGCTGAGTTAATCTGCTCGGTGGGGTGGGCTTGTACACACTCTGCCAACACTGGGAAGGCCTCGAGAGCTGTGGCAGCCAGCGCCCTCCAACCTGCAAGGGAAAGTGAACGCTAGCAGAAGAGACAGGGCTGTCACAGAGAGAGTAGGGAGGCCAAAACATGAACCATGGAGCTCTAGTTCCTGTTTCTTCTAGATGAAGGTGCCATATCAGCAGCATTTTCAAACCTCTCCCCAGGCAGGAGGGAGGGAAGGACAGTGTCACATTCAAACTACCTGTCAGCTTGTGGTTCTCCTGCAATCCTGTCACCTCCCGCAGGGAAGGTGAGCCCTGCCAGCCAGCTTCCCCATCGCTGTAGATTTGCCATTGGCAAGCCATCATTTCTATTTGCTCAGTGTTTCACGCCTTTCCAAACTGTGGAAGCTGCTCTCTGTCCTGGAGAGAGCAGGGCATCTGGGTGGAACAGCTTTTCACTACATTAACTCCCTTCCTTGTGCTAGCCAAATGCTGATCTCATTCTCTGGCTGCACATTGCCCCATGTGTCCCTGCAGCATCAGGCACGGACTTTGCAGAAACAACAGGCTTGCTGGCTGCCAGATCCCTTGCTGCTGGTGGCCACAGAGAGACCAGTAATGAGGTTTCCCCACCAAACAGCAAATTAACGCAAGGCTTCATTCGCCTTTATTTTTTAGTCCTCTCATTATCCATTAAAATCACATTTAAAGTCCAAATAGGACTTTGCATCCAGGCAAAGTTGCCAGCTGTGTCTGTGAAAGCCCATTTGAGCTAGTCTCCACTGAGTATTAGCATTATATGGAACAGAGACGAGTGTGGACCAAAGGATCTCAACTGCTCAAGGGCAGACACTTGTCCTGACAGAGGAAAGGCAGCCCCTGCCAGCATGCACACATCTATTCCCTCCCAGCATTTCTCCTTCCCTCCGTTAACTGGCAGCAAGTTCATTGCTGGTTTCTCAGGATCAAAGATCCTTGTGATCTGCATCTCTCCTGCTCATGGCAATTATGGTGCAGGCAATTAAGGTAGGGTGCCAGGAGGCTGAAGCAGCCCAGGCAACACACTCGATCACAGACCCATTCAAATTACCTGAGAGAGTTAATCACCTCTCTAGTAAAGGGATGTGTTTTGGTGCAAGGCCAGTGGCTGACTTCTGGGAGAGCTCATGAGTCCAGAGGTCTCTTTGTCATAACACTCCCATAGCATTGCAAAGTGTTAATCATTAACCCAGGCAAGCTTTCCAACAGCTCCTCTGAGTCTCAATCTGCCTTATTTTGCTGAAAGGACCCAAAGGCTCTGTGAAAACCTCCACACAAGCACCTTCTCAGACAAAGAAACTTGGGCACACTCTGAAATCTATTGGGCAACAGACTTGTAGGTAAAACTATATGGAGAATCATAGGTTTGCCAGAGAAAAAAATGATTCAGTGCTTAGAAGAAGCAGATTTTAAAGGCAAAACACAGGGAAGATAAACTACCCATCTACACTCCCTTTAGTACTGGTCAGGCCTGGCTTTTCAATCACAAGGAGGCATAAAAGATAGGGTGCCCTGACCACTTTGTTACTAGACTCCTGAACTTCAGGGCAGCTGGTGCTGCCAGCAGTTTAAACCACTGAGCCTCAGCCCTCTTACAATGAGCGCCAGAGTACCCGTGCTAACACCAGTGAAGTCAGCTGTACACCTCTCAGGAACTGAGATGAGCATCTCTGTTCCCAGCAGGTCTCCGATTCACCTGGCAGCACAGTGAAATCAGAGGAAGGTATTACAAAACAGAGGTGCATCATGCCCCAGGTTGCCTTGTCTGAGCTGCAATCCAGAGTTTGCAGAAGTGATTGGAGAAAAAGACTTAAATGGAGCCAGGAGAGTTTAAGAAAATAAAGCCCCAAAGCTTTTAACAGGCTCTGTCTCTGCCTTGATGTTTCTGTGCACGGCTGACCCTGAAGACCAGGGGAATTGAGCATAACCAGACCTGCAACTGCGGCTCCTGTCACATGTGCCCTCCCGGTGGCTCCGCTCAGCTCCAACTCCAGACACGACACAGCAGGCGCGAGTTGTTTAAAAGCAATCCTCTCCTACTGGAGCTGAAAAAAATAATGCCAGCTTAATTCACCTCGCACTTGTGTACATACTGCTAATGCTCGCTCTGGAAAGCGTTTCACTACAATAGCAGGCTTGTAATCTGTCTTCTGCACTCTGAACTCAGATTGTATTTTAACCATCGAGGCCTGATCCAGAGTCTGTTGAAGTCAGCACGCGTCTTTCCGTTGCTTCTAAGGATTTTAGGGCACGCTGCCTGCACAGGAGCCCTGACACTGATCTCAGCGCACAGATGTAAATGCAGAGTAAAACCGTCGTAAAACCCTCTTGCAGTCAGAGGTTATCTAACTTTACACCAGTGCAAGAGAGCTGAATTTGACACAGACCCATTAGCTTTGGAGGTCTTGGTGTGTAACTGTGCTCCTTGTCAGCTCTGATTAGACACGCAGGCTCACTGGAGGCTCCCCTTGGAATGGGGGTGCTGCTAATGATGCCACAAATCCATTTTTATGTAATTTATTTATACAGTCTCAGGCACTGGGTACTAAATGTCATCAGGGAATAGCTCTAAATCAGTGCTACGAAATTCACTGTAGATATTAACAAAAAATAAAACTCCTATTCATTTTACTAGGGCTTTAAAGACAAGATCAAGAGAGCTGAACATCACCCCACACCAAGGCATAGGCAGCCTTGGAAAGAAAAATAATCCAAATGGCAGCTCTCCGACTACCTCCACAGACTGCAGGTCTAGAAATGATGTAACTGCCAGTTAGCTGCTGCGTATTGCACGTGGGGAAATTACATCCTCACATCCCTGCATTTTCCTCTTCCCACTGCTGGCTGGGAGGAATCTGAGCTGGGAGAAGGGGCTGATGATGTGACTCATATTGGTTCATGCACTAATTTTTGTTCCCAAGTTTCTCCGGGAACTCACACAGGAATGAATGAGCCCTCTCCTATACAGATACAATGTGACATGTTATAGGCACTAATGGGGCTTGGGTTTTGCACCTTCCCTTTGTCCCTGCTTGGGATAATTTGGCGTTGGGGTATAGATAGTATTTTGGCAAGTGTTCTAGAAGTTCGCACTAAGCTTAGGAGGAAAATGATGCTAAGAATTGCCTGTTCCAAAGAGAGCAGGAGGACTGTAAGGGCTTTAGATTAATCCCCTTTAAATGAAAACTTCCTCAGCTTTCATTGAGGGATAATGTTCACCATCTACATACTTGTTTGCGTGCATTACCATTATAAACTCTTTCTTCATATGGCTCCTCCTAAGCCTGCAGAAATTTCCGCTGTTAACTCTCACAACAAAAAGCAGCAAAAACCCAGCTCCTCATTTTCACCATCTCTGGGAAAGCGGGAGGGAGAAGAGCTGGACTGTGATAAAATGCAGGCAAAGCGCTCGTTTGCATTACCTTTCATTAACTTTTTAATTAAAGCAATTCTGCAGGCAAGGAGCCAAAGTCAGAGGGAGACAGAAACAATCCAGCACTAGGGACAGAAATGTGGTAAGCTGCCAGGTAAATTGGATGGTGGCATGAGACCAAAAGCAGGGACGTAGGGGGGCATAGTCTGAGCCATAAACTTGGAGTCACACTGGGGAGGAAAACAGTGAACAAATGAGCTGGCCGTGCCCGTGCAGTGAGAAAAATGAGCCAGCATCTCAGTCCCTGGCAGGTACTTGAAAGCCAGAAAAATATTCCCCTCTAGGGGCCAGTCTGCCATCGCTGGGCAGAGCTGAGCTATTCCAGGTGCTGCGGTTGGAGGTTTGTTCACGGGTTTGCATCACAGGCTTGCGGTCGTCTTGAAGTTGGGGCAATTGGGCTTGTTGCAGGCCAGCTCAAGCACACATCCCAAGCGTTTCAGGTGCTGCAAGATGGGAGGATACTGTATGTTAACACTCTGGGATGGCTAATTTAACTGAGATCTTCAGGGGCCTAAGTTAGTTAGTTTATTTCTAATGTCATCAGGACTTCTCTGGATTTCCCTCAGTGCGGCAGTGATTGGGGGCTGGATCACCATGTACAGGGTCAACTCCAAAATCCCTGAGGGGCTTGGAAAAAATTTGAGACAGCACTGGATCAAACTCCAATTGTTTGAGGACGATTTTGAGCTCAAGCTCTAAAAGACAGATTACATCTTTGTTACAGCAGTAAACTACCTGACACAGCAAGTTTTAGCAGTGTCTCTTGCTACTCGTTTTTCTTGCTATATGACTTTCCTCTGGCCTCTTGGTACGTAAATCACCGTTAGGCTCACCGAGGCTTACCACTTCCATTTTTCATGCATTACCATGGGAGTTTACCTATGAAGTACAACAGAGCGGAGATCTTACTGCCTTAAACTCCCATGTTCCCACTTACTGCCACATCTTTTCTATCATTTGATATATCAACTTTAATTTGCCTGGTGAGCCCTGCTCAAACTCAAACTTGCTGCTCCAGATAGTCCCAAAAGCATTACAAGAAAATTTTCCAGGAGATGCAATGAACCCAGTAGGAAAACAAAGCGTTGAAGGTTTGTTCTGAGTGACTGTTCTGGGAGGATTAGACAGGGGATTTTTCAAGACTAATCTCTTTAAATGAAAATTTCAGAATTTGATTAATTTTTTAATCTGCACATGGATTTGCATAAAATTACCGCACTGCCTCATTCACACTCTGTAAAAGAGAAAATGTCTGCAGCTCGGATGGACCAGTTCACCACCAGTCAGCTATGAAGGGTCCAGTACACAAGTGGGTGCGCAGGGACAGGGTGAAAGTTCCTTTTGCCCCCCCCTCACTGAGGTGCTCCTGCATCCATAACTGGGAAAGAGGATGATGGTGGACAGAAGCAGTATGACGAGACCAGAGAGCTGCACAGAGGGTTTGCCAGGCAGGCAAGGGAGAAAGTAGGATGGAGTCTGAATACCTTTGGTTCAAGAATACGCTGAGCTCTGGGAAACCCAGGAGCCCTAATTTCCAATACATGGCTTTCTATATGTTTCTTAGAAAAGAAATATGTTGCTCTCATGACTGATTTACTCACCAGGAAAGTGTCAACAGGGTCTCTTTGCCTTTGATGGGGAATGTAGCCTAAGGCTAAACACAGGGAAGGTAAAAGTGTTCTGTTCAGCATTTTATGTATCAGTATCATTAGTAAAAAAATTAACTGTACTTGACATATGCATCTTACTAGTTTTTCTAGGTGACATACCCTTCACTCCCTATATACCTTTTGGAATTCATTTTCCCATGCACTGGGGATTGTAGGGAAGAAAAATTTTTCACTAAAATATTCTTCTATAGCTCAAGGCAGAACAGTACTACCCTGAAGCCAAGTCCATGCCAAGTCTACTTCCTTTCATGCTGCAATTTCTCAAACTCCCTATTCTGAGTCAACTTGCAATCAAAGTTGAGAGTAATTTAAAATACAGGGAAGGATCATAGTATTCTAGGGAAGATGAAAAGTTGCCAGCCTTGAGGACTGGAATAATAGAAAGGGGTCGAAATTCAGTACTGCAAAATACAAGGTCATGCTCTTTGTGATTAATAGCAACAAATTATGAGCTCCTCAGTGGGAAATAACATAAGAGGAGAAAGAGCCAGGAATATTAATCAGTCACAGGAGGACAACTACGGCTGCCCTCTAGGCTGAGACAAGAGGCTATGGGGAAAGCAGAAAGCGGCAGATGTAATCTGCCTTGGCTTCGGTAAGGTTTTTGACACCATTCTCATGAGCACGCTGAAGTGTGGGCTGGGCAAACACACTGTTAGACTTGCTGAAAAACAGCTTAACCACTGGGCTCAGAGGGTAGAAATCAGTGTCTCAGGGTGCAGCTGACAGCAGGTAATCAACAGGGACTCTGTTGGGGTTCGTGTCACCCTACAGCTTCATTAGTGACCTGGAGGGTAGTGCAGAGTGCCTAATTTGGGGGAAGCACTGACGGAGCCACAGTTCCAGAGGAACCGTGACAAACTCAAGGTCAGGGCCAACAGAACAGAAACCTCGTGATGCTCAGCAAGGAGAAGTGTGAAGCTTTGCTGCTGAGGCAGGATCCCTGTGCATCAGGGCAGGCTGGGAACCAAGTGGTGCAACCAAGTAAGGAGCAACCTAATAGCAGCTACAACTGCTTGAAGGGTGGTTATAAAGACAGTGGAGATGAACCCACAATTTGCAAGTCAGGACATTCATGTGGCACATCAGCAAAAAATTCTTTACAGAGAGGGTCGCACAGTACTTGATGAGGCCACTCAGAGAAGCTGTGGTCTCCATGCTAGGTGGTTTTCAGGATTTGGCTAGACAAAGCCATGGCCAAGCTGACCTTGTGCTGGTGATGGTCCTGCACTGAGCAGGAGGGTGGAGCAGGCAGCTCCAGAGGTCCCTTCTCCCCACACTTCTGTGATTCCATGTTGTAACAGCAGGGACAGGGTTCGATGCTCCAGAGCATCATGCTTAGTTTCAAGAGCACATCAAAAGATGCCAAGTTGTAGGATACAAGTCCTCCACACAAGCCCTCAGTCGTAACTGGTACCCACCAAGAATCACCACCTCCAGCAGAGTCCAACTCACCTGAGCAGTGTTGTTTCCAGAAGCATCTCTCTGAAATTCACGTCCACCCATCTGAGGAAGCACGGGTCTGTCTGTATTGTGCAGGTTATGGCAGTGTCTAATATAGAACTGCATAGGTAGAATGACTGCATTTCATCAATACTACTCGAGCAGCAATTAAACATTTTTTCCCATTAACTACTTTGCAGGGGCATTATCCATAATTCCTACTTAATGTGACATTTTGCTGGGAGATCCAATTATCCTGCCAGATAAATTCCATCTTGGTATAAACTGACAAACTAAGTTCCAATGATTAGGAAGAAAGGCAGAAGAAAGAATAAAAAGGGAGTGACAAAATATCAAATCAACAACCCACGGTGTTATACAACTCTAAAACCTGGCTAAGTATTGTAGGTGTTTTAAAGTAAATTGTCTTATGATGGTATTGGTGAGTCACCTTCAGGGCCCACATGAAATAATCCAGGCTTCGATCGTGCAGTTTACAGTGTGCAAGAGGCATGCTGTTCTGCGCTTCTCCAAAATCTCTCATCACACAAAAATCAGTTGTAGGTTTTGAACTCACCTGCAATGGGGTAGCTGACCCTGAGACCCTCGGAAGTAACGAAGGTGTCTTTTGTTGATTCTCCCTAGACTCCTGTGTGAAAATCTTGTCTCTGTTTCAAAGTAAAAATCAGTGAATCATTCTGATGAGCCAATCCCTTCACAGCATGAAAGGGTGAATCAGGTTAGATGTCTAAGCCTGTAATGGTGAACCCTAGTAAGAAACAGTAAGAGCAAGGAATCTGAGAAAAGACTTTTGTTTCACTAAATTGTACATGCACATAAAAGAATTAAGCGTTTGAATGATGTGCAAGCAAACCTTTGTTCCTGGACTTACTGTCGTTTGACCACAGGAGGGCAATATTATTCTAAAAGCAAAATCAAACTCTATTCTGGAGACTATGAAAGGAAAATGCAATTAACATTTGTGAAGGTATCTACGGTTTATATTTTTTTCTTTTGATTCTGAGTTTCTGGGGGACGGAAATGACAAAAGATCTGGTGTTCTTCTAAAACTAAAATAGCGGGGTGCTGGAAATCTTCGACGGGGGCGGGTGGGGAGATTCTCACAGCGACTGTTATACTCCAGGAATAACTTTTGAAGGCAAGAGACGTACAAAAACACGAACACAGAGCCTGACATCAAGATTTATGATAGAAAAAAATAGCAGTTCCAAGGTGTCTGTGTTGGAGCACCAGCCTCAAAAGCCAAGGCGTCTTTCTCAAAGGTTAAGTGTGGGCTGCTCATCTTTATCTGATGTGTTACGTGGTGTGAGACCGTGGAGCTGTAGCTGCGGTGTTTCTGTAGCACTGCTCGGGGGCCAGTTTTTCGAAAAATAAAAAATACGGGAAATACGAACGTGTAATGATTGAACTGGAAGTCGGGGATAAAGAGACTGAGAGCACGCTCACTGTGTACTGGGAAGGAGGGGGACCTAACCCCGGCACGGACACACGCGGGAATGGCTCCGGCCGCCCGGGAGCCGCGCTGCGGGCTGTGCAGAGCCGCTCCCCGGGAGGGACCGCCCCGCCGCGGCACTGCGGGGCCCTGCGCACCCCCGGCAGGCCAGCGCAGGCCGCGCTCCCCCCCGCCCTGCTCTCTCGCTAGTTACCGCCGGGGGCGCGGAACCCCGCGCTGAACTCCGCGTGGGGCACCCTGCGCACAGCCTAACGCCCGCCCGCGAGAGCGCGGAGTCACCTCACGGCCCCCGAGCGACGCGAGCCGGCCCCGGCCCTGCCCGGCACCGGAAGTTACGCCCCCCCCAGCGGCGCGAAGCCGTTGCCCGCTCTACGGGATGACGTCATGCCCTCAACCCCACTCCCCTGCACTCAGCGACACCCGGGTGGGTGGGTAAGGACAGCCCGGCTCCCCCCGCCGCAGCCGCCCGGCCCTGCCCCGGGCTGCCCCTTCCGACCCCGGGCCCTGCGAGGGGCGAGGACGCTGACAGCCACGCCGGGCCGGGGGAGGGCAGGGCTTCCCGCCACACTCAATATGGCCGCCAGGCGCAGCCCTCCCCTATCCCAGCAGCCCGTGCGCACGCCCCGCCTCGCGCCGAGCTCGCCCAGCGCCCCGCAGCTGCCGAGCGCACCCCCCGCCCCTTCCCAGCGTACCCCGCGCGCCGCCCGCTGCCGTTCCCGGAGCAGCAAGATGGCGGACACAATGAGGCGGCGCCGCCTCTCCGGGGCCTGAGCGGGCCGAACCGAGCCGGAGGGCGCCGCCCGCCCCGACACGCCGCCCCTCTCCACCCTCCGCTGACCCCCGCCGTCCCGCGAGGCCCTGCCCGTCCGCTCCCGCCACCGCCCGGAGCCCGGCCCGGCTCCCCTCAGCGCCGCCGCCCTCGGCGCGGCCCGGCCCGGCGGCGGGATGAAGCTGACGGACAACGTGCTGCGGAGCTTCCGCGTGGCCAAGGTCTTCCGCGAAAACTCGGACAAAATCAACTGCTTCGACTTCAGCCCCAACGGCGAGACCGTCATCTCCAGCAGCGACGACGACTCCATCGTTCTCTACGACTGCCAGGAGGGCAAGTGAGTGGCAGGGACCTGGCCTGGCCCCCCCCGCCCCCTCCGCCGGGCCGGGGGCTGCCTGCCTTCGGGAGGGCTGGGGGGGCATTCTGGGGCGGGATGGGGGTGTGAGGAGAGAAGCTGCTGGCCGTTGGGGCCTTCGGGGAGAAGCTGTGCCCGGCTCCGCACCGGTGCGACTGCTCTGAGGAGGCAGCAGGTCTGTCCGCAGGCTGGTGAGCTTTAGCTTTTCTTGTGGTTTTTTTTTTTAGCGGAGGTTTGTAAGTGGAACTGCAATGATGTCTGACGAGGCGGGGGGAGGATTATACACGGTTAAAGTGGGGCGCAGAGGTGGGAGCAGCGTGGTTTTGTCTGCACAAGTGATGTCTGCTCGTTATCGCTGGTAGGCTGGAGCCAGCGATGGTGAATTTCTCAAGTGTGAGGGAGTTCATTGCTGTGAGAACCAAATAGTTGTTGCGTTTAAGGTGTTGAGTCTGGTCGCGTTTCCAGGCCTCGGGATTGTTACAAATATGCAAACTGACTTCTCGGGCTTCTCTGGGTTTAAGTCTCACTGATTAAAATAGAAGCAATTGCTGTGAGCAGTGTACAGATGTGCCATTTTAAACAACCTAATTTGAGTGTAACTTCTTGCATAAATGCTTTAAGCCAAAAGGTGATGTGCTGTGTGTTCACTGTAACTTCTAAAAACTTGAGTGTGTTTTCCTTAAACCCTGGTTCCTAAGTGGTTTCTGGGAGCATTGCAGATAAAGGTGGTCCTCTGTGCTTTAAATCCTTTTCTGTAGTTGTGCTTTTGTCTGTAAAGCACCGTTAAAATACACGTGTGATTTACATGCGTCTTCAAACATTGTCTTAGTTTATATTTAGTCAATCAAGGTGTTCATTGATTTCTGTTACTTAAGGGTAATGAATTAAGGTGCGGGTTTCTCACTGAACAGAGTTGTCCAGTTTATGTATCTTCTTTAATTGATCACATGATGCTTGTCCTGTCTTATGGATAAAACCCCAGAAATTTGCACAGCGCTTGACATATGGTGCTCTTGTTCGGAGGATAAAAACGTGCCAATAAGACCACCAGTAACACTTGCAGTTGGTGTCTTGTTACGTATGCAAAAGGCATTTGTATTCTATGAGAGCTGGAACAAATTGAGCCAAATGATGTCATTATTCCATTAAAATCTTTCTCAGTTGGTAGAAGTATGCATTTAACTGCTTTAAATTCTTTTAAATGTTAAGTTTTAATTTTCATGTGCTTCTTGGTGTAGAGATGTAATTCTGACGTGAATTTTTTGGTGCTGTAAAGTCAAGACTAGAGAACATCACATACGTTTTAAAAGTGAAAGAAAAACGAGCATGTGTATTGTAGGAGAGAGAATAAGAAGGACAGGGTGATGCAGGAATGAAAAAGAAATGGCTTGTGAGTACCAGGAGGTAGATGTGTCAGTGTTGCGTCTATTTTCTAGTAAACCAGGTATTCCTAATCCTCCTGCTTTTTCAAGGAGACCGAGACGTCATACTTGCTGTGTTTGAAAGATTGCATCCTGCATATTCTCTTAATTTTGTAGACTACTTATTATATGTTATTTTACACTTCTGTTTAGTTTGCTTGCTTTACACGTTAAAGTTGTCGGTGTTCCCCATCTGATAGAGTGAGCTCTTATTTGAAATTATTTAATTTTTATTTATGTAAGAATAGGTAACTTTATATATATAGTGTCTGCTATGGATTGTATTCTAGATCCTAATTATATACAATAGTAGAAGGGCTGAATGATGTTAATGCAGATGGTATTGATCGCTCTTCCCCTTTCAGACTTTAAAGAATAGTTTGATGGGTTGGGAGGCATTTGGTTCTTTCATCCCTGTCTCCATCTAGTCCTGATATATGCTTTACAG
Source organism: Nyctibius grandis (assembly GCF_013368605.1). NCBI lineage: Eukaryota > Metazoa > Chordata > Aves > Nyctibiiformes > Nyctibiidae > Nyctibius > Nyctibius grandis. The sequence goes on along the minus strand of NC_090667.1, from coordinate 19,021,156 downwards.
TCAGAGGGTTTGCTTTAATGAAGTTAAATGTAGACGATCGATGATCGTCTGCTGCAGTGCTACAGGGCAATGAGAGTAGTTTCATCAAGGTAACCCCTGTTCCTGCTTGCTGGGTTTCAATATAAGATACCATACTTCAGCAAACAGCCTAAATGTCAAAACTTTCCATGTAAAAGTGACAAAATTCGAGATTTTTTTTTTTTTCCCCTGTTATGAGAGGTTCTGCTGGTAAGAATTAAAAATGCAGCTGTGTTTGGTTATATTTTAGGTACACCCTCATTTCCTTTGCTTTGTTTTGCCATACCAAAATGAGCCATAACAGTGTGACCAAGCCCCATCTCGGTGAACTTCAGTTTCTTAAAAGTGTCAGGACAGTTTAAACAGTGAGGTGTAGCCAAGAGCTGACAGGCCAAGATCATCTCCTTGAAACACAGATTCCCTTACTATGTTTATTCTGAGCTTAGGCAACAAGCTTGGAAAATTTGTCCTCCTTCTTCATGAACATCCAATAATTTTGGACTCGAGATTCCAGTTCTGTTTCAAAATGTGTAAAGAACTAAATTGTTGTTATTATTTTTTTAGCCCATTGTGCATCACCATATACCTCTGCAACAGGCTGACTCAAAAGCATAACCAAGAGGCTTACCTGTGTCTGCTGGGGCTTAAGAGTGAACTCTGAAAACTTTTACAGCAGAGTTGTGTGGTGGGATGTGTGGCAGTCCCTGAGGCTGGGAACAGAAGGCTGGCAGCTGTAGATTTGTAACCCTGATATGATCTAATGGTGGTCTAGCAAAGCTTTAGCTCGTATTTTAGTGTATATCAACTGTGTAGTATTTACACAAATAAAGAGGTGATGGATCTGGACTACCGCTTAGCTGTGGTGTTTACTAGATGTGTCAGTGAGCCTGGTTTTGGATGATGGCTTTACCTGCAGTAGTAATGATTCAAACAGACGATATTACAAACCATGCCTGTGTTTTGTTTCATCTTTATAGCAGATTTGACTGTGATCTCGTAAAGCATTTTTCTTTGGCGATATTGCTTGATTTGCAAGTGGGCTGGACAGATGAATGTTAAACTTGGAATTGTGTTTAGTGACTGTGATTTGTTTAGAAAATATATAAAACATAGTTTTCTTGTTTGTGTTTTTAAATAGTCGATGGGAACAGGTGGTTGGTCTTCTGTGAAGTGATATGCTTCTGGTTGTGTCAGCTTACATGAAAACTTCACCTTTCCTGAAACACAGAAGTACTTTCTTTCCTTCTTTTTGGTAAATGTGCTTTTTGTCCATGTGTTGATCTTTATTGTCTCTGTGTATATTCTTTGGTGTATATTCTTTTATTCTGAATAGAACTTCTAAGCTTTAAACTTTTCATAGATAAGGAAGAGCCAGACTAAACATGAGAGTCTGTTTTGTTGTTTTTTGTTTTTTGTTTTTTTCCCAATTTGGTCAACAGCATAGCTGAGGTAACTACAGAGAGCAGTATGGGGAAGTATATCAGGCATAACATTCATAATTTTGGTGTCTAAATTTACATGTGATGTGCTGTTTTCAGTTTGTAACATGTTTGCATCTGAAAAATTGGGTTTAAAGTCTACTGGAGGAACTGAGGAAGAATCTGTTGAGATTTGGTCTGAGTGGTACAGGTGGTGTATGGGTTTTAATTACACTTGCTGTATTGGCTTTCAGTCAATGGAAGCTCATCCACAGCAAGTTCGCTTGAAGTCAAAGCCCTATGGCTTCTGCTCTTTGAGAATTAATCTTTAAGAATGAAGGTCTGTTTTTGTTCTCATAGGAAAAGTCTCCAACTGGTGCTCTTGTTTGGGTGTGTCAGTTTGAGGCTAATGAAAACACGGAAAAAGTTGAGCATTTTAGAAATACCTTGTCTGAGGGTGTAGTCTGGCAGCAGTATTGGTTTAAACCACTCCTGCTGTTTGTTTCCATTCCCGTGGTGTTGTCTTTGGTTTCTGTTGGTAAAATATTTTGCGGGCCTGTGTAATAACCGGAGTGATGAATTTCTGGATTAAAAATAACTCCCGGAAGAGATTGTATTATTTCTGGTGCTGACTGGTACCCCTGTTGGTTGACTGCCCAGCTTTGAAACCACCATGCTGCCTCAGTTGAGAAAGAAGGGGGAAGGAGGGTGGTAGAGACCAGGCACTGCTGCAAGACACGCTTATTAACCAGCTACTTCTACATTTGCTTTGCAGTTTAAATTTCTAGTACTGCAGTACCTCACTTGCTTCCCAGACCCCTAAAAATCCAGTTCTGTATGTTGTCTTCACTCTCACCAGAATGTCTTTAATTTTGTCGCAAAACGTTACATTTGCGTTTCATGCTTTAATTAGGATCAGATATGAGTATAATTCTCCAGTAGTTTGAGAATCCATATGTTACCATTGCTTTTTTTAGACTGCTGGTGTATATATATGTGTTTGTGTTAATACCGAGAAGCCCTGTTCTGAGTGAGACACCCTGTTCTAGGTTTTGAAGCAACGTAGAACAAAAAGACAAATTATGCTCAATCTCAAATAAACAGTAGATGAACTAGAGGTTTGGATGGGCAAGGGAATGATGAGGCAGTGCTGCTTGGCATTAAGGACTCATCACACTAGCTCCTCATATTCTTTTTACAATAGACATAATGAGAAAAAGAATTTTTGGAGGAGACAAGTGCATTTTGCAGGTGTTACAGAGAACTCCTCAAGCATGGGGATGGTCTTGGAGAAGGCACCAAGGTGCTTGTTTGAAAATCAAATACAAATGCTTTTCTTTCTTTGTATAAAAACATCTGACCACTTTAAACAATCTTGTAATATCTCAATGCAAACAGGCCTTGTTAATGTGAGTTCCGGTTTGAGCTTTTTGTTGCAGTGAGTGCAATTATTTCTGCTTCCTCCTTGACAGACCAAAGAGAACGCTGTACAGTAAGAAGTATGGAGTGGACCTCATCAGGTACACGCATGCTGCCAACACAGTTGTGTACAGCTCCAACAAAATAGATGGTAAGTGATCCACTGGAGTTGAGCATATTTAATCTCCTTGCACTTAAAACTACATGCCTGGATAGATTGCTCTAAAGCGCTAGGAAAAAATTATAGCAACTTTTTGGTGATAAACGCGGTGTCAGAGACAGGGGAATTAACGTTCAACTCTAATGCACAACTCAGTGATATTCCCTTGAGCATCCTGACGTGAGTTTTGTTTGTTGCTGCGATAACTAAGGGATTAAACATTGTTAGTGTGATAAAAGTTTGGTTCTCGATTCTGCTGTTCAGTTTGCTGTTTGATACCAGTGCCGTCAGCCTCCATGCCTTAATTTCTTACACGTGAGATGAGGTAGAAGGACCATGTGGCCAGAAGGTGGGCTGAATGCTGTAGCTCTGTACGATACACGTACAAGTCAACTGCAAAGGAAGGGAATGTTTTTGCGTTCTCCGAATGCAGCAGGGAGGGCAGGAAGTTCAGGTAATTCAGCAGATCACCAGCCAAGCCTGGAGGAGGTCACAGAGCTCTTCTGAGACTAGCTTTGTGTCTGTTAATCTGTTTTTTCCATGTAATAAACAGAACACCCGTTTTCATGCCCTTTCTTTACAGTCAGTGTCTGTGATAGCTACACTGTTAATCAGTGACATCGAAGGGCTTCTAGAGCTTCATGGCAGGCTCTCTATTAGTGTATTTGAATTCAATTTAAAATTCAAATTTCAGAACCGGCACAGATAGGTACATTAATTCTTCTATCTGGCAATATTTCCTGAGGTTGGAAACAGCTGGTGTTCATTTCAGACTTCGTCAGTTTTGTGTGTTGTAGTCAGTGTCTGAGAGTTGTCAGTGAACAAGTCTCTTAGCACAGCACTTTATAAATGGGGTTTAACATTGTATTTGTAAACTCGTAAGCATTTCTGGAATAGTGGCTTTGTTTTGTTTTTTCCTTTGCAGAGATGGAGCTTGACAGTAGAGATACTGGTGCCTTGTGGTGTGTGCTAGGTTATTTAAGGAATTTAAAAGAGTATGAATTTAGAGCAGATGGAAGTTAAGAGTTAGGAAGTCAGGTTACACTAGAACCAGCTGGGCCTGAAACTAGAGGAACAAGGAAGTTTCCAAGGGAATTGGATTTAATGGTGTATAAAGATTAAAAGTGTGATGTGAAGCACTTACCTTTTTAGTCTGTTTCCCAGCCTACTTATTATTATTTTTTTTAAGTTATTACTTCGTTATGTCACATTTCTGACTTGGCTGTTATTTAATTTACAATTAATTAACGATTAACAATTTAATGAAGCATTTTAAGTGCCATTTTGAGTTGTGAGGTTTTGTTTACAAGCACTGGTAAGCCTTTGAGGAACCAAAACTTAAGTGTCTTCATCCTGCAGGTTAGCATTATGATAAATACGTGATTAGAAGAAAAAAAAACATAGAATGTGAAAGTATTTGTTGCTGTTACGAACTATAAACTTAATAAAACCAGCAGTGTGTTCTGTAGGGTTCTAGATACTGTGTTGTCCCTAAGCATTCAGTCTTGGGCAAGATGCATTGTATTTAACCTGTTAGGCAGTTATTGGGAGGGAAAATTAACACAGGAACACGTTATAGCAGTGCTGGCGCTTGCTCCCAAGTGTTTTTTGTGTTGGAATTGCTACCGATCCACTTCTGAAGATTTCCTCAAGACCTTTGAACCTAGTTCCTCTTGCCTGATTCCAGGCTGAGGTAGTAGTTTGTACAGTTTGAGGGTCTATGATACCACCCGGTACAGGAGATAACTGTACAGGCCACTGCCTTGCCTGGGACAGAGCACTGCCAACAAAAAGGATCACGGAGGATTGCAGTTCGCCAGTGCTTTCTCTTTAGCAAAAGAAGATGTAATTCTGCATGGATACCTCGGGAATCAGGTACTGACAGTTCTTGCAGGAAAAACAAGAGGTATATCTTAACAGCATGCTTGAAGTGTATCGGTTCGAGCCATGATGGGATGTGACACTAGTGGTAGGAATTTACATTTTGGATAGTCACCTGAGGTCACTTAGAGCCTTTCAAAATGGTGTGTCACCAGCATCAAGTTTCCAGCTTCATCAGTCAGCTTTAGTTTTCTTGTCAAATACTGGAGAGTGGTCTGGAACTCTGATCTCAGCTTGATGTGAAATCTCAGGCAAAAATGGTGACTTGATCGTTTTTCCCCAGAAACCAAATTTTGCTGAATGAGCCTTTCAAAAAGCCAGGAACACTGTAGCCCTTATGAGTGTTAAATGCTCTGTGCATATTGCATCCTGTTGGCTCTTGTTCTTCTCAGTCAAAAGTAAAAATGTTCTTTTCCCTCAGTTTATCTTTGGAGCCGCAGCAGGACCTGGTTGCAGCAGTGCAGAGTCTCTTGGCACTGTATGGTGCAGGTGCATAATGCCAATCTCTTCCATCCAGCAATAGCTTAAACTAGTGTCCTCTGACTAGTGTGAGAAGGGATTTTGCAGATGCTGCTTTTCAGTATCAGGGGTTTAACTTGTGCTCTTCACATTTCATCACTTAGATGGATCTGCACATGAAGATTAAAAAGTGTCTTCTGTGCTTTAATAATTGTTTCCTCTTATGAGGATTTCTTTTAATCCTGAGAGAAAGTCTCAACAGCATCTTACAAAATTCGGGGCTACTCTTGGTATGTTCGTCTGTACTCATAATAAAATTACCACTTGAGAAATGTTGTGGTGCTGCTCTGATTTATTTAATATATTTTTAAGGTTGCTCTAAGTGGACTAGGCTTTAGATTACTCCTCTGTCCTCTTCTTAAAGCTTAACTGCTCTAAGTGCAGAGGATGTGTGAAGCTGTTGATTGTCAGATTAAAAAAAAAAAAAAAAAAAAGAAGAAGAGAGATTTTCTACTTTTTAATGGTCTTGCCTGGCTTGGTTTTATCTTCTTTGGCCAAATGCTAGAATTCACACATTTTCTATGCTTACTCTTTAGTTGGAGACTTATTTGCTGGATGTGTACATAGGTAAGACAGCAAGATCCGTGCTGTATAGCAAAAAAAAGCGGTAGTATCAGCTTTGTAAATGTGATACTCTCAGTTTTGTGAGAATGATGGAATAGAACCTACTGATTCTTAAATTTTAGCAACTTTGAAATTAACTTGCATAAGTGACATGACAGTTTGCCTTTAAGATGTAATATGACTTCAGACTGTGGGAAGTATCTTTCCTGGTGCTTATTTTCCAGTTCTGCCTTAGAAACCAAGTTGCTTTATGTCTGTTTCTAACTTGATTGTGTTTCAAAGTCTGAGTTGAAATCAAATGACCAGACTTACTCACTGTGGCAAGATTGCTGTTGCTGTGGGGAGCAGGTTTACTGTGTGACTGCTTTTAGATAATGTTGGGTTTATGATATAATAATAACCATAATAATATGGTTTGTTTATGGTTTCAGATACAATCCGATACCTCTCCCTGCATGACAACAAATATATTCGGTATTTCCCGGGGCATACAAAAAGGTAAGATGTGGCTTGGGGACAGTACAGGAGAATTTGAAGTAATGATTGTAATGAGCTGGAGTTATGTGATACTCAATTTACTCTGGTATTCGCTGTGTAGAACTTTTAATGGCAATTATGAGCTTGTACACAGCTGTTGGGGTAGGACACGCTTCTTTTGTGTGTCTCTGATGCATGTGGTCCTTCTGCATTGCAGAGTGGTTGCTCTTTCGATGTCTCCAGTGGATGATACTTTTATTTCTGGATCACTAGATAAAACTATTCGACTTTGGGATCTCCGCTCTCCAAATTGCCAGGTAGGTTATCAAATACATGTGCATAGTGTGTTGCATTTTCAGTTAGAAGGATGAAAAATGGATGCATGTTGTTATAAAACAAAAATACTGCCAGAAATGTATGCTGCTGATTTAGTGTTGACACCTTCCTGGAATGCTGAAGGAGCCTTGATCACAAATCTCTGTAACACCACTCACTTTCACGTGTGTCTCTGCTGGAGAAGTGCTGGGGAGAGCAAGAAGTAACACCCACAGCTGATGAAACAAGAGCAGAGCTGAGTGTCATCAGCTTGTTCATCACACTGTACCCCATGCAGAGAGTGGTTCTCTCTAGCCAGCATGTCTCCAGGGCTGGGAATGGCAGCAGAAGGGGCACGGGGAGAGCATTTCATCTGAGTGTTTATAATGTGTTTGTGTTTAAAATTGATGCCTTGATGCAATTAAATTTGATTAAGAAACTGATGATCTAAAGTAACACAGCAGCCATATGGTCTAACCCCCTCCTTGCATCACCTCTGTTGTTCATCAGGACCGGTTTGGGTGAGCAGATTTAACTTTCCAGCAAGGCAAAACCCTATCCATTTTTAGTTATTTATTTTTGCTGGAATATTTACTGTACCTTTTTTCGTGGAAGCAGGCTTGTGTGGGCCGAGAAAAGTACCAGAGCTGGCAGCAGGGGCAGGAATGAAAGACTAGGAGTAGAATCTCTGCCTTTTATTGGTGATGAGCTGGTTTGTCCCTGTATCTGGACATGTAGTGTTGTGCTCTCATATTTTCCTATCTCACTGGCACTGTTTTGCTTATGAGAGAGAGCTGTTTACTGATTCCAGATGATGTAACTGGAAATGCAAAGGAAGAAAACGTTACATTTCTTACAAAATGGTTTCATCTGTCTTAAACCCCGGCTTTTTCTGACAAGAAATCTTGCCTTTCTCTGGGAGTATGCCTTTAATGCCAGTGTGTAAGTTTCCCTTGGGATGAATCTCAATCTCAAAGTTGCTACAGATGAGACAGGGTTGTAAATTCAGTAGCGGTTCTGTGATTTATGCTAATGCCTGAAGTTGTAAGAATGGTAAAACTAGGACTTGTAACTGGAAGCTGCATCCAGCAAAGCTTGGGAAAGAGGCTGAGGAAGTGTTACTTGTAATTTTCAATTTGCCCATGAGATGGCAGCCGTAGTGCGTAGAAATATTACCGGGAAACCAGAGCTGTCCCACTTGCAAGGGTCCTGAGTATTGATTAGCTCACTGCCTGGCCTTCAGAGATCACAGGGAAAACTGACCTGAACTGGAAAGAAGAGAGAAGTAGTAAAGTCTCTAGACTTCTCTAGAGAATAATGGTATTTCAGAAATGCAGAAAATTCTCAAATGTCTTGTTGATTTAATCAAAGATCTGTTCTTATTTATGTGCATACAGTTACATAAAGACATATGACTAACACACACAGACCTGCCAGTCAGCGTACAGAGAATTATATATCTTGTTGGCTTTTACCAAATTTTCTCAAGTCTTTTCTACTATATGAGTTAAGGAAAAGTTAACATTAAAAATAAGTACTGATAGTAATCTGTCAGTTTTAATACGTAAGGTCTGTTGGCTTCTAGAAGGTATGAGTTTTCATTAAACAGGCATGGAAGGTTCAGCAGTGGTGTTCACTGGAGCTGTTTCTACTTGCTTACAAAATACTTCCCCTGCCCTCCAGATCCTCCTGCTGCTGTAATTGGTAGAGTGTTGCTATCAATTGGAGCAGCGGTGTTTTGTGATCCTGTCTGGTATGGTTGTTAATACAGCCACATCATCCTCTCTTTGGGTACCTTTTGAGTGGATGACAGCTCAAATGAGGTCTTGCTTTGTTCTGATGTAAACTTTGTCATGGCAGCAAACTGGAAGCTCCGTATGATGACCTGAAGTAGTCAGAGTTGCTTTTGAGAAGCTGAATTCTGAACCTTTGTAAAACCTCAGTATTTATAATTGCAAGTCAGTTGTTCTGCCTGTAGGCTGCTGTCCTGCCGACAGTGGGCTCAAAGGGCGGTGGTAGAAATGTGAGCATCAGTTTTGCAAAATAATTTGGACTACTTCTATTTTCTAGGGTTTAATGCATCTGCAGGGGAAGCCTGTGTGTTCTTTTGACCCAGAAGGGTTGATTTTTGCTGCTGGAGTCAATTCTGAAATGGTGAAGCTTTACGATCTCCGTTCTTTTGACAAGGTGAACTACCCTAACCTCACTTCTTACACTTTTTAGCTTGCAAGAAGTAGTCCAAACTCAGTGCTCAGAGGCTGGGTTTGTTTACTCCAGCTTTCTGGCTGGGGTGCCTGCTTGGCACCTAGAGAGTTTTCGGTAAGTACACATCTCACAGACAGAAAGGGTTATGTGCTGTCACCAAATGCTGAAATCCACTCTTGAACCAGTGTTAAAGTTTACTTCTGCTAACTCTTTAACCTGTTCCAAGCTCCTGTTTAGGCTTTTTGTTGTTGTTTGGTTTTGATGTTTTGTTGGGTTTTTTTGCCTTGCTGCTTATTCTGGAAGAACACTGGCAAAGATGGAGCCAGGCTTGTCAGAAAGGGTGGAAGTTTCAAAGGAAACTGTAATCGGGGGGGCAGCTGAACTGGCTAAGCACTGAGTTAGTGTTAGTTAGGAACAGTTAGTTCCATGGTTTTCAAAAAGTCAGATGACAATAACACTGGCTCAAGCTCTTTCTCTAACTTCCGTTAGCAGCCTTGTTTGAAAACTTCATCCTACCTTAAATTAATTTCTGTTGTTGAATGTGGAAGAGTATTGGGTATTGAAACACCCTACTGTGGCTCTTTTTTGCTGTGGAAACTATGGATTCATTCTTCTTTGATACTTACACATGCAGTGACATGTTTTTGCTGTGACACTTCCCTTTGGTATCTTACAACTGAAGATTTTCTTTTGAAAAATCTTGAACTTTTTCCCGAGCTAAGGTTAAAAGCAGACTTGTTAGCAGCAATGTATACAAAGTCTACATCATATTTCCATTTCCCATGTTTTCTTTGAAGGGGCCATTTGCTACATTTAAGATGCAGTATGATCGAACATGTGAGTGGACAGGCCTGAAGTTCAGTAATGATGGCAAACTCATCCTCATATCGACTAATGGAGGGTTCATTCGACTGATTGATGCCTTTAAAGGAGCAATCCTGCATACGTTTGGGGTGAGCATGTTGCCTGTGTTACCTGCTTGAAGCTTGGTGTTAGTTTTGGGAGCAGGTGCCCTTTGGTTGCAAGATTACTGTGGGGACCCTCTCTACTACCTATTCTCCTGTTTTGTGCCGTAGGGTTATAACAATAGTAAGGCTGTCACGCTGGAGGCATCATTCACACCAGACTCTCAGTTCATCATGATAGGTAAGGTAATTCTTCTTGAAATAATTTCAGTGCTCTGAAATTAGGTGCGTTATGTAGGACTAAAGTTGTGTCCGTGTTGGGAAGCAGAATGTATTTAAATAATACAGTGCAGCTGTAAGCTTTCTTTGCATTGACAGTTTGCCATTTTCTTAGTTTACTCAGCATTTTCTAGACTGAAATGTAGATGAGCCTGCAAGAAGACTCTTATTTTTTCCTCTATATATGAAAACTATTCCAAAACAAACCAGCAAACTATTGTAATGTGTGGAGATCTGTCACATAATTTGTGTCAAAGATCCTCACCCTGTGGCTAGGATGCACTCATGTGCTGCCTCTGAAAGTGGTTCAGGGCTGTATGTTGTGGCCTGCCTTCTGCTACCTGATGAACAAGTCACCTGTCTGTGCTTGGGCGATTGGTCTCATAGCCTGGTGTGTTTGTACTCCTCCCAGGGACATTCCTGCACTGGCAACGCGCTGGGGCAGCTGCATTTTGTTCATGTGGCTCTTGTAAATCCCCTTGTCTGTGGAACAAGCTCTGCTTAACCCTTGATAGAAGCAGTAGGCATCAGCCTGATGGCTCTCGATGTGATTCCTCTGGCCCAGGCCTCCTTCCTTACCCTCTGCAGGAGGGACTCTTGAGTGAAGTGGGTGACAAAAACCACTTGCAGCTCCTGTAAAGCCTGATGCTGCAGGTTGGGCACCCCAAGGTAAGCGTGTCTGTCACTCTGCAACACTCGCTGCCCAACAGGACCCATGAGCACAAGTCAAGACACATTTGTGTGGTGCTGCCCTCTCCTACCGCTTTCTTTTTGTTCTTATTTATATAGCTGGTAGGTCAAATACGTTTAATTTTGTGGTAGTATCCGGATCCTCATTTTTCGTGGATGAGTGATGGTCTTGGCAAAGCCTTTTTTTTTTGGCTGAGAACTTCCTGATTGCAGAGAAGGTGGGGCAGGAGGTTCTTTGTTTAGTCCTGTCTCTGGAGAGCACTTTATAGCACGTATTTACCTTGCTGTTGTGCCCTTCCAAATGAAAGCTATAGTGGAAGAAGTTCCAAAACACTTATTTCTGTTCAATTTTTACATATGGTTAAGTTGAACTTGTGCTTCTTAATTGTTCCTCCCTGGAAGGCTATACATACAAATACAGAAGCAGAAGAAAATTCCGTGCATTTTTATTAGGAATCCTATTTAAAATTGAGACTAAAGCAGAACTGAATTATAAAAATGTTAAGTGCCCAGCCTCAGAGTTTGCAAAATGCGATTTTAAGTGAAAAACCTGTCCCATTGTAGCGATGTGGAGAGTTGACATCTCCAGTGAAGCTTCTGGTATTTGGCATAGTGCATTGAAATCTGGTTACCTTCAGTGGTAAAGCCTTTGATTTGATTCTGTGCCTACCGAGTGAAATATTTATCTCCTTCTGTGTCTGAACTGAGAACTTGTGTGAACCATGACTCTGACAGCCAGCTTTTGGCCTCTCGCACATTGGTGCAAGTTGGCAAGGGTCTTCCCTCCTCGGTTGGATGGTGTCAGCTCTCCTTTTCTACTGGGTGACCATAGTTGTTAACCTCTTTGTCTGAATAGCATTGCGCTGTGTTGTGTGGTCGAGTCTCTGCAGCTCAAAGATATAAACCTGCTGTTTGGATACAGGTTTCGTAAATGCCCTAGTGATACTTTGAGAATTTTAGAGGTTAAGCTATGAAGACGAGGCATGCTTGTTCCTACAGTTCTCTGACAGAAAAGGTTATGTTCTTTATTTTCTCTGCTGGCCTCTCCAACGTATCTTGCATATCTTGTTTTCCATTCCTGCCTGCAGGGTCAGAGGATGGGAAGATTCATGTTTGGAATGGGGAAAGCGGGATGAAGGTGGCTGTGCTGGATGGGAAACACACAGGTCCTATCACCTGTCTGCAGTTCAATCCAAAATTCATGACTTTTGCTAGCGCATGTTCCAATATGGTAAGGAAAGTGTTTTAAGTTCCTTCTAGTGCAGTGAGGTGCTGACCCTTTTAGAAATTAAATCTGAGAGGCTCAGTTGCCACTGGTGGGTATTTCCTTGGGCTTGGTGAGACCCAGGCCCCTGGCTGTCCCGCCTTGATTGCGCCTTATCTGGCAGGTAGATATGGTGGGGCAGCACACGTGGCAAGGCAGCGTTTGCACACACACATGAAAGCAGAGCAGTGAGTGAATGCGCGTGCAGATGTACGAGTTCTGTAGGTCACTGTACGCGGCTGCTTGCTCTGGAGAACACGCAATGCAAACCCAACCAGCGTAAGCAAGGATTGTAACCTTAAACTGCTGGGTGGGTGCTGCTGCCCCTTTGGTAGCCTGCTTGTGTGCTTGTAGAAGGTAGCAGTGATCAGCTCCTGCAGTGTGCTGTAGGAGAAATTTGTGTTCTGCTCCATAAAAACATGTTCTTTCTTTCCTCCTTTTGCAGGCCTTCTGTTGCCAACTATCGACGACTAATTCCTACGCTGCAGCTGCTGTCAGATGACTTCCATACTGCTAACAGCAGCATCATCATTGCAAGCATAGCATTGGAATTGCCTAGGTCTCCTAGACTGTGTTCCTGTTCCTGCATATGTTTCCATATGTCTTACCTTTATTTGCTGCGTTCCTTTGCGAGGACTCTTCCACTCGGCCTCCTAGTGTGTTCAGAAGTGGCATGCTACACGTTCTTACCTTCCAGTCTGTGCCAGCAGGCTTCAGCCAAAGTTGGAACTGACACAGTATTATTTCTAAGAGCAATGAAGTCTGTTTTATTAACAAATCTATTTGTGGCATTTTTAAAGCTGTATTGTGTGGTTTTCTTCTGTAAGTGCACAAGGCTTTGTGATGTTCCAGAGTGTGGAATGTGCAGTTTCCTTCCCATAAGTGCATGTTTTTCACATCTGGGATCTCTGGTTTCACTGCAGTCCACAGATGCAAAGTTACTTCTGTGCCAAATGTGAACACTGATAGTTTTCAACTTAAACAGCAGATGCTGGATTCTCTTGCAGTGGAACACGTGCCGAAAGAGTGGGTGACTGTAAATGTACATTATACATCCTGTCATCCTTTTTTTGGTGATTTAGTGTGCAACAAACCCGACAGGTTTTTGTCCACTGTCAGAGCTTGCCGAAGCCTCCCTGCTGTTGCTGTGCCAGCATCCTGGAGGGCACACACAGTACTGATGAGGTCCGGTCAGTGTCCCAAGCAATAAAGGAGTCTGTCAGCAGGAAGATGGAGAAACCAAACTGGGACTGAAAGCACAGTCTGCCTGTGTATCTTCCTTATGTATCATCTTGGCTGATCTTACTTGTAAATATCGTGGGGGGGGAGGGCAGTGGGAATGGGCCATATTTTTTTACTTTTAGATATTAAAGAATATGATGCGGGCCAGTATTGTGGGGTTATCTAGACTGTTTACCTTCACTGATGCAGTTTTCCTCTCCAGGTTTGTAAATAAGCTCCATTAAATTCTCCCCACACCAGGCTTAGACCTGTATCCCTTTGCTGATAAAACTGACATGCAGCTGGTTCATCATGCATTTTGTTACAGGCCCTGCAGGTTTTCGGCGACAGCCCCGAAAGAGCAATGCTTCCTTTGTCAGATGGTGTCTTCGGAATTGAATTTAAAAATTCTTAACGTGTGACTGTGCTGACACTGCTTTGCTGTGGCCCTACTCCAAGAAACGCTCCTGCAAAGAGACGGGAGGAACGTGCTCTCCTGCTCCGGAGGGGCTTGCGGGCGAGTGGCACAGAAAGGCTGACGTGCCTGGTCTTCAAGTGTGGTTCCAGTTGTCTTTTCTTGAAACGCTGCGTTGATAAGTGCATCCGCCAGCAGGCCGGGACAGGCGTGGCGTAGCTGTGGTGTTCGTTGGACTCTTGCCTTACCAAACAGACTTGGTTTTATGTGCTGGGTCACAGCTTGGAAAGTCTGTTCTTTCCCTCGCCCAGTCACGTGTGCTTCCCCTCTCCTAAATGTAAAATGCTGGTAAGGTGACAAGCGCAGTCATGGCATGTTGTCTCTGCTCTCAAGTGCCAGTCCATACTGGAGGACAGTGCTCAAGCATTTTACCTTAGGTCATCTCTCTAGATGTTCCCCTATTACAGCAAAGTTTGTCTTGGCTGTGGGGTCCTGTATATAATTCAGAGCACGTCTCCCTGGAAAAGTAAATCAGCTTGTAGAGCAGCAGCTTCTGTTCTGCTTTTCCATGCCTTTTTGTTTCTTACAGCCCTTGTCAGCAGAAATGTGCTGTGCTAAGAGCTGGAGATGGGGAATGAGCATTTCTCCACTGCTGGTTCCTTCGAAGTAGCAGCGCATGCTGAGCTGCAGCGTTCACCTGTGACAGGCGGCAGCAGGACTGCTGTGCGCGAGGCAGTCTGATAATCTGGACATGTGGATCGATGCTGTGGTTGAAGCTTCTCCCGAGGCTCTGTGGCTTGCCTCTGCTGATGCTACCGCACAAGTTTAGAGCCATTTCTAACGGCATGGCTCTGTGATACGAGTTTGCTGTCCTCCAGACTGGAGAGGGAAGGGAACAGCGGACCAATGCTCTCGACCTTGCCAAACAGGCCTGCTGTTGGAGATGCAGATGAGAGATTCATACTACTACACCAGCATCCCTCTTCCCGGCGTGTCCTGTCCCACTGTCACCTATAAATGCCCAGCGTGAAGGGAGATGGGTATCTCGATCCTCACAGTTTAGGTTTCCACAGCCACCTCTTCCAACTCAGTATTGTTGCATTTCAGGCTGCTTGGTGCTATTTTACCATTGTTGGTGTTTCCGTAAGCAGCCGTATTTTGCAGTGGTTTGGAGCCTACAGGTATTTTGGGAGTGCATTTTAACAGTTAAACTTCAGCATTCAGTAGCAAATCATCTTTCAGGGTTTTACCAAGTCTGTTGCCTGAGGAAGCGAACAGATAGCCTCCAGCCATTTTTCTTGTTACTTTTCAGAGAGAAGCACCTGGGAGTCTTTTATTCTAAAAATGCACTTTGCTAATGTGGTTTGAGCACTTGTCTAAAGACCATGGTTCATCTCTCTTCCGTTTGCAGTGTTGTAAAACATCGTGCGTTGCAGCATGGAATGTTTAAGAAGAGGAGGACCAAAGGACCGATGTAGGGGGACATGTACAGTAGGAACATCAGTGGCTTTCTGGAGTGAAGATAAATGTACAGGTTCATGCACAACACAGCGCTAATGCTCAGTTCAAAATTAAAGCTGAATGTCTTCCCAGGGCCTATTGCAACCCATGCAGGCAGACATCCTTCTTGGTTGATTTAGCACTGAGTGTTTTCCATCTGCCTTTCAAAGAGGGAAATGTGCCAAGTATTGTCAAGGAACCCGAGTATCACGTGTTTTCTAGGTTAGACAGGAAAGGTGAGTAAAGCTTTTAGCTTCCAGCTTCTATGTGTTTCTCTAAAACTCTCAGGGCTGCAATTCCTGTGCTCTCCAGGGCAGCTGGCTAATGAGAAATGGACCTCATTAAAAACAGATCGCTCAGGTCTAACCGAGTGTCCAACCTTACATAAAGTCAAGCAGGAAACAGCATTTCCCTCTCCAGACTTGACATTTAAAAGATTAATTTGCTCCCCATGTTCTTTGGGATGAAGTAAAGACCTTTCTTCAAATCAAGGGGGAAGTGAGACTCAACAGCCCACCTCTAAATAAGCAGTGGTGGTGGCTAAGCACATCTGCTTGGGCTGTAGGAGATTTGGGTGTGATTCTCTTCCAAATTAGTCTTTGGGAGAGTTGTGTTTTCTGTTTTTGGTTTTGGTTTGTTTTTTTTTTTTTTTTGAGGCTCCCAGGTCCTTGGTTAATGTCCCAACCCCTGCTCTGGGGGACACGGGAGCAATTGAAGGAACAAATTTGGAAGCAGCAGCCTATCTTTTCCCAATGCCTCTTGACTATATTTGCACTCTAAAAGACTTCACCTTGGTTTTGGGTCAGGGCTAGGATCCTGGCGAGCCTTTCAGAAACTAGTCTCTTTGGTCGTGAGCTGGTGTGTGGGGAGTTTGACTCCTAGGTGGTATCTGCCAGATGAGTGTAAATACATAAAGTCAAATTATGCTTTGTCACAAAATACTACGTATGTGGAGAATTCAGTGTCATGGCTGTTACCAATAAATATTTTGTAGAGAGATCACTGAGTGCTGTAAATTCTGCGTTTGTCCAATGTGATATCACTTGCTGTTTTCTTGGAGGGGAATGAGAAAATCATCCTTTTTTTTTTTTTTTTGAAAGCCCCTTCATTTTGGAAAAGTCAGAAGCTCTGTAGTTGAAATGTGATTCTCTGAAGCTATCCCTCCATAAGCTGCCCAGTTTAAGAGGCTTTTCCTGCCTGGGACAGTGTCAGGATAGGGAAGCGGACTGGCGACAGCTACCTGTTCAGTACAGTGCCCTCGGTAGAGGGGTGTTCGCACGAGCCTGTGATCCGGATTGGAAGAGCCGAGCCCTTTCTCAGCAGGAAGGTGGGGAAATAGCTTGTTGCTTTGGAGTAGCAGGAGACTTGGATTGGTACAGTCCAGTGTATATAGAGCATTACAGCTGCTGTGGGGGCGGTGGCAACTAGCAGCAGGTTAACACAGGTACAACCCCATGTGCGTTGTTTATGAGGTTAAACTCAAGAGGATGGGGGAAAAAGCTAAGCTGGAGAGAAATGGTTTTGGTTCCATGCCTTGCTTAAACCATGAGCAGATAGCTGAGAAGGCTGCCTCATTCCTGCATCCAGGCCTCCACTGCCTGGAATCATCCTTTGACACCTAGCCCTCGGGGGCGTACTGCTAAGGGGAATACTTCCAGTGACAAACTGGGTTTCAGATCTGTCTTTGCCAAAATACAGAAACCCCTGCAATTTTTCTAAGGCTGTTTTTCTCCATTTCAGGTCTGTGTAAAACCTCTGACAGGAATAAAACTGCAGTAAGATGCAGGAAAAACAACCCTGTATTCTTACTTGGACTTTCATCCTTCTAGAACTTAAACACACACTGGGGTTTGTCCACTTCACTGGGGAATCTTGCAACTTGTGTAATGAATAATGAAAACAGGAGTGGGGACTCGGGGAGACGGGAAGCTTGTCCAGACCTGAATTTGCCTGGTTAATAGAAGGGTTGAGAAGCAGATTCTCAGAGTTTAAGGCACAACTCGGTTTGGCACGTCTTCTGCGCTGCTGTTCCTGTTGTAATGAGGGTAAGCGCTTGTGATTCAGCACTGCAGACAAATTTGAACAAACCAGTTTTATTTTACTGGGAGCTTTTCTACTAAATGAGCTGATGTACTTAAACGCTTTGGTTCTCATCAGTGCTACTGCTACAAAACCAGCCTTGCTGTCAGAAATTACCTGAATGAACAGAAAAAGTGTTTGCAAGTGTTGTGGAGTAAAATTTGTTAGAAATCCGTACGTTGCATTACATGCTAATATACTTATATGCTTTTAAAAAACAGTAAGGCACAGATCTTTACACAGGAGGCTCCTGTACACCCACGTGTAGCTTCATCTGCTAACATTGTCTGTTTTGAGGTGCTGCTGCCTACAAATGGCAACTTCCTCAAGAGGTCTGGGCTACTGCTTCAGCAACTGCCTTAGGCAGGCATGGCCATGCCCGATGCTGTCTTAGCAGCAGCTCCCGGGTTTTCAGTACATCTCGTGTTACAGCAAATGGATACGAGGGACACTTTAGCTTACACATCCAGTTTTACACAACTTAGTTCAAGTCTGATTAAAATCTAGCTCTTGAGATTGGTTGGATCTCAACTGATCCTTATTCTTCAATATTAAAAAGGGAGAGAGGTCACTACAAACATGAATTTGAGGCTCACTGTATCGCAAAGGTTTTAGTAACGGTACCCTTCAGCTTGGCGTGGCCCCCTTTGTAGTTTCTCTTTGGCCCAACAAAGAGTAGGGGGAATGATTTGTTGCCCACTGTTCCTCTCTTGCTTGTTCTTAAGGAGCTAACGTTCTTGTTGATCTTCTGCGTAAGTGCTGGCTCTGCATATTCAGGTTCCGCTGCAGATGATTTTGCTGGAAGAGAGTGTACACGCACAGCAGAAATCCCTCAGTCTCAGGTTGATGTTGAATAGCACCACAGGAGGGGGACACAGATCCGGCATGTCACGCTAACAGTCCAGTCCTCATCCCTGTTATGTGGAGTGGGATGACAAATACAGAGATGTCATCGTAGGATGCGTCGTGGCTGTCATCCAGCATCACACTGGTGGCCTCTCTCTTTCCCCTTGCTCTGCACACCAAGCACTTGGACAGTTCTGAAAATCTGTGGGTGGAAAAAAATGCAAGGTTTTGGGTTAACATGGCACTAGTCCCTTAGGAACAACGTTGAGATGTGGCTTTATGTTGTCAAAATAGTAGGGGTTTTTAAGACACCAGCTTCATCGTTTCTTTCGGATGGGGAAAGATTAGCAGGCAGTTTCCAGAGCCACAGAAAAGAGTGCTTGGTCATGCTGAAGCTGACCTAGAAGCAGAGTGCTCTCAGCCTGCTCTTTGTCTGTCCAGGTTCTTTGGAAGGGAAAATGATGGCAAAGCTGGTGTTACCTGTGAGGATCTGCCCTGTTTTCTGCAAGAAAGCTCCTGACCATATGGGCCACTTCTTTGTTGCCCAGAACATCCCAAAGGCCATCAGTTGCCATGATGAGGACATCGTCTTCCTTAATGTCATGCAGAGCAAAGTCAAATACATTCACCTGGAAAGCACAGGAGTAAATCAGTGACAATTCCCACAATGTACCGGAGGGGTCAGGGAGATGACTGTGAGATGACAAAGTGGGATCAGGGTGCTTTGAATCTTTTATGTCCCCTTGCTGCTGTGCTTCTAGATTCCTCTGTCTTGAGGATTCTCTGGGCAGCACACAGAGAGATGGGGGATGGAAAAAGGACACGGCTGAGACCTGCCAGGTCTGTAAAAGGTGGGTGCTACAGAGAAGGAGCAGCATGTTTAATTCCATCCACTCCTGTGTGCCCGCAACTGACCTTTGGGAATGCAGGAGAGGAAAGGTTTGACTTTCAATGTTGGTGTCGATGACTTTGAGTTGATGATCCCCCAGACCTCGAGAGACAGCCAGAGTCCCCAGCAAGCGAGCCTGGCCCCAAACAAAGCAAAAGAGTATTGAAACATAGGAATGTGGCACCTTTAAAGGCTGACACGTGGCTTGTCCCAGCTGATCTATGTGTTTCCTTTAGGACCCTTCTCCAAGCATCACCCAGAACAGCCCCTGGAGACTTCAGAGATGAAGGAGCGATTAGAAGTGATGGCCTGATGTGAGTGTGGAGACAGCCTGCACATGGACAGCTCTGGTGACCCATGGTATGCTCTGGAGTTAGTACATGTACTCCGGTTAAGCCACAGACCTCAGTAAGCCCACGGTGGCATTCTGCTCTTGCTTTGGGGTGGCTCGGAAAAAAAAAATGGTTGGTTGGGGGCAAGCGGGGGGAAGGGGTCCTTTCTCCTGGCAAAGGAGGTTCTGTGCTGACTCCTTGCAAAGGCGGTGGACATACTGGGTTGTAGTGCTGGGGGAGGTGACGGGGCTTTCTGCTTGAGCACAGCAGGCAGATGCTGGATGTGGGCAGTCATGGCTTCTCCTGCCTCCTCCTGCCCTCTCCAGGCTTTTTTTTCTCAGCCTCTCCTCGAGGAAGAGGGTTTGTGGGAAAGGCGTGAGTCAGAGCTGGAGGAGACAGTCCAAAGCGGGATCTATGAAATAAGTTCTCATCTGAAATGAGCTCTTGTGTGCAAGGGGAGGCAAGGAAGGGCAGGCTGGCTCAGGGCTGCCGTCTGCTCCGCTAGCAGGCACTCTGGAGGGTGCAACCTCTGTGCTCTGGAGGGCTCTTGGTTTACACTCAACAGGCAGCACGGTGCTAGCGAAGGGAGCTAGCTGTATCAGGGCTGTGGGACTGTGCCATGCTGGAGAGCCCTCGAGGCACTGGGTGTTCTTGCAGCCCCAGTCTGCCGTAGTGCCCCGGAGCATGACCGTGAGTGACAGGGATGCTGAGGACCCCCAGCAGCCTTGCCTCTGCCTTCCCAGGGTGTAAAGCATTAAGCTACCTGCTTCCCATGACCATGGACAAGAGGATACTTGAGGTCAGCTTTCTCCACCGTCTTGTACCCCCTAGAAACAGAGAATTCACTGTTAGATCTGGGATTTGGTCTGACCTGACAGTACAACCCAGCCAGAGCATTTTGACTGTGATTCAACCCTTGTGGTGCCCCCATGCACAGGCGGCTGACCCGAGGAAGGGGCAAGGTCTGCTCACAGCACCCTTCATTGATCTGGCACAGCTCTGGATCTGCTCTCACCAGGTGGGGCATGCCACTTCTCCCTTCACCTCCCCATCACCACAAGAAAGTAAAGCTGCCCTGTGCTGCACCCTTATCCTGAGGCAGAAAGGACCTCACCAGCCCTCCATGAAGTAAATCCCGGTTACAGGACTTTCTGGCCCACATCATCTCCCTTCAACCTCCGTGGAAAACTCAATAGCGCGTGAACTCGCCGTCCAGGAGCTTGGGGAAGAGAAAAGCCTGGAGGAGGGAATGAAGGCATGAGGATGGGACGGGTTCTGCTTTAGCGGAGTAGGGCACCAAAACTGCTTCTGCCTCGGGATTGGCACTCCCAGCAGCAGAATGGAGAACAGATCTGGGAAAACCCACATCCGAGGGAGGATGTGAGCATCTCCCATACTTGAAGGCTGTTGGTTGAATCTTGTCCCCAGCCCTCCTTGGCTAGTGCCAGATGACATTCTGGCCACACAGTGGCCTTCGAGGAAAGCTGGTGGTCCTCTTGCCAGAAAGCCCTCTCTGACCCCAGTGGGATGCTCACAGCTGGATTGTCTGATGTGTGGGAGGAGTCACTCACAAGTGCTGGATCCGCTGCCTCTCTGTCTCGGGTGTGAACTCACAGCTCATAGGCACAACGTTGTCCTCAGAACAAGAATGGCCCTACGAGGGGGAAGAGGCAAAGAGCTGAGCTGTGTCCGTCACTGCAGCCCTTCTCGTTACCGAGGCTAGCCCCAGGGTCAGCCAGCTGTGGGACCAGCGGTGACCAGCAGCAGAGCAATGCCAGAGAACAGCTTCTGCACCCAGAAACGTTTAAAAATGCTGGTGTGCTTTAAATAACTCCATTGCAATTGTGCTGCTGCAGCAGAGAAACTGAGCTTGCCTGGTTTGCCAATGGTGGAGCTCACTGCTAGAGGAACGGTGGGCCCAGGCCAGATGAGGAAGCTCTTTAGGATGCCTCGAAATCACCTTCCACTTTAAACACCTGCCAGGCTGAGCTCACTGCTGCACTACCACCCCAGTACTGCCTGGTGGCTGGGCATTAGTCCCTCGAAATCCCAAAACCCTCCAGGAGGCATGGGAGCACCTGTCCTTCCACAACAGGTCCTGTGGCAGGAAGGAGGGAAATGGCTGGGCTGCACATTTACCTTCTGTAGGGTTAAACAAGATGCTGGAAACCCTGCTTATCTCCCAGCTCTCGTCCCCCATCAACTTCCCCATTTTATTGTGGCTCACTTGCTGTCCCCAGCGTTAGCCACATAGAGCTTTCCCGGAAATAAACGGCAGCCAGAGCAGTGCAGCCTCCCGTCTGGTTTTGTAGCTTCCATCTCCTGGCCGATGACTTCATCCTGTTGGTTGAAACAAGTCTGGAGAGTGACATGAGCCAGGGTGCTGCTTTCTGCAGCTGCCTCGTGCCTCCCAGCAGAAATCCAGAGCCAAAAACTGGTTGCAGATGGGCCACGGGAAACCAGCAAGGCGAAAGACGATGTTGCTTCGGTACAGCAACAAAGCTGTTGCTACTGGACTAAGGAAAGGACCACTTTCAGAGCATGATGGGGAGGTCTCAAACTTGTACGAGTGTGACAATAGCTACTGCCTAGCCCTAAAGAAATGTATCCCCTGGGTGCAGTTTAGCAGAGATGCTGTAGCTTTGCTCTGGGTCAGCACTGCTGAAGTGCAATAGATCCGAGGCAGATCTTGGGGAGCTGACCCAGCGTGATCTCAGCACGCTTCACGGTTTGGCGGGACGTTCCTGCCTGCTCGGTGAGCTGCAGAACTGCGGATCCTGCCCACCCCGGGCAGCGAGGAGGGACAGGCTGACTGCTGGGGGCAGCAGGACCAGTGCCCTGCGTGGGGTACTCACGCATTCCTGGAAGGCGTTCTCCAGGGCTCCCACCACCAGGTCTTCTGCGGTGGATGTGCTTCTCCTCCACAAACTGTGGGTCGCTGTCGCAAACACAGCGTCCACTCAGGTGCATGGGGGGACGGGCCTCTGTGATGCCCCCCCACAACCTCCTCCAGCTTCTGCTTGATGCAGTAGTGCAAATAGTTGGAGGCGATGATGGCAGCTTCTGGGCCACCATGGCCATCAAACAGTGCCCAGTAGTAACCAGTCAGAAACTGCAGTGGGGAAGAGGGACAAGACAGCAAAGAAGAGGGGGAAGACAGGGGCTGGAGGTCGTACAGATGGCAGGCTTGCAGCCAGGACATCGCTGTACGTGTTGTGCCTGGCTTTTCCACCCCAGCTACCCTTCCCTGCCACCAGTTAATCCCCTGCGCAGCAAAAACTCATGTGACGCCCATGTGCTGCTCTGCCAGACCCATCACCTGAGCTCTGAGCAGCTGGATTCACAGCCACCCACCCTCACGCCCTGTTCTTTGCGGTTTAGGGGAGATGGGGCTGCTCCATTTCACAAGAGGCGAGGCAGAGCTGCTCCCAGGTGAGAGCATCCCATGTGCCTGGTGCATGCTGCTGTCCCCCAGCGATGACAACACACACCAGCCCTTGAACACAGAGCGAGGATGGTAAAGGAAAGGTGAAGGCACTGAGTGAAGGGCTTGGATGACCTCAGATGCTGCAAGGCATGGGCCACGGAAATACAAATAGCACGTACGGGCAGAGCTGGGTGTCTGCTGGCCAGAAATAGGGTACACGGGTACCCTAAATGCATCCAAGGAAGGGTTTCAGTGCGTGGGCATGTAGGACTGATGGGGCAACCCCGTGTTCCCTGTACCTGGGCCCTTGGGTGCAGAGCAGGGCGAGCACAGCCTGCCCGTGGGCTATACCTGCGTGGAGCACAGGATCAGCCACTCCTCGTCCTCTTCCAGGCCCGGCTCTCTCCTCCGGATGGAGATCTGACAGCAGGCCGCCTGGTCCTCATTGAACTCTGACTTCTCGGCATTGATAACCCTGGGGGTGCAGACGCTCCAGGTAAGGCGTGTGGGAGCACTGCACCTCGCCTGCTCCCAGCCAGCTGTGCTGGGTGCTCCGCAGCCACAGCGAGCGGCTGCACCTCGCCCCGTCCTTCCAGCCCCACGCTCCCTGCCCCCTTTTCAAACTCGAGGACCTCTTTGCTGGGGACCTAAATGACAAGTCCTTTATGTGCAGCAGGAAGAACCTTGGCCAGGGACAGAGGGACCAGTGGTTTTGGAGCACCCTGGCCTCAGGCAGCCTTGTCAGCAGCCCACGCTGTGCTGTTCCCTCGGTGACACTGTGACTTGCAGAACCACCATCACTGGTTCTTCCTCCCAGCCTGGCTAACGCCTGTCCCTGGACGGAGGCGGCCCGAGCTGACCTGATGCTGCTCTCGGGGCTGCCCCTGCCGCTGGTCACACGCGATGGTGGCCGGCTCTGCGGCGGGCAGGGCGCTGGCAGGGAGGTGGGCAGGAGCGTCCCTCGCTGCTGCCAGTGCTGGGCAGGGAAGGGCCGGGGAAAACGCGCTGCCACATCGATCTCGGCGCTGCCGCCGTGCCCGGGATGGGCGGCCGCTCCCTCCCTGCGGGCAGGGCCGGGCAGGGGGCCGAGCGCTGCCGGCGAGCTGCCCTGCCCCGGGGGCAGGCTGGAGCTCCGCGCTTGGGCCGGGCCGCGGCCGAGCGGAGGGAAGGAGTGGGGTGCGACCCCCCTCCTGGGCACCTCCCCTGGAGCCCCTAAACCCCCCCCGCACACCCTAACCCCACGCAGACCCCGCACTACGCCCTCCAAAACCCTCCAAGCGCCCTCTAACCCGGCACCCGCCCCCCGGGGGTCCTCCCGCAGCCCCCTGCCCCGCTGCCGGCCCGCACTCACTCGGCGTAGCCCGCGCCCCAGGGAAGGGGGCCGCTCGGGCCCCGGTGCCCCGCACGGCCCGCCCGTCCCGCGGGCTGTCCTCGACGCCGCCGCCACCACGCAGGAACTTGGGCCGGCGGTAGCGAAGGGCGGCGGGCGGCGGGCCCCGGCCCGGGCCCCTGTGTACCACCGGGCCCGCTCCGCGGGGCCGCCCCGCCGCAAGCGCCGCAGCCACTCGGCGGACATGGCGGGGCCCGGCGGGGGCGGGCGCGGCGCCGCCGAGCTCCGCTAGGGGGCGCCGCAGTGCGGGCCCGGCGCGGCGGCTCCTCCCCGGAGCGGCGGCGGCGGCGGCGGCTCCTCCCCGGGGCGGTGCGGGGCGGCGGGTTCCAGACCCCGGAAGCGGGCGGTGCTGCTTGCGGAGCCGTTTCCTGCTCGGGACTCGGCGGAGCCGGAGCGGAACGGAGCGGAGCCATGACTCACCAGACCGGCATCCACGGTAAGCGGTGCCCGCCGAGCCGCTGGTCCCCTCCCGGCCCTTCCCGCGAGGTGCCCGCAGCCCCCGCTGCCGTGCGGGGCTCGGACCCCCGCCGCCCCCCGGGCTGGGCTGCTCCCCTGCACCCCCTCGGGAGGCACCCGGCGGGGACGCGCCCCGAGCATCCCCCGGCCCCGCCGCGGGAGGCTGCCGGGCGGTGCCGGTGTCGCGGTGGCGACGATGGGGACGATCAGATGAAGGTTCCCGAAGGAGCCGGCAGGTTTTCTTGCGAGCAGCCGACGGGGGGGGGAGGGAGCACTGAGCCAGGCTCGGAGCGTTTGGGTGCTCGTAGGGGGTGAGGGAGAGGGTCTGGCTCCGGGGGTGCTGCCGGTGAGGGGCTCCCTGTATCCTTTGTCTGAGCTGATGCCCCATAAACCGCCCTGACACCGCTCCTAAAGACGCCTTCTGCTGCCGCAGCACCTTAATCCCCGCAGATCTGCTTCGCCGTAGCCCCCCATCTCCCCTCCCTGTGCCAATGCTGGGCCCCCTCCCTGGGGGGGTTGCGGAGAGCCTGAACAAATTCCTGCCTGACCATTGCCGTTGGGTTTGGGGGGAAGCTCCCCACTTTCTCCACTCCCTCCCTGCAGGACCCAGCCGGCACCCTGAGATGATGGCTTTCGCATTTGTGGGTGTGTTTGGTGTGTGACTGTGTGTCCTCACGGTATTTCCCTCCTGTTCCCCACTGCAACTCAATTAACAATATTAATCAGGACTAGAGGTACTGCATAATTTATGTAACCGAATCAATATGCGAGCAGGGATGTGAGAGCAGCCGCTCCCGAAGCCCTGTGTCGCGCCGGTCGGGTGCAAATCCAGCGCCGCTGCGTGCCCTGGGAGGGAAGCTGGGACATCGGCCTCACAACTCCCTTCCTCCCGGCCAGCACCTTTGTGCGAAGGTGTTGAATTTGTGGCTGCTGTTCCTTCGTAGCACGAGCATTCTTGTTCCTTGAGTGCATGGTCGAGAGCATCCTTCCCTTTCAGATGCTCCTGGAGGAGCTGTAGTTGAGAAGCACTTAGCAATGGTGCTTAGATGTTTCTCCTGCTTTGCCTGGGAGTACTGGTAGCTGACGATGTTTGGGTTCAGATTCACTGAAGTTCAGGCTCTAGTTGAATGTTCCCTCTACTGTAAAAAATAATAATTGATTTTTTTTAAAACAATCAGCAGGGTGGACCCCAGTGCCCACCTGAGCTCTCGGTGCTCCGGCCACTCTGCAGAGCCCTCCCGTAGGGTTTGGTGCAGGCGAGGCCTGTTGCGAGGCTGCTGCCTGTTGCTCCCCTCCATTCCTGCCTGCTCCTGCGCCGCTGATGCTGGTGCGCCCTGGCACCCCCGTGGCTGCTGGGGGAATGTGCTGGCTTGGCAACGCTGATGAGCGGCTCTCCGAGAGCACGCTGACCTTCGCTGACCTTGGTTGCCCATCGCAAACCCTGCCGGGACCAGCGCCGAGAGTCGCAGAGAGTTCTCGTTGCCCGTAGGACATAACGTGCCCCGTCAGCAGCGCTCGGCCGGAAAGGGGAAGGGACTCGGGCTTCCCCCGAGGAGCTGCAGCCGGTGCAGGGCAGGGATGGACCCAGGCAGCCGGCGCCTGAGCTCAGCGGGGCGTAAAAACTTTCCCATGGCTGTGAAGGAGTGACTTGCGTCGGGTGGTCTCGCTCTCCCAGCACCTCGGACATCTCTGGTGGCTCAGCTCTCTGGGGCTGCTCCTCCATCCCTGGCTGCACGGTCCCTCTGCCGGGAAGCGGCTGTTTCCCCTCAGACACCTGTGGTACTGAACCGGGGTGCTCCGGGTTTAAACACCTCCTGGGCAGGGGCTTTGAGGGCTTTCGGTCCTCCCCGGCATGGTGGTCACACTAGTTCCCTTGCTCGGCAGGCAGCAGATTTGGTATCAGATGAGGAGCAGCAATTCAGCTGCTACTTTCATCCCCGCTGCTGAGACGCTGGGGTCTGGTGTGTGCCGAGGAGGAGGAGGGATTTTCTGCATCTTCCTGGTTTCCAGGGCCTTGTTATTTTTGTGTGTGCGCATCCCTTTGTGTTTTTTCATTCCCATTTCTCCCCTGTTTGCAGGAAGGCATCAGCTCCTGGGGGAATTAGGATCGGACCTGCCGGCTGGTGTAGGGGAGGCTGCGGGCAAGCTGGTGAGGGATTTTGGTCGCCGCTGTGCTAGATCAGCATGAGAGCAGGGTGATGGGGGGAGCCCCCGGAGCAGTCCCCTGCTGCGATGCTACCAAGTCATCACGGCTTTTGGGGAGAAGCAGGTGGTCCCCAGGAGGGGGAGAGATGGCAGCACTCGCTCAGGGGTGCAGAGCCGCAGGTTTGGGGTGTTTGATCAGGGCCGAGCCTCTCATGCAGAGGCAAGAGGCTAATTATTATTTTTTTTTTAGGTATCCGTGGTAGCTCCCTCAAAGGCACTGACAAGAAAACGGAGCTGCCATGGAGACTGCCGGGCTGGGGAGGTGGTTGGAAGCTATTGAGGGTTGCTGTGGGCTTCTTGGGACTGGAAACCTGCTTTTTAACTACAGCCGGGAGGATTCAATGAGTGTTTTTGCAGTCCTTGTTCTGCCATGAGCGGCATTAGGTGGGGACAGCATTCACTGTTTGAGTTTAAAGCCTCCTTCTCTCCCCATCCACTGCTTCCTTGGCCCCTCTCCTCCCGCCATGCTGGGAGCAGCGCTGGCTCCCGAGGTGCCTGGCTGCCTGAATTCAGAAGCGGCTTCATGGCTGGGATGCTGGGGTAACCCTCGAACTGGGGATGCATCACACTGTGCAATCGGTGGAGGAGGAGAAAGGATGGCTGGTCTGTGGCCCCTGGTGTCCACAGGGGACAGAGGGCACCGAGCTGCTGCAAGGATGGTTTAAAGGAGCTGGTCCCCGCTTGTGAGCTCTTTTCAGGGGCCAGCACCCAGCTTGGAGGTTGACACCCGCTTGGGGTGACGGCCCATGTCCCAGTGGGTGGCATGTCAGGATGACCAGCGTGACAGCATGGGTGGAAGACCAGACAAACACGCCGAGATGTCAAACCCCTTGAAGTTAAGCACCTAAAGTGGCGGGGCAGAGGAAATCCCTCAGAAAGCACGCCTCGAGAGGCTGTAAAGGCAGCGAGATCGCTGCCAGCAGCTGTCCCTGGATCCCTGTCCCCCTCAATGCCCAAACCAGTGCTCCCAGTGGTGGCTTTACTGGGCAGAGAAGAGGAGTAACGACCAGCAACTTCTGCAGGCAAAGCTGGACCGTGCGTGCTGGTACCACCGCTTGGCTCCAGGATGCTGTGCCACCGGCTGGGTCTGACCCACGCTGCTGCAGGGTGGGTGCTGCCCACCCCGGGGCCAGGGGATGGCCAAATAACTCCAGTCTGAGGTGCCAGAGCAGAGAAAAGATGGGTCTGGGGCACACACGTGGAAAATCGGGTGTTGAGAAGAAAATGGTTGGCGTCAGGCGGGTGGCTGAAAGTCTCCAGGTGGGATTTGCAACACAGACCAGGAGCCGTCCGTGTGAAATCCTGCAGGGTACAGCCCAGCCCCACAGAAAACTGGGAACAAAGCTCTGCTTCCGTCCTCTCCTGCTCAGATTTTTTTTCCCCCCTTCTTTCTATTTTCTTCTGACATCTGTAGCTTTTTCCCAGAGAAAAGACACCCTGCAAGGGCATTTTTTTTCTTTTTTTTTCATGGTGAGAAATAAAATCCTCTTAGCGCTTAAACCAGCCAGCCAAGCCCGTCACAGCAAAGCGCTCCGCAGCGAGCGGGCTGGGTAGGCGCTGCGAGATGGAGTGACGCTGCGGTGGACAAAAAAGGGGGGGATTTTAGCAGCACCCACAGCTCTTTTGTGCCTGTTGCCATTGTGCCCTTCCCTGGATGCCCTGGCAGGAGCCAGGCAGAGCTGCCCGGGCAGGGAAGGTGTGGGCAGTGCCGGTGTAACAGTGCTTTATCCATCAGCATCTCCCCTGCTCTCTGGCTGAGCATCCCCGGAGCTTGGACAAGTTTTGCCCAGGTTTGTGGCTGGATTTTTTAGGCCGAGTTTCCGCACACGCGCTGTGCCCCAGACAGTGAAAGGGAAGCAGCCGTTTGGAGCGGCATCAACTTGAAGATTATGTCCAGGGGATGAAAGATTGATGGCTGGAGGCTCGGGTTTCCCAGCGGGACGGCGAGGTGACTCGGGGCATCTGTTTCAGGGAGCATGTATTATTGATCTGGGCGCTGTCACCGGGTTGGGGGGCGATGGGGAAGGGTGGAATAAGGAAAAAACCTGTTGCCTCCCCCCAGAAGCGAGCGAGAAGATGGGGAGGGCAAGGTGCAGGGGTGGCGGCGTGGCTGTCGCCTCCATCCCCATCCCCATGGTGCTTCCCTGGGGGTTGTGCAGGCAGCTCCTGGCATCCCCCGGGAGAGACCGGCCCGTTGCTGTGGCTACGGCTGTCATCGCTTCTGTCATGGCTGCGCCATGCCTCTGTCTCCCTGCGGCCTCGTTACAGCCTGCCTCCGCGCACATCAGCTAATTGGGGCTGTAAACGTCGGAAAAGGCTTGGCTTAGGGACGGCTCTGGTGGTGGGGTGGTACCCGCGAGCACCATCTCGCCGCTCCGTCTCGCAGTGTTTTTCTGGAAGTGTGGTGCTTCGAGCCCAGCACTGACATCTCCCAGGGCTGACCCAAAGGGCCGTGTCCCAGGGCAGGGCCGCTGCCTGCTCTGGCTGCAGCCAGCATGTCCGCCGAGTGGTTGCAAGGATCTGGCTGCCCCGCTGGTCCCCGAGGCGGGGGGTCTTCAGGCTCTGGTCCGTGCCTGCTCGGTGCTGCTGAGAGGCAGTGCACCACGAGCTCCTCTTCTCCTCTGGCAGCTTGCCTGCATGGCCGGGGCCACCCGAAGGCCACTGCTGGCCAAACTGTCACCTCCCTGCCATGCCACGAGCTGCCCAGCCTGGGTGCCCTGGTGCCGACAGCTGGCTCTGTTCAGCCCTCCATCCCAAATGGGTGCCAGGTGCTGTGGGGCAGGGGAGTTCTGTGGTGCAAGGGGCCCTGGAACATGCTCTTAGCAGGCTGTAAATGCATTTTGATTCATGCAGGTGGCTCACGAATAGGGGACAACTCATCTGCAGCCTACGGGCAGGCGGGAGAGGGAGGTGTTGCACGACTTGATGGCTGGAGGCGATTTCTGGGCTGTCGTGGGAGGGTGGCTGAGGAGGCACGGGTGCTTGTGTGCGCTGCATCTGCCAAGAGGGCTAGCAGCAGGGCTGCTTTGTAGAATGGCCAGAAGGGTCCTCAAGGTGCCAGCAAGCTCACCCTGCCTCAAAGCAGCAGCATCCTGGGAGGGTTTCTGGAGGTCTTTCAGGGCAGGGATGGAGACATGGTGTCCTTCCCAGTGTTTGGTCATCCTCATCGTGGGATTTTGCAAATGCCGAGGTGAGACCTGGTGCTTCTGTCTGGAAAACCAGTAAAAGTTGTTCATATTTTTCTCCTCTGAGCAAACCAGCCCTGGTTCCTTTGGTTACTCCTGCACACTGTGCCTTCTGGCATAGGTGCCATCTGTCCTGTGCCTTGCTCCTTGCACGATGCTGAGCCTGGACGTGCTGTTTGTGCCGCGCCTGAAGCCTCGTTGGCACCAAATAACATGGTCATGCTCTTGTTCGTGCCTTCACAAATGACTTTTGCCTGCAAAAACATGAAGCGATTAACCTGTAACTTGGCTTGCAACCCACTTCTCTTCTCTGGAGCTGCTGGACCCTGCCCTGTGTTGGTATAGCTGGTCCTTCTCTTAGTTACAGTACTTTGCCTCCTATTGAGTTCCATCCTATTTCTTTTTTTTCCAGCCCGTTTCTCCAGTCTCCTGAGAGAACGGTGAATTCTTCTCCAGTGCACGCTTGCATCTCCTCTAGCTTCCCGCCTTACAGCTGCAGAAAACACTATTGCAGTTGCCAGAGGTGTTCATAGAAATGTGGTCTAAACCTGAACCCACCACAGGTCCCCAGGAGACCTCTCTCAGTCCAACCTCTGATACCTCCCAGTGTGAGTTGTCCATGCAGTTTTGTGCCCGTGCCATAGAGGTTCACCACCACCACGTTTCCCAAGCTGGCTTCTGACACTTGGAGACACTGAGAAAGCTGAGCTGAGACCCTTGAAGCCCACAGGTCTGTGTCTCCACTGGAGGAAACTAGGTTGATCTCATGCAATTTTGTTCCTGGTAGGTCCCTCTGGCTGTAGCCCAGCTTGGGTTTGTTTCTGGATTATTTGTTCCAGGATTTTCCAGGAACCCATGTCAAGAGGGTGAGTTGGACACGTGAGTCCCCCCTCCAGTCCTCTGCCCTGTCACTCCTCCCTTCCCCATCCGGACATGAGGATGGTCGCAGCTGGCCCCGTGCATTGGCCATGCTGATGTGTGCCCCGCATCTCCTTTCCCACCTCACCTTGTTGTCAAATGCAGAAGGAGATGAACCAGAAAAAGAAGCAGATTTTTGTGGCTTCCCCACACGTGGGTTTTTCAGCCCTTGAGTTGGGTCCTGGAGACTTCCTGGCATGGAGGTGCCTTGGGGTGGAGGTACCGCTCGCCCCCATCTCCAGGGTAAGGTCTCCTCCTTGCTTTTCTTCCAGAGCTGGCTCTGGACTTTTACATTAATATTTCAGGCACGCGAGCCATCTCGTCAAGTCTGCTGTGCCAATTAAGTCATAATCATGCCGTAACGAAGCAATGGCTGAGCTCATGCTGAAAACTTTTGCTAGCTTACTCCTCCCTCCTCCTCCTCGCTGGCTCTTGGCTGTGTTGCGAGAAACAGTATTTAAATGAAAATTGCTTTTTATTATTATTTTTTATTATTTCAGCAGAATTAAAGCTCAGAAGCCTGCCCTGAGGTTTTTTTTGAAAGCTTGGCTGCTGTATCCTCCTGAAACCATCTCTCTCCTTGGCAGACCCCGTGGTATCTCCCATCGTGCACCTGGCTCCTCGGGCAGCATCCGTGCTTCTGCCCTTGCCCTGAAGCCCCTCTGTACCTGCACAGGTCCCAGCGCTTGGCCGTCACTTGTCAGTCACTCCACTGTCAATCACCCCGGCTGTCGATCCGATACTTGCAGGCACTCCTAGCATTTCCAGCGGGGCTGGGGGGTTACATTTGCCCAGACTCCTGGTTTTCCAGACCCCCTGTGCACCGTTGGGCTCTGGGAAGGATGGGGTCAGGCCGGAGGGATTTGCAAGCCCATCAGCACTGCAGAGCTTTCCTCTTTCTCCCCCGTAGCTGATGCTATAGAAATATCCAAGAGCAATGTTATTCTCTCCTGTTTTGGCAGAGGAATAGGAATCGGTGAAGCTTATTAGGAGCTTTTGTCTCCTGCACGAGGTTTCCTGGGTGTATAAATGTCTCTTTTTTTTTCTCCTCCTTTTCTGCCTTGTGTGTTTGCAATAACCACAGATGCTGCCGGCAGGAAACAGCCATTCTCAACAGGGAAAGGGGCTAAAAATATCGGAGCAGCCTTGGATGGGAGCTGCGGGAGCAGGCTGAGCTCCCAGCCGGTGCTGGGAGAGGGTGAAGGTCTGTGCTGGGAACTGGGAGAGCCACATGCCTCGATGCTGATGGAGAGAGAAAGATGGTTTGCTCATAGTGGGATTACCCTGGCAAACCTCTAAACCTGTGTGTCCCCCCTAAAATGCCACTGGGGACTGCTGTGCCTTCGCTGGGGTGTCCGTGTGCCCGTACCCGCGGGGTCCTGCTGGGGTGGCCTCTCTGGGTCTGTATGGGAGCGCCGCTGCTTGCAGGAGACCAGCCTGGGAGCTCTTCCTTGTTTGTGCCTCTTCTCTCCATGGGAGGAGAAACCATCCGGGCCTCTCATCAGGGCTTTGGGCAGATGGGACAGGTGCATCTCAGATGTATCACTTGGGGGGGACAAGGAGTTGCCCAGGGGGCTCGCTGGGACATCCCTGTCCCCCTCTCTGCCTGCATAGTCAGCGTTTGTGCGTGGGGACAAATCCATGCCCGCTCCTCTCCCTCGGGGCCGGGAGCTGCGGGCAGTGCCCCAACCCGGGCTCTGCCTCCCAGGGACAGAGGGCACCGGCGTGTGACGGAGTTGGTGGCCCCGCGTGTCCCTTGGGCAGGCGATGGGTAACGTCGAGGCTTCCTGCCGCGGCGATGCTGGGGCTGCACCGACGGGACTGAAGCAGAATGAGTACAGCCCTTGCTGGCAGGGGACGGCTCGTGCAGCCATCACGCCTTCCAGCTGATGTCAGGACAGCTTTCTTTGCGAGCTGCCTTGGCCGTGGATGCTCTCGGGCTCCGGGGACCCAAAGCAGGGCTCCTTCCTGCTGTGGCTGCTCCGGCACGGCGGTTGGTACTGGGGAGGTGGTGCGGCAAAGTGCCGGCAGTGGGGGCTGCTGACGGTGACTCCCGAGCACGGATCCTGGCGTGGGCTGAGGGGCGTCTGCCCGGGCCTCTAATCCTTGCAGTGCTGGGTTCTTTAGTATCTCTAACGCGCGCAGAGCTGCCTGCGGCTTTGAGCTCACAGGACCCCCTTGGCTGCGTGGCTGCATCCAAGAAGGGGCTTGGGTGTGTAATCAAAGAGGCTTTCGGGGGGAGCTGGGCTGGGAGATGCTCCTTGTTGGGGGGCTCGGCCCCTCCAAGCTGCACCTCTTAGGTGTTGCCTTTGCATGTAGCATGTCCCGGGTGGGACAGGGAGCTCTGTGTCACTGACGCTTTCGGGGTGGGCAGATGAAGCCTCCGACGCTGGCTGCGGGCTGCCCCTTCCACATCGGCTGCTGCCTTCTGGCAGGATGCTGAAGACCGGTTGCTGGTGCCTGATGCTCAGGGAGGGGGGGTCAGGAGGAAGGTGGCTCCCCAAAACGCTTCCCAAAAGCCTTCCGCAACCAAAGCCCCACCGGCTCTGGAGCAAAACCCCAGGGCCGTTGCTTTTCCCTTCTCCAGGGGCTCGGCTTCAAACCAGTGCCTCCTGTTTGGAGCCATGCTGGTCCCTGGCTGCCTTGGGAGCAGCATCCCTGCCGCGTGTCACGAGCCTGGGACGTCACAGCCTGTCGGGACATCTTCCAGCCACCCCCTGCATGCAAACCCTGCCGCTCTGTAAAGCGAATAAACTTGTCACTTGAGCCCTCCCCGCCTGCGCCGGCCGAGCCATCGTCTAAATTTGGGTGATTATGTTCACCCAGGCCAAGTATCAGGTTCTCTGGATCACATGCGCTCCCAGCTGCTATTTAACTCTGACGCCTCGGGGAGACGCAGCACTTCGCTCCCAGCTGTTTGCGTTTTGTAGTATTATTTTTATTATAATTTTTTTGGCACTGGTGGTTTTATTTTTTTAAGTTTTAAACTTCTGCCCTGCCAAATTGCTCCCCTCCCCGGCCGGTCGCTGAGCAGCCCAACGCCTGCTTTGACAAAATCTGATCACGATGTTTCTGGTTCTTTCAGCCACCACAGAATTAAGGGACTTCTTTGCCAAAGCCCGAAACGGTTCAGTTCGGCTCATCAAGGTCATCATTGAGGACGGTAAGTCCTGTTTCTGAGTGCTTTGATTTATGCCATGTCGGTTCTGTGTTTCTCCTCTCCTCCTCTCCCCTATGCCACTACGGTGCCAGCTTGTGTTTTTGGAAACCCCAAGGAAAATCCTGCTGGGGCTCGCTGGCACGTGGCAGCCTGGAGCTGAAACACAAGCCCAAAATCTGGTGCTGGTGAGCAGCTGTTGGAGCCTCGGGGTGGCTCCGGGGGGGAGCAGTGACTTTGCTGGCAGACCAACGCTGGTGTCTGGGATTGGTGCTGGGCTCTGCGTGGCTTTTCCTGCCACTGCGTTGGATTTTGTTATGGGAAGCTCCATGAGAAGCTGCTGCGGGTGCTGTGGGACCTGGGTCAGGGGCGAAGCGCAGCACCTTCCTCCTTAGACGTGGCATCCCGCTCCAGGCAAGGAGATGCTCGGGGCAGGGGGGATGTTCCTCGGCATGGGGCCCTGATTACATCCCACGAGGGATGCCATGCTCCAAAACCCATCCCGTCCCAGCCCCTGCTCCGGTGCACGGGGCTGCCCTTAGCCCCATTTTCAGGCTGGAGCGGACCTGCCTGCCTTTGCCCCACCAAAAAGGTGCCTTTGGGTGGCCTCTGGGTCCATCAAACCAGCGCGGAGCAGAGCACTGATTGAACATCCCAGCGGGGAGCCTCCGCGGTGTAGGCTTTCCATCGCCTTGGCCTCACACAATTGCATATGAATGACTTGTTTCTCATGGCAGCGGGGATGTTAATGCCCTGCCAAGCTGCTGTCACCACCTCCCTCAGGTGGGCTGCCAGGACCGTGCTACGAACACAGAGGTGGACATGGTCGTAAGGAGCCCGTGGTTACAAGGAGCCCATGCTGGCCTTTGGAGGGGCTGCGAAGCCCCATTTGGAAGAGCAGCACGACTTGAAACACGTGGGACACGTCAGCGGGGCCACGGCAAGGCTCGGCGGTGTTGGCTTTGTCCTCGGCAAGGTCCCCGTGTGTTGGGATGTGACACCTGCGTTGTTTCTTTGGAGCATCCTTGACAATGATTTTGTTCTCTCGGCTCCTTTTGCTTTGAAAAATTGGGAATCGGGTTTTCGTTAGGATAAGTCATGGATGCCCCTAAGCCTGGACTTAGGGTGCTAGGGCTTGTGCCACTGGCTTTGGGTTGTGGCCAGTGACACCAGCAAGGGAGACTTTTTACCATCAATGGAAACCATGTCCCACCATCTCCGCTCGGGCTGAATGGGATATATTTATCTGTCCAGTGTGTCAGCAGCAGCAGCTGCTTCGTGGACCAACCTCGCTTGACAGTGCTTTGTGCATCACAGTCTGGCTCTCCCACCCTGCCAACTCCTTTCTCCTGGCCTGGACCAGCCATAGGCAGCTCTGGAGGAGCTTGGGTGTCCGCAGAAGCCTCTGAGATGCGGCAGAGCCTGAGGCTGCCATGGGTAGGCAGGTGGAAGGAGGAGAGCCGGGAGCACCTCTGTGCCGAAGGGCTTGGTCTGCTGGGGCGAAGGTGGTGGTGGTCCCGCCAGCCTGGCTTGGGGACCTCCCGTCTGCCTGCCCACATGACTGAGGACAAGGTGCTTGGCCTCTCTGGGCCACCACTCCTCTGTAGCACGGGGGACATCAGCCTGCTGCTTACCCATCAGAGGACATTTGGGCAGTAATGAGCGGCCAGACAGATGTCACAGCTGGACTTGAGCACTCTGGCCCTGGCAGGGATGTGTCCTGGGCTGGCTGAGGAGGACATGCCAGCTGCCCTGCCTGCACAGGGGACGTGGAAGAGGAGCCTCCAGCTCTGCTTGATGGCTTGCAGAGGACCTTCTGCCCTACAGGGCGTTGGTCTTGGGGCATTTCGGAGCAGGCAGCGGCAGGTGCAAGGAGAGGAAGATGGTACAAGGAGCCTTATGGTGGCTGCTCTGTGTCTGGGCATCCCCAGGACAGCAGCTATGGCTGAGCAACCTTTGGGAGCAATTTGAGCTGATGTTGCCTTTGGGGGCCTGCTGGGAGAAGCTGAGGTTGGATGGAGAAGGAGTGGGGGGGAAGCAGGTTGTGCACCAAGTCTCAGCAACAGTTTCCTGGTGTGAGAGCAGCTTGCGGTCCACCGTGTTTTTAGATGATGCTCCCTGCCCCTTGCTGTCAGCGGGTCTCTGGGCGAGGTTGGCTTTGCGGGCTGCCCTGTTGGGTGCGTTTCTTTGCCTGGAGGCGACGTTGTGTGCTGAGCTGGGCAGACTCACGGCTCCTGCACTGTGCCCCGCGGCGCCTGCCCGAGCTGCAGGCAGGGCTGCCTTGTACGGGCATTTGGGAGCAGGGCAGCCTGCCTGCAGCTCCGGGCTGGGGGCACCTCCAGGGCCAGCCACGCGCCCAGCTGCGCTTTTTCCAGCAGCAGCACCCTGCAGAAACAGAGCCTGAAATAGCCGGCGCTGAGGATGGTGCTTTGCTGAAGGGCGGCTGCTCCAGCTTTCCCTTTCCTGATGCTTCCCAGGGAGGAAAATTTGGCCCTGAATGGGTTGAGTTGAACTGCAAAGAGCCTGATGGGAGGCAGGGAAACAAGGGGCTCCTCCAGCCCTGGGCAAAGCTGGAGGCTGCCGGCTCACGGCCGGGGTCTGGCTTGGGCGCAGCCTGGGAATAGCCTGGAGTGACTTGGCACCGATTGCCAGTGGGTTTGGCCGGGCGAAATCCCTTGCAGTCTCTTTGGGGTCCCAGGTCTTTGTGACGCACAAATCCATTTGCAGGGCTTTATGTTCATTTTAGGGGTGCGGTGAGGTTTTTACGCTTCTCTTTCTCAAAGCAGGTAGTTTTGCTGAAGGTAAAGTGTGGTGTTGGGCAGGGAAGGGCTGGTGGTGGGGGAATGCCCTGCTCGGATGGAAAGCAGGGCTGAGAGTAATTCATCCCAAACCCTTTATTCCTCAGCTATTTTCCTTAAAAGCTTTCCTGCCATGGGAGACGGAGTTGCTGAGCTGGATGGTTGGGAGGGAGAGGGCTGTGCCCCAGCCAAGGGGCTCCCCGGCTCCCAAGGGACAGCGGGACCGTGGGCAGAGGTCCAGGCAGGGCACGTACCAGGCTGAGCATCCCCTCGAGTGCCAACTGTCCAAGGCCCTGACTCATTTTGCTTTGGCACCTCTGGATTTTCCTACTTCGTATTCCAAGTCCTGACATCTCCCCCCAGATCTTTCTGCATCTAAAATTGGAATAAAAATACAAGCTGTCTTCCAGCAACCTACGCTGATTGTCTCCAGCGTCATCGCTTTTCCATCCGGCATTACCAAAGCTTGGTTTGACCCTCACAAGGGGGTTTAATGTTCATAGGATGCCTGCACCAGTGTTTAAATCCCAGCCAAGCTGCCCAGCTCACAGGGCTCCCAGCCCCACCACCGCTTGTGCAGCAGCTGAAAAATATACCCTCCAGATACTTGAGACACTACCATGTGTGTGAAATATGCAGGTCGCTTCCAGAGGCTGGGGCTGTCCTGGCAGCGTGGTCCTTCCCTAGGCTGGGGTCTCTGGGACATCCCTGGTCCCTGAAGACACGGGCTTCGGGTGTCAGCTCTGATTTTGACCCCTCTGAGGTTATGAGATGAGAGGTTATGAGATGCCAATGAGAGCAGCTTTGGGTCATCATCCTGGCTTTTGCTGTGGGACCTTTATTTTTCTCAGCACCCCAAATCTAGGTGGTTCCTCGTGTCCCTGGTGAGGTATTCTAGTGCCCCTAGAGCTTGTCCAGGTGGGATGGAGGAGGTCTCGTGTTCCCCTGTGAGCAAGGAGGGATGGTTGGGGACTACACGGTTGTAGGAAGCAGAGTGGAAGGAGGCTACAGATGGTCACCAGAGAAGAGACCTCTCACAGGAGGGGAGGAGGCAGTGGGATGCCGGCAGAAAACCAGCCCCTTCACAGCAGCCACAGCCCTAATGGCATCTTCTGGGGGGTCACCCCTGGGGGTGTACACTCCTGCACGTGGCTCAAGGTCGTCATTTGTTTTTCTGCAGAACAGCATTGTTGTCAGTGCTGGAGCTGTGGCAAGCCCTTAGACAAGCCACCATGTGGTCCTGCAAGGTGAGCCTTGCCTTCATCTAACACCACCTTTTCTGTCTTCTCCTTCCAGAACAGCTTGTGCTGGGAGCCCACAAAGAGCTGTCCCGGCGCTGGGACGCTGACTACGATGCCTTTGTGCTGCCCTTGCTGGATGAGCAGCAGCCGTGCTACGTGCTGTACCGCCTGGACAGCCAGAATGCCCAGGGCTACGAGTGGATCTTCGTCTCCTGGTCCCCCGACAGCTCCCCGGTGAGCACCACGGCAGGCTGTGACACCCCAGCATGGGGACACGATGTGCTCTGGGAGGTGGAGGGTGCAGGAGATGCTGGGCAAGCTGACTTTATGCTGGGGCTGAGGAGGAGCGTTCGCACCCTCCATCACCATGCCCGGGTTAGGAAGTGGAGACTGCTTTGGGATGGGGGGATTTGTTAAGACACAGTAAGATACGCTGGGACCGCGTCTGTGTCCTCATTGCAGTGCTGCGTGAGGAGGTGGGGGGCTGGGGTGTAGAGGGGGGAGCGGTACGGACCGTGGGGCCAGGCTGGAGACGTCCCACCGCGGCTCTGGCCAAAAGCATGTGCTTCTCATAGATATATATATGTGTGTGTGTGTGTATATTAAAAAAAGTGTATATATACACATACATATATACCTATATATATTTGTTATATATTTATATAATCTATATGCTATATAGATTTACCACCATGTTAATGCATGCACTTATATATAAATATATATATTTGTTATGATAATAACATATATTTGTTGTAGATATTCTTTTTTATATTATAACACGTTTATATAAAAGACCCTCTGCAGTTTGTTGAGATATATCTAACAAATATATATTATTATGTGTACACATATGTATACAAATACATACACGTATTTACAATTATAATAAAATAATATGTATAATTTTATGTGTGTGTATACATGTACAAATGCATGTGTACATATACAAAAATATATATTAAAAGATATATATTTTATATATTTTAATATATATTAAAAGGTATATATTTTTAATATATAACTCTCAAGAAACTGTGGAGGGTCTCACTGCAAAAGCACAGCGCACCAAGGAGCGCTTGCCAAGCTCTTCCCTGCATTTTGCAGAAGAACGATGCAAAAGAAGTGCCTAAAGGCAAAAGTCACTTTTTGGTGCCTCAGGCGGCGTTTGTGCCTCCTCTTACCCGGGTGCGGGTGGGAAGTGACGTGCTGGGGCTCAGGGGTGGGAAAGCAAAGCGCAGATCAGACGGGCGGGTTGTGGGCAGCGCTGGGCAGTCACTGCCAGGGAGGGCTGAGGTTTGTGGGGCCAGTGGTGGGACAGTGACCGTGAGCGCTGGGCACCTCGTGTGCCCCTCTCTGTGCGTGCGGGGTGCCCCTCTCTGCGCACGGGGTGCCCCTCTCGGTGTGTGCGGGGTGCCCCTCTATGTGCGAGGTGCCCCTCTCCGACGGCGCCCGCCGCTCCCTCCCGTGCAGGTCCGGCTGAAGATGCTGTACGCCGCCACCAGAGCGACGGTGAAGAAGGAGTTTGGCGGGGGGCACATAAAGGATGAG
Organism: Nyctibius grandis; assembly: GCF_013368605.1. Classification (NCBI taxonomy): domain Eukaryota; kingdom Metazoa; phylum Chordata; class Aves; order Nyctibiiformes; family Nyctibiidae; genus Nyctibius; species Nyctibius grandis. Next base: position 18,981,432 of record NC_090667.1, on the reverse strand, counting down.
ATGTTTGGGACGGTGAAGGTACGGCGGTGGGTCCTGGGCAGCCTTCTGGGTTCCACGTTGGGCTTCGGGCAGCCTGCCCCGGGCTCGGCGCCGAAGCCAGGCGGGACGTGGGACGCTGGCGTTTGGCGGGGACAGCACAGGGGTTTGTCCCCTGTGCTGTTTTAGTCTCCTGGGTGGCTGCTGCTGCTTTCTCCTGCCCGCACGGCTGCGGTCAGTCTGCGATGGAGACCGTGGAAGAGGTGGGACGGAGGCTCAGAAGACATCCCGAGCTCTCCCCTGAGTGGGAGGAGAAGCGCCAGGCGGTGGCAGTGTCATTCCAGCAGCGCCTGGGCCATCGGGCTGCGTTTCCCCAGCGGTGCTGGCGGGAGGTTTCTCCTTCTCTTCCCTGGGCTTTCGTGGGGGGACCTGCACAGCCAGGGCTTCCCAAGCCCCCCTCTGGGGCTTCTGGGGCCGGTGGGAGCCCGGGAGCATCCCTGCTGCAGAGCCTGAGACCCTCTGGGTTGCTCAGCCGCAGCCTCAAGGCTGGGGGTGCATCCAGCCCCGCGGCGATAACCACCCCCTAACGCTCCCCCCATCCCTCTGTCCGCAGGAGGACGTGTCCCTGAGCGGCTACCAAAAGCATGTGTCCTCCTGCGCCGCCCCGGCCCCGCTGACCGCAGCCGAGCAGGAGCTCCAGCAGATCCGCATCAATGAGGTGGGTGTCCGCCAGCCCAGGGAGAAGGAGCCCGAGACCCTCGGGGCGCACGGGGTGTGGGATGCGGGATGTGTGTGCTGCTGGAAGTGTGGGAGCAAGCGTCCAAGCATCCAGCTAAAAGGGATGGCTCATTTTTACTGCTCTCTTGTACCTCTGCAGTTTAACCCATTCCTGCCCTTGCCGAGGTGGACCGAGCAGCCTCACGGTCAAATTCGTGGCAGAAAGAGGAATTTACAGACTGTTGTTATTTTTTTTTTCCCTTGCTAGGACATGAGCTCAGGGCTCTGTTTCACTCGCTGTAATTGGGAGTCAGAAGACGGTTTGAGGCTGCAAGCAGGCAGCGGTCTCTAACCTCTAGGTATCGGGGCAAAAGCCAGAGCTGAGTCTGAATTTGCGGGGCAGGCAGGAGGAATTCAGGCTTGTCTTTGGGCTGCAGCAGCCTCCTTTCCCATACTCTTCCTCTGTGGCTATAAGTACGAGGGATGCTGTCCCAAGAAATACAGATCTTAGCCTAAATTTGTGGGCTTATGTGCTGGAAAAAGATGTGGAAGTGGCGTGGGGTAGGGTTGGGGGCAGACAAGTCTGTAACACCATCGTCTCCCCGCCGGCATCTTGCTGCAGTCGTGCCAGCCTCCATGGTGCTGCGGAACGCCGAGGCAGCGGAGGGCATGGGCTCGCTGGGTGGGAAGACCTCCTGGAAGCAGGATTTTGTTGGGGTGGGAGGATTTCACTTGGATGGCATGGGAAGAGGAGCATCCCTCTCTCTTCCACCTGTTCTGGGGCTCACGGGTGGACCAGGACATGCCCGGGAGATGTGAAGCCGATCAGCCTGATGGCATTAATTAATGGTAAAAGATGAGACAGGAGGTTTGCACCTGCCAGAGCAGGTCTGGGGTGGTGGAGTGGAGTGGAGTGGCTTTCGGGAGATGCCACCAAGGGGTGGTCTCCACTGTGTGGGTCTCAGCGTGGTTATCCCAGCTCCCAGCCTGGAGGGGCTGGGCAGGATTTGTGCTGGAGGATCTGAAGCAATGCCCATGCTTGGAGAAGAGAGAGATGGATGCTGATGATGGCTTGGCGGCTTCTTTGGCACCTTTGGGTGTCTGTGCCATTGCCTCGGCTGGGCAGTGCTGCAGGATTAAGTAGTTTTGGGTTTTTTTGGGGCTGTCTTGCAGGGTCAAGTGTCCCAGGTAAGTGGTGCTCGTGGTGCTTGTTCTCTGGTTGATCTGCCGTGCTCTGCTTTCCACCCTCACCTTTGCGAGACGCAGCTCCCGGGTGAAGGCGCTGCCGCCGTTTGGTTTGGTTGGGGGTTATTTTAAAGGTGCTCTGCCCCCGTGTCAGCCCGGGCCGCAGGGAGCAGTCACCGGTGTTTAGAAAGAGAGGAAAACGGATATATTTTTGCCTGTGGATTTAAAGGTGGGAAGCGGCCGAGCGCTGGGCGTGCTGAAGGGTCTCCGTGTTGGTGTGGCGGCTGTGCCCGCTCGGCCCCGGGCACGGAGCAGGAGGTGGTGGAGCTACGGCTCGTGTGCGCGGTGCCACACTCACCAGCACGGGAAAACTCCTGACTCTCGGTAAATGCAGCTGTGAGCGAGTTCCTGGAGCCACACAAAGCAGAGGGCTGTCGCATAGAGGAGCTGTACGGGAGCAGCTCTCCATCCATAGCACCCTATGCAGCACGGCAGTGCCTCCGGCCCTGCACCGTGCCTGCGGGCTCACGGGGTCCTGGCACGTGTGTGCATGTTGCGCCGGGGCTGCGGGGTCTTGGCGTGTGCGTGTGTACTGCAGTTCCTTCGTTTGGGAGAGCAGGTCCAGCACATCAGGGCTGGCATTAAAACCCCTCCCAGGCATTAAAGGGTTGTCCCAGAGCCCTGGATTAAAGCGTGAACGTCCCCGGGGTGCCGAGGGCTGGACGTGGCCACAGTGGGCAGGCGGTGCTGGGTGCTGGCTCCCCGCTCGCCCCGTCTGAGCAATTTGCTCTTCAGCTCCAGCGCCTGCTGAATGCCCAAACTTGGGGAGCCCAGAGGACCTCCAAGGAGCATCAGACTGTTTTAAAAATACTGACCTCAGCGCTCCTGGGTACCTGCCCGTGCCCCCACCAGCAGCTCAGGACCCTGCGCGTCCCTCTGGGTTCAACCAGTCCATCAGGATTTTGGCAGGGGCACAAGGGACATGTTGTTCTGTTCAGAGCCCCCAGCTCGCCGGCGTGTTGCTGTGCCCCTTGCCCGGAGCCGCTGCTGGCGGTGCAGCTCTCCCCTCCTCTGGTGCTGTTACTGCAGGACCCTCTGGGATGCCGACCAGCTCCTCAGTCCACCCCGAAGCAGCAAAGCAGGAGCAGGGAGGTGATGGCTGCACAGCAGCAGCTTCAGAGCCTGCACAGCAGCAGCTTCAGAGCCTGCACAGCAGCAGCTTCAGAGCCTGCACAGCAGCTTTTTACACCGAGATGGGGAGGACTCAGGTTTGCACGGCCCCCGGGAGGGTGCCCAGCCTTTGGGAAAGCAGGTTTTAGGCTGCATGAGCCAAGCTGCCCCTGTGGTTTGAGGATTGCACGGACACAGGCGATGTTGTGAGCTACCCTCCTTCGTGACAGCTGGGTGGGAGCTCACAAAAATTTGCCGTTTGCTTTATATATATATATATGTATGTATATATTTAAACAGCTGGAAAATGCGTTGCCAGCTTTACTGAGCTGGAAGTTGTCAGCAGACCGTGGGCTGAGAAATGGCTTTGAATTTGGGATTGAGCCACCTGATAACACC